>NC_137662.1:13300327-14670327 GCF_963422515.1 Blennius ocellaris | reverse complement strand
CATGGTTACGGCCTTCACATTGACGCTCATTCATGGACAACAGAAACTGGCTGTAAAGTCAATCGCAACGTTACCGTGAGTGCCTCTGCTCGGCAAAGTCCCTCCAAAGGGAATACTGCTGCTGCCCCACAGATGGCTTCCGGCAAAGTCTTTGCTGGCATTTATGGCCACGTTTTTTTTTGTACTAATAACGCCTAGAGGAAACGGTGAGAGATTGCTACAATTCATTGTTTTCAAATAAGAATAAGGAATTAAGATTAAAAAAAAATACTGCATGAGTGGCCCCACTAATTGAATCACAAATATTCACCAGGTAAATATCTGGACTGCCCCAGGTAGTGCTGTTTGGCAGAAGCAGTCCTTGATGGCTCTTGATACGCCGCCGTGTCTTTTAGGTTTAAAGGGGCATCTTCCTTCCCATTCCGTTGACTGAAATCCAGAACATTATCAAATCTGGAAGACATAGTCAATAGATCTTTATTTGCATTGATCTTTCAAACTAATAAAACAGAAATTGAAGAACTATACGTGTCATCATCAAATGACGTTAAAATGTGATTGAATTTAAAGTTTAAGTTAAAATGTACGGGGAAAACCAGTGCAGAGTGTAGAGAACAGCGGTGATGTACTCAGGTTGATGTACGTTAAAAGTTACACTTGGTTTCGTTTATAGTAATTCTGCTGTACAGCCATCGGTGCTTTGTGAGCGAAGGACGCAGACAGTTTTCAGCCCCAACCTGCTCAATGTGTCCTCCATCGGCCTTGACTTGTCTGAAGCGAAGCTACTTTTTCCAAGAATACTTATGGAGGGCAGATCAGTGTCTTCGTAGTCGTCCCAGTCTTCTCCTTTGAGGTGTCCTGTGCCGAGGCCCCAGCGTCGCCGGCCTCCTCCTTGAGGTTTCATCTGACTTGTTTGCTGCAAGACACACAGAAAAAAACAAAAAAAACAAAACAAAAAAAAAAACAGCACGTGAGAATATTTGTCTTGATGTTACATGGGGATACTGCACCTAGGTACAGGATCTCTGGCTGGCTCAAGATTCATGCTCTGTGCTTCCTGCTCACATCCAGTCTGCAGCCTGTGGATTTGCTCGCTGCCTGGACTCATGTTGTTTGCGGCTTATCATTTTCTTTTGACCGACTTCTAACCAAACCTGAGCTGGAGCTTTGTTTGTTCGAAAACTTTTGTCTGAATTTCTGAGTTGTCCCCGTGGAGGTTCAAACAAGCAACACGTCACTTTTACAAATGTAAGGAAGTGACCGACTACTTTTGGAAATACAGTGTACAATCCTTAACCTGTACTGCCTCCTGGCCTCACCCTGAGCCTCACCTTGCTCTGGAGACCGTTGTCGCCGATGTAAGGCAGGTGGCTCTGCGGCGTGCCTCGGGGCTGCTCCTGCTTCAGGATGTGCTTCGGCTGCTGCTGCTCTCTCGCCAGCTCCGTGTGCCGTTGGTACGCGGCCGCCTGGGCGCTCGCTGCCACGGAGGAAGGCTGGGTCTGCTGGAGAGGCCTGGAGGCCGAGCAGTGCTGGTTGGGAGGAGGAGGCTGGGAGGGCGGCACGGGTCTGAGGAGCAGAGGCTGCAGCTGCCGTGTCTGTTGTGACTGCGGAGGAGCCTGCAGTGCCCCAAGGCCCAGCTGAGGTCTGCCCTGCTCCAGGATCTGTTGAGGCGTGCCCAGAGCTTGTCCTACGTGGAAGTACGGGTACCTGAGAACCTGAGGACGAGCACAGATTCACACGCTCAGCTTCAGGTCTGTGAACTGAGCTGTGAGGTGTGTGGAGGGCAGCGTGTCGACAGCTGCTCTACCTCGGCTGCAAGTGGTCTCTTTGTGGGATCCCACTGAAGCAGGTCTGTAATCAGATGGATGGCTTCGGGACTTGCATTTGGAATCAGTGTCTTCAGATTATTGGGAACACACTGAGGCCAACGGAAATTCATAGTATACGCCAGCTGGTATCCCTCTGACCAATCGTTCTGGAAAAACACACAATTCACCATACAAAGAAAAGTTAACATAAGATGTTAGAGGAAACTATTTTTGGTGGAACTACTCTCTGAGCAGCAATGCTGCTGCAACGCTTCTGCTTTCCGGGTGTCATCAGGCCCTTTTTTTTTTTAAAAGGGAAAGAAAAGCAGAGATTGCATTGATTGCTGATCAGCACAGCTCACAGAGTAAGCCAGAGTTCTGTTTTCTGGCTGGCAGGTGAACTACAGACAAGCATTTTTTTAATCTTTTTTTATTACGACTTGTTAATCGAAACGGAGAGAAAATCTACCATATTGAAAGTGTGTTGCGATCAAATCTACAACTCTCACCTCTGATCCACACCACTATCTGATGTCTGGCAGAGGCTTCATAGCCTTTCAGAATACTTGCCTTGAATCAACCATCTCCCCATGAAATCAAGAACCGGTTACCTTCTTTGGTGTACCCAGGACTTGGCAAATCTTGAATATGGTGTCAACTTCACTGGAGCCCGGGAAAAGAGGCCTGAAGGTGTAAAGCTCAGCCATGATGCAGCCGACGGCCCACTGGTCGATCGGTGAATTGTACAGCGTGGATCTGAGGAGCACCTCTGGAGCGCGATACCTGGTCCAAAAAGAAGAGTCTTTAGACATAAAAAAATAAAAAAATTGTAGATATACAATATATCTATCTATATATATATATATATAGATAGATATATTGTAAAGAAACTTACCATCTCGTTGAGACGTAGTCTGTGTATGGTGGTCTCGATCGAATCTCGCGCGCGAGCCCGAAGTCAGCTATTTTCACCAGCTCTGGGCCCATGCACAGAAGATTCTCCGGTTTCAGGTCCCTGTGAAAAATCCCTAACAGAGACACACACAGTCTGACGTTAAATATGCAGTAGAAAACTACAGGAGTAGCAATAATTAACTACACAGGGAAAAAAAAGAAGGAGAATGAGACATTTATTTCCCTCACAAACGGACGTACCATGTTTATGAATGAACGCGAGCCCCTGCAGTATCTGAAACATGATATTTCTTACGGCAGATTCGGGGAACAATTGGGTCCTGCAGCCAGAAATAAGAAAATCTCCTTCACATCAGCTTTCATCACACGATAAAACAAGGAATTATTGAGAAAAAAACCCAAAAACAAAACAAAAAAAAACATACTCACCTGTCTTTCATGAGCTGATACAGGTTTTCCTTCATGTACTCAAATATAAAGTACAAGTGATCCTTTTCTCGGATGACCTCCTTCAGTTTGATCACGTTAGCGTGGTTGAGTTTCCTTAAGGTCTAAAAGGAAAAAAAAAAAATCAAAAAATTGAGATATTATGTAATAAAACATAAAACGCATAGACATCAAATAGGAACTAAAGATTAAATCTATTCATGCAGCACATTCAGAAGCTAGTCCTACAACCATCAACCAAAAACAACCTCGCTGTTAAAATGTGGGTAGCGCAGGATGGTTGGGGGGGGGGGGGGGGGGTAAATGCTGCCAAGGTGGGATTTATGCACCTCATTTACAAGGAAAACATAGAAAATAGGTATAAAGCAGGGTGTATAACTATAGTTGCCCCGTGCACTGGGATATACGTTTAAAAACATGCTACATTTTAGTAGAGGGAAAAAGCTGCAATGAGGCTTTAGAAAACGCTACCGGTGGCAAGCTGTCATTCTTGATCTACTACGATCTACGAACCAGCATGTTTCACACACGTTCTGCCGCCATAAGGTCAAGCTCTAGAAAAAGGGGGCTTGCGCTTAAAAGGCCAGGGGAGCGAGCCACAGCTCAAAACCAACAGCACACCGCAATCACCTTCTGCTCTTAGAGCTGAGGAACATTTACACAGTAACATGTAAAGTGGTGTTGGGGGCGAAAAAAAAAAAAAAGAAGAAACAAAAGAAAAAGGTATTATTGTAGAGCAGTACTGCATTACCCATCAATTAAACTATTTCAGCAATGAAGTCTAACATGAACTGAGAACGAATCAAAGCAGCCGGTACATCTCCTACAGGTGTAAGGTTTAGTCACTAGAAAATGATGGGTTGGATGAAAATAATAAAAACATTAATGTGATGCACAAATACTCTCAAATCAATGTTAAATAAGAAAATAGATTTGAAGGCCATAGTTGCATTCGAGTTAATTCAGGACTCAGTGAAAGGAGGTGGCTTGTTCAGTACAACTCTGTTCTGGTTTGCAGTGAAAGTATGAATAATAAGTCATTATTATGAAGAACTATTTATTAAACTGTGAACCGTATTAATTATGAAATCAGCAAAAACATTTGTTGAATGCTCCCAGTTCGTTTGAAAAGGAAAGACAACAATGTGAAGCAGCAGAAAATCGAAGAAGAGCCACTGGAGTGAAGAGGAAACGAATTTCATGTTAAATGGAGTGGAAAAACGTCAACACAGCTACTGGAGAGAATATAGTCTTTACCACCAAATACAATATGTACGTACTTGTTTTATCTTTGGTAAATGCCTAATATAAACATGTCAAATCCAATCATTCCCAAAACCTTTTTTTTTTTTTTGCCTATTTCTTTGATTCAGTCAAGAGAGTTTACAATTGCACTTGGGAAAGAAATACATAAATAGCGACTGTGTGAGTACTTTCACCCAGGTACTGTAAATACATCAACACATGCAGACCATTCCTTGTTAGAGCAAATATTCCTCCACTGTGTGAAATTTTCCGAAGGGTTAACTCACCTTGACTTCTCGGAGGTTCATGCATTCTTCCCATGAATAAAACTTCTTTTTCATTCTGAAAGACAATATCTTCATTGGTTCAATTTGTTTAAAATCCAAAAAGGATTTTAGCTCCTATTAATTGAAATCACTGCCCTGTAATTCTGAAATATCTTAACAGTTTTTTTTTTGTCCGTGAGTAAGCAATACATATTATGGTCCATAACATCCGCCATGAGCTGGAAAAGCATCTATTGCCGATGGTTCTGACAAAACACATCCTTTCTGGCGACTCACTTCTTTATGGCGACCAGCTCGCCGGTCTCCAGACTGCGGCAGAGGAACACTGAGCCGTAGGTGCCATCCCCGAGCTGCTTGATGGTCGTATATCTATTCATAATGGTTGTTCTTCCATTGTGTATTCCCGGGGATGGATTGGATAATAATTAGGTGGAAAGTGGAGATGCGACCGGATCTTCCCTTGACAACGGCGAGAGACTACGAACACAGCTGGAGGACTCGTGGCGTCATGGACTTCCCTCCTTTCATCTGAGAAATAAGAGATGGACAAAATAACAGGGTGACTATGCAGCAGTATGAAATCTGGTGACTATGCATGGAACGTAATCAGTTGTTTACAGCTATGGAAACAAAATATAGGGTGAAAAAACAAAAACAAAAAAAATGGAGAGCTTGGCTGCATCTGAGGACAACATTAAATAATAAAACAGCCTGTCATGATTTAGAAAGACACATTTTCTGTGTAGATATAATAAAATGAAGTATTTCTCGGTCCTTACTACAACCACCCAAAAATGTGTTTTTGATAATTATTACGTAATTATTACTTGGTTTGTTCGCCACAGCAATCTTTAAAGGCCACTTTCCTGCTGTTGCTCATCCTGGGAAGGAAAGAAATGGATATCCTTGTGTCGAGTTAATTGTTACAGTTCTTAGTTCAGGTTGACTGGTCAGAATACTACAACCTGTAAATTGGGTTGCTGTTTATACTTTACAGCACAGAGCAACAATGAAAACTGTTAATCTGATTAATCTTATTGTTAAACACAAAATGCAACAATGAATGAAAAAAAATATATTTTGCATTGTCAGTGAACACTCATGTATTTCTGAAAATGATCAACATAAAACATAAACGATCGAAACGTATAAAGTAAAAACCAATGCGGTTCCTCTACGTGTTTGTTTCCACAGAGAACAATGTTTGGTTTTTGCACTGTGGTGTAGTGGTTAGTTCTTTTGTCTCAAAGCAGGATCACTGGTTCAAGTTTGCATGTTCTTCCTGTGCTTGAGTGGGTTTTCTCAACACAATCCAACAATCTTAAAACAAGCAGGTGAGATTACTTAGTGACCCCAAATTACCCATCGGCATGAATATCAGTGTGTGAGACTGGAGGTCTGGCTGTTTCTCTGTTTACCCTGGTGATTAGTTTGAGATGTACCCGGGCTGCAGTGCCGGATGGATGGATGGATGGAGGGATGGATGGATGGATGGATGGAGGGATGGATGGATGGATGGAGGGAGGGATGGATGGATGGATGGATGGATGTTCAGCTCTCAGTGTTAAGCTTCTGTCACATTTATGCTCTGAACTTGATGATGAGGAAAGGATGAGAAACCCGCTACAGGTGCACGATATAGATTTTAAAGAGTGTTTTTGTGTCTGCATGTTTTATGTCCTCAAAGCCAATGAACAACTGCGTTCACGCGCCATAAAGTAAATATAAGCCTTCATTAATTAATGCGCTAACGTTTTGTTGAAGCACTACCTTACCAAGCCCCAATTCTAACCAATACGATGGTAGTTCATTTTGCAAAAAAAAAATAGTCATATTAAGGGCAGCTGTCGCAGTGCTGGTCGTCGCCCAGATGCTGAAGAAAACACCGCTCCAGAGAAAACAGTGGTGGAGGGACACACACACTAACACACACCACAAATACACACATACACAAAGTCCAGATGACACACGCCACACTCACCCTCCTGGCTTCACACGGACAACAACCCGCAGCCGACATGAGCAGTCAGTGTTCAACAAGTGGCCCGCCGCGATAATCCGCTCACTGATAACCGAAACCAGCGCGTCCAACACAAAACGTAAATAAAAGGTTCCGCTCGGTTCTCTACGGCAGGAGTTCAGCGTAATCTCGCGTTGTTTCCAAACAGCTTTTCAGTCCCGTTAACAGCAAATCACAGCTCCGCTCCGGCGTCGAAGACACAATGGGAAGTAAATAAATCACTGCGTGTCTTTGTGTTTCAGTGGATCCCGTTAATGTCGTCAGCGGAAACTTGACACCACTGACACACAGCTGATGAAATGTTTTAATTGAACAAAGCAACGGTAAAGACGTTTTGGAAGCGAAACACTTAAGAATGTAGAGTGAAACCGGATGTGAGGCGCAAAGCAAAAGCGGAAGTAAGCTGCCGTGAACTCGCTTGATTTGAGTTTGTTATCTTTGTTTATTTTTCAGATTCCCACAGGTCCATTGAATGCTGTGTAACCTAGTTAATTACCGTCATTTTGGATTACTCTTGAGTGTGAAAGTAAGCAAGGAATTACACACACTGATGTTATTATTATACAAATTGTGTGGTCTACATTTTGTAGCCGATATTTTTAACCTATCTATCTATCTATCTATCTATCTATCTATCTATCTATCTATCTATCTATCTATCTATCTATCTATCTATCTATCTATCTATCTATCTATCTATCTATCTATCTATCTATCTATCTATCTATCTATCTATCTACCCATTCATTTTCGGCCTCATTATTCCCCTGAATATTATTCATGTGAATTTAGCTTCAAGACATTGAATTATTAAACCGTAACCAATTAGGTTAAGAGAAAAGTACTTAACAATTAACAGTCGTTTTAGTTGTAATTGGGAATTATTGAAGCAATTTAACAGCAGTTAAACTCAAGGACCGATTTTCAGTCAACCACTGGCTGACTATTAATATATTTGAAACGAAGCCCAAAGTGGATTTATTACCAGTTGTCCCACTTATTCGGTAACTCAATTCAAAACTCAGAAGATGAATGCCACAATAGATATGATGGAAGATTTAAACAGGAGCACATTTACCCGATTTTTTTTTCATATCGGGAGAATCATACGCAAAATCAGTGCGATGTAATGAGAAACAAAGTGGGATCATTTTAGTGCTTGGAAAACTGATAAAGAACTCTTCACCTGGCATGCCAGCTGAGGCTAAGCTTCTCTTCTAGTTAGTACTGGCATGCGAGTCCAGTGAGTTTTATTCAGTTACGGGTTCAACAAATCTTTGGTGTGAAGAAACTTGTAAATGGGTAAAGTATTTCACTGGAATATAGTTCGTTAATACAAACGTGTATGGCAACACGTTTGTACGAACTAAAATTGATTAATTGATTACGCCGCAAAAAAAGATTTATTTATCAATTAAGCATTTATAGACACTTTAAAACGACACTGATACACAGTAGTTTAACCCAATCAATACAATTCTAATACGAAGTATTAAACCAGTTTATTTGCCCTGAAACTTTTTTGGTGGACGCGTTGCATTTCATAGAAGTTTGATTAAGTTATTTAATGAGTTTTCTCGTGCCTCGGTTCCAATGTCTATTGAGTTTATGTTGCAGACTGAGGTCTTTGGATGCTTGATTTATAAATCAGTGGCGTCCCCTGCTGGCCAATGACATGCCTGCACGAGCGTGTGAAGTCGAGTTCGTACGCAAATTACGTGAGTTGGCGGAAGAAAAAAAAAGAAATACGTTTCTACGGATGAACGCGATCAAAACAAAGGTTTCGTTGCTTCCATTTGGTTTTTGAAAAACGAAACACATAATTCTTCCGAACATCATGATGCGCAACATTATTACGTATGCAAAGAACCGAACTGAGTGTGTCATGCACTGCATTGTTACAGATGTTGAGGTTGAGTGACATCATGTTCGTCCAATGGGAGACGCCACATTGTGTAACCGTCCGATGCTTGACCAATGTCTGCAGAGCGCGTGCAGTGGCACGTTAGAGTGATTCGACGGGACTATAAATAAACGCAGGGTACGTTGTCGGGGAATGTGCTGCAGAAGCCATTTTGAGATGTCCCTGTTGAGAAAGCCCATGAAGATGCTGAAATCAACGAACATGGTTACATTTCTGTCTGTTTCACCCTCCGTATCCTCTATCTCACCATGGCAGCTGTCAACCGACGGGACATTAGCAAAGCGGGGTATCAAGCTGCGCTCACAGAGTTAAAACGTCATTGACATGAAAGAGGAGAGTGTCTGTTTACTGTCTCTGTCGAGACATGTAACACCGTGAGTTTTTTCCAGTCTGACATCTTCCAGCATCTCTCACAAACCAACGTCTCTTCGAGTCACCAAGTGAACTCACTCTGGTACCGGAGAGACGGGAGGCAGATCCGTTTTCCAATGGCTTCTGTGAGCCTGGTTTCCAGTCCCCCAGCCCCCGTTCTTGACAAAAACATGACAGACTCTGAGCTTGCAGGGGATGAAAGGTCGAGTAACAATCTTATGCAATTCTTAATACGCTCATCTGTGCGTTTCAGTGCTGTGGGTCGACATGCTTGTGTTACTGTTTAATCTTGTAATCATGAATTGCAGGGTACAAGGGACATATCCACGGGTTTTTTCGCCCCCCCTCTCCCTACATTTGCTTTTGGGTTTTGTTCTCTCTTTGCATGCCTCTTCGGTGCAGTTGATTCAGGCAGCTTCAGTTTTCACGCCACCGCGTCGATGAGACTCATTCATGTTCATTTCCATGCGAGAAGGCAGCCCTGCTCGTTCGTTTGTGGTACTGGGATTTCACGGCTTCATTGTTGCCATCTGTAGGAGAATATGTAAATTGTCAGTGATGTAAATGCCACGCCCATCCTCGTCCTGTTTCGGCAGCCCCCTGTCGGTCGATCGACAGTACTGCAGAGACAGGGTTCATGCAGGGTTGAGACAAATGTGCTTCTGCTGGGTTTTAAGGCCATTACCTGTGTCCTCGCGCTTTGTCTGCAATCCAAACATGGCAGTCAGATGAGAGCAAAGAGTTTTATCTGGTTTTCTTTAATCTGCAGCTGGCATATTCTAGTAGAAGGGCAGAGTAAAAACCATGATGTTTTAAACTTTTAATTCATTCAGATACAGCACACAGCTGCTGTAGATTAAAAAAAACCAAGTGTGTTAAAATTAAGCACCTCCTTATGGTGGAGAAGTATGATTGATGTGCTTCCGTCTGTGGCTGAAATGCACTTTGTTATACTACTGCATTACACTTCTCTGGTCAAACAGAAGGCAAGGTGGACGTCATATGATTTCAGCATGGACACTGATTTATGTGCTTGCATGGCAGCCAGAATGTACAACATGCAATTTCCAGAAGGAAAAACTGTGCTACGACTTCTTTGGTGCCTGGTGTAAATGAAAAAAAAGTCTTGTTTTCCAGGACAAACTATCCTATGCCTTTAAATTTGCAAGCTGTAGAGAACTTGCGTTGAAGATGAAGGTCTATAGGACATTAATGAGAGTATCATGATGAGCTGACTAAAAGACAAGATGCTGAACTGGAGGTGGCAGAGCTGAGGATGTGGCGGTTTTAACAGGGAGTGATCAAAATTTAAGGGGACAGCTCATGTTGTACAGTAAGAAAGAGAGAGAAGATTGTAATAGTTTGGTTATTTATGTATGTAGGAAATGGCTATGTAGGGAAAACATACAGGATAATGTAAAAACAAACTTTGCAAATTGAGTTTGATCAATATCATAATTCCTGTACTGTAAAGTCACTCATGTTTATTTAAACTTTTCAGTATATAATCAGTATGTAAAAATCTGGAATCAGTGACAATACTGTTATTTTGAAAGATTGGATGTGACATGAACATGTAAAGAAAAAAGAAAGGCGATCATTTTGTTCCAATATTCTGATTGACATTCAACATATTTTAGGTGGGATATGTTTTATTTCGTCTTATGCTTGAGTGGATTTAAAAGGAGGAGCTGTGGTTGTTTTGGATGTGAAGGGTTGTTAGATTGAAGCTTATGTAAGGATCAGTGAGCTAATGTTTTGGAAAACCAACCTACATTTGTTTCCTGTTCATGTCCTACCTTGTATGAACTATAAGAAGTTGATTAAGAAAAGTTTTCTGAAATCACAGTGTAATTTCACACAACATTATCCCATTGGAATTCAACTATATTGCACATTGTGTTAATTCCAGTTTTTAAAATGTATATTATGCACCTTGAAGGAATATCTGGATAAAATGATCACTGCACTTGGTTTTGCCTCGTATCTCATGCTCTGGTCTCAAATTTAAAAAAAAAGGTTGTACACTTGTTGGAAATTTGACAAGATGCAGCAATTGAAACTTGGACTGACTTCACGGTTTCCCCCCTTTCAGAGAGGATGGTGAACTGGAGGATGGAGAAATAGATGATGAGGGGATTGGAATTGAAGAGGAAAACAAGGAGAACCCAGAGGTGAACGAAGACAAAGAGAAGGAGAAGGAGAAGGAGAAGGAGAAGGAGAAGGAAAGGGAAAAAGACAAAGTGAAAGAAAGAGATGAAAAGACCCACAGGCACTCCAGGAAAAGATACAAGAAGACGAGGGATAAGAGGAGGTCGAAAAGGAGGAGACGTGACCGGCAGAAAGTAAGACATAATAGAACACCTGTTACTCCTCTCACAATTGAGGGAATTGACATCAAACACACTGTTCCAAGAATCACTTGAATGTTGTTTTTACCTTGGTCTTGCTGCTTTCTCCTCAGCATCACTCCCCTTCCAGCAGCTCGAGCTCCGACAGTTACGACTCCGACTACGACCGGCCAGAAAGACCGAAGAACAGGAGGGGTCAGGGATCTGATGGCCAGTCTTCTCAGGTGAGTTCAGCACGGCCGCTAATGGCGGTGTGAACATGTTCTCAGCATATAATTTCCTCTTTTGGTTTGTTAGCATTCAAAGGGAGGCCACGGCAACTCGCAGAAGTCCCCACTGCACAAGAGCGGCGATTTTGACAAATACAGCGACTACAGCGATGACAAGTATGACTACGACGAAGAGGACGATTTTTATGACGAGGACATGGAATACCAGCAGTCAAAAGAGTCAAGTCAGGGAAGGGGACGCCACTCCAAGGACCAGATGAACAGAGGAAGCATGAGGGGGATGAAGCAACAACAGTGTATGGATGTTGTTGTTTTTTTTAACCAAATTCTTCTTCTTATTATTATAAGGTCTTCACCCCAGATTTGCAACCACTTCTATAAACGATCACTTTGTTTAATGTGTGATAGGAGGTGATATGTCGTCTTCATCTGTGCAAACGGACAGAGCTTAATCACTTCTCTCCAAATCCTCCTCCTCAGTTGGGCTGAGGGGACGGGGCAGAGGAAGTGGACCAGGCAGGGGACGCGGGATGCTCAACAAGAACAAGAAACTGAAAGGCAAACCGTGGGGAGGACGTGGTCGAGGGCGAGGAGGAGACCTGGGCATGGAAGACATGGTATTATTGTGGATGATCAAACATGTGCTCAGAGAATCTTTTTGTAGAAGTATTGATCTCAGTAATAAAGCAAAGGCTCTAGTAGCGGAGGAAGGAGAATGCAGCCCCTGTTATTCCGATCTGGTTGTAAAATATGAAAACTCTTCATTAGTTAATTTTTTCAGATTATTGGTTGGATTTAAATTGTTACGATCAGACTAAATTACGGGTTGTTATTTTGTCTCAAAGGAAGGAAAGAATACTTCTGGGTTTCAGAAGAAACGGCCAATAATGAGCAAGGAGTTTATCAATCAGCACACAGTGGAACACAACGGTCGATACATCTGCAAGTATTTCTTGGACGGTAGATGCATCAAGGTGTGGTAACATTTTTATTCAGTTGCTTTTCTCATCCATGTACCGTAGTATACAGTGGCACTGAAATGACCTCCTTTTGCTTTCACACAGGGGGAGCAGTGCAAGTTTGAACATGAGATCGTCGTGCCAGATAAGAAAAAAGAGCTTTGCAAATTTTACCTTCAAGGATACTGCAGCAAAGGAGATAACTGCATATACATGCACAATATCCTTCTCTAATAATAATTCCCTATTACAATTGGGTTATTGCATTTTATAATTGCCTGGTGATGCAATACAGTTTATTGTTGTGACTTAACTCGTGATCGCACATGAATACCCCTGCAAGTTCTTTCACACGGGAGCCAAATGTTACCAAGGGGACAACTGCAAATTCTCCCATGAGCCTTTGACTGACGTGACCAAAGAGTTGCTCGATAAGGTAAAAGTGGTGATACTTTTAAATTGTGTCTTTCAATTATTATGAGATTAAAACATTAAATGATTTTTTTTTCACTGATGTGAAATCAGATAATTAACACAGAAGAAGAGAATGCACGAGAGGACGAGTTGGAGCTGGAGGACCTGAGAAAGCAGGGTATTTCCCCACTCCCCAAGCCCCCTCCTGGTGTGGGGTTGCTGCCCACTCCAGGTCAGAGCAGTCCCGACGGAAAGAAGATCCCCTCCCTGTTTGAAATCAAGGTTCAACCGACTGTGGATCTGGTGCACAAAATTTCTCAGAGGTAAATAAAACAGTAATTGAACTTGAATCAATCCGTAAAAGTGTTGTTATAGTATTCTTGATCTGAATTTTGATTCTTCTCTTCTTTAGTGGAACCAGCTATTCCCAGGGTGAGGACGATGGCACCAATCAGTTCAGTGGGGGCTCAGAGGACGTGCATGGTGGAGGTGGAGTTCCTCCAGGTTCTTCAGCTTCTTCTGTTCCCACCGCTGAATCTTCTGTTCCCATGGGTCACCCCACTGGACCACCTATGCCGCAACCCCCCCAAGGGCAGCATCCCCCACTTGGATTTCCAATGCAGCCGCCCCCGGGTCCGCCCCCTCCCTTCCTTGGAAACCGACCTAATATGAACCCTCAGATGCAGAGGCCTCCTTTCCCTCACGTGCCAGACCTACAGATGCTACAAAGTCTCTTCAGTTTTCCGTCAGTGGGTCAAAATCCCGTTGAGTTACTGAGCAGCCTGCTCCACAACCAGGCCGTGGGTCAACAAGGAGGTCAGTGAAGTACTAACACTATAACACTCTCACTCGTACAATAGGAAAATCAAGTGTTTTTGTACGTTTGTCGGTGAATGGAATAGAAAAGTGATGTTTTATGTTCACATGATTTGCAATTGTCTGGATCAAATGTCTAAGAAAACACAATATAACTGAAAAAAAGTTATTTTGAATGTGCAAATCATAAAAAATGTTTTTTTTTAATGTGACATTTTATAGTGTTCCCACCATTTTTGGAATTGGTCTCTGGAAAAGTCAGTTTTGGTCACTGAAGTCAATTTTCTTTGTGGTTTTGTTTTCATTTCAATGCAGTCGACCCAAATGTGGCCTTCATGCAAAACCTCCAGCAGCAGATGGGTGCAGAGTCACAGTTACAGTCTTTACCACCTGCAGTGCAGAAAGCCATCATTCTACACCTGACACAGCAGCAACAAGAGTCACAGTCGCATGGGAATGAGCCACAGACCACCGATGGCCAAGACGATAATTTACATCGAGGTAAGGGTCCGAGGAAGCAGCTTTGGGGATAAACGTTTTTCAAATACAACAAAATCCACAGCCTCTTCAGGATGGAAGCATCAACTAAAGTCTGGAGAATATTTACCTCAACACATTGGCCCAATTTGTCTTTTATCACATTTGTGACTAAATCCATACAAACCTTTTAATATTTGGTCCTTTTATTACAGATGAAACTACAAACTGGTACTCAAGTGACGAGGAGGGTGGGAGTTGTGTCGCCTCTATTCTTAAATCTCTAAAAAAGCAGAGTGAGATGCAGCAGTCCAAGCTCCTACAAGCGGCCCCAGGAACTCCAGTCCTGGGTAACCCGCGGCTCGTCAAGGAAAGGGCTCCGCCCACTGACCCACGTGTGAAGACTGACCCGAGACAGCGGCATCTGGACACGAAAAAGGAATCGGAAGGAGCCTCTGATCCTCGGATTTCGAGAGACCCGAGGAAGGTGAGACCGATGGAGCAAAGTTCCTATCGCCAGCAGATCCATCCAGGTCCTCAGAAGGCTGCGACGGGAGAGGAGGAGGATGAAGGGGAGAGGGAGCTCAGGGACAGAGCTGTCCTCATCCCTCTGGACGCCAGCGCTAGCGCAGTGCTGCGAGACCCTCGTTGCCAGCTCAAGCAGTTCAGTCACATCCGAGTGGACATTCTGCTCCAGCGGCCTGCCTTTGCTCAGACTGTGGTGTGGGCCCCCGAGGACCTCATTCCTTCTCTGGTCCCTAAACAGGAGCACTCCATCAACCTGCCTCTCCCACCACTCATCGCTGACGCTCAGATGAATCGAACGAGCCTGCCTGACCATCATTCAGTCTCCAGCCCTCCACCAACAGACCGCAGACTGGCAGCTGCCCGCTTGAAGGAGCGTATGAGTCGATTGCCCGCTGCATCCCTCGAGTCCCGTCCCTCCGCCGAGAGACCTGTTGACCCACGCCAGCAAAAGTCCCTGGACCCCAGACTCAAGCGTACAGGAAGTCTGGACTCCAAGCTCCTTGGCCAGAAAGAGCCTGCCTCTGGTGGGGGGCTTGTAGACTCCACGCTACAGAAGGCCAGCGCCTCTCCTGCTGCCAGACCGAAGCCAGAACCCGAGAGACTACCGCCATATGCTCCTCGACTGGCATCCTCTGGCGGAGGGCTCGAAAGCCCGACCACGATCCTCGGGGGCATCAGCCTGTACGATCCTCGCGTGCAGGCTGATCAGGCTCACAAGGAGCAGGCGGAGCCTCCTAAAAAGATAGGGATTCTGAAGCAGCCCACCAAGAAGGACAACACTCCGCCACAGTCGCTCTCCCCAATCCAACGAAGCGGATCCGTTGAAGAGGTCAAAGTCACAGATGACGCCTCAGATTGTATTCCGGTTGGCACGTCTCCCACAATGCCCCCTGCCTCACCTGCCAAACCGCCTGCCGTTCACAATCTCCCCATTCAGGCTCTGGCTGGGCTCATCCGGCCCCAGTACACCGACCCCAGGCAGGCCAAGCAGGGAGGACAGGGATCTGCTGGAGCGCAGGAGGAGGCGGAGGAAAAGAAGGAGGAAAAGAAGGAGGAAAAGAAGGAGGAAAAGAAGGAGGAAAAGGGGGAGAAAGAGGAGGAGGAGGAGGTTATAGAGGAAGACGCGAAACAGGAAGATTCAGAGGACGGGGAGGCGGATGACAGGACACTTAAAGATGTGTTCAAGACTTTTGATCCCACCGCTTCTCCTTTCTGTCAGTAGTTGCAAACTGTATACGAATGAGATATGTCTGGTTCGCTTACCTTAGCTTTACACTAAATTATTTATTTCTGTAAATACTCCTGTATAGATTACTACACAACACTCCCATCAGTATAGAGATGATGCAGAATACTTGCGCACAGGCAGAGTTTGGTCCTTTGAACATAATCACAGTAATCCTGAAATGTATTTTCAGGGCTTTTATGTTGAAAACAATCAGAAAATGAGGTATTTCAAAGTATATTGGTGTCACAATTACTGATCCGTATGTGGTTTTCTGAATTGTAGTCTTATTCAAGGAATTTGTTTCTGTAGGAAAGTTGATGTATTTACGCCACGTTCACAGAAAAAAGTGCTCAGTAATCAAACTACAAACGTGTGGTATTTTCATGTATTTCCATATTTATTCTGACACCTTTTTATATCATATGCATATGTTAATGCTCATCTTTATGATAAGGGATTGTTTTTGACTTTTTTTTTTGTTTTTTATTGCACTTTTATACCTGAGTTTTTAGTTTGTGAACATGTAACCACATATTGTCAGATAATCAAAACAAAATCCCTTTAAAGTCCTATTGTGTGAAACTTTTGCTGTTATTGAGAAGCAGCAGTTTATTTCTTGACTAAATTACCAGTTTACACAAGTTTTCTGCACCACACAAGAATTAATCAATCACTGAGTCTATTGTGATACGTTTCTATGTAATATTAATTTGAAATAATATTAAGCACATTCATAAACAAAAAACAAAAAAAAACCTATAATGTTGATTTCAAACATGCTAATATATTTCTCTGTCACATGCAGTGTTTGTGTGTGTTCTAGTGTACATCCATGGACACAGAAAGCCAGTATATAAGCAATTGGAGCCCTTCTGAGTTGGAAGAATATTGTCACACATGAACATTTTTTAATTTTACACTTTCTACACACATTTTAGAAGTGTCTGCTCACTTTAAGTTTACCAGAAGCATTGTTTATGAATTTTTGGAATATGCTTTGTCACTGAAGAGCAGCCATGCCTAATTAAGGAAAATAAATACACAAGTAAAATCAGATTTTTAATTTATCATAAAGAAATTGTACAATATTACCTATTAGCATTGAAAAGTCAAATTCTGTGTTGTTGACAGAAGATATCAAGAGGGAACGGTACGACTTGTGTTATACAGAGAGACCTTGATGACATGGTGGTGTTTGTATATATCTCACAAATGTGACTTTTGTTACTGTTTTTACTGTGGAATTCTGTTGGAGTTGCTTATAAATGAATGAGTGTTGTAGGTGTGCAACAGCATTTTGCTAAACAGTTTGTCGGCAGTGACAGTTCTGTGTCTGTAATGTGAGCGACACATGGTTGACTGAAACTAAGCTACTTTTTATCATCAGGATTCATGTTGTAAATTCTTATTTTATATCATCTGTACAGTTTAGTTTTTGAGTGGTTTGATGTATAATGCTCTATATTTTTTTTTTAATGTCAGTATGGGTTGGTGTTGTGGTTATGGTTTTAGTAATACTGTATCGCATTTTAACATCCCATCTGTTCATAATTTCAGTGATTTTATTGTAGATATCTAAAATAAATACAACGAAACAGACATTTTATTTCAGATATTTTACTTTTATATTCAACAGTAAGAAAGTTTCTGATCCAAACCGACTGCGACTGACGAGTTGATTGATCAATGTGACTTGGGAGTGTTTCTTTTGAGGAGCTGGTCGTCATTTGTGGCGGTTTTTGTGTATTAACATAAAATCTTGTGTCGCAAGGCTGGGCGCTAAAGGGTGCGTAGATGTCTTTCTTAAACCCAGTTCATCGGTCTCTGGGTTGGAGGTCTGCTGGGCTTGATGGATCTTCAGGTTTCTCTTCCACTGGAAACACAAAGCTGTGGCCTCGGCGCCATCAGAGTTTGGCTCCGGCTGCTTCAGGCCCTGAAATTAAATTGTGTCAGTAATTCTACGATGTCATATTAGTTAAGCTTGACCTGAGCTTGTTTAGAAACAACAACAAAAAAATATTGAATAGGAAATGTGGTGCATTGAACTCATTAAGTTACAGCCAGTGACGGGTCATTGAGAGTTTCTAAATACAAATTGAAATGAATGTACATGATGCATGTAATGCTGCTGTTTTGCTCTTACGTATTTTAAGTGGCAGCTTTATTTTTCCAGTGTACATATTACATACAGTACTTGCGAACATGCATTTTGTTGAAACATAATATGAATCGCCTTCATTAGACAAAAGAAATAATGAAATACAAAGAAGGGTACAGAGCAAGAGCAGTCGTTTATCAAAACCATGGAACATACTGTTTTTTAGTAAGATATAGAGTATTGAACCTATGGCTTGGACCTCCACAGCAGTCCTTTGCCAACCCTTTCTATATACATATTAGTTCCCTGAAAAAGAATAAAATAGCTTATTTTCTTTGATACTTTAATCACAGATGTGCTGGTTTGGTTGAGCTGGTAAATGTACCTTGATGCAGGCCGTTTCTGCAGCATGGACCCCATGCAAAACAGTCTGGAGCAAATTCTGGGCATTTTTCACCAGGATCTCGTCAGATGATTTACATCCAGGTGTAACAGCATTCACACTATGTAAATGGTATGAGAAACGGTATTGTATTAGTTCTGCTTTCGATATTTTCCCGGCCTGATTCTTAGAGGGTCATGTCGAGTTTCCTGACCTCGAGATGATGTTGAGCTGATTGGTGATGGTGAGGATTTGCTCAACGATCAGGGAGAGTTCTTCCGTACATTGTTTATCGAGACTGTGGGTCGCAATGACTCTGATGAAATGAGTAACTGACTGGCAGTTGGAGATCACGTCTTTGGCTGCAGTGACAAATGCCTCTTTGTTCTGTAAGATATCAATCAATAAAAATAAATCAATCACTAAAAACGACAGTGACAAAGTGTGCAACCCTCAACGTGAAGGCAGTGAACAGACGACTGGTAGTCATTACCGGTATCGGACCTCTCTTTCTCAAGTACTGAGTCATATGGCATATGGTGCCAGCCATCTTCCTGGTCACCTGGACAATTCTGTTGTCTTTGGGATCCCAGGTGTCGCTCTCTTGCTTTAGAAAAAGGGAGGTGTAGGCCAGTGAAGCTGCTTCTTTGTTAACAGCATCCTGCTGAAGGAAAATAAGTGCATGATTTATTATAAACATCATTTTACAGCCTTAAGTGTAAAATGTTGTCATTCATGAGCGACTTACATATTTTTCTGTGTTTGCAGGTTCATATTGTGCCAAAGCTGGTGTCTTTATATTAATTTCTGCGAGTATATTTCTATCTTTGTCTTTCTGCCAAGAGGTCATTGTTGTATCAGAAGGGAAAACAACTTTGTTGATTTTTGAAGGGATGAGAGGAACTGCTTCACTATCATCCAAGGCTTTTCCCTGCAGTCCCACCCTAATGTGCTCTTTGGCTTCCTGGTGAATCCCATCTTGCTTTCTGATCTGCTCCACAACAAAGTGAGCTTTGGCTGACCAGCTCTGTATCTGCACTTCCAGGCTGAGTGTGTCACAAATGTAGTGAGTTTCAGCAATGAGCCTCGCCCTGCTGATGATATCTGAGATCTGAAAGGACAGGTGGTCATTTGTTGACCTCAGATCGGATCGAGTCTGTGGGTCACGAATGTAGTTTAAGCAGTCCTCCACGTGTCTCGTCACTGACTTCACATTTTCTTCCAGTGTATGCGCTGCGTTTTTAAATTCGACTTCTGCATCTTCAGCAACACTTTCTCTGTAATGTTCAGCAGCGAAAAAACCGATGGCGATAATGCTTCTAAACGTATTGTCATATTCTTTATTTTCTTTGCTCAAGTGACCAGACAGCACTTTAATTTTAATCAGAAGACGTCTCTGAAACAACTCTGATTTAGCAAACTGTACCAAAGTCGGCATCATGCCACATTCTTCCGCAGCTTTCAGGTAGGCTTCAGTCAGCGTCTTCAGCTCGTTCTGATATCCTGTGAACTGCTTTGACTTGTAAGCACTTCTGCAGTTCAGGCTCGTGAACCTGGATGCCTCTTGGATTCGAAGCGAGTTCTCAGACAGCACTGAGAGCTGTTTTTTAGGACTCAGCGGGTTTAGTGCAGTTGCCGTTCCCAACAATTTATCCAGAGAATTCAGTAAAATCTTAATAGAAAGACCCCAGAGGATACAAAGACCCTCAAGGTGATCGGTCTGTCCTTTGAAGGAAGAGAAAAACTCAACCAGGCACCTGGTGTTATTCTGGGCTTTGCTTAGTTTGTTTTGTAAAATGCTGAATGTTTCTGGCCCATCAGTTTGTAGGGTTAAATCCGATGATATCAAGAGCTGGACCACATCTGTACACAGAGTCATCACATCATTTAATTGCTGTGTAACGCTGGTTGTCATGTCTGGCACCATTCCTTGCAACAGAGCTAAAACAGCATGATCCCACGTTCCAGCTACTGGCAATAAAACCTTCCTGATGTTGTTAATAAGGTCAGAAAACTGTGTGATGTATTTATAAATACTGTCTGTGCTCAATGCTGAACTCATGGCCATCTCTTGAGCTGTCTGGATGAGTAGAGGGGTCAGTGACACGAGCTCTGCTCGGAAGCTTTCCAGGGTTTGACAATCGACCACGTCAACAATTGCGAGCGCTTCTTTTGCAGCTTGGACGTAACAGTTTGACACCTCGAGAACACCCGTGCACAACTGGTTGAGCGCTGTCACATCTTTCCTTTTAGTCACAGTCACAACTTCATACAGGAGGGGTAAAAGGTCAAACGCAGCAGGCTTGTGGATCACTTTAGGCTCGTCTGAGACAGCTGGGATCTTTAAATCACTGATGTCATATTTATGAACCAGTTCCGCCTCTATGGTTTCCTCATCTGTTTGCTCCCTCTCAGCCTGAGAATCCCTTTCTGTTACCTTGAAAGCAGGAGAATCAGAAGCTCTAAACATATAAACCTGATTTAATCCACAGGTGTCTTTTCCTGGTGAACATGGCTGCGAGACGTCAGGCTGGCGTGCCCCATCTCGCAGCGGGCTCAGGAGGTGTGGATGCCGTTGACCGTCTAGTCCTTCTCTAAGCACCTTAAAATGCTGAATGACTGTGGAAACATTGTCTGTAAATGTCGAATACATCTCCACAACAAGACTCGAACCGCTCAGAATGTCTTTGATGGACTCAGTGACTTTTGTTTGAGATGTCTGAACTTGTCTCAGGAGGACGAGGAGACCGTTCCTGTAGATCGGGTTATCACTTTTACCCACATGCCTCCTCACTGAGTGAATCACCACCTTCATGTGACAAATCAGGTTTGTTGCGTGTTCATCAAACAGTTTGTAGTTCTGCTCTCGGTAGGCGTCGTCACATTTAAGGCGGTCAGAGACCATCTCATTGATACCAATGCTTGTGAACTCCTTCGCCTCTATCGTATCACTGAGAGCATCTTGAAGCTGGCTGGTGTCTTCCTCCCATTTCTGACATAGCTCGTGAAGCTTTTGAACAGTTTGCATTGAGTTATCGGCCAGCTCGAGTGAAAGCGGAGCAATTCGAGCTCTTAGTCTCGCGAGACACGCTCGCGAGTTCTCCACGTTGTCCAAAGTCTTTGCATCAACAGTCACAGCTGAGACAAAATCAGCTACTTCAATCAGCCTGTCTATGGAAGAGATGAAATCCTCCACAAGTGGCTGAACAAAGCTTAAATCCATTTTGGTAGAGGAGTCTGACGCCAACATCTGTCTTATAACACCGACAAGTTCGTCAGCTGTCGAAGTCATTATGAGAAATGTGTCGAAGACTTGATAAAGAACAGCCGTCAGCAAGGGTGTGTCCAGCATTTGTATTTCCTGCACTAATAAAGTGAAGGTCTCCTCAACGTTTGGTCCAGCGTCGTCCACACCTTCCAATGATCTCAAAGTCTTTTTAATGTCAGACCATAACTGTAGGATGTGGTGACAGTGGGACACCACCTCTTGCTGGAGCTCTCTCCGAGAAGAGTTGGCGACAACCATACAGTGAAATACAAGGTCTCTCACCATACTGTCAAAGCCACTGTCTTGGAATGAGTAAGTAGAAGAACTAGCGAGAAGCTGCAGCAGATTATCCCGCCTCTGAGTGTAATACCCACAGGCTCCCAGTGGTCCTCTGTGACATTCACTCTTGAGAGTTAAAACAATATCTCCGATGGTGCTGTGCACCTTTTCCAGAATATACCTCTTGGCTTCTTGAGCCTGTTCACTATTAGGATGTTTGATGGTCGTGCACATGGCTGTGTGCAACATGGAGATGCATCTCCTCAGGGTCTCCAGTGAGTCAAAAAGCTGCTTTGTTTGTCTGGGATCTTGTAAGGAATTTGCTCGTTCCACAGTGAGGCTGTTGAGGCAAAGCAGAGCTTCAGAAAATCCTCGGAAGGATTTCAGCAAGGACTTGATGTCCGAGGAAGAGCCGAGCTCCGACAGTCGCTCCAGAAGCCGATCAGCAGCATTTACAACTCTTCTTACAGAAGCTTCATCATCCACCAACAGGACCTACAAGCAAGCACATCAAGGCACAATGATAATATTGCTGCTTGACAGTTTATTTAGTCATGGAGCTTCAGAGAACAACCAGTATGGTTTTGAATACAATTTTACAACAACCGTTTGATAGACTGCCGTGAAATGTGGAACATACATTCATGGTACCCAAATCCACTCCTGACTGAGCCAGCAGAGGAGGTTGACATTATTAGCTCTCAGTTAAACATGTGAGCAGCTGCTTGATGGATCAAGCATTCATTTCCTAGATTAAACATGGGATCAAACATTATAATTTAATACAATGAGTGACACCAGTCTAGACACTGTATTATAAAAGAGGCATGTACAAGGCTGTAGCACTATGTACAAGAAGAGTTATTATTAGTAGAGTTTACTAATTGCCCCCGCCCCGACATACACATATTTTTTGCAGAGTGGAATATCTTTAAAACATATTTTCAAATAGTTTTTGAGCCAAGTAAACGTTACCTTGACTACCATGAGGAAAACATTTTGTGTTGCAGTGATGAGCTCCTCTCTGTGCTCAGGCACGTTGGGCTGGATGCTGAGTTTCTGAGCCGCCAGCAGTACATGCTGTCCAGACACACTGACCGGCTCCAGCAGGGACGACATTTCCATGTGCAGCACTTCGTCATCCGTCTCTCTCATCCTCCTGAAATGTATATGTCAGTTGATCATCTAATCATGGACTTCACATAAGACCAAGACTGCTGCATCTGAACTCTTACACATCTAAATTTCATTCGTCATGTAAACCTCACACCATACATACCTGGAGGCTGCTTCTGCCAGGTTCTCAGTGGCTTCAGCCACAGTCCAGGCAGCCCCCTCCAGCTGGGTGAAGTGTTGAGGATCCTCTGCATTGTCACACAACAACATCAAGCGACATAACTGACATGCGATAGGTGCAACCACATGCTCCACGACTGCTGTCCTGATCAGCCCATAGTCCAGTAATGAGGACATAACTATCAGAGTAATTCTGTGGTTATAGTAGTGAGCAGCTCTATTTCTTGTTACCGTCCCACCGTGTTCAGTGTGATAGTGGAATTAATAATTCATTCATCTCTACTGTGCAGCTTGTGCTTGATGTCTGTGTTTCATAGCAACTGGTGTCACCTGATCAACCCCACAGACCCTTATCAAGTTGCAATGTTAAACTATACCTTGATTGGTTAATCTATCATTTGTTTAAAAAAAAATAAAAAAAATAACTGAACAGTCTCAACTATGAATATTTGATTGAGTGAGTTATAAAGACAAACCGTTTCATTAACAATTAACCAGCAATTACCATAACAAAACCAAGAAAAGATAAAAGGTATGTTGTTAAACTTTTTTGAAGTTTCATACTACATTCCAACAATATTATATGATAGCATTCAATGAATAACTTTTTATTTAAAAAAACTTGTATCGAAAGGTCCCATTTTAGTGTACAGGAAAACATTGAAGGCACTACAGTTTTTGGGTATGTCCATGTCCACTTTGACAAGGTTTAGAAATCCAATTCATCATTCATAAAGGTTGGACTTATTCTATTATTCATGAGCTGGCTGTTGGTACAATGTCAGCAGGGTTTGTATGAGTTACCTCAACTTAGTGATAAACTATAGTTACTGGTTACTGTAAAAAAAAAAAAAGATAGGGAATAACATCCCTAACTTAGAGTAAACAATGTCTCTTAACCTATTGGTGCTCACAAATACATGAGTTGAATAAAACATTGCTCTCTCTCTCTCTCTCATCTTAGTTTTAATGTGAGATTTTAAATCAAAACAATAAAGAACTAATCTGTGTTGATTGGAAAGTTTACTTCAAAGATTTTACCTAACATTTAATTACAAATCGAAATACTCTTTTAATGTACCCTAAAAATGGATTAAATCTTGAATTCCATGTATCCATCCATCATGTAGGCTTCCTTATCCAGTCCCAGCAGACATTGGGACAAAGCAGGTTTCCAGTGCAATAGAGGGAAAAATACAGAGAGACAGACAATCACGTACAGTCACATACAAGTGTATGGAACATTTAGAGCAGGGGTCTCTAACTCTGGTCCTCGAGGGCCCCTGTCCTGCATGTTTTTGTTCTCTCCCTGCTTCAGCATACCTGAATCTAATGATGACATCATCACCAAGGTTGTGAAAAAGTCCACTAACGAGCCCCTCATTGCAATCAGGTGTTGCAACTGGGAGAGAGCAAAAACCTGCAGGACAGGGGCCCTCGAGGACCAGGGTTGGAGACCCCTGATTTTGTGTGACCGGTCGACATCTAAAACATGAATTTAGGCGATGTAACAAAACAGGAGATAAAGCGTAAATCCCATATTGAGATCTTATCGAAGCGAAAGCTGCAGCTCAGGAATGTCAATGTGAAACTGAGTGAAAAAAACTGACGTGTAACTGATGTGACTGTGTCTATGCAGTAAAAAGTTCCTAATGCATTTCTTTGGAATACATCTTGATATTTGTGAATTTATGACATCTTACTGCCAATACATCCGGATGTCTTTTTTTTTTATTTTTTTTTTTTAAGGGATTTACAGTGTAGTTTTGTGTTAACCCATTCCTGAGTTGTTTTTTTCCTCCCAGTCCATTAGGAAGATACCTGCCAGCAGGGGGCAGCACACACCATGAAAATGCATCACACCAAGCACCAATAACATCATTGAAGTCATGTCGATAAAAACAGAAGACAAGAGCAGTAAAAATTCACTCTAGAATTTATCAACAGATAAATATACAGCTTGAACATGATTTGAAACATCAAACACAGAGCACACTATAATGGAAATGCTATTCAGTGACAGTAGTATACTCAGGACAAAAAACCCATGTTGCGGTGTGATTAACGATGACAACAATCATAGAATCTAAATGTCTTCATCACAGTTAAACGTCACCCCCCCCCACAAAATAAAAAATGTCAAGTGTTGGTTCCTCTGCATTTATGTGTAGCATTGGTTTAACAGATACAGAGGACAGATGTACATGTACAGTATATGCTGTAATGCCAGTGGAATTAAATGGCATCAAAAGACACAAACAGCACAACAGAGAGCAAAGCAACGATGATCCATAAAGTGACTCAGCACTCAAGTCTTTCTAACATAGTGAACTAAAGCTTTTATTCTTTGGCATTGTATGTTTTTATCTGACTGTCATACAAATTTGCTTCAACATGTTTTATCCTCACAAAGGGTATATCTAACATAGAATATATTTAATTTTAATAACTATCCCTCAATTGTCACTGATACAGTCTAAAAACAAAATGTTTTTGTGGAGCATAATTTAAGATCTCTTTCATGAATTTGTTTATTAAATTTTTTTTTTATAAACTCAGCAAAATACTTAAAATAGCTGAAATATTTGCACTCCATGGGAAACTGTTGTAAAATGTAAGTTTCATTCACAATCTAAACCAAACATTCAGAAGCCTTGATAAGAACATGTGGGGGACTTACAGCATGGAGAGCTGTTGACTTGATTGGTTTTGGGTTTTCAGGGAACTGACATTCCTCCACTGTGACTTAAAATTCCCATGAGCCCCAAAGAGCTCGTATATGTGTGGAGATTGAGTGCAGCACATTCCCACCTATTTTTAGGGCATTACTCAGTTCAGTCATGGGCCCCTGAAACTGACTGTAGGTAGACTCCTATTGCAGACTTTCATCTGACTGTGGTGTATCTCATATTTCACCCTAAAACCCAACGCCTAATCACACAATCGTAAAATTAAATATGATGTGCTTGGTCGAAGTCAGGGAAGTTTCGTGAAATAAATCATGATCGTGTCTGATGTTGACTGTGAATTATTTCTTGCTGTAGTTTAGTGTGAATTTACAACGGAATCCAATAACATATGTCCTCTCGCGAAATTCTGTGCCTGGAACTGTTGGGGGTCCATTAGAAATGTCTGCTGCATACCTGAGCATTTAGATCCTTGCAAAAGCAGCTTGTGATAATTTTCTATCTTCCACATTGCACTTTTAAAGCATGTATTAATAAAAAAAATAAAGAAAATAAAAAAAAGTTTACATTTGTCAACAAATATTACTTGTGTTTGTTTCCAATTACAAACAAACTGAATTAAAAGTCAGGGCATGGGAGATGGAATGCTTATGAAAATTTTGAAAATGCTTTCAATGGTGGCATTTAACATGTAAGGTACAACACATCTTGTGCATGTTTGGCATGGATAATGAGGGAGACGCCACAAATAAAGTGTTAATATAGAGCTCTACAGTGCTGTTGATTTCTACATCCTGAACAATGTCCAAATGACCTCAGAGGTAACTTCAACTGAGCATTTCGACATCTGACACGACTTGCAGCAACACCAGTAGAGGACAGGAGCACAGTGCATTTGATGTGTAGCGGTGGTGATGGCACAGAATTATCTCTGGGCGATCACATGTGGAAGAGGCAGTAAAATAGATATTCTTGTGGTAGAAATATTAAAGAAATGATACAATCTTCTGCACCCATTGACTGGGATGAACTGAATATACGAACAACTCCAATCATATATCATGTGGGACAAATCTTTGGCACAGAGAGCAAAAGCCGTGGAGCCAAAGCATTCATTCTTATCAAACATCAGTGCTTTTAGTAAAACATACTGTAGATACAGTCTGTTTACATTGGCCTTCAAAACCCCAACCCTCTTCAGAGCTCAGTTTCAAACAATATGGCTTAAAGTGTGTGTATAAAAATAAATTTGCTATGTAACACAGCCCTGAGGGTTTTGTTGTCCACTAGTGTTCATGCCGTCTCCACATCACTGTACAGATGTGGGTCTCCATCAACAGCTCAGCTCCGCTGGCTGGGAGTTCCCTCCTTTGAGACGACCTGAATTCCACGGCAAGTGTCCTCTGGCAAGCCACACTGTCACCTCAGAAGCCTGGTTCCTGGATCCCCCCCCCCCCCACCCCCCCCCCACCCCCACCACCCCCCTCTCACAAACCCACAAAAAAAGTATTAAGTCTCCAAAAAATATGGAGAATATTCCTCTCTTCCACATATGGAAGACTGACAGGCCTGGTGCCACTGGGGCGACTGGGCTGCGAGATCCCGTGCTATTGGATCCTTCCTGACCCAATCCCTAATTTCATTGGCTCCTCTGGGACCGTCATTGCAAGTCTCAGTGGTTCTTTTCCATCCAGTCCCAGCTTTCATCACTGTCCTTCCTATTCTTCTCAGCCTCGATGATCTCTCTGTAGCGCCGACGGAAGAATCCCATCTGTCAAAGAGCAAAAGGAACAGCGGTTAATGGAGTTTTTAAGTTGTTTCTGTGGTCACACTTGAGTCCAGTGGTGAAAAACATTTGTAGTTTCAAGTTATCTACAATGAGAAATAGATTACACTATTACTGATATTTTCCTTAGCATATCATTTTTTTTTTTTTTTAAATAAATGTTTGTTCTGTGGTAATTTTTCAAGCAAAACATCCAACTTGCGTGATACATATATGAGCCTGGAAGTCTAAGATAATATTACCGCTCCATATTCAACATGTTTGAACTGTCTGTATTTCTCTCTGAAGTACATCTCTTTTCAACATAATGTTTGAACGAGTTAATATGAGACTGCATGCAACAGCAGGTTATAACACTGTAGTGGCAGTTTTGGCCTCGACAACCATTTCTAGTCTTGGTGCAGAAATCGGTCCGTGTTGAAACTAATCTTTATGATTTTGCCACCAATTATATGACAATTTCTATGTTTTTCTTGTGAGTGAATTAAAATAAATGAAGGATAAAAAGTCCTGTAATAACTTGCCATTTTCATTTTTTAACTTTGATACTATAACTGATTAATTTTTCTCTTCCTTAAATGTATTATTTTAGCTTCAAGAGTGATTATTGCATGCATGTATGTATGTATGTATGTATGTGCTTTATTTGTTTATATACTTTGTTGCAACACCAATTACACTCCAGTGACACAAATAAAACTGAGCTAAACTGGAACGTATGCAACTGCAATACATAACACATAACACATGAGATCCAGCTGCAGAACAGCAATGTTTTTAGTGTAAAGAACCCCAAAAAAACCCAACATTTTCACCATAACCTTATTTTGCTTGTCCTTCGGAATTGATTTTACGCAGCTGTTAAGTGCAACACTAATAAGCCGCTGACTCCCAGGAGTCCCATTGAATACAAGACCAAAAACAGTTATTAAAACAGTTCCTTGCTTCAGCTACAAAATTCCAAAAATAACAACATTGATTAAAATAACAACTCAGAGGTGGAATGAAGGATATGAATATGTGCAAACGGTCATTTCTCCCACAGTGAAACATAGCATGGAGAAAAATATTGACTTGAAATAGAGTTTCAAGTCAGTCGAACCATGCAAAATCACAACATGCATAGAAGCAAATCAAGAATTTCCTAAAGAATGTAATATTGGCAATCCATTTGCATTTTAGTAAAGTACACTATATATTTATGAGTGGTGACCTATAGGAGACATAAATAGTGAGAGCAGTAGACCCTTGATGTGTATCTGGGGTGTTCGCTCTCACTTTGACTATTCATTTAGCTGCGTTTGGCAACCGAAGTTTATTGATACAGAACTGTGCTCTCTTCAGGCATTTCCTGAAAAGAGCAATACAGGACATGTGCCGCTCTTGTAAGTGGGGTTTATTTTGGCAAGATCTGAGGACCTGCGGATTGAAGAGAGGGGGATGTATCCCAGGACCGGCATTCCAAAGTTTAGTTGTGGTATTCCCAGTGGACGACGACAGAGTGAAATAGAAAAGGAGTTTTGTGTAAACAGGGCCTCTGGACATCAGCGTTAATGATCATTTCACTTCTTGTTTTATGTTGGCTGTGTGGTGTGAATTTGTCCAGCAGTGTGATTTGTCCTTTTCATGGATGTTAAAAGCCCAAAGAGAGCTCCCACCCCCACCTCTAGGCTCGTGCTCCAGCTGTCTTTGCACCACTGGATACTGTGCTGACATCTGACCAGAGTAAATCTTCTGGCTGTGCACATAAATGTGCAGCAACTGCCCGTCATGCATTATAGTAGCTTCAACAGAACGGTCATCTGAATGGTGTGTCTCTCCCTGGATAATCACAATATGTGTTTTTGGTTGCTTCTTTACCTTCCAGAGTAGCACAGCGAGCAGCAAAAAGATGAGGATTCCCACCAGCAGGCTGATGGCAATGATCCAGCCGACGACGTAGCCTCTTGGCTCTTGACTGTGGAGCGCCTCAAACACCAGCTGAAACACAACAACACACCAGTGAGCATGCATGACCTAATGCGCATTCAGTCATGTGCTGCTCATGATGCAATGCAGTGCAAACTAACAACTGCGACACGTCCTACTTCTGTGTGCTCAACCAAGAGTCAGAACATGTTTTGGTTCAAGAGGAGCTACAAGTCAACCAAAAAAATCCTATCAGACAAATTGCAAATGAATCGCTTCTAAAATAGCAATACAGAAAAAATCCTTGCAAGATTCTGATCCCCAACTTGCTCCTAAAGGTGAGCGAGCACCTTGTATGGCAGCCTTGGTGAGTGTGTGTATGTGTGTGAATGGGTGTATGTGATTAATAGCGCAAAGCACTTTGAGGCAGCTAAAAGTGCAGTGACAAATGTAGATATTTATCATTTAATACAAAACACTGGTACAAGCATTCATTGAAGTGAAATAGTACTCATACAGTATATATTATGTATTTACTTGGGTTGATTCAGTAAACAAGATCAAATATATATATATATATATTTATTTTTTTTGCCTCTATGACAAATTGAGTTTCTATTTTGAAAATGTCCTGTTAACGTTACATGACAGTTATGTGCAAGATTAATTTGCAACGCAGCTGTTTTTATTGAATTAACTGACACTTGACTGGAGTGAAATATTGCACTACAAAGCGCTGCAGTTAATCTAGCTTTAGTGTCCGCATTCAGGCCTGAAATGGAAAACAATGCAGTCACTTGAATCGTGATATCAATGGGTTTATAAACTAATAATGGCATCAAACAAAGATAAATGTTGTTGCATTGTCTCAAATATCAGATAACCTTGTAGAATGTGTTGGTGAAAACAATGGTGGAACAGTTTCAGAGCAGAGTGGGGAACTTTACTCCTCCACGCTGCCGCGCTGCACGAGCTTTGAACACAAACATGGCACGAGATACATATTGTGAGCCAAGACAAAACCAAGTGCACAAGTGAGGGATTAATCTCACTCTTGAACAGTTTCCCACATTGACACCCCCCCCAACCCCCCTACCCCCCTACACCACCTCTGGAAATGAGCTGTTATGCATACCACAGCATTTGGACATACAAAAGAAAATGAACGCCTTGCTGGTCATCACTTCCAGTTTCCCATCTTGACTCATGCAAGTTAAAGTGAAGTTTACTGAACCGCTTTGCGAAATTAGTAACTTGCATTCTCACGGTAAAAACAGACATATTTATGAAGGCTTGTTCACATGCTAAGGGGGAAAAAAAAAAAGGTAGCAGAGCAGCCAGGGACCACAAATTATATTTGCAGTGTGTATTCTAGCGAGTAGGGATCCTGAGGGAAAAGGTAACCATGTTTACTGAAACCTTCAAGAGGTAGCAGTCGCTGAAATGAGCCCACACACTCGAGTGCTGAGCGAGTGGTGCGGCCTCGACATATTCATAGCGGGTTTGAATTTTCCGACCACAACTGGCGCTCAGGGTCAGCAACCCTAATCTCTCGGGAGATCCCACTGCAAGCATGCTGGGTACTAAACTTAATCATCAAATATGATATGCTGGGCCATTCAATCACTCAGCAAATAATGAGGGTGGGGGTGGGGGTGGGGGGTGGGGGGGGGGGGGGGGGGTGGCTGTCCTTGTGCACAGCTGAGGACTACAGGCCCTGAAAACAGCATAGTGACACTGTTCCATACACCCACAATGTCTAGCTGCTCCGCGGACTTTCAATCCATTATAACGGCTGTAATTATATGTATCTGAAAATTTTTTAATATAGGTGTATTAATATATTTTTTGCCTGCATGGCTATACATTAAACACTGTTTTGTTTTAATGCTTGTGCAAGCATCTTCCCCGCCACATTTCTGAGGCCAAGGAATTACAGTGGCAACAGTTCTTTTAAGCATTTATGCCAGTGTCATTTACCGAAGTGAAATATAAGAATTCAGAGAGTCAATAAAGGTATATTTTAAGGCAGTAGTTTCCTCTGGTTTGGTTTCAACCCCCAAAGACCAGCCTTTCCTCAGCGAGAGTACTTGAATCTATTGATTTACTCACAGAAATATCCTCCGGCAGGCTGTTTGGCACCTCCACTGCCCTGTCATTTACTTGTACGTTGCCCCTGGTCACAAACTGGATAACAGACGAACTGTCCTGAAGGTGGAGAGAGGGTTAATGACAATGTTTCGAAAAGACAAATGTGACTTCATTTACTAAACTCTTGACGTGCGTCTTACCCTCTTCAAGATTTCAGTGTTGAGTAAAAGTTTTATATCAATGCTTAATGCTTCTTCTTTTAGCTGGGGTCCCAGACTGCAGGAGATTGTCATACAAGCTCTTCCAGGTCGGTCACAGTCCTGTTCGAAAAAAAGACGAAAGTGAATTTCAGAGACTGAAGAGGTGACTGTGTGACATCTATAAAGTCAAAGTGTAATATTCACCAAGACTTTACGCCCTGATTTAGTAAAGAAAGCAAATATGGAGTGGAAGATGCTCTCTTTGTCCGGGGGGATGGTGCACGGTGTCGGATTCTTGTGAGGCGTGCAGTTCCCACGACCGTCGGCAACCTGGAACAGAACAACAATATAGGCAAACTGAGTTTTACAAGATTTAGGTATAATCATAAAATTGGCTGTAATGGTTTGACAAATTGCAGCTCATCTGTAATCTCAATAAAGTGAAATACAACTTTACTTCCACAGTTAATTCTAATATTTGTATTTCTTATATTCTAATAATAATAATATATAGTAATATTTATTAAATATTTACTTTAATGTTGATGCAGCTTTGGTAGTAAAAACCCCAAAAAGAAGAAATACGGAGAATGATGTACTGCTGATAGTGTAAACCAGATGGGACCAACATCTTTCCAGAAGAAGCCTTTCTGGGATTGAATAGCTTCTCTCATGTCTGAATTTATTCTGCATTGTTGTGCAGGAAAATGTGGGGGAAGGAAATGTACTCTGTAGATGTAAACTTGGTCAAAATATGTTTTGTTACTGAAAAGACTGATGAAACACATCACAATGACTGGAAATCATAGATAATAACTTAGCAATGGAGAAGGTCAAACATAGTTAAAATGAGTGAAAAATGCATTGCAAGGCTGAAAATATAATTTAAATATATAAACAATGGTTAGACGATGATACAGCAAAGCTGGAAACCTTGAATATGACTATTTCCCCCACATACACTAATCATCGTTTATCATGCTTTCATCTGAATGATTAAAAAAAAAACCTGTATTTTGGTCATTTTGCTCATTTTTACAATGTTTCCCTTCTTCCAGCCAGATTTTGAATTGATGTGGTTTAAATGACAACAGAACAAAAACAGCAACTATCTGATATGTGAATTACATTTGTGACTTTTGTGATTCATTTCACCCCGATCAACAATATTCTCAAGAGTTCCTCTCTTAGTGATAGTATCAATGACATAGCTACATTTGAAGGTGTTTATTTTCATGTTTGCCAAGCTAGCATTTAGGTCTGAGAGTGAAAATGTCGACACAAGCACTTTTGTCATCTAAACTGGCGCAACCCCACTATTGTTAGGAGTCTCCAGGGCTCGCAGGAAGCTCTCCCCAACAACAGAGTGCCCCTCCCACACAGATTTCCCATATGGAGTGATTTAGAGGTGTCTGGTTTACTGCCCAGCCCCCGGGGAGCACTTCCCCTTTCCCCCCCCGTCCCCTCCTTCCACCCTGAAGCTCTGGAGGTTGAAATCTCCCCTGGTCTTCATCGTTGTCTCTTCTTCTACTCTTCTGCCTGCCTGAGCGTTTATTGCTGTTGTGTTCACATCCTGTGTAGCAGCCGCCATTACTGGCGTGAAGATTCATGGTAAGCATGTGAGAGGAATATCTAACAGGGAATAATATTTCAAGATATTGACCACAAGCAAAAAGGCATAGAGGGTAACTGTCAGTAACTTGTCTATTATCTCGGAGCAAATGAATCCCTACATAAAGTGTAATTATGTCTGGCTATAAAATGTCAGTGTGCAACTGTCCATTGTGCCACAGCCAGTAAATGTGTTAACAGCACTCATGTTATGTGCTTCCAGGTCGGGGATGTGTACGGGCAGTAGCCAGCTCTGCAGGTGTCCCTTTCCCATTTCGTGCAAGCTGTCTGAACCCCTGAAAGTGATTCCAGATGGCTCTTTGAGGGTGGGATACAGTCAACTCTGTCTACCCATTCACAGTAAATACAATTAACAGCTTGAGCCCCCCCATGATCTACCTATATGAAAGGAGCAACACAAAGGTTAAGAAAACATTTAAACCCAGTGAGCGTATTGTGTTTCATTATCCAAATGCAAAATGTAGCGAAACAAAATAGTCGGCGAGCTTCAGTGGCAACATAAACATTTTTGCTGAGATTTTCACCGGTCGAGTGGTGGCCCACACTAAGCAAATTGGCCATGTTGACCAGAAGTCCATCGGTTTAGCAGAATCTCTACATAAACGTGACCGGTGAGGTGGAGACCAGGATGAATAGAAGCACAGTCGGCTGACATGGGCTGTATAAATGAGCTAAAAAAAGTCTGGCTGCCTGCAGGTGAATAAGATAATAAATAATCATTTGGACTAGATAAATAGTGTAGATGGACTGCTGCTGGCATCCACCTGCGTTTCAATAATGTGGAACATGTCTGCTCCGTTGCCAGCGAGCCGGTTGGGTATCCTGATGTCCACGGTGGAGCCAGGCAGCCTGCTGGGCCCCTTGTTTATGGCCTGGAAGCACATCAGACACAAGCAGGGCAGGGGAGATTAAGAGAAGTGAATATATAAGGAAACAACTCAGATTATATATGCATAAAATTATATCGATACACTTTGCAGTTGCATTTACCTGGAAAGTTAGATTAAGTGGCTGAAAGTCGCACTCCATGTCTTCTAACTGGACAAAGCGTGAGGCGTCGATGGAGTTTCCGTACACGAAGGTGGTCGGCGTTACCACACTGTAGGTAGGAAAAACAGAGGGGATATGAAAAAAAAAAATGCATTAATACTAAAACAATAGATATTTATTTAAGTGTATACAGATGTAATGATTAAAAAAAATAGTCTCCTCAACATCTCTGCCTTCAATCATGTTTCAGTCTGTTACAGAAGCGTTTTCTTAAGATATGCCTCCAGATTTGCTCTGCAGCCTCCCTCCCCATTAAAGACAGCAGCCTTATCAGATGCAAATGTTTTGGCAGAATTGGGGCTGTTTTACTTCTCTCTCCCTTCCTTGTGAAGCAGGGCTATGATAAAGCACTAGGAGATAAGGCTTTTCAAGTAGATATCCCCCATCCTGAGAGAAGAACTCCCTCTCTTCCTGAAGCCCGGCAGATGGACAACCAAATTAAACCTTCATTTTGAGACGATACAAATTAACATTCACATTTGAAAAATAATGAGTGTGTTGTTATGATTGCTCAGGTTTGACTTGTTCTTACCCCGTTATCGTCGTGTCAGTCTCATGGATCAGAGGAATGGACAGATCTAAACTGTTGTCAGAAAGTTTGTGTTCTGGATTTGCACTAAAAAAACAAAACAAAAGAAGAAAGGTTCAATGAATAAATTTCTCGTAATAAGTGCATATTTTACAATGACAGCCACATTACAAACATTTTTACTATTTTTTTTTACCTTTTTGCTTGTACTAAGAACTGTAAAGTGTCATTTTCCCCGGAGAGCCGGCTGGTATCAAAAATCACAGCAAAATGATACTGGGGAGAAAAAAAAAGGCTTGAGTAAGAATAAGACTTCAAAAAGAAGTCCTGTGTGACAGATTTTTGACAGAGTATATTTTCTGAACTCCTTCCTAATTAAAAAACCCAAGACTGTTGTACAGATCAAATGCGTTCTCATTTACTGGAAACAGAATCTCAAAACAAAAAAAAAAAAAGATATACAACTAATGTGCATGTTTGCCATCATGCAGTAAAGTTTCAGATACCTTGGTCTGTGCTCTCATGAAGGGAAATCCCACTCTGCACTTGAGGAAGTCCAAATCGACAAGTTCACAGGAAATACCCTTCTCTTCCTGCAAAAAGAAAGATAGACAGACGGTAAGAGGAGGCGATAAAGACAGACGGGCTGGAGACATGACGGTCGACAGAAGACACAGTGAGAAAAAACCAAGTGAAAAGAGGCAGACTGTCACATAGATCAATCACCTCTGTGAGAGACAAAAGGGAAAACAAATACAGAGCATCATAGATTCTGTTTTAATTAGATGCCACTATTTACATTTTTTTTTCTAAAAGTAAACAGATAGATTAAAAGTGTCTCATTGAAGATCTAAATTAGGTTAAACAAAGAATGTACAAAGCAGTGATGGCACACACTTCCTAGCGGGTGGGTAATTGGACAACCTCCAGGCTGTGTGTTTGGAAGCTTGTCCAAACAATATGGAGCTTCACCGGCTGCGCTGTATAAACACTCAGGCCTTGACCCTACGTGGAGTAAGAATTCTTTTAGCCAGAGTTCACAGAGAGGCTGTCAGCTGAGCCCGTGTGCTGCAGGCTTGAAACGGGCAGAGATACTTCACAAGTGTAGCAATGCGGACCTGCAGCATTGAAAAAGGGATTTGGGCAAGTCATACAAATCACCCACATTCGTGAGCTCCGGTCCAGTTTGAGTCAGTGTTTACAGCAGGTTGCCAGATATGATAAAGAAAAGAGGTGCGATGGTTGTGTCTGCTGACATATTTATAGGCAGTCATCCTTCCACGGACTCATCTGCTCTCACGAAAGCCCTTGTTCAGCAGATTTCCGATGTCAGGCTTCGGTGTGGCTGTGTCCTCCACCTTCATTAGGTTGCGTTATATTAGCAGGGCTGCCCTTTGCTTGGAGCCTGCAGCGCTGCGCAAATGGGTGTGGAGACCCCAGCATAACTGGCAATGATGGAATTTCCTCTATTTCCTTTATGCCTCTGTGCTGCTGTGCAAACACTGCCTGTCCCCATGAGACTGGGCAGGATTGAGGGGGAAGTCGGCCTGTTTACCCATCACCCACCTGGCAGCTCTTGAGAGAGAGCAGAACACTCTGACATATGGTGCACCGTGCCTCTGCAGGGAGAAGAGTGACAAAGTCTATTTGTTCAGCACTTCTTCACTTTCATTCTCGAGCTTACTTTCCCTCCACAAATGGCAGGACCATTACATATCACGTACTGTTTATGCCGCTTCAGTGTCTGCTGAAGTGTCTACTAGAGGAGTGTGTCAGTGTGGATGACAATACACAGGTGTCCCATTTTCTCAAGACTCCGCAAGGCACTTTAAGTCTCCATCCATTCTTGTATTTGGACATTTGGCTCTACTTCGTTCTGCCTTTGCCGAGCTGATGTCATCCCCTACTTTCTACTGAGCGATGATGAAGGTCTACCTCAGTGTCACTTCAAAGCAGAGAGAATAAAAGATTCATACATTTTCAGATATGAAGGTTCACCAAAATGCACATCTTTCTCGTTGCATTCCTAACTTTAATTCTTTCATCACAAAGCGTGTCAGTTCCAACTGTTGCATTACCAAAAAATGATGTATTCACATGGTTTGCTTCTTTAAAAGCTGTCATATCACACAGGCCTGACAGGGGCAGACCATTAAAAATGTAAGCATAATAAAAAGTACTCATCTAAAATAGCCCCTTTCAGAGTGGTATTTATTTATATAGTAATAACAGACAGTGGACACATTATCTGTCCTTAGTTGAGTTAATGGTTTTAAATGTACTCTAGTTATAGCCAATACATATTATTTATTCATGCAATACCAAAATAGAAACACTTTCAACACTGTGAAAGAGTTATGGAGGCAAAAAAATACAGAGGTATGTATGACTATCACTCATCCTATCAGCACTCAATCTTCACTGGGCAATGAGTGTTACGGAGGAGTATGGAGGACAGCTTTAGATTTTTAATCAGGTGTAGCTTTCTGATAGACTTTGCAGTGGCTTACTTCTTAAAATCATGGAACTGTGAGCTCCTGGATCATCTTGACTTCTCACTGCGTGGAACTTTCTGAACTTTAGTTTTCCTTATGAGGGGGTCTTCTAGGAAGTTTTGCACAGGATATTTTGTTGTTTGTTTTCTCTTCCATATTTACTATTTACTTTCTCCAAATAATTTTGTTTCTTTTTAAATTGCTCACTTGTGGAAAACAATAAATAGCTTCAATGGACACTGAGCTGTACTTTGAAACCGACAATCATAAGAATTCTCAATTGAAGCATACACTCCGGAAAAACCTTCCACCGCAGGAAACATCTGCCACAGCTCTGCTCAATTAAGAGAAAAATGCTAAATATGACTGCTAAAACACTTCCCAGATAAGAAAAAGAAACAGTAGCTGGTGATGCCGTCACTGATTCCCATGAGAGTGAAGGCACTGCTCCCGAAACCAATTCACCTCCGTAGCTCTTTGACAGCTTGTGTTGCAAGAACAACAGAAAGATAACACACTGCACTTAAATATGAGGGGAGTGTTCGCTCACGCTTTTGCCCAGTGGAGGAAAAGCCTCAGGGGACATCAGGAGCTGACACGAACTTTGCAAAAGTGGGGGTCACATCATCGCCTCAGACTTCCCCATTAGTAATTAGAAATGTCTCAAAGAGCGGGTGGTAATAAATCTGCTTGGTGGCCTCTCTGTCATCCATTAATACTGTTCACTTCCTGTTCCCTTTGTGCAGAAAGCCACGTGCACTTATCAGGTTCCTGCACAATATTTGGCTTTGCTTTGGCTGGTAACCTGACACTTAATGTCAGTCTGGTTCATTAGATTAGCGACGAAGCTGAAACAGCCTCACTGTTTTTCTCATATCTGCCTGCAGCATGTATTCCATTTAAATTAAATTTCATCTTTGTTGGGGGTATTAAATCATGGACCGGTTTGTGCTTTCCAGGGATGGTTTTATTCATCAAAGATGTGAACAAGCTCAGCTGGAGGATAAACATGGAGTCTATTATGTGGGACAAAACCCTTCCTGATGGATGCTGTCAGAGAGCACCAGTTGACATGGCGTCTCCATATTTCTCTGTCAGCTTTGAGTGGAGACGAAGGCTTTCTTGCAACAAGTGAGTGAACAGACATGAGCACAAGCAGAGGTGGCTGCTGTGTAATCCATTTGCATATGGTTCACCACGGCCACATGAAAAATCTTTCAGGTCTATGGAGGGATGGCAGTGGGAAGATATTTCTTCAACAGTGACTGAATGTTAAAATCATTAGAGGTCAAACTATGTGTGACGCAGATCCGATCGAAGGCACCGTGAAGGATAATCACAATGCTCATTCGATATACCCAATAAAATGTTTCTCTATGGAATTCCCCCTCTATTAATAATAGCATTCGAATGCCACACGAGTCAAACCTGTGTGGCTGCACATACAACGAGTGCATAACCTGGCTTGTTCTCATGCCTGCAGCTCATTTTGACGTCTGCCTTGAATGATCCAGAAAAGCATTTGACAGGTCAGCCAGACGAGCTCCCCTCTGAGATAGGACAGCTGTTGGTGCTCCCACTGGGATTCTCCTAACTTTTTATCCTTTCATCTTCACTTCTGCTTCCACAGCACTGTGAAAACTATAAGTTCATCCGTCATCTCACGGATCTCGCTTTGTGTATTCTTCGCTGTTTATTCTGCTCTCAATCACAGAGTCTTTTTAAATAAACTGTCTCTGAGAAAATGTACATTTCAGCAGGAAAACTGGGGCTTCCCCCTGATAACAATGTGTAAAATTAGTTTTCGTGCACCATTTGCACTTCTGCTTCACTTTGTGTTGCTAAAGTGACCCAACCAAGTGTCAGAATTTAGAAATAAACTTGCACGCCAGAGTAAATAAACTCTGGAATACTCTAAGAGGCACTACAGACCTTCTGCCAGAAGTTGATGTAGAAAACTTCTCTGGAGAAGTTGAAGTAGATGTTGGTGTCGTAGGCGTCATCTCCGGTGTTGGAGATGGTCAGGTTCAAAGACACATTTTTCACTCCTCCAAGGGCCAAATGGGGTTTACTATGCAGTCTGGTGCAAGAAAAAGAAAAATGATTAACTGTTTGAATGAAAAAAAAGGCTCTTTTATATTTAGAGGTAAACAGATAAAGAGAAGAAACCAAAGGGAAAGAAAGTCTTTGTTTGGTTGAAACATTGACTTGAAGGAATAAATGTAAACTAAAAACATAACAGTAAAGTACAACAATAGTTGTTGCCATGACACGGATATACTGTTCGTCAGATGTGAAAAGAACCGAAGATACACAATGAAAAGAAGAGGGAACTCCCTAACTATGGAAAAACATATGGATATCCTCCAAGCATGCGTCATGGTTCCAGTCCCCACACCCACATGGCCTATGACGTGAGCCTGCTTCTTCCTCAGAGCCGACAGAAACAGGCCGAGACAGAGAGTGAATCTAAACTTTACCCAGAAAGCAAGAGCTTCCCGTGAAGCCTCAGGTCCGCAGCGCAGTCGTCTGACAGGCAGTTCTTCTCAAACCAAGTCTGAGGAGGAAACGGTCGAGCACACAGTCATTTGACCTCTTTGAGTTTGTGCATTTAAAAACACTGACTCTGGATTCAGACTAGGGGGCAGTGTTGTGTTGTTCTAAAGGACGATGAAGACTGAGTAGACTTTGTGGGAGAGCCAAGAAACCTGTCTGATCTCTCCTTTAATTGGTGTGAGGAAGGCCTTTGGTCTCACTAAGACGGAAAAGGAAATATAAGTCAAGCAATGAAGTCTGATGTAACGCCACTGAGTTTCAGATAAATGGCTCCTGTAGGTGCTGAAAGAAGCAAATCCCTCAGTTTTTCTCAGAGTGCAGACACTGGGGGAAACACATGTGGGCCAGGTTAGAGGTGGTTGCAAAGAAAATAAATGAATCAGACTTTTTGGATTCCACTCAAGAAAAGCTAACACAGACAATAATAAGCTGGAAACTAACACCAAATCATAACTATTGGAGGTATTTCTTTCATGCTCTCTGTGGAGCATGAGAAGACGTGACTTCCAATTTCGTTCTGGTATGAGGAGAATTTCGTTTTCACTGTAGTCAACTGAGGAAATGAACTGTGTTAGAAAAAAAAATCTGAATTGGATTTGGTCAACAACAAAAAAAAAGTTCAATTTTTAATAGTAAGTAAAGAATACACATGATATGATTGGGTTGATACAGTTGATGTGTAAAAAGCTTGTTCTTTACTCATTTTTTTCTCCAAAAAGATATGATTAAAATTATGTCGGAGTTACAAATCATTTAAATTTGAGCTATATTTGCCCAAACATTATGATGTATGTCATTAATAGGAATGAAAATGGGGGGGGGGGACTTTGTATTTTGTAAAAAAAACTAACAAAAAATCCGCAAAAATGCTTTGACTTATTTAATAATGTTCCTAAACAACTCTTGCCTTCTACATTTATCAGAGCTTCATTACATTTGTCTGAAGCTCCAACAGGATCATAAATCAAAATGAATGAATAACTGATTAAATACAAACAAAGAGGTTTACTTAAATTCCATGAGTTGCAATGGGAGTCCATAAATAAGCACTGAAGACTTCAGACATTGCAAACACCAAAGCAAGCAACAATGTGAAACTCCGATTTAAAGGGATATCATGTCATTAAAATGAAATATTTTAGATTTTTTCACCTCATTTTTCATGGCAATTTTGTTTCCTTTCCTCCATCGCAGTACTGGAGTGAGAGCTGGCAGATCTTGGTCCTGGTGTCCCTTCACTATGTGCTTCCCGAGGCTGTAAGCCACCTCGAAGGTGATGGCCGTGAAAACGTCCTTCACATCTTTCTGTTGAGGGAAACAAAACCAATGATCCTTTCGTCTGGAGTTTGTCCAACCGCACAGACAAAGATGAAAACTGAACAAAACCTCAAAGATGTCAATCAGATGGTCTCGATATGATATCACCACTGTGTCAATACTTCAAATACTTGAATGCAAGGACACTGATAAAATAATGTGAATCCTTTTGAAAACATAGTGATACGTTTGTCTCATTGACGACCTTTATTTTGGTCAATTCATGTGTTTTAAGTAATATACTGGAGGTTACCACAGCAAATTCTCAACCGAGTCGATCTCTTTTTGAAACTTGCTGGCATTACCTCTGAGACATATCTTGGCCTATCTGCTGATCCATCTAAAACCATGAAAGATGTGTTTGATTTGGCATCCGGTTTGGAGACAATGCAGGCCGAATGAAAGCAGGGAGCAAAATGTGATCAAACCCTGCATTGTCATTAGTTCACAGCGCTAGAAGACATACAGTACATGGGAAAGCCAGATACAAATGTTGACTTTTCATCACTTCTGTCTATTAGAGCTTCACTCCACTCCTTGAAGGCAACTTGGTGGGTCTGGCTCTGATTCGCTAAAGACCGCAAAGAAAACATACATAAGCTCCCGCTGTAACCTGTGTTCCTGCGCGCAGCTGATATCCACTAATGACGAGCCAAGCCCCCATGGTCAGTACAAAGGGTTTCCCAATGTCAGCCGCTGGACATTAAGGCCCTGCGTTCTTTAGCTGTTTTCCTCTTTTTGTGATTTATCACAGGTTTTTTCCAGGGTCCACCCATCCATGCTCTGTCCCCTGGCAGGCAAAGAGCCTGTCTGAGCTTTTGGCATTTTCGGGATCTCCACTAATAAAATCTCCCAACTCATCAGCAGGGAGGGTTGGAGCAGGAAGGAAAAAATATTAGTGGACGGCATGAATACACAAAGGTTATTGATTTTGGATTCTATAAAGGAATTGTGCTGCATGCAGATAAAAACACAACTTCCTGAATAGTGTAGAAAAAAAAACCTGTCTGGCTGAATAGGAAAAAAAGGTGAGACACATCAATATATGCTGTTGTCTGTTAATGTTCTGATTGGCGGTTCCCACAGCAGGTTATCTTCTTCCAATATTCTTGTTCTCTTGTATCATCCTATCTGATCTCGGTAAATCATCAATTCATTTTATTTATAAAACCCTCCCAAGGGCTGAAGCTGAGATGTTGTTTTCTCCACATTTGAATGATGGAACCAGCAAATGTTTGTAGTTCATGTGATAGCATCTCTGCTTCAAACAAAATGTAGATATGTAACGACAACCCCAACATGCTGATTATTCTTCTACAAAGTGGGCTCCTCCTGGAGGTTAAATGGTACAATAAGTCAACATGCACTGAATGGTGGCACATTTTGAGAAACTCCAAAACCTTCAGCTGCAGCAGCAGTTACAGCAGAATGCTTGAAATGGCTCCTGCCCGCTGGCCTCGGAGTGAACTGACCCCCAGGGAGACGTCTGCTCGGGTCTCCAGTCCCAAACTCCCACTGCTTATCTCACATTTTCACAAGCCACAAGAGACACTGGAGGACGTACTGGTCTGAAACCAAATGGAGTGCTTTTGTAGTCAACATCTTTTGCTCAAACGTGACTTCAATGCATAAAGAAATAAGCACAGTTTGTCTCTTGTATTAATGTACAGCGAATGGGGTTTCCACTTCTTCTTAAACAGAGCATCTATTATTGAGCACAGGCAATATCACTTTCCTCTTGAAATGCAGCTAAAGACTGCAAATTAACCGGAGCCCTCCCAGCGCTTGCTGCATACTCACACTAGAAGTGCTGGAGTGTGTTTGGTAACACTTGCCCTATGCTTTTATTATCCCCAGATCTGTGCTGCCAATTGCCACCACCCAAATCCGCACCCCTGCTCAGACCATTTGCTCCCACCTGACCCTGCATTTAATTCCTATATTTATGGAACTACGGATTTCCTGAGCGAGACAGTGTTAACTGTCTGCTACCTTCAGTTTTGTGGAAAGAAACCCAACAACTGCTTCTTACATGCTGGTAAACGTCACAGGAGAAAGCTTGTGACAGGCCATTCTCTTCACAACAGGCCAACACTGTGTTAATCCTCCGCACAGGAGCTGCAGGGTGTGTCCGCAATCTCACATCAGATACGCTGGAATGGATGGCATTTCTGATATTTTAAATCCATAATTTAAAGTTCCAAGTAAATACACATCTGAATTGACACTGTGGCAGTAGTGCCTGTTTAAACTCTAATGTATACAATCAAAGAACAATTTCTGATCTGGATAAATTAAAACGTCTTGCCATCCTCTAAAATCTAAAAGCTGAAGCTCTAGTTGTCAAGCTGTTGAGAGTAAAGTTTTTCGTTTCTTTATTCAAGAGTAAGGACTCTATGGATTGCGCTCCCAATAAAGGGTACAGACATATCCCACATGGTTAATCAGAAATGGTCTGAAACCTTTAGTCATCATCTTCACAACATTACTTATAAAGGGTTCCCGTGAACACAACAAATGAGACAAAAGCTGAGGGAGAAACAGCTATTTTCCAGAAGCCATAATTGTACATTTTCAATTGTTCATACATTTAAATCACAAAGGAGGGACAGTCAGTTTGCCATTCTGCATGTTTAGAAAATAAATCAAGTTAAACTGTTAACATTCAGCACCCTCCTGCTTTGGAAGACGATTTCTGCCAATGTACTATCTCAGGGTTTATGTTCACACTCAGGACCCATTTATCTGGTACAACAGAGCATAGCTCGCACCTTACCAACCATTAATTCTCCTTGGCTTCAATTTCAACTGCTTGTATGACTTATTTCCACAGACGCAGAACGTGAGCACATAAAGTATTTTCTGCTTGATTTTAAGCGCATAATGTTGCTACTGTATGAGTTAAAACAACACAGCTGAACAGGCCTTTTAGATTCCATCTCTGAATGAGTTAGTTGCGCTACAGTTGCTGTCTGATGTATCGAGCTCTGACTTACACGTCTGATCAAAAACACAGCGAGCTGCCCGCTTCATGTGCTCAGAGCAGCTCCACCGCGGTGGGCCCAGAGAGGATGACGTCAGACTGCATGAGTCCCAGATTCTCCGTTTAAACGCCTCACGCTTGGCTGCAATGCCCAAGAGCTTCTCTCCCAGCCAAACCATTCACTCAAAAACATAGAGCTTAAGCCTGGTCATAGGAAGTCTTTATTAACTTGTGAGGGGAACATGCACACAGCGCTCCTTATATGGACAACGGGTGTTTGGATGGCTTGCAGGTTGAGGTCTTTTTTTTCTTTCTTTTTTTCTTTTTCTTAAGGGCTTATTGCCGGGGAAGCTTAGTTTAAATGGAAAAAAGCTTTTTAGTTAAGTGATGAATGAATTCAGGTTGTCAACGTTTGTTTGGTATGTGTGTATACTGAAACGCTGAAGGAGGAATTGAAATGTAAAGTATTGACCGTAAGGTATGCATTTTAGCAGCTTATCTCGGCCTGTCCTGAAAAACAATGTGTGAAAGTTGGACGCTTACTGAAAATTTTGTGACTATGGGTCAAACTACAGCCACCGCTCGGCTCAGAATAGGTTAGCAGATGTTGGGAAAAGCGTTGAATGACACCCTGAATACCGGAGGAGTAGGAAAGAGAATTGTCCAATTGTTTTAGCTTGAAAAGTTCTTGGCAAAGTCAAGTAAGAGCCGCTTAATTCTTTTTGCAAAGATGAAACTCACGCTCCTAAATCTTCCTGGTGACGTGTCAGCAGAGGGATAAGAGACAAATCTCGGCAATCTTTGTGCAATCTTTGCTGTTAAATCCCCCAGAAAAGGTCACTTTATAAATCATGACTTGTATAGATTCATGACGGAACTACTTCAGTTAAATGTATTTTCGTCATGTCAATCTTAACTAGCAATCAGTCTACATCCTGCTGAGGGAGAGGTTCCTCGGTTGTCAGTGGCAGGATATTTTTTTTTTAAACAAAAATGTAAATAACTTCCTTCAAGGACGCAGCCAAGGACTTCTTATTGTGAATGAGTGCAGCTGCTTCTAAACACGTCTTGCAATTTTGTTATGTTTTTACTGTTGTGCATTTTATGTGGTTTTCCTCTTACTGTTTTGCTGCTTTAACTGCATTGTTCAGCTTTTACGTCTCCATTGGGTGAAAATCCAAACTCAGTGCTTTTTGCAGCTCACATTTTTCAAACAATGCAGGAGTGTGTTGTTAATTAAACCTGTAGTTCTTAAATATTATTTTGGGAGCTGCAGAGCAAAGTGTCAACAAACCCTATGACTTTACCACTTTGAAAGTTGAAGAATATGAACATATATACTGCAACATTAACAATAACTAGTTTTGATCTGCATCATAACTGCTTACTGAGGGAAATTCACTCCTGAACTGAGAAGTTCACGTTAGCTGTTTTACTGTAAATGGCATTCTATTCACAGACTAGAAACGAGCCCACTGTGAACACTGAGGAATGAATATCTGAAAACTAGATCTTCGACTGCTTAGTGCTTCAGGTCTTTAGAGAATTTCAAAATGAAAGAAGAACTGTGGCCAAAAACATCACTATGTGGGCAGCAAGAATTAACCAAATCAGAAAAACTGCTGTTTGCCGGGCTAAACTCTGACCATAGCAGCTTCAAGTGAGGAGTCTTACCTCAGCAATGGAAATAACCATTATTTGTAGCTTGTTTGGTTACAAATAAAAAAAAAAAAATTTAATTAAGCAACAAAGGTCTAGACTTCCAAAACTCTCAGTCTGTCCAAAACCCAATGATTCTGAGTAATCTGAAACAAACATCCAGTCATAGGAAATGTATGCAAGACCCCTCTGAAAACAATTCCCATTCAACATGAGACATATTTAGTCCAACCACTGGAAAATGTTTCAGTCCGTCTGATTCTGGTTGTCGACCCAGTGACTCTCAGATGTGTGTCCAACCTGATAAATCACACAAAACCTGTAGAGCACAAACGCACATTTGCGGCCAGAAAACAAATCAAATTGGCACTGGCTTTCAAACAACAGGGCTCAGAGGTCATCGTACACTGTGTGAAGAACACCAAGCAAACAGCGAGTGAGAACTTCATAACAAGAGCCACACGTTTGTGGATTGGTTATTGCTCTCACCTCATGGTGTTTGACTCTGTTCAGGGCCTTTCTGTGTGCTGTTTGTGGAGTTTAAATGCCAGTGTGTGAGTGGATTTCCTCAGGTTCTCTGCTTTTCTCCCACAGTCCAAATGTGTGCAGTGAAAACTGCTTTTTGTCCATTGTCAGATGTGATTCTGCATATTAAGCTCATTTAGCTTGAAACATGAAAGTACAGGGGATGATCAGTTATGGTTCATCCATTCCTCTTGTGTACTGCTTTGTACAACGTATGGTTAAGGGGAGCTGGTCACAGCTGACTATGGGCAGAAGCCAGGGCACACCCTGGCCTGGTTCATTAAAAGGACTCATAATACACACAACGTAGAACTGCAGGAGAAAACCAGAGTCCACGGTGAAAACCCACTCACACATAAGGAGATAAAACTGTGTTGGGAAGGGAAGTTAGAAAGTCGGGAAGTGATCATTTTGCTGTGGATTAAGAATGCCAACCACTACACTGCCGTGTTATTGTTAGCATGAGTAAATTATACATCCATCCATCTCTTATACAGCTTTATCCAAAACAGAGTCCCGCCGATCCCAGCCAATGTGTGAAGGAATGATACAACCTGGACAGATTGCTGGTATACCACAGGGAAAATAGAGACTCCCGACTACCATTTGCATATTATTCACGGTATATGATGTAGCGTTGAAAAAAAATGGACATATGAGTATGTGAGTGTATTTTCATATCAGATAAATGGTATGATAAAAGTTAAGAAAAATAATCCCATTTCAATCATTTCCTTTGTCACTTGTTCTCATCTGACGTTCATTCCACGTTATCACTGTCTCGCGCATTCCTTTTAAGCCATTTGAACTTATTTATTATTAATTCTTTCTCAACCTTCAACACTCAAAGGCAGGACAGAATCAAAAAAAGAAAAACTCTGATCAGCTGGCTTCCTGCACATTTTCGAACCTGCCGTTTCTCTGAAAACGTAAATCAACTAATCCCCCATCATTTGGCAATAGTGAGTGCTACTAGATATGATTCTAATGTCTCCCAGGAGCAAACATGCATTTCCTTTTGGCTTAAACAGAAAGGTAACATCAGTTGCACGACAGAAAATATATACCATCTGTAGCTGTCACGCACGAGACCGACAACACAAGTAAATACTTCTTGTCTCTTGAACAGAGGGAAAACCATAGATTTGCATGTCACATGCTTATCAAAGTGTCTCGCAAACTAACTCTCCTCTTGAGCACACAAGCACCTATTTGCTTCAGACGGTTTAAAATGACTCAGAGATAAAGTTCCCCAGAGTGCAGATAAACAGATACACATCTTCTCTTTAAGGATCCATGTTAATTGAATTTATTGCTTTTTAAAGCAATGTTCACGTAAACACAAATTACAGGAAACCTTTATAGGTTCATATGCATCATGAAGAAGGCATTCAACATTTGACCCTTAGACAGTTAAAGCCACAGCTGGGATTTATAATGGAGGAGAGAAAGGTGCCTCACTTCCCCAGTGGAAATTGGCAGATGGAATTGGTTTACTGCTCAAACATACCAAATTCATCAGTGTGTTATTTTTACTACAGTCTATCAACAACAACTTGACACAATGCCAATGCTAACTTTAGCTGCATTAGTGTAATATCTAGACCTGAAATCCAGCCTGCCACCTATAAATACACAGATGTGCTCCTTCATATCTCAGTTCCTCCTCTCTCAGCTCTCGTATTGTGATATTTCCAACACATTGTTTCTGGTCTATTCTCAGTAACGCTGCTGCTTCTACCGTGAAAACAAGACCTTTTGCTCTTTCAATAACCTGGAAGCTGTAAAGTGAATCAGTGAGAATAGGAGAAGAGGAGGTGCATTATGACCTCCTCATTCCCCAAAGGCTCCACTCAGAGGTCCCCTCATCATTATGTCTATCTACCTTTAACCCAGACTGATCTTGGTTGTAACCTGACAGACGTATGAGGAGTCACCACGAGGACACAGCCAAAGAAGCAAAACAAAGTCGCTGCTGGAAAAGGACAGAAGAATTCAGAGGGGATCCTTTTAAGGAAGCCGGCTTGGGTCTTTAAAAGCTGCAAATCAAACTAAAACAAGCTGACTTTCAACACCTTATATGTCTGCATTGTATTTTGTGCAATATTAGAAAGACTATTGCTCAATTTTAGATAATTGCTTTGTTCACACACTTCCATTTCATGCTTAATAGATTTACAGTATTAGGCAAAAAATACGTTATTCTTGGATTGTCAAATCTTTCGATTTATCAAAACGTGGCACCTTTTCATGCCTGTAATGGCACTTACCTCCCCAAAGCACAAAAAGTTCAATAGTTACTACAAACACAAATAATATCTTTCCGGTCACATTTTTTTTTTTTTTTTCACAATCAGTGCGGTAAACACCAAAAAGCTACTGCTGCAGCTACAGAAAGAAGAAAAATGTTTCATGATAATGAAACCAATGAATGAAAAGATGGTGGGTAAGACCAAACATTTTTAGAGCAGAATTTAGGCATAATAGATACAGTAATTATTCAAATCAAAAGACAGGATCAGTGCAAAACCAAAAGTGGAACAGTTGCAACAGTTGCAGACTATATATAATGATTGTTAAATGAAAAGCATTCGGCGTTCAACCACAAATTACTACATGGCATGAGACAAAGCACGGACAGCGTGAGAGTTGAGGGCGGTGCGGTTTGGTTCAGTCTCTATGAGGAAGTCTCATCCTCTGACACTCTGACAACCCCTGTAAAGGAGTAAATATTGAAATTCTTCTTAAACCGGGGGGTAACTTCAGCAGTTATTTATCGGGTTATTTCTCATAAACCCATTCAACTCAAAGCAACATTATTCTATTTGTGAATTTGTTGTTGTTTAGAAAGAACAACAAGCATGTGAAGACTTCCTGCCTTTGAGAGATTAACTTCCTTCAACAGCCTGATAAATCTCCTTTCTACATAAACAGGAAGCCTGCAATCTGCATTTTTATGCAATTAATTGCATAAAAAATTTTTTATTCTTGAAAGAATTCCTCTATAGAGTATATAATCTATGAGTTTTTTTCTGTCATTTGAGACACTTAAAATGTTATACTACCCGGTGACCCCAGAAATCTAATGAAAATCTCTATTTCAATCCCGGGAGAAAACATTCCCATGATAAATGAGATAACAGCGAGGAGGAGCGGATCAAAATGTTCAGTTTTTAAAATGTGTGCGAGTGTTTGGGTCTGTTCCATCCTGGTGATAGAGGAGGCCTCCAGATGCTTCCTGGAGCTGATTTTGTCACCATGCTTAAATCTCGGGCGCTTCAACTTCTCTGTTATTGTTAGAACTATTGTTTTTAGACATATCCTGATAAAACTGCAGCATGCACACACAAATTTGTCAAATCCACCTTATGAGGGTTGATGACAGCCGCTGCCAGATATAAACAAATGTCTTGTGTATAAATTTGTTTCATTTCCTGCTGCAGATTGTTCATGTTTACACAAGAAGGACAATTCAAAGTTGACGCCACCAAATATATATATTAGCGAATAGTTCGAGTAGTGGGAAATGACAACAAGGCAGTTCATAGGTTGTCATGGCCTCGCAGGCAGCGTTTTAGCTCAAGCAAACACGAACACTGAGCACTCCAACTGTTTCCTCTGCAGTGGAAGTGGGAAACACGACAGGAGTAACTCTTTCACTGTGGTCAGACTTGGCCACCCATTATGTTGCCTTGCGGTGGCATCGTGGCAGCGCTGCGGCCAAGAGACTGAGAGAAACGTTTTGCCCCAGCCTGCTTGTCCGCCAAAAACAACAAGCCATCAAATCTGCACACCCTTTGGTTGCCGTTGATATGAATGACGACAATGGATTTACTATAGCAACAGAACAGAGTCGGTGTAATGAGCAGCAATTCTAAAAATAAAGCCTCCCTTATATCTTGCTTGCACATACATGAGGGAAATTTCACAAGGAAAGTGATTTGTTGCACTGCAGCTAAAGTCTGTTGGCTGCACACCAGCAGAACTACCCTGGAGAAGAACTGTCCAATGTTCATGCTGGCAGGGCCATGTAGGGAAATCCTGATGAAAATGTTACTGTGAGCTAAAATTAACCTCAACAGCTCTTCTTCAGTGTCCAGTAAATGCGATTAACAATAATACTTGCAGCTCAAGCATCCAGCTGGATTCTTTTTATATGTAAGTGTCTATGACATTTTCCACTTGATTTATTATATATCCATATATATCTAACTTTTTAATATATTCTCTGTAAATAGTAGGCGCTTGACTTGGTGCCTTGCGTAATGCAAGACAGATGGGTTTGATTACCTTCCCGCTATATACTTTCATTGTATCAGCTCTCTTGGCCAGAGGTAAATGAAATGTGGAGAACGGCATCAAGGGAATTGTACATTTCTGTTGAACTTTAAAGAGGAAAACAAAGCCGGCAGTGTGACGGCAGCTCTGGGTCTGCATGTGCCAGACAGCACAGAGTTTCTGGCACTTTGTCTTACTGGAGACTTACGACGCAATGACAGGAACTCCTGCTTGGATTTTTGCTCTTGGGTTTCCTGTTTGTCTGCGGACAGCAGACTGAAGTGGTACAGTCAGTGGAGATGACTTTTTAAAAAAAAATTTCAATATTTGTTACAACCTACTTTGAGAAAGGACGAGAACAGGTTTCACTGAGTTCAGATGCAATCAGATAATCTGGCAGTAATAAGAAAGTGTAGCATTATGTCAGTGTCAGTGACATCTATTTAATTGTTCATCTTCTGCGATGCGGAGTCAAATTCTATTGGTTGACAGAGTCAGCAATAAATCTTTATGGCATTTACTTTTTTTCCACAAAAGACTGGTACAGCACCTGCTTGATCTGGAGCGATGGGTCAAATAACCTATTTTATGAACCAAACATATTTTCCAGTCTTTTGGCTATTTTCCACTACTACATGCCATTAGACACACCTTTTTGTCTGTGTCTCTTCTGTTGTGTGTGCTTTCTCCACTCTGTTATCTTGAGCTTTGTTGCTGAAAGTTTTTGATCTGTGATCCATGGTAAAATGAGCCAATCAGCTGGTGTTTAAATGTCCCTTAACCACAACTGGCCACGGCAGATTGCTGATGCCTTCGAACCATCATCTGATGAAAAGCTGTTTTTTATTTTATTCTTTTTGTGTTACTATTAAAAACAGAGTTTTCCTTCTAACTGGTAATTATGGTGTCTCATTTGGAAAATGTACTTGTGTGAATTTTGTAATGCAACTGTGTGCCTCTATAAATGAAGTTGAATTGAATTGAATTGAATCTTCCCTCTGTCCATCTCATATACCACATTATCCTGTGCAGGGTGGCGGATAGCATTATAATGTTAGTATAGTATTTTTTATGTCTTTTACTTGGGTTAGAGTTATGTTTTTGTTGTAAATCCAGCCCATTACTGTATTATAGGATATATATATAATGGTATAGACAGCATATTTGATACAAGAAAGATCATTGAAATCTAAATTATACCACAGCAAATAACCTCATTGGAAAAACCACAATGGTGGTAAAGTTGCATTTGTTGTTGTCTTTTGTCTTTCCTAACAACATATTGGCACGCAAATGATGCCTCTGTAATCCAAATTTAGCCAAATGGGATCCAAATTGGCAACATTATGATTCTAACAAGCATCTAAATAGGCAGGTTAAAACATTATCTCTTTTGAATTCAATTTGCAGAGCTAATGATGTACATAACCTGGTTCCATCTGCATCTTCAAAGACCATCATCCACACAGCCTGAAAGCTTCAAGCACTGTGTTGTTCAATACAAGTCCACACAATGGGGACTTTTATTCTTATGAGGCCGGAAGGGGCCTGAGTGCACTTAGCGTTGACAGAGAGGTGGTCATCATCTAAATGCTCCAACAATAGCAGCAGTCTTCGGAACAAGTTTGATGGACTTTCAAATACTCCAGCGGTGGTGAACAAATGTGTGAGGATGGGGGGGATATATATGGGGCACAGAGTAATGTAAGGCAGGGGACAGGGGGAGTTAGGATACTTTACAGGCTAAATTAAAACAGACAACTGTTACAGCTTCGACTTCAGCTGCCTATTTTAGCTCCTCTTCGGAGTTTGTGACACATATACAGTGCTACACTAAACCACTCATGACCACAAATGGAACTGGCTTTTGGCACGATTTCAAGGCTCACGTGCGCGCCGCTGTAATGGGACGGCTGGAGTAAAAACATGTACAGTGATGGATCAACTGCCAGAGATGTAAACACAGAAGGAGTGCAGGATGTCCACTGCGGGAATACCTGAAAAAAATATGAGCTAAAACAGACAATGAATCAATTCCAAGAGAGCAAAATCAACCTACAACCAAACAGTACTTACTGTTAAGTACTCAATGACAAACAAAGGGTTTGCAGTTTAAAGTATATATCACAGTGTATGTTCAACATTGTACCTGTTGGACTTGATTGCGAAACTAATGCTTTACTTGACATAAAACATAGAGGTATAGATAAACAACATAGAACCAAATCTAAATAGTTTCCCAATGGGACTTGGCTTGGTGCTGCACTAATGGCAATATCACATGTTAATGTTCTCCAGTGTCCCACGAAACACACCATAGAATATAAGTTGTAATGTGTTGCATGTGCAAAACTTTACAGATGATAGATCCTAATGATTTTAGCAATTGGCTAACTTTTATCACGAGGTTTGTATTTCTGGCTCGAGGCAAAATGCTGTAAGAACTTTTTAAGTGATTGTTATAGAATGCTGTGCAGCAGGAACGACATCTAAAATCCAGAAATAAGGTTATATTTCAACACTTCAAAGTCTGGAGTCAACTCTTGCTCGATCTGAGGTTTGAAGTCTTATTTTACAGTAATTGGAATTATTGATTTTCTGGGAAATGACAGTTTGTGGACGGCATTGTGCCATGACTTTGAGATAGGGTTCATCTTCTCCAACAGATTTATCACACAACAACTTTGTGAGTTTTCACCAACCAGGTGTTGATTCTCCAAATGTGTCGGGGTAAAGGTTAGCTCGTGAACAAGATTTCACTTCCAACGACAATCCCAACAAAGCAACAATCCCACACAAATTCCTCAATAAAACTGATCACATCCTCTTTTTTATGAAATTGGGCAAAGTAAATATGATAAAAACCTTTACATTGTTTGTATAATGCACTGAACTGTGAGCTTATTAACATGTAGCACGGAGCATCACTGCTGCACCCCTTGGCACACATAGACACTAGTTTCAATGTAAACATTGTGTTAAGATAAGCAGCTCTTCTACTTTTCCAACTACAATATCTGTTTCTCATCATACCCACCCAAGAAAGGACATGCAGACAGGAATACGAACCCAGAAGCCAGTTACCTCTCAGGCAAATATTTGGGTTGTTTCAGACCAAAGGGATTAATCGATGAGGCGTCTGTGTGTATGTGAATAATACTCAAAAGTATTTTACTACACGAACTCTGTCTGGCTTAGTCAGCTAAGGAAATATGGCCCATACACACAGCATGCCAACTCAACAAACGTACTTAATAAAACACATCAAACTCAAGAATTCTTGGTCCTCTTGTTAAATGAGTCATTCCCAGCTCACGCACGGCGCTCCCGTCCATCTGAACCTCTAATCATTCATCAGTCATCATGACCTCCCCTCCTTCCCTCGATGTGAGGTACAACTGCAGTGAAAGTCCGTGTGGAGTTTATTTTGCTAAAAATAACTAAACAAAGACCATCTGGCGCAACGGTATGCTGTCCATTAATGGCAATGAAAACAACTTAAAAATGATCAACATGAAAGACTTGAATAATTTCACAAGGAATTACTCCCGGAAAATTCAACATTGCACTGTTTGCTTCTTTGCTCTCTGAATAACTTGCCCCCGTATTCTCAGCGGTTCCCTGATTTACTGAGTAGCCGACGCAAAATGTTACTTGATTTCAAAGAATGGAAATCAGGCATTCCCTGCTACACGAAACAACTTTACCAGTGTAATCCAAACATGTAGCGCTCACGTTAATATATAAAGACAACAAATGGGGGTCAACACAAGGTCAGAAGAGTTACAAGCGTGAGAGTGGCTCAGAATAGCTGATGGCCTGATTCCATCGGCCTTCATGCATCAGGGCTTGAGCGATCAACCCCGACGTGAAGGTTTTCCATCGGCAGCGCCAGTCGACTCAACAGCAGGCCAGCACCTTGTTGTAGCGCCAGTCTCAACCCCGAGTTTTCTCCACATGTTTCAGCTGAGTAAAGGGCGGGGTAGTCCCCCACCCCTCCCGGAGGGTGCAGTTGGGCAACCAGCTGGTTTCTATTAGCATACCTCTTTTAGGGGAAAGGGAGGAATACCTCATGTGGGCAGACACACGAGGAAGATAAATGATGCGATTGGTCAAGCAGACGAGACCCTCACTCAGAGCGGAGCCAGTTCGCCTCTGATTATTGTGATTCTGCAGCTCTTCCTCTACGTTTAGGACAAACATATGCTGTGCAACAACAAACTCATGGGCAGCCACTTATCGTGCTAGGTCCTAATCTTTGGCCCCTGTACTTTTTCAGACATATTTAAGGTCATTCAGCCCATAAACAGTCTGGTAAGGTTGTAATTTGAGCACCACACCTTGGCACACACACACACACAGTCCTGGATAGTTCTTTGTAGATTTTAGTAGCACTGGGACTCTCATACCTGCTTTGTGCTGCTGAACAGGTGGAATCTGCAACGATGTAGAACAAATAAGAATGCCCACAGCTCCAGTGGAAATCATCTTGCACATTAGACTTCAGTCAAGCTAACCCAAACAACCCAACGTTTACCCAAAAGACCCCCAGACATCTGCAAACCTCACTATTTGCAGAGCAAGTAAAGACTCCCTTGACAAATTGTGAGGATGTTTTTATTTGCCTTCTTGTTGAGTGTGATGAGCAGATCAATTCCATTCTTTAAACATGGATCAATAACACTTAGTTGAAATAACACAGCCTGCAGACATCAATGAGGCATACAGGTGGCATTATTCTGCTTAATGCTGCTCTAAAGATCATTAAGACTGCATTCATTTGTTTAGTTTTTTAAAATCTATATTAGCAGCATTCAATTCTAATTTCATCCAGTGGCTTCAGTGCCTGAAGTATCTCAGCAAAGTGCAAAATCTGGCGTGTCCCTGAAGTGACATCTGGCCAGATGGACGATCCTTAAAGTGTAAGTGTGTTTATCTCCCAGCCAGAAAGATGCCACAGATATGTGGCATCTCTGAGCCCACCCACAAACCTGAAGATGTTTGGTTCGGGTGTTGAAATGTTAGACTTTCTCAGAGCAGAAACACCACTTTATGTGACTTACCCTCCTTTTAGTGTTACGTGTGTTGAAACTTCAATGGACAGAACTGAAAATTAAGTTTGAAATGAAGTGATTCTCCTGCGTGTAAAACTGTCTGGGTTTATTAAAGAGTCTGCATAAACACGTGCTTGACTTCGGTAAATGGGCGCTGATAAGTTCGATGCGCGAGTCGTGCTGAATAAAGGAGATTACTGCCACAACTGATCTGTGTGCGGTGGTCTCATTACAGTCTGAATAGCCGAATGAGTAGAGGCAGGCGCGGTAATGACAGCCCCCTTCAGCTGGCAGCTCTGCCTCCCACAGTGAAAGCGCCTGGAGATCACCGTTAAGAATGCCAGTGAAATTTACAGGCCTGCAGTGGGCCTCCATATTAGCGGAGGTGAAACATGGATGGTGCCCTCAGGATGAGGACCCTCTCTGTGGCTGCAGGACTAAATCACAGGGGAACACAATAGAAGGACTATGCGATGACAAAAGAGACTCTGTTTCCTGTTTCTGTCTTTTTCTGCAGACGCACACTTGAGCAGCATGGCTTCAGGAGCCATCAAGGGCCAGACTGTTACCTTTAACCTCACCCAGCAGGGTGACACAAATAGCTTCCGAGCAGATGCCTGTTGATCCGAGACCTTTGGCTCCAGCACCCATTTCTCTTGCTACTATGAGACATGCAGTAGCCCAAACTTTCATCAAAGTAATAATCCTCTCGTTTTGATCTGTCCAAACATTTTTACTTTCATGGTCCAGAAAGAAACTTCATAAATAAATAAAGAGGAAAAACAAGCCACACGAGCAAATAAATCACATCCCAAATCAGCACAGCGGGGTGAACGCGCTCAGTGTCATGGGAAAGTAACAGAGGGATCGGCTGAGGACAGCAGGGGCACATGGGTGGCCCAATGCAAACACATGGAGCAGTGTGAAGACTCAAAATGTACCTTAACGTAGGCAGTGTAGCGCTGGCACTCCTCTTTGTTGATGTCCAGGCTGAACTGCTGGCTCATCTGACTGATCTGAGATCCACTATGACTGAAGTAAACCCGGGAAGGTTGGCTCTTCTGTCGCTTATCCGCATCGGCTGTTAAGTTATACAGCAGCTCTGGATAAAAAAAAAGCAACAAAAAAAACAAAAAAACAGACAAAAACACTTCAGCATTAACGTGGTATTTTAATGCTGAGATGTCTCCTGATAAACTCATACAGTACAATAAGTGTTTGTGCTGCTATTTCTACAGTGGAAGGCAAACCAACATGTTAACACACAAAAAAAGACTTAATTGAATTTTCCAGCTGCTGCGGGAAAACACGTGTAGGTGTGAAAGAAAACATCTTAAAAACTAAATTCCTGCTGCTTCCAAGCCTGAATTTAATGGCACTGAGACACACAGAATAAGGCAAAACCTGTTTTGATTCCAGGAATTATAAGCATGAAGTCAAACATTAGCAATATTTCCGAGAAAACCTTATATGGTCCTCCGACTTTTTGAAATCCATTCCTCTGAATGAATCAGCCTCATTCTGTAGTGATTTCTTGTAGAGGGTGTGATGCTGGTATAACAGTGGGAGGGGTGCTAAACACACCCCAGTCAGACCAAAGCCTACTGTTTTCGCCGTCCAACAGAGAGAAGGCCATGAGCTCACTCCGGAGGAGGTGAAGGAAGGTTTCATTATGGGAGTCACCAAACATATGGTGCTGCACTTTCCATGGTGCTCGCCAGACGGCTAAACAGAGAGCCCTTTTTTCTGTGAGCCAGGACACAGTCATTATGTAAGGACAGGGTTCCTGCTCCCCTGGGGGGGTTGCTGCAAATGACCGCACCCAAACACTGGAACAGGACTACACCTCAGCTCTCAACGGGCAACGAACCCCGGGAGTCAGTTAGCGCAAGGCCGGAGAGTAAACCATTGGCCATACTGACTGTCAGTTACCAGCCAAAGGCTTGCAGTAAGTTGGTGCGATCATGTATTTATTTAAGATGCGATATAGGATCAAACGTAGTAATTGTCCGAACTATTTCCATAACAAAAAATGCTCCAAGTAAAATTAAGCTTTTACAATTCAAAAATAAAAGCAGAATCTGGAATTGAAAATATTTTCTTGAAAACAATCGATATGTAAAGAGTGAAAAACGTAATTTTAATTGATCTGATAAATGATAAAATATAGATAATTGAGCCAGATAATAGGAGGAAATGTGTTAATCTTCAATCAATACCAAAATACAGTGTATATCCTCTACAGCTCTATCTCACTGGACATCTTAAGTCATGGATAGAGAGGAGTGTGGTTTTCATCGGTTGGGATTTATCACCTATTTGGCCGGGCAGCTGTCTTCCTCTGAAGCGCATGCAGACGGTGACGTTGAAGCAGTTTATGTTCTGGTGACCCTCGTGGCACTGTGGCACGGAGATGTTGATGGACACGGGCAGGAAGATGTAAACATCCACTGTAATCACGGGCCTGGTCCTACATGGTCATGAGAGAGACTGAACGTTAAAACAAGTACAAAGTAAAATAAATGCTGCCTTGATTTGCATGTACTGCAGCGCCGCAGAGATAAAGCTTGTCACTCACCTCAGTAGAACCACACTATCTGCCATGAAAGCTCCAATGGTGACATCTACAACAAAAATATATATGATAGATTTTGAAATCCAGAAAAAGAGATATTAACGTCAGCTGACAGCAGCCATTGCACCTGCATAACTGAAACAAGGCACAGAGGCGTTTTGCTGTCATGCTGGCTCAGACTGACTGTCAGCTGTGGAATGCGGTAAACAAGACGCCTCAATCACGAGTCTGAATCTCTGCTGGTGAGAGTAAGAGGACACATCTAACAGGGTGAACAATCCAATTATTGATTCAATATCTATTTTATTCTCAATTTTACTGAAAATGCAGCGTGAACATACCTGAGTATCCATTGCCATCCATGTCCACATTGCCAGAGATGGATTGGCCAAACATCTGCAGACCAGGGCGTACGCTTCGTCCTGACAGTTTCTGGAACAAAAGATACCAGCCTTTAAAATATCACATGTGTGCATGTGAGCCAACATAGAAAAAAAAAAAGTTGACTTGTAGTTTGGGTTATTTCAGGGAAAGTAGCGGGACAGAAAGGGGAAAAGAAGCTATGGAGTGGATATCTCTGCATTTAAAAAAGAGGAACGATGACTTATGGATATGAACAATAATAAAATGGTGCATTTATGAGAAAGTGGGAGGTGGGAAAGGTATCACTTTCCACAGGGAAAAGTACATCTGCACGCTGTCAAACTGGGAGATTTGCACAAGGAAAAGTGGGAGGTTTTGGACAGCTGCAGAAAAAAGGATCTGACGTCAACCATCATGGTAAAAATTGACAAAGTTGCTCACTTTGCTTCACATCGCAGGTACAAATTACAATTCTTCGGAGAAACCGGTTGGCTGTGTGTGGGTATAGAGCTTAAAAGGAACTGTACAACGACTGCTAGATGAATGAACATCAGAAGGACCAGCTGTATAGTAATGTGCATTCAATTTAAGTGTTTTCCAGGTGCTCCTTTCAGGGTCACTGTATAGTGGATCATGTGATTTTTGCCACAAGATCCACCCTGGATGCTCTACTTGACACACCGAGGGACCCACAGCAGAACAGGCTTCTGGTGAAGCTGCACTGCTGAAACTAGTCCTGTTGCTCATTTCTTATTTCTTATAGTTATGTGAACACTAAACTGGAAAATGAGACTTTCCCAACTGGTCACTGTTCCTTGTTGCATGATTGCACTGTAAATGGTTTTGCTATCAGCAATATCATTTACAGGAAGTGTATTATTACCACATGTTTACAGAGCAATTTTTGCTGAGAAGAGTTGCAGTGGATAATCAGGGAGTAAAAAAAATCAAAGAGCAATTACATTTATTTTTATTCACAGATTAATGAGGAAACGTTTTTTGAAAGAAAAACATTGTTCAATTTGTAATCACGATCTTCGATTGGAGGATACATGAACGTATATAAGGATTAAAGTGATGCCAGTTGAGCTTGGAAATGCATTGTAGTCATTATAATTGACATGAGAAACTGTGTCTGGTTCTTTGTGGGTCTAAAATGTTTCCCTAAGGCTTTACCACCTGTGATTTTACCACACAGTACTCAGCTACTGCATCTGCATGCATTCAGAGGCAACTGCATGTTTTTAACCAAAACACATTTATGAGGCTATAAAGAGACACTCAAAAGCAGAAATGAGGAAAAAAAAGCATATCTTGTAATGACGACGCTGCCTATGATGATTAAATGATTATACTGAGAAATTCTTACCATGGAATATTTCTTGGTAATTCCTGTAGCATCTCCATGGTAGATGTAGACCGCTCCTCCAAAGTCATCCTCTTTAGGTGCTCCTATGGCTACGTCTGAAAAGACAAATAAATAACAAAAAGTACTTATATTAAAAGCTGGCACTCATGTGAATGATGACATCAATGGCTGTGGGGTTACACAAAACAATGCACTAACCCAATGCTTACTTTGAGCAGGCCAGTGCATGGGAAACAAGCTCTAATAGTGAGACTCGTAATAGACAATTAAGTGTTGTTAGTGGCAATAAAACTTGTGCAACCTCTGAGAAAGTGGAAACAAGATCATAAAGTGCTGGCAAGAGTGTTGAAACGCCTTCTTTTTAGCTCGTTTCAACAGAAAGTCCACATTGGTTTTTTTTTTAATAAACCAAGACACTTCCATGTCATGGGGGGCCAGGATACCAAAAATAATAAAACAACAACTAGTATTATTTTCAGTTACATCAAAAGAGAAATAAAGTTACTTTGGTCGCATGGTCTACTGTAGTTCTCTTCAAAAGAAATAGGAGCAGTTGAGTTGTAAATAATTGTCAGTCAGTTGGTGAGAGTGTCTGGCTTTTCTGTGCAATCCAAGAGTGACAAGTTACAAGATGAATTATGCTCTCCAGCTGCCATCTTCTTCTCAACACACACACACACGTGCGCTCTGCCAGGCCGCAGGCTTCGAGACATATCTCACACAGAGATGAAACCGGGCAGAAGCTTCCAGGCTCAAGTCTGAGACAGACGCCAAGTCAAGTCCTCAGAGCCAAACCAAGCAAACGCCAGGAAAACAAATGTAGTAAATGTATGCTTCTGTGTGTGTGTGTGTGTGTGTGTGTGTGTGTGTGTGTGTGTGTGTGTGTGTGTGTGTGTGTGTGTGTGTGTGTGTGTGAGCAGACGCGTGTGCGTGCGTGCGTGCGTGTCCTGTAGATGTAATTTGAATTGTGCCTAGCTGACTCTGTGCTCAGAAGGGTGAAAGTGGACCATTTTTCCTACAGATCTTCCTCAGCACAAGGTAATTGAAACAAACCGTTTGGGAAAATGACTGAGCTGCACCAACTGGGCGTCCCAACAAGCCTTCATCTTTAACTGGACTGATGTTAGAAACAAAAACCTTTATTCACCAGATGGTAAAGAGACTGACTTCTTTCCTGCCACTAACTGGCTTGTTTCTTAGGATTACAGATTCATAAATCACCGGATCCTCACAGATAAAACAGTTGAGATTACTTCTCCAATTTGAGATTTTGTTAAAATGTTAAGAGTTCTTTCATTGTCTAAAAAAAAAAAAGAATCTGATCCTCCCAGTTAAAACACACAACTGAATCATCAGCATTAAACACATCAAACAAGTGACAGTGTTTCCAAGAAGATGCAGGTGTCTAATAAGTCAGATTTAAGTTCACCCAATAACTAGGCAATTTTGGTTAATAAGAAAAAAGAGGAAGCTTAAGGCCACTGACCTTGATAGCCGTCGTCATCTACATCTCCAATTGCAGCGATGCACTCTCCAAAGTGTGCATTAAAAGCATTGTCACCATTTAACACAGCGTGCTCCTCCATCACCCCCTGCAAATAAGAAAACTGTCATAAACCCTTGTCCTGGAGGTCCACTGTCCTTTATGCTTTAGAGATGTCGAAAACAAACTGCTGATTTATTTTCAGAGATGACAGAAGATAAACAAAAGGCCCTACAGTGCACAGCTGTGTTGTAAATTCCTTGACCCAGATGCAGAGACTGGTTTCAAATACAAGTCATACACCCAAATAAACACCGTCACCTTTGTCGCAATATATTGTTCGGAGAAACACGCGCTTAAACGGAAGCTCAGGTTTTAAATAGTAACATTCTACACCACTGCTGTATCCCTGTGGATTTAGAATAAACTAGGTCAGAAATAGATATCAGAGACTCTTATCTTCCTTCATGTTATCTCAGTGCTACCACTCACATTGCCCTTGCTGAGGTACACAGACACTTGGCCCTCATCTCGGAGCTGGCTGTGCATGGGTGCCCCTACCAGCAGGTCCGACAGGCCGTCCTGGTTCAGATCAACTGCACACAATGAGGAGCCAAAGTAAGAGCCCATCTGGAACCAAGCCGAGCCACAGAGCAATGGGTCAGATCACAGACATTTCACACCACCGACACACTCTTACTGCACATACTTTTGCATAGATTGCAGATTTAAAGGAACATTTAAAAAAGCTACATCTTAAACTTCCCTGAAATTCATATGACACTGAAATAAAAAAACAAAACACAACTAAGCATAAGTATATCCCTTCTTATTTAGCAACTTCCTTCTTTAAATTGTTCTTTATTTCCAAACAGAGCGTAGTCCTGAAAAACAAAGTAATTGAAGCAAGTCTGCAGTGTATCTGAAATTAGCTCAATGATTCTTCAGGAAGGTTAAGCTTAACAAATGGTTTCTGATAAAAGAGTATAATATAATATGAGAATGGCGTCATTGTAGAATATACATCTTATAGCAATCCAAACCAGGACTGTTTAGATACAAGCAATCTGAGTTCATACCATTTTCCCAGAGGCTTGGAAACTCTTCACTAAAGACACACCGTCGATCTTGAAAATATAAACCTGTGCGGGGGGGGAAAAAGAACAAAACATAATCATTCCAGCAAACAACACAGGGAGACTTCAACTCGATTGCTGGAGGTTGGAGAAAAGATAAAGTTCCTACTTTTCCGCAGCTGCTGTGCTGAGGCGCCCCTGCAGCTATGTCTATTACATTAGGAGAGGAGAAGTGTCCAGCAGCCACTGCGTAGCCTGAAGACATACACAATAACCTTTAATTAGTTACAGATCCCTTTTTTTCTTATATTTTTTTTTTAATAATATTCAACATCATGTGTTTATAAACCAGCTCTCACCAAGGTAGCTGTATCTGTGGGTGTCAATGCTGTCTTTGTTCAGGCTTAAGAAGGACTCAGACGTCAGGTTGTACACCTTCACTGTCCCAGTCCAGTAATAAGACCCCGGTGCCCCCATCACCACAAGCTCCTGCAATTGAAACACCCGACACCATTGCAGATAAAATGTCATTCAGTCACTCTTTGCAGTGGAAAAGCCCGCCGCGGAGAGGGAAGGAGAGGGAAAAGCTGCTGGGTGAACGTCTGGTTAACCAATAGCCACAGACTGGTTTGCGCTATCTGCTGTTAAACACACATCCAGACAGCACGCGAGCTGAATCAGCTCCCTTTGATGTAATGAGGAGTTCAGAGTGAAAGCTGAAAGGCTGTAAAATCCCAGCTTTTCATAGCTCTTTGCTGTGATGGTGCACAGCTCCGCAGGATGATGGCAATTAAGACGTTCTGTCTGGGTTGGGAACGCCATCCTGTTCTTGGTCATTAATGGAGGCAGCAGCACGGGAAGAGGTGAAGTTACCACTGAGATCTAGTCCACAAGCTCAACAACACAGTGAGGAGAGGACCTTACTCAGCAGTATGCATTCCCTGTGCTGCAGTGTCAAACATCTGGTCACCAGGCGAACAACACCGAGGTTCAGACAAGGACAAAGGTTTAACAGTTGGACATCCTTTTTTTAAAATTCCACACATTCCTTCAAGGGGGTCGTTCAAATGCTTTGACATGTCGGCACTGAAGACTTTAGTCCATGCAAAAAAACAAACAAACAAACAAATTCTTGGTTCATGATCCCCGATGATGCCTCTTAGTTATATGCTGATGTAACCAGTAGAACAGTAGAATCATTGATGACTCTGTCATTAAAATCATAGGCTTTTCTATCCTGGAGCTACAAATCTTTTCTTCCGGTGGTATTTACAGATTTCACATGATGAGGACTGAAACGCTTTGCACACAGTTAAGTTTGATGAGTTCTTCTCTGATGCTTTGTGCTTTTGCATTTGTAGGGTTTAATGAAAATTATGAAAATATCCTTAACGCATGACATCAACTGCTGCTGTGAGCCTGTGTGCTCGTAACAGCTGTGAATCTAGGGCTTTATGGCACTCCTCTGAAACACGGGCATCATGGAATTTATTGTAAAACGTTCACCAAATTAACAGCCAGCTCAGGTAAATTATCCCAGCTTCATATCAGTGAAGTGAAAAACATTTTAACAACCCAACATGTGTGTGTTACTTCAAAGCAGTGCTACAATTATTCTCAGTTTAAGTCCAGCTTTGGTATTTGGTATTTCCAGCTTTGGTATTATGGGTTTCTTCTCGGTTTTCATCTACTGTCCGAAAAACTCATTAGAAGCCGTTTGATGGCTCTCAATTGAATAGGAATACGAGTGAGTGCTACTGTTTGCCCCTATGATGAGACTGAAAACGTATCCAGAGCCTCACTTAAACCATAGTAAGTTGGTATCCATCAACCCTTAAGCTCTAGCTTAGTCTTACAACAGTCACTTTACAATACAAAGAAAACATTTCCTCACATGGCAGATCAATAAATGATTGAATCTTGTGCTTTTCACACGGACGTCATGGTCTATTGCCGAAGTAAATTAAAGGAACGGGGCTCAAATTATAATAAGTACGTGGTCACAAGTGAGAACGGTTTGTGCCTGAGGTCAAAGCTGAGCCCTGACGATGCATTTTAAATCATTTACAGTCTACTGTACAGTACTGCATGTTCCAAGCTGTAACTTGAGACACGAGAAGGACCTTTGCAAACCATGAAGCTCATATTGAACATCAGGAAATAATTACATTGATATTGCTCTGAAAGAAAAATGTCCAAAATGCTTAAATATTCATTTCTAAATATTAATATTGGATTTCAACCTGCCACACTATATCTATGTCTGGGCACATTTACTGGACCTTCCTCCCACTGTATCTTAGAGACGAACATGTGAGCAACACAGAAAGGAGATGAGCATCCCAGGGTGATGTCATGTGAGAATACAAACACCGGTAGCGAGAGAGGAGAGGAAACTCTTATTTTCTAAAATGTTTTATCTAATGGAACCACCCCCAAAGGTCAAGTGAGGCCACGGCAGCTTTTCTTCCTGCCTGTGCGTCTGGAAACATGATGTAAGCTTACACTTATCAGCAGTTGGTGCGCAGGACAGCGGTGCCTTTGAAATAAATACTCATGCATGTGTGACGGCAGAATTCACATTTTCCACATCACTTGACATCTTAAACAACCTAGTGAAGCAAATTCCTTTCAACACATCACTTTCAGAGTGTAGTTAGCCATATTCAAAACACCAGAGAGTCAAAGACAACGAGGAACAAGAGGAAACGAAACACTAAGCATGTGGTAGCGTTAATGGTAATCATGCTTTAGAGTGCGAAAATGAGTCGAGTGAGAAGAAGAAACAGACAGTGGGGAAGATGATAATAAAGACAAACAGTTGGTGCTATTACATTAGGCTAAAACAATAATAAAGAGCACTGAATTGCAAAGAGATGATTAAATGCTTCACGTAACTGAGTGTTCAGATAATGACATACAGGTGACAATAAAACTACTCAATGTTGAGTAAAAGGTTCATAAATTAGATATTATAGGTGCTCGTAAGATGAACAAGCATTGTTACTGACCTCCATAAAAAATCCCGCTATCCCAGCTTGGCACGAGCCGTGCTCTTCCCCATACTTCTGCTTATAGTCTGTAAGAAAAAACAAACCACAAATTATTTCACTGTGTGCTTGAGCCAGCATTTACTGGAGTTTTTTCCTGCATTCCATATGGAGCTAGTCAAAGTCCCGCTCCCATCCAAGAGAAGAGGAATCTGGGGGTAGAAAGCAGACTGAGACAAGCGGGTGCAACGCCACATTCAACAAGAAAGAGAAAGAGAAAGAGAGAGAGAGAGAGAGAGCGAGAGCGAGAGAGAGAAAGAGAGAAACTTTCACTTTGGGGGCTGCAAACTGCTCTCAGGTTACGAAAATATTGAGCTTGGACCTGTGCAGAATGCTCTGGAAACACGGTCCCAAGCAAAGTGTATCTGGCTCCTATACAGCTGTTGGCAACAGGAGTTATTAAAGGAAGTTCAATTCTGACCTGGGAGCGCAATTACAATCTAAAACAGATAAATATCTCCGGGTCACAAATGAAAACACATCAGGAACATAATGCATACGTCATCTTCGAATTCTTGATTGGACACGTGACGTTTAGTGCCATGGTGTGCATGCAATGAAAATGACCCGCAGGACAAATGGCCTCAAATTACTACAATCATAACAAAGTTGGGTTTTTTTTCTCCCTGGGAACAAACATATTCTGGAAAAAAACAAAACCCCCAATCTCAGTGGGACATAAGCTCATATATGACTTAATAAAGTGCTTGGCCTTTGACAGGCAGGATACTGGTGTTGGATTAGAGCGGGATTAGAGCAGGGGTGCGTGGGGAGACGATAATTATAGACAGTCTGCAACTACGGTAACTTTGTCCATTAAAAAAAATAAACAATTATTTATTTTCTTAAATATGCATTTTTTAAAACTTAACCACCATTGTTTCTCGGTTAATTTCTTGTCAGTAATCAAAGAGAAACAAATAAAGATGAAAAGATACACACAGACTACATCACTGCCGAACACCGGGCCAGAGGCAGATGTCTGATGATTCTGGCCACACAGATAACGTGATTGTAAATAAATATATAAAACATAAACAGTTGATTGAGAACCAAACCACTGGTTTGAAACCTGAGGGTCTCCACCACTCAAGGTGTCCTGAAGACATCTGTGGATGTCACAGGACAAATAAAAGAGATAAGAAATAAACAACACGTGCCTTCAGACAGTGTTCCAGTGTCAGGTGATGATCTGCATCTTTCTTTATTAAGGCTCCATTCACACTGAAGGGAAGTGTGGCTCGGTTTGCGGCAACACTGGTATTTTATCACCAAACCAAAAACCTGTATGCAGGACAGCTCATTGGACAACTGAACTGCAGATATGTTAGAACACGGGCAAGTGTGTAATAATACTGTCTGTCTGTTCAACTAGGTGTTTCCGGGGTTCGTGTAGCTTGCACCATTCAGCACATTGTGTTTCTGTCCTTGTTGGCAAAAAAAAGAGATTTATTGAGGATCACTTCCTGCATCGTGATAAAGTTTGAAGATGTGAAACTGGGGATTAAAAAAAAAAATACAAATGTCACAACTTCCTCACAAAAGCTCATGGGGATATTGTTGTTTTTTGTTTTTTTGCAGCTGAAAGTTCATCATTTTTAATCAAATGTAGGAAACAAGTAACATAAGATCCTTTAATAAGATATTTAATCAAATCAAATAAAGAAAGAAATACTGGAGGAAAATGATGATTCTGGCAGCCGTCACAGCCAGAGTTTGATTGAGTTGGACATTGTTTGTTTGCATCAGAGTTCACTTGGAACAAACTGTTTTCAGATCGCAAGCTTTCAGACGGTAGCGTCACACCTGTTCAAATCAAATGCACTAACAGAACAATCACAGCACAGCTTGTGTTAAATAAATCACATCGGGCCGATGTGATCATGCCTGAAGAAGCTTCTCACTCTGAGCTCTGCGTTTCATTCAGGCTGATCTGCACCAGCACTTAAAATGGAGTAAAAACTAATTCCTATTTGCATGTGATGTGCTTGTGTTTGGATTGTACCTTCATAACAGGGGATGAGGGGTTTCGTCCTGCCCTGAAGTGTTGGGGAAATAATGGAGCAGTATCCATGTGGGAGGATAAACTCCGAGTCGTAGTAGACATTTTTCCAACGGTGAGCACAAGCCTGTGAGAAAGAGACAAATTCAGCCGCATGGTCTCTCAGTGAACACAAACACATCTGCAGGCGGGCGCTGATGGTTTGAGCCCCATCTTCGTGGGGCTCGGAGTCTGCGGCCGTCAAATAATCGGCAATGAGAGGGTGAGTTCAGATCCATCCACAATCTTAACCGCGACAGCGATGGTCTGTGGTGTGAATCTCTCTGCTGTTGTTTCCCAAGTAGAGTTTAATGCTCAGCGAGAAGATCTCCACGTCAATGTTTGAGGAGTTTTCATTTGCAGATTCTCGGCTAAAGTGGAAAAGTCAAGAGTTCGGGCAGCAGATAAGTGGATCCAAAGACAAAGAACCAACTCCCCCCTATTTAGCCTGCTGTTGAAACACGGAGTACATTACTTTCTCAATTCTCAAAACAATGTTTTTCTACTTTTAAAAGAAAATAAAACATTCCAGGAATCAGTAAGCAAACAAGATAATATGAAGTAGATTTTGAACTTTTTGCAAAGCAGGCCACATAAATGTGTAAATGTGGTAATAATTTAGTATCCCAGGGGAATTGTGGCGGAGGTCCTGTGGCTCTGGGGACTGTTCTGGATGCCTCTGTGCAGACAGAGTTCACTTCATTTCCCCCCGAAAACCCACTGTACCTCCCTGATTCCTTGATATACACACACACACACACACACACACACACACACACACACACACACACACACACACACACATATATACACACACTGGCAACCTAAATGAAATGGTTGACTGTGGCCATACGCACAGCGTCAGATGACTGTCTGGAAGCAAGAGGTTATTGTGAAACTCTCGAGTTTCAAAGAAAAGACTTGGCCAACAGAAGTAGCAACACCAGCATAAGGTCTCCCTGTTGAGTAGAAGCAGAGTCTTAAAATAAAAGATCAGTTGTCCGATATAAGCGAGGCAAAAGCAGCAGTTCTGCAGAAAGTGGGGTCTTCGTGGGGGGTGAGTGAAGTATGTGCTGTTGTCATGTTCATGTTCACTTTAAAGAGTCCATTGGTCACAAACAAGGCCTGCGCTGCAAGAGTGCTGATGAAATCACTACTGTACACATCTGCCAAGCAGCCGTTTCCCCCTTGTTGCATGGAAACGTGAGCCCATTTAGATGAGATTAAAAAAAAGAGAAAAAAAAAACTGTACTTGGGAGAGGCACAGCAGCACGTGGCTCTGGAAAAGCCACCGCTGCTCTTTTATCACGAGTCTGTTTGAATGGGTAAAAAGGGCAATGGCTAAAAGTTTGTTGCAACACAACGCCACAGACAAATTGACACACAAAAGACTGACGGCTCCAAGAAGTCCAAATCTGATGGGCCGAGAGATGAATAAGAGGCAAAAAGTGCTGGTTTCAAAACCACGCTGGAACATTCCACTGAGGTATTGAAGGTAAACAGATAGAGGAGAGTTGAGGTTGGACCATGAGATTTCTGCACGTCTTCACAAAGAAGACTTGGCGGGATTTTCCTGACTCCCAGAGGGGCTCAATCAGCGGCAGGGTTTCAAACACATTCTCACCTGCTAGGAGTGTTTCGAGCCCCCCAGAAGGCCGCAGGTTCCCCTCTGCCGCCCACCACAGGAGACGGGGGTTAATATTTAATGAAGGACTGCCCTCGGATGGGACCACCGTAGCGGAGCCGAAGCCTAAACAAACTCTGCACGCTGCCCTCTGATCTCTGTGCAAATACTTACTGAGCACCTCCGGGATCAGCAGCGTTCTGATTTCTCTGTAACATATTTTAAATAAACTATCCGCTCTGGACAAACTCCGCTCCACTGACTCTTCCAGCCCCCCAAACATGAGGTGAATGTTTCACTGAATTATGTAACCAGGCAGCAGTTTCCAAACCTCTCTGGCTTTATTGTTACTCTGGCACTAAATATGCAAAAACTCATTCAGAAATGTTTTTTTTTTTAAATTATTTCTTTTAATACTTGTGCCAGTCAAAGCTTGTAAGGGTTTAACGCAGAATGGAAAGAGCTGCCTTTTCACTAAAAACTGGTTTAAACTGTCAGCCCAGCTGTGGTTTCACTGTGTGGTTCGGGGCGAAACGTTTGTAGCAATGATGATGGTATGATCAGGTCTGTTTTTACGAGAGGACATGGTTCACATTAAACGAAATTTGCTGAAGTGGCTTTGCGTGCTGTGTCCCCAAACTCACCAGTATCTTGCCGTTGGCTCTGTCCTGGCGGGCCAGACTGACCCCCATCCACTCATCATCCCTGTCTGCATGGCATGTCTTCCCACATGTTTCTCGCAGCTTGTTTCCTGAAAGACAATGAGAGCAGTTAAGAGACGTTGAGTCACCAGGATGGAGGACGTCTCGGAGCGAGCAACGTGTTACTTATCAACCATTGTCAGTCTTTTGAGATCTGGGTTTACGTTTATATTCTGCTGAATGGGGAACCAATTTTTGTTTCTCCACAGGTGACAATTTAAAATACCCCAGATCAATCAATTTGTGTGAAGATAATTTGCTCACATATTCCAGATTAATGTGATGCAAATTTAGTTAAAAGAATATATGTATTCAGCATTTAATCTTCTCTTTCCATTTACTTTATCCAGATTAGGATTATGAAGCCAAGTTAACCTAATTCCAAAAATCATATCGACAAACACGGGATTTGTGTGATTGTCATGCTTTAAACTAATATTTGTTTCTGATTAGCAATTTAAATGCACGTTTAATTTTCACAACCCATCAATGATAGATAACATCAACAACAACTCCAACAAATTATAAACGGTCCTGCAAAATACAATACTGGGCTTTCCCAAAATATCTACACACAGAAAATCAGCTTAATCCCATAAGAGTGAAAGAATGAGACCAATTATTTTACCACTTCAACCTCCCCGTCCTCCACTGACAGGATCCAAAACACACACGTCTAATAACCAAAACCTCTGGGCCATTTATTATATCTTGAAAAGTCAAAGACAAAAAGCAGAGAAATCAAGTTTTGCACCAATATACTTAGCATGACAGTGGATCCCCTGGAATTATGCAGTAAGACAATCCAATCACAGACAAAATTCACACATTTCTAACACATGGACATTTTTCAGCAATAACATCAACATACACCCAATCAAATGAAAAATAAAAAGGGTTAATTATCTTTTAAACAACTGAACTGAACTTTCCAAGAAGCATGATGAGGCTGAAGCCCTGTGAAAAGATTTCAGGTAATATCAGAGTGTTAAAAATGTATCCATCATGTCACATCATTAAAAAGGCCTCTGATTCGTCCCAGATTAATCCTGCAGCAGGACAATGACCCCCGAACCCCCGTGAGCCGCCAGCCGCAGTCATAAAGATCCATCTTTACCGAGAAGAAGAACAGGGAGCCTTGCAGCAGATGGCTTGGCCCCCAATAGAGCCCTGATCTAAACATCGTGGAGTCAGTGTGGGATTACGAGGATTTAGGTTGTCATGAAGCAACAGCCCAAATCCACAGAAGAAGTGAAGCTCGTCGTCCAGAACATTAAGAGTGTATGCACCTTTGAGAATAAGTCTGTTACTTTGAAGTTAAAGTGAGATCACACTGAAAATGCTTTTCTTCACATTGTGCTCAACTTGTGTTCAGTGACAGGAAACAGGACGTTGAACTTTAAATGATAACCATCTCCTGAGGAGTGCAGTGTTGCCACATGCAGGAGGATATTCAAAACGTCTGCAGAGAACATACAGTTGCCAGTGCACTATGTTAGGATCCTTATGCACGTGTTTCCATGTTACCATTAGTGGTTAGAATCCTCAAATAACTTGTGAGAAAAGAGTGATTGTGAAATGACATCATCGGGACTTTAAACGGGAAGAAACATCAATCCCGAATATCATTTTCAGACAAAATATTTGAGGGTTCATCTCCTGTTGATGAAGACAGCCCCAACACGTGGCTGTTTCTGTGTCACTGTGTTACAGCCCTCTATGTATTGTTGTAGTTACACATTGACTGTACGTCAGGTTAATATTTAAGACAAGCGTACACACTTTCAGTCTCGACCACATAAAAAGAAGAGGTGGTGTAAGAAGTAGGGGGGGGGGGGGGGGGGGTGAAGCCTAACTTTTCAAGTTAAGCTCAAGTGCTTGGAAAATATTAGCAGTAGTATAAATCATATTTATCAAAATATTTATAAACCTCTGCACACAGAACTCCCCTTGTCTTTCGCGTCACTCCTCCATATGGTAGACTGAGAACCAAAAGAACAACTGCGTACTGTTAAAGTGCACTATAAGGCTGCATTATTCACATAAAACAAAACAGATGCTTGGGGGGGTTTATGCTGAAAGTGGACAAGAAGCAGCAGCAGCAGCAGCAGCAGCAGCAGCAGCAGCAAAGCCCAGCCTGTGTATGTATGTGGACCAAGTAGACTTTTCTTAGAGACGACTGTTCATTTTCGAACAGATTGTGTATGGCTGCATCATGTGTTGCCCAGAGACTCAGTGTATATATCATTATATGGTCATGGAGTGATGCTGCGGGCTGTGGTGACTGACCTCTTCCCAGATCCATCTCTGTGCAGCGGCGCTCGGGGTTGCTGTGAACTCGGCACTTATACACCGCTCCAGGAGAGAGCACGGAGCTGCTGTAGGAAGAGTTTGCCCTGGGTGCCCCGACGATCATCCTGCAGACATGAGGACGAGCGAAGATGATGGGACACAGAGGTTTCTTTAAACCTATTTGATGGGTGCCAAGGAGAACTTTAACTTGTTTCCCACCAAGACATTTAAAGCGCAACCCAAAGCGCATTAGTAATGTTTTGATTATTTTGGTGTGAATGACGGTCGAACTCAAACTTTCCTTGCAAGGGTTCAACTTTTCTGCGTCAACATGAGAAGTAGTAGAAGGAATATTACAAAATGAGACTCACCAGCGTGTGTTGTCATGATAATGCTCCAGCACAGAATAGCCAAAAAAACTAGAATTGGGTCCACTGAACACGACGGGGTGTTCTAAGTCTATATTATAAGAATAAGCCAGTGAAATTGAGAGATAGACATAAAAAACATTCTGTACTCCCGTGTTGTGCCTCAGCAGTGGAGCCATCCCTTTGCGCGTCATGCGTAATAACGCGGCGAAAGTCTCCAAAAACAAGAAGTAAAAGGAAGAAAAATAAAGTCTTGTCAGCTCTTCAGTGGTCAAAGTGTTTAGAAACTACCCGTCGCGAATATTTTTCCTTGTTGAGCACAGCGTGCAGGTTGAGAAGACATGAGGACAAAGGTGAGGTGGAAAGTTAACGGTCCTGTAAATATTGGTGCGTCAGCTTCTCTCCATTCTGTGTCAATCTGACCGAGTTGCTGCTCGCAGACTCTCCTGTCTAAGATAAATGCGGTTTGGTGTCAAGCTCGCATAAGTTGTTCTAACAATGGAAAAAAGTTTGACCCAAAATAAAAGCTCCCCTGCGTCATTGGTACCAGACCAAAGGGAAAGTAAAGGTTTTACTGTGAAAGGTAAAACCGGATATTGGAGGTTTGTTATTATCCACAGACTGTTAACGCGCTCATGGAGAAATGAGAATGATTCTGAAGCGCAAAGCATCACATTTCACCCCTGGGGTATTTGGGGGGCTTATTTCACCTAGGGTAAGGGCTGAGGGTGCATTACTGCCACCTACCGGTGTACAGTCAAAGCGCACGGTATGGTATAGTATAGTATAGTATAGTATAGTATAGTATAAAATAAAATAAAATAAAATAAAATAAAATAAAATAAAATAAAATAAAATAAAATAAAATAGGAATGGTCTGCATAGAGCTATAGGGTTTACACACAAAGCTCCAAACAAGAGAAAAATATCCAGTGTCAGTTCTCTGACCCAAAATGCCTTGTTGATGCCAGAGGTTAGAAAAAAACGGCTTCTTTAATTGGTGCAGTGTCCCCCATTGCAACGCATACAAGTCAGGTCCTTCTTCGTTGTGTTTGTTTCCTCTCTGTGTACGTGGGTTCGCACTACTCCCCCTCGGTCTTTAAAAATATGAATTAGAGGTTAGTTGGTGATCCTAATTTACCTGGAGGTGTGAATGTGTTTGTGGCTGTCTAAGTTTGGATTGTAGTAGGGTGGGTTCAAATCACAGTTGGCGCCTGTCTGTGAGGAGTTTATATGTTCTCACTTTGACTCTCTGGGTTCGCCCTGGTTATGTAGTGGTAACCTGTGTGGAAAGTGCCTTACCCTCATGCTCATGTCTGGACAAACTAGAAGATGAAGAGACGTGGATTCACCTTTCCTTGTCTTTGACTCAATAACACATTAACACCAGACCATTCTGTAATTATTGATGTCTGTAGGCCTCTAGTTATATAACATTTGTGGATATTGTCATTTTAATGACTCAGTCTAAACTTTACCAAAAACATGTCAGTTTCACTGTGCAATTAATTATTCTATTGTATTCTCAGTTTGATATTCACCTGGAGGTCTTCAGGTTATGCATTTCATCTCATCTGCACCTATTGATGCATAAACTTGGCACACAGGTATTTTATAAAGAAAAAAGGTGACTAAAAGTTGAAACAAATGATTAAAGAAGTGTCAGTTTCAAATCATCTTTGTTGAGAGGATGTTTTCATCTTTTCCCTTTGTGAGACAGCTTCATGCAGGACAGGCTCATGAGAGACGACCGACTGTAATGCAACAAGTCAATGATTAATGATAGAAGTGACAACAGGTGTTGTGTAAATAACATTTAATTTATTAGTCTGGAAATGTATAGCAAGTGATATAGTGCCCTATAATACAGTCTTGATTATTATAATACAGCTTACAGTTTGTGTTTAGGGGTCTCTTGTCAGTGTTTGTGTGAAAATATAAAGTTTAAAAAAAGCTGTTACACAGGTGAGTTCCGGAGGACGATATCTTAACTTGGTGCCGAGCACATATAAAGGGCTGTTTACAGAGGGGGGGAATCGAGCAACAACGCAAAACAAAAACATACAAATCAGCTGACCATCAGCATCCAGACGTAATAAGATTATCATTTATTGCACAAGCCAATCTGTATAAACACATTCTAATAAGGAAAACCATAAAAGGAAAACCGTTTATCTCAATCTAAAACTTATAAATTAACACGCTTAATCTCAAAATAAAAGTATTATGGAAGATTTGTGTTTCTTATTCCCTCATACCCTTAGACGCATTCTCCCACTCACACTCACATTCACACTCACACACACAGGATTCAAATGCCCACACACTGACACACGGAAATACTTATAAACTGACAGAAAATGCAAAGAAAAGGGTTTGATAAAGTCCATGGCAGTCTTCCCCTTCAGCAGCAGGAGCAGCAGCAGCAGCAGATCTTCATACAGAAGCAGCCAAATCAGTCGGACACTCATCGTAACCACGGCTGTAGAGAGACGCGGGGGAAACAAATTCAGATACGGTCGCACATGTGAGTTCAGGAAAGAATCCTTGATGAGTGAACAGGCGCTTACAATTGGTTTAGTGTCTTCTTTGTCCAAAACCTTTTGTGCCTGGTCTGGGGGAAACTTGAGCATGGAGGTAATCACTTTGGCCATTGTCTGGACAAGCAGAGGAAAGATAAATATGTCACTCAAAAGAAAACCGTGAAATTTACCTCGGGCATCACTGTCATCATGCATTTCCTTTCAAGGTATGAGTGACCGACAATTTCAGCTACAATAGCTTTACATGAATACCAGATGTGCTCACTCATCGACCTTTGACACAACATTATCAAATCAGGCTGTTTCTGAGCCAATTAAAGCCCAACTGGACTAAAATATAGATTTAAATGAATAAGAGCGAGCATCATCTGCATAATGAAGTCCAGGCCCATCTGCCAGGGCGCATGCAGTTCCCCATAAACACAGAGGATAATCAGAAACAGAGCTGCTGTGTAGGAAACCGAAACGCTCAACCAACACTAAACAAGGCCAGCATGTCTTTAAATGGTAACTCTGCGTCATGCGAGATCTATGTGCTAGCGGGCAGCCTGGGGGACGTCCCCCACACAGGGGAGGTCTGCCATGATGCCATAAAAGAGAAACTGTTAGCCCAGGACTTGGGGGGGAAAATCCCGCTGAGTTTAGGACCTTGTCAACAACGCTGCTAATTAAGGAGATCACTGTTAATTAGAGCGAACTGGAGTGGACACAACGTGATGTTATATGGCGTCCTAAAATGTCTCGTATTGTGCTGCAGGAGGGAGGTCATGAGCCCGGGTGGCCCGAGAAAAACATTCCATTTCAATTATATTAGATGTTTCGGAAGCCTATGTATCGAGTTCTGATTTCTGAAACAAATTGTGAAACAGTTGATCATCTTTTTAACATTCAGGGACAAGTTTGAGACAACAAGTCAAAGCAACTGTCCTGCCGAACAGGCAACTTTCTCTCTGAATCAAATGTAGCCATTAATGGTCATAGTGAAACCACAACATGGTTCACACTCGCTGCCTTTGAAGTCACGGCCTCGAGAGTAGCTCAGTCTTCTTTATTAAATTTCCTGAAAAATAATGAAATGAAGCTGTAGATAAATATTGTTAAGAGCCAAGGATGACCTGCGACACCTCGCTCTGCTCTGCAGTCATGATATTACACCGAGTGCTTGTTGCACGGACTTCCATCATGAAGGAGGATTCACAAATAAACTGGCGTTACCGTTGAAGGTCCAAAACCTCCCTCCATCAACTTCACTGTACAACATTGACAACTTCTGATAATAATGTGAACAGAACTTGTTTTAAGTTAATGTTTGTGCAAAACAGGTAGTTACAGTTCCTGCTATATGCTGCAGTTTGCCGTGTGTCCATCCTTAAGATTGAAGTTGCCATTTGAGAGGCTGTGCGGGTTTAAATCTACTTGGGATGCAATTACATTCAAGTTTGTTTCATCCTCAAGCAGGGGCGGGGGGGCTTTGAAAGAGGCTTTTCGAAAGTGTGTTGACATTACCCATGTCTGACATATTTTACGACAAAAACAAAAAACCCAATAATAAATCTAATTAAAATGAAAAAAAAAAAAGTTCTGGCACTGAAACAAGTTGACTTAAAAAAAAAAAAAAAAAATCACTTCACGTCTGTTTGGGAATGTGATAAGATGATCATACTTTTGTTTCCCGTCCCATCATGTACTCAAACAGCACCTTCCTCAGGTACTCCATCTCAGTGGCTTCTGCCAGAGACTCAGGAGTTTTGAATCCCAAATCTGAAACAACAAAAAACACAATCAAACACCACATCATATAGACTCTTGAAAAAAACACTTTAAATTAGTTTTGTCACGGTTTCCTTGGACAGACACTCAAATAAAAAAACCAAGAACATCATAAACACTGCTCTGAGACTGAGATCACGTGACGCTTCTCTTAAAGCGACATTCTTGTATGTTTGTGAATGTAGATATTTTTTAAGTAGACTCATGACTGTCACTGTTTGGGTTGGTAACCAAATACAGTCACGTCCAAATGAGGATGATAAGTAGAGGAAAGACTGGCGAGGCTCAGCATGAACACTTTAATGCCGCAAGAGTCTGAGAATGAGTGTTTTATGTCAATGCCCCAAGCTTTAACACCCACAATCTATTTTAGAAGATCCGAATGGGAAAAACTGGGTTTACTGGGAGGTCGGGGCTGGGAACACTTAAGATTCCAGCTTCTCCTCGTCTCTTCATTAAGGAGCAACATCCAATCACTGTGAGTGTTTCTCAAGCCATCATAAGCGACCCTGCATGAGCCAAGAGACACTGAGTGACGAGAGCTGAAGGAAACATGATGAAGAACTGAGCGTAGCTCTTTGATCTCGGGCGTGGAGTAACGGGTCGCCAATAAATCACACAGCCTCTGTCCTCCTGACCCGCCCTGACCCTGCCCTGCCAACAAAGAACACATCTCACCAGCTCTCGCTCTCTCTCTCTCTCTCAGGTCCATGAAAACCAGGCCGAGCTTTGAATTTAGGTAGGGAGCCTGAGTATTAACTGAGTCCACTAACACAGTGGACAGAAGACAAGAAGGACACAGGAGGTTATTAGGGTGAATATTGCGTGTGTGCTGGATAAAGAGGGAGTTTTGGTGCTGCAGGCTCCTGCATAAAAAATGTCAAGTCCTAAATCTGCAAAACCCATTAAATTCAAGGACGGCTTCTTCAGCGCCACCTCTCCTGACAACAGGTTCTCTTTATTACAGCAGCAGGGAAGGTCTAAAAGGGCTCAGTCAATCTCTCGAAATCCTCTCACGGAGAGGCACCGCGTTTCTGCTGTGGCGTCGTCGAGGGTAGAGCAGCGATTTTCAGCCCGTCCCCTAAGATTTATCCAAACTTGAAGCTCAGGGGCAAGACAGGTACCGCTAACCTCGACTCCAACCAGAACCAAACACTAATACAACCAAAGCCCAGCATGTCTAACAACCTGCAGCCTGAAATGTGTTCTGCCCTTAAATGTGTGAGCTTCTCGTTCACGTTGTATGATCTAGTGCGCGTCAATGTGAGAGCAGCAAGAAGTCTAAAAACGTAGAAACAAAAGCTTGGAACATACATCTTCAACTTTTTTTTTTCTTTTTTTACGACGATTAATTACAACAGCTTCTTCAATTTCTTTTAAATGTTTGCTTCTTCACATACTTTGTTGATTCTATTCGTTTTAAATCTGGCATTTTAACAACAGTTTCATATTGCCTTTGTTAGTATTCTCATATAGTTTTAATTAAAGTTTAGAACATTTTAATATCTTTATGGCGTCTATGTTTGGTTCACTTTGTATACAATTGAATGGTTCAATGCATATAAAGTTAATTTCATTGATATGAGTGTTTAAAAAGTGTAGCTAAATCATTCCACCTCTTACAAACTTCACAAGATCTTTTATCTGTGATCTATGAAATGATGAGTAAACCTGCACATTAGGTATCTAACTGATACGCCGCATCACCATAAAATGTGAAAATTGGTATTTTGACAGTTGCTCCATGAGCGCATGGATCACTCTCACGGTATTGCAGGCAGGCAAGCGGTTAATGAAATGGAAACTTGAACCATAACGGTGTAAAATTATGTTTCCCTGCACTGTTGGACGACGCTTGCAAAGCAGGTGTGTGAGCAGATTATGTTTAAAACAGCAGACAGTGACAGTCATGGCTATTGAGCGTGACCAAGTCTGACTCATCGGTTATACGATTTTGCAGCATTTTGGCTGATTAATAATATCAATCCATCTGTCTTCTGTAATGCCTTATCCACTCAGGGCCATGGGACACGGGAATCTATCCCAGCTGACCATCGGCAAAGGCGGTGGTCAGACGACAGGTCGCCAATCCATCAAAAAAAGGCACACACACAAACAAACATCCACTCTCATTCACACCCCCAGGTAATTTAGAGACACCAATTAGCGCCAAGTACATGTTTTTTGGGACCGTGGAGGGAAACTGAGGTACCTAGAAAAAAACCCACTCATACAAAATTCCCACAGCGCGATGGCTGGACTCGAACTGAAATCCTCCGGGCTATGAGGTAAGAGGGAAAGAGTGTTAACCACTAAAAAAAAACCTGTTCTTTCATTGATCGCTGACAACTTTCAAGAACAAAAGAAATCAAGGAAACTGTTCATGCACAGTGCCGACGGGCTTTGACCTAGTTTTGTTTAGAGAGAGAAAAAAAAAAAATCCAATCTGTGACTCAATACTGCAGCTTGATCCATGAGTCTTATTAGCTGTTCCACCCCTGGGCTCCTGGGACAAAAACTTACGACATTTAACATGTTTGAACACGTGTCGTGATCATACGTGTCGTGTTAAAAAAATGTCTGACGTTATTAAGATCCGGTGACCCAGCTCAGACCGACAGCCAGTAAAGCGTATGCACACTTTCCCATGACGCTGTACAGCGTGAACTGTATCCTGCATGTCGTCTTTGCTGTGGAGCAGAGCGAGGCGACTCGCGGTGTCGACGTTACCTTTGTACGTGCTCCCGAGATGAGTTACGACAGTGTTTCGGTGGAAGCATTTAATCTTGTCCTCAAGCGAGTGAACCTGGTGTGGAGAGAAAGAGAGAGACGCACACAAGCAGGCACAGATTGTAATAAACACCTCTCCCAATTCCGGTGGGTTCATTCTATGCATTAGCTTAATTGCATATTGGAATGTCAGCATTATGTTACGCATCCTTGGGGGTTGTTTTGGAGGAATGGCGGTGTGTGTGTGTGAGAAAGCTGTGGGAGGCGTTGTTGTGATTGTTTATGGGGTTAAACCAGATGTAAACAGATGTGTGTTGTAATTAAGCTGATGCAGTAGGAGAGCAGTAGCTCCACTTGCTGGAGGCCACAGAATCCTGGGAATATCTCTGCAGTGGATTTACTGTTTGGTTATGCCCCCCCCCCCCAACCACCCCACTCAAAGAGAACACACAGGGTCTGACACTCACTCTCTCCACAAAGCCCTGCTCCTTCAGCCGGGCCTCGCTCAATAATGTCGTCTTCTCAGCAAGCTGAGCCTTTAGTCGAGAGGGACGGGAGGTCAGTGTCACAAAATAATGACAAACAAGTGGAATACTATGATAGTCTGTGAAAACAACAAAAACAAACAAACCTCCAGTTCTTCTTTGGTCATCTGTATCCAAAAAAAAAGAAGAAAACCCCCCAATTTCATTAATGAACATGGGTTATTATGTATAATGTAACATCCTTCTGATTTTAACATGAAGCTTGACAGTTTGTTTATCATTGACTTGTGTAAAAGGCCATGTGACAAAACATTTACGACCTCACGGCTTCCTATGTTGCAAGGGTCTCCATTGCTCTTGAAATAGTATTAACCGTTTAGAGGACAATCATTGGAATACTACACCAGAGAATGTTATCCAAGATTTTTCAATATTTAAGAGCCAGTAATTCTGACTGGATTTCTGTGAAAGTTTAGTTCCATACAATTAAAAAAACGGCCTCCCTACAAAATAATACAATATTGAGAGGAAAAAAGTTTAATAACAATATTGCACAAACTGTTTTAATAACGTGCACTTTCACGACTATTTGTTATATTTTCAAGTAAAAAGCATTAATCCAGTGAACTAAATGAAAGGAACAGATGTTTTGCCACACCAGCAGCATTTAACTATCTAATTATGTACAATAACTTCATTAATTTACAACCTATAGTCACTTGCCAAATAAAAACATAGTTTAATCAAAATGAAAGTCGAAATTCATGAGCTAATTCAAAGATTTTACAATTTTTTGGAAATATAATCAACATTGTGTTAAGAGCCTCACGCAGAAGTCAGAAAACGCTGAGAAGTGGGATTCACTGGTGGACTTTTCTGGATTTTCTTGCAATACCAACGCAGACTATTATTTGCCTTATCCTATAATATATGTATTCCCTTCAAAACAGGTGAAGTCCACTTCAGTCTGTCCAGCTAGCAGTGGACTTGTGCGTGTGAAAAGCGTTGATCTGCCGTCTCTATGGAGAACCACATTGAGTCACTGTCTGTCTGAAAAATGGTTCATGGGGCCCGTAGTAAGGAAAGTCCTCCCTGAGCATAAAGCCATACAATCCAACCATAAAGTTATTACCTCACCTGGGAAAAATGCAGCAGCGAGAGCAGCATAACTCTTAGTGTTTGTGTGTGATGGTAGAAGAATCGTCGCAGGGGTCTCATGGCACCTCAACACCTGGACTAAAACCTCCCCCAGGAGTGTTTTTTGGCCTACCTGGCCCCGTTTCAGTGCGTACATCTTGCATTGGAGTATTACTGTGGTATAAATCTTAGGCGGAGAATCACCACGCATGATGATAATTGAGAACAGGGATTGTGGCTGCGCTGTCTCACAATCCCTGCTTTCCGAGAAGAACATTCCTGAGTGACTGAAATGAGCTTCACTGCATCCGGCGTGCTTTGGAAATCTGCCACACGACTGGAGCGAGGCACTGATCACAGTCAAGTATGTAAGCAAATTGTCCCTGAGCTCGTAAAACAGAATTCTTCAATTACGACGCAAAACGAAGGAGAAGACGAGCATTAACTGCCAAGTCTGTTAACCTGGACGTGAACTTGCCAACAGGAGTCTGAAAAGGTTTGTGTAGACACAAAGACACATCTGGATGGGGCCCGTCATTCAAATTTAGTAATTGTCCCATTAAACTGCAGCCTTTTCCCCAGAAGGGAAGTGAAAAAGTGGTGATTGCATCCAGTCATTGTTTTTCCATGCACCCAGTGTAAAGTGACTTATGACTTTAACAGAATAATGATGAATGTAATCTAAACTGCAAGTCTCCTAAATATTATTGAATAGAACGTGCAGTTGCAGATGTTTGGTGACCTGGTGAACAGAGAAGTTTGTACCTCAGAAGAGCCGTGGCTTTTGCATTGCAGCACCTCCAGTTCTTTCTGAACTTGCCAAACTCTGTCTCCCATCTCTTCCTCTCGACTCTGGAAGAAGAAAACCTTGATGGCTGAGTCATTTCCTATGCACCATGTCAGCGTCACAACTGAAGTACGTTCTCTTTCAAGCTTCTGATACTTAAAATGCATTAAAATGCTGGATCTCCAGCACACGCCAGAACTTTTTACATATATGGATAATAGGCCTGTAGCTAGAGATCTGGAAAAGTAAACAATGTTATGAATGACTGCAAACGGAAAAGATCCCTCAAAATAAAGGAAAATCCTTTTAGAACATTTCCAATTGATCCTTCTTTCCTCAGCTTGTTGGGTCAAGGACACAACTATTTGAACCGGAGAATGATATTGACAATATTCACACTATTTTACCGAAATGGTACAATTTTTAAACCTCTGGATAAACAGCCGTTTAAACCCTGAAGGTATTTCTTTAACTATTCAAGACTGTGTATGTTTCATGTCATTAATATCTGTGGATGATTAGAATTTGATAGTTGTCTACGAAAAGATACTTAAAAAAAAAAGAAGGAAGATGCTAATATAGTATTGCAGCCCAGTGAACTTGCAAAACATTAGTATAGTTTATATAAGTCACAGAAACTTTATTATATTTTTTTTTACCTGTATAACTTCCTCATATTTCTTAACAGTCCGATGCAAATCATCGTCCTTCTGGGAAATCAAGCTCTTCAGCTGAGCGACTTCTTCGTGATGGTTGCTGAGGAGCTCTTCTTCAACCATCTGAGCCTTTGCTGTGATAAGAGAAGCAGCAGTTGACTGATTAAAAAAAGCTGTGATGTAACGTGATGTTAACATAGATGAGGCAAGAAAAGACAACAATTCTGATGCAAAAGTCCCTTATTCGGATTTAGTCAGGGCTCGGTTAACGCACTGTTCCACAAGAACTACAATCTTCACTTTTATCTTCCATTTGAAAGTCACTATCTCAGCTACTGAAACTCTTGTGTCACGGACTGAAAGGATTTAACTTGAAATGATTCTTTTTCATTACTTCTGGATTTGATTTTATGGACAGACGATGTCTTAGTTTGAGCTCACCAATGGTCTCCTTCACCGTTGTTTCAAGTTCCCTCTCTTTCAAGGCCATCTGTGTGTTGAACTCCCTCAGCAATTGCTTCATGGCAGAGTTGTGCTTCATTTCCAAATCTTCTAGCTCCAGTCTTTTGAAGGAGGGAAACTTACATTAGTACGTGCTACATTTGGTAAAATCATCTGATCGACACATTAAAATGAAAATGTTTATTCTGAATTAGTTCAACATCGCCATTATGCATCATGCTCTTACTTCAGCTTCTTCTCGTTCTCCTCCACCAGCTCCTTCTTGGTGAACTCCAGGTCATGTTCATGCTCTTTCCTCAGTGATCGCACGTCTTTCTGGAGCCTGATGAAGTCCTTGTGGATTTTCTCTTTCTCGCCCTTCATCCGTCTCAGTTTGTTCTTGAGAGACTCGAGACAATCGCCGTCATCTTCGTTGGGGGAATGGTTTTCCATCAGACTACTGGTTTGCTGCACACTGCTGCACTCCACCTTCTCTTCAGGCTCTGATGGATTCTGGACCTGCTTGAGGGTCTGCTGATGTTGATCGAGCTGGGCATCCTTTTCACTTATTTCTTCTTTAAGGCGATTTATTTCTGCATTAAGGTTTTCAATCTGCTTTTCTGCCTCTCTTAGCTTCGCTTCAATTTCACGCAGTGCAGATTGGGTTTCTCTCAGATCCCCCTGTTGCGCTGCATCTCCCTGAAGAGAGATCAATTTGTCTTCATACATGATTTTCAGTTCCTCTAAAGCCTTTTCTCTCTCAAGCCTGTCATTACTCAGGATCTGTTCGCGTTGCATCTCCTGCTCTTCCTTAAGTCTGACAAGATCTCCCTCAAGTGATTTTGTTTTCTCTTCCAGTGTTTCTACGTGCAGTTTGCCAGAACTTTCATTGCTCTTCATTTCCTCCAGGCTTGTCTGAAGCGTCTTTATTGTCTGCTCTTTTTCTTCGAGCTGCGACGTGAACTGTTTTTTAATCTGACTGATTTTCTGCTCGGCTTTCTTCTTCAGCTCTGAAACTTTACGAGCGCTCTCTGCAGAAAGTCGCCCCTCAGTTTCCCTCAGACTCTCCTCCTTCTTCCTGATAATCTCACCTTTCATTTTTTCAAATTCCTCCATTTGACTTTCCAGCTCTTTTTTACACTTTTGGTTGTCCTCCTCGAGGGAGTGCAGCTTTTCGACCATTTCTTGTTCCACATTGCCGTTCTGAGTGCACTGCATCTGGGTCTGCTGCAGCTGCTCGAGCAAATCTCTCTTTTCACCTTCCCTGATGCTGTGCTGCTGTTTGAGGTCGGCCGTGAGCTGCTCGCACTCTTTTGTCTTTAAGGCTAGTTGCTCCTGAAGCTCACCGAGTCGACTGATGCAGCTCTCGAGCTCCGAGGTGAGTCCGCTGACCTTCTGCTCCTTCTCACTCAGCACCTGGTCCATCTCAGACTTGCTGATGGACTGATTGTCAATACTTGTGCTTAGCCTTTGCAAAGCTTCATTCTTTTCCGATATGTCCTTTTCCAGCTCTCCCAGTCTGGTCTGCAGAGACATGACAGTGTCGTCACTCTGCTTGGACTTCATCTCCGCCTGGTTCTCCTGCTCGGACAGACTGTTCCTGAGTGCCTCCACCTGCTCTGAAGCAGACCTTCTCTCCTGCTCTAAACTCTCGATGGTTTGCTTCATTCGAGCGGCAGCCTGTTGTCTCTCCTCTTCATACTGCTGGTTCAGATGATTTATGGCTTCTTCCTTCTCTTTTATGCTACTTGCCAGCTGATTTTTCAAGTCACCGATGATGCTTTCTAAGTTAGCGATATGCAGTTCATTTGCTTTCAGAGTTTCCGACATGACTCGGTTTGCTTCAATCAGTGCCTCTGTTTTCTGAACCTGCTCACTAATGGACTGAGAATGATTCTCCTTCTCATGTGTTAAGGCTTGGATATGCTCCATATGAGCGTTTACCTGAGCAGTCATCTGTTCTAACGAAATGCATAGTTTTTTGTTCTCCTCCACCTGCTGGCAGAGATTCTCCTCTAAAGTGCAAATTTTGTCCACTTTAGTACGGACAATGTCTTTGAGATGCCCTACATTTTTGTGACTACAGAGCAGTCTGTTGTTCAGCTCCTTTATCCGACATTCAACTCCCTCTTGGAGTTCATTGGATCCACACTCCAATTTAAAGTGAATCTCCCGACAGTAATTATCAATTTGGTTGCTGATCATAACTAATTGCTGCTGGAATTCTGCCTCCTTGGCTTGTAGCTGAATGGAAGTTTCCTTAAATTTGCTCTCCAAATCCTCACTTTCCTTAAATCTTGAGCCTTCCAGTGCTTTGATCTGTTTTTCCGTTTCATTCAGCTTCTCCGACAAGGTCTTTAGCTTCTCTCTGCTCTCTTCCTCTGTTGTACTCAGCTTGTCTTGCAGGGCATTTCTCTCATTCAGCGCCTGGTTAAGGTTCCTCTCCACTGATTCCATTTGCTCTTTCAGCAACGCTTCACCCTGAGACAAGCTTTCAAGCTTAACCGCTGCTTCATTAAGTTCCTCTTGCAGCTTCTGCACAGTGGTCTCTCTCATCACCAGGCCCTCTTTCAAATTCTTCACTTCACATGATATCTCCTCGTTCTCCTCTCTGCTGCGACTGAGCTGTAGGGATACTTCCTCCAGTTCCTGACGCTTTTCCTGCACGATGAGTGCATGTTTCTCCATTAGTTCTTCCTCTTGCTGTTGCAACTTCTCCTGCCACTGAGACCCCAGCTTCTCAATGTCACGCTCGTGGGTGGCATGCAATTTCTCCAGTTCCCCCTTATGGTTGGCCTGCAGCTCCGACACTGCGCTGCTGAGGCCGTGGGAACTTTTTTGGTCCATTTTAACAATTTTGTCTTGCACCTGTTGCTCTTTCTGCTGAAGCTCAGTCTCCTTCTTCGCAAGCTCCGTCTTCATCTTTTCTTCATTTTGCTGAAGTTTCTTCTTGAAGTTCTCTTGCATTTCTTTGGCTTTCTGCTTGAATTTTTCCATTTTTGTTTCCTGTGATTTCATCTTAGCTTCCATGTCGGTTTTGACATTTTTCAACTTTTTCTCATGAGCAGCCTTTTCGTCATCCAGTTGTTTTTTCAAACGAGTTTCTTCCCCCAGCTTAGTGTTCAGCTCGGCAGCAAGTCTTTTCTCTTTCTCCATGAACTCGCTTTTGGTATCCTGCAGTTGGTGCTCTTTTTCTTCAAGCGCCTTTTCTTTTTGTTGACAGTCGGTTTTTGCTACTTCCAACTGCTGCTCTAAATCAGTCAATTCTCTCTTACACCGATTAAGATCCTCTGTGAGCTTACTCAACTGTCCATTAGATTCCTCTAGGCTACTATTTTCTTGCTGGGTTTGTGAAAAACTTTTCTGAAGCTCCTCCATTTCCTTGATCTTGACTTCTAGATCTCGTGCTGCCGATTGTGACTCCTCTTGTAGTGTCTTTTCTTTGAGAACGAGTTGACTGATCTCTTTTTCCTTTTCCCTCAAAACTATTTTCATTGCGTTAAGTTCCTCCTTCAGAGTCTTCTCAATACCTCCGAGTGACTGCTTATGCTCTTTTTTGATGTTTTCAAGTTGCACATTCTGCTTTGACATCTGATCTTGAAACCTCTTCTCGTGTTCCTGCTGAGCAAATCTATGAGCATCCTCAGCTGCAACCAGCTTCACTTCAAGGAGCTGTTTACTCTTCAACACTTCGGCAAGCTCAGCAGAAACTGCTTCAAACTCGGCCTGCTTTGCGTCCAGTTTCTCGAAAGTTTTGTTGTTCATATCTTCAACATGTGCCTGAAACCGCAGCTCTTTATCTTTCTGAAGTGTCTCGATTTCAGCCTTGTGTTTTTCCTTGAGCTCCTCAAGACTGTTATTCTGCTGCTGGCTGAGGGTTTCCTTGTGCTTTTCCAGCTGCTCCTCGTGCTTTTTCTCTAATGTAGAGATTTGCTCATTGTGTTTTTTCCTCAGCTCTTCTAGCTGACCTGAAAGTTCATGGGACACACTTGATTCATCTTGTGAGATCTTGTCCACCAAGCTCTCCAGTTCCAATATCCTCTGCAATCATACACAAATAGATGATTAAAAAACTATTTAATGATTAACGAATGATCTTAAACAGTGAGGCAGCAAAATAAATGCCAATTCTACTGTGTTGACAGAATAATTCATTGAGATAATGCTATTGTCACATGCTTTTTTCCCCCCACAAAGCTCATTTTTGCCCCAATTTCAATTTCGCTAAAAATATTTTTCATATTAAAGGTATACAGGAGGATTTTCAGGAATTTTAGGAAAGAACCGCCCTCTCCACCGTTTGAAAAAAATGCGCATGCGCAACGCTCTACCTGCTCCCGGGACGGAACGCCTACTAAAACGCGTGCGAGAGACATGCACGAGCCCAGTTCTCCTCGTGCACGCTCTGTTTACAAGTCACAAGTCGGCATCGCTCACATAAGCTCACTTTACAAGAAGATTTGCACCAGAGGGGGTGAAACTGTGTAAAAATGTCCGAGAATAATGCGTCGGGTCGGCCACCGGCATGATGAGGACCGTGTGGAGTGAGCTGCGCGCAGGGACGAGCACGTTCGACGGGCTTACGTCATATATCACCAGAATGATTGACAATTGGGAGGACCAGTTATTTTGATGATCCACCCGGAAGAAGAAAATCCTCTACTATACCTTTAAGCAATTAAAATTCAAATCAGAAATTGAACTTTAGACTTTTAATGTTTCTTCAATTCCCTCCGTGTGTGCTTGCAGATTGCTGTAGAGTCTTATTGCTCAACAAAAGACAGGATTAAATGCATGAATTTCATAAGGTTTTCATTTCGGTAATAAAAATATGTTTTGAATCTTTTTAATTACTTCGTCGGACATGACTAACTCACAGTTCGTGTCGTTTCCAGCTCCAGTTGCATCTCTTTAACCTTATTATCAGCTTCAGTTATAACAGCCGTCTTCTGTAAATCTGCATCCTCCAGAGCCAGTGAGGCCTGTTGTTCTCGCTCCTTGGCGAACTGTGCAAACTCTTCTTTGCACTGCTCCTAAAAAAATTGAGCAAAATAAATATGTATAAAAATAAAACAATTAAAATGAGCCTGTTTCATAACGGATTCAATTGATTACGGTCTATAATTGCATTAAAGGAAATCTTTGGCACCTACCACAGCTTTGTTGATTCTTTCATTCATCTCTTCGTCTTTAGCAGACAGCGCTTCGCTGTGGAGTTGCTCCATATGAGCCACTTTTTCCTCTGATGATTTCTAGAAATATAAAATGTGCGTTACTTCAGATGTAATAACCCTTAATATTACACCAATATTGGCCCTTTACATCTGTTGAGTGCCAAGAACACGTCCCTTTTTGGAAATGCAACTAAAGAAATTAATTCAAAGTGTAAATTAAGTTCAATCAAAGCACTAAAGACCCAAAGTGTGTAAATTGTCATAAGAAGTGAGTTCCTGACCTTCATGATGGTGACAACCTCCTGCTTAACTCTTGTTAGTTCCTGCTGCAGAGCCTTCCTCTCCTCCTCACTGGCCATCTCCACCTGTTTTACTTGTTCCTCCAGCTGAACTTGGAGTTGTTTCCGGGACTCGTCTGCCTTCTGAGCAACACTCAGTGCACGTTCCAGTTCCTCAAAAGCTTTGACACCAAAAAACAACATTTAATCCAACAACTTATCCAGAGAACTTATTTTTAGTTGGATGATTTCTGAAATGGCCTGGACTCACCAGATTTTTCTGCCTTTTCTTTCTGTTCCTGTAATTCTTCTTTCTGTGCAGTGGCTTGCTGCACCCTTGAGCGCAACTGTGCAATCTCCTCTTCTTTCATTTCTAGAGTCTCGTGCATCTGCCGCTTGGTCTCAGCAATCACCATCCCCTAAACAAAATAAAAGGCCATAAGATGAAATCAGAATTTTAGTGCAGACACTAAATCAAACAGAAGCAGAAGTCGCCTCTGTGTATTATAGACCCCCAAATTGGAGCCTTGTGCCAATAACGTTTTTGTGACTTTCAGTACTTTTCACATTCCTCACAGACATCTTGTGAGCTGCCGACATCCCACAGAGCTGAGGTCAAAGTTTAAAGGAAACCAATATGACTCTTCGAGGTGTCTGACCTTTTCAGCAAAAACAACTGCAAGTCCTTCAATAAAGATGTGACTACCTTCTGGAAAGCTCCTCACCCACCTTGTCCTGCTCCAGCTGTTCGATGAGGTTCTTGGCATCACGCAGCTGAGTGATCAGCTTGGTCTTTTCTGTTGTGTGGAGTTCCTTAAAGACAATATATTGAAGGACATTTGAGGTGAAAATTGCATGCATAGCACTTCTGACTGTCAGACTCGTATCCTGTATATGCCTGTCAGATGGCTTAAAAATGAGATGCTTCCCGCACCACCCAAGACGCCTCACCCACAAGCCAAATAGCCAGAGTGTACACAAGTGTAGCTAAACCAACAAATCGGCCTAAATTACAGCCCAGTCTCCAGAAGTGGCATGTCGCAGTCATGTCGCAGTGGCACCGCACTTTAACCAACAGTTACTAAACAGGAAACGACGGTCTATATTATTCAGTAGTCTGATTAACATGTGCAGCATCTTTATTTTCCAAAAAGGTACAAATGTATTTTGCCGGTGAGTAGAATTGTTGTCAAACAAGCAAACATTACATTGAAAGCCTTTGCACTAAAGGTGGAGAATCATATACCGATGGGTCTGAGACTGTGGATTAACAGCTCAGCAGTTCCAGGATGCCATCACGCTGCTGCAGATAGGGCAAATGCTTGTTAACTCTTACTATTAGACCAACAATATTTGATTAAAGTTATGTAATCAAGCTTTTATATAATTGGAATGAAGCTCTGGAGGCAACTGTAAAGACACTATCCCTCTATGATTACGAGAAGTGCCCATACTCGTGTGGTACTGGTGCCAGGACTAAAAGGGTTAACACTGACTTTTCATGACAAAGTAAAACAAAGTTGACATTAATAAAATTAAAAACTACGGAAATAATGAACGGAAGCAAGTCAACCTACATCCAGTCAGACACCAATTGTCTATTATGACAGTATCTTTAAAAAAGCAATTACTTGTTATCTTACGCTGGGAAACATTGGGGAGGCTAAGTACAAGCCACACAAGCCTATCATACCAACATAAGCTAAATGTTTTGAAATCCATGAAAACAATGGTTCAACCATGTCACCCTGACATAACATGAACCCTTGCATTGGAGTTTGGCCAGAGTATTTGAATGTTTGGACTTTGAGAACCACAGCAATCTGCTGTGTCACAGAGATAATGGAGTCACATCGTCAGTGAACCATAAAGAGTCTCAGACATTTTGAAGCACATTAATTAGCCTAAACACACTGCCTCTTCATGTGCCAGGCCCCATTTTAATCTAACTTGTCCATAATGACAGTGTGCTGCCACAAAATGTTTGGTCTCATGGAAATCACTCCCAAAAAATATCTGGGTACTTTTCATGTATAAACACACGTTACATAAAATTCCTCAAATGAGTTTGAATGAACAAATCCCTCTGCATGGTGTACCACGGTGCAGTTAAATACAGGTTATCCACCTTCATCTTCTCCAGTTCCTGAAGTCTCTCCTGCAGCTGCTGCTGCAGAGTTTCGTTCTCACTGCTCAGCTGGGTGCTCCTCTCCTTGTGGGTATGCATCACCTCTTTGCACTTCTGCAGCAGGTTTTCCTGCCTCTTCACTCTCTTCTGCAGAGCGTCCATCAGCTTTGTAGGATCACTGTTGCCCTCTCCTGTCCAGAAAGCGCAAATTAGAAAATTGACAGAATCGGTATGAAACTCGCTCACAGCATGCATCACACATGAACAGATAAACCTATTTTGAGGATTTATATGAAAATGGAAGCTTACCCTCAGACTCAGGTCCCTGCTCTTTAGATGGACTCTGTGTGGCAGAATTAGCATTTTCAGCTGCCTCAGACTGCAGGACCTCCTCTTTAGCAGACAGGGAACCGTCAGTGGCCCCTTTGGTTCGCTTCTTCAACAGAGCCACCTTAAAATAAAAGACATGTTTAAAGAAACACTTCTTTTTAAATGATAAGACTTGTTTCACGAGTGTCCAGGTGTTTAAATTTCAATGTACTTTTAAGTATTTCCAACATCTCGAATGCTATCAATTGTAATTGAATATTTTATTGGAATACTTCATGGTGTGGGACTGGACTTTGGACCACACTGTATAGTGTTTGATATCTCAGGTATTAAGATCATATTTCTTATTTGAATCACAATCAGTAAAACAGGATGCACCATGCAAATTAACACACATCAACAGAGTATCGCTTTCTATAAGTGCAATCCAGTGACTAGAATTTGTGCAAATGTTTCATTACATTCAAAACATTACATTTAAAAATGCCAGCTTTACTCACCTGTGTTTGGAGAACAGAAATCATCTGATCTTTTTCTTCGAGCACAGCATCAAACTCTTCTTGTAGATGTTTCTTCGCCTGCTGGTCCATTTGAAGCTCCTGCAGATGATTCAGTACATTTACTCACAAGTACAGCCTTGATAGAACTGCACACTTTTTTATAGAAAAATAATTAGAACCACACCTCCCGTAGCTCTCCTATCCTGCGGAGTGCTTTATCTTGACTCTGACTGAGGATAGCCTGAGGGAAACAAAAAACCACCCTCAGATCAGTTAACAAAAACATTTGCATTTGTGTTGTCTGAATGGGAAAAATAACTAAAGGAAAAAAAAAAAAAAATAAACGACATACAAGAAGAGAAATTACCTGTGATTTCTCTTTATCACGTTGCACTGTTCGGTATGCAGTAACAAGCTGCATGACAATGAAATCCATGTCAATGAAATGTGGTGGTTGTAAACATTCCAAGATAAACTTTCGTGCATAATTCTTAGTGAGATTCTCACCTCGGAGTACTTCCCTCTGTACTTTCCCAGACTCCTTTCTACTCTGAGGAGCCGGTGCAACAACTGCTCTTTTGAAAGGGACTCTGCAGTTCCCGGTGGCTCCTCGGCCTCACTCTCAATATCGGACGGCGGATCATAAGTGGGGACACCCGAGGGCTCGTTTTCTCCCAGAGGTGTCAGGGAGTCACGCGATGAGCTTCGGACCAGACTTTCTTTCGAAGGCGAGCGAAACAGATTCTCTGCCCGACTCGCGCCACCGCGAATCAACGACTCCATGGAGGGAACTCTAAGCTGCAGTTTTTGAGCAAATGACTGTGGCTCCTCTCTTTGCTGTGAGCATGAAGAAAAGCAGAGAAAGTGAACGTTTGATCATAAAAGCAGCCATGAACTCAATGAGAACATTATGTAACTGGACGTACATTCGGAGACGCACTTCCATCCCCATTGATGCTACCTCTGGGAGACCTTGCAGGTCCTTTAGAAGAACTCTGCAGAAAAAAATAAGAATGTAAAAGATAGAAAAGCTGTGCCAGTGGGCTTCTCCTGGGCCAGTTAGTCATCCACACCCAGCGTGGCTCTCCCTGATTACTCTGGAGGGAGCAATATTAGTATTGCTGGGAGCAATGCAGGGGCAATGGGTACCCTCATGCAACTTGGAAAAACAGAGGGGTTAAATACACAAAAGAAGGCATCTCTAGTACAATAAACAAAAAAGGGGTTAAGACAATACGCTACAGAACAGCCATGAGGTCAGAACAAACAGATAGTTAAAGTCCAGCAGGAGAGCTGATATTTGAATTAAAGAGGCTTGCGCGTGCTGTGTGGCTGAATTGAAGGAGCACAAAAGGCATACTCGGTATAAAGACGACACATTTGGCAGCTGAGTTGGTTTAGTTGACTTGTTAGAAGCAGCATCAGAGTGAGCACATCTTCTCCTCCCTCGTCCAGCTCAGTCTCTCCTTCATCAAGATTACGGTGCAAAATATTCAACAATTACTTTGTTTCCTACATGAAGCAGTCAGTCCTGTATCCACATTCCAGGACACACGGAATTTCAAGGCTCCATGGAAAATATCCACCTTTACAAGACATTGTAGAAGTGCAAGTGAAAGGCTTATGCTTGATTTACAGTGCACACCCGTATTATGAAGCTAAGCAGCCAAAGTAGAAAGCCACGTACTTGTGAAGCTAGTAAAAGAAACGGTGGTCGGTAAACAGATATACTGTTGCTTGAAATCTTATGCTTGATGATCTCATACACACGCACACACACTTGTACTGGTCTAAGCATTTTTTATTTTTTATTATTACCGACTTTCACTACTTGACCCAGCATGCTTTCACACTCCAGTGCTCGGCACTTCTGCCTCGCTATTTTTGCTCACGTTAAAAACTGGACAATGACTCATGAATAACTACTGCAGGAGAGTACACCAACAGTAAATCCAGGCTATTTTTGGACTGCAAGCTCAAACACTACACATCAAAAGTATCAGAGGAGAGGGACAGGAAAAAAAAAAAAAAAAAAGAAAGAATCCAATCCTGCCTCCTGCTGACCAATGATTGAACAAAATACCAGCAGTAACATCCCGATAGAGTCATTATGTAATATTTTTGGTTGACAGACAGGCGTCGATACCAAAACTAATCGTAGCGTTCAAAAATAAAGCTACAAATGCAATGGAAGTGTTTTATCCAAAAATCAATATGATGTTAGGATGTGATGTTGAAACATGAAAATGATATGCTAATGACTCGTTTTGTATATCGCACATTAAATGTGTCCAGATTCCAGAGCAAAATGTAACTTATGTCCATATACCCTTAATCCATATACTCTTTGCTTGATGGGAAGCATCCTTGTATTTCCTTTTCAAAACAATACTGTTGAGGTGTGGGACAGACAAATGACTGACTTATGATCAATCTGCTTTCGTCAGCACATTTTATTTTAATGTCAAAAAACTGCCACACGAGCATAAGAATATTAATAACAAAGCGCTTTCAGTCACTGTATTGTACATGTATGCATGTACATCTGAAATCATAGATATAAATCCTGATCAAATACAAAAAAAACCTGCTGTGTACTTCAAACAAACAATCAAGCAAGCCACTAAACAAATATCAAATATCACTTAGACAGACTGAACATTTTCTGGCATCATACCGCATCTACAAGAAACATGTTTTTGTACAAATGATAAAGATTGTTTGAATTAAACTTGTTTTAAAGTTTTATTGCTCCTTCCACATATAAACAATGTCTAAGTTCCAACAGGGCATCCAAAAATGTCCTCTGTTTGTTTACTTGGAGGAGTTGAAGCATTTTAGCTACTCAAGAAGCCGACCCGTCAGACGAAACATCAACTTTCCAAGTAAACAGAGTTTTAGGAGAAGGGATAGAGACCATCAGGCAACATAACAGGGAGTTGAAGGGTCTTAGAGGCAAGCAGCTATCGGTAGATAAACACAAAGGGGTATTCAATAATACGACAGATTGGAGTAACTGAAAGAAAGGGCAATACACCAACAAAGGGCAATAAGCACAGAATTTTCTATTCAAGGATGTAAACCACAACTCCCATTGGATGCAGGGTTAGCCTACATATGAGATGCCTTCTTACTTCTAAATTCAAAGAAAACAGGAGACAAAGAGCAGGGAACAAGCTGTCCCTACATGGGTAACAATCCTCTACCGAGTCCCAAAGGCGCAGTAGACGGGAGGAGGAGGAGGAGAAGAAAAAGGAGGAGGAAGAGGCAGGAAGTGAGGACACACTCACCACACTGGCTACCTGGGTCGTTTTGGGTCGTTTTGAATGGTCCAGAGCAAAGATAGTATATTCAGAGAGAAAAGCGGGCTCTGCTATCATCCCGGCCAGCATCTGACCCCGTCAGTGCAGTAACGGGACAAAAGGTGGGGAAAGGAGAGGAACACAGAGAGCAATGAGAAAAAACAACACCATGAGTGTGAAACAGCGCCGAAGGGAGTGTCGAGCCAGCCGGTCCAGAGGAGGCTGGCCGAGAGGGGAAGAGGCTGAGATGGATGGAGAGAAACAGAGAGAGCTGTGAGTGAGACAGAGGGTCAGACACTATGAATTGGAAAAAATAAGAAAAGTGAAACATCAATGTCGTGAATAACAGTTTGACATCCCTGTGAAAACATCTTTTGATTTTATTGGGGGGGGGGGGGGGGGGGGATGGGGGGGGGGGGGGGGCGGTGTTGTAATCTGCCTCAATTTCTCCAACAGTACAGAGATGTCAAAGTGTTAAAGATTTGTGAGGTGGGAAAAAAAGATGCTGCAATGTCACAAAAGGCGTCTACACTGAGGGCACACCAGCCCGCACGACGGCAACAAATCAGGGTTTCCGGGATACAAGGGAGAAAGTATACTACACAATTTTTTGTGAAAGCTTTGCTATCTCTATTCCAGTTTGGGGTCTGAAGTGATCGAATGTACAAAACTTATCAGGACTGAGTGATAAAAACTTGACATTTCTGTCTGAGCTCTGAGACAGATGCAATAACCAGATGCTGTATTGCACAGACATGTTCAGCCCCACAGTGTCTCCCCATCTCTTTCTAATGAGTCAAAGAAGTATTAAGATGGATTCCATGATTCCTACCAGGGTAAAACACAGTAAGTAGTCACTGGAGAGAGAAAAACATTGACAGGAGGATGCATCAATTATTCATACACAAGCTGAAATATGGGTGACGCTCAACCATTAAAACGCCCCTCCAAAAGCCTATAAATGAGAAGCTGTCTTGGGTGAGCATCCTAATATAGTCATATAATATAAATCTAAAAGTAGTTATATAAATAAGGTAACAAGAAACCTTTAATGCACTCATTGCTAATATAGATCAAAATAAAAGGATTTCATACACCAACGTGAATTTTTTTTAATTTTTTTTTTTAAATGCAGCTCCTAAAATGTAAACATCAAAATGCAATGCTGTGACACGTGCAGTACAATTTCACAATAGTTTCAAATACCAATATGTAATGATATCAAAGTGCTGATCATTCTCCAGAATTAATGACCACATTGGTTGCCTGGCCCATGTGTGCTCATGAAATTATAATGTCACCATGAGGTTACTGTAGCTACATTTCAACTTGCTTAGGAGTCCAGGGAACAATAGGCACATGTTGTTTTATCAAACATAATCTGAGAATAAAGGACAGCTTTCTTATTTGGTTACTTACTCACTTTCACTGGGAACATCAAATGAAGGCACTGGCATGTTACTGAGGGAGCATTAAGCGCAACAAGACATGGCAGATTTGTAAAACAATACTTTGGCCTGCAAACAAGCACATTAGCTGGGGGAGAAACACATTAGGCTGCAGCTCAAGCAGAAGGTAAACAAGGACCGCTTATATGTACACATAACAAGGGCTGAACCACGCTCACCTCTCTGTCACTGGGAGAGGGAGAGCCGTCATGATGAAATGAAGGCGTTTGGCTGCCTCGTCGCTCTCCGCTGCCCATCTGTTAAAATATAGAAATTCACGATTATAGGGTTGCTACTATAGCGGCAGTTGTATATGGGTCAAAAACACAAACTAAAACAGCAATATTACAATCACAAGTTATTCGTGGTTTAGCTAACAGATAACTTTCCCACAGTAGGGCTAAAGACTTTTTCTATTTGCAAATACCTTTTTCCTCCTTTTAAGGGGTTTTTACCAGCTTTTTCGATGCCTGTTTTATGCATATGTTTTTATTTCCTTAGCCTCACTTGTAGCACTTGAGATGTTTTCAAAAATGTAAAGTGCTTCACGAATAAAATGTACTTATGAGGCTTAATCTGTTACATGCACATGGTTAACATACGGATTCTGTGGGAATCTGGGGTCAAGAGTAAGGAGCCACAAAAACATATAGTCCAGTTAAACGGAATCAGGTTGGTGTGAGATGTGGAAACATGCAAGAGTGCTTTTAAAAATAGATGTGTTAATAGCTTATTTTTATCCCCTAATGCAAATTGCAAAGTGGATCAGCTGGAAAGAAATCAGTATTCAGTGTGACCTACCTCTATCTTTAAAGGAGGTTTTTTTTTTTTTTCTTTTGTCCCATAAAAGGTTTTTGAAGGAACTTCCACAAAGGTTGTTTTAAAACATATTTAAGAACCAACCATGGCTAATCTATTCCGTAGACAGATACAGTCTGGTTCAGATTTAACAACGACTGTCATTTTTTCCTTAATTCAGAGGTCTTCCGGAGTCACAGTGTGACTTCCAGGATCCTCTTTTCTGTTTTCTTAAATTCTGGCTGTATGTTTGGGGTTATTTTCCAGTGGATTTTCATGTAGAATAAATAGGAGGCCAATCAGACACCTTCCTGTTATTACATGATGGAAAGTAACATTGTCTTCCACCTACCAAAATCATGCAACACATGCATATATTTAAATGCCTACATTTATTCATTTTGTACAGTCAAGCTTCTGCATACTAGTTTCCTTCGACTCACAGTCACACAAACTGAATTGACATAATCTCTTGGTGCCACTCCTCAGCAAACGTAACTTGCTAATGGAATTCAACTTGGCCTCCAAACCAGTTAACGTGTCACACATCCAGCACGACAGGTGCACACACCTTTAACTGAGGATTCTCAGGCGAGCTCACGTACATTCCACATTTTTAAGGTAAAACAGAGCAAACCGTAAACATATATGATTATTGACTCAACGGCATCTTGTAAGAGAAATATAATCAATTTTTTTTTTAAAGCAAACACAAGAAAATAACTTATGCATGAAGGACAATAGAATATACAAATTAAAGACAAAGGTCATAAACTAATGCATGATTTTGAAAGATGACCAGTGGAAAAGAAGCATAAACTGAACTGAAGAAGCAGAAATATGATCACAGAATAGTGTAAGTCTCTACAAAAGCACAACAAACAACTAAAACACATTTATGTTTCCTGGGGAACTATTTGCAGATGAGGATAATGTTTTCGCTATTCTCAGGTGGTTTTGAAGCATTTCTCTTTAGAGGGCAGCTCATTTAAATATGACAGAAAATCAAGAAATTCATCATGCAAAATCCTGAGTAAGTCATCTATGTGCCTTTAAGGTTTGATTTTTCAAGCTGTCATTCCACAATAGAATTAGACACCAGTTGTAGTTTTCCAATGACGGATTATAGCTACCCACTTAGGATTAATGACAGCAAAATACACACACACACACACACACACACACACACACACACACACACACACACACACACACACACACACACACACACACACACACACACACACACACACACACACACAGGGTTGTAGTTTCAATCACTGCTAGGAATAAGGTTTACGACTTTTCCTGAACGCACCACAGGGACAACTTAGGAAGCTAAACTCAGGAGCTAACGTCTATGGCAGCGAAACAACAGGCATGCAAACTTGAAGAAAACTTTTACAGCATATTTAACGAAGCAAAAAAGATTAGTGACACGAGAGTATTTTAAAAGGTGAATAATACATGTCCAGGAGTATCGACGACTCCGTCGAGCAGCAGCTCGCCAGTGTAAACAGACGTCAGCTTAGCTTGTTAGCTCCGAGCTCCACAACAACCAACCTGGGCCTGCTGTGGTGACTGCGCATTCCGCTGCGGGGACTGCTCCTCGTTTATCTTCTGCTTCAGTTTTTTAAACATCTTGTCAGGTCAACGTGGCCTTCAGCTGGCGACCAGTTGTCCACGAGCGCACAGAGATGTATTTTGTTGCTGTTCAGCCTGACATCGAGACCTGAGGATCAGACTTCCTTGTTCGCGTCTGACTTCCAGCAGGTGGCAGGCTTCACTGCGCATGTGCGGCCAACGTGGAGGAAATCTGAGACGTCAGAGTTAAAGAGCCAGTCTAAAAAAAAAAAATCTGCCACAGCGCCATGCCTGGAGGGAAGGACACACTACAGGGAATTCTCTGCTGTTAAGAGCTACATACGTTTTCACTGAGGAAGAGGTTGTGATACGAATTGAATCTACTCTAGGCCTCCTGAGTTGTACAGTCGCGTTTTATTTCATTCAAAGCAACATCATCAAGACAATAAAAGGTAAGATAAGATGAGATGGAATGAGACAAGGCACAGCACGGCAAGGCACAGCACAAGACAGGATAAGATGAGATGAGATGAGATGAGATGAGATGAGATGAGATGAGATGAGATGAGATGAGATGAGATGAGATGAGATGAGATGAGATGAGATGAGATAAGATAAGATAAGATAAGATAAGATAAGATAAGATGCGATAAGATAAGGTAAGTTTTTATTCATCCCAAATGGGGACATTCTTTTAAATATTGTTTGTCACAGGTGAGGAGCGTAGGAACGAGAAGCTGCTTCACCTTGTTTCTTCTGACTCTGGAAAACTTTTGTAGACCTCGTCATGAGGCCCTCAGGGTCTGGATGTTTCATATTCGACAAGTTAATCTGAGACATATTTGGGTTCAAGAAGACCATACAAAGGTTTATAGACCTGTAGTAAGATTTTGAAGTCAGAGGGGTAAACGTACATATTTACATTGTTTAAAGTGGATTTAACAAAGAAAATGTCTGATTACATTGGGCAAACAATGTTATACAGTTTCAAAACTCTAATCAGAAAAACATCAAATAAGCGAAGAGGCGCAATACATTATGGTAAACAATTTGGCAAAAATGTTCATATTCGGTTCTTGTCAATTGATAAATCTTAACATTTTTGTTATTAGCTTTGTATTAGTACTGCACTGTGGGTCTCAATAAGTTCTGCCCCAAAACAAAATTGATATCAAATTCAAACACACCAAAATCAAAATATCATGCACCACAGATAAATATGAAATAATAACAAGTTCTACTCAATTGTTCTACTTTTATATACTTATTAAAAAAGGAAACTGCAGATGTAAACAGAAACATTGTGTAGACAGGAGAGGGCATCGTTTTATAATATATAATGTGCTTCTTGTGAATTGACTTCAGACCCGTTGAAAGCACAACTAAAACCATTTATGTAATGCTTTATTCTGCATGTTTTAACAAGTTTTCATAGCTGGTATTGTTTTTCCCTCCAAGAAGAAAGTGAATTACTTTCACTTTATTCTTGGTGCCATACTTGAAAAAGAATATCACAGGGGAAACCTGCAGTGTTGCCAACTTAGCAGCTTCCTGTGTGGTAATTAATGCCTTTGTGCTGCTCCCCCTGAACCAATGCCAGTTACCAGTGCTGCACTGAGCAGAGGGGTTTGTACAATCTTAAGCAGATGACCTCTGCTGCAGCAGCTGTTTTAACAAGAAAGCATTAAACACTTAAAATATTTACTGCTCTAGTATAGTTTTACATCGATTCATGCTTTGAACGTCATTAACCAGCACAGTATCAAACCGCCATTTAAAATTTCTGAAAATGTGTGAAAAATCCTGTGTGAATTCATCCTACTGCTCTCCAAAATTCATGCAATCACCCTTTTACCCTTTGATATTGAAATTCATGCTGTGAAACTGACATTAAATATAAGACCAAAGTGATTCATCATTGTTGTAGTTGCATATGAATCTCTCCATGAATCTCTCCCACACAGATAAACAACTGTTCTTGTTTATTACGTAATAACATGCAGATCTGTGTGGCGGAATCCCTGCATGTGCGCTTGTATTATCATACAGTTATATCAGCGCTAAAAGCAGAACGTCTGCATGTTTGCCCTTAATCTGAGTCATAATGTCCTTTGGTAATATGATAAAAACTGGAACAGACAAAGAAACTGATTAAAAGGTTCGCACTGTAGGCATGAATCAGGACTTACATGGGTGGTGTTTTCCATCCTTTGAGATCTGGCCCTGTGCAAATAGCTCAAAATATATATTTCTGAGTCAGACTTTTGCAGTCTGGGAAAACACAAGTCACGTCATTTTCAGGCCTTTAAGCTATCAAAATGAAAATGAAGTTGTGATTTGCATTTTCTCGGCATTCTGACTTTAATGCCTATAACTCAGTGGGACTTTTAATCTAAGACTTGTGGGTGGAACAGTGAGTGTGAACGATGGGTGGTTAACGGTAAAATGATGGCGATCCTCTTATATGATTAGGCGGGTCATATCTCATTCTGACGTATGCAGCAGAGAGGACATGAGCTCTGTTGTTTTGGACCATTGAAAAGCAGCTCTCGTTCCTAGAGCAACACATGTCACAGAACTGCATGAATGTTTCTGTAAATGTGAGAAAAATAGGCAAGACTTTACACTTTGCACAGTTTTAAGTACAATGCAATCATTTGATTGTTGCCAAGTTGAAGATTTAACTACCTCACATGCCTTGTGAATGCTGGCTCATTGTTACCCTGTCACTGCTGACATGGAAAATTGTATGTAATGGAGCCACCAATATATAAAAGTATTTTTTTTAACTAATAAGGCAAAATACATGCTGTAAGCAGTGGGGGGGGGGGGGAGGGGGGGGATAATTCTCCACCATTCACTCCAAATTTATTGTGTAGAAATATGAGATTTCATTAGAAATATTAGAGTAAGAAAAATATCAAGCTGGGGATATAATACAGTGCCGCACCCCTGCTGAAATTCTCTTGTGCTCACCAGGACAAACACACTTTAGAAACCACTGGTGCATCACTGTCGGATATATTGCTACGATATTCCAACTGAAAACTATGACGACAAAATATTTTGTTTATTTTTTTCATCTTGTTAAAAAGCAAGACAACAGCATTGTTATTCTTACTCAATGTTGACATTTCTCTAAATGAGTACTTCCTACAAGTGCTAATCCAATAACTGTCAAAAGCACTGTTACATCTGAGAGTCCTTCTGTAAAACTATCAAATCATTGTCATTCTCATCCTCATCGCTAAATGTCTGAAGGCCAGTGTGTGTGTACGTTTGTTTGTTGTTTACCTGTTTGACACTTTTGTTCATTTGTTTTTTGTTACAAGCAGAATGCTAAAGAAACGTGGCTTAACATTTGAGATGCTTACCTTGTATTTCCATTTAAGGTTTCAGTGTGAAAGCATGCTCAATACTTCTACCTGACACTAATTGGAGTGCACCTCGTAAAAACATTCTGTTTAATTGGGAGCCCACCTTTGAACTGATACTGATGCTGAAGACAAGGACCTGCAGAAATGAATGTGCAGGGATGTATTGTACACCAAAGACTCACTGCTGAGAGGACACAATGGGGTTCAGAGAGCAGATCACTGAGGTAAGGAAGGCTACAAAGCTCTCGTGGAGTCATGCTGTCCAATTAAAAGCATATCTCCAGGATGACCTGTAGACAGAATATAGATCTTGCTGTTCTCCCACCCGCAGCAGTACTGTGCCAAGTGCCAGTGCAAAATGAGGACTACTGCAACTTATGCGGACATCCGTGCAAATTTATGACTCGTAAAAACAGTTTTAGAAATGCATGTATTCAACAGAACTTGGTAATTAAATTGACCAACAAATGAAATCTGAACACAATACATTATAAACGGGATCATATTCTGGTGTCAACATGAACATCTGTATGTGAAAAATCATATACACACAAACCTTCCTGCATATTTCTCTTCAAGATGTCACACTTATTCAGAAAGAGACCCTTCAATCACTGATTTGGGTCTTTTTTTTTTGTATCTTTTTTTTTTTTGTCATAGCTTGTTCTTCAGCCCTGCCAGTAGTAAAAACAAAAACAACAACAATAAAACACAGTCGAAAAACAACTGGGCCGTGAACATGACATCCTCGCCTTCTCAGGCAATCTCTTGCCACAGTTTTTTATTGTCTCCTCTATGTCTCCCTTGTCATGAATTTCTGTGACGTGGACAATTACTGTAAACCACTGCCTGCTTTTAACAGGGGTGAAGCAGGCAGCGAAGGGCTTACAGGATAAAATCCATATCATAGTCTGAAATACTCCCACTGGTCTCCCCAGTAAAAGGTTATATCCTTGGTTATAGTGCCCTTATAACTGTGTCAGTGAATCTCATAAGTGATTTACTGAATCTCAAGAGGAGTTCATATCGTCTATTCTCATGCATATTTAAACTGCAGGGTGATGATGACACCAATGCACCAATTTTACAGATCAGTGAGAATTGTGCTCCTTGCCCAGATTTTTCATGCTGTGCAAGTGTGCATAAGCTTGAATAACCACAATTTACAAGCAGCAGCGTTGATTCAGAAATTGCTGTCAAAACATTCTTCTGCCTTTTTTTGCTGTAAAGTGCCTGTATGGTGGTAATTAACACCCATATAGCTGATGATTACCAACTCTTGCCCCGTTTTCTATTTCCCACAGTGTCATCGTCTGGTTGTTTTGTGCCCATGCATCCTGTCACATTGAGGGCATGCCAGAATTGAGAGTCGCTGTTTCTGGGCACGTGTCACTGGCATAAATTTGAACATAGCTCAGTTAAGCATGCAGAAGTTTGTTCATTTTGATGTATGGTCTGAAGCTATGTGAGATGATGATAGAGTAGATGAGCTAGTTTTACCTTATAGACACCCAAACTGTATCTGAACAGCAATCCTCTGTTGTTTGTTGCATCTTATTTATTGAAGGAACTACCCACTAGGTGGAGCTACCTCAGCATCCCAACATACTCACCTTATGTCGATCTCTTGGTCCCATTTGACAGCCCATAGTCATTAATTGAAGCTTCCAGAGATGACGTTGACATTTATTGAATGTAATATCAGGCCCACTACCGCGCTGGCCCAAAGCTGACAGCACATAAAAAAAAAAAAACTTAAAAAAAACTTAGTATTTATTATAGCTAGTGAACCTGCCAGTTGCCTCTGTTACCCAGCTGTCTGAGTAACTGCTCATTTTTAGCAGCCCCCACTTGGACATGATGTGATGAAAAATACACAAGTTCGCATTTTTGTAAGGATTTATTAAAATCCACTGAAGTTCAGTGAATAACAGGAAGATAAAGTGTCATCTGTATCCAGAGATCCCAATCTTCCATTCTGTGCCAGCCTAACAGTTCGTTTTGAATAATATTGTGGAGTAGGCCTGATTTGATCAATAATCATGATTCTTTTCTCCTGCATCTATTTAAACAAAAGATGGATCTTGTTTTTTTTTTAAATAAATGACCTTTATCCGGTTACCAAAACTCGTGTTTCACCTGACACAGCAACTTTTATTAGCAAGCATAGTTAAATAATTAAATTTCTTGTGATTTCAGGCAAAAACACATGTGAACATGTAACATTGACATCCAATTGTGGTTTAAAGAGAGCACAATTACTGCCCAGATGGGTACCACAACATCGAGGCAGTTGAACACAAGAAACTAATTATGTTTAATCTGTAATAGCTCAGTAAAGCCGAAGCACACCTGTGGCTAAAGTGCTGGTAAAGTAGCCACACTTCACATTGAAGAGATAATATCATAAGCATGAACGAGTGAACAGCCAGTGTGGGAACAGATTAAAGAGGAAAGGCACAAATCGCTGAGGAGTAGTTACAAGACCAACATGAAAGGTGAAAAACTATTGAAATAGGAAATTACACATCTTTCCTTTTAGAAAACCATAAATGAATAAACAGTATCTGATCAATACAACACACTCATAATTACAGCAGCTGCAGCCTCACAGCATTGCTCCATAGACACCGGCAAGCTAATAGTGGAAAGCACAACCAAATTAAATTGTTATTTCTTTTAAACTGCCAACACTGCGCTGCTCCTCAAAGCCAAAATTCAGTAATTACTGAGGAAAATTTAGCTTTTTACGCCTATCGATCAATCCATAAAAATGTACTGCATCTTCGAAGAAAATAAATGAAGGTGAAAAACTACCCGATAAAAGAACTATGTTGATACTGCAGCACTTGATAATCACTTGCAAATTACATTTTATAGGCCATTCTGTAGCAACAAAGATAACACCACATTAAATGCATGTTTTGTATGGCTAAATAAGGCAATGCTCAATTTTATTATTACTACTTTAACAGTAGTAAGGGCTTTGCTGCATATTTATCAGTCATTGAAATATTTTTGAGGATAAATCTTATAATGGATCAAATTCTGCTCTATGTATGTGTCAAGCGTTCACAAATCTTACACAAAGGGTAAGGTGGTTTTTAACTTTTGTTACTTGTTGACTTGTATGTTATAAGAATGCGTCTTGGAAACGAGGCGGTGCAGTGGTGAGCACGCTCCCCTCACAGCGAGAATATCCCCCATTCGATTTCAGCCTGTCTGTGTGGCGTTTACATGTTCAACCATTGCATTTTAGATGGATTGTTGTCTCTAAACAGACAGAGAATGAATGAGTGTGTGGGTGATTGTCTCTATTTGTTCATGCTGTGATGGACTGGCGACGTCTCCAGAAAGGCACCCAGATCATTTCATCCAGCTGAGATTGATTACCAGCTAATACTTTGAATGATGTGTTAATGTACAGCAGCAGCAGCAGCAGCATTTAAATGTTTACTATGTTAGTATTTAACTCTTACTTTCTACTCAGTTTTTCATCTTTCATATTGGAAAGCCAGAATCTATCAAATACCAACTGCAAACACTGAAATTGTTTCCTCCCTGAGAAACAAAAGTCATTATAAGGCATTCCCCACACATTGGGATTCACACTGAGATGCACATTTCACCAAGGACCTAATTGTTTTTTGTTTGTTTTGTTTCCTTCCTTTTGTTTCACAAGTCGATATATTCCAACTATCTTTATAATTACTGTAGGAAAGAGGAGAGGAGGTTTTCTCAGTCTTCTGAGGTATTGACCTGCACTATGACACATGAGGAAAAGGAGCGTTGAACAGGAGAGTGCTTCTTTAAAAAGGTGGGTGATGATAAATGTGCTCTGGTAATTGTTTCGGGATCCTGTGTGTTTCTGCCTTGGGGATAGCGGTATTGTGCTTTCAGGAGTTCTTCCCAAAGACCCTTGCTGTTAAACGATTTTACATCTCGGGATAGAAGCGTACACCTGGATGAACCGGAACGAGGGGAACAGGAGGAGGCAGCGCTGGTCCAAGTATTCTTATCTCTCAAGCAGTTGGATTTCCATCGCTCTCAGCGGTCACAGCTACTGGCATCTCCAGATGGTATGAATAAAACAGCAGATTCATCCCAGCCTTATCTATAAAGCTCATTAGTGCTTACTTGTTGTGATTTGGCATGAAAGTGCTGAGAAGAAATATCACCATATAGTATTGATTTTGTGTTTGTCCAATATCAATATCTTTGGGACTGTATCAAGAAGCCGATTATTCATGGTTTGTGTTTTTCTTTTCTATGATTAATTCAGAGGAGAAAATTACTGAAATAAGAAAACACATATTTTCCCATTAAATGTTTAAGTCTCGTTATGAAGGAAGGATTACAAACCAGGCATTAGCTCTTCATTAATATTTAAAGAATGATCACAATAACCAGTCTTGTTCAGTTATTTATTGGAAGCATTTTCCAAGGATTAGACATTATCGCCGTGCTCCGTCATTCTGTGATGCACATCTGCATCCCCGGCCACCGCACACAACTGTTTTGTATACATGGCATCCATCTGCCTTCTCAAGTATCTTTATCCAGAATGGGCCCACAGACAGCTGGAGTGTGTCCCAGCTAACACTTGGCAAAATTCAGGGTACCTCTGGAGAAGCTGCCAATCCATCACAGAACTAACACACTAAAACAGGCAGTCACTCACATTTATTCACATCCGCTGCCAATTGGGACTTACCAAATAACCCAACAGGCATGTTTTTGGATAATGTAGGAATAGGATGTACAGGCAGCGCAAAATACACAGACAGAGGAAGAATATGAAAACTTCCCGAAAGCCAACTAATTCATGAGTCTTCCAGTGTAAGGACATACACCGAAACACTTCACTTAAAATCTAATATATGCATTACATGTGTACTTAAATGTGTTGAAAACTATACAAGTGTCCAAAAATGTAACATTTAAAAAAAATATATTTTTTAAAGTTGTTGCTGTTTGAAAGCAACATGACTTTCAATATCACTGTGCATGTGTCATACAAGTTAGTTGGAACAAATAACACAAAGTGTGTCTATAAAACACAAATGAAGTCCTCTGAGGGAATTTGTTAGGATAATTTTTCATTCTTATAAGAGAGTAAAATAGAAAGAAGCAGCTATTTTTATTTGGTCCCCTTTGATAAAAACGTCTGGATGTTTGACTTTGCTAAAAACATGTAAAATTCACCCTTCTGATTTGGATACGTCTTAAAATGTGCCTGCAAATGGTTGATATATATCCATACAGGGCGAGATTTTCACCTTTGGTTTTACACATTCTATTAATGATAAAATGTGTGCAGTTAGTTTCAAAATCTGGACATTTTAAAGATATTCTTTCACTTTACATTCAGACTTTTCAAACTGGGAGGTTCTGGCTCAGACATAGATTGATGGCTTCATTATTTCAAAACTCTGGATGTTTCACAATGTTAATATGCAGACAAACTGCTGTGTATGGATATCAGACAGTAGGAAGCAGCATTGCATAATAACCGATGAGCTCAGAACTGTCACTTCTCTCCATAAAACCAAAGTCAAGTGAGCTCTAATTAGTTTCTACAATCATATAAATGTGCATTTAATTAGATGTACACTTTTGTGTTTTTGCAATACAAAAATGTGTTTGCCACAACAGATCTGTTGCTGACAGCTTGATTGAATGTCAGTCTGGCCTATTAAAATGCCCCTGGTTTGTCCTTTTTGTTGGCACTATTATCACTTTGCAACCTTGGCAAGAATGAGAGAGCTGAGATGAGAGAGCAGCTTCGGATCTGGTCTCACGATACACTGCAGGGCACCTTAGCTTTCTGTACTGGTAGGAGGGGTTATCTGTGCGTCCCCCAATCACCACAACAGTGGTAATAAAATGCTGCTTTGTGGTGCAGGATAAAAGCAATCTTTCTGGTAACTGTGATTCCTCCTCCTCGGAGCTCCCAGAGGCGGGGCTGAGACAGTGAAGCCACTGTAATCTGATCATGTCCAATAGGGGCAATTGCTGCATCAGTCAGTTATACCATGATCTCAACCTTCTGCCTCGGAGCTATCCTAAATTTCACATTTTCTCAGAGGTTCAATGAGCTGACCTCTTTGTGATTTTTGGATCACATTTATATCTGGCTATTTTTTAAATATATATATTTTTAATTCATTCATTTCAGGCATGTGACATTCACACATTTTGTGCATTCACAGACATAACCATATACATACACATACACACGTATCCAAAAATATAGACACCATTTCATGATGATAAATAATTAAATTATAGCTTATGAAAATATATTTATACAAATATATATATATATTTTTTTTTAAATATACACACATACATACACGCCCACACCTCATATATCTGGTTATCATGCCTGAAAAGGGGTAGAAAGAAGTAGACTTATCAAGTCCTACCCCTTCTACATTTTTTTGTGTACAGAAAATGTTTTAGATCTTTGAGTTCGGCTCATGAAAAATGGGAGCAAAAACAAAAGCGTTGCATTTATATTCGTGTTTGCATTCATATGCATTCATTCACACAGTGCTCCCCTTCCCAATATGCCTGTCCACACTCAAACCCAACATAAAAATATATACAGTTTGAATACAGTTTTGGGTCCGTTTTTAGAAATTATGCTTTCATTTTTTGACCAGTGCATAACATCCATATCCAGAGGCTCGTGGTTTCAGATTGTCTGTCCAGTTATCATGAGAGTGATATTTTGGGAAGGCCTGTAGGCTGGTACAAACATTCATGTTGACTCAAAGTTGAACTGATAGCAATGTGAAGGTCACAACATAAAGGTCACTTTGTCTTCTTAAAGCATCTTTGTGATGACAAATAACTGAGAAATCCATAGGCCAATGATGACAAAGATTATTACAATGATACAGAGATGACTTGATGATCAACTTTATCGTGACAATACAATGTGCAAAAATAACGTCATTTTAGTGTGTTGCATCACTTGTGATGCTGGTTGTTACACTCTTGGTTTTACCAATACATAACTGTGGGGGAAACATATACTTTAATATGTGTGGGCAGGAGATATTCATAGATAGGCCAGGCCATGACCTATAAGAGCGTAACACTCATCCCACTGTCTGAAAGAGACGTTTCACAACCATCTCTTAAAGCAGCACTGTGAGGGTGCTCTGAATCCTCACAATCCGCTGAGTAAGGCATTTGCAAGAAAGCAGTGCCCTTTATCAAATCACATCAAATTTACTGCAACAGACTTTTTCCTGCTCCCCGTCTCCAGTGCACAACAACGTAGCATGCTATATAATTCCCTCAGCACTTCAACACTTATGCTGAACATCCAGTTTGTGACGAGAGTCCCTCTGAGCCGCTGAGGTTCCTGCCTTTCACTTATTTCACAAACCTTCACAAAAAACCAGATTAACAGAAAACAGTGGCGCAAAACCTGTTCAACCTTGATAATACTTCACATACGTGTTGTTTTTACAGGTGCAGGTATATTAGATGTTGTTGTGTGTTTGTATCTGTGTGTCTATATGTGGGTTTGTGTGCATGTGCGCATTCATGCATGCATCTCTGTGTGTGTTCTCCTCACCTTCTCACATCTAGATGATATACGTAAGTTGAGGAAAACCCAGAGACAGAGCCTATAGAGAGCAAGGCATCCATAGGAAACTGCCACGGTGATAAATGAATCATGGGAAGAGGCAGATCTCTCTCATAATGCGGTTCAAAGCCTTAACATGCCTGTAAGGAAGTCATTTTAAAGGAACTCTACTGACTAAACATAAAAAGCTGCATAAATTATTCCAAGATTAGAAGATTCCTCTGTGCTCAGTTACGTTGGTAGCCGACTGGGGTTGCACTGTCCATAAGTCATCTCCTCAGAGAATGCTGAGTACTGACATTCTCAGATAAATAAACATATGGCTAAAAAAAAAAATGGATAAACACTCTCCTTTCGTGAATTAATTCAATTCTGAATTTACTGGAAAACTATCAGCCCTTGACATTTGCTGCTTCAAGGGATTCACAGCAATTGGGGAAGCAGCTCAAGGGGAGTGAAGCTGTACAATCGGTTTCTTTCTCACAGTTAACAAACTATTACTACATTACAATCCCACTGTTGGCGCTGCTTCTGTGTTTATTTGTCTTTGAAGTAGAGCTTCTTTTTTGTTTTAATGTAATAGCTCAGCTCATGGTGTGGTGGTATGCATTATGATTTGGTTTTCACATGTGTTGAATAAAACTAACCAAAAGTGATGCAGCAACACACTGCAGCTGATAGTGGTTACTAACATAAGCATGTTTTTCAGTGATAAGCTTCCAAAAGCGGGCTTATCCCCTTTGAAGCACACTTTGTGCACATTATCTTTCTATGGTGAAGTGATGCTTGATAAAGGAGATTATGTCGGTGAAAGAACAAGCAATATGTTTGAAGAAATACCCCTGAGAAACTTCAAAGTCTTCTCTGCTTCTCCGGTGCCAGCTTGCTTGTAGGAACGTCATGATATGTTCGTTGGTAATTTTATTCTCTTGGCCGCCCTTGAAATTTGTCAGTTTTTTGGGAGGGTGATTGAAACCGAAAGGTACGATAACAGTGGAGGACTGCAGTGAACAGCCTGATACTGTTAGAGTGGACCGCCTCCAGCTTTTGACTGGACTGTTGTCATGAGCGTCTCACCAAGAGGAGTACGCTCTGACATCCTCTTGAAGAGCTTCGTTTTAGAGGACGTGGAAAGCTTGTTTCATTCTGCACAATGACTAAAATCAACATGATGCATGAAGTTATAAGGCCAAAGAACTATGCACAAAACACATGGATCCAATTATAGATGAGGAGTTGAGGAAGGAGAAAGGTGAGGCAAGCATATAGAACAATTTTTCCAATCATGGCTGAAAAGTGAAAACACATTAAATACAAGGAGATCTTAGATGCAATTTTCACTTGCAATTTTAATTCTTCTTTAAGGTATTACAACCAAAGCAGCAGTGAAAAGACTTTTGGGCCAAAAAAATATACAATTTCAGTATAAAATTGTATATTGTTGGACAGCATTCTCTGCAATAAATTGCTGATAAGCCAAGTCACCACTCTAAGATCTGTCATTACCAGAATAAAACGCAGGTTGCTCAACAGCATATGAATCTTCAAGGATATTCCAAGACAACTATTGCTGCGAGACTGCATATTTAATTGGATTCTTGGTGGTAAATCTGTCTCAGGAGGGAGGAGCGGGGTAATGGTTTTCATTTACGGAGAACTGAATTGTGTTTGTTGGACAGAATTGCAGAATCACTTGCACTAACTTTGTCACTTCTTGTGTCCTTGATTACTGCAGAAGTTCATTTGAAAGGAACACTGCTGGTCTGTGATGGAAGTCGGTAACAGCAACATGCAGCTTACATTTTACTTGTGCAGCAGTTACACATGGACACAGGAACAAGTGACATTTTGGGATCTTTAGACATGGACTTAAACAAAAATGGTGAAAGAAGACAGCGGTGAAATACAGTGAAGTTAGTCGTTTTTTGAAAACGTGACAGTATAAACTGGTCTGTACGCCTGGCTTTAAATGTAAACAGTCCAATGTGATCAGAACTGTAACTCTCAGTGACACTGTGATTGGCTCATATTCAGCTTTATTTTAAATTGTGGTTTCATGTAAAATCAGTTCAACTTAATGTTTTATTGGTGTATATGAAGTATATTTCTTATTCTTTACCATGACCAGAAATACAAATGTCCTCATTTCCTGTGTGGTCTTGGTATTTGACCGTGGAATAGACAAGTTTGGTGATGAATTCTACACATATGCGTATATATGAATATTATTATATTGTTATCATTGTTTAGTTTAGGTTTTTTTTTGTGGTTTTTTTTACTTTTTAAGATAACAGCCTCCACTGTCCTTCTTGCGTTGTTTGTAATCTACATTTTTTATTTAGTTTGGAAAATGACACAAATAGACTTTGTTGGTTTTCAACAAGGTCCTGCAGTTTTGAGAGTGTTACAACAACCATGATAAAACCTGCAATGAATGAGGTTTCTGAAGGTTTTCTGTTAAACGCCAGTGGACTCTGGGGAGTGGGGGGGTTGGGGATTGCACTTGTCAACTCGGATCTAAATCAATATACCTGCACTCCTGCGAATACCATCACAGTGCATTCTTTATCTAACCGTCCCATGTCAAATTACATGCTCGAGCTCATAACACAATTTCCCATTAAATGGCCTGTATGGAGGTGTTTTTTTTTTCTTTCTTTTTTTTAATCCATTTACAGCCAAATGCTTGCCTGAGATGAGCCATAATGGACACATTTCAATAAACAGATGACAGCAGAGCCTGAAATAAATAAGGACACAGGCATCAGATTGCTAATGTTGGCATGTTTGTGGGGAGTTAACATTTAACTGGACGAATGCAAATTCTATAGACTTCAAAAGGGTTAGAAAACAAATTCATTGATTGGTTGGTGGTTTTTAGAGTGACAGGATGATTGATTCCACCATATGTTCTCAATCATTTGGGGTAGGCCTTGCCTCGTGGGGTGAGAGGAAATCCCTCACACACTTCCCTCCCTGCTTCATCCCTCACTGTGAGTGGACGTGCGTCCTCCCTTGTCTCCTCATCTTTATTCACCACAGGAGCCCACATTGCTGCACTCTGAAATATTGTCTCTCCTCTGTTTTCCCCGCATGCCCTCTGTGATGGGCCAGTTACGATGTGTGCCGAACTACAGATGGACCACATTTGGCGTTTCACACATGCGTGCCGAGATTTTCACAGTGGAGTTGAAATGGCTGTGGGGAGGGATTCATTGTTGGTGCTTCAACCGCTTTTAAAAGAAAGAAAAATTAGTCATCCTTTGTTTTCAAAAGTAAAAGCTGAATTCATGAGCAATAATGCCTGGCTCAGCTTAATCTAATACTCTCAGAAGTTACCCTGCAGCCGCCTCACTTGGTCTGTCCAGCAGCTTAAGATGACTAATGTCTCTGAACAACACACACGACTGAGTCACTTTTATAACTTTTTGACTCCTCCTGTTGTGTGCAACTGTTAGACTATGCTTTCACTTTCTCTTTAACCAATTATTGTGTCAGTGTCACAAGAGGCAGCGCGCAAGTACAGCTGAAGTCCACAAGGTCACTCCAGATCAATGCATCTGGCATTGAACTTATATAGATGTATACATGCGTATTTAAAATCTTGTTAACTTTACACTAATTCCTGGTGACATGTCTTTGAAAGCATTCTGTCGAACGACGGATGGCAGATGGCTGGAGCCGGTCCAGGCTGACAATGGGTAAAGGCACACCTTTGAGCAGCTGTAAGTCAACTGAAGGGGAAACACAGGTGACACCAGTTTACTTAACATGCATGCCTTTAGGCCGGTGAAATAACCGAAGCAGAAGAACATACAAACTTCACCCTGGGGTTTTCATTTGAGAGCTCAGCACCAAGCACCACAACTTGAGCAATATATAAATGTATTTAATTTAGTTCAACCTTTTTAATTATTTAAGCACATTTCAGTGACGCAAGACATTTTTAGAAGGCCCAAGTGTTCTACTGTCATTTCAGATATATAAATCCCTAGAAGGTTGAGAGACTTTACAAATATCACATAATACACCACCATATTGCAAGTGTATATGTGGATGAAAATACATGTCACATGCTTACGGGTGTAGTTCAATATTTATAATATTGCCTCTATTCTATTAATACTTAATAAAATGATCCAACAATATGATATGTATCAGATAAAGACTGTGTGAATGATTTAAATGTTTAATAACTGCTTTAAGGGGGCATATTAGAAAAGTCTGTTTAATATTAGACATTTCACATGATAGCAGACATGTTACTATGCTATTAAACAATTCTTGACTTTATGCTTCAATACCACACATTATAAATACTGCAGTAGGATGCAGGGAGGACTGGGTGATCTTAGTAGTGAACATGTATGAATGAGTGCTGGTGTTGCTTGCCTTTGGGGTTGTAATGATTTCTCTGGCTCCCACTCCAATGCATGTTGAGACAGGGTGCAGCATTCAGAGAGCCTCAGATTAAATTACTAAATGGAGAATCTAAATGTTGAGAAAGGAGAACCTACTGTGTTTTTTCCACATTATTTTCACTTAAAAGCATTTTCCTCTTGAAGCCAGTCATCACTATCACTAAATGTTTATTGCCTGTGCTTTGCTTGTGTTGTTCTGTAAGCATTGTGCAAAGTATACGCAGATTTTTCAACAGCGACCACAAGACATAATTAAGTAAATGGATGGGCCGGCTGTCAGTGCTGCAGACACAACTTTTAATTGACGTCCTCTCCGATTACATCACTGTGCAGGTCTTGCTTACATTTTGAGGTAAAGATTAGATTTGACAAGGACAAGGACTAAGGAGAGAGGAGATAACTGTGCTGAGGATGCCCTTGTTCTGCAGTCTGCCTTGATATTTGTAAGCTAATTAATTAGATTCGAAAGAATAATCAATACAACCACCTAACAGAATCCCACCACTGCCTTCTCATTAGTTAACTTATGTCAGCCTAACGAAACATTGTTGGTTTCAGCACACTTTGTGCTCTATCTCTCAAAGGATGTATTTTCTTTTTTCATCTCATTCTTCTTAACGTATTTTCACATTTATATTAGCGTAACATGACATATGATCTGTGTGTATTCTGAGAATAACCAACCGCTCTCTCCTCAGCTGGATCTTTTTTAAGCAGCGGTCAATAATTTCCTGGGTATTTTTATGGATCAGCGACTGCAGGTCGCAATTGATTTTGTGGAATCTCCACTGCATGACCATCCAAATAGAAAAGGGAGAGCTTTTTTGTTCCCTTAGCGGTAATTTAAACCTTGTGGGGCTTGTAAAAGTTCACTCAGCCATGTTCTATTGTGAAAATCGTAAGGAAGGGAATCCCAACTTGCTGTCTTTCGAACCAGTAACATGCTGTGGGCTTTGAAATTTTGGATAAAAGATAAAAAAAAACAAAAACCCTTCTCTCATCAGTGGGACGTCTTCCCTTGGTTCTTTAGAACATCCTGACTGAATCATTATTCATTTGGAAGTGAAACAGTGACAGCAGAGTGAGCTCATGCCCATCTGCCTTGGATTTACTTAATTTCACATGTACAACAGGCACATACACACAAGAGAGTTACATGTGTCATGCTTCTGGATTCTTATCATTTCCAGAGGTGGATAACACAAGGTTCATGCTTTTTTTGAGTATAATGTTGTCAATAATGTCATTGTATCTCTACTTACAAAATGTTAGTTGCGTTCATCCATTTATTGAACAGCTTAGGTTAATCACTCAGAACATAACTACCTTTGAAAGGTTTTTGAGACAACTCTGTAAATATTATCTATGATGTGGGGATTTTCCTCCTTTTAGCTCCATGAGTATGTGCAAATTGAACTGTGTCAACATGTGATCTGTGGAGATGAAATAGGCCATTTCATTGGCTCAAATATAGATTATACTCTGTATGGATTTCTTGAGAAAACACTGCTTTACACCTTGCAACACATTCCGGTTTTATTTGCATTGCTTCTGTTGTGCTCCTATATCTTTGTACATTAAAATATATCAACTTTTTATGTGAGTTAGTCAAAGTATGCATGTTTTTTTTCCTGCATTTGCGCCCACGGTATAGTGAGTTTGTGGTGAGAAGAGGATCAGTGCGCATGGCATCAGGCTGCACCGGAGTAAAAAATAAAAATGTTGTAATCTGAAGACTACCTCAAGTAAGGACGCTCGAGGATTCTCCATTTGCTCAGTCTGTCGCACAACCTGTAAATGTCAAGCCGTCTTTTTTTTTCTTTCTTTCTTTTTCTTCCTTATCGTCGGTGGCGAGATCTCATATAGCCCTCGATTTATAGATCTAATCCTATGCACCGCTTGGATGCAATGTGCCACTTTAATATCCATCCACATAAAGGCTGCAGCTCCGCACTTCTCCAGAACAAGCGATCCCGCATTGGGATAAATTAGTTTACTCGAGAGCATAAAGTGGTATTTTAAGACACGCAAATCCGTAACTTGCGGGGTTTTCAGATCCAGAGCGTCATCTTGTGTGTGTGTGTGTGTGTTGTTTTTTTTTTTTCCTTTGGAGAGAAGCGTTTTTGGTGCAGTGGACCCAGAGGATAGTACTACTACTGCTTGCTTTTGCACAAAGACGCGCGGTCGGTTGGATTTAATCTGCAGTCCACTTCACGCCAACTGCAGCGCAACAACTGTGAGAGAGATGGGAAAATGCGTCTACTATGAACCTGGGCGCCTTTCTTATGAACTCTTTGGCGGATCTACAGACTAACATCCACAAGTGGGGCGTTTTTCCGGCTCTCGGCCGCGCACAATTCCACTTTACAACTACGATGAGACAACGTGGCGGGGTGAGTGGAGGAGATGTTGCCCGCAGAAGTGCAATAACAATGCCGGACAGTGACTTCCAGCGGGCACCTGCGGACGAGTGAATGCCGCCTCCGATGTGGAGCTTGTCGCTGTCCGACGCGCGCGTGGTGCTGAAATTTGGATGATGTCTGGCCAGCGACTGCAAGGCTGCCGCTCCCTGCACTTCAACGAGGACAACGGCCGCTTCGTGCTGCTCGCCGTCCTCATCCTGCTGTACTTGCTGTGCGGCGCTGCGGTCTTCTCGGCCATCGAGAGGCCCTCGGAGCTGCGGGCTCACGGCCGCTGGAACGGGACGCTCCTCAACTTCAGCGAGACCTTCAACGTCAGCCTGCAGGACCTCAACTCCTTCCTGCGGGAGTACGAGGCTGCCATCGCCGCCGGCATCCGGGCTGACGCGCTGAGGCCAAGATGGGATTTTACAGGGGCTTTTTATTTTGTGGGAACTGTGGTGTCGACTATAGGTGGGTGAGCTTTGCAGCATTTACTGAAATCCCTGACCTTTACGTCCGTTTGTCCGCACGCATGTTGGTGCTGTAAATACATTTCGACCCAAAAATGTAGCCAATCAGTTGAGCTTGGTGAAATGAAAATGAACTCCAAGAATGCACGGTGAACAGCTCACCTGATGAAGACATTGTTCTAACCCTATTTCTTTGCATGGTGTCCTGATAAATGGTTAACGTTGTTATGGTTTGTTTAATAACTAAGCCACACCTTTCAATCTTTTTGTCAAAGGACTGGAGATGCCTCCCTGTGGAGTGCCCCCCCCCCCCCCCCCCCTGACAGCTCACATATAGAATACCAGATTAAAAGTGTTTTGTTCAGGGGTTTTTTTTTTCGTTTTGCCTGTGAGGCACTTTGGCATTGGGAGCGACATCTGACTCTTCTGCCATTTGGAACAGCACTCTCATCACTGGCTATAGGACAGCACCCATGGGTGCAGTCTTTTTTTTTTTGGGCCACATTTTGTTCAAACCAACAAGAATGTCAATGAGAAGCCCCTTCTCCTTCCCCCCACCCCAACCACCCCCATTTAACATTTACTCATGCAATAGGTCAGAAAAGAGCAAGTGTCCCTCCCAGGGCACCCCGAGGGCCAGTGCTGTGGTGCACTGCATGCCTGATGGAGCCAACACCGACACCCCCTGAACCTAACCCATCCCATTCTGCCATCAAACACACCTCCAGCCAGAGAGGAGGTGCAGCTTTCAGTGCGTGAGTGAATGTGGATGGATGAACGAACATATGAACCCACCACAGGTAATAATTTGAGCTGACAGCTGCTGTCTATCTTTGACCTTGTGTTTAATGCACAGGAACACTCTTAAACACAACGTGATACCTGTGGCACTTCCTTCTAATTTAACACTGCAGAGAAGTGAGTGATAAGGAAAACTGATGGCTGTGTATTGGTGTAGAGAGAGAGAGAGAGAGAGAGAGAGAGAGAGAGAGAGAGAGAGAGAGAGACAGAGAGAGAGAGAGAGACAGACAGAGAGAGAGAGAATTGGAATCACATGAGCAGGGGACCTGTCACAACTTTATTTACTGGAGACCTGTCAGGAGATTTTTATTACACCCTTCACCTTCTGCTCGTAGATACACAAATGCGAGCAGCCTATGCACGCAGCCCACTGAGGCACAGGGAACTGCAGCAGCTGTGTTTGTGTACACGTTTCTGGGAGGTTGAGATCCTTTGTACTCCAGTTGTCACGCTGCATCACTGTCTTCAACCCAACACGCAGATCATCCAAACTGACTCAGCTGCTTGGGGAAAAGAGATACAATCAAGGGTGAAATACGGATTCTGTTTACAGCATTTGTTTTTGTTGTTGTTTTTTTTTATTTTTCATGTGCTCACATAGATTTCTGTAAGGAGTTTGATCCAGCTTTGATTTCCCCCCGTTCTGACTCTCTGGCTTGTGTGCTACTTTCTCTGCCTATTTGTGAGCTGCTGATATAAAAAGGGATTTTGGGGCGTCCCCACACAACTCTTTTTCAGAGCGGCATCCCCCTGTGAACTCCAGACGCTCCTCCCAAACACTTCCCGCCTCTTACTCCGCTGTGGCAGAGGCTTCAAATCAGCAGTGACTCTTTGCTTCCCTTGATGTGCCTCCACAGCATTGCTTTGAAGAATGAAAGAGACAGAGTGACCATATGAGGCAGTTGTTTACTGGGAGTTTTGGACAGGTTGGCTGGTCTTTAGTGCCGTGGTTAGCGTGTTGCTTTAGATTTTAAGGAACAAGTGCAGAAAGTGTGAGACATGCAAAACATTAAAAAAAAAAACATACAAAATACAGATTTCATCTAAGCAAATGCAACAAAAACAGTTTTGCATTGTGAGGTAAAGCTGTCTCGTTTTCTTGATGTCTGAAAATTAGGCACAAAGCGCACCGTAAAAAAAAAGACATTTGACTAAAAACAAGATAGAACACACTCTTGCAGGGTTTTCAGTGACAGTTTACACTGGTCCTCCACTGTTAGAGTGCCAGCAAATATTATTTCCAGGGGAAAATAATGCCAATCACTAATTTGTTCCATTCAGCTGTGTATTACTTCAGTCCTTCCTCTTCTCTTCTGCTATCCATCTTGATGTACGAGCCTCAAAAGTTGAATCCAAAAGGTTTTAGAGAAACTATGAAAATTGGGTCGGTTTTAACTATATCAACTATATCTTTATTGTCCTGCTACTTTTCTTTGGTCACTTTTGGGAACAGATCTGATTGCATAACTTCCAATATTTGACCAAAAACATAGCATACGGATTTGACTCCGTCAAAATACCTTTTCAAAGCAACTTTCTCTCTCTTCACAGTTCCTTTTTCTACCTGATAGCATTGCTTTTCATTATGTTTACTGAAGCCAACGTATTTTCCAAAGTTTGTGAGGAGACATCTGTGAAACATTCAACAAAAACTACAAGCACAAACAAAATCGATTACCATATTATATCATACTATACTATTGTCACAAACTATGTAGTTTAATGCACCCCATTACATTTTGTAACACGACTACAACCACTGAGGTTTTCCCCAAGTTTGTTGTTCTATCTTCATCTCTTGCTTGATTTCTTGCTTCACCGTCAGCATTATCCAAGTCTGTGGTCTCCAGTAAGTAACATTCTGTATTATTTTGTATTATTCCACTGAACCTATGTGTACTGGAGAGCACTGCCTCAGTGCACATTACAATTACTGGTAGTTCATATTCACAGGTCCTTTGTTGAATTAACAAACAAAAATAAATGTTAACTACCATTATAAGACCTTAACCCATTTCGTAAAGGATGATAAAGCATCCGTCCACAGCTTACTGAACTTTAGCTGAACTTAATGAATGAATCATTGAGTCAGTCCAAAAGACTTACTTCCCCAAGTAAATCTATAGGAACTAGCAAATGACTCCAAAATAAACCCAAGTGAATAAAGACCACAATGATTGCTGATTTATTGTCATTTACACAGCGTGTAATGAAACAGTCTATAAATCTAACCTCCTTCACAACAGCTTAAACCCAGCTCAGCTCTCCTGTGGGACATCCCCTCTTCATATTCTACATGGTTAAAATGTTTAATTTAAACATCACCATTGTCTTAATGAGCAGATGAATGTATTACAATTCACATCCAGTTCAAAATATAACTCTAAGTCTAACAGTGTGATGGATGGACTTTTAGTTTGTTTGTTTCACTGTGTTACAATTAAGTTATTTTAGCATTCATGTCTTTGTTGTGCAGACATACCGTGAATTTTCAGATTGCTTTACTGCATGTACTCTCATCAAAGGAGGGCACAGGAGCGTGCTCAGTAAACACAGTTTTCACCAATGCTAATTATAAACTTCAAGGTTGATTGATTAATGTCGACTGCCAATTAGAGCAGCTCTCTGTAGTCGTTTGTGGGACTGCATGGCTCTTTGTAAGGTGCCGCAATTACATTTTCAAGAAATGCTTTGTCAGTTCTGAAGTGCTGACATTGGGGATACTTGTCAGAGAATCAAGTGCACTAAGCTTTTAACTTGCTGAGACTGAATGGATAAAGTCGGTCAGGGCAGCTAGTTGTTTGGCAGTTTGGATTGTGTTCTGGACTATTTTTTCCCAGGGATAAACTCTGTCCTGCCTCCTTTTGCCCCTGGCAGCCACTGCAGCATACTGCTCCATCACACTCATATCCACCCACTCAGAGAAGCCACAATGGCAGACAATACAGATGGCAAAGCCTGACAAACAGCACGCTAAAGAAAAACACTATATTTGGTTTATAAAGAAGAGTGATTTAATTCCAATGAAATTGCCAATTTCCAAAATGACCAGAAATGTCAGGGGTGTGCAGAGGTCCTCGAAGATTTGGTGCAGACAAAATCTGGCTGTTCAGAGCAAGATACAGCAAGATGACAAGCTTCTCCTCCCTCAGGCTACTCCACGGTATTCATCATATGACGATACAACAGTTTAGCTTGGCCTTCCTTCTCTTATACCTTGAAGCTGCACTAAGTATATATGCCATGATCAAAAATTGATCACTATAAGAATGACAGAATTGCAAAAAAAATTCTCTGCACGCATCTTACAATCTTCTAAATATTTATATATGTTTTATAGTAGCGACACACCATTAGTCTTGGCAAAGTCCCATTGCGCTCATTTACAATGTTTCTTGACATCTGTTTGTGGCACAGAACCCCCCGAACATTTCCTGCTCAGCACCAAACAGCAGACGAGAAAACCTATGAGCCATCAGGTGAACGTGGTGAGGTATAAATCAGGTAACATGTCAGGTATTCCCCTTAAGAGACGCAAGAAACAAAAAGGAAGCTAAAGAAAGACATTTTGAATAAATACTCACATTGTTAGATGTCTGTCGGATATTTACATTAGCTGCTGGACAACTGTTTATATGTATGGTCACAGTGTTATTTAGGTTACTGGAATATTATTTCTTGATTGTAGCTATCACTTTCTTCTTCAAAAGCTTGTAAGTTACACAGAAAAATAACACCTGGGTTATTTTTAATTCTTTATGTTGATTATAAAGTCTTGTTCAAAGAGGCTCTGTTTGTGTAATGCATGAGCTGAACCGTTCGCACTGTGTGGGTCAGTCTGAGGACTGCTTCAATCGTTGAGTCAGATTTAGTTACATTAGTTAGTTGGAAGTCAAATACTTGGGCACAGACATTATCTTGGTCTATTTGTGTTAACCGGTCCGTTTCAAAATCTGGTATTCACACCTGCTCCAGCTCCTGCTACACATGTTCCTGTAACTTGGATTCAGATTTATTCACCTGTAAGAAACAGATTTAGAAACTAATGACAATGGGGGAAAGCAGAAACAGCAGCAAACAGCTCTCGCAAAGATGAGCAAATTAAGGACCACTAATATTGGGGTTATTATAATTACATTATAGCAACAATTGGAATGCTAGAATGGATTTTTAACTGATACTGCAAATTTACCCAAAGATGCCTTATATTGATATATTCAATGAATCTTCTGTATGGATTGTAACTTCTTCATGAACACAAATTCTGTTTTCTCAGATGTCACTCGTGATTTATTCTGCCTCAGAATAACAACAAAACAACACATTTTTGTGAAGCTCTACTGGACAAATAGCCTTTAGTTTTCATTTAGGATTTTAAGTGTTTTCTGTCGTTTTAACCTCTGAGGTCTCAGGGATATTTATTGGACACAGATACAGATGTACCAGCTTTTATTCACTCAACTTTGTCCTGACTATGCTACAAAATGCCTACCTGCCAAGAAATGCATACATCAACAAGCTTAAGCCTTTTTGAGGATTAAAATAGCTTAAAACAGCTGAAATATTTAAGGATGATCTATTGTGATAATGTAGAACAAGTTCATGCCTTCATCATTACTCTTTTTTTTTTTTAACTGTCCAATAACCTTTTTTCCTCAATTAAATAATGAAAATCATTCTCAGGATTTACAATCCTGTAAATCCTGAAAATCATTCTCAGGATTAACAATCCTGTAAATCCTTTAAATAAAGCAGTTTCTAGATAAAGAAATGGCTCCAGCGTCAACTTCGAGTTGCGTGTTTTGGTACCTTCTTTTATCTTCTGCAGAGAAGCAAAAAGATAAAAGAAGGGACCAAAACATTCTCTGCGACGAGCCAGTCCCTTTTGATACATTCTTATTAGATGTTTGAAAAGCAGTAAGAAGTAGATATGCGTGCGTGCGTGCGTGCGTGCGTGCGTGCGTGCGTGCGTGCGTGCGTGCGTGCGTGCGTGCGTGCGTGCGTGCGTGCGTGCGTGCGTGCGTGCGTGCGTGCATCACATCATGTGACACAATTTAGAAATGTCAATTTATCAGTAATCAGTATAGATTCTTCATTCATCCTGAAGAAACTTCGGACTCTTCCATAATATAAATGATGAGCATCATCAACCCACAAATTTTATAGCCAAGCACCCACCTGTTGCTGCACTGTTGGAAATAGAAGTGTAGTTATATAGAAGCAAGGAAATACTTCACATTGTTCCAGATTTGTGTTGTGTTATGTTTGAGGCTGCACTTTGGATGTTTTGCTCCTATAATGTCTCCACTGGGCAATTAGGATTTTGAAAGCCAGATAAACATTTTTACCTACAATGCAAAATCATTTGAGTTGTATTTGTGTTCCTTCATGTTTGTACTTGTTTTTCAAACCGCCCTTTCAAGCGGAATGTGAAGATGTCGTTTTCTGCGAGCTTCAGTGAAATTCAACGCTATCCAGTATCTGAGAAATCATAGCAGATGTTACCAGTTCAGGAGAGCAACTGCAGATTCCTGTTAATGAGCAGTATATCTACCGCCTGAAACTGCAGAAACCACAAGAAAGCTAGGCTATTGTTTGTAGGTTGCTGCGCACTCATTATTTCAGCAGCAATTATGTTGTAATCTCACTGTAAAAAATTGATTTGACTGAAAAATATTAAGGCTCTTTTCTCTCGTACTGAGCTGCATCAAAAATGATCCTTGAACATATGGAAACAACTAGCCTGTTATGTAATGACTGATGCAAGAAAACATTAGAAATCATTATCACTCTAATCCTTTGCCATGTTTCTGCAGTCTCAGTGAACAATTAAGTTTAATGGCTTGCCGACTACCATTCTCCTCGTCTTCTTGCGCCAATTTAGAAACTGCTGATACTTATTGAGTCACACATGGGAAGTTTGTGTGACTATTACAAGTCTGTCTGGCCGGAGCTGTGGATCTGAGAGAGTGCTGCAATCTCAAATTCCTCCCTTGCACTGTACTGCGCTTTGTAATTCACGTGTCTTTAAGGTTACAAGGCAAAGTCACCTCAGTCTGGCGGAGCGTGCGTTTGGCATTTAAGCAGTGTGAAATGTCACATGATAGGCTGCGTGGAGTCCTGAAGGCAGGCTGTTTTTTTCACTTTGATGTTGTGTTCTTATTTAGATTAAGCGCTCTCTGCTGCTTCACTGGGGGGGAAAAAAACATCTGTGTTGTCCAACCTGTTGGCATATGTTGTGAATGTGCTTTCAGGTGTTTGGAAAAGGTTTCACAATCTGTGGAAGCAAAATGTCTCACTGCATGTTGATGTTTCAGACTTTTAATTAACTTTATCTGAATTCCCTCTTGAAATCCTTGTGATCTTGCACACTGTGTTTCTGTGGGGCAGCATTGTCCTTGTGTTTAGAATAACAGCAGTTCATACTGTACAGACACTACAATAAGATTGTATTACACAATCATTTTAAGCCGGTCAGCATGAGTCTTCGCTCCTTGTTTCTGCCGCTGTCTTTTTCTTTTTTTCTTTTTTCTTTTTTCCTCCTCTCGTCTTCAGATCTTCTGGGCCACTCTGAAATCACAGACTCAGAGGAAATGTCACCGTTAAAAATGGAAAAGGCCCTTCACTCACATGAAAGGCACTGGGGGTCCTTTTAGACTGTGAAGTTCAGACACTCAAAAAATTGTCTCCCCAGTGGGGAAGTTGAGCCAAAATACAGCATGACTTTGTAGAAGGGTCTCTGGGATATTGTCTCAATTATGGGAGGAACAAATATTCTTAAATATACCCCATATTTGCAATAAAACGTGGACATGTTTTAGATAAGGACAATTTTAAAGATAACTTGGTTTGTAACTGTAGTTAAAGTATCTTCTTGATGCAAAAAGAGTTGATTACCTAACTGAAGTTTTTTTTTTCTTTTCTTTTTTTTTTTCGAACTCCACATCTGCAGAGTGATTCTATTTTCAGATTCACAGGGGTCAGTCCCAGTGGTCGTGTTCCTCACATTTCAGTGGATCATTAGCATCTGGTGCACATTGCAGTTACACACAAAGGCAAGTTAAGCACAAAGCAAGAGTGATGAATTATCTTGATGGGCCTCGGTTTAAATGTGATAAAGGTGCAATATGCAGTGTGGGGAAGAATTCCATTTCATGCTGAAAAGATGTTTTTTGCCAAGTCTCACATCAATTCATCTCAGGCTCGGCTGCAAGAAAACATTCAGAGCACCGTCTACTACTGGAAAAAGAAACCTGAGAGATGAATATGTAATTCATTATTTAAATAACAGATGAGAGCTCTGGGTGCAGCTGCTGTGTTTCCCTCCACAGTCCAAATACATGCGTTTGAGGTTGATTGTGTCCTGCTGGTGTGAATGTGTGTGTCCCTCAGTGTTTTCCTAAATAAATTGGTCAAGAAGATAGATGAATGACAGGAGAGGATCGAAGCAACATTGTTTTGATAATAGAAAAACTAACAGTCATTGTTTCCCTGAATGGGTCCACAGTTGTCCTAATTTATAAGTCTGTTAAGACATGAAAAAAAAACTGATCATCATCAGTCTTTTTTTTTTTTCAAGCCTTAGCTTTGTTGCTCGCTTCTCTCCTTCCTTAATGTGAGGGTGTGTGTGCATGTGCGTGCGTGCATGTGTGGGTGTGTGTGTGCACATGTGTGTGTGTGCACATGTGTGTGTGTGTGGCCTTGTGGGGACAGTGTGATTGCGTATTGACCCAATGGGACTCATGTCATGGCCGGAACAAGAATTGATGTCCCGACAAACACAGAGGGAAAATACAAATTTTTTTAAGTGAAGTCATGTTTTAAGGTTAGACAATACTTTGGGTTTGGCGGGTGCTGGTTTGAGTTTAGATAAGGCTCTCATTGAAAATGAAAACAGATTGTGTGTGCGTGCATGTGCACTGAACTGATGCTCTACAGGATGGTTGTACACAACTCTGCACAGTCGCTGCGGGTCATAAATTTTCCCCGTCTGGCTGAGACCTGTGTTCGCCTACGTATAGTAATTCAAAGAGCTAAAATCATCACGACCGAGGAATAATATTATTATTATCATTTTTGAAGACACAGCAAATTTACAGGGCTGCCTTCTTCTCAGCCTGATTTCCATTTCACTGGTTCTGCTCTTTGCTCCAGCAGATTAAAGAGACATCAAACCTTACATCCTCTTTGCTCTCAGCAGTGCACTGACCTGCTCTCTGTCGGCGTTAATTTTGACAGGCATTTTAGATTTCGTTCCTGTGTTAATATTTCAATCATCATCGTTTTCTCTGACAGCACAATTTGCGCCGGTTATTGCTGACTTGCAGCTATAAGAGTTTGAACTTTCCCCGAGCAGAAAAGTCTGTCTCCCGAAACACTTGTATGGATGACAACCTTTGACGCAGTGAAATCAGACACGCTTGCAGTGGCCAATAGCCGTATAATGATGTGAGCCTGCAGAGCAATTCCATATCTGTCACACAGGACATTTACTATGATCTTCAGCTTATGTTTAGAAATCACTATCAAATGTAATGAGTTCACAGAAAATTGGTAAACAGTGTGATTTCACAGTTATCTATTTGTTTCTTTGGGTGAAGGAGGAACAGTGAGACAGCCAATAAATGTATGCAATATTAACATAACATCAAAAGTATACAAATATTAATTTGTTGTAGCCTTCTGCTTGGCCGCTGTGCAAGTTGTAGAAAAAAAAAGTATGGCTGCATTCAGCTGTTTGTGAGTATGAATAAAAACATGACAACACTTTTCATTCATAAACACAGTGTAACTTCATATGTACAGGCCACAGATAAACTCTAATGTCCAAAGTTTTTGTAGTACAATAAAAGTAAAATTAGTAAAACCGTCAGCGTTGTCAAATGGACCGAAGTTACTCCAAGTTACATGTATTTCCTTTGAGAATGAGGAAATGTACCAAGCAAACACAAAAGCTGCATAATCCTTGAAAAGTCTTTGCATTGATGCAGAGCCTCCATTTATGAGCATAAACTTTAATCAGTGCGATGGTTGATCATTGTGATTAGATTTCAAGATGAGGGCAAAAACTGACAGAGCACCATGCCAACCCCGGAGTCTCAGATCATAGATCACCAAGCAGGAGTCATGCATATTGTACATCTGCTTTTGCCGTGAAATCAGCTTGAATTAGTGAAAACACTTCTCTCGAGCCCTCCTTTATATTGGAGAGCACAGCTGCGTAAGTGAATGTATGGGATCTTCTCAGAAAGTCGAACCACTGTGCAGCTCAGCCAACTGAAGCCGAGCCTGCGATGCCCCAAAACACCTCTGAGCTAATGGTTGTACTTTCGCCTGCCAGCCGGCACATTAACCGAAATCATTCAAGCAGCAGATTTCTAACATAAAACTACTCTGCCTTTTGCTGCCCCAACATATTGATTTTATATACATTTGATGTATTTATTTATTTATTAATGATGGAATGGCATCATAAGTTTTTGTAAAAGACACACACACACACGCACGCACGCACGCGCGCACGCATGCCCGCACGCACACACACACACACACACACACACACACACACACACACACACACACACACACACACACACACACACACACACACACACACACACACACACACACACACACACACACACAGAGACACACAGATAAAGAATGTATTTTGTCCTCATGCCAGCTTCTACAAATTATTCCACTACCTTCAAGCTGGCAGCCTCTGGCAGAGTGAAACAGTGGAAAGCTCATAGTGTGCACATCCAGCTATTGGAAAATAAAACCATTATTTAATTGTGAGCAACAGAGCATCGCTTCATCATTTCTCCATGACAGCCCTCCACGGTCTCTCCATGTATGATCCAAGATCATTATTGCAGCTGTCAGTAACTTAGCAGTGCCTGACAGCGGTCCGTGTTTTTGCACTGCCATTTCAGGGACTTGTGCGTTCACATTAGCAGCAACAACAAAAAAAGTAATAAATTGAATGTCTGCAGAACAATAAGCACTCATTTCCTGCTGGCATCTCTTACATTCGATTTTCACATGATGGCTAGAATTCTGCTCTGACACTACAGTGATATGGTGGTTTTAATGCTGCAGAGCGACCATATTTATAGCTGAACACCGAGGCCTGAAGGTGATACTTTTTCCAAAGCTCCACCCTGACAGGTGTGTTTACTTTACATGCAATAAAGAGTGAAACAAGAAGGCTTTACGGAAGTAAGCTTTTATTCAAACATTGACAGTGTATACAGTGCAAGGTAATAGGACACACAAGGACATAGCCTTTAGATCTATCAGGCATAAGCTATTAATCTGATGAGAGAACGGCTCCTCGGTCACATAAAAGAACTCTATCCTTGTTACTGTTTAAACACTGAAACCGCACGCATGAATATATATTTCATCTTGTCTGTTACTTTTTTGTCCTTTCAGAGATTCCAAAAATCCTAAAAAGAAGGAAAATATTGAAAAATAAAGATTAAAAAAGTGTAGGCAGGGATCCAAGGAGAAAGCAGCTTTTTTCTGACAATAAATCAATATAGACTACGCGTGGAGTCATAAGTCCTTCTGGCTCTCTCTGCAAGTGAATTTACTCCTGAGATAGAATTCTAATAACCCATCTGAATCTACTCTGTATCAGCAAATTGTTTCTTTCTTTCTTTATTTTTAAATGCATTCTGGGCTTTTGCCAAGTTAGTATTATACTGTTATTGCTTGCGCATGTGCATATATCGTATGTACAAACTGTCAGTGCTGTAATTTATATCTGTATCGATCCACTTTGATGAACATTGCCATCAGGTTGCTTTCTGATCACGTCAGACTAATATTTCTCATGGCTTCAAGCCTTCTGTAGCACATTATCAATCTCTGCTTTGACATGAACAGCGGATACCATTAATGTACTGACTATATTGTGTGTGGCTGAGCTGGGAGTAAACGTCACATTGTTTTGGCTTGAGGGGCTTAATAATGATACTGTTGCATGCCTGGGTTTGGCTGTTTGTTTGTTTGTTTGTTTTTCTCAGATAGTATAATGGAGTTTATATAAAATGTGTATGCAATATCATATAGAACAATGTGGCCACAGCTGAATTTGCCATTATTTGACTTACTTGATCATCTGCTTTTTGTAAAGGTGACAGCTTAGTGTGAACGTTTCTATAATTATCCAGTTTGCCAGTAATCTTTGCAGGTCCTCAGCAGATGGTACAGTGATGGTGTCTCAGGTCTGGCCACGTTGCTGCTTCCTCGGCCCTCTGTCCTCTCTGCAGACCCCCCACCATGCCACATCCATGACTAATGATTTCCTGTTCGTCAGAGAAACACAGTCATCAGTGGAGCAGGCGTGTATGGCACTTCCTGCCGCTGCTCCTATTTTCTGCTCCTACTCCGCACGCCAATTCAGGACGGCTGCCACTGGTGGGACACAGTTAGTTTTTACTAGAAATTTGTTTTTAAGTGCATTAATTGGAGGCCATGAGGCAGTGGGACACAGGTATCAGAGTTTCAGTTTGCAAAACAATGTGCATAATGTACCTATGGCTCCACTTTCAAGGCCTCTGGGAGTTCAGAGCAATGATGTGGTCCCTGATGACACACAATGACCTTCAGATACAACAAAGACAAGTGAATGTACAGAACATGTCCTTCACTCAAACATATGCTCATGACTAAGAGCTTGTTGTTGCCCTTTTTTCTCCTATGAGTATCCATTAGAAGCTTTTACCCACTTGAATTAGCCATATTTTCTGTTCTCCCTGTATTGTGCTTCATGGCTGTGGCCAATTAATTCTGACTGTCCCTTGTATTTCTCCAATTATCAGCTGAACTCCTGCTGCATACTGAAAACTTTATGGTGACTATAACTGTGGGGCTGTTTCCTGGTAAAGCAAATCATTATAACACTTTTTGGGGGTTATTTCCATTTGAATGAAGTAGTGTAGTATATGTGCCAGCTATTAAAGGGATTGTTTCACATTCTCTTTTATCCATTGATAATGTATATTATACAAAATGTGCCTATTTCACTGCACTGGCTTGTACAAATATTATGTATCAAGTGACATTTCGAATTCTATTGAGGTGACTTTTTTGGGCTCATAACAATTTTGCAAACACTAAAATTCTGATAACTTCAGTGTTGTCTAACCTTGCTTTTGCTCATTCCGGTGCAACACAAAGCTTCATTGTTGAGTGGTGTGAGCTGTTCTTTAATTATAACAGAGTAGTTTCTTTGAGTATACACCATCTTCGTGTCCTAAATAATAACTAACGCTCTAAATTCACAGCTGAAACATGGCTGGGACCAAAACAACGCTGACCCCTTTTTGTGTATTTTAATGAAAATAAGTATTTTGCTGTTTTACAATGTATTTATTCATAATGTATTCATTAGGCAAGGGAATTACTTAAAAAAAATAAAATAAAAAAATTGACATCTTTGAAGTGTATCAAACATGTTTGGCCACTCTTTCACGAAAGGTAAATAGAAATAAGCTGTAAATACAGTATTAGCACTTGTTTTTGCGATTTTCTGATCTGCACAGTTGCTTTTTCGTAGAATTTTCATTATTGACAATGAGATATAGCAGTAGTAGCTATAGAAGGAGTAGAAGTAGTATCATAGATAATACTGTTGAGGGCCACATTTGTATAAGGATACACTGAAACACACCCTTTAAAGCTTAAGGGAACTACAGAGTTGGATGAGAATTATTTGTGGGCTCGTCTCCATGAGCAAATTTTGGACTTTGAGCTGATCGCCACGCGATGGGGCAGGGAAATACTAAATCATGGACGCATTTCTCCACTTTACTGTTTTAATGAGATATTAATGAGACAATAACAAAATATCTTCTGCATCTCCTTTTCACTTGTTGCAATAGTTTAAATAAAGTCTTCTATCACCACCATTTCATCTGGTCTCATCAGAGAAAATGTGACTCTTGAAGCTGAAGAGTGATGGAGTCGTGCACTTTATTGGTTATTTAATAGCTGCTGTTACCTCCTTTGTGCTTTGGACTCTCCAGATAATTAAATGTCTGTTGAGTGTTTTAGATTTTGTCCAGTTTTCCTTCACTCCACGTAGCTCTTCAATGTACTGTAATCAGATGATTGATTGCCGCTGGGGGCCAGCGGTCTGCAAAGTGCACCAAATGAAAAGCAGAGCTTTCGTAAAGTCTATCAATATATCTATAACGGTCGCCCCCACTAATTTGTGCTATTTGTTTAGGTCACAACTTTAGTACGTGACTTAATGAACCATTGTAATTTCTAATAGATTTCTAATGAGCACTGCTTGGTCAAATTGAGTCAGCTCTCCAGTCGCTCCTGAGCACGTGTGGTTTAATCTTGACTTTTGTTGCTAAGAGAAAACCTGAATGGCGAGTCCACTACAGTCCACTCATTATCTGAATTTTTCTTGTCCCTCACCCGTCATTTGAATTTCCCACAGTCTGAAAAGGATAACAGCATCCACTTCATCTCCTCTTTAATCTGTCAAATGATAATTAATGGATACTGATGGCACCATTTCACTCACTTTCCTCCTGGTTTAATCTCTGGTGGATAATTATGTGAGTAAGCATCATTAGCCATTAGGGCATGATATAATTTTCAGTGTGGAGTTGAAAATACTTTATTTAATGTTAATGAATAAATATTCTCTCTGGGCTCTGATTGAATTGGATTAGCACACATATTATTTCCTGCCTTATCAAGTTCTGCTGAATTAAATGACTCATCTCAGCTCAGACTGAGTGGAGAGATCAAAGTGTTGACTGAGGTCAGCGGCTGGATCGCCGGCATGTTGACTACAGTTGTAACAGTTCCAAGTTTTCAAGTTTAAGTGAAGATTGTGTATCGAGTAACACAAGCTTTAGCTCATCTACTCCTCGCTTTCTACTATTGTTCAGCTTCTCTAATGTGTCTTGACACAGTAGTCTGCAATAATGGCTCTGAAATGCTACACTGAATCGATGCCTGGTGCCTTTTCCTCTCTTAGGTAATTTACTTGGTAATGAGAGGCAGTGCGGAAGACTGTCTCTGTGTGCACTGAGAAGATGTAATCTGTTTTCCCTTTGATTCAGTTGGACTTGGGCCACTAATTAATTAAGTATGAAACACTGAAATAGGATTTCACTGAAGGGCTTAATTTGGGTAATCGGTGCCCCTCACCTCTCTGTTGCCCGGTGTCGCCTCGGTCTCTGTTACCAAACTTTGTGATGATCCCAGAAGCAGATAATTTGACATCTGGATTAATGTGTCAGACATCAACAAGTCTTGTCGGTCTGCTCAAGACCTTGATTGTGTGTGTGTGTGTGTGTGTGTGTGTGTGTGTGTGTGTGTGTGTGTGTGTGTGTGTGTGTGTGTGTGTGTGTGTGTGTGTGTGTGTGTGTGTGTGTGTGTGTGTGTGTGTGCGTGCGTGTGTGTGTGTGTGCATGCGTGCGTGCGTGTGTGCGTGTGTGTGCGTGCGTGCCTGTGCCTGTTGTGATTGTATTCCCTCCTGTCTATCTGTATCAATCAGTGTTGATCTAAATGACCCAACATGTCAACAGCAAACCCATGAGAGAGTGGTTTTTCAGTGCAAGAGATAAGGCCAAAAAAGCCATTTTGGCTATCATAAAGGAAACATTGTCTAGATATTGATGTCATTTATTACCTTACAAGGATGCTTTGTGGGGAAATAGGGGAAAGCTGTGCCCTAATGCTCTGAGAAGACTCAAATGGAGGGAAGCTATGATGGAAAAATCAATTAACCTTGGCCGGGAAGTGAACTGCTTGATCTTTCAGCACGATTTTATTTGTTGACAAATATAACATCTGCTCTTCTGTGGATAAGGTACATTACTGTGTGTGTGTGTGTGTGTGTGTGTGTGTGTGTGTGTGTGTGTGTGTGCGTGCGTGCGTGCGTGCGTGCGTGCGTGCACAGTTACCTACACAATGTATACAAATAAAAACAGAACTTTTGCTATCTGGAAGAGAAAGGCAGTGTTTTTGAGGCTTTCAAACACCCAATCATGTATTGCCATATTGATGTCGAAAAACAAATTCTAGAATGTTTTGCTCTTTAGTTTTATGGTTGACGCAATTGCAAGATTTGTATCAGTCTGCTGCTTCTTATCTGAAGTACTGTAAACAAAGTGGACAGATATCTACCACTGATAGGAACAGCAGACACTCAGGCACACAGACACATTTTTTTATTTTCAGCAGAAAGTTAAGATATTGTTTTCTCACATGTGATTTCTCCCTTCTGAGGATGCCAGCTGAAGTGCTTACAGAATTTCTGATATGATTCGACTTGATGGGGATACAATGATGCACTCAAATAGAGACACTCGTGTGAAAATGTTCACACGAGAGCTGCACCTGTGACACTCCTTGAGAATGAGAAGTGCTCCTTCAACATGCAGCAGAATTCATAAACACTCTCGAGCTCTCCTGTGCCCTCTTCTCCTCACCTCAGCCACAATGAAAGAGAACTCTGAAAATAGCAGGAATCAAAACCATTGAGCTGGATTGAAGAACATTTTTGAGAGGTTTACCTGTGATTCGTGGGTCCTCCACTTTTGCACGTCCACTGTTCTGTATCAAAAATCTGTCTTAGGACGGGGTGAAAATGTCATGAGGCTTTTCGCAACAGATTGTTTATGGTAAATGGTAAATGGACTTCACTTATATAGCGCCTTACAGCTGTGGGAGCAGCCCCAAAATGCTTTACATAGTTCATCACATCACACACCAATTTTAAAAATAATCCTCAATCTCATTTGAGATATAAACCATAGCTACAAACTTTGAACGTAATGAAGGTCATTTTCTTATTTTATCCTTTAATATTCAATTATTCTCATCGCTATAGTTGTAAGCACACATACTTAGCAGTATGATTGGAGTGTCTTTTGTATTTCCATGTATGTTCTGTTACCTTTGTCTCAGACAAAATTGAAAAGATCTTTAAATCTGCTTTTGTTCTACATTGTGAGATTAACTCTGTGACCTCTGTCTCTTCAGGCTTTGGAATGTCAACACCTGTGACGATCGCAGGAAAGGTGTTTTTGATCTTTTACGGGCTTCTCGGCTGCGCCGCCACCATCCTCTTCTTTAACCTCTTCCTCGAGCGCATCATCACTCTATTGGCTGTGGTGATGAAGGCTGTCAGAGAGCGGCGAATCAGGAATAGCGGTCTCCTCCCGCCAGGCATCCGCCACGACTTCTCGGCCTACTCCCTGCCGGGGTGGAAGCCTTCTGTGTACCACGTGATGCTGATTCTGGGTCTGTCAGCCATCACCATCTCCTGCTGTGCTTCAGCCATGTACACCCCGGTGGAGGGCTGGGCGTACTTGGACTCGCTGTACTTCTGCTTCGTCTCCTTCAGCACCATCGGCTTTGGGGATTTTGTCAGCAGCCAGAGCGCGGCCTACGAATATCAAAGCCTCTACCGAGTGGCCAACTTCTGTTTCATGCTGATGGGAGTGTGCTGCATCTATTCACTGTTCAATGTCATTTCTATTGTCATCAAGCAGGTGCTCAACTGGATGCTTCAGAAAATGAGCTGCTTGTTTTGCCAACGCTGTAATAAGGCCAATGCCTTTTTGGGCAGACGCAACGCCATTCGCCCAGGTTCGAAGAGTCGCCGCGGTCGCCTTGGCCAAGGGCCCGACTCAGACGGACCCTGTGACAGTGACACTGAGGGACGCAGACTATCGGGGGAGATGATCTCAATGAAAGACTTGGCAGCCTCCAATAAAGTCTCATTGGCCATCATGCAGAAGCAGCTGTCTGAGTCTGCCAATGGATATCCCAGGACAGTGTGTGGCAGCTCCAGGCATAACGGCTTCTCTGGGGGGGTTGGCGCCCTCGGTATTATGAACAACAGGCTGGCAGAGACAAGCAACTCCAGGTAGAGGACATGTTAACAAATGTAACGGTTGGTTGCCATATTTTAAAAAAAACAAAAACTTAAGGCTTCTGAAAAGGACTGTCAGTGTATCTTGTTATGCATGATATTTATGATTTGTGGAATTACAAGCCTGTGGTGATCATTAAGGCCAGGATGGTGAAACTTTAAGTGTCAGTGGCATGAAAAGAAAACCACAGTCATCCAAAAAAGAAAAAATACATGACTTGACGCATGGGGATAACCCATCACCCATTTCATCAACCTCAACCTCAAACCAGAACAAATCACTGAAAATGTTACAGATATCAATGTTAGTCTGCTGAGGGAATACTTTGCTCAATACATCAGACATAAATGGCTGGAAAATTGAGCCATAAAGGAGCAGTACAATCTTTATCTGTTTTGGGAGAGTTTATTTGAATGTACATAACGAATGGTATAATACGGTGTAATCGTGGAATGATATAGCACATACTGATCTATGCATTATACTTGTCATGCATTTTTGCACCATTTCCAGACCTTTCATTGATTGTGCAAATCCCTATGCTCCACCATTTTTCTTTTTCTTTTTTGTCTTTTGTCATTCTATCCTCAGGTGATTGATTTCCTTTCCAGGGAGAATTGTGGGAAGCAAAGTTCCCGAGCACGGCCGTGATGTAGCTGATTTCAACAGGGCTTTAAAGAAGGTCGCAGGCTGCGTCGAGTAATTTCTTATTCCTCCAGATGGAGAAAAGAGCAGAGTTGAAGAATGAAAATCCATTTCTCGTGAGGGAGAGACTGGCCTTCTTATCAGCTGAGAACATGCTTTGACGGCCAAAGACTTTGACTTGAAGGGTAAAAGGAGCCACCTTCTGAATCTCTCCCTCAGTGGGCTTTTCCAGCTTACAGCGGTCTGCGAGGGAAATAAATGATAAACGCTGGCAATATTTTAATTACTCTTTGAATGCGGGATGAAGACATTTATTGTAAAACAGAGTAAATGAGAAATTTGTTTGTCTGACCTCAAACGGAAAGCGGAATCAGGTGGGCAAGGATACTGAAATACATGGATTTTATCCTGGATGCTAACTGATATGGGTGGAAAGTAGCACGATCAATGACAGACATTGATGAAAATCCCTGAAGGAGTTTCTCATTTGCACTGCCATATCTTATCATGGGATTTATTTCTGTTTGTTTTCATCAACAGAAACTTCTTTGCATTTACATTGTTTTTCCTCTGACTAAATAAATATAGGTCAGGAGAGTATCGAGGTTTGTTTCCCTTTTAATTTAAGTGCAAATGCGCAGCCGGGGCTTAAAGATGGGTAGTGTTTACAGGGGACACGGTGATTTTCTGTCACACCCAACGATCAATGTCCCCGCTGCCAGCGACGGTCTCATCCAAGATGCTGGTGATTTAATGTTTGAAAACAGTGATGTAGACATTGGTAGTTGGTCTGCTCCAGACATGGTAATGAAGAAGGAGAACAAGGCAGCAACAGTGGTGGAGAAGAGGTAGTCGTCAAATATATTCAAATCCATATTCACGCCCATTGAAAATCAAGGACCTCTCACAGCTTAGGGCCCAGTTTTACCTTGAGTTCATCTTCAGCATCTGATGTCCCCTCATAGCCTCTCTCTATTCTTCTTCTCTTTTTTTTCTTGTCATCTCTGCATTCTCTTCACACACACTGCACCAAAATCCTCCTGCTTCTTTTGTCTTGCAGATCTCGGCTCTCTCCTCACACTCGTCACTCTTACACTGTGAAAATGAGACATGTCATAAATGTGTATGTACATAGCATTGGGATGTCTTCAAGAGCGCTTTTACAACAAGGTGTGATTTTGATCTGGATCTATCTTCGTTTATTTTCATTGTTACAGTGTATAGATCTCAATACTTCACCCCACCCCCCCACCCCAGTCTCACTAAGAGGAATAGAGAAATTGACTCAGGTAGTTAAATATTCAGGCTTGTCTTAGTTTTTCCTGCATGCCATTATGGTAAAGCCATACAAGATAGCTGTATATAAAACAGAGTAATCTTTAAAGTCTATTTTTCTACATATAGCTTTCAAATATGTACATGTTTATCACTGAAAATCTCACTGTCATGCATCTCCTACACACAAGATGCAGCATTAAACGCTTACTTGTCCTGTGTAAGAAGAGCAACAACAAAGTGATCACAGCTTTTCCAGATGTTAAACAACCATTTTATGTTTGTTTCTTGCCGAGTGGAATAAGACGACTCAGAGAGCACTATCTGTCTTTTCATCTCGCTCTCTGCAAGAAAGTCATCACATGTATTGCCGAAAAAGTCAATTTAATCCCTTAACAATTCCCAGCAGACCAGCTCATGAGTCGTGAAGTGAGCATATGCTGGCGATGTGAAGCTTGACGCACCATGTGGGGGTTCACGCACACCGCTGGTGGCAGCGACACTACAACTGTAGAAAAAGTGCCAAACCCTGAGACGTCTTAGCAGGAGCATGGGCATGTTGTAGCAAATGAAACACTGTAGTTTTAATTCATTGGTGTTCCACGGCTGTATTATGCGTCCGAAGGGGGAGGTTTCACTGGTACCTTTCATGAATAATGACTCCGAAAAGGTGTTTGTGAACCTTCATTTTCCCTCTGAGACTCAAGGTTACAATAGTCGAGGTTACAGGATTTTCTCATGTAGCGATCAGCTGCAACCTCGCTGTCATTATGTCTGTTAGTATGCACCAGGTTTTCCAAACCAGACTGAGGAGAATCGAAGGACTCTGATGTTTACTTCAAATTTTTTCTCCAAATGATACCCCCAGAAGTTATTCAACTCAATATGACATCCATTAAGATGTTGTTTTAAGCCTATTATACATCAAGCTTTTAGGAAACTGAATATTGTATTTAGAGTCATGTTTGCTCACCTAAAATGCATGCGTGGCTTGAAATCAACTGCCTTATTTTTAGTCCTGCATATTACAGAAAAAAAAGTTCATTATTAAGAAGATTCTAGTGTGTAGAGCTTGTGTGTTGTACTACACAATCCTTTTGCATTTTGCAAAATTGATCTCCATTGATTGCAATGGTTTTAAGTGAACCACTATCCTCTGTATCTTCTGTAAGAGGAAACAGGTGGTCTTTGCATTTACTGTATGTTTTGTATGTGTTAACTGAGGAACTGCGTCTTTAATGTGATTTTTGGTTTGTTTGTTTTCATCAGTCCCAATATTCGACTAAAAATGAGCAAAAGTTTGACTTCCAGCCTAAGCTATTTGTACATAAAGTGCGTGAACACATGCGACTGGGATCACAGTGCTGCATGATTTGCAGGAAAGCTGTCAGCATTCATTTAACCTTAAATTATTAAAATCACCCCTGACAGCATTCGCTGAAATATGTGTTCCTTAGGCAACAGCTCTTTGACTGTAAAGCTGATCCATTAAATATCATGCTTCTCTGGCCATAAAAAGCCCACAGATATAACAATATATTGAATATAAGACCAGACTGGAGATGTTGTTTGCATTATTCTCATACGTTAATGATGGTGCTAACAGCATTATCAGTTATCCAGCAAAGTTCTCTGTAATCACAGTGTGATGCAAAACACTTTGTTCCCTCCGGTGTCCGCCATGGAAGAGTGCATGAGCTCTTTTGTATTTTCTGACTGTTAAAGCCACCGAAGAGGAAAATAAATATATTTACATTAATTTGGCTGGAGCACATTGGAGAAGGCTGTTACCAGCAGGCAGGTAAACAGTTGAGTGGCTCTGCAATAGAATGATGTATTACTTGCTCTGCGTGGCTGCTTCTGATCTTTAACAAGAGTCACATTGCGGGCTTTGATCTGGGCTCAATTTCCGAAAACACAGTACATGTGAGACGGTCTTGGATTCTCTTAAAAAGGCCCCTGATAGGGGGCCTCAGATTGTAACAAGTTCTCTGTTTAAAAGCTGCTTCTTGTCTCTGTGATCCACAGTGATGTTGACCACGCTTGTGACATCAACGAACCTCGACAACTTGGTGTGTGTCTCATGTTGCTTGCATCATCGTGTAACATCCAGTTAATGTATGCAAATTTATTCTGTTTGCAAGTTGCACATTTATACCAATGATTGTACTTTTATATTTATGTAATTAAAAGTGAAGCCTATATGGAAGAAGAGGGTTACATTAAACAGTGATATTTACTGAAATGATTTTTTTTATATTATGTTTTTTATTGTCTCTTTTTCAATGGCTCACAATCACACACAAAAGCCCACTCTCAAGACACATGAACAAAGGACCAAAAGGCTGATGGGGGTGAAAAATAAAGGGCTATTTAAAGATTAAAATGTTTTTGCTTGTCAGTTACACAGAGAGACAATCAGATATTCACATTCACCTCAAAAGATTTTGAGTAAAGCATGTAATCTGAAATGCACGTTTTTGGGTCAGGATGAAAGTAGAATACACGGGGGAACATGCAAACCCCACAAATGAAGCCCATACTAGACCACTACATCCCTGCGCGATCCTACCGTGTCTGAGAAGACTTACCAGACAAGCAGACAGACACATGACCGACTATGACTCAGACCATGAATAAACTACATAAACAAGATATGAGCCAACATATAGTAAACGGACCCTGACTTATACAGCACATTCTGCAACTTGCACAGGCTCAATGTGGTTTTGCATGATCAGTCCCATTCACCCATTAGGCATTCACACACCAGTGCTGACAGACGACAGTAACAATTCACCACTGGGGGATCAGACGTAAGGGAAAACGAACCATGAAGACGCAAACCTTAATTATTATGTCTTTAGTTAATCACATTAAGAGACCAACTTTCATCAGAAAAGTTGAGCAAACTTAGTTTTAGACATTTCAATGTAGGTGCCAAGTCAGAGCCTTTAATACAGTTCAGATTTTGTGACGAGAACTTGTATTTAGACTCCATCTGATATCATTGAAGCATTAAGTTCACAAATCACTTGAAATGACTCGTCTCATCACAGCTTGTCAGACAACAGCAGTGATTCCAGAAAGTTAGAGCACAGCCAAGAAACACACAAGTGTTTTATCCCAATAAAACCAAAATCTGTAATTTTTTTTTGCATTTCAGTTCTTGCGGTATTAATAAAAAAAATTGTGAATTTTTGATGTACTGCTCGGCAGAATATATTACCATCACAAAAATATAGTCTTTCTGCTAAGTTCCCTCATCTCATTCTCGAATCATAAAACAGCTTTGCCAAAATAATCTTTTTTTTTTTTTATAACTCACCAGTGAGAGTAGTTTTATTTGATGTTTGTCACAATTTACACATTCAAGAAAGTCTACAACTTTGCAGAAACTCTGTAGAGTTGCAAAACTATGCCAAGAGAGAGAAAAAAAAAGCTCAGTACTTTGCAAGTGCACTTGCCAGTTTATTCCAACAGCAAATGTGTTTTAGAAAACACTGAATTACATTTCTGAGGAAGGAAAAAGGGAGAAGAGGGAAGGTTTATCTTCACAATGTTTAAACAAGCTACACTGTGTTCCAAGATGACGATCGTTCTCTGCATGATACAGTAGCTTGCTTTGTCCTTCACAACACATCGGAGTGACTGAAAGTGCAATGAAAAAAATGTCATCTCTTTAGTAATGGCTGGATCAGGATGTTAGTCATAAAGGGAAACCTGTAATTGCATTCATTATTGGAATGAGTCTGATCCCAGCATTATGCTGAAAAACAACATGCATTAATCTAAATGCATAGGGGTTAAGAGGAACCTGCAAATAGAAAATGTGCCACAAAGTCTGCAGTCATCAGTAATTTTCTGTTTCACAAGAAGTCTTTTTTCTCCTATAGGGCCATAAACAGTCCGGTATTGTTGCCGAAGCTGTTAACACCCACCAGAATTATTGCTGTTTTCTTTTTCCTTATGCTGGACCACAAATTATTTTTAAGGCTTTTGTTCTGCGGAAATATCTGCCTGCTGCCAGACCTGCACAAAGTAACAAGAGCGGCCTCTATTTCCCTTAAAGAAACGAAACAGGAATAAAGCTACTTTTACTGCAACACATCCAATTCAGCTTTTTCACCCAGAAGAGTTTCCTGACTTACACACTTATGGGAGTGAACAAAAAAAAAAAAAAAAATCCCTCTCCACATCTTCTCTTTTGTTTCCCCTTTCCTCAATTGGCATACAAACAAACCTCTCTGTCACAGCAGTGCTGTGTGAACAGCGAGATTATCCCACGGGGGGGACGGGACTGCAGCTAAACCTCCAGCAGCAGGCTGAAGTGTTTCCTCTGGGTCTCAGCTGGTGTCACAGACATGTGTCTCAATTCTCTCACTGCAGCAGAAACCCCTGATTGCCTGCAGTTTCTCCAGAAACGACCACACTGCCTCTCTGCATCTCATCTTTTTCAACTCAATACATCCTTTTTTTTAGATTCAAGCTGGCAACATCGAGACACTCCTGTTGCGATTGCAATCAAATAAATTATGCTGTCTTTAAGTGAAGACAGAGACAGAGAGAGACCACTGTTTTTCCACTCACATTCATGAAATGTAATTCATCTTCATTTACCAATGTCACAAGTGATTGGGCTGGCAGCCAGTGGAGAATCAGGACTTCTTAAAACCTCATCAAATTGAATAGGTTATCCAATCAGTCTTGAGAGGATAAAGCAGTGACACACATTAATCCAGCCAGTTGAGTCAGTACATCATTCAAGACAGGAGCATCTTGATCAAATAAAGAGAATTACATGATTGGAGGAGAGCTGGGGTGTAGTGGTTTGCCTGCGTTTACTGCAGGCACCTTATTTTCCACAGTTCAAACATGTATTTGAGGTTAATTTGTGACTTAGTGTGTGTGAATGTCTGCCTGTTTGTCTCTTTGTTTTTGCCCTGTGATGGCGATCTGTGTGCGATGCACCTGCCTTCACCTAAAGTCAGCTTTGATTCACTCCAACTTGTTTGCCGAGTCTCTGATACTAATTCAATTTACATCATTGTCAAAGTTGTTTTCCCAAAACTATTAGAAATACATCAGTGATCTGTGTTGCATTTCCCTGAGTGTTATGTTGCTTAATAATGATTAATGTGAGCCGTGTAATTTATTGTGATTCAAACCAGAATTCAACATTCAGGGGCCATAATTAGTCACAGAGCACCAAGTGTGTATTACTGTGCTGCACCAAAATTAATAGTAACCCAAATTAATCTTTGTTTCTCGCAAGTTTTTTGAAGCCTCAGTACTCAGAACTATCAAACGATGAAGGAGCAAGTCTAATCAAGGTTCAGGCTACTGAGAAGAAGTCTAATAATCTAAAAAGCAAGGGAGCAATCGAAAGCCATGATAGACTTGATAAGAAAACAAGGCACGGAGGACAAACTGGCAACAGACATCCGGCACGACACTCAGCATGTTTCAAATCACTTGCATTTACTATTCTGGGTGCATGAGTGCATTTTGTCAGATGAGCCACTGTACAGTACACTGTGAGCGCACACCCAGATGGTGTGCTCAAAACTGTCAACGGGATGAGTGTAAAACATTGGACGCTTCTCACACTCGACTGTCACCACACCAAAGAGGAGGAATCTGCAACTATTGAAGAGCCAAATACCTCAAAAGACAGAAGATCTATGACTCCAGTCAATATTTTCACTATGTATAATGGCTTGCGCTGCCATTTCTGATTTAAGTTGAGCAAACGCAGAGAGCAGATGACTCACGACATATATCCGCTCCTACAAACTTTATTGTTTAGTATGATTCACCGTGTCCACTATGGTGAAATGCCTGGGATTTTATTGTCCTTTTCTCTTGCGGTTTCTTTTTTCTTATAGTTTCTAACAAATTTCCATTGAGACAACTCTGCTCAATTGAGTGCACGAGCTGGTGTTACAACACATACTTTAGCACGCTCACACACTTTGAGACACAGCTGCAGACCGATCTCACCAGACGAGTGGAGATGGCAAAACACAGGTGGATCCATTTAGGGAGGAGTAACAATCAGGTGAGGCTGGAAACCCACGATGCAATCAAGGCAAGTCGAACCAAACCTGAAACCAGAGAAGTCCCGAATTACAAGAGACAAGCAGATAATAAAAGTTAATTAGAAAACAAAAGCGTGATTTAAAACCTTGTTGGAGAAATTCATAAGAAATCTGGTCATCAAAAATTAGGTAGAGCAATTTTGCATTCTGAAATTTTTAGCACTTAATCTGTAGTGAAATCAATGAATAGAAATGTTTTTTTGATTCACACTGATGGATTTTTTTTCCCAGGTAGATGAAGGACAAACTAAGGACTCCTGAATAATTTGTAGACCGAGCACTGACCTGCAAGTGGTAAGACTAAAACTGCCATCAGTACAGATTTATACACTGAATTAACAGCTATTAGCAATAAGTGCTCCAGTTGCCCTTTTAGTGTCCCCAGGCCTATTACTCTCAACATTCTTGTTTTGACTTTGGGCAATAATACCACGTTAGGGCTCACTGTCAATCCAGACCTCCTCTTATACAGACCTTTCATGTCGCCTGCTGCTTCATGAAGCCATTGAGAATGCACGTGGTGAAGTGTGCTGAAAAACGCTGCAAGCATATCTGAATTAAAGGTAGGGTTGGAAAATTAAAAGTCATTGTGAAAATAGGACATTTACATCTAAGTAGCAGCCTGAATGATGAAGCAATTACTGCATAACGTCTGCTCTTTCAATTACCATTGGAAGGGATATCAAGAAAGGCCGAAAGAGAGGGGTTAATAGATAAGGGAAACCCACCAATTCAGCTAATGAAGTCTAATGCAATCTCTACCTCGGATTAGGCCGCAGCGGTGTTTACAATTGCAGAAATCCTTCAGTGTCAGCGTGCCTCCATGTAATAAACCGCAGAGTTCACAGCAGATAAAGTTTTCACAAATACTAATCGCGGAAGAGGTGAGAAGAAAACCTTTCAGCATTGAACGCTTCAGTGACTCAGAAGTGGAGGTGTAGAGCAAAATTGAAATGGGTTCTTATCATCTAAAGCGGGGAAAATAAGTCCAGGTTTCTAAATAAAATGCCTTCCTGTGCATCAAAAGATTCACTGCTGCCATCAAGCTTTACTCCTTTAATTTGTAACTTAAACAATGGCACAGTTTGAGTGTGAAATTACTCCTTTACATTTGAGAAAAAAATTATAGTTTTCTTTTAGAGAAGTGGAAAATTTGAGGGAGTAAATACAGTCAGTCAAAATTACTCATTAGATTCCTAAGCACCTTTAACAATATCTAACATTCAGCTGTTTCACATCTAATGCAGAACTATTGAACTGCCAGAAAATCTGACATCTTTTCAGAAGGGTTGCATTCAATAGTCTTGACAGCGTAATAATACATTTATGAAAATTCCCCAGTGTCGCAGAGATTACGTTCAGAGCATTTATCTTTGTCTTATTTCATATGGTGGCTCTTTTGAAAGACTATTTAATATCAGTCGTGCATTTTATATTACAAACTGCAGGACTGAAGTGAAATTAAGTTCTTTATTTATTCCAGCTTTTCACTCTTTGACCCACGACGCTCAAGGCAAATCATTCACATTAAAGCACCAGCAATGAATATGTTGATATTCACAGTGGCTTAACTTTGAGTAAAATTAAAGACCGTGTGTAATGTAAAAGTCGGTTGCTTGCAAAGATTAACTTCCTGTTAATTGTCTAACAACCTGGGAATCTCCCCTTTGGCTCGATGGAGCATTTTACAGTCTTACACCTCATTGTTTTGATTATTTGCAGCGAAGTGTTTCGGTGCAGCGTGATGTGACATTTTGGCACTAAGTGTCTAATCCGTCTTTATGAAACAGTCAGCAGATTGGTGGCCAATAAAGAATAAGAGGTTGTTTTATTTGTCTTTCACTGAATAGATCAGAAGCATGAACTCAGGTGGATATGAAGGTGAGTGTAACGTGAACTTCCAGCAGCCATATAAACTATGCAGAAAATTATGAGATTGGTGTCTTATTTCTTGGCAATACATTTGAGGTAGAAGGTGTGAGTATTTTAAATGCAAATGAGGTCACATTTATATGGGACATGCATTGGTGGGATGAGCAACAGACTTGAATCTGTGGAGAAAATGTTGCCATATCTCCTTTACCGCCCCAAACAGCTTTAGTTTGCTTCTGGCTTCTCACAACCAGGTGCTAATCAGTAAATAATGTCTGTACTTTCAGCGTTTAGTTTTGCTTTTTGTTTTGCACCAAAATATTCAATTTATGAAGCCTTTGTATCTTCAACTTAAAACAATAGAAATTACAAAGCCACACAAGAAGGAATTTTATTTGCGATTAAAGACTTAAAGATTAGGAGAGAATTAAAACAAGAATGCAGGTTCTAAAGCAAAAATAAGTTGTGATTGCTCTGAGATGGACAGTAAAAATAGATTCGGGAATGGAGATGTTTAATTTGATTTTGAATTGCAAATCAGTGTGCAAAACATCAGTGCATCTCAAGAGGAGATCTTGGAAAATACAGTCAGACATTTTCTTGTTGGGTTTTCATGGTCGAATTCTGCCTGTTTTAGTTGTGTGGGTGCTCGAAATAACCTCATTTGCAAACGGCTCACCGACTAAATGTAGCTAAATATAGACAAATTTGCTTATACTGCACCAGAAGGATGACAATATGCTGTATATTGGAATATCTTTTTCCATCTTTCTTTTCCCGTTTCCCCAGTTCACGCAATACAAACACCCTCTTGTCCCACTGGAGGAGAAGATACTGTGTCTTCTATAAAATCTGCTGACTGCACTATCACCCTGCTATCAGCAACTGCTCCCACTTCAGCTCCCCAAGAGAAGGCTGAATTAATGTGACTGAACCTTCTACATTTATAGTATTTCAATACATTTTTGTGGACTGGAGCCGCGCAACATGACGAGACGTATTAGGTGTTTGCATTAGGGCTTTTAATTGGGCTTTTAGTATGAAGAAATAAATGGGAATACGCAATGTTGTGATCATAGAATCTGAGTAATGTTGGTGTAAAGTGGGACCAGCGATAAAAACAGAGCCCATTGTTTATCTAGTCACCTTATTAAGCGGCAGTGCAGAGGAAGAAGAGATGAGAGGAAGAAAGGAAGGAAGGATGAGGGAAGGACCGAGTTTCTATTTCATGTTGTTTCTCGCTCTAGATGCAGTCCCAGCAGGGCTGGGGGAATTTCCTCATGAGTCTGCTTTGCACTCCTCATTATGCTAAGATGGGTCTCAGCTTTCTAACAGCATTGATTAAGAGCTGGTTTGAGACACAAAAGGACATGCAGGATGACAAAAATTGTGAATAAAAAATAATAAAATTGCTTTCATAGGCGAGGTGATGAAGGTGCAGCACATCAAAGGAAAATGAGAAAAGAAGATGCAATGAGAGATTCTCTTCTTTCATCAGCTTTATTGCTTTTGCTTTGTTCTCCACTAAGATATCTGTGGAGATGACTATCGAATACAAGTACAATATTAATAATGCTGTTTTGAGGCATTTGCCTTTTTCTTATCAATTCTTCATTGCATCTACTGCTGTGACAGTGTCTCTCATGGATGGAAACAATGTCAAGTGCCCTTTTATTTTGAGACACTCCTCATGGTTACTTACACAGAGTCCATAATAAATGTTGCAAATATCTTGGCAGCATAGGGAAATTATCATAGCATCAAGGTAATGAGTCTTGTCCATGCTCTGAGGTAACCCAGGTGACCACGGCTGACCACAATATATTATAACCTGATAGATACTAAAGCACACAACCATCATGCAACCACACAATTATATTCAAGTCATTCAAATCGGTGAAATATTTAAAACTATTTCCTGTCATGGCCACACTAGATAGTTGTGCAGTTTGGTTCTCCCAACAGACTGCAGAAGGCAATAGTTTCAAAATATGACTTGTTTTTTAATTACGACGTACCAACCTCTAGACATACTACATCACTCAGATATCTTTGCTGGTTTGAACGATAGAAATGAAAACTGTTTTCATAAATCAATTGTGACAGGAGCAATAAACAGAAAGATTTTTCTGACTCTTCAGCCAAAAAATACCTCATAAAAGAATTATTTTGTGGGTACAAATGGTACAAGCACTCTATTTCTACTGCAAAATATGGAGTTCACAAAGTAATTTAAAGTATATATAGCAGGGGACAATTATCACCCTGCTTTGCGTTGCATCAAAGTTCAATATCCGAATATCAAAGGCGACCAGTTCCAGTATGTCAATTTTGATTTGCAGGTTTTCAAGGTGGAAAAGTAAAAGTAAGAGTTTTTGTCTCCAACAGTACCAGTTCATGACGTAGTCAGATTAGATGTGTGCATCGGCACACATAAATCTTGATGGTAGCGGCTTTGATACCGGGTGATGGCCACATCACTGAGGCCAGAACAAGCTGTAACAATCGTATTCAAGATACCACTTCATATTTCCAGCTCACATCTTTTCTGAAAAACCCTTGACACAGCTCCATCAAGCGTGCCAACAAAAATGTCATCCTCAAGGACCAATTTGGTAAGGTCTCTATGCTCTGCATATAAATGTGTTGTAAGGTTTGGAGGTGAATTTACATTGCTGTCCTTTTGTCTGAACATTAAAAAAAAAAAAAAAGGAAGAGAAGAGGAGACACATAACAAAACACAGTTTAACATTAACAGTAGAAACTCACCATGTCAGCTGTGGTTGCTCTGCACTGCTGCATCACCCTTATCTGTGTGCCTGCCAGGCAAACACTCACTGTGCACAGAGGAGAGGCCACATAAAAAAAGACAAGCACAGTGGACCAGGACAAAGAAGAAGAAATGTTGGGGGTCATTTAAAGAAAGTATTTAATTCGTTGATCCAGTCTATTTGGAATTGTTCTTTTTGTTTGTCTTTGACTTTTAACAGGTATTAGCAATTTGTCCTTTAAGCAGTAATAATGTACAATACTATTATTCCCATGCCTATATTTCATTACAATTTTTGTTTCTGGAAATACATTTAGGACGATTTTTGCAAAGAACCGTCTCCATTGCAGAAAGCAATAAGATGAATTGACTTCAAAAAAATTAAACCTGGGCCTCTTAAAATCAAGGGACTCTTGAATATGGACTCATCCACTTCCACTGTTGCTGTTTTAATGGCAGCGTTTGTGTGATTTAATTCAACTGTACTAAGTCTTGATGAGTATATTGATCACATAATCTAATAAAACACTTAACTTGCAATCTGTAGTCTCTTTACTAACAGACGTGTGTACACATTGTCACACTTCTGAGGGTGGTTTGGCCAAGCGGTAGTGACAGTGACAGCAGGAGCTTAAGACTAATAACATCTACTAAAAACTGCCTCTGTCTGACGGGTCAAATACAATCAGGAAGTTCAATCAACTCCTGATGTCTTGAGCATCACAAGCAGAGTGCAAACAAGTTGTGAGTCCACCTGCATGTGGCCAGTACCAGACATACCTGAAAAAAAAGAAAAAAAAGTGTTCGACTGATGGAGCCTCAACATGGTGATCCATCCTGAATGTGCCTTGGTTTAAATGCTGGAGGAATTCATGAGAGCACAAATGAGCTCAAGTACATCAGAGATTTCAGCTGTGTGGGTGCCAAGCAGGAAAATAACAGCTTTATCAGCCTGAAATGAGCAAAGACACTTACAACAAACACTGTGTCACTTAGAGCCGAGTGTCTGCTGAAATAAACTCTTGAAATCTGCTTTAATAATGAGAGTCCACAGCCATAGAGGGAGAGAGGGCAGTCCATGTTTTAGCAATAACTGAAAGCCGTCTTGGATTATTTTACACATAAGGAAAGAAGGTGAAAGGAAAGGGTCGCGGTCAGTAATGTCAGTGTGACGAAATCTTACAAATGGTCCTTGAAGGGAGAGTTACTTCACAGTTTGATACAGCTACTACTCCACTACTCCATGGCTTTGATAACAAACCCCACAAACACCTTGGCAGGAGTTCAACAACATTGAACTTGATTTATGATGAAATGTCACCCACCCTGGCAATGATTCTGATTGAACAATTCCTTTGCAATAACTCAGTAACTATTGGCCACCATCTCTTAAGTCATTAGCGATATGTAATAACATTTTGATCAAATGGTAAGCTCATATAAAGAGACCTTTCACACAGAATACATTGCAACACTGAAAGTGAGCAGAAGGTGAAATGATGAAGCCACAGCAAACTCCATTAATTGGCCTCATATGCCGGCTCAGTGTCACTTTGTTAAGTCTTTATTGGACCTTTCACTACAAAGTAGTTAGTGATGATATTATTAGAAAATACCTGTGCTTCTCTCAACAAGACAAGTCAAACTGTCTGCAGTTAAAAAGAGGCCTTTGTTCGCTTCGGGGAAATTTTTGTCCCTGGTAATTAGCTGCTCTTCGACAGACTACTGCTTCCTGCAAAGCTGAAAGTTTCTCAGGAAAGAGATGAGGAACTTCCTCCTTTTTCTGTGGAGTATCAAACCTCTTAAATTATGTACTGGTGGAAGCACAACTGGCTGCAATAAATGTTGCTGAATGTCACTTTGCTAATTGTGTGGTTATAATAATTCGAGAATTATAATTCACAACAGTATCTGGCTTCGCCGAATCGGTGCCATGAATGAAGCTGTCCAATTGTGTTGAAGACAAAGATCTTTATCATGGTGAGTTCATTCAGTTCATGTGTATATTTTTTATTTGTTTTGTTCAAGAATATCTGTCTGAATGAAAACAGCTCATCACATCCACTCCTGTGTATGGTTTTATAATACTATCCCAATTAGATGTTTCTATCACCCACACACCATATGCCGAAAAGTCATGAGTGGGTGGACGTTCAATTGTTTTGAATATGTGAGGCCACCCTTATTTTCAAGACGCAATATTGTGATCTGCTCACACAATATTTCAACTATGGACATCAATGTGTGTTGTTAAGCATTTTAGTGCATCGGTGCTTGCAAGACCATGTCGAGATGATTGTTGACATCTCAACTGAAATGTTTTACTTAAAATGGGATATTTGCTCATTCTTGCAAAGTTTTAAGATTTTTTTTTGTGTGGTTTGTTTAAATAACATACAGTTTTAAGAGATATGCATTCTTAATATGGACACAAGCCACTGGAACTGATTAACACAAACATAACATTTTGAGTCAAACGGGGGATTTCTGAGGGGAATTGTATTTTTTGAGTTCCAGATACAGCTGGTTGTGTCATCTTATTTGAACCAGGGCCATTATTCATGAGACTTGCAGTTGTTTGCTGCTCTCTGCTGGTAGTCAATAACTAATACAGTTTACAGAACCCGTGAATTACAGCAGAGACGTCTACATTCTATATAGCGTTATCTGCATTCACACTGAGGGCAATCAACTTGTGCTTCTATGAAATTAAAATATAATTTCATGATTTTTAACAGACAGCATTGGCTCCGACGATGAATGTTTTAATTTTTACTTTTCTGCACTGACAAAATACCCATCCATCAATTTGCTATTTAGACCTCAGTCAGATATACCAGTCCACTTCAGATTAGTGAGATTGAAATTATCAAGTAGCTTGAATCGATGTTTCTATGTATTTATCTCGAAACTATCAAAGGAAATTGTCTCAATAAAGTCACACTAACTCAAATATGCCATGTTTATACAGTTGATAGAGGCCTCTTTTCCCCAAAAAAAGATTCTGTGATAAATGTAATTACTAACGAAATTCATGCAATCATTTGCACAAATTGTACTTCTACTAAATCATTAACATCATATCAACATTTGAAAGTGACATACTATTTTACCATTTGGTGGCGCATTTGACATTTAATAGAAGAAGAAGAAGAAGAAGAAGAAGAAGAAGAAGAAGATGATGATGATGATGATGATGATGATGATGATGATGATGATGATATCCTAATCTGGGAAAGGTCTTGTAATTTGAAAAACTCAAAACTCCGAGCAACTGAGAACATAATTTGTTAAGAGTTGTGAATGATTTGCTTAAAAGTGCTTGAGGACACAACATACACTCACACTGTTTGTCCGTAGTATGTCCTGACTGCTTGGTACCGTCTTTCTGAACAAATCAAAATATTTGAATGGAAATTATACCCACCATGTATTTGAGGTCTATTTGTCAATAGTCAGTAACTATCATGAATAACCAGTAAGAATGGACTGACGTATAAGTGTTACAGATATTTATGTCAAGTGTTATTTTTAGAAACAGGATTAACACCTTGTTATAACAGGTTTGAGACTCGATTGGTCTAATCAAGTGTTGAAAAAACAAGGCGAAGACGTGTGTCGTTTATCTGCATGTCCACATCCGTCAAATAAAGTTTTTTAAATATAAAAAAAAGAGAACGAGGAGAACAAGCTAAACCCTGAGCGCCAACTTTGTGTCCAACAAGAGAAGCTGTGTTTGGATCACGTGGTCACCATATTCCAGTGTACTCAGTTGTGATTGGCTATTGCTTTGGGCCACCCCCTCCACACCACACGCCTGTATTTCCCGCGAACTGGGAGCACTCGCGCCCGGCTGGATGCTAGGCTAGAGCAGTGGAGTTCCGCGGCACAAGATAATCTCTAAAACACAGTAAAAGTCGGGTCATCTTGCAGACATGGCGAAGCAAAGCTCGCTTTTCAACTTCTTCACCAAGTCCCCGCCGCCGGTCGCCAAACTGAAGCCGAGTCCCTCTCCAGTGGAGGCGGACCTGCCTTCCTCCGTGAAGAAGTCCAACTCCTCTCCGAAAGAGCAGGCGACAGAATCTCCGCAGAAACACAAGACCCAGAAAGTCAAACGGAAAAGCGCCTCCAAGGTTTCGAGCGGCGGGATCAAGAAGCTTTTTGGCGACAAGGCCTCAGCTGCTAAAGACAGGTGAGTTGGTTTCTGGAGCGGTCTACTTGCTGGAGTCTCGCTTTGCTTTTCTCTTGCTGTAAGTCTCGGAACACCAGTTTGCCCAAATAGAATAAAAACTATCGTTTACTTCTGTGCACTCAGACGCCCTGAACATAAAACAAGTCGCACGTGGTACAATCAGAGCCGCTCAGCGTTTTGTAATGTCACTTCAGTGGGTGCTGAAATATATCTACTTTACGCTGAGATTTATCACTTGAAAGAATCCTGACACTGCTCGTGTACAACTACAGCTACATTACTCTAGTTATACCGGTACAATGACTTGTCATACTTCCTGAAGTAATAATGCATATACGAATCACTGTCAATTTATGAAAACAAGGCAGCTCAAAGAATTTGAGTATTAATCCAAATTGTGTGTCTCTGTAAAATTATGACGTCAATCTATCAAAGTGCAGCCCCATTTTTCCAAAATAGTTGGAAGACTATAAAATATGAATTAAAAGTGAGAGCAATTATTTACAAATCTCTTAAACTCGCATAAAATATGTTCTGGAAGCAATGCAACCCAATCACATGCAAACTTTAGATCTCATAATGGAGCAATAAAGTGTGATTTAACACCTGACAATTGTTTTGTTTTTTTGTTTTTGTTTTTGTTTTTTTTGTCAGTGCATAAAGATTCTGTGTTTATTTAGATTTTACATCGTGTCCTACTTTTTGGGAAATGATGTAGCAGATTGCATGATAGAAATTGTACTTTACTTCCTACTTAAATGTGTGTATTTTTCGTCCCTTCAGCAGCCCAGCATGCCCCTTCACTGCTGGTGCTCTGGTGTGGGCCAAGCTGGAGGGACACCCCTGGTGGCCATGCATGGTGGTGCCCCAACCCCTAACTGGTCAGCAGATGAGGGGCCGGGGCCGCGGCCGTGAGCAGCGCATACACGTTCATTTCTTTGACAAACCTCCCACTCGAGGCTGGGTCAGCTCCAAATATGTCAGAGACTACCAAGGTTGGCTCCTGCGAACCCTCTTAAAACTGCTGGTGTTCGGTCAGGCTGGTGCAGACGGTGTGAACGTGATGTTTTTATTTCTACCGTTACAGGCTCGGACAGTAGCGATGCTAAAATTGGAGGGACTTTCTTCTGTGGTAAACCTGTAATCCGCCGCGCAATGGAGCTCGCTGATGAAGTCATGTTTGATAGCGCTGAAAAGAGATTGAAGATGTCTCTCTGCATGGATCCATCTGATGAGGAAGATGACTATGATGATGATGAAGAAATGGAGGTAACGTGTTGAATGTTTTTAACTTGACCAAATATTGATAGCGTGTTTAATTTAGACTCGTCTTTCAAAGTATGTTGTTGTACTGTGTTTTAGCAGAACTTGAACCAGAGTTCTGCTGCAGTCCAGCCATTTTCATAGTGAATCAGAAGATGGCGTGAAAAAAAAAGCTGGTTGCTTGGCTAATGTAAAACATCATCATGACATTAGCCACTTTGAATATTTGTAACATGTCATTATTTTTCTGCATAAATATTCCTTAAGAGTCTTTATAAGGAATGCATTTCTTCTATTTCATCACCTCTGTCATTGATCAATCATCTTTTTCCTGTTTGTTTGGTTTTTTTTCCCTCCCCAGCTTGACAACTCATCACTGAGTGATGATGAGCAGGTCAGTGATTTAGATGAAAAGAAAACTGAGGGCACGAAGGCACCTAGAGTCAGTCGACGTTCATCCCGAGCATCAACAGAAAAAGAAAGCAAACCCAAACGCCGGCGCATTGTCGTAGCTTCTGACAGCGACGACTCGGGGGATGAGTTCAAACCCGAGCATGCAGCGTCCAGCAGTGAGGAGGAGGAAGAGGGTGCAGCTAGCAGTGAAGAGGAGGGAGAAGAGAGCATTGAAGAGTCGGAGGCTGACAGTCCCATTAAGCCGGTTAAGCGTAAACGCCCTGCAGACAAGCCTGCAAAACCCCCCGCCGCCCCCTTCGCTGGACCCAAACGAGCTAATCCGGTAGTAGCAGCAGACACAAAGTCTCGTTTGTCTGCCTTCTCTGCACCCGACAGCTTCGAGAGCCAAGCCAACGGGTCGGGGTCCGCTGGGGCTACAACTGTCTGGGACCATGAGAAACTGGAGTGGCTGCAGGATGGAAGGAGGAAGGACAAGCGGAGGCGGCGACAGTCTGAGGAGGACTATGATCCGACCACCCTGTACGTGCCAGAAGACTTTCAAAACAGAAACACTCCGGGGATGCGCCGGTGGTGGCAGCTCAAATCTGAAATGTTTGATACAGTGGTTTTCTTCAAGGTGGGGAAGTTTTATGAACTCTACCACATGGATGCCGTGATCGGAGTCAATGAGCTGGGACTGACATTTATGAAGGGCAGCTGGGCACATTCGGGCTTCCCGGAGATCGGCTTTGGACGATTCTCAGATGTTCTTGTCCAAAAGGGCTACAAGGTGGCTCGAGTGGAGCAGACGGAGACCCCGGACATGATGGAGGCTCGTTGCAAGACCTTGGCGAAGCCCACCAAGTTTGACCGCGTCGTGAAAAGAGAAGTGTGCCGTATTATCACACGTGGAACCCAAACGTACAGCGTGTTGGACGGTGCGCCATCGGAGAGTCAGAGCAAGTTCCTTCTGAGTTTGAAAGAAAAAGCTGAAGAGGAGAGCTCCGGTTGTTGCCGTACGTATGGCGTCTGCTTCGTAGATACCTCCGTGGGTTACTTCCATGTGGGCCAGTTTCAGGACGACCGCCACTGCTCTCGCCTGCGGACCCTGATCGCACACTTTGCCCCGGCTGAAGTGCTCTATGAAAAGGGAAACCCATCTGTGGAAACGCGCAAGATTCTCAAAGCATCGCTGTCCTCCGCTCTGCAAGAAGGACTTAATGCAGGGACGCAGTTCTGGGATGCTCAGAAGACGCTGAAAACTCTCTCCGAAGAAGATTACTTCAAAGAGAGCACTGGCAACGAGCAAGGCTCAGGGAACGGTTTCCTTCCTGCTCTCCTGAAAAACATGACCTCTGAGAGCGATTCACTGTGCCTCACCCCTAAAGAGGGCTATGAACTCGCTCTGTCAGCGTTTGGCGGCTGCATATTCTACCTAAAGAAATGTCTGGTGGACCAGGAGTTGTTGTCGATGGCTAATTTTGAAGAATATGTCCCTGTTGACGTGGAGATGGAGAAAGCACTTGGACCTGCCAGTTTTTTTGCTCAAACTCGTCAGAGGATGGTGCTTGACGGAGTCACTCTGGCAAACTTGGAAATCTTTCAGAATGGCACAGGCGGAACAGAAGGGACGCTATTGGAGCGTCTGGACACCTGCTCCACTCCGTTTGGGAAGAGGCTGTTGAAACAGTGGCTCTGTGCTCCTCTCTGCAACCCCACATCCATCGCAGACCGGCAGGATGCAGTGGAGGACCTGATGGCCGCTCAGGCGCAGGCCACTGACGTCGCCGACCTGCTCAAAAAGCTCCCTGATCTGGAGCGTCTCCTGAGCAAAATCCACAGCATCGGCACTCTGAAAGGCCAGGACCACCCCGACAGCAGGGCGGTTCTCTACGACGAGGTCATTTACAGCAAGCGCAAGATAGTGGACTTCCTGTCAGCACTGGAAGGCTTTAAGACCATGCAAGAGATCATCTCCGTTTTCGAACCAGTTTTGAGTGAATTTCGTTCCACGTTGCTTCGTCAACTTGTCACTCTAAAGGGTGAAAAGAAGGGCCTGTTTCCTGACCTGTCTGCCGAACTCAAGCGCTGGGACACGGCCTTTGACCACCAGAAAGCCCGCACTACCGGCGTCATAACTCCCAAAGTCGGCTTTGACCCCGAGTACGACCAGGCTCTGGCTGACATGAAAACCTGCGAGCGAGAGCTGATGGACTACTTGGACAAACAGAAGAAGAGGCTGGGCTGCAGAACCGTGTCCTACTGGGGGACCGGTCGCAACCGCTATCAGCTGGAGGTTCCCGAAAGCGTCTCTGGGAGGAACATTCCCGAGGAATACGAAGTGAAGTCTACAAAGAAAGGCTGGAAGCGGTACGTGACCAAGGAGTCCGAGCGGATGTTTTCAGAGCTGCAAGGTTTTGAGGAGAAGAGAGACGCTGCGCTGAAAGACTGCATGAGGAGGCTCTTTTACAACTTTGACAAGAACTACAGGGACTGGAAGACCGGCGTGGAGTGCATGGCAGTGCTGGGTAATGACACTTTCCTTTCTGCATTTTGTTGTTAACTGTCTGAACGTGCTTTTGTCAGCTTATAAAAGCTTTGCAGGTGTCTGTTCCGAATACATTTCCTGCAGCTGTTGGAAGTATAACTTCCATACTATGTATTTAACATAGATTGGAAGCACCACTCTTGAGTGCTGATTAGAAATGAGATAGTCACTGAGCGATTATTCCATATGAAGCACGGATATCTTCACATTAATCAGTTTGTTTTTCACCATTACGGAAATTGTATGGCTGTGTTGATTCCTGGCCGAAGGAGGCATAATTGCGCAGTTTATTACCAACCTCTTGTGCTGCTACATAATGTGTTTTCACACCACTGAGGCCTCCCTCAGACACAGGTTTGTGTTTACTTATTTAGCTTTAACGGCGCCGAGCTGCAAAATACTCCCCTGGAATCATTGTAAGCAAGCCATAAACCAGATTTCTTTGCAAGCCCTTTTAAAAAGCGGATGTTTAAATATTTAGTAGTTCCTGGGCTTTATGACCAAAATGGTGTCTTTTTGTTTCTCACAGATGTGTTGCTGGCCTTGTCGCGCTACAGCCAGGGCGGAGACGGACCGATGACCAGGCCACAGGTGATCCTGCCAGAGGATGGCGAGCAGGTGGCGCCCTTCATCGAAATCACTGGATCTCGCCACCCGTGCGTCACCAAGACCTTTTTTGGCGACGACTTCATCCCAAATGACATCTTCATCGGCTGCCCTGGTAGTAGTGAAGCTAATGAGGGCGGAAGTCAAGCTTCCTGTGTGCTTGTGACTGGGCCCAACATGGGCGGAAAGTCCACTCTCATGAGACAGGTGCGGTCATTCATCGAGGTCATTTGCTGTGAATCTACAAGAACTTGTGAAAGATGTCCGTCCTCAGGTTTCGTGCTTTTCTTTTCCAACAGTGTGGACTTGTGATCATTCTGGCCCAGCTCGGCTGCTACGCTCCAGCTGAGAGTCTCCGCTTCACGCCAGTCGACCGAGTCTTCACACGGCTCGGAGCCTCTGACCGCATCATGGCCGGTAAACTCACATTTTCCTTCAGCGAACATGGAAGGCTAAATCTAGATTCCAGCCACATGGAGAAACCTCTGTCTTGTCCCCTTTTCATTGACAGGAGAAAGTACGTTCTTTGTGGAGCTGAGCGAGACCGCCAGCATCCTGCACCACGCCACCAAACACTCACTTGTGCTTGTGGATGAATTAGGTACGTTTTTCTACTCATGAAACTCCTCAATACTCTGAGGATATTAGACGGTCTTGCATCTTCGTTAATACTGCAGAGCTTTCTCACTTAGCTGCTCACTGGTTACAGGTCGGGGCACGGCAACGTATGATGGCACAGCGATCGCCAGCGCCGTCGTAAAAGAGCTCGCTGAGAAGATCTGCTGCCGGACCCTCTTCTCGACTCATTACCACTCCTTGGTGGAGGACTACGCAAACAACTGTGCAGTGCGTCTGGGCCATATGGTGAGAGAAGCAGAGCCAGTTGAGCTAAAAAAGAAAGTAGTGTACAGCTTATATCCAACATATTGTTCTGCTAGATAACTCAGTTACATTTCATGAGATTTTATCATTTTGATTGAGGGAAAAACAATTCTCTATAAAGATATTGCATCCAGCAACTGCACTACAAGTGAGGGAAAGTTGTACCTTTTCTTAGTTAATTTTTTGTAATGAATGCTCTATGCAGCTGTTTTCTATTGAGTGCTTTTAACTTTTCTTTTGATCAAGTAGCTTTTTGTAAAAAAAAAAAAAAAACACACTGTTGTGGTTCTGTGCTTCACGTGTGATCCACTTGCAGCGCACCAATTTGTTGCGTCTTGTCCCTTCCAGGCGTGCATGGTGGAGAATGAATGTGAGGATCCAAGTCAGGAGACCATCACATTCCTCTACAAGTTCATCTCCGGCGCTTGCCCAAAGAGTTACGGGTTCAACGCCGCTCGGCTGGCCGGCCTGCCAGAGGAGGTCATACAATCGGGACATGGAAAGGCCAGAGAGTTTGAGAAGAACACCATCAGCCTCAGACTGTTCAAGTACGTATCAGCCGTGGTGTTGTGTGAAGTGATATCCAATCAGAGGAACCTAAATGTTTATTCCCCTCCTCCCCCCTCCATCATGTCACATTGCAGGAAGCTGTGCCAGTTTGCTGAAGACGCTTCGCCGGATGCCACAGACCTCACTTCTCTTGTTCAAATGCTCAACACTCTGTAATTTGTATGACGGCAACCACTGATTCTTTGAGTCGTCGGCTCTTGGGGAAAAAAAAAAAACACTACTGTTGTGATCTAATAAAGTTTATTTTTAAAAAATGACAATGTTTCACCTAGGAAATTAAACCCTTTTAATTCACGCTAGCGCCTACATAACGGTTATTGAATACTTCACAATATATTAAGTCTAGATGTTATGATACATGCATACATTTCAGTCTGTATGAGAACCCACAATCACCAGTACACATGAATGAGGGGGGAGGAGAGGGGGCGGGGCAATGAAACCATAAAGCGCTGTATATAGATACTTGTCTCAGCTTCAGTAGAGTAAAAGCTTTTAAATTCTCCAGCAGCATTGGCAAACAATGGAACAACATCAAAAGGTGTGCTTTCACAGGACTTTACACTTGGTGAACATATTTGGAGTCAGATACATAGAAAATTGTGTATCACTGGACCACAAAGCAGCATATCAGTTCAACAAACCAAACGTACACGGATTATAGTATCTACAGACTGATAATCCCACTAACAGTTCAACAGAAAGTATAACCAACCAAACAGTTTAAGGTAATTACCTATCGGAGGGATGAACATTTTCTACTTCCACCAGCAATGTGATTTGTTCATTAATGAGCAACTGACCTGACAATTTGTGGATTTCTCTGGCAGCAAAGAGGAAAATCGGTATAGATTTTTTTTAACCAAACGTCTTTCTGGTCAGACCTTGTAACTGGGTCTTGCATGACAGGCCAACAAGGAAACTGAATGAAACAATAAATGCATAGATTATGTAAAACTGTCTGGCATATAAAAACCTCCATACCAAGTGGACAACAGTACAAATCCTGTGAAAGCACCTCTACATTTATTTTTGTATTGCAAATATAAATGAGTCAATGTGGCTGGAGAAACTATTTTAGTGTTTTGCTCTCTTTTCTCTGATCTCTTTCACAGAAAGAAGTTAGATACTGCGACATGAGTATAATTACAGCAATTCTAGGGTATAATAACAAAAAATTAACACATTTAATAAAATAAAGACATTCAAGTACAGTAAGATTTTTGCATGAAAATACAAAACTACACAAAAGCATTAAAATCAAATCAACAGTTGTCTCAAAGGAAAAAAAAAACAAAATAAAAAGCTGAAGTGCTAGGTCAATTTTCTCGTACGCGTCGTACGAGCACGTCGGTCGCTCAGTGATGGAAGCATTGTTGTATTTAGGGGCTTTTTTTGCCTCCTCGTGGGAAAAGTTGTGCCTCTTCTGAAATGGTCGCCTGTCCATAGCGGGTCTGTACATCACTGCAGTGTCTCCTTCCTCTCCTGAAAGCAGACGATGGGTTTTGTCCGTCTCTCGCTGGCTGAACGAGTCAACACACCCACAAACCCTGAGTCAGCTGCTCTTCTGCTCTGTCCCACAGGTCTCGTTGCTTTCGAAACATTTCAGAAGAAGAAGAAAAGGCGAGGCATTGCTTGTTTTTACCCCCCCCCCGTCCCGTCCCCCCACCCCCACCCCCCCCACACACACCTTAGAATGTCTCTTTCAGGCATATTCATATCCCAAGTCTGTTACGTTTTTAAAAGTGGCTGTATATGCTCTGTAAAAGTGAATCTGTATTTTAGCTGGGAATTCTTCCTCCACTGCACAACTTTAAAGTGTCTTGTGTCCATTACTGCTGCAGAGCACAAGGTCCTGGAGGTGTTGGGGCTCAGTTGTGCTGCAGTGTGTTGGACTCTATAGGGGGAGCCGAGTCGTACAGTGTGTCTGTATCGTGCGTCGGCTCTCCAGCTAACGTGCAAGGATTAGACAGCGTCCCGGCACCGCAGTCACAGAAGAACCTGCAAAGCAGAGAGACCACAAGGTCAGTAACTACCGGCCATTCGTCGTCATCACAGGCTGAGAAACGTTGGCTATGACGAGCGGACACAAACATAAATGTTTATTCTCAAACTGTATAAACTCATCCATAAAAAAAACTTAAGACGAAAAAAAAAAAAAAAATCCTTTGATTAATGTCTGTTTGCGGTCAGTTCTCTTACAGAGCTGTTAAAAAGCCTCTTCACGGGCAGATGTGTGGTATAATTCCACTGAAATACTAACAGCAGTACGGAAAGCTTTTACCCTCAAGTGTTGTGACAAACGTTCAGTCCATTAAACATGATCAGCTGTTGTGAAAGTGTGGAAGCAGAAAAGGCATGCACACGAACAAGTGTTGCCAGTCTGGACCAGGTATATTATGAGAAGTCTTGTCTCTATCAGGTTGGGCAATTATTTACCCTGAAAGCTCACATGACAAACTCAGGGCTGACGTGGATGGCAAACCACTAATTGACTTCAGTTCATCTAAATTTTGGTCTGGAGACACACAACCTGTTCTCCACAAACCAAACACACAGCTTCAGCTTTGACTTCACTTGAATTAGAAATAGATGCATCAATCTTTTTTCAATATGACTGCACAGTTTCTCTAGGATAACAGCTGTTAGCTCTGTAACCACAAAATGTTTAGAGTCAAAATGTTTTTGTCATCGACAACACGTTTATCAATATGGGCCATGTCAATCAATAACTCACCTATCGTGTCTGATGAACTCCACATCGTGTCCTTGGTGACACTTCTTAATGCAGTTCACACAAATGGCGTTGCGGTCTGTTGTGTTACAGGTGTGACACCTGCGGCGACACAAAGTGGGAGTCCGTTAACAACTGCAATCAACACTGATGGTACTGTGGTTACACGGTGAGCTTCAACTGAATTACCTGTAAAAATCGTGCATTGGGTAGCTGGTGTAACTTGAAATCTTGTACAGGCACTGACCTCTGCTCACAGCCTTTTCAATGGCATCTTGATTGTTCAATATCTTATTGTCTGGTGGAAACAGAAGAAATTAGCATAAAGGAAACGGTGGTTGGGCATTCAGCACTACAATCGGGCAAGCCGGGATTTGCAAAAAGATGTGCTCAGATCTTTGTGTAGTACCTTTCATTGTAACATTGACGCCAGATGCAAGAAACAATCCTCCGAAACGATTGTTAAATATCTGATTGCCCTCCAGGGTTGCCGTGGCATGGTTGGTGATCTCAATGCCTATTTGATTAAGACACATACATACACGCACACATAATCACCATTTCAATCAAAGTGGCAAATTGTTCTTAATTAAAAAATACATCTGTTCACGGACACTTTATGAATGCTGAAAGTACTGAAAAAAGACCTTAGTTACAGCTTTGGATAATGGCGGATTCCAGCTGGAGTAAAACACGTTACACACCTGCAGCGAAGCCGTCGAAGATCCTGTTTTTCCGCAGCACAGGGTGACTGTTGGTGCTAATGAGGACACCTGCTTGGGCATTCCTAAAGATGTCGTTCTCTTCTAACAACCCTGATGACAGAACATACCGTGTTAATCTTACAAACTGCCAACACAAAGCACCCTAACAAAATGTTTGGAGATCAGTTGGAAAGATCTATGCAACTCAGTTCAACTATTTAGAGCTCCATGTCTGTGGATTGTAAGTCCATCCTCATTCTCCAGGTTCCTCAAAGTCCATGGGCCATATCAGGCCTCTATACTTAAGTTTCCAAAAATAAATACATGATTGGTTATAAAGGTGACAGGAGGAAGTGAACCTCTCCAGTTCGTCTCTTTAGAAAAGAGTACGACACTTCCGTTTCACTCGCAGTCACCCATCAGTTGTCCATCCTAATTTCAAATATTTCTCTCACTTAAAATTAATTGAATGACTTGATGAGAGTTTCTGCAGAAACTATGGATTCGAATCAGGGGAAACATCCAAACTGTGCAGGAAAGTTTTACTTCACAACCAGTCGTGAGAAACTGTGCCAGCTCAGGGTGATGAGTTACCTCGTCCTCCGTTGAATATGCAGATGCCTCCATCCCTCCCATCATGGATCTTATTCCTCCGCAGAGTGGGGTTACTGTCTGTCTTGATCCACACTCCGGCCATTGCGTTGTCAAAGATCTCATTGTCCTCAATGAAGCCTAAGCCTGAAAAACAAATATGCATGTTGTAATGTTAGGTTAATGTGAAGTAACATCATAAGGGAGCAACAAGCCTGTTGAAGCGCATTATAAAATGCTTCTCTGCCTCTCACCCGAGTTGTAAACCAAAATTCCTCCATTTTGGCCTCCCCAGATCTTGTTCCGTCTAATCTTGGGATTGCTGCCAGTTCTGTCAAAACAAGGACACCAAGGCAGCGTGAGTAATCGCTTTAAAAAACATTTTTAATTTGCCTTCTTTAGCCAATGAGCTCAGCATCAAAACATGTGACTCAAGCCCGGCCTGCATAACCACGCCAACATTTCCCTGTATTGTCCCGCTCCACAAACCTTATCTGAACTCCAGAGTACATGTGGTTGTAAATATCATTGTCCTCCAGCACACCGTGGCCATTGTCGTAGAAGTAGACTCCCACCTGTTCAAATAAGAGTCAAATCTTATCGTTTTTAAATGGCGGAAGAATCTACTTAAAACCAAAAATCAAGAGTGAAGTGGCGTGACGCAAACGTGCCTGTATACTGTGACTACAACCCATCAGAGACCCAGATACATCACATCTAATACCCGCGAGGCACTTCCACTGGCTGTGTGTTTGTTTAACATCACTCAACATGTAATTCATCTGTAACCTGACCTGCTTTCCGCTGTGTATTCTGTTTCTCCTCAGCACTGGCGTGCTGCCGGTTGTCACCCACACTCCTGCCAGTGTGTTGCTGTACACCTCATTCTCCTCGATGACTCCTTGTCCTTTTTCATGCTGCAAGACACACCGACCATCACTGCCGTGTTTCCCCAGCGATGACGCATCAAGACCGAACGTCGTCATCCTTTTTTTTTAACAGCTGCATATTTAAGAAACATTTACCACGTATATGCCGCCATGTTGGCCGTCGTGGATCTTGTTGTGCCGGACGATGGGGCAGCTATTTGTCCTGATCTGGATTCCTGCCAGGGCGTTACCGTAGATGTCGTTTCCTTCAATGAGGCCTCGGCCATCACCGAAAATATAAACCCCACCTTGGTTACCATTAAAAATGGCGTTGCCCCTGTGTGTGGTCAGAACAAGAGAACGAATCATTTAAGAACTTTCAAAAACAACATTTTTTAGATCATTTGATGTTGCAGCCATGTGACACCGACCTTATTGTAGGGTCGCTGTTAGAGGTGATCCACACCCCTGCAAAGTTATTTGCATAGATCTTGTTTTCAATGAACTGCCCTCGGCCCTTTTCATGCACGTAGATTCCCCCCGTCTGACCGTGATGAATCTCGCAGCGAACCACTGTTGGATTGGCGTAGGCCTTAACTTCAAAACCAGCAATACGGTTCCTATGGATGTTGCAGCTCTCAAAGTAACCCTGGAAAAAAAAATGAGAAACACAAAGCTATTATATGTCCGAAAAAGATGCTATTCAATCCATGAGAAACAACTACGAAAACAAATAAGCGCTTGTTCTGTACACATACGTTGCACAAAAAAAAACAAACATTAAAGAACCAGTAGGATACCAAAGCAGAAACAGGAAACGGTCTGTTTAATATTAGTGAGTCACATCTTACCATGCCATGGTCGAAGGTGAAGACTCCCACATCTCTGCCGTGGTGGATGTGATTCCGTCTGATGATTGGGTTACCGTGGTTTTTCACCCAGATCCCAGCCAGGGCGTTGTTGGAGATCTCATTGTCTTCATATATTCCCTGAACAATGTTGAACAAGTTCACGGTTTATTCACATAGTGGAGCGACATTTATTCTGATTTGAACCAATAAAAAAAAAAAAAACAGACAGAGATGAGCAGTCTTGACGTGCCTTTTGAGCTAAACAAAACAAATACATTACCTGTGCATGGTCAGTGATGTAAAGGCCAACGTTTTCACAGTCACTGATGATGCAGTGTTTGATCGTGGGACAAGCTCCCTGGCCACTAACGCAGACAGCCGACCCCACTGCAACAAACAATGCAGGTTCATTAGTCCACTACTTCACTTTGAAGTGGTCATCACAGTAAGTCCTCGCAGCTCGTTCCTGAATCCCCAACATGTATTCAAACTCGCACTCAAGGTCAAAACTTCAACCCAATGAGAAACAATCATTACACTACAAAAGTCTTTTGACACTACAAATACGTGTGAAAATAAGCGGTTTTCTAACTTCTTATCCAATAGAAAACATCACAGTCTATCCCTTTATCTATTATTTATCTACTGAATTAGATGGTACGGGCAGCCAATTACCTGTGCACGTGCTGCGTATAATGCAGTGGTCAATGATGGGGCTGCAATTGACCGTGATCTCCAAGCAGTGGTGTGCATTATGGTGCTGGGCGGATTTATCATCGGGATTGAACTGTAGCAACAACCCAAAAAAGAAACACAAAAAAAACACACGTATTTTTAGAAAGGGCCGATTTACAGTACATTCGATCCACGAAAAGAGAAAACGTGGCCTCACCCGGATGGTCATGTATCCAACATAGGCGTCTTCCGATCCTTCCATGAATACAAATGTGGAGTCTCTGGTGTTTTCAATGATAACTTTTTCTGCTACTTTTCCGGGGGCTGCAAAAAAAAAAAAGAAAGATCATTTCATCAATGACTGTCAAGAATTAACCATTGCACAATTAAAGACGATATGACAAATATTGTGCTCACCAGCCCCGATCATTGTGATAGGTGACTCAATGTAGATCCATTCGTCTGTGTAAATGCCAGAATGGACAAATATCAGGCCATCAAAGTGAGGCTCCTGACCCCCGCCAAGAGCATCCTCAATGGTGTCATAGTACTAGGAAAGGGGAAAAAAAAAAGTCCAGTGAATAGGAGCAAAAATATATCGGAGAAGGAAATCAAACCAATAGCGGAAGGCTCACTTACAAACATGTTATCTCTCCCTTTGTATCTGGCAGGATTACTGTAGAAGTGCTCTGCAAAGCCGGGCTTTACATGTGCGCCTTTATACTGATGAAGAGAAAAACAATTATTCAAAACATTGAATTATTCAGAAGTTGATGGTATAGCAAACAAAATACAATTTCAAAACTATGTGCTCCTTAAACATGCGTTCTTCTTCGCCTGAAATACTTAATGTTACTATTATGGCCTGAAGTGTTGCACTGTCACATGACATTAGCTCAAGATTTCAAGTTGCATTAAAACATACTGAAGGAGCTCTAATGTCTAATGTTCATGGTCAACTGTTTTGGCGTTTTTATATGAGTTTAACGCGAATGATTTGCAGAGGTGGAAAGTGACAAATTGCATTGACTTGCGTTACTGTGATTGAGTAGGTTTTTTTTGTGTACTTGTCCATAACCAAGTAATAATTTAATCAATAAATTAATTAAGAGAATTGCACTCTGGATATGCTGATGTGTCAAGCAACATGCTTGTGACTGTGAACCATTTTGAGTTATAGATTTACAGTTTCACTGCCATTGCGATTTAATTTGTAAATTTGTTCCTTTCATTAAGAACTACTTGAAATTTATATCCAATTGTATTGCTTGTGCTTCTTAGGAGAGACCATTTTCCCACTGTCAAAAAAAGTAACTCAGTATCTTTAACTCAGAGTACATTTTATACGAGTTACTTTTGACTTTTACTCAAGTAAATTGTCAGACTAGTGCTTTTACTTGGACTTGACTAAAATTATAGCAAAGCAACTGCCATTTACCTGGAGTACAATATTTTAGCACTCTTTCCACCTCTGCTGATCTGTCAGTGTCGTGTGAGCTTTGTATTAACAGCCAAATGCTCAACATTTAAAATGTGATGAAGAAATATTCAAGATGAGATTTTCACAAGATCAGCAACGAGTCGTGAAAACCACTGAAGATTTCTTACCAGCTGCTGAAAACTTTCCTTCCACGGGTTTGGCTGCTCATATTCTTCTGGGTTTATCTGGTAGAACTTCCCTGCTTCAGGATGCATCATAGGCCGTGTGTACTCAAACACTTCCATGTACAGTCGCTTCCTGGAATATGACAGCATGTCAGTGGATTTAGCAACATCCGTGTCAAAATTGGGTAACAGACAGAGGTAAAACCAACAACTGACTGGTTATTTTATGGTTTAAAATCTGCTCCATCTATTCATTAAGAAATGAATCTGCTCACAATGTAAACATTTGTTTCTAAAGACAAATACATCCCAACTGCTGATTTAAAAGGGCAATTTGTGACTGAAATCTCTTCCGAGGACTAATAACTTCACAACACTTGATCTACCTTCCGTCTATTTGTCTCGGTCATCCTCTCAATTTAAATGCATCACCCAATCAAAGCCCTTTTGAAGACCAACAATCGCACACATTTCTTTAAATAAGACTTTCTTTCTAAATTAAAGATAATAAAAAAAAGTACAGGATTTAACAGCTGTTATCATAATTTTTGAATCCCATAAACAGGGAACAGATGCACATATGGAGACATGCATGTGAACACATACACTAACATGTTTCCTCTTTAGATACAGTCCTGTTAGGATATTTAACAACTCACTGTAAATGTCTTACATGTACCGCTTACACCTGCACCAAGTACATCTCTTTTACCCATCTACACTGTGTGTATATCAATCCTGGCAATCTACTCTTTTTTTTTTTTTTTTTTTTTTTTTAGAGGATTTTTCTTTTTTACTGGATTGTTTTCTTTTTTTCTTTTTACATATTCTATTTTTTGTGCTCTTGTTTAGATTTTTACATATGTTTACATATTTTAATTCCTTAACTTTATAAGTTCTGCACCTTTTTACCTTGAGCTGTTGTAAGTGTGTGTTTCCCCCTGGGGAGGAATAAAGCTCTCTACTCTACTCTGTTTCCCACCTGTTCCTCTAATCACATCTCCTGCCTCTCTGGTTTCTCATGTTCTGGTTCTGCCTGCTCTTTCTATTGCACATCACCCTTGCTAACATTGAAGGTATCTGAAGCACAGCATTTTGAAGTTTTTGAAGAGTGTCTGCAGCTGACGAGCTATCCCTCAGTGTGATTGAACAATGCTGAAGAACGCTGAGAACTGACTATGAGATCCTGAAAACTTTTTCAGATCAATATTATGGAGTTCTAGCTATAAAGAAAATGATTCCCCAGAGTGACGCAATGATATCAAGATGGGGGCTCACCAGAGGATGGGATCATTGGCCAGCTCACTGAAGCGCTTGCACACACATGCTGCGCGACACAAGTCCTGCTCCAAGAGGTATGAGAAAATCTTCAGCACCACCTCGTCTGGAAGCTTCTCCTGCAAATACTGCTCTGCCGGAGCTGCTGGAAAGAGGATGAAAACGGAATTAGGATGAAACCATTTCAAAGGACACAGAAATAGAGAGCAGTCAAACACATCAAGAGTAAAAGAAACTATCTCAACGTGTAATGGCAACAAATTACAAGAGATACTAAAGTAGAGACCCTAATTCTTTCATACTGGTCAAAACAGAAAAACTGTTTGACATTTTACTCCCGCAGCCTATTATTTATCACTTTTTCATCCTTGGGCTGCTCTCTTGAATGGTCACCACTGCCTCCATCTCACTCGATGAGACCTCCTCTACTGTTAACCCAACTATCTCCATGTTCTCTACAATTTGCACATATATTTATGTAAATTCTCACAAATCAAGAATACAATGTGAGCTGTCAATAAAAATGTATATTTGTTGATCACAACGAACTACTATGTGCGCCACATCCCAACAGACATCTATGTCCTTTCCATTCAGCTGGAGTTAGTGCCCAAATGACAGACCACTTTTGTGCCATTTACGCAATGAGTTTACACTATATTACATGTACTTTACTAAATCTACCATGATAAAGTTGACCTTCATACTCAAACAAAACATCCCCAGCAGGTGTATTATGTAATTGCTTTGGCGACATCATATTATTATTCTGAACAAATGCCAACACTTTCATAAGAACCATACTGTATACTGAAATCAGTCTGTAAGGACTCTGGAATACACACACTATTTATAGTCATTCCAAGTAGCTTTCAAAGCGACAGGATGAAAATGCCTCTTTGTATGACGAACAGCTGAGTACTTGCCGACATAACAGACCATACATTTCAAGTGATTCAACTCGTACGCATTCTAATCATCCCTCACCATCAGTGAGTAGTGAAGAGATTAAAACATCTTGATAGAAGACACTCAACTATACGTTTTTATTTACCTGGTAAATCTTGACTTTTTCCTGAAACTCTGGGACGCTTAGGTCGGTGCCCAAAATTTTCTGTGGATGAAGTGGAAGCACCCTGTAAACAAAAGAAAAATTAGTAGGCGAAAGCAATGTATTAATTCAATGTCTCTTTCACATGATTTCGTGACACGCGTACCTCCATGTTTGTCTTAGATGGACACACTGTTCTCTTGGGCAGAGACTTTCTCCTAAGTTGGTAGGGACTATTCTGAGCTCCTGGACCGGATTCTTCTGCAACCATATCTGCAGGAGCGTCCTCATCTGTCAATTGGCAAGAAAAACAGGAAAAAAAGAGAGAAACATTACTTCAAGTGTCTTTGATCATCCACCCGTCTCACTGAGTCCACATGGGTTCGCAGTAGCAGTATGAAGTGCAAAGAAGCCCAGACATCTCTGTCCTTTGCAACCCCCCCCCAGCTCTTTGAGGGGACCCTGAGATCTGGCAAACCCGCCGAGAGATATGGTCTCACCAGTCAGTCGTGGGGCCATGTGTCAGATGAACATGCATGGTAACCCTCTGTGGGGAGCCAATCAGGAACCATCCGAGTAAGATACCCAAACCACCTCAACTGGCTCTTATTATTGTGGAAGAATAATCGCTTTACTTTCTGTCCATGATGGCCGAGCTACGTCTCAAAGATTGAGACCTGAGACAACACCGTCCAGCTCCTTGCATCCTAAATCTCATTAATTTGGTCCAATTGTTCATGGGGCTAGAAATTCACCTATCCACCTTCTATATCACTTAATGCAATGCAGGCTCACTTGAGTTAATCAACTGAAACTAAGCTTGAATGTTCACTCTGTGATAGGGAATGTGTGGCTTGTACTCGCTTCATTTTGAATGATATGAAATTGTCTGGTGTGCAGCAATGTCTTTAACTTGAATGCCAAGGCAAGGATTTCCATCTTCAATTAAAGGTTGACTATAGATTTGGAAAATTGGAGCTTTACATTGCTAATTTTTTCCCTTGATAACCATTACGTTGTAACCTGTTACTGTACAAATTCCAGAATCTAGTGTAACATAAACAAGTTGCATGCAAATTCAAGCAAAATAAATGTAAAATACAGCCATGGCATTCATCTCACGCCAAAGCATAAACTTGTGTTTCTAGGCCTCCTCACCATGGCATGATGAGTTGATAGCTACCTCAGATGAAAGATGCAAACTCTGCCTGCATGTTGCTTTGGTTGCAAGATTGACTCTCCCCTGCTACTCAGCCAGTAACCACTACAAACACAATCCATTTAACAACCAGGGTCAGGTAAAACAACTGCTTAGAAGATCGATGTAAATATATGATTTGATTATAAGAAACACTTTATATAAAAAAAAAAAAACAACAACAACAGTACAGCATTAACTCTACACCTATGCTGATGGATGTTTAATCCCAACAAGTGAGCATAACGTAAACATCTGGAGGAGAATAAATAGATAACACTGCAGGTCCTGGCTTGAGTAAATTAAGGGAGACAGAGCTCAACCCAAGATATCGGTTAACTTAATAATAATAATATGAGTAAATCAGTTCATTATCCTATCACAGTGAGTGCACAGTGCGTTAATGCTTCGTTTTTCAGTTTCACTTTCAGTTAAAGGAAAATCGGCGCAATGTGTTGATGCTGCGAGCATCACAACATGTCACAAGTCCCGCTTTTAATGTTGACTCAAACCTATTAATATTCAAAACACTAAATGACTACTCTCCTTCAAATGACTGGGCCACCAACACTGGCTGATCAACACTGACAATTGTAAATGTAAAACAGAAATATCAAAGAAATGTTCAAGCATCCGAAATTCGCTCACATTACAACGTCTGATGTCACACATCGTTACTTGAAAAAAAGAAAACACCTCAAACACTATGTGACCATGTAACAATCGCTAGGTCTACAGGTTCACTGTTGGCTATTTAGTAAATATGTACATAACGGTGCATTAGTCGGAAATGCATTTTTTTCTGTAAACGTCGGGACGCAGATGCTAATAATAACAGCTAACGGACACAAGCTAGGCTCCATATGCTACGACAAAACCACTTTGTGGGTCGCTGACGTGCGTTTGTCACACAAGAGTTAAGAAAAACACACTTTTGTTCCTGTCATTTTCACGAACAGTGTCACGTTATCTTGCAAAAAATAGAATTAAACGGGAATATGAAGTCAAAAAAGCAAAAGTACGACCGACTCGGGGCAGAAATCAAGCAAAACAAAGCGCGGCCTAAATGCTAGGCAAAAATACAAAAGCCCCGGTGTTTCCTCGCCGCAGAGCTCCGCTTTAAAGCCACCGTTCGCTCCTAACTGTCGCACTTATGTACACACAACGTAACACCCCGACCGATACAACCACCCGTCCAGCTGTAAAAAGACAGTTCCGCCTTAAAAGCTGGCTGTCTGACAAGCGGTTCCCTCATGCTGAGACGAGCCGAGCTAATATTACCTCTTTCCTGGTGGTTCCTCTCCGGCTGCACCGGGCGCGGCCTCGATACTCGCCTTGGTCTTCTGCTAACGTTACTTGCTCTGACGGAGTTCATTTGGGGTGTTGGTAATCTTGAGGAAATGTCGAAGCCTTCGCCAGCAGAAGAGGCGACGCCGAGGACAACGTCTTATGTATTTTTATTCAGCATTGCACGATCTGCCATCTTCAGCCGTGGCTCCCATTAGAAACGTCTCGCCGTGTGTTGGTCCCGTTCCCCTGCACTGCTGTTACGTCTGGCCCCGTTCTACCGAGGCAGGAGGAGCCATAACAGACGGGAACAGTCCGTCAGGCCTCAGTCACATCACATGGGAGGACCTCTCGCTATTACGCTGCCTCTCCAGGTCTACGGCGGTATATTCAACGGGGCTTTATTTTATTTTATTTTTACATTTACATGCGGCATCATGTGAGAATCTGCACGCCAAAGCTGCAGAGAGACCTCCTGCGTGTTGAAAAGGCTCGAAGGCACTGAGGAAACAAGCATAATCTCAAAACATCTCCCTGTCCTTTTCATTGTTTTTAGCACCAAGATAATCCTAAATCTAACAGACAGAAAGTGTCAATCAAGTGACAGCTGGTTGAACATGGATCTTCGAGTTGAAGCTCTATTTCTAAATTATTGTGTCCAAACTACTGAAATGCAACTCAAGGCACATATCACATTTGTGGAGGCGCAAACACGATAATAAATAAATAAATAAACACTGTAAAACGGTGTCTATAATTTGTGTAACAATTAAAGTTTCTGAGAAACATATTTGCAAAAAAGCACCAACGTCTACAAATATCAGCACCTTTTTTTTAACACTTCGCTATGACCCTAAAACTGTATTCAAAGTGTATTTTTTTTTGTCAATTCTGCTATTCACACATAGTACCAAAATAGCATTACCCCCTCACACACATATATAAAAAAAAACAAGTAAAGAACTTATGCTCACTAAAATATACATGGTAGAATACAGTAAATTCAGAGTAAAGTAAAAAAAATATATATATTTTTGAGATGGAGTAGTTTACTTTTTCTGTTTCATAATTTGGCCAGTGTTGTTTGTTTAGCCATAATTTGGCCACATGCGATGTGTTGACATTTTGTAAGTCTTTACTGAACAATATCTAATGTACTTAGGTAACCATACGCAGTATCTCTAGATTAAAAACACTAATACTAAAATAGCTTGGCTCAGATGATTAATTTAGTGAACTATTGCATATAGAACAAGTAGCAACAAGGCAAATATGAATTTATGTTTGGTTGTAAAAATAAAAAACAACATCACTCGAGGAGCTCCACAGTATTAAAATAAAACAGAAATTAAGCATGTGTTTGTTTTTCTTGTTGGCTTGTTTAAAAAAAAAAAAAAAATCTGACAGGATGGATTTTTTTCCCAGCAGATTAAAAAGCTGTCCACAGGCTACAGAAAACCCTTGAGCTTTGGAGAAGAGACCACGATGAGGATAGAGATTCATCAATTGTCTCGGCAGTATGTACCATGTGGTTATGAATAGAGGTAGCCTGTAGTTAAAAGTAAACTTTAAAAAAAGAAGTTACTGTGACGTTAACGTCCTCTGAACTTTTGTTTTCCCCAAAACAAGGAATGCTTTTCTTTTAACCAATTTCCGTTACATTTCCTCAAACTTCCTTTTGCTGTCTGTAAATGATGCCTGCTGCATGCTCGCTAAGTTGTTGGTTCCACTGAACGAAACCTCAGCAGCTTGCTCTGTTGAAACTGTCACTCTGACCTGAATTAGCCGCAAGAGAATAAACGGGAAAGAGGATGAGCTCTGAACCAGATAAGATCAAAGATTGTATACCTTCCAGCGGGCATATTATTCACCCAGATCAGGTATGACTTCTTTCTATTTTTTTTTTTTTTTTTAATAATCCTCCCAGTGACCTGTAGACAGTTGCAAATATTTTGACATTGCCTAATCCAGTAATGCAAGGAAAGGTTTACAGTCTACCAAAACATGACATTACTACAATTACAAAACATTAATCACAGCAACTGTGTGTGTCCCACAACAATCACAGAAGAGAACTGAGATGATTTTTCTTTGGGCTGAACCACTGGATGCTTCAAATGTTGTCCTTGGGTGAGTGAAACTTCATATGAAGTTAACGACATTTGAGACGCTTTTTTTTTTAAACGCTTTTGATTTTAATACACTAAATACCCTCAGAGTTTGTTTTCAGTTTGTTAGAAATAATGAACTTCAGTAGCCTCAAAAATCATCCCATCAAGTGTATATTATAGTACCTTGTTTTTCCCCTTTATGTTTGTCATATGAATACTTTCCACTTAATGTTACGTTTTTCACACACACACACACACACACACACACACACACACACACACACACACACACACACACACACACACACACACACACACACACACACACGCACACACACGCACACACACACACACACACACACACACAGTAGCATGGTTGTCCACTAGATGTCTCTTCAGCTCTACCTTCTAAATTTCACTCAACGCTATGTAGAAGATTATCTCTCCCATCTCTTTCTTTCTTTCTTTCTTTCTTTCTTTCTTTCTTTCTTTCTTTCTTTCTTTCTTTCTTTCTTTCTTTCTTTCTTTCATTGTCTGATTGATGCTTAAGTTGCTGGTGTTTCTCACTATACAAAGCAAATAACTTAGTGTTGCTCAAACATGTTGTAAGACACTTGAGGTCACTTTAGTGTAAGACATTTTTTTTTCTACAGACCCCATGCCTAATGTGGTTTTCCATTGTTGTTCCTGACAAATGACCAAATACACTGAAGAATTACCCTTCTGTGGCAAACTGAAACCTGGTCTTTCTACTCTGCTTGGTATTTAGATGAGGTAAAATGCTTCTTGTAGGAAATCAATATGTACCAGCAATTAATTAGAATTAATTAGCATATTTCCTGGCTGGTGTAAGTGAATACTGTTCCACTTACTAATTGCCAACACAAAATAAATCACCCTGAAATGCAAAGCTACTCTACAACTGGAGGTGGCAGCATCACCATAACTTTGACAATATAATCTGTCTTCACACATGCATTGTATTCATAGTTTCTGTTCATGCATCTATTTGCTTTTGTTGTTTTGTTGTATTATTTCAATCAATTGCATGCCTGCAAGCGGAACCATCTGTGATGTGTTGCTCTGTGGTCAGTGACCCATCTGTGAGTTTGTCTGTCTTATAAGGTTAATGACTATTGACTTCATGAATGGAGTCAGCTGAGTGTCTTGTGTTGACCATTGCAATAAAAATGCTTGCCAACAGCAGTGATTGTAACATCATGAGATCATGAAATCCTGATGTCCTTTTTGTGTCTTGTCTCTTTTTCACTGATGGCTCTCATGCTACCCTACAAGTCATCAAACATTTATTCATGTTGATTTGTTCCTTTTGATTTTTGGCCTGTACTGTTGTAAATGTGGTGTACACGCTGTTGCACTCTGTTCATAAACCGTTTTGACTTTGCTTGTGTTGCCATGGCCAAAGGGAACATGTTTCACTCTTTCTTACATAATCTTCATTTAGATGTCTTTTTTGTTTGTTTTTTGTTTTGGTTTTTTTTGTTGTTGTTGTTGCAGTTTAAAAAAGGAAATAGAGTGACATGCTGCTTTACCTCAAGTCAAAGCAAGGATAACCTAACTGTAAGGATTTCTGTTGTTTTTGATACTAATCTGTTGGAGACATGACAGTAAGGCACATGTGTTGGCTTGGTAACCAATCTAGTATCCAGTGGCAACAGAGGTCTATTGAATGCTGGGTGGCTCTGTATTGGCTGGTGTGCCCACCACTCTCCCATGTCACCAAGTCACAGAAGCACGTCCATATAGCAGCTCCAAATAATTGGTATGGCTTGAATAATGTTTAATGTTCAGCTCAGAAGTCAAATTTTGTGTGCGTGTGTGTGTTTGAGAGAGAGAGAGAGAGAGAGAGAGAGAGAGAGAGAGAGAGAGAGAGAGAGAGAGAGAGAGAGGACAGGAGATGGTGGGTGGGGGTGTTGTGGGGGGTTATCCTTACACTGATATGACAAATAAGCTTTGTGTTGAACAACTTAATGCACTGACCTACAGATGGAAGGACTCAGTTTTGCAGTGTCACTTTCACTGTCTGCCTGTCTGTCTTTCACACACGCACAAACACGCACGCACACACACACACAAACACAGACATTGTGTGTATTTCTCTTCAAATAACCCCCCGCCCCTCACAATATGGTCTGTTTTGAAAAAAAACTGGATGATTTTGGGGATTTTCCCTCTTCTTGGTTATCACTGGATCCATATCTGAAGGCATTCATTGGCGCAGAGGCAGACACAACAGGATAAGCGTCTTTGTCTCAGACTCCTGTCTGTCAGAGACCCTCTCCACCTCCTCTACCCCAACCCTCCACCCAGCCTCTCCTCTGTTTGGGCGGCTGTTACAGAGAGGGCAGATGGCTCATTACCATAAATAGGACAGAGAGAGAGAGTGAGTAAGGGGGCCGTGCACACCAACCAACAGGACCAGGCAGCCCAAAAACCAAGGAAATGGGAGTCCGTTGCTAGGAGAGAGGAAAGACAGCTTTATGGCAACACAAAGCTGATTCCCCCCATCCGACCTCATCTCGCTCCCGCCCCCTCACTCCCTCGCTCCCTCTCTCCCGTGCTCCCTTGCTCTGGGGACTGAGCCTTGAATCTGCTGGTCAGGGACAGATGGTCCATGGGCCCCACCGTCTCTACAGCTGGACGCAGGCTACAGTGACACAGTGAGACCTGGCAGGAGTATATCACACCTCATCCCGTCCAACCTATGAGAAACAGGAGAGGAAAATGCTGAAGCCTTGGCCATCAGCTATGAATAGATCCACACTTGTTGCCCACAGGAAATGTGTGATTCCACAATAGATGATAATATGTTAAGAGTTTGTCCTCGTAGTAGTGTGTTGCTTTCTAAAGAAGCCATTCATTAAGAATGACATAGTTTGACTTACTTGTTTGATTAGTCTTTTAATGTTGTGATGTTTTGGGCATGTCATTCGTTTAATTCTCTCCAGACAAGAAGGAGATATTAATGAGGGATTTAAAAAGGGTGATACATTGAAATTAATTGATGTTGTATTTTTTAGATGATTAAACCATGTTCTATATTGTCCACCTTTGCATATCCAACAATTTTGAAATAACATGTGCTTACACCACATTTTACAGACAAAGATACTTGATAAACTAATGCATGACAAAAAAACGTGATTCCATGATCAGAATGTAAGGTTGAATGGAGTAATACTAAGCTATGTGATCGACATTAATTTTTATACTCATTTATGAAGGTTCACTTCTGATAAATGTTATTGATTTTCATAGATTTGTCCACTCTCTCAGGTAGATGCATTCAAATCCTGTTTCCTTGCAGGTTCGGTTGACTTTAGATGCTGCACGGAGTAATCACGTTGTACCTGTGACTGTGGAGGTGTTTACACCTGTAAAGCATGGGTGATATTCAGAGCAAGGGCCAAAGGCAATACCATCTATATTTTTCTGCATCCATCCATCCATCCATCCTATACCACTGTCTATAAAATCTCAGCACTGGTTTACATCAACGTTGTGTAATGTAATTAGATCATGTACATAAAACAGACTTTATCATGTTTGTTGTTAGTCATACAACTGTCTTTTCCCCCCCCCAATGACTCCTGTGCATGTATAACAGGATCCCATGCAAAAGAGCATCAAACTAGGACAAGGTGTCACGAAACGAGCCACATCTTTCGATAGAAAATATCTCAGTCGAGACATCACCTCTGAGACAATAGCACATCTGCCCTCACTAGACTTCTCATTGAAAGGGCAAATGCAGGCAACTGTCTGTCAGAGAGGAAGGAGAAGAAATCAATTGAAACAGCAAGAGACAGTATCATTTAAATAAGTGAGAGTTTCACAATTTAATACTTCTGTGTGCTATTTGGTGAATTTACTCCTCATAGTTTGATTAACCATCTCATAAGAATATTTGCTAAAGAATTAATTTAGCTATAATCAAAATTAGCTAATATATTATACACTATGTCTTTGAGGAAGTGGGCGAGGATGTTTGACAGTGTCACATTTATGTGATGGGAGGGAAGAAGGAGAAAAGGACAACTACACAGAACGAAGGAAAGAAAGCGTGGCAGCAGCATGACAAGTAAGCAGAACAGAGGCGGTCCTGCATCACCTAGCCATCCGCCCTGGTTGCATAGGAACACGAGGGCAATGCCTACCCTGCAGACACACTCCTTTCCTCTCTCCTCTGCCACGCTTCATTACCCAGTGCTCAGCCAGGCACAGAGAGGCACTGCACCACTTTCTCTACACCACAGCCGTGTGCCCGCTCACAGCCTTGCAACCAGGCTCCCCGTAGACCCAGGCAGGGTATATGCTGCCCCTCAGGCATCGGGTCACACTCACTTTATATGCACAGTGCAGAGACACAGAGGAAGTCTCGACTCATGTCTGCACACACTGAACAATGGCTGCCAACCTCTGCTGTCAAATGTACCCTTATGATCACAGGTGAACTCAATTTCCTTAAGTCCTTACAAAAACATGTGTGAAGTTACTTTGAACTGGTTTAATTTTCTACGATATGTGCAGCGACATAAAACTGATAGGATAACAGATACTGCAAACACTGCTTCTGGTTGCAGTGATACAACTTTATATCCATGTCTGTGCCTTAATTTCACAAGGTTGATTTAAGCACTGTTCGGTTATGTTTCATTGAAAACTTTCATCAATTTCAATCTTGTTTTTATAACTTTTATTAATACGTATATTTCAGGATCATAACAGACAGCATGCTTCATGTATGAAAAAACACAACACATGGCTTTTCGAACTCGCAGCATAACCCCAGTGAGCTCTCATACGTGTCATAGCCCACTATGGAGCTGGTAGTGCCAGACAACTCTGCTGGGCACAAGACCTCTATTGTCTTATAAGATAAAGTACCCTTGTGACCAAGGCGATGCGGGGAGAACCAGATGCTGTGAAAAGATAAGGGAGTGTCAAAGAACAAAGCCTTTGGTGTTGTGTTGTTTACAGTGAAGTCATCGATTGAATCTATTCTACGAGCGTCACTCAATTTTAAACTGGTGATGGGACATAACATGTGCGATGAGGTTTTCTTTCCTTTATCCTCCTCCAGCTTCACAGTTAATTGACTACAAGTGTTCATTTAGCTTCAAGGAGCAGTCATTAAGGCCGAATAACAAAATTTAGCTTGGCAATGGAGCAGCCGGGGATCAATGGGTTAATTCAATTGCCCCGGCATGTGGTGCATTGTAGCAGGGCAATTTGAAGATCTTTAAAGGGGAGTCATGCAGTTTTACTGTGCTTAAACATGTTAAAGGAAAGCACAAAGACAATGAAGTAAGGACCAAAGTTCAGTGCTGTATTTTGGGTGACAACTTTAGTGTCGGCTATAAACAGATGAAGGCAGTATTTCCTCCACTTGTTGTGGCCAACCATACAAAATTGTGCTATGTGACTTACCAATTTCACTTACTAAAACTATGATCCAAAGAATAGGTTATTCTAAATAAAACATATATATTATTTCATTAGATTTAATTAGACTATATCCACAACAGTCGGTCAGTGTTATCTTTTTTTAAATCCTTCAATTTGTTTTAAAATTTAAACAACCAATCTCATAAGTACTCAAAAGAACCAATCTCATAAGTACAAATTGTGTGTGAGTGTGTGTGTTTCGACTTGTTTGCCCTGTGATGGACTGGCAACATGTCCAGGCTGTATTCCACCTTGATTCCATCCTTATCATAGTATTGCTACTTATTTTTGATGTGTTTTGAAAGTGTGTGCTGTTATTCCTGTTCTGGACACTCATGAAAAAGACATCCAGTTTGATTGGATTATACAAGCTTGTATACAGATAAATAAAATAAAGTGGTTGTACATTATGGAAATTTGACTTCAACCTAGGTGTGATTTTAAATGTGTGTTTTTGTGTCTCTCTGTGTTTGCCCTGTGATATACTGGTGATCTGTTCAAAGTGTGCCCTGCCCTCGCCTATAGTCAAAATTATTATTTATGGTTATAATATGTTAGTTGGTGAATGACAGTGTTGTTATAATTAAAAATAAACAGTTCCCCTCATTGTATCGCAAAATACTAATCACTGACACTGACAATAAAAATGTAAACCATACAATTACACAGTATCAATAAGGAATAGATTCTCTTTTTGGTCAATCTGTTGTGAAATTAATTTACTATTCTTAGTTCATGCTATCATGCTTAATGCACCAATTGAGCAAAGTGATGTTTGGGCCTGGTTAATTCAAGCATTTGCCCAATCTAACGTGAACAAATCAATACAGAATTACAACATATCTGTTTGACTGCTGAAAAAAAAAAATCATTCCTCCGCCCTACATGTTGAGCATTTTATTGCCTGTGCATTAAAAGAGGTACTTATCAGCAGACAGATAACAGACAATCAGCACACTGCTGACACAATTCATAAGACCTGGTTAGCAGAAAGGATTGTCAAACAAAGGCTTCTGTCGGCAAACACACTCTTCAGTTGAGGATAACTGCAGGCAATAGCTGCAAGAACCTCTAGGGAAAACAAACCTGAAGAACAAAGAAAGTGTTGCATTTGAAACAAGTTGACCACGCCTGATTGCTTCACTGACAGGAGATGGTATAATATGTATTATATTTTGTCTGCATGGATTTTGAATCAAGTATGCATGAAAAAATACTTGAAGAATATAATATCAGCTGCTCATGCAGTTTTCTTTATGCTCTTATGGGCTTAAACAAAAGTAGTCGGTTCAGTTTGGGTTGACTGCTAGTGTATGTGTTTGAACAGCAGGTGTCCTTTGCAGCTTCACAGATAGTAACAGTTGCCTTCTTGTCCTCTGGTGAATACAAATATTACCTGTTTAACCAGTTGCCCTTCCAAGGTAAACAAGATACCAGAAAGTGAATATGTGCATGTCTTAGCTTTAATCTGCTCATAATTCTCTTGATGACTCCTTCACATTGCATTTCAAAGGATGTTCAAGCTGATGAGCTTAAGGGAGCTGATTGTCCAATGGCCTGTTTGGATCCTCAAAGACAATCAGACTTTTTATGACACGCCATGGAGTGTTTTCACCTGTATAAGGTATTTGTCATAAAACAAACTGGACAAAATAGTGCTTTTTTTTTCTCTTCGTGTGCCTTAAAAATAGCTTGTATTGTTGCATATTCATGTGCAAGAGCAAGAGGAAAGTAGATTTACAAGATCTGTCATGTTTTTAATCAAACGTTTTTTAAAAACCATTTTTAAATGGGTGTGAGTCAGAGAAAGAGAAAAAACGGCAGGGGGGTGATTTTGAATCAAGGGTATATTGTAGAGAAACAGGTACCTCTGTAAAATAATTTATTTTGACAGTTTACACCTCTTTACTGGCTGTGTACCAAAGTGTCAGCATCTGTGTTCCCACTCCAGAAACCCAAGCTTGGTGTAATAAGAAGAAAAAAAAAGAAAGCAGGGAAAGAACAACAAAGCAAAGCAAAGTGGTTGGATTAAATAAAGAGCAGCGTACAAACAATGGTTCCCACTAATAGAGAGTTTTATGAGCTCCAGACCAACTGAAATGGAGTGTTCGCATGTGCAGCGGCTCTTATCGGCTCACTGGCAGTAGGGCAGGGGAGGGTGAGAGCTTCCACACTTGCGATCCGTAAAAATGGTCTGATTCATTTTCCGCATGAGAGGGTCTCACAGGGGCGGCATCAGACCAACCAGTCCACACAGATTTATGGACCATTAAAGCAGCAGGCCTCCTGACTGCTATGCCACTATGGGCTGGCTGTGAAGACACACTGCGCCCTCATTCATGCCTGGCCACTGCCCTCTATCACAGGCTGGCTGCCTCATTGTTCAACCTTTCATCAGTTCTACTTTTACTGCCCTACATGAACTCCTCCTATAGTCTGTAATCCTACTATATTCCTCACCTGACACCCCTTGATATAAAAAGAATTGCTTACTGCAATAGTCCTGTCATCACAGTTACTTACTCTTTTTGTTTTTCATTTTTGTTAAAAACGTAACTTACTTGAGTCTCCCATCACCTGACCATAAGTCTGTTATATATTCTAGAAAGTGCTTATGTACCGTTACAAGACTCTCTGGTCATGGTAAGTTGGGTATGTTGTTTTACCCTAACAGTTTTAAAATCAGATTAGCACCATTGCAGGCACACAGACTAATGGGTCTGTCTTTTCAAGGCATCCTCAATCAGCTGTTTCCGTGGTGATTAATGCATCTTGTTCTCCTCGCTCTCATTTGCTAGCTTTGCAACTTCATCATCCCTAGGAGTGATACTGGAAGGAAAAATGGGGCAGAGCCTATGCTGCTTGCCGACCCTAAGAATAGCTCATTGCGCAAAACGATGCCACAGCAACCTGAGCTAAGGCTCAAAAACATGAATGAGTGGATGGATAAAATGCCATTCAGATGAAGCACTTTCGTTCTTTCTTTTGTTATTTCATAAATTAGCCATATTTTTTTAGTCATGTCCCCTTTCTTTGCATACTGTATTGTGTACACTTAATAACAACCTTGTGAAATCAAACCAAAATAAACCCGAATCTCTATTCAAAAATAACAAAACTATAAGGATCAAACCATAGGGCAACAAATATACTTTGCTTCAACCAAGCCTGTTTGTCTTGATGAAAGTAGAGGAACAACAGAAGTGTGCATCAACATTGGTGTGGAAGAATTTACAGCACTGCTGCATGGCAGGTATTTGGTTTGTGTAAAAGACATAGAGGCTGTTAGATCAGTCCACAGAGAGCTACTTATGTGTGCTTCTGAAATGGAGTGGCTGAAATGAGTTAGGTGCCACCATTATGTGAAAGTTGCAGTTTGGTGTGAAGTCAGTTGGCCAGTTAAGCTGCACTCAACAGATAGCCAGGCGAGGATACAAGTCCAACCCGTTGGGCTGCCTGCAGCGTACATTTGGCTACAAAAGCACATGTACACACATGAATAACAGGTATGAAGGCAGAATCATTTTCCTGTTAGAAACATGAATATCAAGCTGTCTTTGGGCATTTGCGGAAGGAGGAATATTGCTGCTTGTCTTGGGTGCTTCATGAGTTTTATTATCTGAAGATTGCTTTACGGTACTGCTTTTGTGGTACTAATATATGCATGCTGTGTTAGTTGGTTTTTTTTTTTCTGTTGTTATTTATGTTCTGTATAGCTTGCCATCTTGGCCAGATCTCATTTGTTATCATCTCAATTGGACTTCCTTGTGAAATGAAAACTGAAAAAAATACTGCTCAAATATGAACAAACAATAATTATCATAAACGACAGAAGTTATTTTTCTTCCAGTTACTTGTCTTTGCTTTGTCTATATGCTGAGGCATTACCCAGCATGCGTCTGTTGTGTATCCACGGGTCACGTTAGCCCCCTTGTATGATAGTTTGCTCTAGGAGGGGCCTTGTGGAGGGTCTGGGTGTGGTGACACATCCTTTCCTTTCTCTCCGCCCATAAGTGTTTGTGCAGCCTAAATAACGCGGGAGTGTTTGTGCGGGACCCGTCCGGTTTGATCGCTCTCATACTTTTATTTGTAAATTTATACGATTCCTCGCTTCACCAGAAACACTTCGGTTTCTCTATAAACTGTAGTCCTTAAAACCCACACTAAAATCTACAGTTCTTGTTAGAAGTTTAAGTTAAAGGCAGGGATAAAAAGTGAAAGCACATATAGCAGGATGCATATTAAAAAAAAAAAAAAAAAACTGGACGGCGTGCGCGTTCGCGGAGCTCCTGCGCTGCGGCAGTTGCCAGGGGAGATAGGAGGGGAGGGGCTGTGATTGGCTGAAGTGGACCTGTTGCCATGGCGACGTCGAGGGGTTTGGTAGCGTTGCCGTGCGCTGTGTGATCCGCGCGCTGCGTGTATGGAGGAAGCAGCTGCTGATCTGATCTCTGACATTGTGCGAGACAGACCTCTGAATAAACTGCCCGCAGACGTGTCTTTAAACGCACCGCACCGAGGCACGCCGTGCATGATTGTGAGTATTCCGTCGTAATTTCTGTGTGTGTGTGTGTCTGTGTGTGTTTTGTGCGGCTTCGCTCGCTGCGTTGGAGCGCTGTTGTTCGGCAGGAACGGGGTTGTGTTTCGAACAAGCTAAAAGTAAATGTGGTCAAGTGACTTCGCTTAGAGCGGCCAGCATGGCAGATCAGGCGACAGCATGTGGCCAGCTAGCTTACGTCCACCTGACTTATCCGCGATATCTGGGCTGTGAGACTGGAAACTAGCGGAGGACACGAAAAAAAAACAAAAAACAAAACAACTCAAGTCTGTCTTTTGTTCAACCTATTACATTCGAGTTTAAATGTTACGTTAAAGCGAGCGGTGCGTTTAATGACCACCGAGTGTCAGCTAGCACTACTTTGTCTGACGGCCGTCTGCGTTGAGCTAGCGTCGGTACATTTTTAGTGAACTTACTCCACTTTAATCCGTGACCAAAAAAACCAACAAAAAAACAAAAAAAGAAGTTAACCAAGTTTGTTCGTAGCGAGTCCCGTGTGTGTCGGGGAGGTGTTGTGCAACAGTCCACGTCATAGCGTGTAACTTTGTGTTCCTCGTTGTGTTACTGCCTGCGGTCGCTGCTGACTGTGCCGTGTTGTTTATGGCAGTAGCTACAAAGCATATCAGTTTTCTTTTCCTAACAGCACTTTGAGCCCCCCCCCCCACCCCCCCTCAATTCCATCTGGCTTCCAGTCTCTTTTGTTTCATCCTGATTTTGTCAAGTTTGTGGCGGACTGCGCTGGTAAATCGGTTGTACTTTGTGGGATTGTAATACTCACGTCTTCCCCTCGCGTCTATAAATAGTTGAATTTTTCATGTTATATATCGACGGTACCAGAGGTTGAGAGCTACACTGGCTAGCTAAGCACATGATGTAATGGATTATCACAAGATTGTCCCAGATACAGAGTGCTCTGCAAACAATGTCAGTGTGGGAAAAATGTCTCTCTTTGCTTCAGCTCCACTTTACATGCTGCTATTTAATGGATGTCCATATACGGTGCATTATTCCACAAATCTTGCCTCAGTGTTGCATTAACAGGACTGGACAAATCTAATTAAAATTTCATCATGTGCTCTGAGGTTTCTGTGTGTTATTTATGAAAAGTTAAACAGTATAATTCCTCAGCCTCCTATAAAGTGATAGGTTCATTGCACTATGGGTTTGAATGTTCATTAGTCTCTTGTTTGTGTGACAGTTTATAAATCTCTTGTGATAAATACATGAAGGAGACAAAAGGAGCGTCAGGAACTGAAAAAAAGGAAACAGATGTTGCCAATCTGCCATTATTTTATTGCCAGAATCTCAGTGGTCATATTGTAGGTCAAACCATCTGTTGTCTTTGCTCCTGCTTGTAGTAGTAGCTTGTGTTCCCTCGTGATATGTTTGTGTGTACAGAGGCTCCTGAAGGGTATGTACTTTTGCTTCCCAGAGTAGACAAGGGTACGCTAACTTTAGTGGCATTCATTACTATAAATAAGACCTGCAGTAACTGTAACGTATTGCAATTTGAAATGGAATGAATTTTCTTCAGATGTGTGGGTTTTTTTTTTTTTTAATAGTTGAGATGGGCCTTGAAGACATTGTTACACTCTCATACAAATGAACTCCATATTTAGCTTTTCTTCACCTTTGACTTTGACTAAAAGGTGATATCCAAAAATATTGTAAACAGATATGGTCAAATCCTTTTCTTGTTTTCAATTTTTCCTAAAGAGAAATGACCTGGATGTTCTATACTTAAGTTTACTGCACTTTGTTCCTGCACCAATACTCTCTGATTCCCATTATTGGGGTGTATTTATCTGAAATCCATAGTGAACACACTAACGTCAAATGTACCTCAAGCTCTCCGGCAGCAGTAGAAAATTCCACACTTCATTTTCACAACTTGGTAAACACATTGGTGTCACTTTTCTGAAAAGTTGCTCCATTATACTGTGCTGATGACAGAAGAGGAAGATGTTCAGCAGAGGATGTGTAACAATAAAGTCACCAAACAAAAGAGACCACCACAGCACACAGTCGTTATTGTGTGAAATAGTGTGCAAAATAGATTTTTACATCCACTGGAGGCCCTTGTTTTTAGTTAGCCGTCATTTCAGATCGAATATTCTGTAGATAATGTTCTGGTACGAGAATGGCATAGCCCTGAATTGTAGCATGGGGCTGTTACACTCTATACTTAGCAGGAGAAGAAGAGAAAGAAGTCCAAAATGGTGACACTGCCAGCCACTCTTATCACACAGTTGTGTACTCTGAACTGGTGCAAATAAAAGGTTGGGTCCTTTAAACCCACCACACTCTGTAGACACTTGGGTGACTGTGGTTTTCAATTCATTGCGAAAGTCAACCCGTGAGGCAGAAACCGCTTGGGTTGCTTTGTCCAGAATATACATAGTTTCTCATGGATTATTTGAGAAACTCAGCACTTTTAAAAGCTTCTCTGGGGAGAACATCATTAACAAAGGTGACCCTTACTTTTCATTTTAAAGCAGGTTACCGGTACATTTAAGCAGATAGTGTTGAAATAGCTGTCGACTGGCAAAATAAAGAAGTTCAGACATGAACTGTATTTTCCCATACTTCTGTTATTGTCTACGTAGTGTATTGTTTTGGTTTTTTTTTTTTTACACATGGTGAGAGCCTGTAAGCAGAGTTTTTTACTTAGTCTGTCTTTTTGAATTGTCATCTAAAACCCTCTTTTTCTTATTTGCTTGTGATCGGTTGCTAACGAGTGAGCCCGGGTGCCGCCTGTTGACTCTGACCTTTCTGTGGCGTTTGACTTGAGTGGTCACCTCTTTGACAGAGGGACGTCCCCACGAGTATATCCTCTACTGTTGTTTTGAGCTGGTGACACTCTGCCAATCAAGCACGGAACTGAATTTGAGTTGCAAATGTATCTGCCTGAAGTGTCATGTTTACGCACGTGCTGACTCTCTTTCAGTTTGGTCTTATTCACACATTGAATAATTTTGTGATGTTTTCTATCACTTAGCAACTCTTGAGAGATCACAGCATAGCTAAAAAGCAGATTTTTTTTTTTTTATGCCCCGAGCTCTCTGCTGCTTTCCACAGCTGCCACTGTTTTACAAAGTGGGGTCAGGCTGCTGTAATTGATGTCACAAGATCAACAACAAGACAAAACAGTTTAAAATTTGCTTCTCCAACTGGGTTTCACCTCCTTTTGCCTCCATGTGTCTTGCATTTGAGGATTTAACTTTCATGCCTTTTTTTCTGTACATGCTGTGGTGCCCCTTAGTCCATTCCTGTTTTTGTTTGGTATCTCTTGATTGGTTACGTTGGGCGTGCAGTGACTCTTTCACCTCCCTCCCTCCCTCCCTCTTTTCCCTTCCCCTCCTCAACCCTCACTCGCTTCTCCTGCGCCCGTCTCATTTCTGATGGGGTGGACTCAAGATGCAGCCCATTAGGGCCGACCTCACTGAGGGCTACGCTAATGTGGCCGTTTCCTTGATTGGGAGAAAGGAAGAGGGAAAGACGGCTGCGTCCTGTGTCACAATAGGTCTTTGTCTTATCGCCATTAACTGAATTAAGAAGATTTATTTAATTGATTACACTCTAACAACAGCAATCCATCATGACCAGTTTGTGTGAAAATCAGAATTGAACTTAGGAGAGGCTATAACAGCTTGATTGGGTTTTTTACTAATTAGATATAAAAAAAAATATATTGAACTAGCTGAAGTATCACAAAACCTTTTAAACTCGGTGTACATGTTGGATATTGTGCTGGTGTACAATATAAACAATTGATTCTAAGAAATACACGGATGAAGCTGTGCTATTGCTTAGTAGTAGTATTTAATACTCATCTCCCATTTGTAGGATTTTCTTTTCAAATAATTAAGTTGTTTGCTCTTTAAAAATGACTGCAGAAAACAAACAATAGTCACACATAAAGGAATCTATAATCATATAATCAGGTATGCAATTATTCACCTGTTCTTTGCATCTGCCTTTTAGCTTCACTCTCTTTTGAGGCTTATGTAAAAACAACTGTCATTACTTTACAGTTCTGACAAATTGTTGCTCTCTTTGGTTTTTCAAGTGAGAAAAACATTTATTTTCCACCAGATCTCAGTCACTGAATTAACACTGATAAGAAAAAAAAATGTTACTGAGCTCCAAAAACAGTGTTAAGAGTATTTTCAAGTTTACAGTGAACGTAAAAAAAAAGAAGAAAAAAAAGGTACAATTTCACCTGCTTGATTTTTAACAGAAGCAATAGAAAAGTGGTTATCTTAGGGTGTAATGTAACTCTCAGTGCTGCCAGAGCATTTTGTTGTTTTGTTGATTTACTTCACTTCAGAAGCTTTAGTAAATTGTTTTATTCTTTGATAACAAATTACTTCACCCTGTTTTCTTTGGCTCTCTGTTGAAGCCTCCTTTTCCCGCTGAACTCGACATGGACATCTGTAACAAATTCTATTAGACTTTAGTTTTGTGTGTTCATTTGTGGGGAATGGAAGAGAAAAAAAAAGTCACAGAAGGCCCTGTAAGTAAAGCAACACAAACTTTGATTTGCAAAGCACTTGTTGTATTTACATGGGAAGTAATCTCACACAGGGAACATTCCTGAAAGAGCTTATGTTAAAACATCGACTGAGCTGTTTAGGGCTTTTTCTCTGTGCTTTCAGAAATATTGTAACTTAAATTCTGCTTTGGAGAATTTTCCTACAGGTTCAGATTGGGGAAAATTAACTTCGACGAAATGACTTTGCAGTGTAATGTCGATTGGTGGTGAGTGTTGGTACGCTGACCTTACAGACACATGACCTTAGAGATAAGGTTTCAGTGCTGGCTTGTACTTTGGAAGGCCTCACCTCTGTTGACAGTCAAAGTGCAGTCTCGTATTTGAGTTTGTGACCACTCTGAAGTTACTGTATCTGAATCACAATCATTATTACCTATAACCTATTACCTATTGTTTTGTTTGCTTGTCCTTTTTTTTTGTGATGGCATTAATGAATACATTAGCTCAGGCCGGGTTATCTGTTGGCGTTCTCTAAAAGCTACATGCTAGAGGAATTCATATATTGCCAAAGTAAATAGTGCCGCGACAATAAATGGTACCTCTCTGTGCGGGGTTAGTGCAGAGCCGAACTGTCTGTTTGAAGACTGAATTTGTTTTCTGAAAATGAACTTCCTCAACAGGCAGGAGGTGTTTCCTTCCCTCCCGCTCCACTGTTTGAAAGTGCGAGGTGAATACTGAGCACTTCAGAAACATGACGAGAGCAAAAACAACTGCTCCTTTGTAAGAGTTTAGTGTCGGGCCAATTGTAGTGCTTTTGTGTAGGCTTTTTCCTTTTCTTTCACCTCGAGCGCTGAGTAAAACGTTTAAATCCACCAAGATTTTTTGTTAAAAAAAAGAACCACTCAGACTTGTATAAACTGTCATCTCATTAACCTTCACACTGATGAAAGCCTTATATTTAATAGCAACATTTGACCCTGTCATATAGTGGAAGACCAGGCCACTTGGTTACCTTGCTTTTTGCCACGCTCCACTCCAATCCAGTCCCTCTTTGTCTCGTCCACATTTTTAAAGCCCTAGCCAGACTGAGTAGTCACCTAAATATCAGTTCGGGTTTCAAATAACAGCCGTCACCATGGGGCTTTGCGACACACCTTTGTGTATCCGTTACAGAGGTGTAACTGGTTTGTGTCGACTGGTTTACTCTTTGCGAAGAGGGTGTGGCGTGAGGGTATGAACTCCAAGCAAGTACATGCGGAATAACAGGATTTCCAGTTGTAAAAATTGTTGTTGTCATTTTGTTGTCCAGACACGAAATGGTAAATGTTATATATTTGTTAAACAAGCTAGTGAATGAATCTGGTGTTAAAGTATGCCTTAGTGGCACTTAGTCACTCGTGCCATGACATCCAGGTTGGTTAGTGGCTTTTCCCCACTGCTCTTTGTCAGACAGGTTTGTGGAGAACAGCAGCAGACTGCTGGCCTCAGCATTTTCCGCCTGTATTGATCTCCCCACATTAGCTCTCTCTTCATGCACAGACATGAGCACAATTGCTTCCTTTACAGCATTGGCTGCCGTGGCAACTGAGTCCCGATTGTGAGATTCGCTCTTAGAAAACATCTCAAACTGGTACCTCTTCATTTCAACGCTGCCATCATCCCCTTTGCATTCCCACGTACATATCTGACACATCGGCGGCTTGATTTGCCACTTCAAGCTATCTCCATATGTCTTTGTGTATTTTTGAATAGGCTAAGTGCTTAACAGGATAAAAGAGCAGTTTGAAGGGGGGGGGGGGGTGCTTGGCACCTGCTGTTAGCCTGCCCGTTTGCACATGAATATGATGAGGCTGGTGGTGTGCCGGGCTGTTTTAACTTGCAGATGAGCTATCAGGTCAGCACCGTTGCAGCTTTGGTGTATTTTCAGGAATGAGCAGCAGTCAACAGGCCAGTCGGGCTTATTAGCTCCCTCTCCCCTCTCAACTCTCCAAACAGTAGTGCCCCATTATTCATTGCAAATCCCAGCCGCCTCTCTTTGATGCCTTTTCATAAGAGCAATGATAACTGCGATCATCGCAACAGCAGTGGTAATTGACCAGCTGCAGTCATGGCAAAACACTTCCTGTGTTTGGCTGGATGCAGCAGGACCAGCTTTCTCATCCATCCACCCGGCCTCTCTTCATATTCAAATGACGGTCATCTGGAGGAGCTGCTCAAAAGGGGATAAGCTCACTGTGGTACCCAAGGGCCCAGCCGAGGGGTCAAGTTTGTGAAGAAGAACAGAGGTGAAAGTCTTCTGCTTTAAGGTTAATCACTGGTCAGAGACTTTATCCATTGTTTGAACCTTTTTGTTTTTCTTCCACATTGTCAAACCATAATACTGGATCAGCTTTACAGGCAGTAACTGAGAAAGAAAGAACTGTGGTGTGATGTGTTCACAACCTTCACTTTAGCCACACCTTTTAAATGATTCAGAGTTTTTGCGGCACCGGTCTTTCTGGTCTGTGACCTTAATGTCTATTATTACAGTGCTGTGGCTACTGATGTTTTGAACAGGGCTCCAGTTTAATTCACAAATCACAGTCTGATTATCAATAGAAACTTGACTCACACTCACACTGTACAGATAAAATGTTGCTGTGTTCTAGCGTATCTCTCAATTACCTACAGGCATTCTGAATCATTCATGAGTCAAATTGAGAAGGTCATGGCGAGTTTTTAATTTTATTTGGATTCAAGTATTTCACTTTGATATGTGCACCTCCCATTTTGGAGATCAACAGTCAGACAGAACAGAGTCTTAAAATTCAAATCATTATTCATACATGTTGATCACTTGCTCTCTTACTTTTTGCTGCAAAACTGCATTTTGAATTACAGTCTGTGCATATATATATCCTTGTGTAAATGGCTGAATATGTTTTCAAAACGGCTCCATGGGATGATCTTGATATACATTTAGTAAAATAAACTGTGATGGCATCTATGCACAACCCCCCTCCGTTCATAAATATTTTCAGAGTAAGAAACTGTCATGTAAAAAAATGTGTGTTCTGGTGTCTCAAGCAAAGCTTTTCTTTTAATACAAATGGGCAGTTCTTTTGCTGCCTGACATATCTGATTGCTCTACTTTGCTGAGAGCTGTGATTCATCCTAGACTGAGGATAACTTGCATAGCTTACCTCACTAGCACTGAGCCTGAGCTGACGCTCTGTTTTTCTCTGTGTCTCCTGATTTCTCTTCCCCTTTTTCTCTCTTGTTCTGTAACTGCAGTCATTGTTATGTCCTCCAGCATTCAAGCTGACAGCATCTTTACCTTTGGCTTTAAAATACCCATTGACTTACTTCCTGTTTTTTGTGCCTGAAAATTGCTGAAGTATATCCAATACACTAGCACAAGTCAGTGCTGAGGATCTATGCAATGCACATGCCGTCACAGATCAGATCGATGTCTGTAATATAAGACAATCACATAAAATGCAGGAAGGCTGTCCTGTCAAATCAAATATGCTTGCTTTTAGGGCTGAGGACATTATTTTCACTTTACTCTCAGGCAACATAGCATAGCACCATTACAAGTTTTTCTCCCGATGTAGAGTTGAAAGATCATTTTTGCATCTCGCTACCTCCTCCTTTGGCATCCATGTCCTCACTGACTGGCTTTGACAAACTGACTCCTGTGTAGGTGCACTCCCTCTCTTGTCTCCATGCCACTCTGCAAACACTGACGTTTGACCCAGTTCTTATGTTATCACAGATATGAAAAGACATGCCTATCCACCACACTGTGTGCCTCCAGTGGTAGTTACTACCTCCTCTCCGCTGCGCTTCCAGAATGACCACGGCCGCCCCTCCAAGAGCCAGGACATCTGCTGTCCACATACAAGCATAGCAAGAGGGGGCTTCCTAATGGTCATCTGCAGCACTGTCAGCGAGAATGGCTGGCTTATTTTCTTATTGACTTGTTTGTAGCATTTCTGCTCTTTAATTGAATGGACCACATGGTTGTCATGGTGACACCTAGGCCATAAAGCTTGTTGCGAGCTGAGACAAAGAGCTCTTGGTCCTAACAAGCAGCATACGCAGCCACTGCTTATGTATAAACGTTTTACTGTCAGTCAGATCTTGTGAGGCCTCAAAAATGTGTTTTCATATAATGGTAAGTTTATATTAAGTTTGGCCGCATAGTCGTGCAGTGGTTGGTGCTCTCGCCTCACGTGGGTGCAAATATGGCCCGAGGCCTTCCCGTGTGGAGTTTGAATGTTCTCCCCGTGTGTGTGTGTGTGTGTGGGTTTCCTCGGGTTACTCCAGTTTCCTCCCACAGTTCAAAAAACATGCACCGGGATTCTCTGAGCAGCTATCGATTGCTCATTTCGGGAAGGAATTTCCCTTCTGGGGATTAATGCATTTGCTTTAAAATAAAAAGTAAATAAATAACATTTGCTGTATCTATGCCCATTCCTGTGCGCACAATCATTACATGATTACATGATAAACTATTAAAACTTTAGCTCTTGTCTGACACAATAGGCTTTTCAACTGCCCACTTATTAAAAAAAAGTATCATTGTCAAATTAATACGGTTGGTAAAGTAGAATTTGTCATAGATTGAAGGGCTGCTCACATATTGAATTTCCTCGTGCGAAAAAATGACTGACAAGTTGTGGTTTGTAGCCACTTAATGTCACTTAATCAGGCCCGTGCCAAATTGAGACTTGATCTTGGCTGAATGCAGATCAGGCTGGAAGAGCCATCCACTCGGTAAGATGGAGACCTGCCACTCATTCCTGCAGTCACTGGATGGTTTCATGCTCATTTACACATAACGAGCAGATGGGTCTCATCTGAAATGAGGTGGGCGTTGAGGAGTGGAGCCTTAAGTCAGTTCAGTAGTCTAAGAGGATGTCCTCAAAGGTCCTCGGCTTGAAGTCAAGAGGGTGGGGGTGTCGGGTGGGGAGCGGAGAGCCTCTCCATCCTCGCCAGCCATGGCGTTGAGGGGCAGTGAGAGGGTCTGGGAGTGCAATAGAGGCAGACAGACAGCCACAGGGCCTCTGCCCCCAGGGAAACTTAAAAAAAACAAGGTCAACGCTTGGAAGAGCACATCATTCCAAAATGTCGCATCCAGTTATTTCATACTGCCAACTTTGTTTTCAAATTCAGTTTCCCAAAGACTGTGGATTGGGCTTTTGCACACGTGATGTTAACATTAACAACCATCTCTCTCTTCTCTTTCCTCAGACCTCTTTGATTTAATGGGTCCAATCATTGGGATGTCACCAGATAAGAAAACGGAAATTCCGGGTATGCAAGAGGAGCGGACGGGGCTCAGAGGTGTCTGCGGTGTGGGAACACTGCCCGAGGCAGAGTGTGCATCCAGTCCGCTGGCAACGAGTGTGGATCGCTCCAGTGGTACGGAGGATGAGGAACTCACTAACCTCAACTGGCTTCATGAGAACCTGCTTCAGAACTTCACTCTGGGGGGTCCTGAAGCACAGCCAAGTGGCAGTCCCCTCTTCGACATCGAGGGAGACTACGGGCCAAACCAGGGCCCATCCTCTTCTTCCTCATCGTCATCGCACGGCAGGGGCAGGGAGCGGGACTCGTTGAAGTCTAAGCCCCCCTTCTCGTTTTCCCTGCTCATCTACATGGCTATTGAGCAGTCTCCCAGCAAGTCCTTACCAGTTAAAGAAATCTACGGCTGGATTCTCGAGCACTTCCCTTATTTTTCCAACGCCCCTACTGGCTGGAAGAACTCGGTTCGCCACAACCTGTCCTTGAACAAATGCTTCCGCAAGGTCGAAAGGAGTTTGGGAAAGGTACGTGAGAAAAGTGTCTTCTGACTTGCATTCACAACTTTCAGTTGAAAGTTACGAAGCAGCTGTGACATGACTACTGAATATACTGGAGGCTGTGGGTGAGCCAATGACTGAAGTTAGAAAGGAAGTGTAATTTAACTTTCAAACAACAAAACATCAAATGTGGCACGTCGATTGATAATAGTGAGAAATTGAATTCAGTAAGGCCAAATGTTGCCCTCACAATTTCGGCTGACGTAAGAACTAATCTGGCCTTGATACAAAACAGCAATGCCAACTAAACGAAGCAATTCATAAGAAAACTGCACACACTACGATACCGAGTATAATATTGATAATACCACCAGCATGAATGTGTCTTGCTTTGTTGAGCACAAGACTGCACTTTAACTGTTGCAGTGTGAACCTGCAGTGGAGCTCATGTGTCAGTGTCCAAGTCTTTACTACAGCAGCAGGGACCTCTGACTTCGCTGCGATAACGGTGGCTTCCAGTCAGGGTCACAGATACTCCTTCAGAAGAAGTGCAAACACAGCATAAGAAGATAGGAAGCAGTGCAAGGTAGGGCAAGTATTTGAACCCAAGAAACGTCTCACTCAGTCGTAATTTGAAAGGTCACGGTTAAAGAAAGAACTAAATTTGATCCTAAGTGTAGAGATTAGGTAGTGTGTGTGTCTACAGTCTTTTTCTACACAAACCTTGTAAGTTGTGTTGTACTCCTGTATACAGTAAGAAATAATGAATAGGTTCCATCCTAAACAAGTGACAAAATGACACAATGCATGTACTGCACAAACTCTATGTATGAAAGTCTTCATCCTTAAAACAACATAATTATAATTATTATATGTTTAGAAAAAGACGAGAATGCATCATATCATGTTCTCACATTATCACATTATATAGTTGATGAAAATAAAATTATATTGTGTTATTAGTAAGATTTCAGCTTGTGTATGAAAGGAAATTGTGTCATTATGTCACACAACAGCATGACGTATTCAACCTGAAACACACCGACTCTACAGGAGTGTGTGAAAGTACCACACAAATTGTTATAATGGGAATTAAATCTGTTTGTCTCTTCAGCACAATTCTTTTCTTATGCATCACATCAGTCGGTATAAAAATATTGTTATCCAGGGTCAATAAGAGCAGCATGAAAACAACATGTTTGTACTCAACATTACAGGTCCTGTCATTTTTTCCAATGGTTTTTTATTACATTTTGACTAGTTCCGTCTTCTGTCTGTCAACTTCTCTCCTGTTATTAAAACCCATAGAGAATAACTTGGATTGTGGGAGAAGGCACATTATTGAAATATCCTCAAAAATGTCTTATTCGTATTTCGTCATGGAGCCAATATTGCTAACTATGTACCCGTGTCCTAAAATCTTGAACTGTTGTATAAGAGACATTTTGCCATCAGGAATGAAAAGTTTTCAAACATTTTGCATATCAGTGAATATTCACAAGTACATAAACGGCATTCACAGTTATAACTCATAGTCTATTGAATGCTTAAAGCTCCCAAAGTCTAAATCTGCTTCATCAATACGTGGGGGTGTGGTTTGATCCCATTGTGCCAACGCCACGTCTGGTTCAGACCTGATATTTTCCCACACGAGGAGTCGATGGCGGTTAGCGCCCAGCAAGTAGCAACACAGTGCGCTGCAGGCCGCCCGTCATGCAGGTGCACAGTGTGAGCCCTCCTCCGTCTGCTGAGACACCAGCACCAGTTTCACATGACACTGGCTGGTGGTTTCCGTTGCCATGGAGACGTTTCCTTCTTCCTGCATCAGGGCTGGTTGGTAATCTGAGTCAAGGTTATTCTCCTCCCTCCCTCTATTCTCCCAGACTGGGCAGAAATACGCCAACATCAGATAAAGTGTCATACGATCCCCGTACACATCACAAGCAGACAAATAAATTCTTCACATTGGCTGTTTTGCGAAATTCTTTCTTGTGCTGTAGAGGCTGTCATGGAATTCCTCGTATTGTTTATGACTTGGGAGAAGCGTTTGCTTTAGTCATTTACATTGTGCAATATGCTGTCACTACAGTTTACTCATGCATAGTGTCTGCTGAGGTTTCTGGGAAGTTAGAACTTTTTCTTTGTATTCCAGTCAGAGCTGGATGTGTTTTAAGTGGTTCTCTGTGAAACTGCTGCTTCAAAATGAAGTGAGTAATTTGTGCAAGTCTAGGGTCATGTTTTTTTTTTTTTCTTTTTTCCTTGTAATTGATGATTGTGTCATTCACAGTGATGTGCAGTTACTCAGCTGTACAGATCACCCGAATTTATTTCTGATACTGAGATTTTTAAAGGCACTTTCTAGATTGTTTTTTAAACACTTTGTGTTTTGTTTAGCACATACATGAAGTTGATCTACTAAACATATGCACTGCTATACAATATTCCCACAACTGTTGCATAGTGACACAAAGGTTCCTGTAACAGAATAGAAATGTGTCAAAGCTCTCATGGGGAATGATGAAGTTAGCGCATATGGAAATGAACAAAGCAGGCGTTAATTTAATGTGGTGAGCACATTTGTTAGGATTCAATGATCCAATGATTTCTTGTTGTAAATGTTCAATTTGAACTTCAACCATGTCAAACAAGACACCATCAACATACCTTCTGAGCTTAAAACAAAAGGTGTTAGATCATGTCTCATTTTCAAAGTAAGCACACCTTATCACTGAAGGTCAAAATTACCAGCAGGTGTTGTCAACAAGTTCCTGGCAGGTTTTCCCCTCGCCTTCGTGTGCAGAAGCCTGATCATCCCTGCTTTGTCCTGCAGGCCAACGGAAAAGGTTCTCTCTGGTGTGTCGACCCCGAGTACCGCCCCAACTTAATCCAAGCCCTTAAGAAGCAGCCCTTCCCAGCCGCACATGCCTTCTGCACACCACCCGCCTCCCCACCCAGGTAAACCGTCATCCCTCGCCGCCTGGGAGCCGCGATTTAAGAGACCGCCGACGTTGATGTTGTAGGAAATTGTTGCTCCTTTGTTTACTGGATTCAACACTCCCTGACAAACGCATTTTAAGCCGCACAGCTAACCGGTTGGTTTTATTATTTGATTTTATTGACACACCGAAAATTTGGAAGTCATTGGACTTTTCGTTTCAAATCTTTTGAAAAGGATTAACCTGACCCTCCACGTCTTGTTTACTTTGTGCAGTGCCTCCTCACCCCCTCGCCATCTCTGTCTACAAGGCTGCTCATTCAAAGGTGAGAACTCCACTGCGCTTTTAAATGTGCATGTATACAATAAAGGCTGCCTGCCCTTAAAAAAAACCAAAAAAAAAACCATGTTGATGTGTAAAGTGCAGTTTTTCCTGCTTGTGTTTGTGTAGTATTTTGATTCTGTTGCCTTTGCACATTTCAGTCCCAGAACATTCAGCATCACCGTGCTTTTTATCCCCAACTCTTGGTTTGATTTGTTGTTTTGAAGTCATTGATGCCTCATGTAGACCATACTGTCGAAAACCTCCAGTCGATGTCTCGGCCTCCACCCCCTTGCCTCTTGGATTTGTAACCTTGACGACAGGCAGAGGTTCTGCTGGTGCTCAGTGTCGAGCACTCAGTCTCACTGTAATCATTAATAATTTAGAGCCCCAGAAGTGAGCTATGAGGCTCTCAGACACTTTGTCAGCTCTGAAAAGATCGGATGCACTCTCAGGATCAGCAGCTTCAAACTATCCTCTTATTTATGTCTTCAAATCTTATCCATAGTTTCAGTCCATTCAGTGGCGACAGACTGGATCACTGTATGGCAAGTTTAAGGTGCTCAGTCTGCCCAGTCCAAGCAGAGATGTCAGGCCACCATGCTCTCACGCCATAGGACTGACCATCATGCATGTTCTCTCCTCTTCCAGAGTCTGACATTGATGCTGCCACTGCCATGATGCTCTTAAACTCTGCCCCTGGGCACCACGTTGACCCATGTAAGAGAATCCACAAGCAGCATACTTTCATTTACTCTCCGAGGTCTTTGTCTTCAGCCCCCAACATGCCACCGTCATTGCTTAATTTTTTTTTTTTTTTTTTTCATTTTTGTGTGCTTTGATTTTCGGTGTACCACGTCTCTGGTTGTGTAAAAGCAAAACTGTGGTTATTGCGCAGGAATTGCACCAACAATATTTATTGCATTTGCTTTACAGTTTCGTCTGGGCAGGGTTATAAACATATATTTAATCAGTGTCTTGAATAAAAATTGTTTGGGAAATGTTGATATTTCAACGTGATCAAGTATCAGTTTCATGTATATCTAAAACATTTGTTGTTTTTTTTAATTAAGCATAATGTTTCCAGTTACTGAATGTATACATCATTTTTAGTATTTTTAGTTGCTTCGCAAAAGCTCCCCAAAGCAACATTTAATGTGCATGTGTTTTTGTTACAATCTGTACTTGCCCGCCATTGTTAATTCTGCTTTCACATGAATACAGAGAGCTATTTTTATATCCGCTTTTCCCTGTTGGGCCTAAACAAATCTTAGTTCTGCTTCATACCTGCACTGGAACTAACAAAGCAAGCTGATACTAGAGTTTAGCTCTGTGTCCGAATTCCGATTTTTACCTTCTTCGAATGTTCAAGGTTACTATATATCGCCTTCTTTAAAGCCTAACTAATCTTTCTATGTATTTGAACGTGAACTTGTGATTTATCTGTGGAATCCTGTGTCTGCCTCAGGCAACTCTGACGGCCCACTGGACCTCTCCCGACCCGACTCTGTTCTGGTGAGCAGCGATCCAAAGCAGGACCACAACTACAGCAGCGTAGCTCTGCAGCGCTGCTCCTCCCGTTCCTCCTCCTCCTCCCTCTCCTCCCTGGACGAAGGGGGCTGCGAAGGCAGGCAGTCTCGCCGCGCCGGCAGCGAGGGTTTCCACAGCGATGAAGATTCTGATCTCTGGGATGAGAGGGGCGTCCACCAGACCTCGCGGTGTCCGCCTGCCGTCAAGTGGCCCGCCGGCAAGCGGGCGCGGCGTGAGGTGAAGGTGGAGCTGGACGAGGAGCTGAAGGAAGCCGCCGGGTCCCTGCTGCACCTCGCCGGTATACGTAGCTGCACAGAGGGATCCAAACGCACTGTCAAGAGCACAAAACTTAACAGGAAATAAAGTTTCCTTTGCCCCCGTAAGACTCCAGATCCTGTGAATCCTAACCTCTGACCCCTGATCATGTGTCCCAGTGTGCCTCCTTCTCCTTACCTGATCGTTCATTGGCCATTTTGAGCCTTTTTTTTTTTCTTTTTTCTTTTTTTTTGTTTGGGAGTATCTCTGTCCAACAAAACAAATGGCAATAGTATCGTTCACACAGGAGAACAAAGCCATATAGAGTAACTCGGGGGTAACTACTGGGGGTGGATGTTTGGGCTATGGAGAACCATCGAGATACCTATCCAAAACAACTTGCCTACATCTGTTGGATAAGAAGATTGTGATTCAAGAATTTTCCTCTCCGAAAGACAAAATGGAGGGGGGGGAAAAAGCTGAAGCTTTTATAACTCAAGGCGTTGCATGCTTCCTCCTCAAACCTGTATCCTCTTCCAAGTGAATCTATTTATGAAGCGAATGAGTGCATGTTTGTAACAGACGAAAATCTAACCTCCTGGTGTTCAATTTCTCCTTTTTGTGCTAAAGAAAAAAAAAAAAAGTTGCCACTGTTTGAAAAGCAGTTCTTGCTCAACGAATCCTCTTATAAGAGAGATGCAATAATTAATCCACAACCTTAACTTTCTGACATTGTTCCTTGGTGGCATTTTTCCGAGTTGAGTATGCTAGTTAAACTTTACAATTAAGATAATGAATGGAGTAGTATTATGCTCTTGTTATGCGATAAACTTTCTACACAGAAGCTTCGGCTGTGTTTCAGGATTTGCAGGATGTGGGAATAGTATTACTCTGCCACTGCCAAATTTAGTTGCAAAGTTAGCTATGGTACTGAGCTCAGTTTTGTGCAACCATCGCCACACAAACTGTTTTTCGTTCACTTGTTTGTTTCTTTTGTCGCTGCTCATCCCGTTGATCCCCTTCACTCATTGTGTCATACGTTCATGTTTGCTTGACAACCTATGCAAAGTGAACATCTGCCCCAATCTGCCACATGTTCACTGCGGGCTCATAGGTTATCTGTAGAACCTTTTTTTTTTTTTTGTTTCCTTTTAAGTTTTTGCGTGTTCGTCACAGTGCATGTCGACTCCAGCCTGAGCTTGAGAGAACAGTGAAAATGAGAAGACGCTTTTCTACTACTGATAAACAAGGCTCCAGTGATATTTATGTACCGATGTGATGACAGATCTACTGTGGGGTCGCTTGGTGCTCTGCTTGCTTCTGGTGCTTTCGAATGCAGACCTGGAGGGATGGGCCATTACCACAGCATCGTGTTCTTTATTTGGATTGGGAGTTTGATTATATCTTTTTTTTTTTTTTTTTTTTGCGTTGTCCATGCACTTTGCCCCATGGACAGAGGAAATTGCTAAATTGTACAGGCCATTTTTTGCTGAATGTAGAGACTTGCACAACTTGATAGAAGTTGTGTCTGATTTTGGTTCAGAGTTTTTTTTTTTTTTTTTAATCCTCTGGGCGTATTCAACTGTAGGGAAGGGGACGGTGTAGCCACGGCCAGAAAGAAGTGATCTCCTCTATGTGTAGTCGCCTGCATGGTGAGATATTGAAGACCTGCTGCTCTCATGTTGTGCCCTCTGTTCTGGCTGACCGCTGGCGTTTTCGTCCTTGTTCTTCCTGCGAGAACAAAATAAGGAAGCGCCCGCTCTCTTCTCAAGCTGTGAAATGGAGTGTTTATTATCAGTTGATTGCGTGCAGTTTGCTGAGGGGAAGTTGCACTTGTAACATAGTTTTCATTTGAGCTCTTAAAAAAAAAAAAAAAAAAAAAAAGCTGCATGGCAGCGACCATTACAGCGTACCGTGGACGAGCACAAGGGTAACAAACTGGAATTTAAATTATTTTTTATTTTGCCACAATATAAGATCACATTGTCACTGTGACTCGTTAGTATCACATGCATGGTCAGTGCCAAACACTTTCTCGTGCCACTGATATAAAAGTGCAAAGGGCCATTGTCGCTATATTCCCCCGCTGCCTCAGTGTGGTGAAGATTTGGACTTCACTGAAGCAGGAAATGGGAGATGACTCTGGTCGGTACAGTGACTTAACCGACCTGTTGAGGTTTATTTTAGTTCTTTTAGAGTGAGAACTGTTTATTTGCAGGGTAAGCTGCTGAAGTAAAACTTGCATACACTGGTCTTGTTTAGCTGTGAAGAAAAAGAAATAAGAACAAATTATTGTTCATTAATCATCACCTTATTTATGACTTTAATTTATGGGATTTTTTGAATGCATACTCTATCAAACACCAGTCGTTTGAAACAAATGACTGGGCACATTTTTTTCTTTCCTCATTCTGTGAACTCCTCTCAAGTATTTAGTTTTTTCTTGTTTGTTTTACAGCAATACTATTATTTTTTTTTCATTTCTTGTTACAGTGATTAAGTATTTTGCCAATGTCTGTCTTTAGAGCGGGTGTTTCTTTTTCCTTTTTAACAATGACTGCCAGGTTTTGTTAATTTTTTGTTTTGCTTTTTGTGAGGCTGGATAGATGACAATGATTTTAACATTGATCCTGAAACCTTTTTGTTGCCAAAACCACTGTACACCTGGGGCTTTAGAAAGCAAGTCATCCCCCGTGTACCGCAGAAACTGATTTACTCTTTAGGTTTTTTTTTATACATCTGTCACATGTATGGTTTATGTTTAGCTGTGATGACTGAAGTAGTCACAGATTGAAGACTAGCTCTAAGCCTCATCCAAGAATAGAATCAATAAAAAGAAGACTGCCACTCATGCTTCCAGGTAGTGTTACGGGATGTTGAAATGTTTTGAGTCACTGCAAACTGGATCAGACAGAACCGAGTGCCCGGGATGCTGCTGTGTAGTTTCAGACATGTGACTATAGGAGTAACTGCAGAGATATTCTAGACAGACTAGTAGACGAATAATCTCATTATTTCTGTAGCAGTTGCAGAAGAAAAGATAGGTTGGTCTCAAAGTGACACTGAGTCAGAGCGAGCTGATCTGTGGATGAGCTACAGAAAACATTGTGTGGTCCCAGGACGTACACAAACTCAAAGCCCAGTTGGTCCATCGCTCCACAGCTATTATTAAAAATTGAATATGTGATTCTGTTGCAGTTTCCCAGGGGTGTGATAAGCGTTCGACAAAGCTGCCAACCCAGTATCAGTTTGTGTCAGTTGTCTGCCATGTCTATTGAACCGACACACCTTTTTGTTTTTGTATGCTAACCTCTGTTGATAAAATGTTTATAAGATTTATTTTCGCCAAAGATATGCAATTGCATTATATATGGTATTACAAAATATTAATAAAAACCTGTTCTTGTTATCACTGTGTGCAGACTTTTTTGAGCATCTGAGTTCTAAACACTGCTTTATCACAGCCTTAAAATACCGTCACCGTCATATTATCTTACATCTGGAATATTTTGGATCAACATTGCCACCTGCTGTGAAGGCCACAAGATGTGCATTCTTGCCAGTGGTGGTTTAGACTTCTCAGTTTTCACATAACCATGTTACAGCTGGCAAATATTTTGCACAAAGTCCTGCAGTTCAGCTCTGTTTTGACTGCGCAAGCTGTGCTCAGCACTACGTGTGGCAGCTCCAACACACTTCCCCTTTCTTTCTCCTCTGCTTGTTTCTAAATCCACCGGCGTGGCAGGCGGCCAGAAAAGCACCTCACGTTAATGTAAATTCTCGGGCTGTGCCGGTGATGGATGCATCATCAAATGTGCTAACGACACTCTTCGCTGTAAGTTAATTAGTCATGGAGGACTGAGGGATGAACACAGAGTGACCCTGAACAAGGGCTTGTCTGACTAGCCTCAGGCCCACTGGCACAGCTCTATTGTTCAATAGAGTCCTGTGTGTCGGCTGGAAGAGGGGGGCTTCTCCCTACTGACTGCCTCAATTCAGCTGGAAATCAGAGCAGCATCACCTCCCCCCCTCCCACACGGCCCTAGCAACCACGCCACGCCGACAGTTGCCAGGCAACCAGACAATGCCGGAGCCACTGGCTGTGGTGTGAGAGAGTTTGTGTTTTGCCTGTATACATTTACAGGCCGGGACTGGTGAGATGACAGCAGAGGGGAGTAAGAAAACATGATAGTTGTGCGGGGAAATTCTGAAGAGATTATTATGGATTAGGTTAAATTAATCGTGGAGGATTTGTGCTGTGATGGATGCATTAGCAACATGTCATTTCACTTCCAGTCTAAATGAGGTCATGTGCGTTTTAAAGGGAAGTCGCAGAGACCATCTCGGCCTGCGCTTCGACACAGCTGTTATTTTTGACCTTATTTTTATTCATCCCGGACAATACAACAATAAAACACAGCAGTAAATAATTTTGAATGAAATGTCCTAATTTACCTGTAGGTCTCTTGATGCAAAGGAGAAGAAAGAGAATTCTTGTATTTAAAAGCAGTTACATGAAAACAACATCCATCACCATGATCAGGTGAATTAAACCAAATTATTGCACTGACCAAATCAGTGGTTGCACATCCGACAATTACACAAAAAGAAAACAATTGTGAAGGAAAGAGTTGTCAGTGCACACTTTCAATCACACCAAACAAGAAGCCTCATTGTCTCGACCATGAACACACCTGACACATTAAATCAGCATCATGTTATGCCGAATGCACCTAAAATTAAAGGTGCATTAGAAGTGTATTAAATTATAAAATATCCATGCAATTACATTTGGATTATAATCAATGTATCATGCAACTCACAAGGAAATGCTGCTCAAAGACTCGCACACACACAAAAGTGGAGTTGGGTCTTTCAAAGTGTTTACATGGACTTATATTGGGACTGACTAAAACAATAATTAAAATACTGCAGCCGTCCCTCCATTGAGCCTGGCACTGTGGAGGCCGACAGTAGACGGCGCCCTGCTCACCAGCTGTACGTCTCGCTTCAGTCTGAACTCTGACATCTGACCTTGTCTGTTTCATTTAGGTGCAAATTTGCGTGTCAACTCCAAAATGAAAGCATTATCTGTGATGTATCGGCGTGTTTAGCCGTTTCAACATCTTTGCTGCAGCTGTCCGGACACCGGAAGTGAAGGTGCAGCTGTCAGATGAGACCGACCCGGAGGTTCCGCTCGGATCTGTTTTGCTACTTAGCAAGTTAGCTGCTGGCTCGTCAGTGGGCTAATGCTAACAGTGTTGACTTAAAGAAAACATTATTGTCATTCGGAATAACATCAGATGACCGCTGTCCTGTTTTTTTTATTTTTTATTCAGGACTCATGGTCGTCTCTCTGTCACAATGTATCCGAGTTTAGTTTCCGCTATTAACGAGTCGCCTTGGACTGGTTATCAGTAATAGCGGAAGAGACAAGCAGGGCTAGCTGAGCTACATCCAGCTCACCGCGACCACCGAGGACATTTCAGCCGGTTTGACAGCGTGCGGTGCGGACTTTGAGACGCTCAGCCTCCGGGCTCGCTGCTGTATCGTTTAGCATCAACACTTATCGACTGATAAAACGTTTTCGGCGACCATGGCTAACGTTACAGACCTTCAGGCGAAATATAGCAAGCTGGCGCAGGAGTATTCTAAGGTAAAAACCAGTCTGTTTATATCCCGTGTGGATAAAGTTGCTTGTCACTGTTGCTATGTTAGCGTTTGTTCACTTTAAACACTTGTGACTACTCATGTAAGTTAATCAGAGTAATTTGAATTATTTAATATGCCCTGCAGACAACCTGTCAATGAAAACACACAATGATCTGGGCTCTATTATGAGTATGCAGCTAATTGACCATTTATTCACATTTACATCTACAGCGTACACGGATCTAACTATAAACAATCAGATTTCCATTTTGTGGGAGTGGTTGTCATGCTGTGATGTCGCTTTCATTGACAAAGTTGATGCTTTTTTAAAACGAGGCTTTAGTTTGTACAGAAGTCTGTTGTAGCATGTTCTATCTTAAATCTAAGTAATTGCGTTGAACTCAACTAAATCCAAAATGACAATGTAATTCGAGGTATTGGTAGTGATTGTTAGTTTATCTATTCTTCAGTACTTAGCTAAACTTAGCCATGATTAAATGTGCTATTAACCTTGTATTCCCCCTTTATTGTCGAGACTGAATGCTGTTTTCCAGGTTCATAAACCTTTCTAAAGGTGAATTTATCATTTAATTGAAATTAAATCTTGCCTATGCCTGCATTTGTAGTTACTCATGCCCTTTGTGTCTGTGTCAGCTGACATCACGGGGGACGGTTGGCTGTTTCCTCTTCAAATCTCCCCTATATCCTCTCAGGAAGTGTTGCTGACTAAGTAGTTTCCATACATGCTGCCAGTATTTTCAACTTTACTGTTTTGGATAGTTAGAGATCGGACTGTACAAGGCTGAATGTAATGAAAATATAGCGGCTGCTGTTTTGCTGCATTAAGGCAAATTTATGTTCAGTCTCATACAACATCCTGTACAAGTGATTCATAATGAGAAACTTCCTTTTCATGCTATTCCTGACCACAAATATGCATGTATTGTAAATCCATCTATTCAGTTTTATTTTGCCCTCCATTCGACAGAGACAACTGCAGAAAATCTTTTAATAGGCGTGTGACCATCATTTGTAACTTACACTTTTCTTCCAAACTAAAAATATTATGTTCACGGCATTGCCAGAATCTGTGCTCATATGTGCTTAACATAAATGTGGTGTGTCTCATAAGCCTTATTTTGGATATGTGTCTACATAAGATTGATATTTAAATGTATAAAATCATCAGGATCTGAAAACAGTCTGACAAAGTTTTACTGGCATTACTGAACATTGGGCAAGTTGTGCACTTTGCAGCAGATTGCATTGTATAAAATAGATGGATAAATAAGATGGGGTTTATATGCTTCCATATATCCCTGCATCTTTGGCGATTTTATAATCTATTTGAAACAAAATTTTAGTACTTTCAACAGCTGATGAAGGGTCCAATATAATTTCATATGAGGTTCAGCACAGGTGCTGAGAATACAGGTTTCTATTTGCAACCACTTGTCCTTAGTCAGACTTTTAGTACCAAAACATAAGTCCAAGGCGTTAACTCACTGACACACACACGCACATACGTATGTTGATATATTGCATGGTAATACTTTGCATGTCTTTTGCAGCTCCGTGCTCAGAACCAGGTGCTAAAGAAAGGGGTTGTAGATGAACAGGCCAACTCCGCCTCACTGAAGGTAAAGTATCACGTGGAAAAGTAGCAGCATACTGTACATTTATCTGCAGTGACACTCTTTAACAATAGCCCGCAAAATAAATCCTGCTATATTCACATACATACACATAGCTTGAGAGTCATACTGTATATCGCCAAGTGTCTTTGAGTTATTTTTTTTGTTGTTACTTTTTTTGTGGATGTTTAGTTAACTACTCTTATGTTTTTTGTTGTGTCTCAGGAGCAGCTTAAGCAGAGAGACCAGAGCCTGAGGAAGCAAGAGCAGGAGATGGACAGTCTCAGCTTCAGGAACCAACAGCTGGCAAAGCGGGTGGAGCTCTTACAAGAAGAGCTCGCGGCGAGTGAAGCCAGAGGCAAAAAGGGGAAGGTGATCATGGGGGGGGGGAAGAAGGGAGCGGCCACATGTTTGGATAGAACAGACTTGATCACTAATGTGTTGTTGTTTTTTCCTATATATTTTTGTTGATAACCATGTGAAGTTGACCTTGCCAAGAAATGATATTAGTTTTGAAGGTTGATCGAATTTGCTTGATTTATAACTTTAGTAATTGTACACTTTGCCATTCATAAAACCTAGACCAAAGGAGACTCTCCCTCCCAGCACGGCCTACAGACCCAGAGTGTTTTTGATGAGGACCTGCAGAAAAAGATTGAAGAGAATGAGCGACTTCATATTCAAGTAGGCAGATGTATTTTTCTTTTTTTTATGTTCATACTGATCGAATGACATACTTTTGCACAGACTACCTGTACTGCTAAACTTCTGTGGGGACTGTGTATGTAATGGCTTCTTCCGGCTTCTCAATAGTTTTATGAAGCTGACGAGCAGCACAGGAGGCAGGAGGCTGAGCTTAAGGCACGACTGGACGATCTGGAGGCGGACGCCAAGCAGCATCAGGCTGTTGTGGACGGATTCACCACAAAGTACATGGAAACAATTGAGCGGCTGCAGAGTGACAAAGCACGTTTAGAGGTGAGACTATCCAGTAGAATTATGAAGTAAATACGAGGTTGTTTATTTTTCTTTTTTCTTCTGTTGATCAAAGTTAATGGGTACTCATTTTTCCTTAGGTGAAAGCACAAACTCTGGAGAGGGAAGCGAAAGAATGTCGAATGCGAACAGAAGAGTGGTACGTTGGTCAATGATATTATTGCAGTTTTTCAAGCAGTGCATGCTCATACAGCATCACAAAATTGGTGAAACCTAAACACAGAAATATGTTGTTTCATGAGAAACCATATCCCAGACCCGATGAGCCTCCCACTGCATGCTATGATTGTCTTCTTGCTCCAACAAACTATCCTCAACCCAATGTGTCATTAAAAAGGTTTTGACGAGGTGTTGAATTATTCCTGGATGATCCAAATCACAGATTTGTCTTTTTAACTTTTAACTCTTTAAAGTTGAAATGTAGACACAAATGAATGATACAAACAATCCCCCAAAAAACGATAGGTTTGTAATTCCAGAACATATTTTTTTCATTGAGTTTTGCCAGAATCTGCTCAAAAATAATGCTTTACCTGACTAGTTGCCATGGTTACTGCATTAAGTATTCTGGGTTAGTCTCTGTGGACAGGAGCTGTGATTGCAACTCGATACCCCATTACAAATTATACATTAGCAAAACTTTATGAATCATTAAAAGATCCCCCATCATCCTCCAAACCTTTGCTTTTTCCAGATATTTCTTGTCAGCAAATAAACAACTCTACAGAATTTTACACTTCTTTTTATCCAATTTGAGAATGTATTGATGCAAGTGAACATGGCATTCTGCAGCCTTAGTAACCACTTTTAAGGGTGGAAACCAGCAATAAATACACAATTTCTGCATGTTACAGTTTTAGTTTAAATCAATCATTATATGATTATACTACACGTTACCTATCAAAGTATATATTCTAAACATTTAACGCTTGTTTGGTCTCTCCATGCAGTCAGCAGCAGTTGAAGCGTTGCCAGTCTGAGCTGAACAGACAGGTGAAACAAAGCAGCAGTGTTATCCAGGAGAAAGTGCCCTTCAATGACACCAGTGAGTATCTGGCAGTATTTCAGAGCAATTGTTCCTCACTGGTACTGTAATATGTGATTCCCTGGAGTGAAACGTGTCACATTACACCCAGGTGTTTAAAGTGTAACGTTGCTCCACAAGAGGGTAAACGACTGAAACTGTACAGGCCGATGTTCACCTGCGTTTATTTTCTTTCTTCATCTTTGCAGAATTCACTGAATACAACAGCCTAAATGTGCCGTCACACAACAGAAGGCATCAGGTGAGCAAGAGCACAACAGCAGTTGCACCTTATAATGTTTGCTTCCCCCGAGGAATGTTTCAATTTTGTTTTTGTTTTAGTTTTAGTTTGTCCAGTTATTTCACAGATGGAGTAGTAACAGAGCACACACTTGGTTATCAGGGGAGTTAAACTCATTTTACAAACCAATTTGATCTCAAGAATCCGGGCCAATACAAGTCAGTGTGACTCAATAGCAACAATTCTATATATTTATATATTATTTGATAAAATGCAAACAAGTCTCTCACCAACCCCCCACCCAAGATTTAAGTCAAAATCTAACATTGTGTTTTTAACAAGGCCTCCTGTTGCAAAGTACAGAGAAATAAAAAAAACCCATGTCTGCTTGTAATTTGAATTTCAACGTTATTACATCAAAAAACGTACATTGTTCTTTTGGTTCTGATTGGAGGAATTGGTATTTTGCTTTTCAGACATGTTTAAGAAAAGATTTGACTTGAGTTAATTATGGGCAGAAAAATTAGATTCAGACCACATGAACCTGACGGGTTAACACAGCTTATGACTCTCCAAGTTTGTTAACAGATCTGACAGATCATGTCTGTTGGTAAAATACCTTTTGCCATTCAAGGTGAAAAATCTCTGTGCTTGTTTTACATGTTCAACCTTTAATTATGGCTTTAATGCTCATGCTTACACATCTAGCAACAAGGTAGAAAGCTTCCACTGCTACATCATAGATCTCTTGGATTGAATACCTGTGGTCTTGTGTTCTTTACTCTTTTTCTGATACAGTGTGATTTCTCTATGTAGTTAGAAACAGGATGTACGCTGATGCTGTGACTTTGTAATTTCAACTCGCTGGCCGGTCAGACCCCACTGTCGAGCCAGATTCGGCCTGCAGGTCACATGTTTGAAACCCCTGTGCTTTAAGACAATTCATTCAGTATTTAAAACCGTTGCGTTGTCTTTCTGTGAGTTCAGCTTAAGGCACGGGATGTGGCAGGCCAGGCCCTGAGCTTTATCCAGGATCTGGTAGCAGCCCTGTTGAACTTCCACTCCTACACAGAGCAGAGAGTGCACATCTATCCCCTGGACTCTTCCATTGAGCCGATCTCGCCTCTAAACCAGAAGGTGAGGGAAGGAATATAATTTGATAGCTGTGGAATCTATTATATGAGGTATCAACATGTGGATTGTTTAAATAAGGACAAGATTTATTTAACGACTTGGACTCAAGTTCTCCTCTTGTCTTAGTTTTCACAATATCTGCATGAGAATGCAGCCTATGTGCGCCCCCTGGAGGACAGCTTTCTGCAACTATACCAAAGCATCACAGAGGACACTGTCACAGTACTGGTGAGTTTGGAACCAACGCATTTAGTTTTTTTGTAATTGACCCAGTAATTAACTCAGTGTGTTGTTGAATTGAAGGAAACTGTGGTCGAGCTGAAGACCTTTGCTGATCATTTCTCCTCGTACACCAGCTTTCTGCTAAAGATTCTTCCCTACCAGCTGAAAAGGTCAGTGCTTTGTGGGATTTTTTGTGGTAAGCGGAGTAGTGCAACGGAGCAGGCTTTGCTGATGGCTTATCTTCTCTTTTCAGCCTGGAAGAGGAGAGTGAGGCCCCTCTTTGTACGACTGCCCTTACTGTGAAAAACCAGGAGCTGAAGAGTGACGTGAAGAGAGTAACGTCCGTGTTTGAGAAACTGCAGAGTTACATTAAAATTTTGTCCTTGCCTAGTAGGTTAACCCGACGTTTCAGGTCTTTCCACTAAATGCACTTTCTCATACATCTTCCAGGGATTTTAGTTAGTCTCACGTGTTTGTGTTCTATCAGAAAAGAGATTGAGGGTTAATAGGCTTTACAATTGTGTGTGTGACGTGTCTCAGGTGTTCAGCAGGATGCCATGCCACAGAGCAGCACCTCGGCTGTCTTCACCCAGCTGGCTGCAAGCCTGCACAGTCTTCACGACGCCATTAAAGGTGAGCAGCACATTTGGCTCATTGAAACACACAAAACATGATCCATTCATAAAAACCCAATTAGCTGTTTTCTCAACGAAAACAAAATGGCACATATTTGATGAGTCTGTACGAAAAGGCTTTAGTGTCTGTCATATTGAGGCACCAAATATTTATGTTTATGTTTATTGGGCAGTTTCCACAGCAGACTTCTTTGTGGTGGTGAAAATGAATCATGTATAGACTTAGTTTGTCTTGGAACCAATGTAGATGATGAACAGTTGTCATAAGTACTTAACACCGACAAAATGATTGTTTCAACTTCTGTTATTTAATGGTAGGACCAAAAATACCCATATTTTAGCATTTAATTGCCTGTTTTATCTGGCCCGGTGAAGCTAAACGTTACTGGACCTTTTCTTTGCTCCCTTGTCCATCCAGAGATGTCAAAGCATTACAACCAGAAGGCGAGCATTGAGCAGGAGCTGCCGACCGTCACTCAGAAGCTCTCCACCACCACGGAATGCCTGCTGGGATCGTTGGGCTCTTTGACCAGCAGCACTGGCAAGGTATGGCCAACAGGGGGCAGGCAGCAGTCACGTCTGTATTAAATGTGAAAGCTGCCGGTGATATTTGCCAGCTTCAAAGCTTGATTGCATGCGTTTGTGAGTTCTTACTGCAACTGGATCACACTGATTGGTGGGACTCAGGTGTGCATTTGTTAAATGTTGAAAGATACTATCCAAATCTGAGTTTGTACAGCTGCTCCCCAGTCCCAGTGAAGAGATGAATGACTCCTCGTTGTGAATTAAGTGACCGTTTGGCTGAGATGCGTCCGCTGTCCGACGGGCTGATGTTCAGAGTAACGCGAAGACTTAGGATGTGCAGGGCGATGTGTATTTTGAGGGCAGGCAAAAGCTTAATTGCGCAGACATTTATCATCCTGGACACGTTGTGGTGGAATCATCTTTCTGCTCTCTGCTCTAAAACACTCATTAATTTGAGGCTAAGCAGAATGCCAAGCATCCGCACAGAGGAATGTAGACATTAATTAGGTTTCCTCTGCCGAAGAAACTGCAGATATCTCTTTTTTTTTTTTTTTTTTTGTCTTTGCACAACATGAATAGTAATGTCACAATAACTTGTTGCAGATTGCCACGTTCTTCAGCAACAACTTGGACTTCTTCACATCATCAGGCTACTGTCCAAGAGGGAGCGCAGTTGTCCTCAATCCATTGCAGGCAGAGAGCATGCTGACCAACAAAAAGAAAGCTTCTGCCTATATCACCGCTATCAAAAAGGTTTGTGTGTTATTAAGTCTGTGACACTGGGAAACAATTACTTTCATTTTCAGGCCCATACACTTTTAGTCAGTCTATTGAGATTACAAAGACTAGACAGAAGCCCGTGTGAATAATTCAGCTGTTTTAAGTAGTTTTGTGTCTTTCCAAGTCGTGCTTTCTCTTTACTTGCCTTTACTGATATAGTTTACGATTTAATTTTGCCTATTTACTTCAATTTTACTCTTTTTTTTTTTTTAACGCAGTCTTAATGTTTTATAAAGGAATTTAAAAATATATAAATTGCATAACATGAATAAAGTCCTTTCTCATTTTCACGCATTTTGTTGTCTACTCTTAATAATGGATGACTTCTCCCTACTTTTATTTGTGTTGCTCCGTTCAGGTTAGGCCGCAGTCTGTTCCATACAGAGAAGCCCTGTCTAACCGCCGGATACTTACCAGCTCCACTGAGAGCAGAGAGGGGCTCACGCAGCAGGTAGGACTTTCAAACATTTCACCAGCCATTATTTAAAAGTAGATTGTGCAAGAATTCTAAATAAGGCTATAGTTAAATAATCGAACACCAAGTAGACGGCAGTCATGGTTCAAGACGTTTCTTGCTGTAGGTACACTGGGAAAATATATAAACACACCACATGAAATGGAGCTGAAATCCAGGGTCAAACATTGGCCAACCTCAGCAGTGGAGTTAATCCTCCTGGTCTGACGGGAGCGTTGTAAAGAGACAATACTCGCAGTGTGTACACTACACAGACAGCTGTTGTACTGCAGACAATGAGAGGCCATCTTGAAATGGAATTTTTAATTGAACGACGGGGCTGACAAAAGGCTTGTTGGATGTCGGCATGTTGTGCGCCGCCGGTGCCAAATCTATCGATGTCGACTCAAGAAGCCCTTCAGGATCAACACTTCCTCAAGTAAAGATCAATACTTGACAAGTCAGGAAGTGTGTAGCTTGAGTTGATGTCAGCGGCGGACAAGCACGTCTGGGTGCAGCTTCCAGTTTGTTTCGTATCTTCCGGAATTGTAATTTCATTCAATAATTAGATTGTTTGTTTGTTGTGTATGAGAAGACTTGAATACATAATTGCATTTGAAAAATAGACATTTTCATAACCATGTTCATTTACTGAAGCAAATTTAAGCATTCAAGCAACTGAAGTCCTGTGATGACGGCGTGAGACACCTTTCCGTCCCAAGATTGGGTTATTAAGTGTTGTTGATTCAATAATGGTGGAAGAAGCGGCGCTATCATCCCTTGGAAACTGTCAATGATCCTGGTGTGATGATTGTTTAAGCGGCGATGCAGAAGCTCTTAGCAGGTGATCATTAAGTTCAGCAACAGCAATGTTTCAGTTTGTGTGGGTATCATTATGGTTCTTTAATTAGTATGGCTGAGTGTGTGACGACTCAGAATGACTCCTTCATGCGCTTGTCTGTTTGGTGTTGAGGGGAAAAAATAGAACGGAACACTCAATAACATTAACCACGATCTGAAGTCATACGTTTTAAGATTAAACAGTCTTCATGGATGTGCATTTTAGAAAGCTGGAGAGGCCAGGTTGAGATGGGTTTTGGACATGTGGAGAGGGGATAGGGCGGGATCTGAGCCGAGGATCCCCCTGGAGGGAGCAGCCGAAAGACGAAGTTAAAAAAGAATGCGAAGTCGCTGCCATGTGGGGAAACCGATCACCTTGTTTACTACCCTCAAAGCTCGCTGTCTGCAGTCTGATCTAACAGTCACGAGTTCTTACAAAACACATAACCACTAACTAGCCGCGGTTAGAATGCTGACGCTGATTCAGCGCATACAAATAAACATCTCACACTCGGATTTACATGTCTCATATTGTGCCTTTAACATTAGTGGGCAAGAGCTACAACCAGGCACTCTGTATTTATGAATGATCGTGCCAGGCAGGTTTGGCTGCCATAAAAGTGATTATTGAGCGATAAAATTGTAAAAGATTCCACATCCAATTGTGAGTTTTGGTTCAATGGTGCACTCTATTACGAGAAGATGTTGAGAGTACAGCACAAAGACTCCACACTTGTCAGGGTTTAAATGACAGTGTGATGCGTAATGCATTGCAGGCAGTCACTCATATACGGGACAGAGTTTAGGAATTGAGTGTTTTCTTGTAAATAATGTCTTCAGGAAACATTTGTCATTCGAGCGTCTCATATTTTTAGAAATGGCAATGTCAGCAGCTCAAAATATCAGCAATGTCAGCCTGTCTTTTCCATCCTTTTCAAAACTGGTTTTGCTCAGTCAACTGTATTGACTTGTTTTAAGGGTGCAAAATGTGTTTTCAAGTGTATTCCCGCAAACTATTAAGGCATTTAGATTTCGGTTGAAATACTTATCCTCGGCCTTACCACAACCTTTCTTACGGCCTCTCTGCCCGAGCTCACTGCCCTGCGTTCTCCTCCCGCAGGTGCAGCAGAGCCAGGAGAAGATCGCTCGCCTGGAGCAGGAGAAGGAGCACTGGCTCCTGGAGGCTCAGCTGGGGAAGGTGCGGCTGGAGAAGGAAAACCAGCGCATTGCGGACCTGGAAGCTCAGCTCGCGGCGACTCTAGGGGGAAGTCTAAACTTGCAAGCAGCTGCAGTGAGCTCACTCACACAAAGCCAGGAGGAAGTGGAGACGGACCTGAAAGCCACGGGGAAAGAGACGACGCTGTGCACCAGCCTGGTACGGTCGCTCCTCGCGCCGCTGCTTGTTTCTGCTCACAGAGGAGGTTTTCGAGCATCACGGCACCGGTGTCTGCTTTGCCCTAACAAAGGGAGTATTAGCGTTCCTGTTCTCGCGGCTCCCACTCTTAGCAACTTTTTGCTTGATAGAACTCCGACTCCCAATGTGCCGATTCAGCAGATTTCAAGAACACTGTTTATGCAAGGCAGTGCAGAGGTCACAGTGCAGTCACAATCCAGCGCTGTTGCTTTTACTTGTACTTGTACGTGTTTTGTCTTCTACGATGAGCTCGTTGCTGCAGAGGCTCCTCTGTGCTTCGTGAGAATTTTTCGGACTTCGTTTAACCTCTGACATGTTTGTCTCTTATCACCAGGTTGGCATGTTGTGCACGACGCCCTCGATGGAACATGTGAGTAAATCCGCACGTGTTTGTGGAAACAAAATGAACCGAGTTTAAATGACGGCACGGTTACTTTGTCAACAAATGATATCCAAACGGATGTTGTGTCTGCATCCGCAGGTGGGAGACGAGGAGTCCAGGGAGCAGCTGATAAAGACTCACTACATGGCCAGAGTCGGCGAGCTCACCACCCAGCTCCAAATTTCAGACAGCAAAGCTGTGCACTTTCACTCTGAGGTGAAGCCCTTTCCTGGAGGGTTTATCTTTGTAACTGCTTCTTTGAGCAAAAAAAAAAAAATAGGCTTTTTCAGAACACACTGCCCCTCGAGCATTGTGTGTCATCTGAAATGAGATATGGAAACTCAAATCATTTGTGTTTTCCCAGTGTTTCCTGAGGCACTGGAACCCAGTGCACCCCAGTTTCCAAAACAGTTGAGATGGTGTGTGACATGCAAATGAAGGGTTTTGCAATGTACTAAATAAGTTGAGACAACAGGCTAGAAAATTAAGTGGCGCTAATACAAATAATGGAGGAGCATTTTGCTGCCAATTAGTGTGCACATCTGAAAAGCAAGAAGAGCAGCCGAGAGAGAAATGTGCTTCCATGCTGATGACCTTTCTTCATTAAAAGCAAGACCTCGCATATTCCAGCAGGCGAATTGTAAACCACATGCGGCATCCACCACAAAGAAACCGACTTCACAGTCGAGTCTGTGTTCAACTGGCTTCACCATCAGATTTCTCACATTATATAACTAAAACTCTTGCGCGCCGTCAGATAAGACTGAAACGACAGTCTTCTCCCAATGCTGCACAATGATAAACATGGCCTTATTCCAACTATTTAGAAATCTATTACTCTTAAAAGAAAACGAATAAGCTAATATTTCATGAAATTGGGTAATGTCTCACTTTTAACACCAGATTTGTGTCTAGTGTAAATTAATAGTGGATTCAGGAGAATTGCAGATGATTTTATTCTGATTTTAATTAAAACATTTATATATATTTTTACAGATCAGGTCACATTTTAAATCTGATGTTAAAGACTTATTCTGAATGTGGAGACTGACATCAGGTGACATTGTGACTAACTGCCGTGTCGGTCGCCTTCCGTTTGTGTCGTACGAGAAATGTATTTGATCTCCGTTCAGTCCTTCAACTTTTACATTTTTTCTACGTTGCATTTAACTCAGGCGCTCGTCCTTCATTAGTCAAAGGCATGTCTGCTTTTATTGTAGATTTTAAATTGGATTTATAAAACATATTTACCAAAAGGAGACCGCGGCGGTTTACTCTCATCTCTCCCTTTATAGTGTCGAGCTTTGGCTAAGAGACTAACCATCGCGGAGAAATCACGGGAGACGCTGAGTGAGGAGGTCAAACAAGCAAATAAGAACATCACACGCTTGCAGGTAAAGTTTCGCCTCATTGTCAGCGACCGCTGCCCATATTGCTTTGCATGTATTGCATTATACCGTCATATGTCAAGTGACGATGTTAGATTTCATCCATCGTGGCCCACGTTCAGATTGTCTCTTTTATGTAGGACGAGCTGGCGACAACCAAGAGGAGCTATGAAGACCAGCTGAGCATGATGAGCGACCATCTCTGTAGCATGAATGAGACTTTGAGCAAGCAGAGAGAAGAGATCGACACACTCAAACTGGGTATTAAGGTAAAAAAAGTTAACAGTTGCCAAATGTTTCTTTTTTCTTTTCTTTTTTAAATCACTGAGGTTTGTCTCAACTGTACCAACACAAGAAAAGGGGGCGACACTAATCCAGACAGTGTGTGCAGTTGGAAGTGAAATGTGACATGGTGAAGTTTTTGTCAGTTCCGAGGTGAAGCTGCAGGTCATCAGCCGTGTTGGGGTTGTCGCCGTGTTTGATGGGAAAAGCACCTGCTGCAGCCATCTGAAGAAGTCGTTAAACTGGAGCTGCAGTAAAGGGGAGAGAGGGGCCTGTTTTCAGGCGCATGTGCTAATTCCTGCCCGCGCACACAGATGGCTGCTTGTTGGGGGGGGGGGGGGGGGGGAGTGCAGGACTGAACATGTTTGTGATCTCAAGGTGGTGATTCTCTCTTCAAGGCCAACAACCAGCCTCGGCATGTTTTCGGGGCCTGGAGGGAGCTCTTTAAACCAACTGCACCTGAACGCACCACGGAGCCTTTAGTTTCATGGCAGATTTGGTTTGTTGAAATGTTTTCGAGAACTGATCTCATTGTTTGTTTGTTTTTTTTTCTTTAGGGAAATGCCAAAAAGAACAAAGGTCGCTAGAGCTGCTCTCTCAACTCGGCTCTGTTTGGCATCACAAAGGGCACCTTGGGAGACGATCTTTACTGAGATCTACTCCCAGTAGCGTCTTGGTACCAACACTGTCACCGAACCACGTGCTCGCTGCATGAGCCTCAGAGTTCCTCCCTTGTCAGACTGTGGCAATACAAAGGAACTGTTTGGAGATGTAAACCTGTTTGATTGAAGAAGCATTGCTTTATTTTCCCCCGATTTTTCATCACCGCACCAATTAAAATGTAAAACAAGTTGCTGAAAATGCTTTTTGAAACTGTACCGGAAGTTTCTACTTGACCTTTGGGTCAACGCAGTGGGGGTGAAACTAACGTCTCCAAAAAAAGCCCCCTTAAAGGGGCGGAGGAATATAAGGAGTTGAAGTTGATAATAGTTACTGAGTCAAAACTTGAAGACCAAACCTTGTTAATCGTTGTTGGTGTTTTTTCTTCTTTTTGCTTAATTTGTGTGAGAGTGAGAACATGAAACTGCATTCTTACTGCTTGTTTGTCAAAGTATAGGTGAGCAGAGTGAACGTTGGTTTGACTGCAGGCTTTACAACACGTGAGCATTTGTTTTACAAATCAATTCTTTTCAGATCAAATTTGCGATTATTTCTCCCACGAGGTCTTATGCTCTCGTATGCTTACCCACAGTGTAATGTCCCTTCTGACATGTGCAAATATAGCAAGCTTATTTAAAGAAGGGCCCTAAATGTCAACGAAAAACAAAGAAATGCTACATTCCTCCGTTTTGTTGGGGAGAAAAGAAGTCTATCCTGTGGGAGTGAAGAGAAAAAGAAAAGACGTCTGCCTCGAAGCACTGATTACCTATGTTTACCTTGATGGAGAAGGACGGACAAGTCGGAGCGTGTGAAATGATGTCAGTCCGTCTCTGCGTAGTCACTCAAGCAGTAGCCGTTATAATCACCAAAGTGAGTGTAGCTGTGCAACTCTGAAGCACGGCAGTCTGAGTTCATGTTATGTACGGTGGGAAAAAGGGTTTAATGTGAATATCCACTCAGTAAAATCACAATGTTGTACTGTATAATGTCTTATACATGTATAGAGATAAATATATATAAGAAAGGCATTTATCCAGAAGTTTCAAATCTTTATTTTCCAGACATTTTGAGAACCAAGTCTGCAGCTATAGTTTCTTTTGTGTGTCTCCTATAAGACTAGATTACTGAAAATTGTCACAGCGAGACATTGTCCTGCACTCAGACAAATGGTGAGTCATGGTGGAGGGCAGTTGAAGTTTACAGTAAAGCGGAGCCTCCCTGGCTTGTAGTGACACGAGGTAAATGAAAGCAAAGCCCAGCGGTGCTTTGTCAGCACTTCATTCGAACCTCTTGTTTGCCAGTCTACAGCTGCCAGCAGACCTTTGATCGCGAAGATTTGCCAACGCCCTCTCGGGTGAATGAAAGAAAAAAAGAACTTGTACTCTCACAATGTAATATGTCGGAAAGCACACATGGATATGCAAAACAAAATAAAGAGCTTGATCAAAAATGTGAGTGTTTGTACATGAATCCACCCGGTGAGGAATGATTGTGACCTAACTTCACGTGCAGGGCGTCGGGGAGTTGGGATGGAGTGGGATTTTAATATCTGTCAGTCTGTAACACACCCAAACCACTGGGAAATGAGACAGGAGCTGGAAAGAAGAGAACTGGGAGAACAGTTCTTTTTTTCCCTTTTTTTTTTAATGCGTCACTTGTTTTGGAAAGAAAAGCAAGTCATTTCATTTGATATGATGCTTTCAAGTGCTCTTTGTACGCAACTAGTTAATTCAGCGAAAACACTTAAACCACCATGAGATTCATATATTTTTGACCAGACAGACTGAAAAGTAGATCATGTAAACATAATAAAATGTGTTGCTTGAAATGGTTTGTTGGGAGTAAAAGAACAGAATCCACATGACAGAACAACTATTGTGTTTAATTTTATTCATCAGGAACTTTGTGAACTCCTTTATTTGCTTAATATTTTTGAGACTTTCAAGCTCTGCTGTGAATTACACAGACCATATAATGGACAGAAAACCAAACATTCACTATTCATTGTGAGCAAATTATGAAGTTGTTGAAGAAAAACTTAAAACAAACATCCATTTCATGTACCATTTTGTTCAACTCAGGCAAATCACAGCTGTCAAGATATCAAGGCCAGGACTGATCGCCATTCTGGCATCAACAAGGCATTTTTACACAAAGAATGGCAGCTTACTTTACATGTTGTCTTTATGTAATAATTATCCATAAACTGTAGAGAGGGTTGAAAACTCCAGTAGTTAACAGTTTCTGAAATATCCAGAGCAGCTGGTCTGACCTCAACAGCTATACCATGTTTAAAATCACACAAATCACCTTTCTTCCTCGGTTATTATCAGTTTAAACTCCAGCAGCTCCTCTTGACAGTGCCTATGAGCCTAAAAACAATGAGTTGCTGAACAGGTATATCAAATTAAGTTATATTTATAAACAGAAGCATGCGCATTTATTATACCGAAACCTCTACGGGTCTTTCATCTAGCAGTTGTTTAGTTAGTTAATTCACTGAACACAAACAATAACAAACTTTGAGCCTGTCATCATACTTGAAGGTGTAGTTTCTTGCATGGAACCCGTGCGCCGGTGTGGCGATGTTGACATTTCCCACGGCCGTGAACGCAGCTGCGCTCTGTCCCGTTGGAGGACAGTCTGTGTGAAGTCGGGAGGGGAAACGCAGCGTTCATAAAACTCTCAGGATTTACACTCTGCCATTTTGAGCAAAACCGACCGACAGCGGACTGCAGACGCGTCCCTCAGACGCAAACCATGACCTGAAGCTCTGGCGAAGTTTTGCAGTCGTGAAGTTGTGAGTATGTTTACGGTCGCAGTCTGTTTTCGTGGAGGCAGCTCAGTGAGTTCAGGTCACGTTAGGGAATAAAAGAACTGTTCGGGTGGATTCTGGCTTGGATGGTGGACTCGTTGTGCGGCTCTTGGCTTTGGGACTGAGTGGCGCTTCTCACTGAAGCGTGGGCAGAGTTACGGGAGCGGGAGGAGAAGTAGCACGGAGTGTGACAACTTTTACGCGGCGGCGGACTTCATGCATCAAAACAATGGCGCGGCCGTGATCCCGGGAGTGGGCCTCTCTGTCCGGGACACGGGCCTGGCTCTGTTGTGGATGACAGCATGCTGCTGCGATTGTTTCTCTCTGCTCACTCAGTTGCTATGGACGATGGAGAGAGAGACAGAGAGTTGTGCATGTTGGTCATTTACTGACGCTGCAACGCACCTAACCAGAGTGCAACACTGTCAGTGTGCGTGGGCGCGATCTACCGATCTCAGTGCGCAAATAATGGATCCTCAGCACTCATATTGGCCGATCGACCAGATTTCGGGTTATTGTTGGGTAACGCGATTGACTGATCTTTAATTACGGATCCATTATTTCAGCAATCGGGAGATCTCGCAAATTGCCACCAAAAAATGCTATATAAAAAAAACTTGCTTGCATATTCCAAACCTCCTTAAAAAGGATGAAACTCTGATACATGTGGGACTTCAACGTGAGGCAGCATTATCCAAGTTGCATAAAAGAAAAGAAAAGTATACACAATGTCAAGAAAGGATACCGTAAACAAAAAGACCCATATAGAAGTGCAAAAAACAACTTCTCATAAGTTAATAACATTATTAGTATCAAGAATTGGTTTCAATTTACCTAAAAGAAAGTGACAGTGTGTTAGTTTGAAAATGCGGATCAAAGTTTTGAAGCTCAAGTTGATCCCAGTGCTGAGTAAGCACATTGCATGGCAGCTATGAGTGTGTGTGAACAAATGGATGAATGAATGAATGAATGTGATGTGTGGGAATGCTGAAGCAGTGAGATTGCAATACGATCCATTGATCCGTCCAGCTTCTTTACCAATTTAACCAATTCAGGATCATAGGATGCTGGAAGTGATAGTGAAGGCAGGGCACACCTCAAATAAGTCACCAATCCATCACAGTTAAACAATGACTCACACACAGTTGAGGTCGGTGTGAGGAGAACGTGAAAACTCTGCATACAAAGAGCCAGAGTCAAATCGGAGATCTGGGCATGAGGCAGTAGTACTCACTATACAGTACAGCAGCTGGCAAAGTAGATTGTGGAGAAGTCGCATACTTGGAATGAAATAGAAATACAAAAGTGAAGTCCCTTGAAATACCGCTAATTGACATTGTGGGTATTTTTTTAACTTTTAATTTGTAGCTAAAGTGTCGAAGAATCGTTAAGTCAGCTCATCTGTCACCATACAGTCAATACAGTTTTACGATTTCGCTGCCAGATGTCAGGAGGCTTCAGTGAAATTGGCTGTTGAGCTTTGATTACTTTTCAATTCCTTCTTTGCTTTGCATTAGAACAAAAAAGTTACTCACTGTTTCAGAAGTCACACTCGCACAATTTTAAGGGCTCTGTTTCCTCTAAGTTTTCGATTCCCCCATTCCCACATACCTCGGAAAAACATTCATGTACAAACGTCTCCCAGCATTTCAAAGAAAAGGAATTTAATTTCACATTTATGGGAGTGGAGCAACTATCAGAAGTGTGTGTCATGCATTGGGACATCAAAGATGCTGCCTGCATTAGTGTTTCTTTTAATGTGTTAGGGAGAGGTTCTTGTCACTTTTGTGTATATTGAGCATAATTTACATGATCTTATAATATACATTTGCGATGTTTTTGCTCTCTGGTGTTTGTCCTAAGTTGGACGGGTGATCTGCCCACAGTGGATGTAGGTTTTTCATTGATTTCAAAGCTCTGGTCTCTTTCACTCAATATTCAGCCTGAGGCTAATGCAGTGAACAAAGTGAGCCTGGTTGCATCTGTAAATGTGTGTTCATTCCCTTGATCACTAGTTTTGATTGAGACTGCAATATAAACACTTCAGGACATGTAATGGATTGAACGCAAGTTATTTAAAAAAAAAAGTTAAATGTGGGGTTTTCTATATATTGTGATGTCATGCTTTAGTTGTATTTACAGTGAATGTTGGGGCGACACTGTTTTCCTTTTTAATCTAAAAAAATTATAATAATGGGGTCCTGACCCCCCCTGGAATTACCTGTGATTTCTGCTGAAAGGCTATTTTCAACTAGAATTAATCATAAATTTAAACACACAGGACTCCTGCAATCAGAGGTTATATTGATTCATTCAGTGTTCGAGGACAGAGAAACTGCAACACCCAAACTTTCTCTTCTGCTTTGGTTCGATGGGCGGACACGGCTCAATTTTCAGCGTTGCCACTGGAAATGGGTCATCAGATTTTCAGCTCTGTACTAGATTACACCGTCATTGTGGTTCCAGCAGCAGCAGTCTGTCATCAAGTCAAATGAGATAGTGTCGAGTTCTGTTTGTGCTTTTTCTCAGGAAGACAGTGCTGCGAGAGTGAGCAGGAAACATCCCAAGGATCCAACAGGAACTTGTCTGTTTTCGTCAGGAAGCATCTGCAAACTACAGTTAAAGTTCAAACCCGTTTTATTCCCAGACCACAGAAGTTTTGTCTCAGTTATCATTTGTCACTGAAGTCCCGTCACGCAGTGTCAGCGTGAGACAGTTTGGTTGCACTTCTCCTTCAGTGGAGTCCAAGTTCCCAAGATATTCGGTGCAAGTTTCACATGGCACGTGAATGACTTTTGCACTGCTTGACAGCTCTTCTGTTTGCAAACGTGGTTTCCTCCTGCAGCTTTGAGGACTCGCACATCACAAGTCTTGGGTCCGAATGACCTCTCTCCAAGCAGCTCTTCTGCAACTTCTCATGACATCAGTTGTACCCAATAGTTGTGGTTATACATGACTTAACACTTTTCTTCACCGGCCCGAGGGTCAGCAAGTGTAGTCACTGACATAAATATAGTAATAATGAGTAATGATATATTTTTAGTTACAGCATTGGATTACATGTGCTGCGTCTTAACTGCAGCGCTGCATTGCATTTGGAGGCAAGCTACATTCCGTCTCGGAACATATCTTCTCCCCTATTGCGACCCCCAAATAATTATATCAAAATTAGGAATGTGGTTAAAATTGATTCTTCTGACTTGCTTTGTAAATCCAGTGCAGTGCCAAATTAATGTCATAAGGCCGTCTCCTTCCAAAGGCGTCTCCTCCCTCTGCCTTTTGGGACGTTTGACTGTGAAAAATAACCATGAACTCATGAAATCATGACCTGTAAATGTGGTGTGTTTTTGCAGCTCGGAATTAATGATATCATGATAATATTTGTTGTCAGTTCACACGACTGGAAAAGGCTGGTATTTCCTGTGTGCAGAGCTGCGTGTCCCAGAGGAATGCGAGGAATGTATCCTTTTGTCCTCCATAGATTTAGCAGTGTCTCGTTCCTCCTGCACTGCCTGTGAGCTGCACAGCCCAGGAGGAGAGGGCAAAGAGCCTGAAAGACTATCAGCAGACCCCCCGTGGAGACCCCCCCCCCCCCCCCCCACCACAATCCTCCAAATCAAACCTGATGAGTTCTATTAGTCTGCACCCATATTACAAACATCCTTTCCTTAAAAAGATGTGACCTCAGCGTTTTGACAGAGAAATCGTCAACCCGTTATTGTGAAGCAGAACCCCCTCTTCCCTGTTTATTTATAGCAACAGGAACTTTCCACTGGATGTCTCCTCCATACGAGTCATGGCTGTGATTTGGAAGGGAGGAGGGAGGCTGTAATTGAGGCTTTTTGCCCCTTTTCATGGGTACGTGTAGTTTTAGCATAAAGTGGCCTCTCTGTGCGTCTGAGCTGGGCGTCACTGAGCGCAGAGCTGACGGCTCGTCAAAGGACAGATTGTGACCCAGTGGTGAGAAAATTACCTCCCGAGATAATACAAAGATGACAACATTTTAACTCCCCGACAGTGCACAACTTTGCTCTCCAGAAATATTTCCTCATTTTATCAGGATATGAGTCCTATGTTGAAAATAGCTCCGCAGGTCTAATATTGGAGAAGATGAAACATAAATCTTGGAGAGATTCAGCTGGCTTTGCAGCAGCTTGTTGTACCTGGTTCTCACTGTTGAATTCATGCTGTTTAATGAGGCTGGATCTTTGCTGCCATGCCTAACTTTTCTCACGCGCATTTTGCAGCAGTGTTGTTATTAAATATTTAGATTATGCTCATTTGAAAGCACAGAGTGTCTAAAATACACCATTTATACAGCAAAAACCTTTGAACTCCCACAACTCTGAAGTTTCAGCTTTATCTTTCATAAATACTCCTTTGGGCCAGAAGGAAATCTGAAAAAGTTTCCCAAAGCTTTGAGAAACTTTTGGAGTATATATATATAATTTTTTTTTAAACTAATGTTGGTTTTTCAAAGTTTAAATGGGGAAAATAAATACCGTGTGACAATATTCAATTCTAATGAGGATGGCCGTGTTGTTATTTGTTTAGTATTTCAGTTTATTCACGTATATCAGCACATGACCAGATGAGTAAAAGGCTGCATTCCTGTATTAGCTTTCTGGACTGCAAGCCAAAGCAAATCTAAATAAATAAGAGGAAACAATAAAGTTGGTGGTATTTTATTAACTTCCCACATGTGACAGACACATGCCTCGAGTTACACGACAGTCTGAGACAAATCACACTCGGCTAATAGTGCAAAGGCAAGTATTGAAACTTTTCCTGGAGGCTTTTGCTACTGTGGCTTTGTCCCTTTGATGCATCACAGTGAAGGATTGTTTGCACTACTCTGATGGAAAGACTGTTCATCTCATAAATGTCTGTATGAGGGATTATCTTAAAGCAGCAAGAAGAAATAATAAAATCCAGAATTTCTGGTGTCACTGCGGGAAGATGTGTGGCTGCTTAACTGACACCAAAATGCACAATGCTGACTTATACTTGTCAATAAAGTACCTGAAGGAAACATGTTTATTTTACACACTTTATTTTCTAGCAAACAGGACCAGGATTTTTAAGAATTTATTGTGAATATTTGGATTTTAATGGTAATTAATTTTTTTTATGTATGTGTATTCTGATGTAGGACACTTGGGGAACGGTCGGACCAACAAAGGAGAAGCTGCTGTGTGAACCATTCATCAGGCCTCCTTCGCCATGTGTTCAACAAACCATTCGAACTGGGTCACGTTTGAAGATGACAATACGCCGCTCTCGTCACCTCAGAAGCCCCTACAGTCCCCGTCGCATATCAAAGCATCGGTACCGCGTCCCAATGGTTTGAAATTAGGTCTTCCTCCAATCAGAGACACTTCCTGGAGCTTCAGTAGTTCCCTGGAATCCCCTCAAAGCCACTCCAGTCTTAGTGGAGGCTCCTGTGTACCATGTAACACGCCTTTTTGCACTCCTGTGAGTGGGGTTCCCAGCAGCGCATCCCCATTTCACCCAAGCACGTGGGACAAAAATGACTTCTTTCAGAGGTCGCCCAGCACACCCACCTCGTCTATTCCCTCTCCTGCATCAGAAGCCTCCGCTCAAACCTCAGATGGACCAAGCCCTTTCCCGTCTTTCCAGGGAAGCTCAGGACACTTTAACCCCTTCTGGGCTGGATCCAGATACAGCGCCGAGGCAGATAGCTCTTCCTCTGACTCAGATACTGACAACAGCCTACCACGTTTCTTTATTCGGACCAAAGATGGCAGTGAGCCTCCACGCGACCAACTTCAGAACTCCCTTTCCTTCGTTTGTGACAAAGTGGAAGGCCTAAGAGCCGACGAAGACCATGAACGAGAGTCAAATAAAGATTGGGAGAGGCGGCTGAGTTGCAAAAGCGAGGTGTTGAGTGAGAGCTCATCTCAGTTTGTTCCTCGGGGTCTGTTTCGTAGCCAAAAAAGAGACGGCTGGTCCGTCATGGTCAGGATTCCCGAGAAGAAGAACCGCATGTCCTCTCGACAGTGGGGAACAATCTATCTCCGCTTGTTGACGGGAGGTGTGCTGCAGATGTACTATGAGAAAGGGCTGGAGAAGCCGTACAAGGAGTTCCAGCTTCTCCCTCAGTGCAGGCTCTCGGATATCAAACTGGAAAGCTACAGTGAACCCCGCAAAGTCCTCACGGTGAAGGTGGAGCATTTCTCCTACACAGAAAAGAAGCGCTTTCACCCAAAGCTGGAGGTCAGTCACGACGCGGAGATAGAGCAGCTGCTCAAGTTTGGCTCCACGGCACACGACGAATTGGAGGACCTGGTGGCCTCCATAGAAGAGGAGATCTTCAAGCTGCCCGTACCCCACCAGCAGAGACGGCATTACGAGGAGCAGGAGCTGTCGCTGCAGATCACCGATCACATCTGGATACAACTAGATAAGTTTGGAGAAGTGATGGAGCGCACAGCCTTCACACAGGTTCACTGTCTTGCTTTTCTGAATGGACCCGGGGAATGTTTTCTCGCTCTCAATGATCTTGGATTGCTGCAGTTTGACTCCAGTTACGGGTCAGAGGATGGCACTGAACTTTGGATGGAGATTGCCGACTGCCATTTTCACAAATGCGTGAATGAGGCAGAGTTTCAAAGATCCCGGCTGATTAAATTCTCACCTCCTGATGCGTACAGGGCCGAGCTGATGCGCTACAAGACGACAGTCCTGGGTTGCACAGAAATTCCCTTCTCAATCAAAGCTGTGGTCACAGTTCAAGGTGCCTATGTGGAGCTGCAAGCTTTTCTCAACATGTCAGCCACTTTCCTCTCGTCTCTGAGGGTGTCAGACGCTCAACCGCTGTGTGAGAATGTGGTGATCCGCGTGCCGGTGCCTGGCGACTGGGTCAAAGTTACACAAACGGTGGCATTACTGCGACAGAGATCATTGAAGGCCAGAATGAACAGAAATGCCTGCTTGGGTGCTGTCAGCGCTGCAGATTCACAACCCGTCATGCAGGTGTCCATCGGCTCTGTGAAGTACGAGAATGTATATTCAGCCATTATGTGGAGGATCGACAGGCTGCCGGCTAAGAATTCCGGTAATACATTCTTTCTCACAACAGCAGCTTAACCCATCATTTTGTCATTAGCTTCTGGCCCTTGAATTCCTCACATGCACACAACGTTTGCTGTCTGCGGTGTAACTCTTCACTAAAATTAACCTCCTTTCTCCTTTTGCAGCAGTGGACCATCCCCATACATTTTCTTGCAAACTGGAGCTGGGATCTGATCAGGAGATCCCAAGTGACTGGTACCCTTTCGTCACCATGGAGTGTGAAATCACGGGTGCTGTTGTTTCACAGACCAGAATTAAATCCCTGGGCACCGTGAATGACATTCAGCCACAGAAACACGTGACGAGCTGGACCCGCTATCATTGTCAGGTGGGGTTCTTTATTGAGTCATGACTGGTGCATGCAAATGTTAAAATCCACTTTTTCTTTTGTAACAAAGCCCATCATGAACAATCTTCAATCTTTTAACTGAAATAAGTCTGAAATCCTTTCTTCCACCGTGTTTCCCTCCAGTCTACTGCTGGCTAAAGCCTCTTGCCTCTGTAACTGAATGATTTATGTAGCCTGCATGTTTTCGCAGTGTGCTTGTTTCCACAAAAGTATTGCTCTCATGCAAATTTTGCAGCAGTAAAGTACCTTGCGTTTTCTACATTTTCTATTTCAGTGACAGATCTATAAACACTACAATCTCCTGAGAACACATTAGAGTAGCTATAACATTTTGAGGGGAAATTGTATTCAGTGTCTTCTTTGTAATTTCCACACAATGCTGGCAGGCTGTGTTAGGCTGGTTTGAACTTGTTATATAATTTGGGATTTTGAGTGGCGTCTTTCTGTCACCATGATTGTAATGCTAGATTGTATGAATTCATCTGAGGTTTAAGTGAAACAATAATGATCAGTAGCCTTCATAGCAATGTTGAGATGAGGTTTGATTTGATGTATCGAAGAACATGAAAACTCGACATTGTAAAATCCCTTAAGCCAAACCAGACTTGAAACTGTTGGCACGATGAGATGACAGTGCTAACTGCTACACCATCGCTCCATTAGTTTCAAACATTTTGCTCTCTCATGAATAGTTAGAGGCTTTGGAGGACAGTGAGAGTGTATGTGGCACGAGAGATGATGGACTGTGAGCTTCAGCATGGTTTACATTTCATCTAATCTGGGTAATTGAGGTATGATGCATCAGTCAAGCTTGTAAAAAAAAACTGAGAAGAGACTCTTTGTGCCATCTTGTGTTGAAAAGTGGAATCGCATGAAGTGACATGTTGGCTTGCTAGCACACAGCTCTGACTATGTTTACCTAAACTCAGTCAAGGTTTTTTTTTTCCAAATTTGTGCAGATGAAGAAAACACCTTTTAGCTTGCACCAAAATAACCTCTTTTTGTATACTTTAGGTGGAGGTAGAGAAGAAGTGGATTGAAACTGAGTCACAGAAGCAGTCTGGATGTATGACACAGTGATGAATGGAGATGCTCTGAAGAGGACGTCGTGCCTTTGATCCAAGACATTTACTTAAAGGTGAAAAGGGACAAAAACAAAAGAACAAAAACAAGGGTGACAAGGGGCTTTCTGCTTATATCTGGGGTCGCATTCATCTAATTATAATTTCAGATTACTTCTCATGGACGTTAACTCATTTTGAGGTTGTTTTTTTTGACAGAGTGATTTTGTAGACCAATAAACAATTAAATATATTTTTTTCTGCCTAGCACTTTACATTTAATAGATTAAATGAATATGAAATTACAGTTTGTATGAGTAATGTATATGAGCTTATATTTGCTTTGTCTGCACTGTCTTCCACAATGACTACCAGCCTTAATGGATGCACGCCAAATGGAACGTATAAGATAAACAACATAAGGAGTCACCATTCTTCTTCGTAGTACAGAAATCATCATGAGATGCTTCAGTTAACGGTATTTTTTTCTCATCGTTTTTTTCCCCCTCAATTCGTTTTTATATTCACTAAATTCTATGCAGTAATCATCATTTTGGTATTTTGTTTCTAAGGCGTCATGTTCATATTTATCAGAAAGTGTGAAAAAATAAAAGTGGACTGGAAAAATAATGCTGCAGTCGCAGTTTGAAACAAACCCAACAGCATCACAGCTACCTAGACTGGTCCACTGTTGGTTCAGTTATTCAATGTTTAAAAAAAAAAAAAGTTTTTTACACAAACTCGTGCTGTGACATTTGTGATACAGCAATAGATTCCAATATTTAAAGACTTGAATAATTTTTTTCCATGAATACATTACTTATGTTGTTTATTTTAATCTGACCGTTGACTTTATATCAAGGGTGTATTTAGTGGGATTGTAAATTTATTTAAACAATTCAGATCTTTATTATGCGATGCTTTGGGCTGTGAATAGTGTGGAATAATAGAAAAAGAAATTGGTGAAGGTTTATAGTCTATGAATTGTGAGGTACCTGGCTTGAGTAAAAAAAAAAAGAAACTTGATTAAAACCGGATGACTTGTGTTACTTCTTTACAGTTATTCACCTCACTCTACGATACAAAAAGCTCATGCTATAACAGTATATAATGTGTCAATGGAAATACAGAGACCGTCATGCACTCCTGATTTAGAGTTACCAGTGCTAACCACAACAAAAGCCAACTTAAATTAGGCTTTTAAGCAATATTCTGCAGTCAGCACACACAGTGCTACACATGCAAGAGAACTAGAGGTTTTTGAAACAATATTTTTCATACTGGCTCCAGTGGCGATGGAGCTATTTTCAGCTGAAGCCACAGGGATCTATTCAGTCTTCATGTGGAAAACATGCACCCTTGAATGTTTTTAAGCAAGGTTTCTTTCTATTAATATACAACCGGATCCATGTTTCAATGCTCTTTTGGTTTCATCTCCAGAGTTTTACTTACATAATCTTATTTATTAAAAGCAAAAATACACGGAAAATGCTCCTCAACTCATAAGTAGATTTCAACTCATTTTCACGAGGTAAAAATAAAACTATAGTTATTATAGTAATTGTAATATTTAGGGAACAGGGACCACAAGTTTCACTCGAAACTCCTTTCTGGCTTTAAAGTAAGTATAGTCTATTAAAACAGACATAAGACTGTGGGGTTGGGTATATGTCAATAAAGCCTCCAACCTCTTATAATTAATGGAAAGTGTTTGCCTGTTTGAACCCACATTAGCTTTGTAGTGAACTGGCAGCTAAATGCCTTTTAGTCTCAGCAACTGCAGTATCCACAGGGGTGCGTCTTGTTGCTGCCTTCCAGCCCCGGCCTCTCATCCTCATCAGACGAGTGGAGCTGCAGAAGTGCCAGCCGCGCTCGGAGGAAGCAGGGGTCACGGCTCCTGCTGCTGCGCATCCATTGAACACCAACTTCAAAATTAAGTGTTTTGTAAAGGGTATGTTTTTAAATCCAACCACTGTGGACCCTTGGGATCAGGAGCTGTGTTCAATTCACAGCAACAAGGAAGGAACCAAAAAGGATGTACAGTTCTGCTGGACAGAGATCTTTGGGAGATTATCTACATCTCTTCTCATTTAGCATCAGGAAAATTATTGATCAATATAGTGTTTTTAGTAGTCTTTTTATCAAAATATTGAAAACTACAAGTGGCTGTATCGTAGGTCACTTGCAGCACTTGTAATTTTAATGGTGATGTACATTGCATGGCGCTGTATTTGTTTTGCATTGCACATGTGATTAAGTTGCACCCTGCACTGAATTTACTAATTGTAAATTTGTACATTATTTTTTTGGCTGCATTAGCTGATTTGTTTTGTTAAATGTGCTGTGATTTTCACTATAGGTTATTAGGTACAAACAAATGGTGTTCACAAGGTATAGGGAAGAAGAAGAGGGGGATGTGCACTAGGTGTTTTCACTGTGACAACATTTTTGCTTATCTATTACTTGCTGTCTTTGCTTTAGTTTGCTAATATGTGATTGGATTAAACAAGGGGGTGCAAATAGATTGACTGGAGAGGAGGTAGGATTTAATAAGCTCATGCTTCCTTCTAATCTTTTTCAAACTAGACTTCAACTTCAACGTATTATGTTTTTACTTACTAAATTCCAAATAGAAATAAATAAAAAAATGACATGAAATGAAATGGAAAAAGTAATTTAGGTACCGTAATGGTTATAACTTTGTGACATTGTGGCAACAATGTGAACTCATCCAAGAACGATGTATTTCAACCTTTTGACATGGACAAATGATGTACAAGAACAGATAAAAGTCATCACATGCTGATTGTGGTAAAATGGCACTGCATTGTCACTTTTTGTTGTTCTTATAAATAACTGACACAGGTATGTTAAAGGCTGCTGACGGGGAAAGTTGTTTTTGTTGTTGTTTTTTTAACCCTTCCTACAATAACACCATACACCATAACAGAGTGAGACTCTCCTTTAGGTTTTTTCAGACAGACACTTTGAAGGTCTCAGGTATAATCCAGCTCACCTGCGCTCCTCCCACTAATCAACCCTCACTACCTGCTGCCGACACCGGAAGCAGCACAGCGCAGCGCAGCCTCTTACCACAACCGTCCTTATTTCTTCTTGAAGCATGCTGAAAAACGCAAGCCCCGTGGTGAGTGAAACCTTTGTCCCCTTTCGTTAGTTTTTTTTTTTTTTCTGAAAGCGAAGCTGCTGCGTTTTGTCGGGGAGGACGCAGAAATGCGCTCCTGAAAACACTTTGTATTGAGTCTCAGTCTGCAACACAGTTCTTAATTTTAACAGGACTGATTGTGATGATAGACAAACGACCAACTGTACATTTTCGCTTTTTAGGACCATGCATTAAAAAACAAAACAAAAAAAGTTTTATGAATTTGAATTTGTGTTATGAAACAAATTAACAATTTTGCCTCAAGATATGACCGGCTTAATCAGTATCTGTGTGATATTGTATGGATGTATGTATGAAACATGAAAAAACATTGATATAAAAAATATAATCGAAATATTTTATCAATCACAGGACATTTTTTCAGCCGATGTGGCTGCTGTGCAAGGCGTTCCATCCATCTAATGAAAGCAGTTTGGGGTTCAGAGTCTTGCTCAAGGACACTTTCACGTGTGGGCAGGGAAAGACGGAGAGTCAAACTTGCAACCATCCAATTGAAAGACGACCACTCTACCAACTCAGCCATAGACACCCCCATCAAATATAAAACTAAAATATAAAAACAGGAAACTATGAGAATAAAGTATAAACTATGATTGAATCAAATAAACCCAATAATAATATATTAATATATAACCTTCAAATCAAAAAAAGCAAATGTCCTAAGTTTACGTTTAACTTTGTTACCATTTATTCCTCCTTCCTCTCTACCCGGACATAGTAACAAAAGAAGGCTTCACGCTTGAATTGATTCATAGATGTGAATGTTTCCAGCCTGAGATGTCCTAATAAATCATTGAAGACCAGTGTGAAGCAATTTTCTCCTCAAATATGTCCAGACCTTGGGTAGATGGGAATAAAAAAACATAAAAAATCATGAAATATTCTCATGTACTGCAATGCAGTATTGTTGACCTCCATGTCTTGTGAATCTAAAATAAAAAAACCGAAATAAAAAGACTTCAATATTTCTATTCTGCGTAATGCTTCAACGGCATTCTTTGGAGGAACAAACCTCTTCTAATTCAGGATGTACCTGTATGCCACTATATCTGGTTTACCAGTATACGTCACACTAATTCACATTTATCAAGAAGCTGGAATTGAAAACGGACTATTATAGTTACTTGACAACTGGCACCTCTCTCTCATCTACGATGAACCATGTCTTAAAATGAAGGCAGTTTTGCCAGTGTAGGCAGGTCTCATCTAAAGCTCCCTGGATCGTCCTCAAGACGGCTGAATGCATGCTGGACATCCCAAACAATCTTACAGAGCTGCAAGCTATTTTCAGAAGGGGGAATGAAATCACCCAAACAAAAAGTGAATGTCTCTTAGCAGCTATCACAACCTCAGATATTTCCTTAAGGCAGTTTTACAAAGTGCAGACCACGCAGGTACTTTTGCTTGAGGCTCTTATGCTTTTTTTGTTATTTGTATGCCATTAAAAATAAGAAATATGAAAAATATTTAAATATCTAATATTATGTTTACTGGGTCTTGCTTATCTACTTACAGTAAAAATAGATTTGAGGTGTGAGTTAATGTTTCACAGCTTTGACCAAGACAGAAACATTAATAATTAGTTCTTTCTTTCTATATATATAAAGTTTGTGGTATATCATAGCAGACCAACACCTTCTGACTTGCAATTTTTTATTTATTTGTTTTGTCAACAACTGCAGGCTAAACTCTACTTGTCCATAATTGATGATGTGATTGACGGCATGAGAGAGCTCTTCTTTGAGGACGGGCTTGAAGACCGTGTCCTGGATGATTTAAAACATGTGAGTCATATTCTGCACCCTGTCTTGGTGGAAAAAAAGAACTCAAGCTAATATATTTAGAGGGGAAATGTGAACCACACCAGGAAGACATGCCACTGTGTCTGTTGATGTGCAGCTTTGGAAGTCCAAGATGATGCAGTCAAAAGCAATGGAAGACTTCAGGAAGAACAGCGTCAACTCCTCCAACTTCGTACTGCAGCTTCCTGCCAACTACAATCAGCCTGATCAGGAGCTCACCGGTAACCTCATGTTGACGGCCGTTCGCCGCTCATCAAGAAAAGTCTGTCATTGAGTTTATGTACCTGGTGAAAACTACTCTAAAATATGCCTCTTAATATGAAGAGGGGGAAGATTACTATTCCGTTTGGATTCAGGTGGCATATTTTAAAATGCCGCGGCATTTTAATTTCATTTGCGAATAAGTGACAACAAAAATCTTTTTAAAAGTGACCTTTGCGTTGGTTTTGTTTTTCAGCCTCAGTTCTGATCCCCGCGAGTCAGAATATCCACTTCCAAGCCAGGGTAAGTTTCATCACCTAGATTAGTCCTATCATATTCCTATACAAGAGGTTTGACTTCTCTATGTCGAAAATTATCAATTCAGCTCCATGGGTTTTCTAACACAATGATTAATTAAGTTCAAATTATCTACTTTTCGTAAATCAATTTGGTAGCATTTGCGGCTGTTCATGCCTGTCAGGTTTGATCTTCATACATCACAGTCCGTTCAGATTTCTTTGTTGGTGCATCCATCTCATTTCTGGAAGTGTGAATGCTGCCATCTGAACTCCGGAGAAGCAAAAAAGATCTCAGTCCAAACAAACTGTGGAGCGTTTGATTGAAATACGAGCATAGCAGAGACCACAGACATCTGAAATCAAAGAACATGACAGGCATCAGACTCTTCCATCTTCCCCGTGGCATGTCTTTGTAGGCGTGTGCAGAGATTTCACTCCTGCTGGTTCGACTTCATACATCGGATAAGCTCTTGATGAGCTCTGTTGGTTAGGAAAACACTCTTCACAATAATCCCATGTGCTTCAATGTTCAGCACACAGCATTGTTCCCCAACATTCTCCAGAAAGCTGTCCAACTTATCTTTTCAGTTAACAATCCTTTGCTCCATTGTTTAAAAGGTCAGTATGCATTCGAAGCGACTCGGACCAGAAATCCGATAAGTCGTCATCAAGAGCTGAGTCACAGTAATCTGTGCAGTTTCTTGTAGGAATTAAATGCTTCCACAGAGTTGTTACCTCTGTCATGTTCACTTGACCTTTTTGACACAACAACTCACAAATGTCTGCCTCTGAGTGGAAAAAGCCACCGTCGCGTTGAGGATACAGTTCATTTCACCGCCATCTGACAAGAGTATTTATTAAATAAAGCTTATGGAGCTTCACCCTGCATACGAACTAATGTGTTTACACATTTTGTTGCAGGGCAATTCAGAGGCACTTGCTACTTTCTCCCTCCCAGCTGGGTTGACTTACCCTGTGCAGATACCAGCAGGAGTCACTCTCCAAACAGCCTCTGGTATGCTGTGGCCCCAACTCTTTTAACAGTTCAAACATGTGTTTGTTTGTCCCCTGAATTGCCCGGCACTAATGCATTTTCCCTCCCGTTCCGTCTGAAGGTCAACTGTACAAGGTCAATGTTCCCGTCGTGGTTACTCAGGCTCCAGGCAATCAGCAGCCGGCGTCTCAGCCCACACAGAAAGCCACTGAATGGAGGAAAGCTCCGGCCCCACAGCCAGCTGCAGCACCGCCAGATCCCATCCTGCCTCACGAGGGGGAGCCTTCCTCGGCTTCAGCCTCTTCTGTCACCCCGCCAGTGGCTGGTCTACCCCCCGTTCAGGACGTCGGCCCCTGCCAACACTCTCCAGAGCCAGAGGTCACACTGGCAGAAAATGAGTCGGGTCCACAAACTGAGCCTATCAACCTCAGTACGAGTGCCTTGCCCTGCGCCCAGTTATTAGACTACCAGATCAGGACGGAGGAGGCTTTGATGCAATCGGCACAGAGCAGGGACATTGAGGACATCCTGAAAGAAGTGATTGAGGAGGAGAGGGAGAAAGCAGAGAGGGCAAGGAATCAAGCACCTGTGATGGATGGCCAGTTGGACAGCGCTCTCGGGGTAAATGAAAACCGTATTCACTTTTTAGGCCAATAAACAAATAACAAAGGAACAAAGCAGCCTTATGGGTGATATTTAGTTTTTTTTTTTTTTTTAATTTATGGCTATTTGGTGGGCCATCTCTTTTTTTTTTTTTCTTCTTCTTGATAAACTACCAGCTGGTTGCACTTCATTATTCACTTTTTCAGCAAAATGAATATAGTTTCTGAAAATAACATGCGTTTTAAAAAAAAAGAAAAAATAGCCTGGAGTCAATACCTTCTCTATCCTGAGTCAGGTCACTATAAGCAATCCGTGCCGATGTTGGATATAATTTAGACCAGCCTCCCTCCAGATATGTGCCCTGTGGCTACTTTATACAAATCCAAAGAAATGCATGTTGGGTCACCTGAGTCTTAATATTGAACATTTCCGCATACTAACATTGATACAAGATTCTAATTATGATAAACTCTGAAAGTACGAGACGTAAATGCAATCACCTCACTAAATCTTCCTGTCGAATTAGCTTCCATACTGTTCATTTCATCCATTCACTGCTTAACTATTCCTCTCACTCGACGGCTAATCCGTCTTCATTTCTCCGAGCTTGATCGAGGCTAACTGACATTTCTTCTTGTTTCCTGCAAAGCTGGACTTGAACTACAATGCCTTGTCAGACATCGTTCAGCTGGACGGCGCAGCAGACAACTCTGACCACGAGGAAGAGAACGGGCCCCCCCTGGAAGAGACGGACTTCCTGGGTCTGATCAGTGCAGAGGCCATCAGGGCCCTGCAGGAGGAGAATGGGAGCAGTGACGGGAACAACACGTCCTCCAGCAGTGAGGCTGAAGAGATGGATGAGTTTGCTGACGTGGAGGAAGAGGTTTGTACTTCTTTACTTTTGTCTGGCGGTACATCCGAAATGTCCCTCCTAAACTCCTTATCTATCGACTTTCACTTAACCCCCGGAAGTGTTTTGTGTAGCGGCCATGAGAAGGACTGTCCGAGTTCTCACTAAACAAAGGAAAGGATGTTCGTTGCTTCCTTTAGAGCCTCCTTTGGCATAGGATAGCACCGATACGTCCTTTCGCAAAGGAGGCGAGCTCGTGCTGCCCCACAATTTCTTGAGGTGACAAAATTTAAGGGGACCCGCTCATCTGAGCGTTTACGGAAAATCACGATGGCGGGAAAAAGGACGCAGATCATGCAAGTTACCAAAGCAATAATCTGCATTGAACAACTTTAAATAATGTAAAACCCAAATGGGCTTTTTATAGTCCACTTTGGGAAACTTTTAGTTGTTTTCCACACCACGGCAGACGCCACTAACTTGCGCCACAGTCGCATTATTATAAGGTCACTAAGTGAAAGTGCGGTCCGACTGCCACACCGTGATCGCCTTTCACGAACTACTTTAGGAAGCCTTCTAACACCTTTCCTGAACCCCATGATGTCATCCACGTAGTCAAGTGAAAGTCCATAGATAAGGAGAAAAGAGGGACTTTTCGGACATACCCACAGTCTCGAGGCGGCTCACCATAGACTGCTTGTTTCTATGTGCTCCTTTCTGTTGATTAGGACCCTCTGAACTCAGGAGATGATGTGATTGAGCAAGACATCCCAGATCTCTTTGACACCGACAATGTAATCGTTTGCCAGTATGACAAAGTAAGGGGGAAAAAAAACCCTGTCCATTTATTTTCATCTCAACTAAGCCATTTGCTGATTATCCATAGGAATATTGCACATGAGACATGTCCCTTTGTTTTGCAGATTCACCGCAGCAAGAACCGCTGGAGGTTTCATCTGAAAGACGGCGTGATGTGTTATGGGGGCCGAGACCACGTGTTCTCCAAAGCTGTTGGGGAAGCGGAGTGGTGATGAGCTCCGTGCTCTTGAAGAGTCATGTTCAGAAAGAAAACGGTGAATGCAAAAGGGAAAGCCAATCAGCGAGTTGAGACGTCTTGGTGGTGTAATTTGACTCGCAGAGCTGGCAGTTAAGACACCACTGTGCCAAATTATTGATAATTGTTTTTCATTATGTGATTATTACAACAGTACTGCATGTTGTTTGTGATGATGCAGCAAGTTAGTCAGTACTGTTTATCAAATGGCAAAAATTTGTGTTGTATTATATTTTGCTGAAAATAGTTTTAATTGCAGAAAAGCCTTGTTTCAACAGTAATCTTTTATGTTTTTCAAAAACTGTAAAGACATGACTTTATTCATATTTGAAATTAAAAAAAGAAGCTTTTTTTGCATTCAATCAACAGTTGTCTGTCTGTCCATCCATTCATCTATACCACTTTATTCAATTCAGGTTCCCGGGCCACTGGAGCCGATCCCAGTTGATTGTGGGTTAAGTCTGAGTACATTCTAATGAAGGAAACTGAAGTATCCAGAGAGAAAAAAGTCAATTTCTGCACAGGTAAAATATGCAAACTCTACACTGAAAAGAAGCGATACGTTTACTATGATAACTGTTTAAACTTGAGGCAAAATTTATGACGCCCCCCCCCCCAAAAAAAAAAAAAATGAAAAAGAAAAGGGAATGAGAGGTTGATTTTTCATTCCACTTAATCTTGTCAGAGGACTAAATTTATCAAGAAAATAATCAAATCGCAGTAACTGTAAAAAGGACTTTATTCAACATGGTTCAAGGTGTTTTATTGTCATATCACCAGTAAAAGCCAGGTTTCACAGTGAATGAAATTCTTATTTTGCCATCTACCCTGGAGCAGACATACATAAGAATATACACAAAAAATTGAATAAAATATAAAATAACAGAGCAGTGCAAAAATATTAGTAAGAAAGTGAGATGTGCAAAATGTAAACATGTCAGAAGCTGTTCAGAAGTCTGATGGCAATGGGGAAGAAATAGTTTTTGAGTCCATTCTAACATGGTGCAGTCACTGGACAGCACTTGTTTTCCAGCACAAAAATGAATAATGGTGAACTCCAGCCTAAGTCGTGGAAATCAAAAGCAAGCATGTTTGTGCAGTTAAAGTTGAGGCTTTTAAAATGTAAATTAAAACAGGATGCAGTTGTTTATAAATCTCATGAAATCATATTTTATTCACAAAACAGACATGTGTTCAGAGACATTCAAGACATTTTACTTGTTTATAAATGAATGGCTTATTCTGGTTATAAATGCTGTATTTCCAACGGTTTGTCAATGTAATTGTTGAGACACTTCCAGTGCATACAGAAATGGATGTTTGGCGTGGAATATGAAATACACTATTTCATATTTTAGCACCAAAATGTAGTGCTAGATGGTGAACGCCATGAAAACGAAGTGAGGCATCATTATGATAGAAAAGGCAGGAGACAATTTGAGCTTTAAAGGAAAGAAAACATTGCTACTGCTGCCAAGTCATGACTGCAGCTTGTATACCTCCCAGTCCGAATGTGTCATGAGGACAACAAACCAAAATGTGGCACTTAAACACATCTGAGGTCAAAGCCTCAGTCACATACGCTAAATCGTAAACTCTCCTACCCCGGTATCGCTATCATTTAAGAACAATGACATTCATGCTCTTTGTCTCATGATGTCACCCTTCATGTAAAGTACTGCTTTTTAGAGACCCTCTCGTGATCATTAGATATGTGCTTTAGAGCAGCTTTTCAAACAAACTGTCCTGTTTTGTTTGATTTCCAACCGTCTGCTTCCCTGACCACAGTTCCCGTGTCTTCACTTTGAGATCTTTTGGCCCAAATTGATGGAATTCTCATTTCACAAACTGAACTAGATCAAAATGTGATCCGATGCCTGGATACACAAGACTGACAAGTCTTTTGATTCTGACCTAAATTTGGGGGAAAAAATGCTACACTGTTTTTGTATTTAACAAGACAGATGTTGCCTTAAAGTTTGTAACAAATTATTTTCTTAAATTCTTAAGGCAATCCCTCATCTTAATATGATAAGCATAAAACCCAAGTGAGTCTGATTTCCTGTTGGATACTTTCTGGGCGCTGGTCAGGTTTGACGCCAGAGTCTGTGACCTGTAGAAGTCAGCATTGGAATGGCAGCAGCTGCTTCGACTGAGCAGCAGACACATGTCCCTCCTGAAGGCCCGTGTGAAGATAGTGTACAGGAAGGGATTGCAGAGAGAGTTGATGGGATAGAAAAGGATGAGGAGGATCTTTGAGTGAGACACAGTTATGAGCGGCATACCCAGGGCTGCAGAAATGGCAAAAAACGAGATTGGCGCCATACAGAGGAAGTCTGTGAAAATGAGCACCGCCATGCGTTTGGCAATCTTGGTGTCTCCGTGACGAGTGGAGTGCTCCGGGTTGCGCACGCTGAGATACATGCAAATATAACAGTAACAAACCACCAGGAATGCAATGACATTGAGAATGAGCACAACCACCACATAAATCTGAGAGCTCAGCGTGTCGATGTCCATGGGCAGACAGATGCTCACTTTGCTGTAACTGCTGACCCCCACTAGAGGGAGCAGAGCAACCAGCAGAGAGAAGACCCAGCCTACCCCCATCATGGCTGTCACGTGGTGCATCCGCAGTCTCTTGTTGACATGCATGGCATTGGTAATAGTGTGCCAGCGTTCAAGGCTGATCACAGTCAGTGTGTACACTGACAACTCGCTGGCGAACACTGTCAGAAACCCTGCTGCCCCACATCCGGGGCCCGTCTGCCAGTCCGTGGCGTGGTTGTAGTATTCCTGATGGGAGAGGTAGTCCATGAAGGCAATCATCATCAAATAGACTCCCATGCACAGGTCAGCAAAGGCCAAGTTACAAATGAGAAATCTGGAGATGGTTAACTTTTGGCGGCTGATTATAAGGATGACCAGAACAGCGAGGTTGCCAGCCACTGCAAAAACGGTAATTATCCAGGTGAGGCAGCGCAGGAAGGGAAAGCCCAGCAGGTCCTCGCAGGGATTAAAGGCATCTGGCTCTGGAGTGCACTTGACAAGCGGGCTCATATTAGGACAGTTGAAATCCAGGTCCTGATACTCAAAGGTAATTTCATTGAAAACTTCGATTCCATTGGTCATGGATTCTCTGGAGAAAACACAAATATTAAAGTTACTATAAAAAGCTCATGCTCAAGGGACAATATGATAAATAACAGTAATATTGTGTAAATATTTCAGAACGGGTAGGAATGGCTTCTTAACACCAAAAACTGCAAGGAGGATCAAATTATAATGCAGGTGGAATGATTAACAAAGTTTGATGTAAATCCATCCATCCTCTACACAGGTTCATCCATCTAGGTGTCGCAGCGCCACTATAAGTGCAGACAGAGTACAACCTGAACAAGTCGGGGTGCAAACACACACGCAGTCACTCCTATGAGTAATGTAGAATCACCACTGAGCCGTTTTCTCTTTGGACTGTGGAAGCCAAAGCATCCAGTGAAAACCCACACAGACGGGGAGAACATGCAAACCGCCACTTGGAGTCAGACTTGTTCATCTGCCAAAGCTAGTAAGGCTGCTCTGTGAAACTTGTATTTCTAATTGGTGCGATTGACAGGGCCCATTGACAGACCTTTATTTTTAAGGAGTGGTCACAGCATTTGTGTTTTTGTCTCTGTTTTCTATATAAATACAGTCTGGTTTTGTTTGCCAGATTATTAAGAAAATGATTACTTGTACAGCAAGCAACCACAGAGAGACGATGGAAACACACCGAGGATGGTGATGCACTGAGACCCGAGAGAGATCAGTGATGCAGTAGATAAAGCGAGCCAGATTATTGCTTGAGAAGAAGCAATAACGTAAAAGCCAAAGAAGAATTATGACAGCCTCACAAGCGTCAGGCTTTTGCCAACATTAGTCTCTGGAGAACTACTGTAGCTGTGAGTATTTCAGATGTTTCAGTAGATCTCTGCGTACTCACATGAAACAAGAAGTTCTATCGGATGCAACAAAGTTTAGACAACCTATTGGCTTTAAAGGATGCGGACCCTGCCTTTGTACATTTTCCTGTGTTTTGTACCGGCAGTCGTCGTTCAAAATGGCATGATATTGAACATGTATTTAATTTTTTGGATGAAACTCAACATGTTCATGTTTTGTCAAAAGATACTATATCAAATGTGGAATTGTTTCCCCCCCACTGCATTCAAACGTTTTTGACTTAAAACAATTGCATATACAATTTTCCTCAGTAATTCATTGTTGTTTTATTTGTCCAGTCAGCTAGTGATAGATTTGGACTTTGTATAACCTCTGATTCAAATGGAGCTGGACATCTCAGAGTCAGAAGGACCAATCTGAAAAACGTTAAAAGATACCAAAATTATGAAAGTGTTAATTTTTCTGGTGATGTGGTTTTACAAATTGTTTGCGATCGATCTGTGTGGAACACCAGCAGCTTTTAGTGCTGACATTTCCACTTTACTTTTGTGTAAAAGTTATATTATTTGGCGCGTGGGTGACTTACAGATCTGTTGCAGCAGGTTCACAAAACTTTGAGATGTTCTTCAAGGCACTTTCCCTTTGTAAAAATAAAACAAAGAAGAAAAGGTCAGTCCGTGTAAAGTATTGATAAAAACAACTACTAATTGCCAACCAAGTGATGATCTGTATTCTCTGAAAAGGGCTTTGGTCCTTTATGCAGATTTGAATGGATTTGTGATGGTCTTCTGGTTACCTTTGTTTCCGGCGTGATTTGTTGAAGGCGCAGCAGTGGCTTGGGTACGTAAGCGCGGCCTCGGACAGCTCGGCCAGGTTTTCCAGCGGAGGGAGGCTCTTCAGGGCAAAGGCAAAGCTGGCGTTCAGAAATTTCACTTGCCTCAACCCTTTTGGAGGTAGAGAACTCAGAGCTGTGGAGGAAACATCCCTGCATCACGCATGCAGAGAATATAGACATACGTTTCAGTACAAACCGGGAACAAAGGAAAAATACTGTGCATACATTTTGTTGCTCGTTCAAGAACAATGGATTGTTAAGGTGAATTGGATGAGACCACAAGAGAATAATTTTCAATTATACAAAGTTAATTATCCTTTCATTCATATGGAATTGTCCAGGATCCTAACCATGTTGCGCAAGGGTTCTAAATGGACTTCAGACAGACGAACCAAACAACACCTCTCTGGGAAATAATATAAGATATGTTTTATGGCCACTGTAGATTCTCTTGAGCAGTTTACACACCCACAAGCAATATAATATTTCATTAAAGATCTGAAAAGAAGCCTGGAAAATGTGATTAATCTGACAATGTTTAGCTGAGTTGTGGAGTGTCTTCATATTCAGACCGATGAGTGAATGTATTTTATTTGCTCAACCATAACAAGTCTTTTGTTAAAAATAAAGCAAAGATTCTCATTGGTCATTGAATTTGAATTTAGGAAGAAATGTACTTCATCCTGCAATATTCAATTTAATGCCATTCAGAAATGTTCATAACAAGGAAGAATGACGTATAAGTTAAGAGGAATGAATGTTATAGAAAATACGAAAAACTTATTGAAATCTATAAAACATAGTGAAACCAGCAGATTGTGCACCCTGGTTTACTTTTAATGTGGCATTTATTGTCATCACATGTGAAATTAGCCAGAATCACACATTGATAAGAAAGATGACTTTTCACATCTGTTCCACAATTGCTTTGAACAAGAGACTGAGCTGCATGCACTGCGAACTTTGTGTTTGCTCACTTATCAGTATTCAGCAGCTCTGCAAGCCTTGTTGGTTGTTTACACAGACAGGCTGTCACCACCCTGATGTTTATACAATAAAATAATAAACATTGTTATGAATATTAATCTTGCTTCATGACCCTGTTCAAATATAATCTCTTTAATGCTTTTGATTGAAGATTAAAATTTTTCATGTTTTTCTTGCGACTTCGTATTTTTTGACACTGCACAAAGAAAATGATCACTTTCATTACTGAATAAAGGCTTTTGCAGGTGAGCATGTCATGTTCACATTGCATATCTAATTGGTACAAAGAATATGTAGTGTTACAAAGTAGAAGAAGCGAGAATATAACAATGAAGAGCAACATTAAATATTAATGTTTTTCTGTTGCACGTCACACAAGTAAGGTTGTAATGTAAATTATTTTAATTCAAAGACTAACATCAGTTACAATAAGGAGCTAAATCCAATAATCCCTGCATGCATGATAAACCCCTCTGATGCATCACAGTAGTGGACTGTTTTTCAAAAGAGCACTTATGAAAATGTTACGAATGAGCCAAAAGTGGGTAGCAAATCCAAAACGCTATAGTTAAAAGTTTTGAAGAGCGAAGTGAGTAATTTTCTCTGCAGGTGTATCACTTCAGTCTGTTTCACAGCCACAATTTCATTTGGTCACGTCGTCAAGATGAAGCTTTAAGATTCTCTATTGATCCATAAAAGGAAATTGCAGTGTTGGTGCAGCATCACTTCACACCAGATACTGGATTAAAAAAAAAAAAAAAAAAAGGCAATACACTAGATAAAAGCACTAAGGATACAATTTTCAGGATAATATAAAGGTGAGAAATTCTCAAATCAAAAGAAAATTACAATGTTTTTTTTTTTTGTCGTGTGCCTCCCCTGGGTGGTGCCAGAAAACTCATGTGGGAGCAGCAACAGGAGAAAACATCTAGAATGAGATATCCGCTCCATGCAGAATGTATCAATTTAAACCATCCGCGGTGAAAGAAGTAAGACGGAACGGACGAAATGTTATAAGTACTTAAGTTCTGAATATTTATGCGATCATTGAGCTTTTCTTTTTGCTCCACTGGTACAGTGTATTTTTTGCAAAAAGGTCCTAACTAACACACACACACACACACACACACACACACACACACACACACACACACACACACACACACACACACACACACACACACACACACATTAACTTGTTGCAATTGGGGAAAAAAAAATGTCAGACCTTGTGCGGGTAAATTCCACTACATTGGAGAGACTTTAAGCCTCACAGTTGCTACGATGCCTGTTTAATGGTGGCCAAAAAGTCCAATTTCATATCTGAAATGGTATCTATGTGACTTTCATGAGAAGAAGAGATCTTGAAGGCTTTGGATGTTTTTAATGAGAATCATATTTATTGGTAGATGGCCTTTGGTAGGTGTGATTTAAAAAAAAAAAAAAATCTTTTTACACATTGAAAGACCCAGGATTCCATGGATACACCTTCAACTTGTAGAAAGTACATATTTCCTGTATTGGTCTGAATATAAGATGGCTTTTATGCCCCTGGTAATAGGTTTGACAGAGCCACTCAAATGTCAAGGCTGTGTATTAAACAGTGGGTTCGTGGCCATACTGGGGGAACAACAAGCCAGCCACAGGTTCTCGATGTTATCGACAAGCTTTTCAAAGACTTGAAAATACTTAAAATACTGTATTTTAGATTCTTGGGCAAGAGTGACAATAGATGGAGTGAACACCAGTGGAGCAGGTGTTTTCTGCGCAATAACACCTGAGGAGATTAGAAACTGGAGACTGTACATAAAGAGGAAACATCTGAGGCATATAATAAATGAAAACTAAACTAAATCGTCTTATATGTGGACCGATACGGTAATTTAGATTTTCTTAGTACTTGACTCTCAGTGACAGGGACTTACAGAGAACTTGGACCTGTGGCTCCTTCAAAAGCATCTTCTTCAATGTAACTGAGATCCTTGTTGTCTCTCAAAACTCTACAAAAGACACAAAACAACAACACATGACCTCAAACCCAGCTACAGTTTTGCATTTGAAATACAAAGTGAAAAGAAAATCAAAGATGACACTTTAATGGCCAACAATGCCCAAAACCATTTTTCATCGACTTTCTGTTTTCTCAACTTGACACTGAGGATGAGCCACATTATTTTTAGACTGCAGGGTGTCTGTACATATCTCATCCACATCAGCATTCAGCATTACAGGGACGAGCAGGGAAACAACAGGGCATCCAATCTTTGTTTAGTCTTATATAATGTTTGTTTGGCTGTACGCTTGATTAGGAAATGAATGAACCTTAATCTGCCACAATAGCTACCAACAACATACTGCATTGTTTTAATATTTGTGCCAGAGAAAACAACAATTCTGCAAGATTAGACATACTTACAGTGAGCTGAGCTTGGTTCCATTGAATGCATGAGATTTTATTTCCTTGAAGCCGTTCTTGACCAGGTTCCTGTCAAGGACAAGGTGCTATAAATTTTCGTTCAGTCGGAAGCAGCCACCAAGGTTAGAGGGCATTTAATTACATAAAGCACGATAGAACAAATCAAGGAAAATTCCTAACAAATGTTGACAAATTGCTGATTTTTCGCCATGATAATGTGGCATCAAAGAGGAATTGGCTCCTGGACTCACATGTTCACGTCCTCTCCAGCGATACCATGGAAGGAATTGGCAGGGATGATGTCGATTCTCGTGTTATCATCCATTTGTCTGCATGAAGACCAGATAATATTCACTTCAGTTGTTTGGCTAAACTATCAGACAGACAAAATTATGTATTTTGACGCGTGAAGAGAGCAGCATGCTGAACTGTGACACACACGGAGGAGTTTGCTGTCGTGACATCGATACAACTTGAGCTTCACTTTGGCACGAAGAACACACAGTTTTGCAACTTGCAAAAAAAATAGCCCAAAGAAAACCTATTTTTGAACAGGATTACTTACAGGAGAAAATTTGGCGCCAAAGAATTGATGGTGGTGAAGTCTGGGAAGTGTACGATGCCCGTGTTGGAGATTCTCCTGTGAGATGAGCAACGTGTGATTGTTTTAAGAACACATTTTCAAAGAACCAACAAAGTTGCAGATTGCAGAGACATTTAAGAACACAGTTATACAAAAACCCTTTGACTCTTTCACGCTTGACTTGCAGCATTGAATGTTAAATATTTTTCGAAAATCTCCCGACAGACAGTTTTGCACAGAATATGAATAACAAACTATAATAGAGGTCATGAGATATCATCTAGCAGCTTCAAACTGGTGACATGAGACTCGGGAGTGTTTTGGAGGCAGCAGCAGCAAAATGTCACAGAGAAGAGAAGACTGCAAAAAAAAATAAAAAATCGGAACCTCTGATAATCCATGCAGCTTAAAGCAACATTTCTGCAGTGGCATTGTGTCCCATATATCTACCAATAAGAAAGTCCTGTCTTAAAAATGACTTTTCCTGGAGTATATATTCGCCATTCAAACAGTTATGATCGAGATGTTTTGAGTTTTTCATTGTTCATATGTCAAATCTAGTGAATTAATTAGTAAAATTTCAAAACAGCTCTTTCTAACACTCCATAAAATCATTGACATTACTTCGGGAGGACTTCATCAAACATCTTGTTTTATGGCTTTATATAATTTCGGGTCACTGTAGCCGATGACTGTGCGTCCATCACGAGGCACAGAGAGACAAACTGTCAAACGCCTTCATATTTGTAGAACATACAAATTATGCACAGACAGGCTCCTTTGAGCAACCCAGACTCAAACTCGGGGCCTTCTGAGTGTAAAGGGAGGGCGCTACTTACGATACAACCATGCAACTAACATAATCCTGAAATCAACTATTTTGAAATGAATTTCTTTTAGATAAACATGGACGTTTGCTGTTTCTGTGACTGTGAAGACAGAAAAGCCTTTCTAAGAATTTATTTCTATACCCGTCTTGTTTTCTCTATATATAGATAAACGTTGAAGCCTCTGTTAATGTGCGAGACTATAAGGCAGCGTCAGGCTTTTAAAACAACCTCCAGCAGCAGTTAATGTTTTGTCTATGGTTTGCTTGTGGGTTTATAGGCACGGTCACCTGATATACGTATGTGTTGTTCTATTGTCTAATTTTTTTGGACTGATCTGTGGAAAAATGTAATTAAATCAGTGCAGCGTCATTGAAATTGCACCATTATTACGTTTATGTTGTTTTCACTGATAGTGATGGACAACTCGCCTTTTCACTGATAGACAATGATCGCCATCCATACTCTCTATATGATTTATGTTAGGCCAGAGATGTTTAAACAGAACAAAAACACAGCGATCACAACATTTCAAATGCATTTCAAATCAGTCACTCACAAATATTTCAGCTTTGGCAGATCAGTGAAAGCCCCGTTTTCAATCACCCGCAGACTGTTGATACTCTGCAACAAACTACAGGAATAAAAATGAGGAAACATATCAGCAATTACAATGTTGTTGTCAGTGGCTGTCAACAAACACAGCAAAAAAAAACAAACCAACAATCCTATTCACACATCAGCCGCTTTGAAAGTCAAGGATTAAACATGCTGCATTGTAATTGACAGACTAATCCTGTGAAACTTAAATGAAATGCTAAACCCATACCAGCTGTTCAAATGAATAATTGCTTCCATCACCATTGAGTGTGACATGTGGTGGAAGGTAAAGCGTCACTTACATTTCTGTCAGGCTGTGGAGGGAGAGGAAAGCGTGTCTCCGTATGCGAGTGATGCAGTCGCTCTGGGAGATGTCACTGTGGCACAAACAAATGGATTCACATCAGCTCGCTGACTGACAAAAGGCTGTAAACAACCTTCTCTTAAAATGTTACAGATGGAGCCGGTGAATGTGAGAGTAAACATTGAGGGTGTCACAAGTGCTTTCTACGGATTCCTCTCTGCTCTCACTTCTTAATGTACCGCTTTTAGAAATAGGACGTAGTTGATTGATGCGGGGGTTACAAGCTGTGAGGTAAATATTAAAAATGCTTCCTCGAACGATCCATATTCTTGGTCAGTGTATACACACACACACACACACACACACACACACACACACACACACACACACACACACACACACACACACACACACACACACACACATGGACCTAATTTTTAGAAAATCTCCAACATCGCAGATTCATCGTGGCCAAGAAGACTAAGTGGAGATGTTTGAAAAGGAGGACTAAACAAAGACATCGAGAGTCAACAACATTTCTTGATATGTCCTTGAAGACTTTGTTTTCTGATGGCTGACTTCCTTTATGAGATGCTCTCATTCTTTTTTTTTCTTCTAATCATAATTTGAGGCTTCCAGTTTTCTGTAATCAGTAAACACTTTACTTCAGATATGCGTTGCTCTGCCTCCATTTTCACACCAAGAAACAATTAAACTCCATCTGAAACGCCTGTCATTTTTCCCCTTTGTTCCCTCCTCTCGACGACATTATGTACAGTGTCATAATTACCACTGAAAGCTCATAAAAAGCTTTTTCACATGAGCCTCCGAGAGAAATGGTGCTTTCATTTTGAATTGGCGTCATCAAGGACAAACTGCACAGAACTGCTCATGTCACTCTACCTTGACAGGGATTTAATGGACTTAAATAAAAACTCAAGGATTACACCTTTAAGACTAAGACTTCACATTAACCTGAGTGTATTTTATCAGTTAAAACTTTATTACTTCATGATGGAAACGGAATTTGAACATAATGACCCCATCACTCGTAAGTACTGTAAGTATCAGACGCTGATAAGGTTTGTCCCTGAAGAGCAGAGAAAAGTCAAACACAATCAGTACAATCCAGCACAAGCGAGAGGGTTCAGTTACTGAGAAGTAGAAAAAACAAACAACCCTCCCCCCCACTGTACTTCAGTGAAATATAAGAGACTTTAAATGTATGCAGAACAAGATTATTGGCTCGAATGTTTAATTTTCAGTTTGCCTGCATTAAACAACAATAGTTTTACTTTTCACTTGTCAAAACGTCGTTTCCTGCTTTTCTTCTTTTTTTTTCACCGTGGTGAAGAGAAGAAAAAAAAGCAATAGCTAATATTAGAATGTCTGAGAGTACAGTTATCAAGAAGTGTCCCAGGTTTAAAACTATATTAAATGTGTAAACCTCCAGTAAAACTACTTTTAGGATGAAATTCAGAGTCAAGAAAATCAATGAGAGAAATCTATGAAAGTGAATGGTGGCTTCAGCCTGCCTGTGCTGTATGCTGCACACTAAACCAAGAAGAGCTCCAAGGACAAAAGTCAAGGAGGAAACCACCACTGAAAGAGTGAGTGTGGAGGATGTCTCTTGAAGAGATGAAGCCACGGTAGAGGTCTTTGGGAAAGCAATGCATTGCTTTTATTGTGGTAAATGTAATAAAGAACAGCTCCTCAAGCAACAGGAGGAGCTGCTCCTTCAAGATTGCCAAAGCATTTCAGGAGCAAACGTGATGCCAAACATCAGAGAAGTTGGTCTGAAGCTCAGCTTTGATGGGGCCGTTAAAAACAGTGCAGACACGAGTGCTGAAATAAGCACAGGTAGATCCTTTATGGGGCAAGTCCTCACATTAGATAACTCCTGTACTATCCCCCCCCCCCCCCCCCCCCCCCCCCAACCTAAATATGGTGTGTTAATGTTATTCACTGGGTTCATGATTTAATAGTGCTTTAAGTCCAGCTTGTGTCAAACTTCCACAAGGAAGAAAATAATATAAGACACTTTTGTTTGGTTTAATTAACCATGGAAATGTGAAAAACAGGTTTAGTGATTAATCAAAGTAACATATTGTCAATTTGCCTGAATTTGATCTGTTTTATATATAAATGATATGTAATTGTGTAATTATGACTGAGTTTAAAGCGTTCCAGAATATAGAAATGAAATGAGTGTTGGGGTATTTCTCAATAAAACCCTTGCATTGTATTATTTCACTTTCCAAGTAGTTTAATGAGTGTCCTGTAAAGAGTTGAGAACTCCAGTTTGCCACAGCAGAAAGAACTTGTGCAAGCCTGAACAAGCTTGGCAGGATTACAATGGAAAAGCTAAAGAATCTCCCAGCATGGATAAAACACCTAATTAGAGTCCATCATTGCAGCCAAATCTTGTTTTTTATATTTCATTTGTTTTGAATGTGGAGTTTTATTTTCTTTTGCCACTGACTGAACCTTTCATTAACTTTTTTTTTCTTTTTTGCTGGAGTGCTGTACATATATTTGAAGATAGACTGAATTGGTACTTGAACTTCAAGGTTGCCAGTGACACTGACCTTGTGTGAATGAGGCACAATGCATCAGGTCACAATAATCTCTCAACAGCTGTTTGGTTTAAGCATTTCCCCTTTAAAACGTAATGACATGTAAATTAAACTCATAGAGAAGAGGTGATGGAGAAAGCCGAACTGCAAAATGGTATAGGGAGTTAAATCCACACCAAAATATTCACGTGAAGTTTAAGAAATACTTAATAATCAAAAAACTAATACACGTCACATTTTATACTTCTGCTGAATCTGCATGCTTCAGTTGAATACGTGATGAAATTGAGCATTTCGACTTGAGTGGGTGATCACAGGCGAAACAAAAAGTGCTACAAATATAACAATGACCACATCTAAGTATTGGGACGTTTCATTAATTTCCAAGTAAGAAATAATAACGTTTCAGAAGTGCGTGCGCACACGAGTGCATGCGAGAATGAGTGTGTGCTTGAACATTTGGTTACATATAAGAAAACTAGAATGCTTGCCGTTGCTTTGACTGTATGTTGTCGGTACTTTCCAAGAGTAAAAGACTCCCCTTTCTTTACTCTTCAAACAGACATTTTGACAAAATATCTCAGACAATACTGATCAAACATCCAAAATCAAGTTTATGTCCAAAGTCTGTTTTGATAACTGGACCTGCATGTAATTGCACTTTTGAAGTAAAACTTAGTCGGTGTCTCACTTTTTGTCTACTTATCTGGTGTCAGGAGTGAAGCATATATGTGCAGACAGAAGTTTGGTCATATAGGTGGAATTAACAAAAACAAAACGTACATATTTGTGATGTTGATGAGTTCCTTGAAGGCATGGGTGGGAACTTCTTTCAAGGGCAGATGAGGGAACCTTCTGTAAAATCCAAAGGTAAAGCTGTTAAGTACAAAGGCTGCATAGATCATAAAATAGAAGTAATACAAACATATTCCCATAGGCCATACTTCAAACCAACTTTTTTCACAATACACACAAATAGCCTTTAGAGGAATATTACAGGGACGATATGGGGTAAATACTTGATATATGAGTTCAGGGATGGAGGAAAAGTGCAGTTAAACCTAAGAACTCCTCAATAAAGTCAGTATAAAAACACCACGAATCATCTTGAGGAAGAACATCAGGCTCTTATCAGCAGTAAGACATAAAGTTGAGTTACTTACAGCAGGACCACGGATGTTGGTGCAGTCTGAGAGGCCAGCTGAGTGTCTCTGTTGCACCGGAACGTGTCGGTGGAGCAGCTGCAGACGGCCGGGCAGGTATATGCGCAGCAGGAGCGCACAGTCGCCAGAGCGCACAGCGCGACCAGGAGCCGGACAGTGAGCGGAGCCATGTGACACCGGGCCGCGCACCTCAGGGCTTCACTCTGGGATAGATAGGTAAATATACAGCTTATAAAAATCAAAACGCTTCCCTCATGCTGAGAGCAAAGCTGCACTTTGGAAAAACAAAATTTAAATATAGCTCTATCATGCCACGGAAGAAAAGTTTAGAATAATGTGCGTCTTTCAGGGATCAGCTGCTGCCTTCAGGTGCTGCCGTAATTACGAGTGCTGCTCTCTGCCTGGAATGAAAGACGGGCGGAATTTTCTTTGACAGCCGAGCCGCGGAGATGTGACGTTCAGTGGGTGGAGATCAGAAAAAGCCCCGCCAAGTGCCGGTGTGAGCCGGGATGCGGTGAAGTCACGCTGTCACTCACTGCTAATTAATCCTATTTCCAGGCAGCCTAGCAACTTCCTGCCATTCACGGTTGGTGGCACAACTCTTTGGCTCTTTTAAGGTTAGTTTTCACTGGTAAATATAAACCTCGAGTCCCTACAAAGTCACATTTTTCTCAACGTAGTTGGATGTGAAGTGTGAAAGACAATCAAATAATAATAATAAAGCCATGAATCTTAATTAACTTAAATGTCCAAGTAGTGATGAAGGGGCCCTGGTTCGAATCCCGGTTGTATGGTAAATTGCAAGAACTGTGAAAACCCCTGTAAAGAAAAAGTAACAGTGTCTTCAATAAGCCGTTTATTCAGAGGCTAATAGTAAAAAGAGGATAACACACGATGTGTTTATTGATACACTGCTGTTAAGATTTAACACAATAATTTCCACAAGATGTTAATATATTTTCAGTATTTAAATTTTATTTCTATTGCAGCCTTCAGACCCCCCCCCCCCCACACACACACACACAAACGCACACACCTCAAAAGTTAACCATTTCCAAATTTTCTCATTCTAATCCTTGCATATTGTTGTATTTATTTCTCTAAAATTGGGTGTGAATGTTAAAACTCAGTTGTTAACACAGAGTCCTCCATTTGGCACAACAGGAGAAGTGCTAACAATTCTTTCTCATCTTCCTAACAATAAATGGTGTGTGCACAGCCAAAGGAATGAACTTAAATGATCTAATTCACCTTATTGGGTGAATATGCAAAATGTAACACAATCTAATCTAATAGTAATCTAAAATCCACCTTTAAAAATGAGTTTTAATACACATATTAGTACAGTGTACACTGTATTAAGAGGCAGAATTATAGCCCATGTGACTGAGCTGCTGTACTCTGGCTAGGTGTACCTTATTGTGTTTCCCACTTAGATTTACATCAGAAATTAGATAGGAATTGGAGCTGTGGTGAATATTCAAATACAGTACAATGTGAGCATTGTTGTTCGATAGCAAAAACTTCCTACATTAAAGTTTAGAGTTTAGACTTTTGAACTAAGATAAAGTGTGTGATGATGCAGTCATATAAGGCTTTTTACGGCATGAAAAAGACTAAGCTTCTTTCAATTTCTTGCCTGGGAGACATTTGCAATTCATCTTGTGCATATGCCCCGTGAGACAACGCAGGATTGAGCAGAGGCCTTATTTGTATGAGTAAGCAAAACGATTTGTCACCAGCACATTTTGCTAAATCTCCTCTGCTGTCAGTGACTCTGACCCCATTCAAAGCTTTCTTATCCCGCTCCCCCTCCATGACACCGTGACCCATGTCAACAGAGACGCAACACCTTCCTCTCACTGCTGCTAACAGCTGCACACATATGCACCCACACACTCCGTCCCCCAGAAACACTGCAGCCTGGTGCTGTTTACCAAGACTGCTAGTCCTCACAAGCCTCTCCGCTAAGCACAGTGTCAAGAGTCTGCATGTTTAACCCTGTGGATGGACAAATACACGACGTGTGCACGCACACAGAGCGGGAGGATAATTAATGCAAGTGGACTTGAATCTGCCCACATCTTCATGCTGACCACCATGCTGTGCATCACTTCACACCAAGAAGGTCATGCTCAGCAGGTAGATTTTTTTTTTTTTTTAAGAAAAATTGTAGGAGCAATTTCAAAATGACAAACTTACTCTTAAACCACTTTAAAATGCCCTGATTGCTTGCCAGAAAGTGGTAGATAAGTGGCTACACCTTTTGTCATAGCTGCATTGAGTCAATTATTTGATTAGTGTTGGTTTTCCAGCATGACCTGTGCTTTACTATTCAGCCCTTTGCCTGCTTTATTGGATTTATCAGCATGGCTTGTGCTAATGCTGAAACTCCTCTTCCACGGATAATGCACCGTTAAATGCAATTGGAATAGTTTATTCCAACAATGCAGTAAGGGCAAAGTGCAATCATTACTATCACTCTTATTAAATTTAATGCATTTTTTTTTCTTAAAATCCTGATTGATTTTCAGCACAGGAATTAAGCATGTATTGAATTTTAAGTTAGTTAGCGTAATGGTTGTAGTTCAGCAGTTAAATATAAAATGTTGCAGCTTTCTGCATCAATTGTTGCGTATGCATCATTCATACAGTATCTGCATGTGTCATGTTGCTGCCCTCGGCAGACTAGGACACCACCATAATCCCCAACAAGTCACTGAGAATTATATTTTAATTTTCACTTTACTTTAATTCCACATTTGTTGATTACACTCCCACTCTCTTTAACCTTAGTGTTTTTTGTGCTTTATTAAGAAAAGTATCTGCGTGGTTTGTAGACTCTATGGAAACAGGTAGATGGACTACTTCAGACGTGTGTTAACAAACAGCAGGTGTGATTGTGTTCTGCTCTGTTCCTGTCACCTGTTTTGTTAGTGCTGTTAGGAGTTTCTTTTTTTGGGACGAGGCTGCTCTTACCTCTGGGTGTGAGGCAGTTGACCTGCCAGCATCCTCCTTGTTCCCAGAGCACAACAGGGAGGTGCGGCGACTTGACATGGCATAAAAATGGTACAACACAAGATGTCACTGCGCAGTTTGCACACCAGCATCGTGTGAGGCAATAGAGCATAATGTAACGCAAACGTGACCGCACTGTAATAATATGAAACTAAACAGCTCAATATGGATGTGCACAGATATAGCACTGACATCAAGAAAACACATGCCGGGCTGAGTCAGAGCAACCCTGCAGTCATTAAAGTCGTAACGGCAGCAATTGGTGTCAAATGCTGTTTACTTGCTATTTCCGCATAAAGTGACATTTTCAGGGAGAAAGTTCAAGAGAAAGCACACATCAGTGTGGCATTTGAGGTAATTGGCAACAGGGGCCCTGGGTGTGTTCTGAGAGACCCTTTTGTCTTACCCCTGAGAGAAGAACAGCTTCTCTCCATTACTGTCACCATGAGCAGACTTACATCTTTAAAAGCGAATAGGAGTTTTCCAAATACAGCAAATAACATCTGATTGCACAGGTTGGCCGTTCTCTGCACCTCTCTCTGCTCATGATTGCGCTGCTGATACTCTCAGGAAGAGCTCTGTGCTGATGCATGCCTCCCTCGACCTCCTCTTTATGAGATGTTCCTTTACAATGATCTATTTGTTGTGCACTTTTATTCAGTCTTTTCTGAGAAATTTAAGTATGATTTATAGTTTTTACTTATCGGCCAATCTTTGTTATGGCTCTGACATGAATAACCATTTTGTAATCATTTGTTTGATGTTTCCATGCTTTCTTTGCGCATGCATGGGTTTGTATCCAAGCCATTTGGCTTCCTAACACAAAACAAAGGCATGCAAACGTGTGTGTGGTTGTGTGTCACACTGCGTTGTTTATGTGGTATTCTGGTGACCTGTGAAGGGGGGGGATGAGCTCCACATCCTTATGACCCTCAACTGGATAAAGTGTAAAAGGTAGATTTAGTAAAATTCTGAATGGATGAATTCTGTCTTTTCTTAGTAATCCAAATGTTAAACACTTTTATGGAATAAGCCAAAATGTCTTATCGCACAGACATGAATAATTATACTGTAAAGAGTTGATGAATATGGGTCACACTGTATTGTAGATGTTAGCAGTTCTGACTCAGTGCTCGAACAATTTGATTCTGGGTTGAGACCTTTCTGTGTGGACTTCATATGTTCTCCCATTGTGAACTTCAGGTTCCCCCAAAAATCCAAAGACATTAATGACTCTTGACTGCAGGCAGGTATGAATGTCCATGGTGTATCTTGCCTTTTGCACATTCGCTGCTGTCTTCGAAACACTTGTTTGGATAAAAGGGGTAGCCAAATGGATAGTTACAGCTTTGTAACTATGACTTTGTAACTATAATATTCACCAGCTCACTGTACATGTAGACTCTCCTGCCCTTGAAAGCATCTATTCAGAGTTTTATTCCAAGTCCTGTCTCACTGAAGACAATCTTTAGATCTGTTACTTACCTGTTGGTCATGTAGCTTCAACATTCAGTCAACTTTAGTAACAAAAAGTCTTCAAATTAGTTTTGTTTAGTCGATCTCCCTCTTTGGATGGAACGTACAGTAGAGCGTGAGCCTCTGACGTTTAAGAGAAGGTAACTGGATACAATAATCTTACCAGCCACTTGATACACGCACTGAGCAGAGCTCAGAGGGATTTGAGAACGCTGGCTGTATTGTGACAATGTAACTGGATCAAGTCTGGCTGTGGAACCTCTATTTTACTCTGTTTTCTTCTCTTTTTTTTCCAGTTATATTTATCCACACTGGTAATGAAATCAGAGCAAATGTATTCCTCGCTGCACTGCATAGGAACGGAGAAAAACCTGAGCTGTGCATTCTTGTGACTGAAAAGTTTAGGTTTTTTTTTTTAGCAGGTACTTCAGATTCCTCCAACAAACCAAAGACTTGCTTGTTAGTTTAATTGGTGACTCTGAACGTGCAGGTGTGTGTGTGTGTGTGTGTGTGTGTGTGTGTGTGTGTGTGTGTGTGTGTGTGTGCATGTGTGAGAGAGAGAGAGAAGAGAGAGACTCCTGCTCTGCACAGATCTGGAGTATTTTTTGGGTTGAATTGTGAAAAAAAAAACAATTTCCCTATACTTTTTATTTATTCACATATACTTGAATAATTCAAATGTGTTGAGTTTTTATTATTCATGATATTAGTTTCATGAATTTAAAGTGTGCAGAGGAAACTGACAAAACAACACACTTTGTAATGGTATTCTATTTTTTTCTTCAAAGCATCTGTATTCACTGTGTATTACCTCCACTACACTGTTCTCTGGCCTCTCTGTGTACATGGGTGGTCTATACCTGCAATGTTGTCTTCTATGGATGACATCTTCCCCCAGAGCTTTGGATTTAGCTGCTGATGAATTGACACTCTATCCAGGAAAGATCATTCAATAAAGTTGTTTAACATTTTTATCTTCCCTTGGCCTGCAGCTGGGATCAGTTCACCCAAACTAGAGCCAAATGTGTTATTATTGTTCTATTTTACAGCTCACCAGCAGTTTAACAGGTAAAGATATTTTCTGCTGACCCACACAGACGCCATTGAAGATCTGCTGCAAAGATCTGCTAGTCTGATGCCTGTCACATCCTTGGGAAAAAATCTGTTCCAAACTTGTGGATCTGTGCTGTGTTCAGACTTGAATCAAACCTCACCTGAAGTAATTGGAATTGGACCGAGACCTCTTTCTCAAACTGTCTGTTTGTTCAAACCTCCTCAAACAGGCCACAGGAACAGTGCGATCGCACCGGGGTTCATTTTAATTGGCTCAAACCTGACAAGTGTGAGCTCAACCTTAGGCTTTGTTTTTGCTGATTGAATTCTGGGACTCCCTGTGTTTGTTAGCTGCTCAGTACAGAACAGTCTCGCTTCCCTTCTAGCAGGTTTGCACAAAGTGTTTTGTAACCAGTTGCATCTTTAATAGGGAAGCTTTTTGTGCCTCGTGTGTTTTCCTGTTATGTGGTCAATCAGAAAAGCAGGTTTTGTCTTCTTGTAATCCTATTTCACAGATAGAGTAAGTGAAACTTTTATTGTGGTATTAGTGTTTTGCATATATTTTCTTTTACTATGTCGACATATGTAACTCAATGTCGCAGTTTTGGATTTAAATGTGATTTAATTTTTAACATGAACATCTAAGCTTCTCACACGTTTTTAACTAGGTGTCATAATAAACTCAATATCAAGTTTAAAAGACACTCAAGACGAACGAGGAGAACCTGAATGGCTGCAAAACATGAAAACTCAAGGCTCTACAGTCAAGGGCACCACAGTAGCCTCACATCACGAACAAGGAAGCGACGGCCAAGGAGACGGAAAGACGGCCAAGAGACTTCAATACAACCACACAGAGATAGCAACACATGCGCACGCACGCACGCACACACACGCACACACACACACACACACACACAAACAGTGTACTCTCACACACAGGGTTTCAAATGACTAATATACTTACTTAATTTCACTGTTCATGGGAGTCTCTGTGCATGCTGTGGATCTTGGAAGCTTCCTCTTCAGCAGGTTGTAATAATTTCCATATGCCCTCTAATCATTCTCCTTCACTCCCACTTTGAAGACATTTGCAGTATGAGCATCATGAGGCCGGCATGTTAATGAATGTGGGATAAACAAGCAACCGACAAAAAGGGGTGGGGGGTGGGGGGTGGGGTCATTATTATGAATTATTAGGCAGAATTTATGCAGTCTTCTTTTTAATAGCCTGCAACCTTGAGGCTCTCTGTCCAACCCTTGCTTCCCCATTGCATAGGCACACACCGCACACTCGCACACACACACACACACACACACACACACACACACACACACACACACACACACACACACACACACACACACACACACACACACACACACACACACACACACACACACACACACACACACACACACACACACGGATTGTTTTGTAGACAAGGCAATGCTCCCGACAGCTTATCAGGTCAGGAATTCACAGGTCCTTGGACATCAAAATGCACCACAGCGAATACACATTAAGAGAGTTTAACCCTTTCGTAACCACACTGAGCTTGAATGGAGACCGTAAGTATTTCAGAAATCCCAGGATTTTTGATTTTGATTTTCTCCACCAAAGCATTCGCAGACAGCTCTCTTCTTTGCTTGCCATCGTTTTTTCAGCAACATTTGATCAATTGTTCGACTGTTTGCTGCTTTCACTGAATCAATAGCTCTTGTTAGAATTGGCTGTAGTTCTTGAGCTTGATCAACAAGTGTCAGGAAGCTCTTTGCTTTCATATTGGGAATTTGAGCTCAGGGTTCCAACTGTGAAAAGCCAGCTGGTCTTTGATCACCAATTCATTCTGATCCAGAGCTGTGAAAATGGGACACACAGAGCTGGTTACAGTCTGTGTGGAGGCTATAGTGAGCTCAAATGATAATATCCAGGGACAGGCCTATTTATAGAAAACCTTTAGTCATACAGGTCTTATTGGATTGGTGCCTAAAACGGGACTTGAGAGGCTTAAGTATCTCACATCAATGTTTACTGAAATGGATATTTTCTACTATTGTCTTGTCACATATTTGGTGAAATACTGTGACTATTCTGATGAACTTTCATTGGACAATCTGTGTGAGTGTTTTTTCTTTTAATTGCACAGATTGCTGGAAGCGAGAGAAACACTGTAATGAGATAATTGGCAGCAATTTGCAATCAGCAATCGTAATAGCACAAGTTTAATATTGTTAAAGGTGTGACGGCTGCTTTTAAACTTATTTAAAAACAAGTGAAGTATGAATATAGAATATGTTCTTCGCTTGATTCATTTCAACCACAGACTTTCGAGATGTAAAGTGCTCAATTTTCCCTTTCATGACAAAAGAAGAAAGCAAAACCCAGATCTTGAGAGATGTCACAGTACTTTAAATCTTTTTTTGTCTGAACACTATCTCCAGCACAGTGGTGGAAATATTTTCATTCATGAAGGAAACACACAACTTCTGTCCTTCATGATGCAATTCCAGCTAATTTTTTTAGCCCCTCAACATCAAAGCATCTCTTTTAGTGCCAGCTGGACTGTGTGTGTGTGTGTGTGTGTGTGTGTGTGTGTGTGTGTGTGTGTGTGTGTGTGTGTGTGTGTGCGTGTGCGTGTGCGTGTGCGTGTGTGTGCGTGTGCGTGCGTGTGCGTGCCTTGGCACATTTGTGTTGATAAACACATCTTAACACACCTTTTTCTGCTGTGAAGTTCATCCAGAGGAAGAGGTGTCGCAGTCCTCTGAGGAACGTCCCCGCTGAAGGACTCTGCTGCTCAGAGGCTCCACAGGCCGAGCCACTTGAGTCTCTAAAACACTCATATCTAAAACACTCCTCTGTGATTGCTCATTTATCGGATGTCTGTATACCTGCCCTTTATAGCAATATTAACTCCAGACTTTGAGGACGTTGGGTTACCCAGCAATAATGGATGCGCTTCCCCCCCCCCCCAAACAGCCTATATCTTAATAAGTAAAAAAAAAAAAAAAAATCATGAGCAAGCATTCTCAACAGATCAAAAGGTGATGAGTGAGGCTTTTTTTCTGAATGGATGTTAAAGTTACATCTGCTCCATTAATTGCCATTCACGGTCCTGCTTCTGTCTGCGTGCATGCGACAGCATCCTGTGCTGTGTTCAGAGGACAGCTGGTATTGGCGATCAAGATACAGAAGCAGCTGGGGTTTGTGGTGGCAACCAAATATGCTAATTAAAATATGGGGATTTGAAAGGGTACCATTTTAATGAGATGTGGATCTTTATATAATGTTCAGTAATCTCAGCGAGAGCATTGAGTCCCCACATCACAGCGCAGTGAAATAACACAGCAGCTTCATCAGTTTCTCGCTGGTTTCTGCCAAAGGTTAATTACTGATTGTTTGAATGAAACATTCACGTTGTGATCAGAAATTTTTTTTGGTGGCGCGACATCAAAACTCTTGTATTTGGGATGTTATGCAAATGTCATGTGCTTTCCATATACGCAGTGTAAACAGTTAATTTTCTTACTGGACATCCACAAACATTTAATTTGGCTAATTTAGATTACAAATAAATCATGTCATCATAGAACCCTGAAAATCTCTCTGTCTCCAAATCTGTCTCAGTAGCTTATTAATAAGGCAGCCAATTATGCAGACAAATTTATGCAATTAGACACACACAGTGGTGCTATGATTAAAGGTCTGGGAAGAGGCCATCCCTGTGCAGCTTGTACTCAAGAGTTTATTGCTGTGAAGTCAGGTTTGTAGGATCGTCTCGAGTTGGACATTCGGAAATATGTTTCGCTGCATCGTTTAATTTTTATCACGTTTTTTCAAGATTACAATATGTTGAAGTGCACATATGTTTTTTGTAATGAGGTACTAAGAATGAACTGCAAAGTGACTCGATAGTATCAGACTGAAGTCTCGGTGGAAGCGCCTGAGCATGAAATACATGTGGAAGTGAAAGTCCTGCAGGGACACCACATACATTTCAGTCTGAGTCTGATTATTCCAATAAGATTTCAGAGACAAACAGTCAGTGTGGATTGTGTTGAGGTTTCACTGAGACCAGGGCCCTGTAACCTGCAGTTCTCGAGCCACATGTGGCTCTTCTGCCTCAATGTAACAACTTCTTGAAGAAGAGAATGTCGTATTTTTGATTTGAACTTTTACCAGATCCACTTTCGTGCAACCTCCACAGTTTCAAAAGAGCCTTGCTCAGGGGCCCACAACCAGCCGCAGCAGTGCCGTTCAAAGCCGTGAACATCTGTGTCGAACAGGGTTTGCTCCTATTCTTTTCGTCACCAGTATGCAATTATTCAAATCTTGTACCATGAGGTAACAAATGTGGAACTTGAAGAACAGTTTGGCTTTTTTGTGAACTTCACTGCCTTATTTCAATTGATGTTATTGATGATTTTCTTATCTCAGTAAGCTAACAAGAGATAAATTGAAAAGTCTCAGAGGAAAATAAAGTTTAAAGATGATATGGATAGTGGCTTACCTGTGTGCTGGATAAGTGGATAGAAATGAGCAAGCGTCAAAGTTAAAGCAAACAAAGCCAGCTAAACAGCTAGAAACCTCATATCGTTTTGGTTTTTAAGTGTACCCGTATCCAAACTGCTAAAGTTTTGCTATAAAACTCCACAACTGTATGTTTTTAAAATTCTTTATATAAATTAATGTATGGTCAATATGTTTCTGTAACTGAAGACATTTTTTGTTTGGGCCTGAAATTGTTCACAAAGGTTAGAAACCCTTGTCATTGACGAATCTCAGTCCTAAATTGTCTAAAATCCATCTGCATAAATCCACTAGACCTTTTTTCACAATACTAACAATGCAATGTAGAACCAACTGAATAATTTCCATTTAGTTGCCTCAGCTTCGCTAGTTTTTACAAACTGAGACACTTTTCAACTGTAGGAGTTGATTGAAACACGTGAAAACCTAAGTGCCACTCTAATCAGTAACAACTATGCTGTTGTCACAACAAAATATCTGCAGTGTTATCCGCATGCCCACTTACGGAGGCCGTACTGATTGCTTCAGTTGATTGCATGGATTTGCTGTATTTGACAGTGTGAGACTGAGGGACCGAATGGATTGATAGAATAGATGATGACATCAAGTTATAAACAGTTTGAGCCACTTCACTCTTTTAGTTATAAGTAAAATGAACTCGATCCATGCAGCTTTTACAAAATAATACTTTGATTACCTCTGTATGAAGAATAAGGAGAAAATACTTTCACGACTTACTGTGAAAACTGTTTGCTTTGTAAAGCATCAAAACAATTTCAGCCAATAATTGATGTCATCCATCCTGTATGCTGTGCATCAGACTTGTCTTATTTGCATTTTTTTCATCTTTAAATTTCAGCATTCAGTCACTTCATCTCTTTTTATTTGGATTAGTGTTTGTAAGTCCTGGTCCTCAAGCGTCTCTCCCCTGATGCAGGTTTTAGACCAGTGACAACCGAAAATGATTCTAATTAGTGTGTTATTATCAGGCTTCAGTGGAGCTTGATGATGACCCATTCAGCTCATTCAGAGAGTAGAGAAAGATCTTAACCATGGGATACTGGACTAAGATTGACAAATATTGGTGTTGTCAATGACTCCAATTGAAAATTCAAGTGCTGTCTCGTCTGGAGTTTATGATACATGGTGGCGGTCTGAATGGAGATATTTCCCATCAAATAGGCCCATTCGTGAGCTGCAGTGCTTTTCTTTGTCAAGCTGCTATTAATGAAGGCTGACACACTGATGAGTCATCTGTAAGCGCTGAATAAGTCAGATGGAGAATTACCATCCTGCAGAGACTTCACATTTCCTATCTCTTGTTCACAGGAAATGCTAAACAAAACTGAAAGATATACTTGAGACATGTCTGCACACACACCCGCACACACATGCACTCACGCAGGCACGCACGCACGCACGTGCATGTGGTGGTAAAGATGCAGTTCAGAAATTTGTGGCCCGGTTCTAAGACTGTTTTGTTTGCCTGCCCCAGACCACTGCAGGATGTTGAAGTGGCTATGGCCACACAGCTGGGCCTGCTGGTGGTCAGCAAGAGCTAAGTGGCTTGGGCTGCAGTCAACCAGCTGCGCACAACAATACACACAATGAATAAAAGGCCAGCAGTCCCCTGTTTCAGAATCGCAGTCAGTTGCTTTTAGAGTCATCCATCCAGCAAATCTGTTCCCCTCTAATTAAGTTGAAAAGGGGGAGTGCGAGGATCATTAAACCACTTATTTATTTGTTAAATCACTGGTACAGAACAGCAATTGTATTCTTCTCCTCGGGTCATATAATTGGTCTGAACCATGATAAGCGCAGTGCCATGCAGAATGATGGTCAAGGGCACTTGGGGGTGCTGTAAATTGTGCTAAGTCTGTGGCACACAAACTTTGATCATTACATCCTCAACAGGGGGCGGCGCTGATGAATACCCGTGTTGACCTCAAAACTGCCGAGCCCATTTTGGGAGCCACCGCACAAGTCAGCTCGCACATAATACTTTATTGCTGGAAATGAAAAGAGGAAGGGAGTCCTGTGAGAAGTGCTGGTACCAAGTGTGATTACATCACAAACAAGAAAAAAGAGGAGAGGATTCAATTTGGGAAGAAGTGTATCACACGGGCAGAGAGGCCCTTGTGCTTGTCAGAGATTGGGAGAGAGGAGCGTTAATCAAGGCGCACAAACCCGCATCTGCCGGTCTCCAGCTTTGGCGGTTTGAGCGTCCTGTGAGTTGAAATACAGTCGATGTCAGAGAAAAGGTCAATGACATAGTTAAGAGAGCCCTGCTTGGACGTGGTGGAGGTGCACTGTATTTGACAAATATAAACTCTGAGACACCTGCACACAATTCACAGTGTGTTCACTGGATGACACAGCTTCACAGAACCACATCACACTTATCAAGCTCTGCAATTTGTAGAAAAGTCCAACTGCCTAACTGAGCGAATTAGTCTTAATCTTCCAAATGTATTTGCTTCATGCAATTAAGCCCTGCTCCTGATAATGTTCAGGGTTGGATTTCATTCTGTGAGGGCCACTCAGTCTCTTACAAATGAATACTTATCTCCATATCTAGTGTTTCATTCATTACAATCTGCCGTCGCTTTGCTGAATTCAAGCTGCCTCAACCTAAGCTAGGAATTCCCAATTGATGATTCATCCAAGTAGGAGAGTTCCTCTGCAGTATTGATAAAAACAGTGTTTGTCCTTTGCTCCATTTACACCATATCTGATCTGTGGTGTGTTTAGAGTGGCTTTCACAGTGTGTGGTAGGACTCTCTTGGTATCATGAGGGAGTGCATCTTCCAAAAATTATTTATTTTGTTCTCTTTTAATCTTTGACAAGAAACCACATAAAACAAGATGAGTGGAAGGTTAAATACTTACTTTCTATAAAGAACAACGTGTACTGTAAATGCGAGTGACATTAATTTAAATTGTGATAAAAGCTTTTGATACAAAATCATATGTAATACTGTTCTAACTCTGGTAAACACTTGCATATATGTATCATTGATAACACATGTCAAGTGAAAGATCTTCAGAACTAATGCATAATGGGAAATTGCACTGTTGAGGCCCCTTAAGTGGAATTTTAATGCAGAAAACCACAGCTTTAGTGAATGATGGACTGATAAGTCCATTGTGTGACTTCTGGAAACAACATCACTGTCACTCTTGCTAAATAATGTAATCTGAGCTGTCGCCACAAGATAATGCACGCAAAGTCAGAAAAAAAATTAATGCTCAATGAGATCAAGACATATATTGTCAAAAATATTGTCGGTTTTCTTTACCACAGCATGACATAGTGAAGTATTCTAAGTTATATTCAACCCTTTATGTATGTTAGGTGCTGCTGCTCCTGTTTAATTACTCCATCCAAGCTGTGCCCTATTTGGCTCAGTAGATCGTCTTCCAATACCAAGGTTGGTGGTTTGATCCCCCATTTTACCCTGTCCATGTGATGAAGTGCTCCTGAGCAAGACAGAGAGCTCCAAGTTCTTTCCAGTGGTGTGCAAGCACATTGCCCAAACGGTGTGTGATTGTAGGCAGGATAATTCCACGTATGAATAAAATCTATTTACCTTCATGAGACTCCGCGGACATTAGCACTGTCAAGCCAAAAGAGATCAGTCAGATGAAAAAACTCCTGGATTTTTCCAAAATAAGATTAAGCATGGGTTTGACCAAGGAGTTAATGAAATGAAAGTGCACCAGAGAAGCTCCTTATAAAGGGGACTTTAGGCTACGAGCTATGTTGCGAATTATTCCTGTGATCTGTTCATTCGAACCATTATCTCAAATGAAGTGGCATCACTTTAGAATCCCCCGTTTCTATCTTGATGAAAGAATTTGAGTGCAGAAAACTCCCCGTGCCCAATGATGCTTGAGCAGGGCAAGCTTTTTTAAATGCTGTCTGGTTCAAATGTGTTTATTGTGTAAAGCATTCATGTTTTTGTTCTTGAGTCAAAAACAAAAGGAATACAGTTGATAAAGAAATATAGTCCCTCAGTGTTCATTGGCAACACTTCAAGACTGGAGTGAACCATAATTCCTGATGATTTATTTGTCAGTAAAATATACATGTTTTCTCAGGAATTGAGGCTGTCTTTTCTTCATATTTGTTTTTTTTTTCAGCGTTCATCAAAAAAAAAAAAAAAAAAATCTCATTACTTGTGAAATGCTTTGGGGAGAGTTTTTGGAAAGACCTTTTGAAAGAGCTTGACAGCGTTTTGACGAACAATTTTCATAAATTTGCATGAATAACAGGAACCTCTGTGTATCTCAGTCTTGATTAGCCTTGCAGAAATATTTTGTTGTTCTTATGTTTACACACTGTATATTAATTACATGAACTCACCTGACTTCATAAGAGCTCAGTTTTCACCCAACAGCTTGGCTTTCTTTTCTTTGGACCATAGGTGCTTTTACAAACAACGGATGCAAATATTCCCCGAAGATATCTTTATTCATTGAAGTGTATTTATTGAAATTGGAAAATGCAAACATCTAAAATATGCGTGCATAGATGCAGTAAAACATAAAAACAGGCATTTGGAACAATGATTTTATTGGTTACTGCACTGTTGTTATGCCATTGCAACATGACATTATGCGACTCTCTTTATTGTCAGAGAATAGATCTTCAATGGGAGGTCAGTGTGTAATCAACTCCAATACAAAACAGTGATTTTCAGGCTCTTCTCAGCACAGCAGATGGCCGTTTGGGGATCAATGCGCAGCATCATCAATATTAAACACTAGGAACTAATGACAGTCACTTGTCTGTGGAGGAGTGTGGAATGGCTGCAATCAATCCTGCTTGGGTGAGACGAGGAGATGAGAGGCATGTCGGCATTCCTGATATTTAAGGGGGTCAAGTGCCATCGATTGCATGCTTCCACTGAGACACTGACCTGTCATCAATAAGACGGATTAAGCTTTTAGTGCCAGCACATGTTTCTCCACTGCCCATCATATCCTCACCGGCCTGTCTGCGATGACTCATTTCCCCATGAGTTTTCTTTGTGGGTCCAGAAAACATACAGGTTAAACTAAGAGACACATTCAGTAGGAGGATATATTTAAAAAAAAAATAAATAAAAAATCTCCCTCTCACCTTGTTGGTTGGTATCTGTATCATCCTCAAGCTTCGGTCCTCTACCAGATGCTTGTGAGTTTGAGGATTCTGCGCAGTATCTTCGCCGTTCCTCGGTCTGCACTCTTCTGGACTGAGGCTTCAGAAGTCGACAACTATGAGGACCATTAGCTTTAACCCTCCGCATCTGTTCCAGCTGTTCCTTCAACCCTCGGTACTTCTCAACCTTTTCATGCTCTTTCTTTCTGATGTTACTGCCACGTCTATCACTGTTGCTCTCTTCTGTGGTTTGTCAAGAACCATAATGTCCAGCTGATTAGCCAGCAGCTGTTTGTCAGTCTGGAAGCTGATGTTATCGCCCTGTTGTTTTCAGCCACCTTCGGGGGGGACCTCCCACTGGGATTTGGGTACTTTGATACTGACCACAGATGTTTGTAAGTTGCAACTTACAACCTGCTGCTATGTGGGAGCAGCTAGACTGTCTCTGGGGCATCTTTACAGAGCCTGAACCTTGGGTCTGATCTTGGGGTATGCTGGGTGCAAAGACTGTGTCTCCTTCCAATCAGTCTAGAATCAGAGTTTCAATGAATGATCAGTAAATCTCTTCACTGGAAGGAGATATTTAGAGTGTATGAATTGTTCATGCCATACACCACACTGTCATTTAGTGGTTAGCAGTCTGACCACACTCATAGCAAGGAGATTTCAGTCTGGGCTCGGCATGTTTGTTTGTTTTTTCTTTCTAGTTTTGCTTCAGTTTTCTCTCACTGTCTAAAAACATGCATTTGAAAACAACTGGTGATTCTGAAATTGCCTATAGGTGCAAAGTGTGACTGCGCTTCTTTTCTCTCTTCTGTTATGTCTCATATGCTTCTATTCCACCATTGCATATCACTAACACACAATAACACTCCCCTGTAGCATGTGCTCTCTCTCTTTGTACCTTACTGTAGGATGTCTGACCATGGAAAAGGGAGTTCATAATTGAACCTAATGCCCCCATCACATCTGCAGAGAGTGGATTAGCTTGCCCTTTTTCTGACAATTTAATTGTTTGCTTGTTGCTCTCTGTCTCTGCCTTATCCTTTTTTCTCTTATTATCCCCTAACACCAACCAGAACACCTCAGAGTCTGGTTCTGCAGAGGTTTATTCCTGAAAAGGAGTATTTTGCTTTCCACTCTCACCTATACCATGTGGAATATTTTGTTTACTGCAAAAATGCCTCGGGATGGCGACGTTATTTGTGCGATCTAAATAGAATTGAATTGAATAAAATAAAATCAGTCGCAGTGAAGAGAGCAGAGCTACTAGATATAATGGTGGATTATGAGATCAAATATCACAGCGGTTACTGTGTTTCAAACACTATGCATGCAGGGGCAATGATATCTGATATGCTGGCAAATCAACAGAGAACAAAAAGAATACTGTACAGTGCAACAAAAGTCTATTCTATTCTATTCTATTGCTGCTCCACATTTGTGAAAACAATATATTAAACAAACAGTAGTATAGTTTATTCTCCCTGTGGCTACTAAATAATACTTGATAATATATATCACTATTTTAAAAGGAATTACACTGTAGAGAGGAGGATATCGGCACAGGCAGAACATTGAACAATTGGATTTGTGAATTGAGCAAACAGCTGTTCTCCTTCTCTTAAAATGCTGGTATGTATCCAGACTCACAATCAAACACCACACAGACTCCAGGGCTCGAGAGTCCTTGGTGACTCTTCACTTTCATCCCTCTCAAATAAATACAATATATCTACTGATTTAAAAGGAACTCCCTCAGGTCTTCGTCATCTCATATTTGTATTATAACACATTATTTCCTGAGAGAGACTCTTCTTCTCTGTGGGGCTCTCCTGACAGATGTTTGCACATCAAATAACAGCACTTCAGTGTCAAAACTGACCTATTTCTTTGATACAGGGAGGTGACACAATGAAAGAAAAAAAAACAACATTAATTTGGAAGTGCACTGTATATCCCCCCAATTAGATCATTAGATCAGCAGGGAGCTGATGGAATGGGTTCAGTTATTTTTTACTTTTTTTTTTTTTTTTGCATCACCTTGTGACACTGTCTGAGCAGAGAATTGTCACTGGTTAGTGGATCGTATTCATAAACTTTAAATTTTATTCATGTTATGAAAGTGTTCAGTTTTTACAAATCAAGAGCGCTATTTGATGGGGATGGAAGTCTCTAATTGCATAATTACCTCACCGGGGTTGCTACTGTTTTAATAAACAACAAAATATATCAAGAATTTAACTTGTATTTCAATATTTCCATATTTTTATGATGATAAATTGTGGTTCATATCCTTCCTGCATAACATTAATTAGAGAGTTAGTCAACCACTATCACTTTTCTCGCCACCTTCAAGGATAGATTCAATGCTTTTTTTTTCTTTTTCTTTTTCTTTTTTTAAACTTTCTTTTGACATTCATTGTTATGGCCAGCAGGTGTCAGAAGTGGTCCTCAAAACCTGGCTGCTGGGCAGCACTGAGAGCTCATTATTGTCATCAAGCCTGTGTCCTAGCACATTTTGTATGTGATATGCATGTTTGGTCACATGTTATAGGAATAACAGGGTTTTGCGCTTTTATGAGTTTTTTCAGAGGAGAGACACTCTAATATAAACAGAAATATTTATATTGAGTGCATTTGCACAATGTCATATTTTATTAATTAATGGGTGCATAACAAAGAATATGCAGTTACATTTCTTTCCCCAGCTGTGCACTAGATAAAGTGCCAGATGTGGCAACTACATCGGGTGATGGTGGAACAATGCACAGTCTGTGTCCGGGCAGAAAAGAGAACAGCAACTGAGAAAGAAGGTGGACTCTGTCAGGAGCAGACAGTAGCGCAGGGCAGACAAATAGACTAACAATCAGGCTGAATAGAGCAGGCAGGTAAACACACGTATCTGTACAGTCTGGATGATGACACGGTTTTGGAGATAAAAGCAGAAACAATGCAAATAACCCTCACTCTCGGCTGTTACCATGGCGACCAACCACCTGAAGTTGGAGGTAAGTCCCAGGAGAGGTCTGCAGGAGGGAGAGGCAATACCAGAGAGGTATGTTCGGCCTGGTTTTACAGTTCGCTAAGTCCTCCATGTATCTCCTCACAACATACCAAAATATAAAAGTCCTCTTGGCGTTGTGCAATGGCAGCCCCACTGAGAAGTACTTTTTAAAAAACAAAACAAAAAAGAAACAAGGCAAAAGTGGTCACCAACAAAACAAAATTCTATATCAAACTTGCTCAGAGTTTTAATTGCTTGTCTTTTCAGCCACAAAATGATGATTTATTAAAAGCTACAGCCCTCCTGTGCTCTCTCTCATCCTTGTCAACTAGCCTCTCCACATCTTCATGATACATAATAGATGCTCGTTGATAGGACTGAACTCCTGCTGCCCTCACCCAGAATATGATCAGGTATCTACTCCCAATCTGCATTTCTGCATCTGAAAGCTCTCCAATGATGGAATTGGTAAAAACTGGGCAAAATTTCTTACTTTCAGGGAAATGGTTTACAACCACTGATTTATGGGCATACTTGTGCCAGGAGAACAGCCTCAGTACTGCCTGTTGTACAGAACCAGAAAAGACTTTTCATTTGGTTCTGTTTGCTGTTTGTGTCGATGGCCACAGAAGAAGTCTATTCTCAACATGTTTTTTTTTGTTTTGAGGGAGCAGACAAAGTAAACTTCACCATCTCTCTAGTGTGCACACACAACACGGTTGACTCTGTGGTGTCATCTGAAATGTGCCAGTAAAACACACAACACCACTAACTGAGATTAAAAAGCAATTAGCTATTATCTTTGCTGGAACAAAAACAAATGGGGCATGATCATATGTAATTCAGATGTACATGTTACAGGGGTACGGTTGTGTACAATGGTGCACGTAATGAGACTGTCTCTGAACTTGAGTCTGGCCTTTGCTGCAGGGCTTTATTGTGCAGTGTTTGCATGTTCTCCTTGTGCATGAGTCTTTTCACGGTGCCGATCTAAAACCACAACCGTGAATTGAATTAAGATGGCTGTTCTGCTGAGTATCATTGGTGCAGTTAATAGCCTGGCTAAAACTCACTCATTCATGCAGCATACCCACTATGATGACACGGCAACAAAAACAGTAAATGCAATACACATGACCATATCATATTTCCCTAGCAGGTGATCACATGTTGGTGGAAAACATATGATTTTGGCATGCAAATTAATTTTCAGGCTTCCCCTACCATTATGAAGCTAAATTTTAATTACTCAGCCCATCGCAGTGATGGCTGGGCCACCAGTAAACTAAAAATAATTAGCCTCTTCCTTGGTTTTGAGGAAGATTTACAACAGCTCCAGTGGTGAGTGCAGGGCATTTTGGTGACAATCAGACCATAATTATTAATGTGTGGGGATGCAGCCAAATGCAACATGGCCCAATGTCATTAACTTACGGCCCACCTCAGACTGAAAAGCACTGGGGGGTTGTCATTATTTTCTATTATTCTGCGAGGAACACAAATCCAAATGAGCATGGATAAAAAAAAACGACAGAAAGAAAGAAAGAAACATAACTAAGCTTGATGCCACAGGCTTAGCCAGCTGTTTGACATTCAGCAGTTAAACCTTGCTGTAGTGAAAAGAGTGGGGTCACAGGGATAATATTGCTTGAAGAACAACGTGAAATTTCATTAGGTTTGCTAATGCCTGCCTGACATTAGTGATAAATCCTTGGCTGCTTGCTAATGGGGGCTAAGGAAGAGGATATCTACGGCCTGTGGTAACTGTACCATGTCTGATGGCAGGTAGTCAGGGGATTTGGCCTGAATTCAGAGCTGTGTGCAACAGAAACATGTTGCTGTACACAATTTGCGACTGTGACAGCTTTGCCTTATCAGGAAACAGGATAACGAAGCAATGAGACATTCTTCAGGCGCTGTCCTTACACACTTCTATGATTACCCTGCATCCCAAACAGAGTAAAACACATCCAGCAACAAGGTCTGAGTTAGAAAAGCATTTCCTCTATCTTCACAACGGCACGGGTCCATTTTTATCATGCTGCTGTTACTGTCGTGCAGGATTCAGAACGGGCCATGTTGTACAGTATTCATGACAGACATTTTGGCTTTATGGATGAATATTTCATGTCCTGATGGACTGAGATTCAGACTGAGATACTGTTGGCAGTCGATACCATTTATACTGTCGCACTCATGCCAATACCTCGATGTGTTTCCTCCCCTTGAAATGTCAAAGTGAAATGATCCGAGACTGTCGATGCTTCCTGAAAAGGAAAACGAAGAAATTGAAACTGGGAGAAGCAGAATGATTGTCTTACCAATAAGTGCTGATACATATTTTCCTCTAAAACATGCTTCAGAGATCAAGGGCAATGACAGTCATGGTGTAAGGTGTATGGAGCTGTCTGGCACCATCCCTACTATTTAAGCTCTTGTTGGGCTTTTTTTCCCCCCCCACAGCAGTGATCATCTGTGGATGAACAGGACAGACTCGCAGACACTTGAGAGCAGACCTCTTCACCTCTTCCGACACCCTGACAGTCTGCGGCTGGAGAAACACCAGCCTGCAGGAGTGTCACCGGGTTTCTACCAACGTTGACATGTTTCATAACAAGCGTCTCGACCCGTCTTTTAACTGGCCCGCTGGGTTTTTACCCTGCCTTGTCATCTCTCTTGAGCATTTTCCCCCAACTATTTACTGCCCTCAAAAAAAAGCTGGAGCTACAGAACTGCCAAATTGCAGGCTCGGGTTGAATGAAGGCTAACATGAGGAGAAGGTTTGGAATTATTGGCTTAATTAGCCCAACAGGGAGCCCCGACTGTATGACTTGCCAGAGTGATGAAGCTCATGTACAGGTGGAAGGAGGCCGCTGAGGCGTGCGCACACCTGAAAGCGTTTCTGGACGCTGGCTGTCCGGGTTCACAGAGCTCCTGCCATCCAATGAGAGCAGGGCTCGAGAGAATATTGTTATTCTTTTTGTAAAATTAATAGAGCGTCAGTTTCTCAATGGGAAAATAAATGGGGCGTTTGAATGCTGACCCATGTTGGACATCAGCCTAAAGTTAATAACACAATGAAGTAGTGAAAGGAGCCTTTTTATTTTTTTCTTCATTTTATGCAGTACATTTATCATCATTGCCATTATTTATTTATATTATTATATGTAGCATGAGGTGGTGAGAGTATGGGATGCAGGGTGAGCGTGGGAGTAGCCTGTGTAGGTGCAATCCAAAAATAATTGGGCCAAAAAATGTGGACCATGTGTCCAAAAAAATATTAAGTAATAAGTAAAAAATAATGAATTGAATACTCCCCTTGAAGATGAGTGGAGCTTTTCTCTGAAACCCATTGACGATTTTCAAGCTTTTTCATCTCATTAATCTTTGAAAACTTTAAACAAGATTTTACATCACACTTATTAGGACACACATATTGCGTGACAAAGGTATCCTAAATTGAGTGTTAAAACAAATCGTGTCAGAAATACCCCCCAAAAAGTAAATTTATTTCAAAACACCGTATTCCGCCCCCGCCCCAAAAATATTGTTTTTCAGTTGTAGAACAATGTGAAATTGTAATCATTTAATAATGCTGGTGTGAAAGTGTTCTGAAAAGCAAAATATTGGCATTGAGCTGCTGTAGCGGAAACTGAGTATTTGAAACGAGTGAGATCAGAAAATATCTTACGCCAGTGAAATGAAAAAAGGTGAGGTGATGGTGCCAGAGATCTCTAGGAGAAAACGGAATTTAGTGTACTCATTTTAAAAGAAATAAATAATGAAATGAATATTAAAAAAATAAATCCTAATTCAAGTGCTTTTGTTGCATCTCTCTGTCTTTGAAGAAGACATTAAAGCTTTTTGAGCTTTGTGGCTGCTGTTCTAAATTCAACCCAGAAATCTGACCTCATGTTGAAAGAAAGGGAGCAAATACACACTTTCCACTGACAGAGATCAACTATGTTCATTGTTATTAATGCAAGTGCAGTCGCTTTTTTCACTGCAGGTATAATAACCTGGAGTGGGCAAATCATGTCTTTTCTACAGGTTGTCAGCATGGTAGCAGGAAACTTAAATCTGATTTACTTTGTTGCTTCTTTCCTTGATTTAAGCTCAGCAGTCAGCAGAGCAGCGGGTATTATTTATCACCAAGGAATCTTCATTTTGAATTAAAATTAATTCTGCTGTCTATAAATAAAACATTGGCTCGTGCAGTTCTTTAACAGTCTGATAATTGTTTACTCAGTTTGGCATTGTAGTGGGTGTAAGGTACTTTTTTTCGTTACTTTTGTTCCCGGTGAACAGCACAAAGATAGATTTGTTGACCTTCTTTAACTCTTGAAAAGTAAGTAAATGTTTTATTTGGACCTCTGTGAATCTTTAATCCAGGACACTTCCACACAGGCTCTGCCCTGACTGGTTTCTCTGAAAGACGGCAAATAGTTTTTGAAGCTCCTTTGATGGAGATGACAGCTTGGAGCTGTAATAAGGAGGTTAGTTTTGCTCTGATTGCAGCACTCCCCCTGAATTGAGCAATTGTGAATCACTTTTCCCCACCACAATGGAAAAGCTGGACACCAACTGCTGCCATTTGAATGCAGGTTATTTTCCAGCTCATTAGGTATATTGACAACAGCAAATAAATGGTAGATTTTTGGGTGGCAAAGAATTGCACCCCGCTATGCGCTTCCATTTAAAGTTTTCTGGTGTGGTTCATGAGCATCAAGGAAACTGACACTGAATCTAAAATGAGCAAAACATTGAAAAATGAGAGGCCGCTTATATTGTTATTGTTGTTGTTTTTTCTGTATATACCAACACCATCTTATTAGGTCTTTCAAATATATATTTCATGAATGAACAACATTGATAGTGGCTTAACCCCCCATGGAAGTATATATTATTAAATTGAACTGCCAGCACAGATGCTGCTGTAATTAGGTCACCATAGGTATAAAAATGCATCACTGAAGTGTCAGAAAGCTGGAGCTCTAAACTGGGAACTATTTATTGCTGACTTCTTTAATGTATGGCCAATTCTTTCTCAGCTTCATCTGTTCTGTTAGCAGCAATATATACTTTATTTCAAGGGTGTCAAACTAATTTTAGTTGACGGGTCACATATAGCCAAATTTGATGTTGAGGGGTTCGGACCAGCATAATAAACATTAAAGAAGTCTAAAGTTTCTCACTTACATTTAGTGACAGATGTAAGTTGCTACTTAAAATGTTAATATTTAAACACAGTTTTTAATAAATGCATTTTGAACAGTTAAAAAACAAAAAAATCAAGAGAAAAAAAAAGTTGAATTGGAAATCTATTTTGCCGCAGTGTGCCTCTTCATTGTAACAAGCGCAAAAGTGCCTCTCAAGCTGCATGACCTCTGCAGCTTTTACCATGTACGTTATCAAACATTAACCATCAAAATACAGCTTCAATGTAATTTGGCCGTTAAAAAAGTGGATAGATTTCACTGCTGCATCACTGATTTTACGACCTTGAGCTATAGGGTTCAGGGTCATGCCACCCCTTTGGATCATTTTTATTGTTGTGTGATTCATGCACGTCCTCACCTTTGGTGTGTTTTAGTCATCATATTGGTGAATGTATTAAGTAAAAACACACGGACATACTGGGATGCTCAGTGATTTAAAAGGGCCTTTCAGGGCTCATCACACAGTGGTGGTAATTGGAAGTGCTAGCATATCTATATTTGCAATAATTAGTGAAAAGTAAATAAGAAGATAAGAACAAAGACAAGCTAAAACCACAATTATAATTTTAATGATAGTTTACAATTGACGATGGAAATGTAAGGGCTAGGTCAGCATGAAATGCATGATTGCTTTAATGAAACACATTAGGATACCAGTATTTAAGCTTTTAAACTAAATCAGAATTTATTTTGATTCTGATTTGAAATTGTTCTACAGTTTTGTGAGAGCTTATTCTAAATTATTATTGCATTAAATCAAAATGCAGCTTCTACATGTTTTATTGTGAGTATATGTGTTTTTTTTCTTTTTTCTGTATATGGTTTAATTGAATAGCCAAACTGCTCCATGTTAATTTTGGCAACTTTAAAGTACCTCAGTTTCACTCCTGTTTGGGAATCACTTCATCATTGTGCTATGATGAAAAACATACTTGTAGCTGTTATTTTCAATTGCTCAATATCATCAATGCTTTAAATAATATACTTTGTGTTTATTTACGTGGCCAGTGACACTGATTGTTTTGTGCTCATTTGACCAGTATGTGTTGAACAAGTCTGAAGCTTTGGATTAGTGAGCTGAGTTCCCACATCAGGTCCCACAATATATTGTTGTGTGGGAAACTTTCATTTTGCCAACATTACCTCTCCAAATTGTACTACTTCCTATCTCCTTGGAGAGAAAGGTGTTGGGTCAGATCTTAATTTAGACCAATAAACTTAGGTCCTTAGCTGCTGGGGGAAGCACTGTCATGGCAAGATTGATTTTTATAGCTGAAGTGTATATGTGAAAGTGTGTGAGGGCAACAGAGGTTGGTTTAGGACCTCTCAGTCTCCACTGGGGGTAGAAAAGGCTCCTACCATCTGCTGAAAACTGTCAATACATCATAAAGCATAATGTAAGACCCCCCAAATTCAACTCTGATTGACTGAGAAGGTCAGAGACGCTTCACGAATAAGCAGCCAATCAACATGCACGCCTTTACAGAAGGCCAATTTCACATCAGCTCTGTTAAACCGCCATCACCTTGACGGTGGCTGCTGCCTACATTTGAATAACCCTCACAGACCAGTGCTTTTAAGCAAGACAACCACACACTGACCAGTCGCCCAAAAATAAAAGTTTCTTTTTTTGTTGTTGATTCAAAGGCAATTTAAGTATATATAACCACCTAAATAAATTATAGGTTTTAAAAGTCTTCACCGTTTCAATCCACTATTTTTGTCTCAAAGGACACGTAGCATACAGTGTAGTGAAGATTTAAGTTAATACAGAGTTTGTGTTTCCCAACGCATTATTTTAGAATTAATAAACCATGAGAGGTATGAGATGTGAACTCTGAGTGGGAGCAGCAGCAGTCTCCGCTTCACATCTGAGACTCTTTTTTTTTTTTTTTTTTTAACAATATCAAGCAATCCACCGTGAATCCTGCTTGAATATTTCAGCTCCTCTGCAGCTCCTGACACCGAGTTGCCTCTTCAGTGCTGATTGCTTATATTGATAGTATTCACTCGTTGTGTATAAACATCCAGTGGCTCCGGGATCCATGTGGGGAGAGATGCAAGTCTTGATTAAGCAGCAGCTCATTATTGCAAAGTCTCTTATCGTGATCTCATAGAGCTTCAGAATCCTTTCATGATCCTGTATGGCAGATAACCAAAGCACAAGCCCTGGCTCGATATTTCTTATTATCTTTTATACACCCAGATGGTCTGATTGGCTCATTGGCTTCATCACAATAAAAAAGAAAAAACTAAATGCACGTGCAACTGCAAGCAGTAATAACAAGACAGCCATGTGGTTAATGTGTGCGATGCAGGATTTTGTTTCATCGTTAAAATAATGAAGTTTGTGGTGCTCAATAATTTGTTTGCGCATTTTGTTTTGCAAATGTGCAAAAACAAGAAGAACAATATATAGATACTACAACATTGTCATGATTGTTGTCGACATCATCATCAACGTCAATGATGATAATGCCCCAGAACTATTATGCAAAAACATGAAAGAAAACACATTTGGGAATATTCAAAAAGGAGTAAGTATAATGTATTGGCTCTCACCCCTTCTCCATTATTAAATTAGCATCATTAATTTTCCTTACTGTAAATAGTCATCTATTTCTACTGCATAAACAATGTTGTTCGTCCGTCCAATTGACGAGGACCATCTATTCATCCTGGGGCTCCACCACAATTTAAAATATCAAAACTTTTTAAGGATTTACGCATTGCAACACCCCTCAAAAGTATGAATTATTTGTGTATACTTTATTGTATTTCATTATTTCTGTTTGTAATATTTGACTGGATACAGCAACGTAGTTGAATTACATTGTAACACAGTAATGTAGGTACAGCGGAAAAGTACAAGACACGGAGTGATTGAGTATCCAAAACTTTTTTTACATATCGTATCACTGCAATTATTTCTACATTTGCAATATGAGGGTTCCAGGAATGGTTCTACCATCGTGCCAACAGACAGACGAAATGAAAAAGAGTTTCAAACAAAACCAATATCTATTTCCATCTAACTCGCTTTACTGGCATTCTGGACAATACCCATCATCCATCCATCCATCCATCCATCCATCCATCCATCCATCCATCCATCCATCCATCTATCCATTTCTTTAATCAAATCCGGACATTTTAATATTTAACTTTTAAAAACCTTTCTTTTGAATTTATTTGAAGACTGAAGTTTTAACCAAACTTGTAGAGGAAATATGGGTTACATGAAACTACATCCTTACTGAATACATTGAATATTGGCCCAAGAATAATCAAATAAACTGGACAATAGTAAACCTAGGTTTTGATAAGAAGCTGTTCACTGATGAGACTTTGCAGCATTTCCAAGTTGCACAGATTGATTAGGAAATGTATTTTAGCCACCATGTGGACAAACCATAATATGATCCAGATTTAGCATCTGGCTACAAAGGTGAAGCACAATAACATATATATGAGGCGTCTGCCAACAGTTTTAGACAGCGTCAAGTACCAGATGCCCAAAAGCAACAAAGCAAAATCAATTCCGCATGACAAGGTGCCTGGACGATACCGAAGTCTAGGGCTCATCTCGTTCAGCGGAGCATGAAGGGTGCAAGCATTAATAAAGCACCAGACACCAGAGTAAAGGGGAAAAAAAGCACAACAAACTGAGAGAATGCGAGAAATGATTTATACTAGAGAGTAGCTGGTAATGGTTTGGGGGTAAACAATAGTGTCCCTCCGGCCTGGTCTGCATTTCATATGACTGTGATGAAGCTGTCATAAGCATGCAGCATTCCCATAATACAATCCTCTGGGGTACGCTTACTTTTAATTCGGATGTCAAAAACATGATTGACTTTTATTATATGTTTCGTGTGTGTACGTGTGTGTGCATGTGTGTGTGTGTGTGTGAGAGAGAGAGAGCGAAAGAGAGATAGAGAGATAGAGAGAGCAAGAGATCACATGCACTCCCCTCTCAGTTTGACTATCTGCATCATCAGGTGTACTTGAATGTTTGATTTTATGCTGTAAAAAAGGTTGTCTTCTAAAATGTCACCAACATGGACAGCTTCAAACAGTTTTCCTTTTCTTCTTTTTTCACACTTTTAAAGGCCAACAATAGTTACCAAAGGTATCGAATTGATACAGTGGGTTTGTCATTGTTGACAATGGCCACTTTATTTATATTCATGAATATGAAGGAATGTAGAACACAAAAAAGTTGAGTTTGTTTTTAATTTAAATTTTTTTTATAAAGTCAGTGCAAAAGTCTGTATATTTAGTTTCTACTTGTTAAAAAAGTCTGTTCCAGATAAACGAGCACAAACATCTGCTTATTGAAACAGACTGTTGATTATCTCTCGATTCCAAAACACCATTCTGTGTTTTCATGAACAAACCATCTGTATGACCAACGCATTACTACATCTAAATCTTTCCCAGCCGATGCTGGGTGAAAAGCACACTCACGCACATGTTTACATCCAATCTGTTAATCTATTAACTTGTTTGGTTATTGTCCCACCATATATTTAGCTGAATTTTGACTGGTTGGGGAGAAGCTGTATGTGGCAGCTGTGTGGGGGACTATGTTATCCATTGTTGAATTTCTGACAAATTATCACAGGCTGTTGTGGTCGCACGGCCACGACAAACCCTTCTCAGTGTGCTACACCAGATCAGAGCAGTTATGCCACGATGGCAGGTATCATCACGAGTTTCAAGCTGAATTATGATGTATTTTTTGTACGTACAAATAACATTGTTATACGGATTGAATCATTTACTGTATACTCCTGGGGCCTTTAGAAAATGAATGAATGTAGCAAACCGAGCCTAATGAAGTACAGGCTATGTGGACATAATCCAGCATTTTATCTTCTTTTCGAATGTAATTTTCTGCTGAATTTCCAGTGATTGCTTGTAGCTGTAGCTCGAAACAGCAGTTGAATGAGGTGACACTCTCAGGTTTTCTGACCCAGAAGATAATCTTCGGTTTATAATCAGATAACCTTGACAGCTGTCCAAAAGCCCTCCCACTGATTTTTAACTGTATGTTGGTTTTCATCAGTACACAATGTATTACTACTTTTATTACACTGAGTATTACACCTACTATACTAATGCTATAGTTTGTATTGTGACCTCTATATGTGCACGTGGAGCTGAATTTAGAATATCAGTGTTGATGTTTGGTATTGATTAAACCCTGTTAAATATGTTTTTAACCACCAAACAGAGATAAAAAGCTCCCATTGTAGATGGGATCAATTGTTTTGTGGCCTTTTGTCCACGCACAATAGATTATTGTCTTCCTGTAAACCAGCCCACAAAGGAACAAATTTGCTGAGTATCAACTGGTAAAATTGATCTCTTCAAAACTAAGAAAAAATATGATGGAAAACCAATTTATTAAACACTATTTCCTTCTTTGTAGATTGTGTGCTAAAAAGCTCAAAAGACACCTCAACATGTCACTGCTTCCTTCCAAAAACAACAAAACTACACCAAGTATTGAGTTACTGTATTCTTTGAGGGCCGACTGATGTCACTGAATCAATTACCAACATCCTCCACAAATGCATTCCTATTGTTTCTCAGCTCTGGTAATATAGCTCTAAGCTTGTATTGTGTCTCTCAGCTGGTGGGGAAATTGATAAGCCTGAAGACTAAGGCTAATCAGAAGTATTTCTGAAATGTGGCTTCATTTGAACTTCAAGAAACTACCATATCATGTTCGAGTTATGAAATTTTTTAATGTAGTAACAAAGGAGGGCAAGGGGTGAGCATATAGTGTAAAATGCGGTGTATTCACAAACAACACGACTGAAGATGTGAAGGCAAAAGAAGTAAAAGAAATAATGTATGGATTTAGAGTAGAACTGGAGGTCTGGCTTTAATAAACAAACGAGTCCCAACGCAATACATAGATGTGGTATGGAGTGTATCACCATCAGAAGAGCTTCGTATCCTCTTGAACAAGCATGCTTCATAAACAGGATTTCAATAAAACTGGCTTATTTCTGAATATCAATAGAAAGTCAATGCGCTTTGATTCAAGTTCTTACTGTAAACTTGTGTCACCAACACGTTTCACCGTACATCTGGAGCAGATAGGAGAACACACATATTTAGCTGTAAAGGATTTCTGTGTCCAACATGTCCTGGAAAGGACATGTCTTCTTCGACAAGTCTTCTTCTTAGAGCCTTTAATGTTGTTATTAAAGCTTCCCTGGAAGGCGTAAATATCGACCTGAGCATGGACTCCTTCACAGACCACTGCACTCTTCCGTCCCGCCTCTCTACTGCCATCAAATCAATCAACCTTTCTAATTAACTGCTTCCAAATGAGGCATTGTCTTCAGAAAGACCCCCCTTTTCCACATCACCTCCTGCACACATAGGATGTTCAGCATGCTCTGAGCCCAAGCTATTTCTGCCCGCACCCTGCCTCTAACCTCACATTCACCGTCCTCACACCGTCTAATTTTTCAGTGGGATCCCAACAACACATGTGATCTTGCTCCTCATTATAAATTAACATTCAAATTCTTGCTTGGCCTCTTACATTAGTTACATTAGTGCACAGGGATTTATTTTTTCCCAGTTATTTTTTAAATGAACTGACTGAAAAGCACAATATAAGGATGCGGATTGTTTGAACTGCTGCGGATGTATGACAAAGTATCTCTTTGAGGACTGAGAAAGCAGGAAACTCGGCAAAGAACAGCTGCTCGACAACACACGTCAATTCGTGCCAGCTAACTCTCTCCCTTTCTTTCGGCCTCAGTTCTTCTTGCTTCCTTAAACTGTCCCCCCCCCTCTCTCTCTCTCTTTCTCTCTCTCTCTCTCTCTCTCTCTCTCTCCCTCCCCACGCTGTCTGTGATGGTGCCAGAGAGTGGAGCTCCTCTGAGCGACGCCCCCAGGGCACTTGAAGGGGCTCCAGATGTGCTTCTCCAGAACCGTGGACTGCAGGATCTCTGGCGTTTTTCCATGCTCCCAGCTCTTGTTCACTTCATTTACAATCAGTTCACATTTGAAACTCGATCTGAAAATCTACTTTTTCTTCCTCCTTTTCTCCCTCACATCTCTCTTTCTCTCTCTGTCTTTCTCTTTCTCTCTCTCTCGGTTGTACCAGTAATTGAAAATGCAAAGTGTAATCAGATCAGCTGAATAGAGATGAGTGGCTTGAAGATGGGAGATATGAGTGACAATTCATGCCACTCTGCCTGGGAAATGAAGAGGATGGTTGAGATGATGAGGGTGAGCTTGATCAGAGAATGAGTTGCTCATAGTGTGTTTTGGCAGGTGGTTTGTCAGATTTCCCCTCCGAACTCTCACACTGACCACAGTTACCAGGAATGATTGCTCTTCTGTATGCATGGAAATCTTTTTTTTTTTTTTTGTTATAAATTATTTGAATTGCATTTGATTCAGGCCTTTTTGTTACAAGGATAATGTTATAAGTGATACATTATGTCAAAATGTTCTTTCTTTTCTCTCTTTTTTGGAAGGTCGTGGAAATTAGGGTTCGAGCAACAAAACCAACTGTTACATCTAATTTTGGTTTAGCTTTTCAATTTTCAGTATTTAACTGTTTGAAACAACTAACGAGACATCATGTTTCTAAAATAATTGCTTTGGAAGCAATTATTGAACATCCACAGCTATTTCACTTTCCACTCACTGGTGTAAAGATGACACTTTCTCAGCCGCAGGGCTCAAACACTTCACACCTTTGAGCATGGCTGCAGAAATAATGTCCAAAAAGCAGGTGCTTTTGCGTCCATAGGTTTGTCCTGGTTTGTCTTTTTATGTTTGCCAGAGGGGTTGGATTGTTGCTGTTGAACGCACTCAGTGTATTGTCTATCCTGGTTGTCATAACAAGGAGGTGGGACACTAAATCTCTTCAAAGGGGGAAATTGGCTCCTATTTTCACACAGTCTATAGGGCTGCACTAAGATATACTGTGAACAAGGATAACTTACTTTCTAGTTGAGTAATGAATAAAACAACCAGGCAGAGGAGTGTGATGTGGAACTGTTGCATGGTTTATTATAAAATAATGGCGGGCTCCTTGATGTTTTTACACATTTCAACTTCATCAGATTTTAAACTTTATGATATCTGATAAGTTTATATAGATAGCCCGTAATTGTTACAATTCCAATTAAAATGTATGTTTTAATGATAGGATCAAGGGTCATTTTACCCTACACTTATTTGTTTTTTTTATTCTACCTCCAGATATTCGACCCTCTGTGAAGCCGTCGGGTGCCCCCACATTAAAAACCACGGGACAAACAACAAAAACCTACTTGCAAAGAACCTACACATTACCCCATGCCTTTTTTCTTCTTAAAGAAATACACAAAAACAAGTACATTAAGTGATAATGTTCTCTTAAAATAAACTATTTTTCATTGGGATCACTGCAACCAGTTACTTAAGAGCTGTCCAACCGTTGTGAAGTAATGAAGTATTTAGGCTCGACAAGATAATAAGAATATGATCTTGACTGTATTCGCAGTACTCATTATACTGAAAAAATAAATGCCACTCAAGTGTTAAAATTCACGTCCCGAGTCCCCATGATGGCTTGTGACAATCATTTCCTCTCCTGCTTGCTCTGTCTTGTTACTATTCATACTGTGACTGTAGTAAATTATCCTCACCTGCCAAAACTTCAATGGGGATTAATGGAAATAGTGCAGGGTGCCAGGCAAGAATACTCGCTGGGCTTGTTTCCAACATTTCTCCGACGTCTTACCACAGGAGTTATATTTTTAAAGGCAACATGCAAATCTTAAGAGAGAATCGGGACGTGGCTAATTGTTGAAACATTGTAGATAATCAGCAAGGTTTTACCTCCACTCACATTTTTTTCCGAGCCTAAATCCTGTAACTTGAAAGGATCCTTAGCAGCCGTAAGGAATTTGTAGAAAATCTTTTGAGTACAAAACTACATAATCTCCTGGGGTTTTATTGTAAGATACGAGCTTGTTGATAATTTAGGAGTTTATTAAATTAATTCTGGAGTCAGGGCAGATGTTGATGAATAAAATTCCTACGGGGAGGACTCAAGTTGCAAGTACAATATCTTGGAGCACTGACACTAATTAAAAACATCAGGATCCAGGAGTCAGGGATGAAAAATAATCTTCCAATTTATTTTTGGCTGCTTTGTAGCTTGTGTGTGTCCATTAAAATCTTCTCACAGGGGTTCATTTTGACACGTTTTCAGTTATTTTTATCGACATCACACTGATATTATACTGCTTGTTCAATATTGCTTTTCACACACGCACCCCGTGATATGCAAACGTATTAAGAATAATAACATTTTAACTAAGATCCAGTGCAAAGATAAGTGCAGCAGGTCAAAAACCTTGCATGGCTCAGGAAGCATACATATTCCATCTCCTCTGCTTCAGGGTTGCTTTTTTTCTTCTTTTTTTCAAGTACTGTGGAGATAACATGAGTTAATAAATGTCTGAATGAGCGAACACTTTTCAGATTGGCTAAAAGACAAAATTCCCTTCACCCCTTTGTGCCATAGATACAATTTAACTGTGAACATATGCATTATTCATTTTTAAAGCTACAGTCTCTGAGTGGTTCATTTGGCCTGTGATCATGCCTTGCGGGGGAAGTCTGTTTATTTTTTATTGGAATAATCTCTCAGTAGGAGAAAAGTTACCCATGTGAAAAATCTGATTTTCTGGCAATGCACCAGTGTGCAAAGAAAGAGAATAGAGGGAAAGAGGTGGGGAGAGGACTCTCTACAAGCAGGATTTTCTTTTGCTATAGACCATCAGACAAGACAAACAGCGCTCACTGCAACGGTTGACAGCTAATTGCTGCAACAAACCCACTTTACAATTATTCCCCCAATATGTAATTTTTTGTTGTGCAATGCGTGACCACTAACTTAGAGGCTGCAACCCACGTTAAGTGTTTTCCTTAATAAGCTAATTTTACTCACTGTTGTCCACAATCCTGTTCAATTCCCTCAACGTTTCAGTTTTAGGCCCATGCGGCTGCGTGCAAATATGCATGTGTGCTTGGAGTGTGGGTGTAAACAATGTGCACTACATAGTTGCCATACCTAATGTGCTTGTTAGCCATCTTGGACTCCCTTGAGGCATGTGTCTCTCTATCCTAGGACTTATTCATGGTGCGGTTTTAACAAGCACTGTCGATGTGAGGCCATTGAGAGCTTGGGAGATTGCAGTGAATCGCAATTTCATGTGCCACACAGAGTGCAAATGAGCTCTGCAAATATTACTGGGGGCTCTCAGTCTATAGCAGTGACAGCAGGAAGGCTCAGGCTCAATGGCCACAGGCTGTAAGTAGAAGATATTATTGTACTGTGAGCAGCCGGTTCAACAGCCCCAAGAAAATTAACAAGCTATACCTGCCCTCTATGCGGATCACTGACATGGCAGAATTACAACCCATGCTCACCCACGAAACAAAAACAACGGGTGATTGTTAAATGGCCCTAAAATTGTCCTACATTTGTACTTATTTCAACCTCTTGTGGTGGCTCTAATTATCACAGGTGGGATGGAGGAAGTTAAGTGACGTACCTCAGTGCCTAATATTAGTGCCAGTGTTCAACTTTACGACCTGGTATATATACGCTCCTTTCTCAGAGTGATCTGAATGACCACCTTTTCTGGTGTTTCCATCCATCTTATATGCTATTTTGTTCAAATTAGGATTGGAGAGTCAGTGACAATGTCGCATGACAGAATGGCCCTCGGACCACCAGTTGCCAGTACATCACAGAGACAACCACCGGGGTTGGGAAGGTTACTTGAAAACTGTAATCCATTACAATTACAAGTTACCTGTCAAAAAATGGAATCAGTAACTGAATCAGTAACAGTGATGTTGTAGTGCTTTACTTTGGACAACAGGAGGCACAATCTTTGGTTTGAACAGTCTTTGCAACAGGAAATGTGCCTCTAAAAAAACAGGAAACACACTATCTTGCTTTGAAGTATGGCCGCTGACATTGTAGGTGAGTGAAATTACAAATGATCCTCTATTTTGACTTCACCTAACCATTTATACCAGATGTTTGTAACATCAAAACAATTATTATGTTAGACCTTATTCGCTCTTTTCCAGGTATAGTGCAGTTTAGTGCAGTTCATGCTAAATACTCTGGTTGTAGTTGTTGTGTGTAGTTGTTGGTTTCTGTTTCTTTATTCATCAAATGTATATGAATGCGGGTCACTCAAGAATGTGTGCATGTCGTGATCTAGTGAGCAACAAAAAATGTGAAGCAAGAAAATGAAATCGGAGTGTTTCCTCACACACTCAGGTGTTCCACTGAAGCTCTTTTGAAGTCTGAATGCAAGTTCAGACCAAAAAACATTAAACTACACTTCAGAAGTTCTGAATCCCCATAGAAAATCCTAACTGTGTTCAAAGAGATAATTTCTTGTGCGATTTCACTTCCTTTACATAGATAATAAGCTCCCAGTAAAAATACCACCACAATGATATGACAAACATTGCATTTAGTCTGCAGTTGTGTTGTCATATTTTTAAGATAAATATTGAAAAGAATTAAAATGTTGAAAACAAATTGTAATACTGCCGGTTGACATTTTAGCCAAGGTGAAAATGTTGTTGACATTTCCATGTCTGTTCAATATGACCCAGATGGATCAGCAAATTTCACACCACATTATTATTGAGACTTTTATGATAATGTTAAATGAAAATGTTATTTATTCACAAAAGTGTACTATACATTCCTTAAACATGCAGACAATGCTTTAAAAAAGGTTTCTTCTGGGATTAATAAAGTATTTCTTTTCTGAAAAAATTAGCAATTTACTTCCATTTGTTTTGTATTCTGCATAGGTATAATTGAAAGTTTTTAGATATTCTATTGGTAATCTGTATTCCCACAGTAACAGTGAGATGGCGAGATTCACTGTCAAGAGTCGGCCTGCTCCTTTAATTAAGTTTTAGTCATGACCATAATTCTGGTGGCCACAATTAACTAAAAATACATAGAGGCTGCTGTTGGAGAATCATTTTTGATCACGCTCTAATTTAGTGTGAAAAACAGGTTTGTATTTCATTTTCAAATCAGAAAATTTCCCTTTTTAACCTGCAGAACAGTTAACTTGTCTGTACTGTTTTTATGAATCTCATACTGAAGGTTGTTCTTTGTGATTATAATCCATGAAAACACAGATTTGTTAACTCCTTGTCATGTGTCATGTAAATTTAACTTTCACAGAGCAGATTCAGACTAGTGAATAGCAACCATATTTATTGAATTTGATTTAATTTGAAAGAAAACAGACTTGTACTTCGATGAGGTGTAGCAAAAATGCCTTTTTGAAAATGAGGAATAATCATGATTTCAATATTCATCAAAACATTAGTGATTATTATTTTGTGCAAACTTGTGTGGCCGTCCATAGCTTATTTGTCAGCAGAAACAAACAGCATATCAAACAGTCAAATAAAGTTTAGACAAACAAAGAGGCATTGCACCCACGCCAAGCAGGAACACTGTGCATGCTTTTAAGTACTTCTATTTCTTCAGATAAAAGGGAGGGTAATGTATTAAGAAAGGGGACATTCTAAAAAGAACAAGAGGTTTCAGGGACCTAATGTTTCTGAATAATGTCGGTCTTGTTCTTCATGCCATTTAGGTAAATCCATTAGTAGGTAGAAGGCTCTCAACGTGTCAGAACGGCTCCTCTGTTATTCCTGCATGTCCAGAAATAACTTGTTTCTTGTAAGTTGTTGAATTATAAAGTAGAACATGATTTGAACTGGAAGCTCTTCCCAAAGAAACAATGTTCTTCTGCCTCAAATATGACAATGAAGTGAGAGGAGTGAAAGTGCGAGGGTATAAAATATCCCAGGAATCAAGGAGAATAAGAACAGAGGGCTTAATCGGAGACCTCTGAGAGAAGGGGGGCACGAAGAAAACCCACTTCATGAATTAACAAACCCGTGGTAATGGAGTCTAAGGTCTCATTGCTATTTGTGATGGAAGCAGCCATGCATTCAGTCTCTACTTATTAGGAGGGAATGGAGAGACACAGTTCTTTTGATTAATACTCCCGCCTTTGTGGAGTTGGTGGAGAGTGGAGGAGACAAGCAGGAAAAAGAATAAAAAAAAAGAAGTGGGAAGATAAGATTATTAGGAGAAGAACAAAACATTATAAATCTATACCTGAAAACTGACTGAGTCGCTGCAGGAGGACAATCACAGGACAATCACAACTGGCCAGATTAGCAACACAAGAAGCGCAGCAAAGCTGAACAATATCTGTGAGTCATAATGCTCTTTGACTAAATATAACGTGCTGTGAAAAAAGGTACACTGGGTTTCTGGAGAATACAGAAAAATAAAAAGGAAGCAGCTTAGATTATATAAACAGTATGGAAACACCCGACAGAGGTGCGATGTGAATAGTTAGAATAGCATACTTCTTTAATAAATAAGTAAAATAGAGACTACACATTGTGTTGCATTGTATATATATTTTCTTTTTCTTTTTTCCCCACAGACAGCTAGCAAACATATGTGTCAGTGCTGAGTAAAAATCCCCCCGGCTTTTATATTGATAATGACTACAAGTACACTACACTGTTCTGTTACAGGACCAATCCAAACTGCAGCATGAATTCATAGTTTCAGAGATGAACTGCTTATATCTCCTCCGTGTCTGATGGCTTTTCAGTCAAATACCTTCACAGGAGCAGCCGAGTTTTTGGAAGTCATCCTGACCAGTTTTCCTCTCTGCGTTTTTTTCTTAAGTTCCAAACCCGAAGCTGAGCCAACACCACAGAGCAGAAGGGGAAATATGCATTCAAACTATGAGCGATCATAGCAGATAACACATGAAGCACACGATGTCAGTTTTGATGAAGATGATGAAGGGATATTGTCAATAATGTCCTTGATTCTTAATCAAAGCAAGAACTAACAGGCTTAAAACCTTTTTTTATTTTTTAAATTGAATGTAATAACCACAGGAAATGCAGCCAATAAGTGTGTATGTGTGTGTGCATGTGCTTGTTTCTGATTACACAATAGTTATTCTTATAGCATTTTAATTCTTGAGCATTTTAGCTATATTTCATAATTTTATTTGGATGGCATCTAAAAGTTAATTCTAAACATAACAATAAAGATTCTATTCTATTCTATTCTATCCTAAGTAGTTGGATAGTAGCTATGGTATTTGTAAGCTATTATATTACCATTTTTTTTTTTTTGCCATTTTCAAAGGGGGGGATTACAGATCTATTTTTTGTAAATAGAAATAACTATTTGAAAACTAAGCTCATTCATTTAGGACTTAATGATTTCTCTTTGAATAATCTGCAGTGTTTAAAGACCAAACAGACTTGTGTAACATTTTGTTTCACAGTTAAGATTTCCTTGACTAGTCCAGTTGTGTACATGGACCAAATGTATTCATGGTTGTAAATGCCAGTACCTTTATGTCAAGTCCACCATTTTATTGTATTGTGGCAGGAAGACTTTTTTTTCCCCCCTGGCTGAGTTGGTGCTCTAAACAATGTTGAAGGGTCACTTTCAATCCTCTGACTTCCTGTCAAAGAGACCCATGACTGCAGCTCTCCAGTAAAAGCCACTTTGACGTTGGAAAGCTCACTGTGAAGATTAAGCTTTATATTGTGTTGGACATTTTGAAGGACAAATATGCAACAAACCACAGTTATAAAAAGCAGCATTTGTTTCATAGTTGTATTTAAATCCATTTCATTTGGATTCATTGCCAAAGCAGCTCAGATATCTGACATCAGGGTGAGTTTTACAGCCACAGCGATGAATTCACACTGACTGAAAAGCAGTTGTATTGCATATTATACAGCCTGGAGAAGTACAGGGGGTTCTGCTTTTGCAGTACTGCTGGATACAACAATGTGTTCATGGACATGTGGTCCTTAAAGAATAAAGAGATTGGCGTTCTGCAGGCCCTTGTGGCTATGAGCATGTGTAGAGTATAACTGAACTTAACGGTGAGTGCTTTTGAAAAGTGGGGAAAAAAGAAAAAAAAAACACTACAGAATGTCTGACATTTCATGACAAAGTTTGAACTGTTTGGACAATACATTTCACAGTTAGATATCCTTATATTTGGGAAGTTGTTCTTTGCAATCATTTGAAATAGAAGAGATACATTGGAAATGCAGCCATTTTCTATTGTTGGTCTATTTAGAAATTGTTATAAAACCTCATGTGATTTTAAGAGGTGCATTTTTTACATTCATATCTTACCTATGAAGAATATTAAGAATCTAAGTGATTTTGTTGACACAAAGGCTTTTCTGCCTACTGAACAAGAGCTACTCATGTTTTCTTCTTCATACATAGACAGTATTCATGTAGTAGATAGAAAGGAAAGTTATTGAATTTGCTAATATTTTGCAAATATTTTGTAGTGACCTTGGTCAGGGTGCTATTTTGTTATGGCTTCAATACAGAGAAGCTCAGGATAATCCTCACCACACATTTACCTCCATAGCAAACCTGAAAAAAAGAAAAAAAAATAGTTTTAAAACTAATTAGTTTAAAACTAATGTTTATCTTATTCTGACCAAACTTAAGTTTAACAGCCAATAATTTCGATCACACCAGAAGGATCAGGTCCTTCTGGTGTGATTGAAATGATTAGCTGTTAAAGTAAAATCCTTCAATTATTACACTTGCATTAATGCATTTCCTCAATGTTTTGCATTTTTGTTTTCAAAATGTTTTGTGCTTCCTCTGCAAGGTTTTGAAAATGATGTCTATTTACATGGAAACAGCAGAAACGCTGAAAACGATAGTTAGATTTCCAGACCACGATATGGCATAGTATGTTTGAAACCACACACACATTCCCCCAGACAACAATACGCTATAAACATTAACAATGGCAAGTACACGGACAATTGTAAGGACAGATGATAAGGTTGGATTGCTAATACCGGTCACTCCAAACTCTAGAACTACAGAGTCCCAGGAGAATATGGACAGGGAGTCACGACACTCTGTCGGCACTCATTGTTGACGAGAACGATTCAATGAAACTTTATTCATATAGAACAGAAAATACAACACCGTGGTGCTTCTTGCAGACAGAAACCCAACAAATCCTCTTGGGGGCTGGGGGGGAGTAGAGAGGTAGGGACCTCATTTTCCAGTTCACTCTAAAACCATTACGCCCTTACACAGTGTAGAAAACTCACACAGACACAGGGAGAACGTGCAATCCCCATAGTGCAAGATTAAGGCTTTGAAGCTAGTCTGGATCTTCATGACCTCAATATTGTGCATAAAGCTCAGTGAAGAACAATGTTTACTACTTTTTTTTTTCAGAATTTCACAAAGTATTGCATGACTCATTCATTTGTTTCCTTGCTATTAGGTGTGTTACCAAGACATTATTCTACTCATACTTTCTCACCAATTAGTACCAGATGTCACTTCTCATGAAGGCAAGTAGGAAAAAACTATTAAGTAGTCACCAGCTGTGCCGCTCTATCAGAGGAACGTCTTGTAAAAAAAAAAGCAGTCATTGTTCAGTTTTATCATTAACAGTTATCAGTTCATGCCTGATTAGAGTTAGTTGGTAATCTAAAGTGACTTGTTAGTATTGTGCATAAACAGCGTAAGCGTTCACATTTCCTTGCTGTTATTGGGGAAACTGACCATCTTTATCATCATTGCTGTTGTCTTCTCTCCTGACCAATTTTTCAGTGCCGTCACACCAGTTATGAAATATGTTTGACAGCGAAGTCATCATTTCTTTCATCCTGAAGGCTTTGAAGAAGAAAGACTGGCTGCTCTGCACTTCAGTGGTTCAATATCAATCTTTTTACTGTTTTCCCCCCTCAAACACAACGTACTTATTAATTTTTCCCGCATGCCTTGGCTAGTTTGTAATGCCCTTCAAATTATGACTGTGAAGTCATTTGTGCACATTGTTATTAACATTTTAGCCAGCTGGAGGGGGAAAAAAAGGCCCAAAAGGTGAACATTGGAGCAGCGCTGAGACAAAGCGATCCAACTCACAAAGAGCTGCCAAATCTCTTCTGGCATCTATCAACCAATAGTTTGGGACACTCACCTCCTCTTACTGCAGATCTTCTACAGATCATCAGATCAAACATTTCCTCTTCCACATCCTCACTGACTACGGCTAAAAAGACAGATTGGAGGTAAAGTTGTTGTTTTTGGTTCATTCTCATTCTATTCAATTCCAACTCTGTGGCGAGACCTCAAAAACCACTTTCAACAAGCAATACCTGCAACTCAGGTTACCATGGAAACTCTTCACTTAAAAATAGACCTGGAGGAATGAAAGCTACGGGTAGAATATGCCTCCTTGATGTGGTTCAGGAAGATGTATGGTTCTGGCTGTACCTAAAAACAGGTTAGCATCTGGCTCTGTATTTTACTGCACCCTTAAAGCATCACAGTGACGGCACAATTGTGCTTTGAGAGGAGTCAGACCAGCAACACTTCCCATATTTGCTGATGCAACACTCTGTAGTAAAGTAAATATATTATGACGGTTGTGTCTGATGGACTTGTTACAGCTGATTGATGAATAAATGCCTGCCCCATTTTACATGTTTCGGTGTATTTACAGCAGATGACAATAACAAAGCTCCAGTAGCGGGTGTGTTTTTCATCCCCACATTGGATGAAGTCTCTACAGAACCGTGTTTTGACAGATATGACAGACAGTGCTTCACTTCCAGGATTTACATTCACCGCGACTGTGAAGATGCCTGACGAGGGAACAGTGGGGTGCAATTCCCTTTTGTTTAAGTTGCACTGCAGGGGTAATTTCAAATTTAGCTTGTGCCATGTAAATCGTTTCCCTCCATTAATTTAATATAAAATTCAATAAAACTGCTTCACATGTCACAAGGCTCTTGTCACTTTCCCCTTGTGAGTGTGCCTCGCAGAAACTCCATATTTCTAAAATGTATTTCACAGTTGCCAGCAAACTGTTTCAATGGGATAATTCACCAGCAGTGACACAAAAGATGTCCTCTCGTGTTGACACATGCAGATTTAAGTCTGTTATCAGCACTTTATCCGGACGTTTACTCAAGTAATGCACTTTTGAACAATGGCAAACCAGAATTGAGGATTGAGGTGTGTGAAGTGCAGCTGATAGAACTCAGCTTTTTCTGACCGATTATCTGAGGAAAACATTATTCTTTAAATTACATGCCTGTCTGCATTTTCTTTATAGCTCCAGAACTCTGATTGGGGGCATGTTTAGCCCCTGGTTATAAACAGTGGCGCCTCCCCCGCGAAGGGAAGCTGTGGCGACTTATGTTACAATGATTTATTATATGCAGGATGCAACTCGCCGTGGGGATACAACCAGTGTCTAGCTTGAGCAACCCCCATGGTGTAGAATTATTCTTAACACCAGGTGGACATGTTGATTAAAGCTACTGGGCCAACAGCACATCAAACAATACACATTAAATAAATGTCTTTTGAAATTCAAGTAAAGCAGAGCTTTTGCACATCGAGAGTGATACGATTAGTTTTTACTCAGCGTGTGCGCCGCTTCATGTCAACTACTACATTTAAATATAAAACTTTCACATTTTTCACAGCGAAAAAAAAAGTCATTTTTAAGAACTGACCACAGGTAGCAAGGTGCATTCGTTGATGGAGCCTGGTTAGATACTTTTACTTGTCAAAACAGTCAACGCACCTGTAACCTACTTGATGGGCTTACATTTTATTTTGCCTGTATTACATCATTACGTTTATTGGATTAACTCTTTACTGAAATGTCTAGTAGTTACTCTGAACATTAACACTTGTTTTTCTTGTTTATGATACCCCTTCTCCATTTCTAAAGTCGAATTTAAACTGTGGATATCTTCAAGACAAGACCAGAACAAGTAAGAAACATGAATGGACTATTGGTGAATTACAGCAACACAAATTTCAGGCTTTAAGCTTTTTTTTTGGGGGGGGGGGGGGGGCGGGGGGGGGGGTCCAGGTACATTCTGCATAATCTTAATTCAACTACAAGAAAGAATAAAACTCACTTACATGATGTTGCGCCATTTCACCCACTTGTGAACTGAAGAACAATCTTTCAATTCATTGTGAGTTCTCGGTGTGAAGTTGGTTGTGAAGGTGGCATCCTTACACCTCACAGTAAGTGTGAGTTTCACCTTTGAGTCTTAAGTTGTGCATGTTCTTCTTTTTCCTGCCCCCACAATCCCTCATCAATGCTTGTCACAAGTTAAATGCTGTTCTTAAATGGGCTGTAGGTGTTAATGTGTTTGAATGGGTGATGTTATGTGTCTCTATTTGACCCTTGTTATGAACTAATGAGTTATCCATGTTAGGCAGATTTGGTCAGAATCACCTCCAACATCCTGGGAACGTAACCTGGATGAGCCAGTTAGATAGATAGTAAACGGCCTGAATTTAAAGAGATAAAACACTTTGAAATATGTAGTTTTCTAGTTGCTAAAGCAGTTTTACTTTCAGTAATAAAAGGAAACGACCATAGAAGAGTACATCTATGTAACGCTACATTCATAGTTTCCTCATGTTTGTGTGTGTACATGCTTGGTAAAAGACATTGTGGCGTGCACGACGGAGCTTGTGTCACTTTCATTTAGCTCTTTTCCATGAAATAATTCATAAATTGCATCTTTTCAGGTGTTGATCCAATTATATGTGATTGACAGGAAAGCAGTATCTGGCTCAAGTGGGTAAGGGCCCCAGGCTGTTTGCTGATTTACATTAAGTTCAGTGTTTCATACAAAACAAAGAGGGAGCAGTAATTTGCTTATAATGAGGGGGGAAATAACACGTAGCAGCAGGTACTTAAAAGGAGTTATTGAAACAAGTATGAAGACACAAGCTGCTGCGGTGAGAAATAAAGCCAAGATTCCCTCTCAACTGTCAAAGTAGCGAATAAAATAATATTCAAAAGCCTCTTCAGATATAGATAAAACAGTTGTAGGTACATAATAAGAAATACATCTACATGTAATGTGTGCATTTCTTACAGTATGTGATATTTTCAAGGACAAACTAATTGATCTTTAAAATCATGTGTAAACTATGTGTTTTTTAAAAGCCAAGCTTATTGGTCAGAATTACTGCAGTAAATTGTAGTTATCTGGAGGAGCTGAATAAGGTAAACAAGGAGCCCAGTGTGCCAATGAAAGAGGGTATCTGTGTAACTGCAGCATCTACTATTGGGCTGTTAATCTGACAGCACTTCATATTCTTGTTTGTTACTGCTACCAGTATAAAGACTGGCGAGAACGGGACCTTAAGTGCAGCCATGGAGGTCGATCCCTCGCTGTGGCCTCATTACACTGGGGAGTTTGTTATTAGCAACAGAGCTGTGCGCCGGGTAAATTCATTAGATCAATGTGGCAGATGTGGTCGACTTTGGTCCGTGCTGCAGCCCGTGCTTCCATGCATTTAAGAAAAGTTCCTAAAATATAGATGGCATTACATCAGTTGTGGATATGAAATGGAATAAAGTGTCTGTGATTTCAGACGTAGATATAATTTTGGTGTCAGTAAAGGAGGATAAAAACAAACAAACCCAAAACACATCTTCTCTGTTCTCCTTTTTTTCCACTAACATACTGCAATTGAATAATCACATAAGAAGCAATCCACTGAAAACCACAATGGCATGAGGTCCTTTTTTTCCACCAACAATAGTCTTAGTCGTCGAAGCTGCAATGCCACATAGACACAAGACATGTGAGATTTTTCAGTTTTAGACAGTTCTTTTCTTGCCTGGGAAGTCATCAATCATGAATATTGCCCTCTCCTCCCACGTGCACATAAAACCCAGCTGAATTCAGAAGGTTCAGGTGAATTGACTGTATGAGACATCACTGAAAAGCATTGTGGGAAACACAAAACAGCAAAAAATTTAGATCCTAGAATATAACCCAGAGCCTCTCAAAATGTGCTCAGCAATAAAACCTGGAAAATGTGTCAAACAGTGAGAAAATGATTTGATTGCATTATACTTGTTGTGAAGATTTGACATCTAATTTTTAGAGTCTAAACATATAGACAATATGCTATTTATATCTGGGGATGAGGGAGTTGGTTGGTTGATGGTTTCCAGATGATATATCCTTTCTCATATTTTGACCTATATCCAATAGGTAATATAGGCATTTTAATTTCAATTTATTTTGCATACATAAAATGATTTCATACATTTCACAGATAGGTCAGTGGTTAACTATCATAGAAATGCTGAATGCAGAAGTTATGCATAATGAAAAGAATTACAACATTTGAAACACATTAAACACAGTTTAATTAAGCATACGAAATATAGTGATATATAAAGGAAGGAATGGTTTAGACAACAAATGTCACCTTCACTCTCTGCATAACTACAGAACATTTATATTTTATATAACGATAAGTGAGTGGGTAGAGACCAATCCAAAGAGAAAAGGTTAGAGTGATGCATATCTATATTCTACATTCACAGTAACACAATTCAAGTTTACTTATATTGTTCTTGAATCATAAAGGCAGCACACATACAGCGCCACACAAAGAAAAGAGTTAAACAACAAAATGTATCCATTAAATTCAGTGCACGTCTAAAGCCAGGTGGAAACCTTGTGATGTCAAATGTCATGTTTAAGGCTGATTCTCTCCTTCTCAAACAGAAACATCCTGGCTGTACCTGCTCACATCATCTCTGCTAGTCTCAGTTTTCTATGTGGTTAAACAAATTCAAAACTGCGATTCAAATTTTTAAACATCCAGATATAGATAACCTAACGGTATCTAAAAGATAGATAATGACCTGCTGAATGAAATAATATTCGTGTCTGTTTTTACTTTGCAAAATTCGACACAAAATGTCTCTGCAAAGTGACTTAGTTTAAATATTTGAAGGAGCTAATATTAACACGGTGACACACTCCATTAGCTCCTAATTAGGGTATGGTAAAAATAAACTGTACGTGGGTATGTATGTGCGTATGTGTGTGTGTGTGTGTGTGGAGGACGTTTAGAAGTAAGGGAAAAAAAAGCTGGTTGACTCAGGTTTATTTGAGGCTCAGTATGAGTTATCGTCAGTGACTGGCTACAGGTAACAAAAATGTTGCCGTTGATTTGATCCTCCAAATTAAAAAAAAGTCTTTTCAGAACAAAAAGAGCAGCGGTCACCCATTCTTGCTGTGCCCCGTCACCCTGTGTGATGTTATGCTGACGGATTACTACAGCAGAGACGTGCAGGGAGCCGGACTTGCAGTCAGATACGAGAATGTCACGCTCTTCTTTTTCCACCAAGACAACACTTTCCCTCACTATTCCATTCATGGCTGTGTGAAGTGTGTTTATTGGAGCTGCCACCACAGAAACTCTCACCGGGAGAGTGAAACCACCCAGTCGGAGTGAGAGTCAACCCAGTATGAGATGATCACAGTGACCAGGATCTCATCCCTCGCTGGCCTCCCGCCATGTCTATTGTTCTACACCAGAGATGGCTGGGAATTGAACCAAAATCAATGCAGAGGTTCTTGATTGTTTAACTGTGACGCCACCCAACTGCATCGCTGTCTCCCTTTCCAGCAGGGCCATATCTATGGGCATCCAAACACCACTGTGTGCATGGCGATGCAGCCGTCCAACCTCATCCTGCTCCCTGTGTTTGCTGCTATCAAGCAGTGAGAGTGAAAGAGTTTCGACAAGAAACATTTGTCTTTCGAATAAACACCCACAAGTCTGCCAACTACTACTACACAGTCCCGTAACAGATTACACATCTAAATGTGTGTGCTTACACGTTTCAGACATCAGCTCATGAAGACGTCATGCTCGCCATTGTTTGAATCAAATTATGACAATTCTGCACGTAGCTGTTTACTTGTGAAAGCGAAGTCGATCACACAGGGATCCTGCCAAGGTGTTCAATTCTAAAAACATCATGTGAGGATCTCAAAAAATATCTTTAAACCATATCACATAAACACCACATGTGAAATGATTTGGAAGAGTGGGCAATTCCATAGAATATTGACTGGAGACAGGGTGGAGGAGTCTGATACTTTTTTTTTTCCACAATTGAAAAATTATTTGCTGCTTTTTCAGCTGAGCTCTGTACTTGTGCCTCTCCACTATCTCCACTAAGAAGATCAAAGGTGATCTTTGATGGGGTGGACAATTCATTTCACCCAGACAGGTGGGATACAGTCAGGGATGCTCATCACTCAAGCTCCCATCAAACTGTCATAGACGTTTCTTGATCAATCACTTGAAGCGGAGGAGAAAACTGTCTCCTGTCAACCCTGACAGTCTTCAGTGAAAACAATGAAAGGATACCAAGCAGCTCATTTCAATAGGACATGCTGTATCATTTAATAGGCTTAAATATTTCCTAATGGAAACCTTTAATTTTTTTGTCTTCGCTATAACATTTTATTGGTTGTTTTTCTTAAACTTTAGAGTTTTTTTTTTTAAACAAACAACAGAAAATGCAATAGAGATTAGCATTGGTGAAAGAAGGTCATATATCGAGTATCATATTCAATATCCCGCTGTCATTATTAATAGAAACAACTTTAATGTTATAACCCTCCCAAAAAATATAATTTCTTATTTATTTTACTCATTTACTGGACTTTACATTGTATATTTCCTTCAATACATGATGGATTATTTAGTTTTATATTATGCACAATATTACTATTAATATTTTCTATAATCTTTGCCTTAAGTTTTCCAATTAATAAATCCCTGCTTTATCCTCATTAAATCAGTTAATAAATACAAAATTATGACGGTATGTCTTGGCAATAGATTACAATTAAATGTTAATGGATCTATGGATTACTTTAGAGATCTTTAAAACCAAAGACTGAAGGCAAGACAATAAATAGTTTAATCCATAACAAAAAAATTTATAAAAAGCAAACCCAAAGGAAAGTCAGTCTGGTGTTCACAACCAGTATGTCCCTCTTGTTGCTGACATGAAACCAGAACATTAGACCCTTCTATTTAAGACACCCCCATTTTTTCAGCGTTTGCTCTTGAAAAACACTGAAGTCTGATGACGGTCACATTTGATTCAAAATGGAGCAGCAAGAGCTGTAGTGAACACCCCAGTTGTTCTTCAGGTGTTACAACTGTATTGGATCGCACGTCCACATATTATGAAGTAATTGGTGTTGCAAGAGGACAACAAACATTTTCATTGCGATTCCAGTCTGCTACACCAGTGTCCTATCGCTTTGTGTCGTATTTGGATCCTGATGAAAACTGCCATTTGGATTCTTGTCTGCCACGCTTGGAGGGACAGAGTAGTAAACAATAAACAATAATAATTAATGAAGATGTGGAAGCTTGTTATTTCACAATGAAGCTTTGAACACTTCCAATTAGAAGTGTTGCTTTTTTCGCTCTGACATTTTTCATCTCATGCTGCAGAGACATTACTATATTCAATGCATGTTGCCTGAAGCGTGCACATGCAGAAGTAGATACATAAAAAGAAATAAAAAAATTTATAATTAATGTCTAGGCAGGTTTTCACCTTTTTTTATTTCTAAAATTAGGAAATAATTAGTTTCTGTCTCAAAATTAATTATGATAAAAATTCAATCAAGGTCTAAGTCTGTCATTGGTAATGAGTTGCCTGGCCAACATATTGACAACAATTGTCACATGTTCAGATGCGCAAACATGTGGACATATGACACCTACCTCCACCTGAAAACGTTTAGTTAAGTAAAGAATGTGAGTGCAGGAGAAAGGAAAAGTAATGAGACCACTGCATCTGTTTTAACATACGTACAACATGAATCTAAATCCTTCTCCAAATAAAGCGAGTTTCAAACGAAAACTGAAAGAATCCCTGCCGAAGGCCACATGTTAAAATATAATATTGCTTTAGAAAAGTTATTTAGTGTATCAGGATCCTCTTATATATCAAGCCTATTTGTCTGGTTTAAATTAAAATGCTATGGACCACCGGTGCCTATATGTGGCGGGATTGGTATTTGTTTCAAATAACAGTAACAAGATAAATGCCAGGCTTTCTCATTACTTGGAAGCTTTCACTCTTATAAATATGCATGACCTTAAATAGTCACAAACAATGGATATTAAGGAACGAAAATCACCCTTTCATGCACTCTTGCAGCTTTGGTGATTTTAATTTGAGGCTATCATAGTTGTATCAATTGGCACTTCAGTGTTCTCCCTGCAATGAATGTGAAAATGGAGCTTGAGAAGATTGTTTAATTTTGGTGAGACATTTGATTATATGTGAAGAGTCGGAGCGAGAAGATCCACCGTAGAGGATTCATTAATAAAAGTACAACTTTATTACTTACTGTCAAAGCCACTGATCCACAATAGTGGAGAAATCCATGTCTTCATGATGCCACCTTTAAACTACTACAGATGCACATGTGCGCACAGACTTTTCCAGTATACGGAGGGATCTATAATGAATTTGCCCATAAACGTATTAATCTACAATGTTATCATACTTGAATGGTTCTACATCTGGATCTCTTGATGACACACAGCTTCAGTGAGCGAGTAATATGGAGGAGAAAAATCTGAGCAATAAAACCTCATCAACTTTTATTTTGAGGGTTATTATTTCCCATGGTGAAGGCTTCATGTGGCAGATAATAATTTGTGGGCCTAAATGCCTCTATATGGAGCGTTGCACTGGTTATATTAAAAGGTTAACTTTTTGTTCGTACATGGGTTTTACTCTGGAGGCTCTGTTTTCGTCTTACAGCTCTAAAATATGCAGTTAAGGTGAATTAGTGCCTCTAAAATGTCCTCATTAGTGAATGTAATACGTTTCTCTCTGTGTTGGAGTGGTGACCTGTCTTGCGTTTGCTCTGTCTATTGCTTACAGTCATTTGGGATATGCTCCAGCAGCTTCCCTAACTTGGATAAAGTTGTAGAGAACATGGACGTGCGAATGTTCCAGATTTTTGTACGTATTTAATTGCATTGAGAATTTGTGTTTTTTCCATATCAAAATGGCAAAGCTTTTCAATTATTTACATACAGGTACCGCTATTCCTTAATTAAAATTAAGCAGTGGTGTACCTTTACTGGAAAAAGAAATCATTAATATAGTTTTAAAAATGTTTTACTGTCAGATTAATTGTGTTAAAGACCTAAATAGAAATCATCAACAACAAAACTAAACAACCTTCTTATTCACTTTCATTATGCAACACAGGCTTGTTGTGTGTCAGTGAAAACATGACAGAAGGCAACATTAATAATGCAAAGCTAACAAATAAAACATGCAAGATGTAAATAAACACCACTACCCATAAGAATAGATTCTAGATGCACATGATATACAGTATGTGCTGTGTGTCGACCAATACTTGTACAACATTGGCAAATATTACTTTTGGGGGAAGTAAAAGATTGGGTGAACTGATTAGATAGTATTTATGAATGTTTGTACATGTCTGAGTATTTTTTTGTATGTATGTTGTATCACAATTTACACCATATAGCTAAAATTGCTGCTTTTGAAATATGTGCCCATTGCATAAATGCATGTAATTAACACTTGAACCTCTCCATCTGCAGAATTCAAATGAAAACAAATTCTGCTTCATACCTATGTTTGTTTTCTATAATGTAATTAGAATATACGTCTTTATCTGTCACAAGACTGTGATTTCAAAATAGATCGTTTGAACATAAACGGATTGGAATGCCTGCTATTGAGAAAACAGTGATGAATGTAGCAACCAAAACAAACTCTCTTGCTCAATACTTTTACATTCATTCGACAACATTAAAGCAAAGAAACAGGTTAACAGTAACAGCATCTCACTACTGCTGATACAGATGTCGAAAGTAATTTAGATTTTCCTTTAATTTGTATTTGAATGCGTTTTCAAGTTCTATAAAGCTCCTTGAATTGCATTAGTCTTGCCAAGTTTGATTTTAGAGTAAGATTTGTCTTCATATTCTGTGTCAATCCAGATAACAGGAATTTGTTAAGTGGGAACACAAAATAAACAATATTTTACATACTATAACAGTAAATATTCCAGCATACATAATATAATGGTCTAGTAAATTAGCATTTTAAAGGCAACTGATGTAATATGTATAATGCATATGGCTGGATATTATATTTTCAACACGATTACAGTCGTCACAAAAACAGCAATTAGTACATTCAAACAACAACAAAAATCACCCATTCTCGTTAAATCATAAAGCTTAAGTTACTTTTAATATATCATTGTGTTATTAATAAATTTTATGTTTCAACCATCACTGTGGATGCCATATATTTCCCAATCAACTCAACACAAATGGCTGAATATCAACTATGTAAAAACACTGTAAGCCGCTGGGGGTCTGCATCATTTCTGCATGCGCTGAGTCTCCTCGCCTAAATTCTGAGGCAGCAGTGTGTCCTTGTATCTGTGACTTGAAAGTGCACCGTGCCTGCGAGTCCAGATGAGGTCCATCTCATCAGGGTTGGCTCCTGAATACCGAGGTGTTCAAAATTCAAGGTTTTTCAAAAGTACTCATACAATGGGACACTGCAACACAAACACTTCTGGGCAGTTTCCACAGCAGGGTTGAAAAAAAATGCAATAACCTTAACCCCAATCCACATGCGGTATAAAGACGAAGACTAATGGTAGGAATTGCAAAGGCCACGGCCAGAGGTATGCCACACACTCATGTTGGCAGCAGGGCCTCGAGGCGTCACAAACAGCATTTTATCACCTTTCAGGGCTTCCTCGAGCAGATGATGCATCCAGTATGTGAAAGAAAGTATTGAATTATCATTTAAAGAGGGCATTTTATTTCAATTTAAACAGAAAGGACAAAGATCTCACCAGCCATGATGTTTCACTAAGTATCCAGAAGGTGACAAATACCTTTTCTCTCTATAGTTGTGTTATTCCAAGTAATTATACATAAACCTAACTGACTGAGAAGTTCCCTAATGGAGTGAGACGTTGTACTATATGGTCAAAATAATTGCCACTATAGTGGCATGGATGCTGACATAAACAAAGTGAATTCCCGTGAGAGCACAAAGCATTCATTACCCTGCATAGGGTGCACAAAGGACCTCACAGTGAAGCATTTGCCATTTGGGTTGCCTGGTTGAACTTTTAATGACACAGCAAATGAAATAAATAGAGGCAGCAATCTAGCATTGTTCTTTATACACACACGTGTCTGAAAAATATACGAATATTCTAAGCTGGTAATATATGGGACAATGTAATAATGGAATATGTGGTTGCACATTTTATATTTGGGAACAGTTTATATGAGACTGGCCGGGGATAAAATGGTCATGACAGCAAATACAATACCTCAGCCACAAACAAATGCACTGGACAAAGCTTCATCTCAGTGGAGAGGAATGCAAAGTCTCACCTCTCAGGCATTAAATCTCATATTCTTGAAGGGATTGATGCTTCTAACAATAGTTCTCTAAGCCTGGCTTGTGGGTCCCTTTAGCCATAATTGCTTGTAGCAGCAAAATTTCTGCTGCAATAACAGCTTGCTATTGTGGCGAGGAGAATTAGAAAATTGTCGAAATAAAATATTTGCTCAGGCTGGCAGTCAAACGGGGTGAATACAAACACAAACTGTTGGACTTGGAGGAGGGGTGTCTCCTATTTGGAGGAGCTCTGACAGTTACTGAAGAGGCACTGCCCAGTTTGAGCTCACAAAGAGTCACCTTCAAGCATCAGCTGCACAATTAATGATGAGTAATATCATGAATTTATGACCTGGAGGAAACAGGAAAATAATTCTTGATTTTTTTTTTTTTTTTTTTTTTTTTTTTTTAATGAACAGAAGTCCCTCCCTTCTTGAGAGCTACCTTGTATTAACATTCACATCCAATGCTCATATCTGGAGGAATTTACAAGAAGGCAGCTCTAATTTGATAACTGAAATTACAAACCTGCCATTTCCTCTGATTACAGTCCTGTGAAAAGAGTTCGGGGAAAAAGAAATAAGTAGGGAAAGATAATTTACCTACCTCTTTTGTTGTTGTGATGAATGCCTGTTAGGGCAGCAGGTAGCGATTTGTGCAAAGGGGTATGATTTAGTAGATATTGTGATTGCAGATGTGGAGTCACTTATCGGTGCGTGAGGAGTGAGTGAGTCCTTCTTTCACTGGACCACCAGTAACGAGAGGAGCTCATGTTGTTTCAGTTGTCCAGTTGTTTGAGATGAGAACTGTTGTGGAGCAGAATTAATAAAAGACCTTCGCTTTTTTGGTCAGTATTCCGATGGGAAAACTCAGGGGCAATTTTGAGGACCACATGTGCAGTGTGACATTCCAGCATAAACAATGCTTTATTGCTGCCTTTACAGCAAGTATATGTTTTTCAATAATTTCAATAACATACAGGTCTGCAGGTCTTTGTCTCCTGTACACATGAAGTTATCTTTTATATTTACACTCATAAAGAGCTTGCAAAAGCAGAAGGACCTGGAAGCTTGGATCTGCGGCATCAGTCTGAACAATAAACATTATTTTAAAAGGAAAATAAAATAAAAACTAAACTTCACTCTGGCACCAACAGTTTGGAAGCTGGTGTGTGTCATTTCTAGTTGGGAGAGGTTTGAAGTATAGAGAAAAACTGACTGTTTATCTCAGTGGTCTACTCTCCATAATTTGTGAACTCTGTAAAAGTGTGACTTCTCAATCCACAACTTGATAAGTGATTCAGATGCACAGGAAATATGTGAAAAAGTGGCATATGGTTCTCTCAATGAGTTCTGTGCCAAAAAAAACCCCCACGTCTGAACGAGGCGAGTAGAGGAAAGATTATTCATTCATTGTGTAAAAAAACCCAACTATTTTAATCACTCGAATTGCACAGATAAGAATGGCAAAATGATGTATCACTGTTACTAACTAGCGCTGCACTGATGGATGGATGATGGATGGAAAAAAACTGAAACCTGAGATGAAAATTTAAATAAATAGCCTCCCCTCCCCAATTATATGAATTTGCACGATTCAATGTACTACTGCAAGGACAAAAAAGGCTGAGGAAATGTTAAAAATGCAAATGAAAACCAGATGCAGGGCCTCATAGATGTTTACAGACTGTTTTCTCAAAAGTAGTGTTTCATGAACATGTCCCTTCCAATAATTTTTGGTATTACATGTCCTCATCAAAATGGGCTAATAGCTGTTGTGACATCATAAGATGTCTTCCTTTCAGTGTCAGATATGTTGTCTATGTTCTTTCTTTAATCAAAAACGGTTTCTAAATTTTCGTTTTCTTTTTTTAGGTTCTTGGCAACGATGATGTATTTAAGCTGCTTAGAGCTTTAAAGGACCCGACCTGTCCTTGACCAGCTGCTGAGTGTGACCTAACACTGTGAGCCTGAACCTGAAGTAAATACACTCAAATGCACCATCAGCATCTTTATGATGACATTGCTAAAATGCTGATGTTTAGCAAATATAATGCTCAAACCATTTTAATGCTGCTGGATTTGCAGGTGAACTATAATTTGATAGCATTGGATTAAATCCATTGGATTCTTGAAGTAATACACATGATTGTGTGTGGCAGTTTTTTGGGGGGGCAAGCCACCCAATAGCTGATGAGACATTTCACTAAAGAACAGACATTTCTGCGTGGTGGAAGTCAGAGGGTCGTTAAAGTTTATCTTTTACATTTTGTGGTTAACATTTAACAGCCAGTCTATTAAAAAAAATGTTGACATTGTAGATTTTTAGTCAGTGTCTCAATCTCTTAAATCTCGTGAAAATATGCTTCATAACATTTTGTAATTATATCAGCGAGCAGTGTTCCAGGCCTAATCTTTATAGTAACAATAAAGAACACATCATTCATATTTTTAAACAGGTTTTCTGACTTAGAGTATAACTATTTGATGAGGTTTAGGGAACGTTGCTTCATTTTGAAATACGCGTTAAAAGCTTTTTGTGAATATAACTGCTGGAATTGTGACAGAAACACAAGTAAGTCTAGTTGATACAACCAAATATGTCCAATATTGTTATATTGTAGGCCAGATTTGTTTTTGTGAAGATTCTCAAAGGCCAGAAGTCACTAATGATTTTTTTTCAGAATTATATGCCTCTTCATTTTGGATGTTGCCTCTTCAATTCTTTCTACCCTATTCTAGCATTCTACTATTTTCATTATACATGTTATTCTCCAATCAAGGAAATCATCTCATAATGGTATCTCATATAATAATGAGATACTGTATTGATCCCCCTTTTTTTCTCTCTATTCAACTAATCCGATTCATAGTTAATCTTAACTGGTTGCAGTGGCCTGCTGCAGTGGATTTGCTGCTGGGTCAGGGGCCACGTTTCCTTTAGTGGCAGCCTATTAGCAGTAGTGTTTGAATCTGTGGACCTCCAATCCTCCAAACATGAGCTCATCTCTGTAACTCCTAGGCCACCCCTGGCTGAAGTTTTAGTAAATTGATACATAAATAGTTGAATTTGCACTTCTGCTGCAAGCTGCAGACTCAATATCATTTTTCCTGTTGTAATTGCTGTAGCCATGATGGTGGAAGAGTCTGACTAAATCTAGTGCAGGAACTGAATATGCTTGCTGAGCCCTCTGTGCCTTCAAAGTCCTACATTGCCTGACTGTTGCCTGCTGTGATTGATTTGACATGACTGATCTACTAGCACCCCGATGGACCATATTTTTACTATTCCAACCATGGTTCCCTCTCAAGGGGGGGCTCACATTCATTCCTCCCAGTGAGATTGATGAAGCAGATATTCAACATATCAATGCTCTGCACAGATACTAACATTTATTCCTGGTGACTTGGCTGCCATGTCTGTGCTAAGTCCTGTAGCAGTTCAATGAGTACATTCAAACACGTCAATGAGTGAGTGTTTGACAAGTTAGTGATGCTGAAGGACAGTCAGGAGAAACTGAGCTTTGAGAAAGATGGCTGTCGGCATCAGCTTTTTAGACAGTCCATCTAACACAGTTGTGGCTAAAGTAATTCTGCTTGAACCACTGTCAAGCTTAACGCTAACTAACCTGAGTACCTCCAGCAACTTTATTAAGTTATTATTATCATTTTTATTTCACTTTTTCCAGTGACAAAAAATGCATGCTGTCAACACATTGTCCTTCACAGGGAAAACTTGATATTTTAATGAAATAGATGTTTCAACGTTGCATGGATGATATGAAAAGTGAAGAACAAGCCAGCATATAACATTGACCAATGGCATCGAAAAGGGGAAGGGAGATTGAGAAGTGCATAAAAAAGTATGTATCAGTAATGATGCTAACAGTTGTAATGAATAAATAACTAAAAGTTAATGTATTATGGATGAAGCAATTTCTGCAGCTGCAGTGAGAACAGTGTTAAAATGGGAAAGAACGGTTTTACTCTTCAGCATTTCCATGGTGGAATACAAATCAAGGGACAGACTTTTGAGAAGTGCCATTGATCTTCTGTGCCTGCAAGAATCACAAATGAAGTTGCCTGTATTTTACTGCCACTTCTCACACCATCAAAGGAAAAAAAAAAACTTGCAGTCAACTTGCCATTTATTCAGACAAACTCAATTAAAAATGTTTGAAGGAGGTGCTAAGTAATAAACACATTATTTCTATGTAATAATTCATACAGTGTAATTTCAGTTTGCTTGATGTTTGAAAATTGTGATCCAGGCTTTATGAAAACATTGTAAGTATGTAATTATTGTTTGTTTGTTTGTTTGTTTGTTTTTACCATTAGGCATATATCAATGAAAGATACAGTTGAACAGCTTTGTTCAACCTTTTCTTTGCAATTCCTTATTGGCATCTACATGTATGAGCTGGCACAAGTCCATTTCTTCATGTTTAGCGGCAAAACAATTCATAAGAAGGAGAGAAATAAATATTGTATTATATCTATTTTTGATCACATATCCAGTAACCCTTTCAATAAGCTGTTCTTGTTTATAGATCATCTTATATACAGTACTCTGCCAAGGTGTATACCTCTTAAGATGTCTCAATGACTCTATTTACAGTATAGCATCTCTCTGTATATAGCCATAAAAACTATCCTCTGTGTCGAACAGGACCTGATCTTTCTGATGCAAACAGTGTTGCCCTTAAAGAAACCTGATTCTCACTTTAATCAAGTCTGTCTGGAGGGAGTTTCCAAAGTCTTCTGAACAGCCCTAACCTGCCAAGTGCCATATAAACTGTATACAAGGTTCAACAGTGAAAGAAGCTTACCTTACATTACCACTTACAATACCAGACTGTGCTTTGTATAGCTTGTCTGAAAGCAAATGTCTGGTGCGTGTATAAAATAATTTTCCCCCTGGAGTCACTCATCCTGTTTATAATGGCCATTAGACAATCTCTACGGACATGGGGGATAAATCAATTGATATTCTAAAGTGTATCTGAGGCTAATGCGATGCTTCAGTTGTCTGAGTTCCATAAATTAAATGGGTGTCTTCCAAAGTTACAGAAAATGAAGTAGAGACAAACTGCAAAGGATACCCACTTGAATGAAGTAACTTGAGAACCTAAGCTTCTCTTTGTCTGTAACATATGGAGAGGATCGGTAAAAACAAGCAGGCCTTGGAAAGTACAATACCAGTTCAACTCAGCAATGTGATGGGTAGATGAGTATGGAAGATGAACCAACACATCCTGGTGGGATTCAACAGCTCTCTTCAACAAGTCTTACCAGGACCTGGAGTGCTGCTTCCGGCTCACAAGCAGGATTATCAAAAAAGCTCAGAGTGAGCTGGAGTCATTGTCACCAAAAGCTACAGGAACCAAGAGAAGCTCAGCTCAAAAAGCCATGGAGGCCACTGGAAGCACAGTGGCTCGCGCCTCACGTAGCAAGCTGAACAAAGTGGCTAATCCACAGGCTAAATTATATGGTTATTACATTTTGCAGTAACAGAATCCTAATTTTGCACAAGTACGTGAAAGTTTATAAAAAAAAATAGTCAAGAGAAGACATTTAAAAAAAACAAGATTTAATTTCTTATTCGACAACATCTTTTGTACAGTATTGTGTATTTGCTGAAAATACATAGCTGCACAAATGGAAACAAATAAACTCTGCATTGCAAAAATGCTGTTGCTCTCCACCCGTAATATTAGGAAATGTTTGATAAAGGTTAAAAATGGTTTTTGAGGTGTTATAACATTAGATTAGGGAACTCACTTGCCACCTACTCAATTCGCACAAATAACAAAATATATTGACAATAGATTCATGGTACAAAATCAACAAATGATGCTATGAAAAGTCATTGGGAATAAAGTCAACAACAGAGAGGTGCTATTGATTAAATCGAAACTCCACATGACAAGAGCTGCTTGAAGCAGATATTTTCTATCCATTGCAAGAAGAAGGAAAACACTTGCAACACACTCAGTGAACATTAAACATGCTTGGAAGAAGGAAAACCAAAATATTTCATATGAACAATCAAGTGTTTTTAATATTAACATTAGCAATTCAAGTAAGAAAAATGTATTCATCATTCTTGCATTTTCACATTTTTTATATGGCAAAAACTGTAACAGAATCGTCTTACGTTATAATACTGAAATGAAAAAAGTTATGTGAAGAAACATCCAAGTGATGCCCACTTTAGCTTCAGATAATGAAGCCTGTGAGTCATAAAACAGGATTTTATGTTACATGTGCTAACATACAATTCTGATAATACAATAACTGATGTCGTATGCCAGAGTTGGCCCAGATTCATGCTCTCACTTGTCTCTCATGTTCATACATTACTGAAGGCTGCCACTGCTGATTGGTCCATACTTAGTATGCATGATGTTAATTGAAGTACAGTATTAATAATGGTATAAAATCTTTCCTTCTCATGAGTGCGACTCCAGAGTGCTACAGTGTGAGCTGAGCAGCTGTTCAGCTCATGGTTACATTATGAATTTACAGTGTAACAATAGAGCTTCTCTCTCATGCCGATTAAAGTTGGTCACTCACTTCAAATGATGAAAGACTTCTGAAATCTTCTATATTGTTGGCCTACAGGACATGTGCACTAGAATCTTATCCGATGTGATAGAAATACATTTATAATATGGTGGTTTTAAGTATGGCGGGCCCAGTGGCTGTATTTATAATAATTCAGAGTGAAAGTTTCTGTGTGCAAAACCATTTTAAATGATTATCAGAATTGTGCCCCAGACAATCTCCTGCTGTTTACAGTCCCAGTCTACCACCTCATTAACCACCTTTGCTCACAAATGTGCCTTCAACAGCTGGTTGCCTGTTATGGGTGTTTAGCACGTCAGTCCTGACCATAACTCAAATTATCTGTCCAAGTTCAGTGGGATCAGCAAACTTCCACATGCCTCTAAATCATCATAAATACATCCAATTGGAAAATACATTAAAAGTCGTTGTTTGCATGAACACCAAATGGTAAGCATGATGTACCTGCTTTAAAGGTGATTTGTTTTCCCTTTGATCCTATATTTCCCATGAATGTATAAACATACACATCTGTACCCACATGACCTAGATTAAGACACATTTAGAATTAACCAGCAGCCTACAGAATGATGATCAGCATATGAGCACTGAGACTTCTTTTAGCTGTGTGTTATGAGCCTCTTTGAAGGTAAACAGACAATTGCTTAGGGCAGTAGTAATGCTAACAAGACAATACGAACCCGTGGCAACTCAGAATGACTTTTTTGTCATATGCATTATTAAGGATCGCTTTGATGGTGTGGGTTTTACCTTTCATTTGTCTCTGTGAAGGTGAAACTCCTTTATTCTAGGAGTGTCAGGCATAAACAGGGGTCTAACTTTGGTGAGCAAATGGCTCACTTTTATTTGATCACAACAAAGCAGGAATCACATGAATCTCACCAATCTCCCAAGTCTTTGAGGGTTTTATCCTACTTCTGTGTTCTTTATCGTTCATTTCATGAACTAATGGACTGTTTGCTCTGCTTCTAGTAAATGCAACATTTTTATGGCACTTTTAATACAGTTTTGTAGCACAATGAAAGCATTCATTGCCTTCCAATATCATAGTAGTTGCTGAGGTCATCAAACCTTACGGTACATTTAGAAGTCTCCAATGAAAATCAGCTTTGCATGCATTGACCTAGATGGAAATCCAAACCTCAAAAGATCAACCATGGGTATTCCTATTAATGTTTGGGAGCTATCTCCTGCTGACAAGTTTTTCTAAACCCCAAAACTTAAAAGAATAATGATGACTTTGACTTCTTCACATTCATTGTAGATATTCTGAGGAATGCAAAATTGGAAAGCAAACTGCATGTATGATGGTGCCATGCAAAATGTTTTCAGTAGCAATGAAGACAAAATTAATTTTACAGGCTACAGATGGCTCAAGTATTCAAATAAAGTATTAAAAATGTTTTCCCCATCTGTAGCACTTTGAGGTTGCTTAAATGTAAAATAAAATATATAATAAAAACAAAATAATAATAATAATAATAATAATGATGATGATGATGATAATGACAATGATGTGTGCAACCCCCCAAAACCCTGACAATTCATATTGAGCCATCGATATGAGCAACATAAAGAGAACATCAACTTCAAATGTAATGTCAAATATTTCATGCCTTTGAGTTTCTACCAGGGACAATTCCTAGACAACACTTTGTTTGCACGTGAGTATGAAATGAGTGCTGATTCACAAACTCTGACCCCCAACTGTGAAATAATTACGGCTGATTTGACAATGCCGTTAAAAAAAGAGTAAAAACAGACACACCATTTACATTATCCCCACGTTTATGGATGAATCAACCCACATAGCAGCATGTTGAATTTTCTTCTCCTCTGTTGTCTAGAGGAGAATTTTAACCTCAATCTACTGGATATAAACTACACCGGGTCAAGGTCTACTCAACACTCATACATTAATGCCACACGATTATTCAGATGTGCGACTATCATCACACCTGTCATTATTCTGCTGAGAATATACCTCCATGGACCCACCACTGAATGATGTATCACCTGTCGACTTAGAAATCACCAGCGCCTCCATCACGTAGTCTCCGTCACCTTGGAGCGGCTGAGTAGCTGTGCCCAGGTGTGGTAACTTATAGGAATTTACGTCCCCCACTTGCTTTCCACTGTGTCGTGGCGGAGTGCTGTCATGGCACCTGTCATCACCAGTATATCAAATTTCATTAGGGGAGGGATTCACTGGACTCTTCGCTCCAAAGCAGGCAGCAGGTGGCTGGGGATGCTAACATCAAATGTCCTCTCACCATACCCCCATGGACCATCTGAACGCCCCGAAATGCTTTCTCTGCCACTCTTACCCGACTTTGACCCACCTGCTTTGCATAATAATACCACTGCAACCCCATTACATGTCACTGTTTTTCGTATCATCAGGCATCAAAGGCTGACACTGCTTGTGACAGCAGAAACTGCCTCATGCATCTCAAGGATGAAACAAAATGAGATAAAAACATTACACTGATCAGCCCCCATAGGAATGACATTAATACACAACACTCTCCATGTTTTGTGCCACCATGTTTTATTTTGGGTAGAGCAAGGGTTTTTGTGAATCCCTGCAACCTATTTGTAATATTTCCTCATGTTAGCACATCATTTTCCTTGGTTATTTACCCTCATTTGAATAGGGACATGAGCAGAATACAAAAGACACCATCTGTTCTTGATGTGCGACTACAAGGTGAATCCAGGTAGCAGCCATTATAGCTTACACAGCACAAATCTGGAGCAAGTCATTGAACTGTGGAGGTAGTTTCAGGCAATGATACAGTCAGGAAGTCAGGTTGAAACAGTGGTTTGCCTCACAACAAGAAGGTCCTGATTCAAATATGGGCCTGTGCATTTCTTTATGGAGTTTGCATCTCCATTTGATCTTTGTGAGCACAAATGTGTTTGTTAATCTTTTTTCTTCAATGGATAATTTGGCTTCCTTTAACGATCGGAAATGTAGATATTAGTATATGTGGAGAATATAAACTGGCTATTTGTATAAATTTCCGTCTCTGTGTATAGCTTGCTCTTTGGTTAAGACCTGAGCTTTTGAAATGATTAGATCTCACATTGCTCTGGATCCATTAAATACTAAGAACTGCTCTGCATGAAGTCACAGTTTAATTTGTAGGTTCAGGTGATGCATGGCCAGCAGAAAGTTGTTCGTTGTCATTGACCCACCTACCCTTTAAACTTTAGTATGGTAAGCGAGAGGAGTCTGGGGTCAAACTGAATTTCATGCTTATTATTCTTACATGTCTCTTCTCTTTAGAAGATTATATCACATTTAGCTGATTTTTTCTCAAAATGTGACTGAAAGCCTCTGTTTTTAAGAAACGCAGATCGAACATAACACCGTCACTGCTGGTATGCTTGTTGGATCAAAACTAAATGAATAGCTTGTTTAATACAATATATATCCCAGAGGAAATGGTCATATTCTGTTTAGTGAGCATGCTGAAACGACGGGGACAGAAACACATAAACAGAAAGAGACAGATTATTTTTGTACTTTGTTTCCGTCTCTTGTTCTACTGGACGTCTGGCTGGTGCCTCTCACTCTTTATTCTAAATGGTGCACGAAACAAATCCCGTTATTGATTTCTACTTCTCTCCCACTGATTTCAGATTGAAATCTATATGCCCAAGTTCCTCATTTCTCCAAAGTGAAAGTGAGCACTCGTCTGATAAATGACAAAGATTGATGACAGAGATGTTTTTGTAGTTATTGGAAGAAGGCCTCATCCCATAAATATTTAATGCTACCGAGAGTCCCTCCAATGAATCAAAATCTGTGATGGAGTATTTTGTTTCTCTCTTTGTTCCTACTGTGCAAAGTGGGCAGCGCGGCAGTGACCAATAGGTTGCACACTGTGCTTCAGCCTTCGTCTACAGCAACAGCTCTCAGAGAGCTCTCATATTTTTGTGATTCGAAAAAAGCAGTTGTGGATTACGTTCCAATTTAAATTCAGTTGAAGAGATGCTAAATTAGTTCAGGGTCGTCCAAGGTCTTCTTGTGCTTCTTATTATTTACAACAGGCTCAATTCATCCGTCAGCTGTTGGCAGAGTTATGGCTCCCAATGCTGAGTGTCGTGCTGCCCAGCATTGTAAACTACAGTCCTCCACTCAGCCCTGAGCCAACATATATTTCATAACAGACGCTGGCATAAAACTGATTACAGTTGTTCACCTAAAGCTTCATAAAAATTCTACAACAGAGCTAATAGAGATGTTGAGGGACAGATGAGCAGAAGGTACGGCAATAAAAAGTAACGTTCATCAAAGTTTAAGTTATAAAGAATGGCACAAAGCAAAATTAAAACCCTAATGGGGAAAAAGAAAACCTGGCACATCAACACTCAACTTTACTGTTATGGGTGTTTTCCTCAAGTGGCCCATTTCTGTTGCGTGTCCTTAAAGCTTGACCTCAGCACTGTATGTTGGAGACTGGCTCCAGCTGTTCCAGCAGAGTTTATCTCAGGCCATAATTACCAATGACAGAGTCTCAAGGAGGGAAGTTGTCTCCTTGACAGATAGACAGAAAAACACCGTGGACAGGACAATGGAAGGCTCAAACCATTATACTGCTGGGCGGGGAGGAAATGCACAATCAGAAAAAGGACATAACATATAGTTTTTTCTGTTCTGTGCACATGGAGGAGGTTGTGTGACAGTGGATGTAGTTCAGGCTTTCAGGATTATCTTATCAAGTAGTCAATACTTGAGTATGTGAATGTGGATATAAGCTGAGATTTTGGACAACCAGCCTCATCATCCATCTTCTCTATCATAGATGAGCAGGCTTTGATGGTTTGATCACAAATGGTGTTAAGTTATGAGTCATAAATTAGTCTCAAGTGCATGTACGTGAACTGTGTTAGGAAACCTGAGTAAGCAGAGAAAACCAATGCAATGCTCTGGAAGAACATGCAAAATCTAAACAGAAATGCCCCTGGGCCCAATTTAAACTGAGATCAGTAACCTTCTCACTATAAGGCAAGAGTGCAACACCACTGTGCAACCCTTCTATTCTTTTTGTTTATGTCACTAAAGTGAATATGGACTTAACCAGAAAACAATTAGTAAAGACTACTGTTCAACCCGGAGAGGTTAGCGGTCGATTGCAAGGCTCAGACAGAGAGAATCACTCGCGCACATGAGTTATAGTAACTGATATCTTGACAGGTATGCGTTAAGATAAAAAAAAAAACACAACAACAAAAACAGAGAGTATATAATCCTGACACAAAAACAAGGAATCTTGTTGCCACGAGGCTCCACTTCTTGTCCGTCTACTCTTGCTAAGTCCTCATGTACTGTAACACAGATGCTGAGTTTAGTTAAAAGATTTAAAAGTTGTTGAAAGTCTAGGCGGTTAAAGTATAACTTTATCAGCAACAAAGTCACACCCTGTCATACCTTATTGCTATATTCCTTCCCAATATGCGTATTGTAGTTTTTGAACCCTGCCAAGGCCAAAGGGATTGTGATTAGCCAACACAAGCATAAAGGGATTTCAAAACCAATAACTCATGAAGAATGGTGTCTATATTAATAGTGTGCCTTCACTAGTTTGACATCTAATGTACTGGGATGGTTCAAAGAGTTCAAGTGTGAAAAGTAAACCAGAAAGAAACTTTACCACAGAGGTGCTTCCTTGTAAATATCCACCAAGCCTCCACAATCAGAGTTGTTTTTCTCCAATGTAAGCAGATTAGTAAAATGGTTGCATCAGCACATAAGATGAAAAGATGAGATACAGATGTTCCTCCTTTCACAGGCTAATATCTTCTCTGGGGTTCTGCAGCAACTTAGTTTCTGTGATAGATAGAGTCAGCTGTCTTCAGCACAGAAATCAAATTACTTCAACCTAACTCATGGTTAAAATATTTTTTTGGGGCAACACAGCCACCAACACAGACAATTCAATGGTGCATTGTCTACAGGTTTAACAAGTTTGTCACCATCAAGACAACAGTAAGAACTAATTGAACTAATTGTTCAAAATGGTATCTTTTTGGAAGAAGAGAAAGATATTTAGACTAACGCAAAGGAGACCTGCATGTAATTTAGATTTAATGAGCACGTGTATTAGTGATGTAGCTTTAATCATGATGCATGGGAAATATTATCCATTCCCATCTCACCAGTGAATTGCAACCCCTATAGGAATAGTTTATATTTACTTCACTGCTTATACACCACTGATTAGGTTGGGTTTATTAAATAATACAGCTAATGACACCTGGAGAAAGTGAGAGGGAGAATTTTCTTTCACTCATTTCATGGGTGGGGAGCTTGAAGGAGTTAATCTTTCAAAATACATTAGAGAAAACATAGGGTTTACCAGCAAGCAAATTAAAAGAAGAGCCATTGTGAATGAACAGTTACATTTTCCAGGTGACTTCAGCACTAACCTGCCAGGGAGTTTCTGAAGCATCTATCCTCAGCCCCTCCTCATAGATTTACCTGTACAAACAAGAAAAGGTCAACAAACCTGATAGTGGATCAGACCCGACTAATTAAATACCCCAGAGGGAGCCACAAAATGACCAGAATGAGATGAAAATTAATTCAATGACAAGGAGCAAATACAAACTACAACAGCATTGTATGCACAGACAGAAACAAACTATGTGGTAGTACACATCCATCCATCCATCCATCCATCCATCCATCCATCCATCCATCCATCCATCCATACATACATACATACATACATACATACATACATACATACATACATACATACATACATACATACATACATACATCCACCGACCCATCCATCCATCCATCCACCCATCCATCCATCTATCCATCCATCCATTCACCCATCCATCTACTATACAACATTGATCCAGATGAGCCTATCGGAGCTAATATTGGGTGAAGCATAGGGAACACCATGGAGTTGGTATTGCTGCTGATGAATATGATTAAGTTCCTGTTAATATTTATTCTCGTCACAACAGAGAAGCACTGGCAGTCCAAATTCTTCTGACACGTTAAAAGCAAACCTCTGGTTGATTGTATTAAACATCACCAGTGTGTCACTACTGGCATATTAGCATTTAGTTCACTAGTATGACTGACGATTTTTGCACTAATCATTGTGTGGAGCTCAAGACTCACTTTTGCTTCATTTCAAAGGTTAAAAAGTTAAAAGGTTGGAAAAGCCTGGATGAGGTTTAACTATGCATCCTTACAAAGCAACATATAGGTATAGTGCTCTAAATGTGTAACCATATAAGTCACACGGTTAAGTTGGAAAAAAAGCATTTATTCTGCTCTCCTTTGATGTGCCCTGTCACAACATGGCAATCATATTGCCATCAAATAATCCAAGCAACAATAGAAAAGTCTTTTGTTTTGACAGTGTGGGTGATATTTGGTAACCAAACAGTAATACAAAGCAAGCTGGCAAAGTGTGTGCCACAATAAAGACATGACAGAAGATAAAAGAAATCCTCCTTTTACTGTAGGTTCAACACAGAAAAGAGGGTTCTTTGGAATGAGATGTAAAATATAACCATTTGGCAAGGGCAAAATAATTTGTATATGAGTCGTTTCACATTTGTATCAGCACAACTAGAGATTAATTCTCTACAAAGTGCTACAAGCAAACTCAGAGGAAGATATCATCTTGTTTAAACCTGTTATCTATTAGAGAATCCTTCATCTAATTTTGTGGGTTTTTTCCCCCTCTCTCTTGAAAGATGTATAGACTTGAAGCTTGTGCCTTCTAAAAATATCTGCTAGTTACCCTTTGAGAAATGTCTTTTTGCTGCATTTTTTGGCAAGAGTTACACTTTCTTCCTTCTCCATTGGCTCATCCACAACTGACAGTTTTAGCCTTCATCAAACCAAATCACTCCTTTTGATCTGTTGATATTTTCATATGATTTTAGTCATTTAATCTTTAATAGCTGGGAAATGCCTTTTAATCAGGTTTCAGCTTGGAAGTTGTGCTAATTTGCAAAACACCATTTTATGACAAGAATGGAAGTTTCAGTGATGCTCACCAGACTCCTGAGGGATGTGCTCCGGACGCTTCTGGCTTGGCAGAGCCTGACGTCACTGCGGTCTTGTTCCTTTTTTACCGAGGGAAGAATAGCACAAGATTAAACTCAAGAGTTTCCAAATAACCATCCTGTTACAACACATTAATTGGAATATATGCAAACACGTTTGTTGTTGTTTTGTTGAGAAACTTGGCTGATGATCTGACTGATTCTGGACGGCTTTGGTTTTAATAAGCGATGGAAACAGATTGATGCCCACCTGAACAGGAAGGGGGAAGAGAGAGTAGATAGTCATTCATTTATTTACTGTCAAACAGAAGTGACACATTGTAATTGCGGTGCTATCACTGTATCCTCGACTGCCGGTATCTTGCACTGACAGGAGTGTCGCTGTGATTAGGAAAAAATAACAAGGCGCAGGTGGTGCAAACAGCATTTTATGAACATGTTCTGTTTATGCGTCATCAGTTTTTAGTCACCTGAAATTTCAACCTCAACTCTGTAGGGTATTTGTTATGCATCTTACCCCCGAGAGCTGTAAGATGCCATCACAGATAGGAGCAGGGTGTAGAGGGGAAGGAGTACTTGTACTGACGTACCACCTGTCTGTTACATGTAATTCAAAGCTTTTGGAGAGATACTTTCAGTAAAACGCCTACTATATAAAAAAGGTGTCATAGTGGTTTTTTTTTTGTCTTTTATCACTGTGGCTAGTATAGTCTCTCCGATGGAAGCTGTAAGTTCTAATGAGCTGGAGTGGGACATCACTGTTTGTGTCCTTTGCACTCCCAAGCTGTTTGTTCTGAATTTATATGGAACAAGCTGGAGTCCCAAGGTAACTCAGGTATGTTCAAACAGAAATCAACACGTTTCCTACCCGTCAAGGATGAGGGCCATTTCCCTGTCTCTCCTGTGTGCTCAGTCTTTAACACTTGTCAAGTTATGAGACAGAAAATAGTTCACAGCCCTTCACTTGAGTGAGACTCTGGACTTAATAAACATTGTAGGAAAAATATGTGAGAATACATGAAGATCCATGTCTTCACTTTGACAATTAATTATTAGATTAACCTGCTGCAGCTTGACGGCATTGAGCTCAAGTGTCGTCAACATGTATATTAAGTGTGGGGATTTTTATTGATGCTTAAGCCAAAGCACATTTTATAGTCTCTTTATATTTGTGTTTTCCAATGACTTAAGGAGCTCACAAAACAGCAATTTTCAAATTCAGTTGATTTATTGAAACGCGACTATGATGACTTTTTTCACATTTCCAGTGGTCCTAAAAGTATAGCCTCCCCTTGTGGGCAGAGAGACCTTCACTAGGGCAACAGAGCCGGAGAAATCTGTACATCAGGGACCATTTTTTCCTTTAAACTTTTGAGAAGAAATCCGATGAAAGAATTACTGGAATAAAATGGATAAAACTATTAGATGACTTAAATACATCATGAAAGTGCAATGTAAAATACATTTAGGGGAGTATACCCTATAAACCCGATATATAAAGAGCAATCAGATTTTAAATTAGAAACCTCTAACTAGCATGAAAACAGTGATGCTTTATTGTCCTTGAGTTCCAACAGCTTTTAAAAAGAATATCCAAAAATGTGAAAGACATTAAGAAGTCTGGCATTCAACCTTAAATTAATTGAATTAATTCAAAACCTAGTTTCATTTTTGTGCTTTTCCACATTTTACACCAAACAGCATTGACAGAACAGGTAACATGAATATCATCAGGTGATGACATTAGATGGCAACTTGATCTACATTTAATATCATTATTGTTGACAGTATCTCTTGCCGTAAAAACTCATGGGTGATGTGAGCCTCCACTCTTGTTGCAGTTGCAGACTGACTTCACCGGGCAGCTCTCAGGAGAGTTACTGAGTAGAGGTGAGTGAAGGTGGTCTTGAAATAGAAAACGCACCCAGCAAACTTTCCTGCTCTTACCACACAAAAAAAGAGAAACAAAAAGACAGTGGGGAAGATATCTGTATTGGTGTGGTGTGAAGCATCCAAGCTTACATGCACAGGTCTGTAAAAAGCCTGCTTTGTTATTTAATCCCCTTCTACACTTGAAAAACACTGTCATAAAAAGATTAAATAATGCAAGTCAAATAAAAATTATTTAAAAAATGTATAGAGTCCAGCTGTGGATTCATGACAGAATGACTACATTGAATTTATCACCTCATTTGAATGTGTTGTCAGCGTTCAAGCTTGAGAGAGCATGTTTGATGGAGCTGTAATTAAAGAGTGTGTGAAGAAGCAGTGTATGATGTTTTAATACTGTGAGGAAAACATTTGGCATATATTTGTAATTGCAGTACTGGCAGTGGATCTATATACTCATCTCAAATATGACTTTAATAATCATTGTAAAAATAGCTCACAAATATGTTTAGAAGTGATGGACAATAAATAATGAGTATAATAAGTATCTCCTTAGATTTTCCAGGTAAATGTATTTTATTTGGTTGATAATTTACCTGATGACTTTTACTTGACTCCTGAGGCAACATACAGGTATTTGAGGGACTCAAATACCTGTATGTTGCCTTCTTTTAAAAGACGTGTGGGTTGATTTTACAAAGATATTGCATAAGCATTCACAATTACATGCTTATGCAAAAAACTATTTGTATTACTACTATTAGACAATAAATTACATCACAGACAGACGGTATTCAAAAGACAATTTGTGTGCTTAGGTGCTGTTTCTTTAGAACAATCTGCTTTAAAGGGGACATATCACGCAACTTTTCAACACTTTCACATGATTCTTATTGGTCCACAAACATTGTATTTCAAATTGCCCGAAATCCAGCTTGTCCTCGATTTTCAGCCAGTTGAATATTTGATCATCCGAGCCTCTTTCAGAATCTGCTGGGTTTCTGGGAGTTGGACTGGCTCCACCCCACATGCCCATCTTGGGAAGAGGAGGAAGTGCTTCCTTTCCTTATGCCATGTGCTATTGTTTACATTCTATTTGTCCCTAAGTTATGGAGAAATGCAGTTCAACCAAACCAATATGAACCAGAATCTGACCCATAAGGAGAAGCTCCTGAAGAAGTTCTGAATCTGCTGCTGCAGCAGGACTTTTCAGAATGGTTAGTAAAACATATTGTGTGTCTGAATATTTAATCAGCTGCATATTTTCTTTACAAAGAAATAAATTAAATTACAATTCTATTTATTTCTTGTATACTATTACGAAACAAGGGTGTCAACCACTGCTACACTGTGTGGTCCCAATATTTGAGGCACAACACAGAAAATATCTATAAAGCAGCGTCGAGCCAGCTTTGTAAATTGACTCTCATGACCCCCAATACAATAACACAGCACCTCTGCTCAAGGCTTAGCCAGTAGGCACCACCTTTCATATGTGTTCAAACAGAAGCTGTCATAAACACTACAAACGTTTCCAGCAAGACTGTATCACATTGCATGTTGTACATCATTCGAGCCTCTTTCAGTGTTTTGTGCAATCTGGGAGACACACCCAATTTTCCATATTCATAAAGGAAAACTCACTAAATTAACACTATAGTTATTTTGCAGGTTTGTCCAATGAGAGCCTCAGTGCATCATGTTTTCACATCAGCTTCTATAGGTCTTTGCAGCCAACATTTCATACAGTATGTGCACAAGTTTAGCTGGCGTTGTTGATTTAGTATTTGTATATCTAGCATCTTGAAATCAGTATTTTTTTGTTTGTTTGTTGTTTTTTACTTTACTTTCACTTAAAGATGATGTTTACTTTATTCTAACTACTGTAAAGAATTTGGGCAGCTCTGCCATTGCTGCAAGATTACACTTTAAGTAATGGGTGAGCATAATTAATTATGAATATCTGTTGCATCTAATATGTGACTGTTAATTTACCATTTATCAAAGACCGTTAATGCGAGTGTGCTTTTGAACCGGATGTACATAATGCATTCCTAAAAGCTCTGATAACACTGACTTCAGCAGTTGTGTTTCTTCTCCAATATATAACTGAGAGGAGTATTTCTAATAATGTGTAAACCAATTCATTTATTATAAAACACAAGGGACATTTGTGGGCATTCTTATAAACAGGAACAGTCAGAGTACCTTGCATCCTCATGGAGTGTCTGGCTCCACCTCCACAAGTTCAGACAAGATTGGACTGACTAAGCTTGTCAATGAATCAATAAAGCACCCTGTAATCTCTCCCTCTTGTTTGGTAACCAAGTCTCCCAGAAAGAAAGTAATGCCTTTGAAGAGAGAAGATGTTGCAATCCTGGATCAAGGACGGTGGTGTTTTCTGTGGGGTATTTTGCAGAGGTTGTTATCAACGCAGTGGGGGTAAACTATTGTGGGAACAAAAAGCGAAAGGGAAAGACAGATAAAGGCTGGACAAAGAAAGAGAGCAGAAAACTGACAGTGATTGTGATGAAATATCTTCTGGGGGCTTGTTAAAGGCTGATATGTAAAAATGACCCAAATTGTTATACAATATAATGTAATAAAACACAAAATGTAATCACTGGTCGATAATATAATAAATGTACTGAACCCAAAACCTAATAACTGGCCAATAATGTAAAATGATTTCACAATAATTTAAATGTGATCTTTATACATTTAATGTTTTACATGATTTTGTACTGATTATCGGAGAAATAGATTACAAATTATTGAGACGAGAAGACTATAAATGACTTGGGCAACAGCAATCATACAGGAATTCCACCAATTGTATATAGATATACAACAAACAAATAGTCCAAACTTTTGGAACTCATTATTTTAGTGTTATTCAAATTGGAGCCGTTCAAGTTCAAGTCCAAACCATAAATCACTATCAAAATATCACAAATATTTATAACGTCTTGGGCTTAGTGTCTTGTTACATTATTGACCAGTTGTTAATATTTGATCACCACCAAAAACTTTCTTCTGTGTAACAATAATTTAGTTTTACAAATATAGATTTATTTAAGCAACAGTCACAATTATCATTTATTATTGTATCATTTTATTACATAAAATAGATGAAAATCACAGTGTGTTAAGAAGAGCAAGGGACAGTAGTAAACACACTTTTTTTCTGAGCAGCTTCTTTAAACTTGTTGTCAAGATTTCTTTAAAAAGAAAATACACTCTATTGTTCACGTTGTACTATTCAGATAATAATCTGTTAAACAAGAGAGCATTTACTTGCTAAATGTGATTTCCTTCCCTTAGAGATTGTTGGTGATAAAAATGAGAACCTGAGCAAGTATTTAACTGACACAAACCGTGTTGATAAAATATGACTGTAAGTGTGTCATCAATGAAGTATTTAATAGAGGGGGACTTCCTTTTTCTTTGGCTTTATATGAGGTGTTTGTGGCTTGTAACATCAAAACAACCATCAAAATTACAATCTCAGTTTCCTTTAGGAAAATGTTAAATTATCAAATTTTTATTGGTGTTATAAGTGAAGTTCTGTCCATTAGCAGGACATGAATGCAGGTGCTAGGAACTCAGGACCATGACTATTTCAGTGAGGCAACTCACCTATTTGAAGTACCGTTCAATAGCAAGAAATGTTTCCTTCAAGGACTTTCTTTATAAAAAGTTTAAGGTTGATGCCCTAAGGAAAAATCACATATGTCAAATACTGTAGCTTTGTATCCTGGTGAAAGGTTTTTATATGTATAAATGGAAAGAGTCGTTTGAGGTCAGCTATGTGAACATTTATGCAGACAGTTATTATTGAATCTTTTCAGTTGGAATTTAGAGCTCGTCACAGCAATAGCTCTGTTCAAAGTTACTAATGAGCTCTCATGGCCACAGATAACAGACTCTGTTCTTGTCCTGTTCAACCTCAGTGCTGCATCAGATACTACTAATGATAATGTCCGACTACAGGCACTGGAGCATATTATCAGGATTAAAGGAATAACATTAAACTGGCTTTTATCATATGTATCAGACAATTTCCACCTTTTCATGTTAATGATGACTCTTCAGATCATACTAAAGTTAACAATGGAGTTCCACAGGGTTCTGTGTTAGGACCCAGGGTTTTCACATTATACATGCTTCCTGCAGAAAATATTATTAGGAAAGACTCCATTAACTTCCATACCCACACAGATGATACATGAAATGATTAATCTATGCGTCTATACTTGGAGTCCTCAATATTTAAACTTTTTTCTACAAATAGCAAACATTACACATCTTTACTGAACATGCCATATTTATTGGAGGCTGAGCACCAAAGTGGACAAACAGGTGAACTGTTGCTCTGAAAAGGTGAACATGCATATGTCATCACAAAACAAAGACACTTAACCACATCTCATTCACCAAGAATAATAGGATATTTTCTGTAGATTTGATATGAATTTGACAGACCTACTGTTGTTGGACTACATAGTACATTTCATACTTTCATGGAGCAGAGAGCTCACTCACCAAAATATACTCTGTGAGTAAGAATAGCTATCAAGTAACTCAAGTATCTTGTGCTTTAAAGTATTCTGAATTCTTGATTTTGCTCATTTTTAATGTTCAAATAAATATGGTTTATGAAAATTATGACTTAAGGTGACTGATATTAGTGTCAACTGTGGTCTTCAGTCAGACATTTATGTCAATTTCACTGTGTTACACTGTTAAAGGAAACAAAACAACAACAATCATAATAATTAAATGATTCATTGTTTCAGTATTACACAACTGTGATCTGGCAAGTCATTGCAACAAGTGTTGGTTTTTGAGCCTCAAATTTCCACTATTTGCCAGCAGACTCTTTGATCTGCTTTTGCGTCAGTCAGTGATTTCCTGCATTTTCCACTGTGACTTTAAATGGACTCGGAGATGAGGCATCTCAGAACCTTTATAGTTCAGAGAGCAATCATAGTGGCAATAGTTTTTTTTTTTCACTTGAGATAAACTGGCAATACAAGCCCAGATCAATGCTGCATTGGTTTGTGCTTATTCATTAAAATAAAGAAAAAAATAAAACAAGAAATCCTTTGTGACGCACTGTAAACCCCTCAGCGCTAAACTGACTCAGGATTAGGAGGACAGAGATCTCTGGCATGCAGCTCAAGCTGAGGCCACAGTGACGGTTCATGGAGCCTCTAAAGCTAAGTGGAGTTCTGCAATTGCTCATCAGGCTTATGTGCTATATGAAAGACTGTAATTTCAACCAAAAAAGGTTGTTTACTGCAGGGTTTAAAATGTATCTCTCACGGCTCCTTTACTAATTTTCTTCCCATTAAAATGTAATAACCAAACATTTCCATAGACAAAATAGGAGCGGATAGCTGATGTGACCTGGCAAATATTTCATTTACTGGGTGTTTTCTTGCAGTGGTGTCATGCAATCTGTGTGATCTGACTGATTTCCAGCAGATCATATTGGTACCATTGTGCTGAGCGTAAGTGAGTGAACAAATATTTGTAGCTGCTTAATGGTGCAAAACATACATTCAGTATCATTCGTAGAGGAATTCCATTTTTCCGAATTGTACAATTTCATACCAATAGTGACTACAAGTGAAATGTATGTGTAGTATAAATACCGAGAGCATCTGTTTCAGAGCATACATGGAGGAGTTCTTTCAAAAAAAAAAATTAAGATTTCATTTCATTGTTATCATAACACCCACACACATTTCTTCATCTTCATTCATACTGAAAGCATGTTTGCACTATGTTGTTCCGATTTAGCTTCCACAGTCTTGTTTTGTGCATCACCTCTTATTTTCAAGGTCATGCCACAGCTTCAAAAACAGACTGATAGTATGAACTAAATACACAATGAATTATATTAAGCTTATCTTATTTGCAATATTAGCGTTATCTATGTTCATTCACATGGACGCATCATTCTGATAAATGAATTTCACATTTGGCAAATAGATTTATCACAGAAATGCATTATCAGGGAGATGACTCATTACAGTGGTTCTTAATCAAGTCCTAAGATGAGGCTTTTGCCCTCTGTCCTCTGTAAACAATCAACACACACTCACGGATTACGATGAGCAGAGTTAACAAAATCAGCAGAGCTTGCTCCTCTCATCAGCACTGTAAGAATTATTTAAAGTACACAATGTAAAGTGTGTACAAGAACATGTAAACAAGAACACTGGCAATTCTACATCCTATTCTAAAAATGTTTGCCAATTTCCTTTAATCAGACTTCCACTTGGCTGTTTGAGAATATTCGAGTTTGTTTCTTTCAGCAGTCTGACCCACTGTGGTCAGCTCAGCCTGCAATTGTCAGCCCTCCAATCACCAGTCAATGATACACTTCTAAGCCATCAATCAGGGAAAATTACAGCGTAATAACAGAAGCACAGGCTCGCAAAAGTATTTTAGAAGTCTGAGTTTTGTGCTACTCAGCATCAGCACCAGCCAAAACTTTTCTAATCTAACAGAACAGGCAGAGAGCAAATAAATACTTTATTGCTTTGTGTTCTGGTGGAGCAATTACGTGTGTCCTAATTTCACTTTAAAATAATACATTGGGGCATTTGGCTTGTTGTAGAGAAATGCAGTGATACAAATCCAGTCCGGTGAACTATTAGTTGTATAATAACTTATCAAAGCAATTATGTTTTTCACACCTAACCTTTTGAGTTCCTGAATTTTAATACAACAAAAGGAAACAATTAAGCAGTGAAAACTGTATAAAAACATAAAAGCTTTATCCTCACTTTCATTTTCTACAACAGCTACACATGCACACACTGTGAGGTCAAACCATCTGTGGTGTAGAAACATTATTGGATATTATGGTTCAGTACTATAACTAGGGTTAAAGGTTATGGATACATATACAAATAATAGTGGCCCTCTGAATGATGTTTCAGTACTATGAGATGTTTTGCTTTAAACGCTGATATTCTGTGACATGGTCAGGAAATGTCTTGCTATGTCTCAGGTTTGATCTCCAATCAGTTGCAAATATTTTGTAGTTCACCCTCAGCTATGTGAGGGCTAGCTCTCCCTGTCTGCCATTCATTAAACATACTGATGGATACATAAGGGCATCATCTTTTTTATGAATTATTATCTTATTTGTTTATGTGAACTCAGTTTACAGTTTATGACAGAGCACAATGCATTTCCCCAAGCTCTGTGAATTAATGCAATACAATGCTTCAAACCACAGAATCCAGAAGATCTGAAGCAGGCAGATAAAGGTAATATGTTTAAATGTGCAGTGGGATTTCTTATCTGTATGCCTTTATGTTTGTCTATTTGTATGACCCAATCTTCTTCTATTGATGATTTGCCTCGATTTTAGCATTATTCTGAATCAATTTTGTTGTGTAGTTTGATCAATTTTATGAAATATATCTTACTTTTCTTCATCAATGATCATTTATATGTATATAAACTTACATTTACATATGTTTGCATGTCATAAAACAGTTTCAGGCCTATTTGGTCCATGAGCCAAATGAGCTGCAACTATACTTAGGTATAGTTGAAGCTCATTGGCTCATTGGCTAAGTTGCTTTTTAAGTTTTAAGCCCGTGGAAAGTGGGTGAGATTTAAAAAAAAAAAAAAAAAAAAAAAAAGGAGGGGGTGATAGATTCGTGTTGTTTAGTGAGTGTGTGCGTGTGTTTCCTCCCCTCTTGAAGCGCTGAGCCTGAGAGCTTCACTGTGTTTCACATGTTGCACTTTTTCAAATGCAAAATTAATGATCTGCAAAGTTTATTACATAGCAAGTTAGCAAACGTGCACCTTGGATTATTCCTAAGCCAAGATACTGTTTGACTTTGTGGATTAGCAGCTGAGTCTTACTGATTTGGGAACATTCACAATCTAACAACCACAGGCAGTGCTATCCAATGTAGTTTTTACAAACACAATAATAAAAAAAAGAGAAGCAAGTAGTTTTCATTCTGAAAGCTTTTACTCTGCAACAGTATTATCACAGCAAAAATGCAGCCTTGAGGCGTTAAGATTTCAGGTGAGCAAGGAGCATGAGGTACTCACAGCCTGATGCAATAAACACAAAACAAACTGGTTTACCTGGGTTTATCATACAAAAAGGCATGACAAGTCGGTGAATCCTTTTTAGGCATCATTACAAAATGGAAAAATAAGACCTTCCTACATCAAGCTGTTTTACAGAGCACAAGTAAACAAAACCAAAGCCCATATGCACCCAATAGCCCACAAGGCATGTTGTAAAATGTTGCTCAGTGCCAACAACATGGTTCAAAACTCCAGGAAAATTACAAGTTTGTGACAGGTATCCCTTTCATGCCCTGTAATCTTGAAGCAGCTCTGAGAAGTGATGACCACCAGAGACAATGTCAGTGTGGCAGTCCGCCAGCCGAAGCTCAGCAAAAGTTGAGGGATGCAGTGAGACAATATTTGCTGTCACGATCTGAAAATCTAATCAATATGTTGTGGAATGACCTCAAACGAGTTGTTATCTCCAGCTGCAGTTTTGTAAAGAAACACAGACCAAATGTGCTGACATGATCTGAACCCCTTGATTAAAGTTGTTTCTGTTAACTGAAGTACTCTGAGAAACCTCATTCACTGGTAGGTTTTGTAAACTCTACACAGAAAGACTCTTGGAATTGTATTGGCATCTTAAGACCATTTCTTTTCCCGGTTATTCTTCATTCACAGAAATAGGACAAAGTGTCTACGTACTATTCTGTGCTGCTGTATGATGAGTGTAATACATACATGTGCGATTATAATAGACACCCACTTCATCTAAATGTCAGGTAAAAAGGAAAAAGAAATCAGGTCAGCATGTGGGAGTACAGCAGCTAGTAAAGCATCAATCTTGCTTTTCAAGTGCATCTTCCATTTCCACTGTGAGCTCATGGAGGAATGTAGAAACTGAATGTAAACATGTAGCTGGCAGAACATTTTCCAGAAGTCCTTTAGAAAAAACATTTACTGTACATTCAGACAGGAGCCACAAATTGATCCCTTGTCTCTTTATCTTTTCCATTTTTGTTTTTTTAAACACGGATGAGGCTCAGTAGAGGTAGTTTCTATATGTGACAATCTGAGGTTCACAGGTGGGGAAGGGGGGAAGGGGGTGGTGGGTTCGGCACCTTTTTGTCATTGCCACTTCAAGTCGTTGTCACCCCAACATCTACATTTTTAAATAGATTCTGTGCAAATTTGGCATCTCAGTGCACATGACTTGTGCAGTGGACACTTCATAGTACATTAACCCAATTTCAGTGGATTCAATCTTGCCAGGCTTCTACCCACAGCTCCCCTGCCCTGAGGTCTCCTTTCACCCCTTCTTGCCCTGTCAGAAGTCATGCTCCATTTCATGGCTGTGGTGTTCTCTGTCTGTCGCCCTGGTCAGGAACAAAGGCGTGAAGGAGGACATGACTTATAACTAAAACCCCAATTTTCTTCTCGGATACGGCTTTAAAACTCACAGCATGAGTACGGTGCGGCCACATCATTAAGCATATCTGGGCCTTGTGCAACCACCACAGGCAGTATAAATGAAACCTCTCCTAATAGTCCAGAGAACCATTTACAGCCAACAAATACATTGTCTCTGTCATGTGAAGAAGAATTTTGAGTGTATCTATTGAGTCTGCTCATTTTCTGTTGGTCATAACATGGTTTCTCTACAAATGGACCCATATAGATAAAAATGATTCCTTCAAAGGATAATCATGGGTTGTGGGTGTGCTTGGATGTCATTTTCTAGATGCTACTTTCCCCACTACACAAAACTTAAATTGGGTTTTTAAAGTTGAAAAGTACAAAATGAGATTCTTCTCCTTTCTATTTTTCTTTTGTTTCTTGTTTCCCATATGAGTCAACTCAAGCGCCATTGTATAACCTCACTAACAAGCACGAACCAGATATTTGAAACTGGAGCTCATTTAATAAAATATTGACTCTCTCCTTTTTGTGTTTGTCCAGCAAAGCCTTTCAGACTCCTTGACATGAGGTTATAGTAGTGTTTTGCCGTTGTATGAATGTGTGTACATTTTCAGCCACGGCCACAGATCCCTGACGAGCAATATCCAGCAGCTTGAAATAAAAATGCAAATGAAGCAAACAAAGTTTTCCACAGAAAAAGCCTGTTTGGTACATTTCTGCATCTCAATACTCCTCTCTGAATCATGAAACTGTCCAACAAACAATGGCAGAAAGGTCTGAGAGGAGAATCAAGCAACACCCGCACACACAAACACACTCTATGATGTATGTTCTTCAGTCAGTCAGGAATTCAAGAAAAAAAAAAAAACCCTGTAGAGAGTCATATTTGTTGCAGCATATACTTCTTTTTTAAATCTCTGTGGGCTTGACACCACCTCTCACTGTTCGTCAGTCCTCCCTCCCAGGAAGGCTGCTTGACTCGCAACAGCAGCTTATTCTTGACTCTTTTGAAAAAAGTTTCTCAGTGTATTCATACAAGAATTGTCAGACTCAAGTAAAGTGTGGTTCAAAGTATTGTCATGCATTATTGCTGTCATACTATCATTCTAAAACAATGCAGAAGTAAATTATTCCTACAAGAGAAAATCTACAGTTTGTCAATTGACCCCAAATATGTTGAAAACACAAAACAAAAAGAACACACCTGAATATTTTTTTCTGATGTGCCACTGCAGCAATTAATGTCTCTCAACTTGTTTATGTGAACGGTAGCATAAAGTAGTCTCTGCAGAGTTTGTGTTATTGCTCTCATCAGCATCGTTTCCAAACAGCAGGAAGTATTTTGTAGTGAAAAACATGAATTTATTGTCTGCTACAGAAGCAGCATGAAACTGCAGATAGACAGAGAGAGTAAGTGAAGCATTTAGCACCCTGACAGCCAGATGGTATAGGAGTTGAAGTTTGGGGCTGTGTCCACTCTGTGTACTGCACTAGTATAACAACAAAATAATGGAAAACCACAGAGACCTCAATAACAACCTTCATTTCTATCAAATTCAGAGGTGGCAACAGTACTCACATAATGTGCCTCTTAGGGAACTGGTTGGAATACTTGGAAATGGAAAATTTGAATCCTAGATTGTGATTCGAGCATATTTCAATTTTAAAGTGTGGATAAACACCTAGATTTGCCTTTTATTTTGAATAAAATATCATGAAATAAATGACCTAAAATAAAGATCAGTAATTATAGTAACAGAAATCACTAAACTGAATATACTTCTTTGGGAATTTCAGTGAACGAGTGCATGAACACCTAATCATTGCTAAATGATTGCAAAATGAAAATTCCTATGAGCATTGGGTGTTATTTTTGAGAAGGGACACTGTCACTCGTTTTATGTGCTCAAGCATATTTTTTTCTTTGTTATTTGGAAATTAAACATTCAATTATGCTCACCAAAGGCGAAAGGGCAAATACTGTACCTGAGCACGACCCTTTTCCTCCAACTGAGCAGGTTGCTATGAAGAAAGAGATCCAACATAAAACAGGTACTAAATAAAACTTGCAGGTCTCAGGACCCACCATGATGAAGGATCAACCACAGCTGAAACGCCAACAGAGCTGCTCAAGGAAAAACATAAACAAACTATTTAGAAAATGAAAGCGTCCTATGAAGATCCACTATAAAAGTAAACAGAATGCCTCAGAATTTCACACCGAAACCACTTTCAACTGAAGCAAATGAAATTCATCCTGGTGGCCTCCTCCATGTTCCAAACTTACTCCATGCTCACTGCACTTGACTTCCTCTCTCGCCAATGATGGCGTTCATTTGTGTTGTTAGAGCTCTGATACCCATTCGGCATCAGATGAGGCGAATAGGCAGATCCTACAGAGTAAAGTACGTCAACTAAATATTTGCGCATGATTTATATGATTTTAACTATGCGAAAATCACATGATGGATGACACATGGCATAGCATTGGATATTTTGTAAACTACAGACTTTTGAAAAGTAGGATGCATTTTCATTGTTAATTTATATATTGCAAAACATTTTATATCCAATTTTTTGCACATTCCATCATCCATTGTAATACTTTTTTCAAAACCATCCATCCATCCATCCATCCATCCATCCATCCAGACAGACAGACAGACAGACAGACAGACAGACATACATACATACATACATACATACATACATACATACATACATACATACATACATACATACATACAAGTAACTATATATTTAAAGTACAGTAAGATGCTTGACAAAATGAAATATGAGAAATCTCAACAATGATAATACTGTAGTGGCCGCTGTGGCACCAATGACAATGTCAGTGGAGACAGTGCAAGGGATTATGGGATATTATCTGATCTGGTGTCTGATTCATGAATGATATTTGAACTGAGAAACATGGCCGTATAAAGTAATCATGTTATCCGTGGAGTGCTGCCTCTGGGAAAATATGAACTTTTACAGTGGTGACAAGCATCAGAGATGGATGCACGCACGCACACACGCACACGCACACACATACACACGCACACAGTTCCGTTATTGAAGATGTTTATTTAAATTTTTTTTAATAAGACACTCACTTAATAAATCAATTTAATTACCAAATACAATATTAGATGAACAAAGTGCTCATCTTCTTTAATTAGGTGGTAAAATTACAAATCCTTGCGGGAATATAGATAAACTGATGACACTCTTTTATTCAAGTAAAGTGTCTGTAGTATACAGTATACACTGTTTATATATCATCACAAGACAAACAAGGCAGCCACTGCAGGCAATTTAGCATCAATTTAGCTTTAAATGTACATTTTTGGACTGTAGAAACCAGTATACCCAGAGAAAACATGGTCATACATAATAAAGATACGTATGATAAAATACTCATGGATAGATAAGTGAAAAATCTACTGAAAAGCAGCAATGTAATCACAAAAACATACAAATATGTAAATATGTACATTTATATTTAATTACTTCCCACTTCTATATTTATGATATTTAAAGTTTACAGAGGACATGTGTACACTGTTAGGACTAATTCGGAAAATAGCAAAAACCAACGAAGTGTTGTAAACTTTCTTCCCTCCCTGTTATTTGAAAATGTCAAGGAAAAGAAAATTAGAAGAGAAATGAAATGTCGGGTCAAAATGTGTTCTATCTGATCTACTGATGGATTCTCACTCAAAAGCGACTTAAACCTGAGGAAGAATACTTATGTACAGAAATTGGAAATCAGTGCAGGCTATTATAAATGTAATAGGTTGATTATTTTCTCATTATGAGTGATGAGCACTGAGTGGCAATATTAATTTGGCTTATGAATGCCACCTTTGTATAAAGAACACCGAGAGACAATGAGGCATATGAATGAGGCCGAGGTAACAAAGCAGTGCAATCATTGTTTCAAAGAAATGCCTGGTTCAGACAGATAACTTGAAAATGTATATTCAGTAAGACTATATTTTCCTACTTTTTTTTGGTGATATCATGCAGGTCTCCCTCCTGGATGGGAACCTGTATAATGACGATGTTTCCATGTTCACATGCAGGAGGGGGCTGCAGCTATGAACACCTGCGCCGCATATTGAGCCCCACACAATATCCCTGCAATAAGTACCACCTTACTGAAGCCTGGGGTTTAATTTGTCAGTGCGACTGTGACATTCTCAAAACAAATTGGACTTTATAAGCTTCCCGCAGGCGATGTTTACTGCAGAGCCATTGTGTTATACAGGTGTGCCTGTTACTGTATCCTATGCATGTCGAGTTTTTCTTGTGATTACTGAAGCAAAAAATAATTTATTTTGTAACTTGTATTGTGGTTTGAAAAAAAGAGAAGGGAATTAGCAGTTGCAGGTGTTGTGAGGTTTTGCGGTTTGTTACAGCAGTGTGTAAAAATTGCTGCCCATCAAGAATAGAATGTGATTTGTAAACGTTATAATCACAAAGGAATATAATTAGTTCTTGTGAGCGCATAAAATTAACTGAGAATATTTTAGTTTCATACAAGAAGTTCCTCCTGTAAAGCATTTGCTAAGGACATCTGTCCCTCCGTCACCCTTGATAGAAATGTATTGCTTTCTCTTCAATTCTAATTATATATAATAATTATTTCCCATTGAATTTAAGTCTTTTCTATCTTTTTCAATTTCTTAAAAATGATCATGTGTGGGTGATAATACAGAAACGGCAAATAACAAAGAAATCTGCTTGTTCGTCATCAAAATTGCTTTTTCTACCACATTGGTAGACGTTTTACGGTTTTAGTCTTGATCCGATTTTTCACCTGTATATTGACACTTTATATATCCTCGATGACGGTTTGTGCAACAGGCTTTCTCCGCTTGTTCAGGATTTTTGAGGTCCACCCTCTTTAGCACTCTCAACTTTTAAAAGGAACATCTCATACCACTGCCTTTGTAAGTCGGAGATCACCTCCTCACAGTCTAGTTGTGCTCCACGTCCTCCCACTCGAGGCAACAATTCATCTGCAATACCGCCAGGCTCGTACTCTCTGCCAGTTATCCTCCCTTGAGAATTCAGACAATGTCAAAGTGGAGCATAAAGGCAAAGGGCGCAGAAGTTTGCAAATGATTTTATTCATGCAAACCGTTTCTGTGAGAGCAGAAGTTACAGTCTGGGAGGGCTGGTCCATGTTGGATCCAATACATCCTCACCTCAGCAGCGGTGTATTCCTTTGCTATCTTGACCTTTAAAATGTGATAGTCACTCAGCACCAGAGACCTGAAAATACGAATAAGATGATTCTGGGTTTTTTGGGGAATCACAGAAATACTCAGTAAATGAACCAGGCAGGTCATAATGCACATTTATCTCCTCACTCTGATTGCAAACTGAGTTCCTAATTAAAAAATTTTATTTTTGAAAGAATCTATCAAACACGGAAAACAGTCAAGTTCAAAGATTGATAAATAATTATTCTTGACATTTTAAGATGGAACTGATGTGAAATATCTCAAGAAATATATACCAACAAACATTAATGATAATAATATATTTCTCAAATAAAAAGTTTGCTTTAGATATTTTGTTCCAGGAGTCACTGTTTAATTGTCCTTCTTATTTCATTCGATAACACAAATAATTATTTACTATGGAAAGCACAACTTGATGATAACGTATTATATCACACAGATACTATTAAAAAAGAATGGTAAAGGACACAGATAGCCACAGGCTGTTAAATTTGACACCATTTACTCAATTTTGATATCAACACAGTGAATGTCCGAGCTGGAAAAATTGATCACGGTATATTATTGAATGAAAATCTTCATTTTACAAACATTTGATGTCTGTGTGGTTTGGCTGTTCTCTCGGTGTGTATAATATCCAGATACCCTGGTTTCCTCCAACAATACAGAAATATGCATTTAAGGTCCATTTGTGACACTTAATTGCATATAGATGTGAGTTATTGTACTGTCCATCACTTGTTTGCCCTATGATGGACTGAGACCTCTCAAGTTTGTGCTTGCCTTTGCCCATACTCAACTGAGATTGACTGTATGACCCTATGACCTTTTCTTGGATAAAGCAGTATAAAAGATGGATGGACAGATTGAAGACCCTTTTATGTGCAGGTAGAGAGCTGTGATCTGTCTTCTCTGCTCCACAACCACCTCAGACTGCTCCTTCTAGTGCCTTGACTATAATCTCTGTGGTAACTGTGTGTTATTATGGGGGGACTGCAGGGTGATTATGGGCAAATTAGGAGTAACATACAGAGTTCTTATGTAACTGCAGGCTATCTGTTGGCTAATTGTAGGGTATTTACCACAAAATTGTGGGATCACCACATGGTGCTTCCAGGAGCTAAGACAGCAATAACAAACAAGCTAATTGGAGATTATTTATTATCTGTGTTGTACATATGGCGTTTCTATGAGGTAGTAACAGGGTAACTTGTACCTCAGTCACTTTGAGTCAATGTTTGTGATTATAGAAATATTACACATGTGAAAAAAAGCAGTCCCGTTGGTTTGTTTAATGTGGGAGTCATTGTTGTATATTCAATATACTTAAGATTTTTGGAATAAAATCTGTGTTGCTGTTGTATTTCAGTTAATAAGCAAAATGGCAGAATATGTGTTTTTGCTATTTTACAGTTCAGACTGAAATAAGTGATTTTCCACTTTATAACAAAAACACAGGCAACAAGGTCTCCCACAGTGAAATGTTTAAGGGTTGACTGGTGGAAACACTTTGGTGCAGTGAAAATATTGACTGACCCAAATTCAAAAATGCAGTGATGTCCAGAACTATGAGGAGACTGTCAGACGAGAATAAATCAGCCGTCAAGTCACCACAGACTGCGAAACAGTTTACAAAGACTGTTCTAACTTTCCACGCCTCAGAGGGTAACCAGGCAACTCACACTCGCTGTTGGCAGGGGAACACATTTCTGAGCACAAAGATTTCATTTTTTTGACAGAAGATTGTCTTTGTAACCATGTTTCCCCTACATCTGCTCTTAAGCCTATCTCAAAATCATTCCCTCTCCAGCTACTTTTACACACTGAAATCCACATTTGTTTTTTTTAATGTACTCTCCTGGGACATTAATGTCAATTTCAAGCCCAGGATTGTTGCTCTCATCAAGATAGTTGTTGTGTAGGATCTCTTGTAGACCTCTTGTATGAAATCCTATCCCAGTACGTTTATATTTGAAATCGGATCTCTGTTCCTGATGGGGTAATCACAAACTAGTGCTGCTGTATGACTGAATCCCTCAGCTTAATCACGAAAGCCTGATGCAGAATATATGTGAGCAATCCACCTTGTTTTACAACATCAATACCAACTCAATTGGTTCCAAATCATAAAGTCCTTCAGTGCAGAGACTTCTATAGTCCGTTTGGCATCTAGTGATTGGATTTAGCAGTCCTTGACTTTTCATTTTATTTGGTCACTGGTGTTGATCTGCTGAATGAGCAATAGCTTGAAAAAACACTGACCTTGCTGGAATTGTCCACGCTGTATTCTCATGACTGTGGAGCTGCTGATGCATGGTTCTCTAGTTCAAAGGTCAGCAGAAACACATAAATCCAAAGACATAGCAATATCATGTTAGTTTCAATGCATAAATGAGGATGCAGTCAACCACTGAGACAGAGGACAACAATAATCTGTATGTGTGTCTTCAATGTCAATAGGTTTTTAAGCTTTGGACTGTAGTTAAGATAACTAGTTGAGCTAAATTATTTTAATTTTTGTCATATGAGAAAAGAGTTATGGAGCGAGAAAGCTGCTCCCTCTGTCCCATTCACCTAGTGTACTCTTTGCTTTGGTGTTTTAATTGTTACTATTTCACTAAATTCCTGTTTACAGGAGGAGCACCCCATCAAATCTGAATGTAACCAACATTAAACTGTATCAACAGTGCCTGAAAGCCATTAGCAGTCTCAGATAAACACAAACTTATAATGAGAGTCATTGTTGTAACAATTGTATGAAAAGTGCTTTACAAATAAAGTTCGATTTGATTTGATTTGAGACTAAAGGTTAAAATCTGCTTTTTATTTGTAGTATCTAATGAATGAACCAAATAATTTTTATTCAAAGTAACTAGTAACTGCAATTTACCAATTTTCAGTTCCCTGTCTACCATCATTCATAGAGCGGTCTCTCATCGTTTGAAATATTTTGTCTGTAATCTACAAGGTATGCTGTCATCGTAAAACTCTTTCTTTTTAATTGTCACATTACCTTGGCATTTTTAATTCAACATTTTCTTGGCAGTCGTCTTTCAGACATAAAATTCATTTTCAGCAAAAGAAAACTGCACAGCTTTTTATCTGATATACGAACTAATTAAAACTCTTTGCAATAATCATTGATAATGCATAGTTCTAGTCTAAACTGAGCCCAGCCATTTACAATGTATAAATAATGTAAGAAACTGTTAAACGAATAAGTGAATGCATTATAAAAGAATCCATTTGTTATTCAGAGTTCACATAAGTAGCTCAAATCATGGCCCCATATAGATCAGCGTGCTCATTACACAGCAGAAAAGTACATTACTTGATGGTAACGCGTGCCAGGGGTTATTACAAGGTCATTACAGGCTATTACAGTGCATGATCAAAAAGATCTTATTTGGTTGTTTGGAAGCTCGAAGCCAAGATCTAAATCATCATGAAGGAAGTTTTTCATTATAATTATAGCTTAAAAGCCAGGAGTCATTAAGAATGCTCCTGTGGAGCCCACCAATGCAATTTATGATATTATATTTAGACACTGCATTGCTCAAATTTAATGACTAACTGTATCAGCACTCAGGGGCCGCACAGTGGCGCAGTGGTTTGCATCGAGAGAAGTTCCAGAGAGAAGATCCGGGTTCCTCCTGCAGTCCTAAAACATGCATATGAGGTTAATTGGTGACCATAAATTGTCCCCAGGTGTAATGTCTCTGTCTCTATGTATTTGCCCTGTGATGGACTGGTGAGCTGTACAGGTGTATCCTACCCTCATCCACAGTTAGCTGGGATTGGCTCCAGCTTCGACAAGATAGTATCAGCACTCATGTTTCTGAAATATTTCTCTTTGCATAGCAGAAATAAACCTCATGAAGCATTTTCACCAGAGTTGCAAATACAGCACAGACAATTTTCCATCTGTAATGTTTATTCATTTTCATTTTGCCATCAACAGTGTTTTAACATATAATTTCATGACTCTTGCAATGAGCTATTTTAGCTCCCTCTCATATTACTTTCTGTTGTTTCGGTTCTTCCCACAGCAAAGAGACCTGCAGGCTTTGCTGCCTTGCATTATGCAAATACATTTAAACCAATCAGAATGAGTCATATAACATAAAAATACAAGCCTGTCTGATGGAAATTATACGTATGTACTGTGAACACTCTGACTCTGCTTACTTGAAAAGGTTGCTGGGGTATTGCCACTTTTAATAGCCTGCCCTTTTCTCGCAGCTAGTGTGGGCATTCAGCTAATATTCCAGCAATTGTGAGGATACATCAGGTGGAAAAGGCAAATAGTGGAAATAGTGTAGCGGCATGAGTGGCAGCAACCTTTTTGCAGAGCCATCAGAAATAGTTGTGAAGCTGATGAGACATGCAGAGTCACTTTTGGATGAACCACAGTTCAGACCTGGACACTCTGCTTTGCACAAAAACACATTTTTGTCAAGAAAAATACTCTGAAATCGTTGGCAAACATTTAATGAAGAGCAAGTACTCCCAACAGATTCAAATTATGGATTAAAAAAATAAACCCTAAATTTGAGTATAATTCCTTGATTAAATACAAAGTCCTATTCTGCCCCACAATTTGGCTCCAGTGGGATTTAAAACTGTTTGCACTACATGGGGGAGAAACAACCTTACATATACCAGCTTCTGTGAAACTTCCACAGTCTATGGGTGTCCAAGATGTGTGAGTCAAGGAGATGCTGATACTAACACAGCTATTTACCAGGAACAGAAATGTTCTTGACATCAATCCAGAGTATTTAACATCATGCCATCAATGAAAAAAAACATCAGATCAGGGATGGCATGAAATGGGAAAGATTTTCATGAGATAATTTGAGCAAACAGTTTTGGAATATGCTGCTTTAAGATTGGCTTTGAAGTCTATTTTCTCTATTGCCTTCCATTTTATAATTGAGGCTCTAAAATGATTTGTCTTTTCTTTTTCAGCACAGGAAGCACATAATATACACAAATAAGAGGAAAAGAAAAAAAAACTTGCTTAAATGCTGGATGCCCTGAGGAGGAGGCTATTGATTTGTGCTGTAGTGTAAAATCAAGATTTAATTCTGATTTAATTTACACTATGTGGGCTATTCATAGCGGAAGCATCTGGGGTCTGCTGCCAACTTCACTTGCATATAAATTGCATCCTAATCCACCAAAAAAAAAAAGAATCCTTTGGTTTCCCGCAAAATACACATTGACGCATAAGTGTATATTGATTATTTGATTGATTATGGCAAACAAAAAAGACCAAACAATAAATTCAATGACTATAACAGTGCTGTAAAATGCTGCTCCGGATTCAGGACCATGGAGAGCGCTTGATAGGAACTGTTCATGAAAAACCTGAGAAAAAATAGATTCAACTAATCTAAAAATTTTAAATCCCCCAAAAATAAATAAATAACAGTTCATTTGAAAAGTTTCCAATAAAACTAAAGTTGTTAAATAGAAAACTATATATATATATATATATAACAATAATATTAAACAATAATGCAAAATATATTGTTTCTAAGGGTGCATCACTGGTTTATTTCTTATTTCACTCGAAAGGTATACATATAAATACATAATTTTATTGTCACAGTTACTGTTATTACTGAAGCTAGAAATATGACTTGAGTCTAACGCTTTATTGAAGAGAAATATTAATACAATCTTCATTGCCAGTGCAAGTGTGACTGTTACTGTTGGGTGTGAATTTTCAAAGTTTAAAAATATGAAACTAAATCTGAAGTGTGATGAGACAAGAGAGACTGAATGAATCATGCTTTGTCATATTATGCAATACGAGCAAATGAGCGGAGTCATTATAAGTAATGTAGGGCGAATTGTAGGGGGACTTGCAGACCTAATGACACACAGCATGAGGCTCAGGTGAGTGGAGCTACATGGTGTCATTTGTCAGTGATGGGCTCTTCCAGAAGAGGACATCAGCAGCAATCACTGTGGGATGCTTTGAAATGTAACATATGCATGTGTGTGTGTACAAACAAATGAGCAGCCTGTGTTGTGTGTGTGTGTGAGGGCGGCACCACCTGTGGTTTTTACACAATGTGTTGTCTGGCATGACAAAGCTCACTTCTGCTTCTTGAATGAAGTGTGAACATTTTTACTATTTATATATGCTTTGATTGGCTTTACTATTTACTGTTGTTCAGTTCTTTCTGTTACAGTTTTTCACAGTGTTATTTGTCGAATATGTGACAGCACATGCAGCATTTACAAAATGTACTTCGCTGTAAACATTGTATAGAAAGTCATAATCAGAAATGAAAATAAGATTTGATTTTGACACAACTTATGAACTGTTGCCTACAGGTGCTTTACTTACTGCTGGTATCTGTGTGTGTGCTTCATTTTGTAAGCAAATAGGTTTGTGTGTCATTGCATGTTCATAAGTGGTGCTCTAGATCTACCTGCTCTCCTAATTGTACAAATCTTGGATACAAAATATTTAAGTGTCAAGAAGGCAGACATCCAAATTCGCCTCTTAAGACAGATAATTATACTAATTTTGAGAAATCTGATTTACATAGGAAGGTAGGAGAAATATCTTGGATGCTTCCTGCAAAATCTCACAACAAAACCTGAAGTGAGACGGCATATTATTTACAAAACATTCAACAAGTGGACACAAAATGGAAGAAAAAATTGAACTTCGAGACAACGGCTGCTATTACACATGAAATAACTCTGACTCCATAAAGACTTGAAGGCATTGAAGTTGAAGAAATTTGACAGAGGTGCCAACGATGACTAAAATGGCACTGTTTATAGCCTGCAAGGCGAGAAGATGAAATTCGGCTCTTCACAGAAACCATGGCATTTTGAACAGACTACTAGATCTGATATCTCCCACAAAAAGAAAACCTCCACCTACAATATTCCCCATTAAAAATAAAAGGACAATGACAAGAGGTGCAAGCATAAAGGATGTTATGCAATCATATCTTAGAAAAAAGACATGTACATTTAATATCACCTAATTAATGCCCTTACTCTGAATCATTCATAAATAGATGTCTTTTGATTTTAAAATAATAGATATGCCTGCAGTTTGTAAAATCGTGAGTAAAAGAGAAAAAAAAAATATCGAGCAGAACCTAAATCATGCAGTGACAGATCAGATTGTGGATTACATGTTATTACAGCAGAGCTCAGTGTCGAATTTTCTCCACTGCTTGATAAATCAAGCCCAATACATTTTCACTCCCACAGTATGTTCAAACCACATGCTGTGTAGTTGTTTGGAAAAGCGGGTCATTGCCTTGTTCATAAGAGCTTGTACATGCCGTAATAGACCGTGATAAATTAAACTCACACTAACAGCTCTCAAGCCATCATCTGCATTTTGGTGACACTCTCTCGAAGTAAGCTCTATCTTCTTATTCATTACAGTAATCTACATCCCAGTCTTCTGGACTGAGCACAGAAAAGGTTCATTAAATCGCATTTTCAGATATTGGATCACATTTCTTTTGTAACTAGCAGAGCAGGAAAAGGAAAAACGTGACCTGATTAACAATTGTGATACTTAATATCACACTAAATGTGAAGAAAGAGACAGATAAATTGGAAGATGTAATTTCAACAGCTTCCTGGAAGATTATCACACCTGAATATTTGATAGCCTCTTTTCTTTGTATCCGATATATATCCATTTTTAAAGCACATGTTTCTTCCTTTTTGAACAGACATTAATCTTGCCCTCCTATTTTTATGAAAATTATATAAAAAAAATAGACCGACGCTCAGCTCACCGGTTGATGATGCTTACTTCCTTCTTGACAGGTAGAGTACGTTTTCAAATAGCTAACCTTTTTCGGCAAGGTAAACCAAAGCCATTACCAGCCTTTTCATGAGTCTTTCCACGCTCTGTGGAAGTGGATTAAAGCACCACAGAGTACCTGCTCTTGCAGGGGAGTCACAGCAGTATTCAGGTCTGAAAGGCACTGAGGAAGCTCAGTTACTAGTATTCATGTTTCTCAGCCTTTACTCAGACAGTATTATACAGATCGTGTCGGTAGATTTTACAGAGTTGTGACTGCATGCCCACCTCCACTGGCAGACAAAGCAGCTGCACTGTATCAATCCCATGTACAGCTGTCCCTCTGCAGTCCTTTGGGGATATTTGTTGAGTCCCCGTGCACAGGAAATGTAGTATTGATCGGCCAACCCATCTCACTTTATACATCTTAGGCTGAAATGATTGTTCGCTGACTGATGTCTTTGCGTGCTGGACCTTCCTTGAAGCTGTTACCATCTGTAAAACTAAAACGTGTAATATATCCATATCTGTGGTGAAGTATGTTATAAAATAGCAGTCTTTTGCTCAACCCCTCGTTGAGTCTGCTGTCCTTTTGGATTTGTCCCAAATCAGGTGAAGTCACGACCCTGACTCATTTAATCTTTTTGAGTGATTTAAGGCCTAAACAAGTTGTTTACAGCAAGTAAGAGGCTGAAAGGAACCTGAAAACAGTGAAAACATATACGTGGAGTTGTTGTTATTTTTGTCACAGTTGTAATCAGTCACTCGTTCATTTATATTGAAATCAATCATATTAAGTTCTGTTTTTACTGGATCTGCATTACTGAGAAACAGTTTTCTGGGGGTGGCAAGAGGAACCTAACCTCACTCTACTCTACATACCCATCCTTCTGCAGTTATCATTTAATGACAGGGAAGGGGTGAGGTGGGTGGATGGGTGGGTGGTGAGGTAAAATCTATCTCAATTTCTTCACATCTGCTAATGGGAAAAACATCAAATTAATGTATTTGTAATCCCAATGAAGCAGGGCTACTGAATCGCACACGTTGAGCATGAAAGCTATATCATTTACTTTCAGATCATGTACTGCACTTTTAGCATGAGAGTCACATGTTGGCTTCATCATAGTGAATAATAATTAAAAACAAAAATGTCGCTGACAGCTGTGGAGATCTACAAACAATAACATGTATAATAGAAGATGTTATTATATATGGTCCTGCAATCGATTCACTGATTCGATTGCTTTTTTCATCAAAAACATCCCCATCTGGGGTATCATGACAAACTGCATCATGAACAACAATGCTGGATGCAGGGATATGTCTAAATTTGATATTATTGTTGTATAAGCAAAAATAGTTTAACTGCACACATTTGCTATTATTTTTTGGGGGGACTTTTTTCCACTTTTTTGCCTGACGAGGTCTCTCTTCTTGGGGCTTTGGAAGCAATTATTTAAATGAAACGATCTGAAGAGTTCAAAAGGAAAGAAAATGTCCCTGCGGTCAAACTGCTAACACCTCAGACACCCTGAAACATGACATGGAGCCCTGCTGCTCTTTTGTTAGAAGTTGTCAGACCAAAAAGAGAACGCTTGCAAGAGTGGGAAGAAAATTATACGGCTGTTACATATATTGTAATATTCTTCTTGTATTTTTTCTTTCTTTCTGAAAAGTAAAATATTCTTTAATAAAAATAAAACATATTGGATATAAACATAAACCCCAAGTAATCAGAATCATTTTGCATCATTTGACAGTGGACATATGTAACGTGTTTCATCTGACATGAGTTTTTGTACCATAGTACTAGCATATCATAAAAACACCAGAAACTTTTAAGTGGAAATATATAAAAAAAAAAAAAAATTGTCACCACTAAATGGATTGTACATAGTTTAAATCTTTTCAGCTGTAATTCAAACCTGCTTTCATAGTGGTTCATAAAGTATAATTTTCTCTGTGAAAATGAAAAGTGTGTGACATGTTAAAAATCATACCGAAGGTGGAGAAGTTTTCTGAGAAGAAAGGAGAACCACATTTAGCCTCATACCCTGATCACAGATATCAGGAAGCAGGCGAACAGATTGCTGGAGGCTTTTTTGTTACACCTCTCGCTGTGATTCTCCTGCAATGGCATTCATTAATATAACCATTGTATATTTAAGAAGCCAACCTTCACAGGGCCAATTATATGTGTTAAGCATTTCTTTAGGAAAAAAAAAAAGGTAAATATATGCACTGCTCTATTGCCCTTAATTGCTTTGGGGTTTTTAAAAGTACACCTCTATTCAAATGGCCTTTAAAGCATTTCTAAATCCACATGGCTACAGGCAGAAATACCTACTCTATTAAAGATAGAGCCACGACACAAAAGGCAGATGAAAGTGCAGACTATTTCACAAAGGAGATGCACTTTGAGCTAAGCTTTACCATTATCCTAGACTTTAACTTTGATGCCATCAAAAAGAGTATGAGAGAGTTCACCTCCTAAATAGATTGTGTCCACAGGTAAAAAAAAAAAAAAAAGAAAAGAAAAAGAAGATGACTGAGACAGATAAAAATAATTATCTTGATGTAATGTCATAAAATATTCACAACTGCCACATAGCTCTCTCCTTATCTCCGAGGGCGCGACCATGGCCTCCAAACTAACTCTGCGTCAAAGAATTAATCAATTTTCTCTCAACAATCGCGTATTAAACAGTTCTTACGAACCCTTGGGCTCACATCCAGGTCCTTCAGTAAACCTGTCAGAAGGTTCTCCCTTGAAGCTGCATTGGGATTTCCTTCCATGCATGTAAGCGTTGTGAGTCCTTGAGTGTTACTTTGTGAAGCAGGAAAACACAGCATTTGTAACATCTTGTAAGAGTAGCCATGTTTGTTTCCTTGTGCGTATCCTTCAAGTGATAAAAAACAATAGCGAAAAATTATAGGGGATACATATGGGAAGAAAACACAACAAAAAATGCCCCCTAAATCCAAATAAAGGAGTGGCTGTTCAATTCCTTTCTCCCTGTGTGTGAGTGTGTCTGTATTGGAAAACAGAGTATGTGTCAAACTGAAGTTTTCACAACTGATACGTTTTTTGAAGAAGATAATCACATTCAACACGTTTGTTTTCTGCCACATGTAGACGGCCTCCACCATGTACTTTGTGTGCGTCATTTTGTTTTCTGTTTTTTCATCGTTCAGAGACTGATTTAATCAGTTCTTGAAATTTACCACGAGTGCACTGCTGTGATTTGGAAATATCACTTCAGCATGAGTCGTCACTTCTATATTTCACAGCATCTTTTCAGGAAGCTGGAGTCTGTTATGCACTTGCTATGCCTTCCCTTTGCTGAGCCCAAAGAACTGTGTATAAGTTATGAATATTTTACATTCCACCACAAAGAAGCAAACGCACCTCTGTGTTGGCACATTGTGCTTAAGGCTCAATCTCCACTGTGTTGAGAATAACAACAGTCTACACCACACAGGCTGCTGTGAATCTAATTAGGCTGTAGTGACCCAATGTGATCACCTCAGATTAATGAAAAATTACTTTGAGAAAAGATGAAGCAAGTTAAAACAAAACCCACGAACAATGAAAGGTCCAACTCTGTGTGAGGAGTGCCAGAAGTGACTGGCCGTTCACTTCCTGCTTTAACTGGTTGATGCCAGCAGTGAGGGCAAACATCAACTGCACTGAAATCACCTGCACCATCGATCAGACGCAGCCTTCCTTTGAACTCTTCTATCCACTCATGTCATATCAACGAAGTTGCAGTTAAAAGGCATGGACATTATATATTTGACCTGATTCTTACCGCATGTGTTTCCAGCATTAGCCCCATAAGCAGAATTCCTACTTTGATGTTATGCATTGCAAACTCTTTTAGGACACACAAGAGGAAGCAGTGTTTGATCAGTGTCACAGTAGTGTGTGCGTGTGTGTGTGTGTGCGTGCGTGTATGTGTGTTCGTGCACAAATGTGCATGTGATTTCAGGGGGCTGACATTTATTAGCTACACTGAGAAGGTTACTTAACAGCAATTACTCAACTTTACAACTTCACTCTTTAAAGCAAAAGTAATTAACTCCTTATTCTATCCTCTACTTTTGGTGCGCAGCGGAATGCTATGTGCTGGGACAGTCCTGCCAACTGTGTCTTTTAATAACCAAACTGCTTTACATCATCTATTATAGGCTACTATATGTACCTTTACCAAAAAGGGGGAAAAAAAGATAATGAGACATTAAGAGACATTATGGTTGAGCAAGCAGCCAGCTCATGATTTGGATTTATTTACTTAATTAATCCTCATGGTCTCTTGTAGAAGATAAAGCTGAGATGAGTTTTCAAAGTGTGCTGCAAGTATAACTGTCTAATTGTTGCCCACCTACAAAGTTCCCTTAGGAAAAGTAGGAGGTTTCATTTCTTAATTGTCGAAAAAAAAAAAAAGATCTAGGACCAACTGAAGGATGTGCCATCAAAATGATCTGAACAAATATTTATCAGCTGTGTGGTTTTAGAAGCCTGAATGCAACCACATCAAGGAGAAAACCACCCCAAACCACACTGCAGATGTGCCGACTTGTTTTCACCTCCAAGCTCTTGAAGTGATATTTGATTTTACAGCAGTTTTCACAAGAGACCTTCCTTTCAGCAGCATCTCAATAATGCTAAGAACTGTATGGGTGAGTCTAAAAAAAATCTTCAATAATTTCTGCTCTGTCTGAGCATTTTACATCTTTGTATAATTTCACCTCTTGATGGGACCCCCCTGTTGAGGTGCCAGAGATTACTGGCTTGGTCTCTTCAGAGGTTATCAAAATAACATTTGCATATGTCAAAGAACAGACACTTTTTTTTTTTTACAATCGAGAGTGGGTATGTGTATGCATTTGGCTTCCCTTTAGTGTGTTGCCGATTCAGAGATCGGACAGTGTCCACAGGTGGTCCGACACCCAATCTTGAGCGGATCCAAGGAAAACAAAAAAAGGACTGGAACGAATAACTTAAGACATTTTAAACTGGAAATCCATTGAGCTTGTTCAAGCCAAACTGAACCAGTCCACAAACAAATTGACTTCAGGATGAGAGATCTGAGAGTGCAGGACAGAGAAAAACTTCAAGCACCTGCCCACATCAGTCTGTGTGATGAACACAGGAATAGGCACACACGCGTGGCACCACGAGTGAATGATATAACAAAGCGGAGTTAGAAATTGATGTTTTAAACTCTAAATCCTTTACTTGTCACAGAAAACTATGAAATAGGCTGAAATGCTTTATCAGAATACTAACGCACTAAATTTAGCCACAACAGGTCATTAATGTATGATAACTAATTTGTGTTTTTATGGTCTGAACCCAGCTCACGTTCCTTGTTAGTGGGCAAACAAACCAATTCTGCTTCATAATTATAGGAAGAGCTGACAACAAAAGATCATTACAAAAACATTATGAGACTTCACCAGCACTGTTTATTAGCCGGCTGACTTCTGAGTGGTTCGGTTTTCATTCAAAGACTTACTGACCTGCTTTCTTTGTGAATTGAATGGTTCTGATCCTGACATTAATTTCATTGTTGATTTTTCCATCATTGTTTTCTTTTCTCAAAACTTTTTTTGTTCTGTTTTTGTTCTTATTATTTTTGCCAATGTGTGTTTCTTTTTCACAGCTTCTTCCTTTCTGTCTAAATAAAGGCGAACGGACAAGGTAAGGACATTAAACCTCAGCATATTCATTATATTGTAATCAGTACATTTTGGGCTATATTTAAACATGCTCTCCATTTTGCATGACACAAAGCTACAGTGCTCTCTCTGTGGGCCATGTTCCCTTTGGCTTCGTACCACCTGGAATGCTAAAGATGACCCAGTATCCATTTGCTACAGTAGTGGCTCTATCCCAACAGTTTCCCCCTGGAGTCAAGCAGCTATGAATAATGAGATGAAGCCCCATGCATTAATGTAACAGCGTGGCCCCTAAAGGAACGTGTGGTAGCAGGTGATTGTTCGCAGCCTCTGTGGGGCTGTCAGTAAACATGTGCCCCCTGTAGCGTGGGGCATTTTAGCAGAAGCAGCCTCTGTTGCTCACATCCTCACCCTGCATGCTGGCAAATTATGGATGAGCGTCTACCTCACCCCAAAGCAGCATGTTAGCTTTTAGGCCACCTCTGGCTACAAGTGATTCATGAGTACACGTCAACATGAGCATTGTTTATAATACGGTGACATTTGAATGATGAAAGAGATTAGATGGATCAAGGGTAATAGAGCACATTTGAGTATTTGTACAATGGAATTAAGCATAGGCATCTTACCAGGAGGTGTCTGGTAATACAATGTGGCAAAGCCTGAGGTAACTGACAGATGTTACTGTCAAAGTGATGTTTTTATTCATGTGCCTGCACATCAATACTTGCAGATGGCTGCCTCAAATTTAAACTGATGTTTTAAATCTGCTGCTCTGACTGATACAAGCTTGGCTGAGCAAATAGTTAGAAATTAATTAGTTTGACTGATGCACACAAGTGCGTCTCCTTGACCACTTGAATACAACCGGTCACTTTTCATGACAACTCAAACTTTAATCTAACAAAGAAAACTTGATCAACAACTGCGTGAGCGTTTTATCACTTTTGGTTCAAATATGGTGGCATCTTTCTTTCAGCATTGATGCACCACATTTATCAATAAAAGCTTTAGTCATTGAGCTGATATCATTACCGATAGGCCTCCTCATCTGTGGCAAGAGCCCCCTGTATTTTTAGGTAACCTCATAAAGTATTGAGAACTTTCCAATGTAATGCAAATTATCATACAATACAAAGTTTCCAAAATATATATTTAATTTGGGTTATACAATATTTGCCAGTTGTTTCAATTGAGAAATGCTCAATAGTTTCTATTCAAATGCATGTATATCATTAACAAATCCCATGGGTGACGTGACATGACATGACAGGACCTTCATATTGTAATCGTAAATGATAAGTTTTGTATTATGTCCTTATTTATATTTTTACAAGCAAATAGCATTTAAAGAAATGCAGATTTGTCAGTTGCCTGTTTATCACTATGCCAATGTTTATGATATGAAATGGTAATTGCATTTCCCATTATATATGGCTGGTGTGAAAGTCATTTGAGTTCAAGAGCTACATATTGTTCAGTTACTTTGAAGGGGTATGAACTCGTATGATCATTACAAAAACTCTCCAAGATTTACTTTGTTTTAGTGCAATGAGGTACAAGAACACCTCTATGACGTTAATATAATCAAAAATAAAATCATTTTAGTATTATTTAAAGGAGAAATTGTGCAATTTCAATATTGAACTATCCAAACACAAAAGCTCAATTTGTTGCTTTGTCTTTCAAATTAGTTGCCTCCAAAAATGTAACACATTTGACTTTGTGTCATTTGGCAAATCAGCCAAAAATCTTGATCTAAACATTCAATCAGCCTTTCACTTCTCAGGGCACACAATATCCTTCAGCCTTCAGTCTTCATGTTTCAACAAAGTCAAACTGACAGTGGCTTTGATGCTAATGCTAGTTCACAAGCACACAGAGATCCTTGATCTCTCAGCTCCGGTCTCAGTCTTAGAGATCTCCTCTTATGCAACTTTTCAACACGTTCAAATAGGTCAAATTGGTTCAAAAATGTTGCGCCTCATCCAGCTTTTCCTTGCTCTGCAGCCATTTGAATATTAGATCATATAAGCTGCATTCAAAATCTGCTGGACTGGCTCCGATCTCTGACGGGGAAACTGCAGTTTTTCCTTTTTTCCTTTTTTTTAATCGAAGGAAATGTTTTTCTTATAATTGTGACAGTTTGCAAGGTCATGAACAGACTGGAATGGACAATACAGGGCACGGGTGTCAAACATACAACTCATTCATAGCCGCCTGAATAATGGCCTTGGGTAGTGAGAAAAAAAATCTAAATTCATATACAAACAACTATTTTCTGTTTTTCCACACATAAAATAACATAACACAACATTGCGACTCAGAGTTGAACAACATGTAGTAGCCTTGTACATTTCAATAGCTACTTTCTTTACAATGAGCACAAAAATCCACAAGTTTTAATAAGAGCACACTTGTTAAAACATCTACACCAGGGGTCGGCAACCTTTAATGCCCAAAGAGCCATTTGGTCCTGTTTCCCTCTGAACACAACACCCAAAGAGCCACACGCATTTTATTTTGACAATCCCCCAGGTAGACCATGCCAGGAGGAGACTACACACATAACCTCCTTCACTGCTGGTTGACAACTTACAACTAATAAACTTAACTACATGAACTAAGCAACAAAAACAAAAACACAACACAATTATTACCGACACTACAAACGTAATATAACCCCCAATAGTTACATTTAAATCACGACAAACAGAAACTCCCATGATGCATTGCAGCTCTCAGCTCCTTTATTGCTACACATTATTAAAACGGAAGATAAATGTGGGAGATCTGAGATTGTTAGAACCATGAGTGTGAGTGGTGTGGCTTTCAATCTCCTGTAGTTGTTTTGTAATTCACTAGAATGTTCCGTCACTCTCAACAAGTCCGCAATGAACCTCCTGGAACTGCCGGCGCTCCGCAGCAAAGCAGTTTTACTGTGAAAGGTACAGGATGCTCCCAGCTTCAGATACCAGTTGAGCCACTGTCATGACATGCAGCCGCAATTCTCCGTTCTTCATGCCATTATTGTTGCATAATGACTTTACATCGCTGCGTCGTTCACGACCTGCCTACATTTTACCACTCTTTGTAGCGGGACTGCGCTTTGGGTGGCTTTGCCTCCTTACATCCCGCTCTGGGATGAACTGCAGAGGCTCAAGGAGCCGCAGTGGCGGGACTAAAGAGCCACATGCGGCTCCGGAGCCGCGGGTTGCCGACCCCTGATCTACACTGAAGGCTGTGGACATTGGGTGGCAAAGGATGCAACAGACCTTTGCCAACACTGTTCTGCATTTGGTTGTGATGGACCCCGTGAAACATAGCATCACAGCAAAGATGAAGATATTTTTTTGTTTTATTTTAAGCTGTTTAGCACATTGGTACAACATCATACAGGGCAATGTGGTCATTGATAGAACTGTTTGTTTCCTGGTGGCCTGCAATTGATTTAACGATAATGGGCTACATGGCAAGATTATTAGATGCCTAATGCAGTTAAAACTGTGGGCACACCATACAGCAGGAACCCCGTCCCCCTTCCTCTACATGGCTTCCTGGCCAAGAATCTGTCCCCAGTTTACTCCTGAAGATCAGCCTCATCAGCCATGGACTCACAGTGACACTTTTTTTTTCCAAACACCTACTCCTATGAATGTGCAGTGCAGAAGCAAATGCACCTCGTGTTGCTCCTTTTCTGAGGAAACAGACACAGAGAGTCTCTTGGGGACAATAATTAAGTCTCTGTGATGACATTTCAGCCTGCTGGAATGGTTTTTCTGCACAATTTTCAAGCTATAAAAGGCAATGCTGTCTCAGACAGGTAATTGCATTATTACAGTTCTTGCATCTCATTATATTGCTTAAAAGGTGGAACAAGTGCTCTAGATACTGCACAAAGCGACATTTTGCTACCAGGTTAAGCAAGGTGTGTGCTAATTCATCTATTAGAGCTCATGGAGCAGGCCCTTCATTATGGCTGTAAGACAGATTTCAGTAGGGAGAGAAAAAATAGATGCAAATAAGTCCTTCTGGAGCTCGAAGGTTTGCCATAAATAGGTTCCTAATGCCTAACAGATGCCATTTCATGGCAACTTTTTTTGCTTTATTATTTCACATAAAGTGTGTCATACATAATATTAATGTTACAATGTTGCTTCTCATAAACAAGAACACCATCATTTATAGGAAGCTACATTTTAGTGTTGTAGCAGGACCCCCCCCCCACAAAAAAAAAAAACGTGCTTTAGCGCACGTAAATCCAGTTATCCACAATGTTGACATCTTGATGGCAATCAGAACCAGTTAGGCCTCAAGACTTTCTGTCTTTTCTGACTTCATTTGTTCATTTGCATCAACTTGAGGGGAAATCTTTCACTATTTCAGCCATGACATTTTAATTTTCTCAGTCAAACTGGTATTAAAATAACACCTCACTCTGACATGATTATCCATCATAACCATATTATCCCATATCTCAGCTCCCAAAGAGAAATATATTAGATCTAATTTAAGAATCAAGCTCAACTTTCAATGTGTGCTCTTATTAAACCAAAGTTATGCACTGCATGGACTTTGTTATTTGAACGTGTCCCTTCTGGTGCAAGAAAACACTTTTTAAATGTTGAAGTTTCATTTACTCTTTCTTTATTGCTAAAACAAATTTCTATATAATCTATGAACAAGAAAAACAACAAGAAAATAAAATGAGTCAAATGAAGTTAGAAAGGAACTAAAAGAATCCTGGATCCTTGATTATAGATTTGACACAAAACATCACTTTAACCTGTCGACTTGTTGATCCACCCTGCTGCCTCATACACACTCAACCATCTTATTATCCCTAAATTATATGTTATGAAGGATACATAATCAACACGTCAGGCATGTAACTCAAAACACACACTAGCTTTACAGCAAACTGTACAGGGCACATGTTTGACTCTACAGAATATCTCCACATAGTACCTGCCTGATACATATTTTTGCCTTTATATTTTTAGATTTTCTCGCTCCAGGGGAGCATCAGGCTTGTCATTACATTGCTGTAAATCTGTCACTATTTTCATTTCATCGCACTGTGAGAGCAGAAGGATTGGCGCTAGGTAATGTTAAGTTTCTGCAGTTTGTTTTGATCGACATACTCTATACATACAGCTGTTATGTGCTACATCAAACATGTAATGCCCTCTTCCTATTCATCAATAAATAAAAGAAACACAGCCTGGACAGCTAATGAAACAGCTTTATGCTAATGTCATGTCAAGTTATTTGTGTATTTTTAATGCATGTCTCCTTTTAATGCTTCACTAAGCTTCAGCCTCCAGTCGTCACTTCACTGGCCTCATATGAGCACATACATTTAGTACTAACGTGTCATTTCATATCATTTTTTTTTTTTTTTTTGGATACAACAGGGCTTCAATTTCACTTAAATGGAAGCGAAAACTTCCATCCCATGTTTGTCTAGACTAGAGCTGAAGTGAAGCCCATTGACTCAGACATCCAAATAAACTGGTAAGAGAAACTGGGTGATCTGGGCGTTGGTAGTGTGTTTGATTACTAAAGACCATAAGAGGGTCAGAATGGACCTGAACACAGTCACCCTGAACACAAGCACACCCCAGGGTGTTACTCAACCTTGAATGTGGAACCTATTCACCTCTTTGAGCCCATTTTAAATGATTACATTACATTATCGTTATCATTACATGACATTATCTTTAAATAGCTTTTTTTAGAGAACGATATTGATTTATTTTCTTGTTTTTATTACTATTCTTACTATATTCTGTTATCCTACTGCCTTTTTGTTTTATCTTATGTGCTTTATCTTTATATGTTATCATGTCTGGTTTTATCTTGCTATTCTGACATTGCCCTATGTCCAGTGCTTAATTGTTTCTTTGACAGATTGATGATTCAGTTATTGACCATTTATTTATTGACTGAATGCCTGCATGAATTTAAATGTACACTGGGAAGTGGCGAATGAATTGCCTCTTGTGGGATGAATAAAGTTATCTGACCTGACCTGAACTGAACTGACCTGTTTGTTCATATACATGTTCACATTCTTCCTTAAACCTCCCTCCAGCTAGCTTGTGTGGGCCTGGAGTCGATTTCTTGAATAATGAAGTGATAAGCAATAAATCTATTGTGTTTTTGACATTTGCTATTAGCTGAAGAGCCTCAAAAGAGTACAAAGGGGGCAACGATATGTGTTTAGTTTGTAATATACATTATATAATATCACCATACATGTAAAATTGTGTTTGTTCCAACATAATGACACGCTTGAATTCTTGCCGCAGGAGAACTGACTTGGAGGCTTTATTAGGTTTTATTGTTAAAAACAGTTTTAGTCTAACAGACAGCAAGGTCCTCAGGAGATGTGAAGTTTTCTCCAGACATAAATTTGACCTGAACTGATGCAGTGAAGATATCTTCAAATTAAGTCCACGTGGATGTAAATATAACAAAAAGGAGAACAGATTTTTTTCCAAAAATATCTCTGTATTGTACTCAAGTACAAATGCTTATTATAATTCAAAATACAGTTTAAAGGTTGTTTCTGTTATTTCAGTCAAAAATATTATCCCTAAATAAAACCATGGAAATGAAATAAGGTGCTGCTGTTCATATGCTCCAGATAACAGTATGATCTGCTTCACTTTCAACCATGTCATGATTTCAATACTAATTCTCCCAGTCACAGATGTCATATTCAGCAGTGGAGTTGCTCTCTAAAATCAAATTTCCCTCACTTGTTTGTTACATTCTGTCACAACTTTTATCATTTTATGTGTATAATGCATGGTATGCACTTATAGATACTGAAGGGATTTTCTTGAATAGCTAAAAATACAATTTTGATATTTGAAGAAAAATAAGTTACTACTGTGAATGTTGAACTTTTGGGGGAGAGAACAGCTTCAGTAAACTGATGTTATTGCCTTAAAGTATTTCACTGTATCTTTAGTTTGAGCCGACCCATAACTATGTTTGGTTGCGGCTTTTTATAAAAGGCTCTTGTTGTAAAGGCATTTTTTGTGTGAGCCACGTCAGTGCTTTCAATTTAGGTGGAACTTTAAGGTAAATGTGCTAAAGTACAAAAATATAACAGTTCTCGAAATATGAAGTGAAATCTTTATGTTAAAGCACTATAATAATTTATACAGATATGAACCATTGGTGATGATTAAGGTTTACTGTTATTGAACAGAGGTCTTTTCATTTTTGAACAAATACTTATTGTTCTACTTTACCATTCTTCATTGCACCATACTTTGTGATGTGCCAGCTCTGCCTGCGGACGAAGAAGATAATGTAAGATAGCCATTTGGTTGACTAGCTTAACTACCTTCCAATATGAAGCCTGTGAGGCGCCATTCTGCTGTTTCCAGCAATATCAGAGTAAATTAACACCACTGATTGATTCAATTATGTTTTTAGTCTTTTAAAGAGATCAAAAACAACTGAAATACCAAACATGAGTGTTTCCATTGGCCCCTGTGTTTTGCACACTAAGGTCTGCAGGCGGCCTGCTGAGCCGAGTTGCAGTTGTGGAGCCATAATTGGACAATGGCTATTCAGGGAAGTGTTAAGTGAACAGTCAATTTTACCCCTTTTCGTCTTGACATTTTTATGTGTCTAGTGTCTAAGATGATAATGGCACCAGACTCTGTGAATTACCCGTGTGTCTCTGTGTGTGTTTGCCTCTGTGCACATATGCTTGCGTGTGGTTATTTAAGAGAGTGTGGTGAGAAGGTGTCCCATGCATGTTTGGCAAAGAGCCGTTGTGCTCAGCAGAGGCTCGTAGAGCAGAGAACTCAGACTGGAATGGTACAATTGGGACAAAATTATACTGGAAGGCATTGTATCAATTAGATAGATGAATGACCAGGGGTTTTAATTGGAACACTGGGTACACACTCTACTTCATTATTCAGTGGAACCAAACTAATTCTACTGCCCAACAGCAGCGAGCAGCCCAGCTGCTCCATCAGCACTCTGCCTCTGATAAGAGCACTGGGGCTTTGAAAGGTGGTGACACAAAGAGGAATAATACTGTCTCATCGGAAGGGGGAACATCTTTTAGTAAATGTAACAAAATTGATAGAGAAAGTAAGTATCAGGTACAGTCTCTCATCATAATTTTAAGTCACCTTCGCAGAGGTGGAGGTTGTAAAATATTGTGTTTAAGGCGAGGAGAAGTGAAAATTAAAGATTTACATACAATAACACAATTCCAATTAAGGGCACTGGTATGTGTTTTCTCTCGTGAGATAAAAGCATAAAGTTGTGTAGAAATCTACCTAAAGTAAGCAAACTGTTGGAGAGCCTCAGGGACCCATCTACACAATACTGTTTTCAAGTGAAAATGGAAAACATTTTCGGTGTCAGTTTAACAAGCACACAGAGTCACTGAAAACAGAATTTCAGAAAACTTTTCAGAAAGACAGAATACTGCGCATGTCATAGTAAACTGTTTTTAGTTCAATAGTTCATGTGTGAGATGTTTGACAATAGCAATGAAAGAATCCAGGTGCTGTTTATGCTGCACAGTCTTAGATTAAACAGCGCTTCTTCTCTAAACTTTACGTTTGACTCACCGTCATCACGTAGATCACATACCATATATCCCTTTCATACTTAATGAGCCAAAACGATGATGGTTTAAAGGCATTTGAATGTGTGGGCATTAGTGGATGTTTGTGTTACTTATGGTACCCACTGGCAAGCCCACATTAAAACAACATTGTTTTTAGCATTTTTGTTGTTTCCGTCATACAGCAATTGTGCTGTCTAAACACTTTTGTGAATCAATGTGTCTATGGGGCTTTTGTCTTGTTATTTCTCTTTGCACCACAAGACTGCAGGGAGTCACTGAAATGCAGAAACTCTTTGGACGTGGAAAGGAGATTTCTTAAATCCAACAAAACTTCAACAAAAACAAACTCCAGGATTGTATTATTGCTAATGAAGTGGTTGAAATATCAAAAAAGTAATGGTATATAATCAGGAATGTCCAAAACCCAATGAGAAACAGTTTAAATATCAGACACAGAAATAAAAGAAGAGCAACACAGTGGAGAAGTGGTTTGCGCTCTTGCCTCAGGCGAGAACATCCTCAGAATGAGTCTGGATATGAACTATACCCTGTGGCATTTGGATGTCTTTCCAATGAATGCATGTTTTTTCTTCAGTTTCAACCAACAGTGCAATGACATACATCGAAGCTTAACTGGTGACACTAAATTTCCCATAATTATGAATATGAAAGTGGGCCTGTGTCTGTTTCTTTGTGACAGTCTGGTGATCAGTCAAGGGTAAATCCTTCCTTCACCCACAGTCATCTGGGATCAACTCCATTTCCCTGCATGCATAACTGTATTAAAGTGGTAAAATAATCTGTGGCAAATATGAGTATGACTCAGATGAATAAATGTAATACTCACCCACCAATTGCTTTTCTTCTTTTCAAAAGTCTAATCTTATCAGGTCATGAAATCACCAAATTCGAACAATATTCACACAACCCTTCCATTCCACTTCTGACAATAATGCACTAAAGAAATTCATCATAACTCTACTCCCTATTCTTCGAAGGATCACAGAGTGTAAGTGACTAGCTTGTTTTTTATGATCCTTTATTAAATTCTAATATTGGAATAAACCTTTTCTGACTTTCCTTATTCAAACTGTGACTGTCTCCAGTGACTCCAGGGATCAGAGCAGCATAAGAGTTTGGATAACAGCTTCAGTATTGTATGACAAAGTGGGAACATTCTGTGCATTTAATTGCAGCTTTTTATCCCTGCAGTTGAAATAATAATTGGCTATACTAAAGCCTACATGAAGGGAAAGCAGAATATCTGTGTTGTATATTCATAATATGTATGAAGTGACTGAGCCTTGGTCCCATCATAATTTATTCATGCACTGTCTGACCTGATCAATGCATCAGTGACTCACTGCATTTCCGTCCAACACCCCCCCCCCCCCCCCATTACTGCTGCAGCACACAGAGAACAACATTTTAATAACTGCGGGGGAAAACATGCTCATTTCCCTTTGCTATTGTTCAAACATTAATTTGTATCACAGTAATGGCTGCACTGTAATAGAGAGCAGCATATGGTCTTGGTCCAGTCTTTGCTATAAAGGATATCGAGAATATGCTTCTGCTCTGTTCACCTCATTTTACAGACAAGCACTTTATTTAATATCAACAACAAGGTTAGATGACACAGTTGGTAATTAGTTGGGAGTCAGTTGATGGCTTTTTAATTGCTCAGCAATGCACCACTATGATGAGGAGCAATAAGCAAGTGAAACAGTGTCCTTTTTGCAAACACAGCACTCCATTACATTATGGACCTTGCCGTATTGTAAATGTGACAGAGCCATTGTGCTGCATAGGACGCTGGGCTCTACCTCCTTTTCTTTTATACTTTTCTCTTGTGAATCTGTCAGCTGAACAGTTGTCAGAGTTGTTGACATTTTCTGCTCTCCTGTTTTGGCAAACATTTAAATCGCAGCAGTAGGAAAATGCTGACACCGCACTTAGAGTCTTCATCTTGTTTTCTCTTGCTTTTTTTTTTTTCCTCGCTTCAGTTGGCAACGCTTAAATTGCACAGTGACCCCAATACCCCACCCCAGCAGCACACAAACGCACACGCGCTCACTGCCGTCTTGTCCCCAAACAGCACCAAAGGCTCAACAGATATAAACAAGTTAGAGCTGCACACAGGAGGCAATTTATTGTTGCTCCTCAGCAGTTACCCACTTCTGTAGGTCAACATCAGAGGCGCCTCGTTGATCTCACCGAGTACAAAGGTGAGGCCATGAGGCCAATAAGGTGTCATCCAGATCAAGTGATGATATAAAAAAGAAAGAGATGATCCGTGGAGTCTCCTTTTGGTCGTGGTGCCACGTGAATACAAATGTTTCACATGAGAACATAAGAAGATTGTTACAAAACAACTCTTAGCTGACCTCCTGCAGTCTCTGGCAGCCTTTCAGACAATATCTCATTCTGCACCCTGTTATCCCGAACTAACACAAATAACCTCCACAACTTAAAACCTTATGGACATTTCATAAAGATGTGAGACACAATGACGTCTTTGTGTGTTGGATGTGACTTTCATACTGTAGAACAGGTGAACAACAACCAAAAAAAAAAATGTCCTTGAGCTAGAAACAAAGATACAGTGTGCTCTCAGCAAGAGAAGCCAACCTTGGAGTGCAAGAGGAGGAGGAGGTGGTTATGGATCAATAACAACTCTTACAAAATTTGGTGCAAAGGTATTGATCTAAAAAAAACAAGTATAGAAAGAAACCGACTGGCCTCTTCTTCAAATAACTTCTCTCTTGTGACATGACAAACATACTGAAGATCATTGACAGAATATGCCCCTGGTTTCTTCTGGTTTGCCTTCTATTTCGTAGCCAGTCCCACATATAGATTGAGAGTGACATGGTGCATTACTGTAGTCTATTAATGACTGCTTCCATCTGAGATAAATGCAGCTGATGTTTGTAGATGATGTTCTGTAGAACATTCACAAACTGAATGGGCACAGTGGAGAGAGTTTAGAAAAACAGATTTGGAGTCAGAAGGTTCAAATCCCACAGTGGACTGGTCACCACTGGCATCTGCTCCCTGGAGATGTGAGGGTTCACTCCATCATAGGATGGGTACATTTAGACCAAAAAATATTTCCCCAATGAGATTGATCAAGTTTCAAAACATTAAATGCATAAATATCATACATAAAATTGCTTTTTCTATTCTGAGGCTCCACGAGATGGAAGATATTTTCCGTGACAGCATTTTCCAAGTTATATCTACAATATTCAAGTTTTAACTTTGAGGTAGAAAATGTATTGTTAGTTCTGGCCTCCTCCTCCTCAGTTGGTCAAGTTCCCGCCCCCACGCTTGTCACTCATCTTGATGGGCTGTCTGTGATGAAACAGCTCATAGCCCGGAGCTAATGTAACCAGTATCCATAAAGCCACCCTCTGACTGGAAGAAACAGAAACTATGACAAAATAAAGCTTCTCTGGTTTCACCTTTTTTTTTTAACTGTCAGCTTGGCATGTGTTCAGCAGCTTTTTCGTTTTTCTTTGCTCACACTTTCCTACCCTTGATTTTTCATTAGGACTTCCCTTCAATGTACATGTATATATAGTACACGTTAATAAGATGCTACATTACATCCACTGAGATGTTATATTCTTTTCACTTTCATTTAATATTTCATTTAATCATTAAAAAACAAGATACATATGTTACAATCCATAGTTTTTCTAGGTTTAGCCAAAATCTTATGAGCAGAGACTGTTCAAGTTGTAGTGATCTCTAATCTTTTGATATATCAAAAAAAAAAAAACCTGTTGTGGAAAAACATGACTAAATATCATTACTACTAGTCGGAAGCATTCATGAAAATAGTATCAGATGTGTAGAGCTGTTTTCTTGCTATCAAGATCACGGATCAAACTGTTAGTTTATCCAGAGCTCAGTTACTATTTTACCAAACTATTGTTTCCTGGAGGAAGAACACCCCATTAATCCTGAATTGAATATGTCCTGCCGATGACAACATCAGAATATTTTTGCATGTTTGTTTTTCAATTGTTAGTGGTTTAAAAATATTCCTCTTCAGGAACTATTAATATCCAAATTTGAAAGAATTGACTTTCAACTGACTGATGTAATCTAGTTAACCATGGTAAATAAATCAGTCATTAGACTGATCGACAGAGTGCTGACAGCTCTGGGCCTTAGGACCAATATAATAATATTTTAAAGACACTAATGAAGCTGATCATGCTTTATTTAAATTGACCTATTAATGGGAGCCAATTTTAATAGCATTACAGTGGAAATTTGCAACCAAGTAGTAAAGTAACTCCACAGCTTTTAATTATGAGATGGAAATAAATAGATAATGTATGGTAGGTTGCACAATACTGACAAAAAGTTAGTAGATAAATGTGTGTCTAAAACCATTGACATCACCTATACATACTTCTCATGTCTGCCATGCAATAATCTGTGGCACTGTGCCCAGGAACTGTTATGATATTTCAGTCACAGGTACTTAGTTTTTCTCGGTATAATATCAATGCCCTTTGTATCAAATTTTCTTTTTTCTGATTCTGCGAACAGGCTTGACTCAATCACTTGATGAGACGCAGTTACTTATGTAGCCAATATAAAGCTGCATGCAGGTCTTGAATGCTAATAGGTTGAATTTATAGATCTGTGGTGGAAAACACCACTAACTCCCTTGAAAGTAAAGCCATCTACCTACTTAATGGACCAGAGGTCATGGACCCATTTTCCCACTTGGGAGGAAGGTAAAAATTGTCTTGCTCTCAGATAACTCAAATGAAACTCGTCTGGAACATATCAGCCTGTACAAGTCTCCCACTGGTACATTATAAATGTATTTTTTCAAACAATTGAATCATATATATTTCATATATCAAATCAAATATGCGTTTAAATTGTGGATGGAATGTGGAAGTTGAAAATCAATGAGATGGGTGCTTGCTCCAAGGAAACAGCTCCCCTCTGCAGATCACACATGTGAAAGAGTCAGTGGGCCATTCACTGATCTGTGCTTCTGTACATATTGTGCAGCTGACTGAGGCAAAGATGACTGCAGTCACATGAGGATGTACTTGTGAACGGAGAGACCTTGCTATAATTATGGTGACTCAGTGCAATGTTGACAGTACGTCTGCTCTCGGTGCTGCTTATTTTAAAGACAGAGGAGAGCATAGCAGAGCAGCCTATTAAACCGTGGATAGAAAAATGGCCCTGCCGTTATGTTGTCAAGCAGTGATGACTCAATTACAAAGGCAACAACCACAAGAATACACTTTCGTCAAAAGATAAATAATAAATTGCGACCTTGTCTTGGACAACAAAACCCTCGGAAGCAAGGGCTTATATTTCATTTGAGCTTGTGGGAATGTTACTGATCATCCCCACACCCCCACCACCTTCTCTTCTTTCTCTCCACTTCTTTTAAGCTGACCAGCATCACATAAGACATTAAAAATGGATTCAAATCCTGTGTCATTTATGTAATAAAGAGCAATTCTCCGTTTTCCTTCTTAATGTGGTTGCACCACAACAGTATAATCCACTTCTTTCTAACCCTAACCCTGTGTTTTGGTCTTTTAAAAAAAAAAAATCTTAATCAAGATAATATAGCCCAATGAATTAATTGTATTACATTTAGATCACATATAGGATCTATGTTTCTCAATCAGCAGCATGATTTTTTTCTGTGTTCACTTTATGAAGTATATCACGACATTAACTAGTGCAGGGCTTCTTGAAAAATATGCTGTGCCTCCCCGAAGCTCTCTGGTGAAACCACTGAAGCAGTTAAAGGGCCTCATTTATGCACAACATTTTGATCTGTGAGTTTTGCAATGTCCCTGCGGGACTCCTCCAAGTGAGAGAGTAAAATGTGATTGTACTGGACTGAGTTTAATAAATTAGTTTTGGCTGAGCACCTCAGTGGTTTCATCAATGATGTTAACATCATCATGATAGAACATGTGAGCAGTGCCCATCTTTATTGGAACGCAGTTTTTAATTTTGAATTATAAGTGGAAGAACAATAGGAAGCTATCATAGCCAATTTAACTGATAAGTTGTGCTACTGACAATAATATAACAGTGAATGTGTTCAAGTCATATAGAGTCAATTCAGAAAGCAAAGAAGAACCCTTTTTTCAATAAATGCATTTCCAGAGAATGATCTGTTAAAATCTGAGGTTTAAGGAGTGGTCAGAGGAGACAATACTAAAGTCATAATACTTGTAGTGGTGGCTTTAGGATGCCAGTGGCAATGTCAGGTGGGGAAGTGCAAGGACTCATGGGATGCCTTTTCCCGGGAGTTTTTCTTTGAGTTAATTGTAATTATACCTGTATGTTTTGTATTTCTGGTATTATTTGGTCACCCTGCTCTGTGTTATTCCCCTGATCAGAGCAGGTTATGTGATCATTCTTATAACGCCATGATCGAGACTGGTGTGGAATCTGATCACACCCCGCTGTGTTGGTTGTATTTTGATAGATGTTAATACATTCTGAGTTCTGGGTTCTAACATGAAGTGTCAGGCATCCATTCATTGCACGATGCTACAATACAGTACTTTTGAGTCATACATGTGATATCAAATAAAAAGTCCAATACAACCTTAAACAATTTGTGGTCTATATATTCAAGGTATTGGTACTTTTCTTAATTTTTTTTTTTTTTTTTACTCTTGCACATTATTACTATGGAATACTGGCAGACCAGATGCAAAATAAAACCCCACGTAACATTGATCCAAGGATATTAAATATTGATTTCAGCATTATGATGGATCCCAGAAGCAGAAAATAAATTTCATTTGAAAGAACATATTTAATTCTGAGAACAAAGATCATACCCGCTGGCGCAAATCAATCAGTTGCTCCTCATCTTCATCGTCATCACCATCACTATCAGCACAACACAGATAATGATCGGCCTCATCTCACAGGGAAAGAGAATGTGGCTTGTGCTAATGAGATCCTTCCTCTTAGGCTATGATTAGGACTCGGCTGACAAAGATAAAGTGCACATGCTTGTCAGATAAGACAATAGATATGGGAATGAGCGTATTTGCATCATGACCTGTGCTGCTCCTTTTCTTGCCGGAGCTCAAAAAATTTCACTGAACTTCAGAAAATATTCTACCATTCTAAATCATGGAAATTTTCATTTGTGTTTTCAGGAAGCAGCAAGCATCACATGATCCTGTCAAGGTAACTCATGTTCTGCTTTCTAAGAATGCAGCAACTGGATCCACAAAAAGTGACACAATTAAAAAAAAAAAAACATCTCTCAATGGAAGAGTTTCAGTGGGAATGTGTATACAAAAAAATCTTGGCTCAATCCATTTCGTGGTTTACAAATGTATTCTGACCACTTGCCCACCAACAGAAATCCACTCATTTTATTCAATATGTCTACATTATGCATTTCATCAACATCAGCTTTTCTCCACTCTTGGAGGCCAACCTTTAGACTAGCTCAAGGCTGTCATTAATGATTTATGACAATGGTTTAAAAAAACAATACAAAACAAAAAAAAACAAGGATACAAGTGGTTTGCTGGATAAAGTAGAGGTAGAGGTGATTGCTGTCATTTTGTTCAATCTGTCATTTTGTGAAGTTTCTATTTTTGTCATCAAATGTGAAGCTGAGTGAAGATGTTGATTATTTTGTGTTTCTCTGAATGATTCAACTAGTTTGAATAAATAAAGATCAGCAGCAAAAAAAAAAAAAAAGACTCAATTTGTTTTCTAAATCTTTACATGTGATGTGGGTGGGTGGGGGGGGGGGGTATTATAACACTCAAGGCTGCTTCTAGAGGCAGTATTTATAAACACATTTTATAAAAAATAGCCAAGTCATGGTGCACACTTTATTTTCCTTGCACCCCTACAAAGGAATTGGAGCAGAAATGCCTGTCCTCTGCTTTGAGTGGAGTTCCAGAAAGGTTAAAGGTCAGGAGCACAGGAGGGTCACCTCCTGATAGTCCTCTGACCAGTTTATGCTCCCGTTAAAGTGTCATTATTTGTTTAAATGTATTTCTTTCATTTATTTGAAAGCTTTAATGTATTTCTTTTATTAATATATTTCTTATGTCTTTGTAAAGCTTTTCTGTATTTTTTATAATTTTTTTTATTTCTTTGATTTCTTTGTAAACCACTGTGAATTGGCCTATGTTTGAATGGTGCTCTATAAATAAATTTGCCTTTCCTTGCCTTGCCCATAATTTGCCTTGTGAAGACTGATAATCTTGTTTCACTCTCTATTCTTTTCTTCTCTCCTTGTACATGTTATTAATATTTTGTTTGTCTCTGTCATCTATGTACCTTCTTGTGGTATCTCTGGTCTTGAACTGATGATCTGTGCAGTCTGTACTTCCGACTCACATTAGATTGATTAGAGTTGTATGTAATGGCTTGTTGATGTAAGTTTTTTGCAGGTTTCTATCACTGTCTAATCCACTTTGCTCCAATTATCCCCATTAACCTCTTCCAGTCTATAGAGAAAGCTGCTGTCTGCATTAGTTAAACGTTGTGTTCTGGTTTAGGAAGTTTTCTTTTCCATTTCCACTATCATCATGTAGCATATTCAATGCCATCTAATTTCGATGTCGTCGCAGGTGCAATGTAAATAAAGCCACATTGGAAATAGTTAAAATGACAAACATATTTTGTGTTTTGAAAATCTTTTTTTTTTTTTTTAGTTTCAACAAAATTGCTATGGGTCCTTTAGAGCACAAATATTAAAAAGTTTGATCCAAAGACAAACATTTTCGCCCCAAACCACACAAAAATCTCAAGTAATCATGTCACATTCAGCATCAAGGCAATTTTAGCAGCTGCTGCCACAAAAAACAAACCAAAAAAAAACCCCAACTCAACTTTGTGATGGATTTAAGATTTAAAACTTCAGGTAAATATTATAGAGGTCTGCAGACTCATTAATGAGTTTTACTCAGTCAAGAGCAAATACTCCAAAAACTTTTAACCAAAAACAGAAAATGTATTTTTTAGACAGACATGCTATCTGAGGAAGTGGAAGGAGCAGACATACAGTAAGTGTCATTACAACAGTTCCACTTGAAATTAGAAAACATCATTACAATGGTTGTTGCTTTTCATGCATTCATTTTATTTGTGCAAAATAATTTATCCAAGGCTATTGCTGTAGATCAAAATTACATTTTTAAATTTGTACCCATCTGAGGAAAGGCTGGCCTTGTTGTGCTGCTACCTGGAAAGGATTTTGTTTCTTGTTGTAAACACCAATGAGCACAGGCATTAAGTACCTGCTGCATGGTAGCTGATAGGAGGCCTAAATCCTCGGGTTCTGAATGTTCACAAACTTGTTGTCAAAAGTGGAAAAACTCCTCTTCTTCTTTGTTTTATTTTCATGTCCTCAGAAGTCACACGAAGCAAACTTCATATGAAAGAGAAAAAGAGGGGGAAAAAACTGTCACCTTGATGTTTCCACTGCAGTTTTTCATTGAAGCAGTCTCAGAGGACAAGTGCTAAGGAAAACATCATTATGTGGGGAGAAATGTACCGGTAATAAACCCAAATGGCACTGAGAGGTGCAGTTGTCAACCATGATAAATGGCACCTATGCATCCTGAATGTGTTTGGTGCCCTTGCCATGTTGACTCTGTCTCCTGAGGGCGGGCTCTCAACTGCTGGGTTTGGCCTGGAGCTGCAACCCTAACCCCCTCGCTAGAGACGCCGCGCTGACAGGACAGAGTGGGCTCTGAGATTGCCAAGAATTTAGAGTCACAGTGTTTCACTTGTGCTCTCATTGGCTTTGTGTTTTGAGGGTTTTGTCGTGGGCTCTATCAAGAAGGAAATATGGGATAATGTGAAAAAAGCCTGTTATCTCTCTTGTGATGTGGATGTATGTAACTACATATGTAACTTTGCCTTTGCTTATGCTACTAATTAATACCACTGCCTCAGTCTGGATCATTTTCCATGTTCCCCGTTGGCTGAAAAAACAATATAATTGGAAATATGTGTATAATCAAGGCAGTAAATGCAAAGCAGAAGTAAAATCTAAAAATGTCTTTTTACCTTTCACAGTACATCGAGACACATTATTAAACCCTATATAAACGAATGGGTCTTTTTTGTGTTTGTTAACAATTGTGTCTCTGTGCTTAACAAAATTGTATGCGACGTGCCCAAACGTACCATCCTGGGCCTGCTTAGGTTTGCCATCTTCATGAAAAAAATCAACTACAACAATTTAGTTCCCAGATTTTTTTCTCAAAACTCAAAGAATTATTTCAAAAAATACTGTACTATCACTGGTCTACAAAGCTCTCCAAGGTTTATGACCATTATTTCTAATATCCTCTCATGTTATCAGCATTCAAACCTACAACATTGTTTGAATCAATCTTGTTTTCTGTTTGTCGAGTCAGAACTAAGCATGTAAATGCTGTTTTTATTTTTTTATGCCTCAAATACTTGGAACAATGTTTTTAAATCATTGTTGATGAACTTCCTGTTTCATGCTGCCTTACACTTAACGAATATTCACTTTATGCTGTAATACACTTTTACTTTTTTAGATTCCATTAACCTTTTATCTCATGTTGTTATTCTGTTTTGATGTATTACATTTTAATAGGCTTTTTATATATTCGTCTTTACTTGTTTTAATTTATTTTCTCATTGTTAAAGGCTTTTGAAAAGTTTTGTTGCTGAAATGCATTATTGAGATAAAGTCACCTTGGTTTACCTTGCCTTCTCTGCTGACTTTTAGTCTCTGCACTATATTGTTAGAAGAGACAACATGTAGACCTGTTTGTGTTACAATCTGAGATAATTCCAGTGGCTTTGAAGATATTCATCTTGCTATTTAGTATCATAAAACTGTATCACAGCTGGAAAATCTGTCGGCAAACCTTTGTTAGTTTGAGTGAAACTTGTACATTTTAGGAGTAAATGTTTGTATCGTATATAAATGTTATGCTTGTCTGATCTCCACTTTTTATTCTCCAGACTTATGCAATACGGAATGAAGTTTCTCTGAGGCTACGTTGGGACGTGCCTTTCAGTCACTGCACCAGTCAGTCCCGAGTAGATATGAAGGCCTTGAACACAGTGGGAGCTCGGGAGCTCCATATGTTGCCACGCTGCCTTGGTGAGATATACATGTTTGGCACCTACTCTCAAAGTGTTATCTTGGAGTCATATTTTTTGTAAAAGTTATTAACAAAATGCACAACTGAAAAACCTGCTGTCATATGTCATGTTGAACTGCCAAATACAGTTTTAGCAATGTTTAGTAATGTTATTTTACTACTGTCAGTTAAACATTATTACGATGATTACATGCAATTTTTGCTTTTCAATATGTGGGAGATGTGCACATGTATAATGCTATAAGAGCTGATGTGGTGTTAATACATTGATGTAATATTTCTTGTTTCAAAGTAAGCAAACCTCTTTTTAAGGTATGCAAATTTACTCAGATCATCCACTTTGCTAGTTTTAAAATGGCTTTTAAAGTCACAAATAGATACATACACTTTCATAGTATGAACTTATATTAAGATAATTTTAATTTTTTTGTTCGTGAATATTTACTTTGTCTATAAATCTGTTTGCAAAACACGTTCCTATAGTAAAATGTAATCGTTTTAATACTATATTGTCTATGTGAACATTAATATTGTAAACAGGCAAATTTGGACAAATACATTTACATTTTTCTGAAAAAACTTAAGATGAAGTCTTTGTGTTTTTTAGTACTTTAACTTCATTGAGTAGATTCATACAAGTAGTGTATCAAATAGTACTAAGTAAGACTTTTTCAGTACTATTTGTATCACTGTGTAAGCCTGAAAATCTTTGTCATTCAGTTTTATTTGATCGTGAGCATAATCCACTGGTGATTATGTCTTGTTTGACTTGGTCAGTGAGCGTTGCCTCTATTAGTCAGTGTTGATTCATAGCAGGGCAGCATGGGGCTTCGAAACAAATAAGGACTAAATGAAATGTAAACCGATGTCGTCTGGTGTACTGCAGTGAAATAGAATCCACAAGTTCGGGGAGAAGGCATGAAAAGGGGAAAATGGATGATTATAGAGAAAGAGAATTACATTAGTGTGTCGAATTAAAGGAACGTCTGGTATAACCAGCTGAGATAGAAGCAAAGAGCCTGAGTGAGAAGGGAAATGGCATAAGATGAATACAGAAGACGGCGACAAAGAAATTGTGTGTGAGAGTGAGAGAATGGGAGATAAAGATAAGCATGTGGCTAAAAATACTTCCCCTCCCCATGAGTTTTTCATCTATTGGCATAAACTCCACCCGCTGAAATAAAGCTGGGAGCTTGTTATTGTTATTTAATTATTTCCCTGTGTTTGGATGTAGCGTATACAATGTATCCCATGAGGAACGGGGAATAAGTGAGCTCCCGGCGACTAGAAGAGAATGAAAATGTACATTTGGACCACTGAGAGCAAATTATGGAGGACAACATTAAAATGATGTAATTAAGGAACTGTAACACAATCATATGAGGACAAACATCCAGTACAGCCACTTCTGCACGGTGTGAGTATTTCTGGTCTGAAACAAGTCAACATTCATCAAGAGTAAAAACAAAAATACCAAAAAAAAGGGCTTAAGGTTACTACAAAAAACAACAGAGTTTAAAGCAGAGAAGCGTCTTTATTAATATTTTATAGGTTTGGAAATGCATTTTGCCTGTTGGTCAGGCCTTTGGATCCACACAATACCTCTTGGTGAGATTGTGCTTGTAATGTAAGCAAAACCAGTTTTTTTTTCTTTTTCTTATGCAGACACTACAGGGTGCTTTTTATTTTCAACATTACCCTGACTCTGAGGAAAAATTGCCTGAGCCTTAAATTGCTCCTCAAAAATGTGAACTCTTCATTTTATTTGACATTTATTCCTTTTGGCAAATAGCGAGTGATGCTCCCGACTGACCATCCCAGAGGCAGAACATACATTACGCATGATCCGCTCGGCCTTGACACAGGCTGCCTCATAAACTGTAGTTTTGTTGTGTTGAACATGGGCTGATCAACATAAAAGAAATGACTGTGAATAGACTGGACAATTTCTCATGCAATGGTGGGGATACAACACAAATATGCAATGTGAAGGCAATGTTAATATTTTATTTACTTTTCTATTCTTTCTAATCTATTGTCGCTTTTCAATCCTTTGACGTCGGCTCTTCGTATTGTGAAGCAGAATTTACTGAGCGTTGGATTGGTCACCCACTTTTAGGGAACGTGAGCTGGTTTAGACCGTTGTGAGACAGGTTAGTTTTACCCTATTGATGATGTGTTCTTGCAATAGTAATTCAACTAGTTTGCCCGGCTCCCATGAGGAAAGCGGTTCCGCAATTTATAAACTCAGACCAACAGGTAAAGGAACAGCGTTTCCCTTAAAGCTGCAGCTTCCATCACCCCTCCTCTACAGTACTGTAGGGACTCATGATATTGTCATTTATCTCACAAGTAAGGAAATGCCTAAACAACGCTTCACTGCAATCCCTACAGTCAATGATGATCTCATTAGAACAAAAGTACAGTACGACCAAAAATACCTCCAACTGGATGACTGAATGAATTTACCCCCCAAAAACATATTTTCAAGCTCAGGACTCCAGAATGGAGAAATAAAAATGCTAACAGAGTGAAAAAGGTTCACAACACTATCAACCTTCAGGCAGAGGAGGGACCAGATGCTCCAGATGTTGCCAATGACGACCCCCAGTGAGATCAGAGACACTTTGTGAATTCTCTAAACATACACACTTACTTGTAGTTCAACTGAGCATGAGTCAATAGAGACAAACAAAGCTAAGGATTTCAGTGTTGCAGGTCAGAATCATAGAAAGTGAAAACAGTGCACCCGGAGGTTTTAGGGACAGCTCACACTGTGGCCGATCAACAAAAGGTGATGAAGATCCACTTGGATGGAAGCAGAATTATGTTTCAAGTAATTAAATGTATCATAGGGAGTCTTGATGAGCAATACTTACAATGTGCAATAATTGTGAAAGGGCGTTTAATAAAACTTACGTGACCCAAAACAATATCCTAATGTTTCAGATCCAGATAGCACGGTATCAAACATTCTCTTTCCGACTGTGATTGAAGCTTTGTCATCAACAGACTCAACAGACAATTGCATTTCAAATTAAAAGTAAAGCAGGGCTGCCAACTCTGATGCAAAAAAAAAATTTACTCAAACAATAAACTGTCACATCACACACTAAATAGGAAAGTTTGTTGATATCAGACTTCCTGAAGTATGTACCAATTAAAGTTTTATTGCTAACAGCTATTGGTGAGCCAATTGATTCTGTCCGTATACATACAACCATCCTACCAGTATTTTTTTAAATCATTTTAATTTGTCTTTAATACATTTATTTTACTTGTAGCGTAGTTCTAAATCTAAAACATATTAAAATGTGTATCCTAAATCAAGATAAAATCTTAAGAATTAAGATTTTGTGTGAAACAAGTGGACTGAGTATAGAGCAGCATGGATGAAGTATTTCCACATGCTGCAAGCAGAACATACATTTATAATTGGACCAAAGAAAAATTGACAAAACAACAGACCAAAAATTACCAATAAACAAAGACCAAACACAATACACAAAAAAAGACAAAAAGAAACCATACAGAAAGGAATCACATGTTGAATACATGCTGTGTTGGGAACATTTTCCTTTGTGATAAATCACACAATTCACACTTATCTTTCTTTAACTACATGTCACAGTTTGTGCTATGTCTCAAGTGACAACAAGGCGTGAACAGTCCATGAAGCTAAAATGAAGTCACCTTCAATTCAGTGCAGAAAAAACCTCCTATGTATGTAATCAAATTTTCACTTGATCATGATGACTGGTTATGTCTTGTAGGTTAGCACCTTTGTCACATTTATTTAAATATATTGCTATGAGATAAAATACTAAATTCTGGTGAGCTTACACATATTTTATGTGTCAATTATGTGACAGTTTTTTTTGGTTAATTTCATATTCTGCGCAATATGTCAAATTTTGAAATTATGGAGTTGTATTAGCAAAATGACTTGTTTGTGATTTGTGCACACATGCACGCACGCACTCACGCACGCATGCACAGAGTTCAGGTGTTGTTGTTTTTAAATATCTAAGGTATCTGTTGTTGTTTTTGGCTGCACTCTTTCCACAGACCAGATGCAACTTTAATCCAATCAAAAATTAGCAACACTTGAATCTGTCAGTCATATCTGATCAAACCACATCCACCACGTCTTCAGCAGCAGTCGTTTTTCAAACTCTTGAACTTTGAAATAATAACCAGAGATTGTAGTTCAAACTGCTAATGAAGTTGTGCATATTTGAAATTTGGATGGTTTGAAAACACACTATCAGGGACTTCAAACTGGACATCCTGCCCTGTGTCACATCTTTTCACTTGCAGCACCATAACCGCTCTATGGTTTTTGAACTCTGTGCTATTTTTACCCCTTTGTATTGTCTTCAAGCATGTCTCCACTAGCCAAGATGAGAATGTTCCATTTTGAAATCAGGACCATGTCACACATTTCACATTATCACATTAGAGAACTGTGTTGAGGAGCCAATGAAGAGCTGTGATAGTGAGAGATGGACCCTCACAACGAGACATTACTTCCAACTCAGTCTGTCACATAATTGTGTTTTCAGTTTTGTACAGTCCGAAAATCAAAAAAAGAAAGTATTAAGTGGGATGTAAATTTGTACTTTCACTATACTGTGAAAACCTAGAAGTAACACCCGTTAAAATGCTGCTTAGTTTTTCTCTCTCATACAAATGTGTTGAATGATGAATCTGATTGTCGGTCAGAATCTTACGAAAGTGTTTTTCAGATTTTCTAATGTGAGGTGTAAATTTAATCTGACATGAGCTTGGAGCTTGTTGCTCAAAGTGAATTTAGCAGGACAAGTGCTAAACTGGACCAGTCTGCTCGCCCTGGGGCGTTCCGTCAATAACGAATCAAAATTTGATTGGCTGATGATACTGTCACTCAACATTTTAACCCAATAGCAGTATCCTGCTGAATTTTTTTTTTTGTTTGTTTGTAATAATTAAAAAGTGATTCTGAAATCTGTGTCTGGAATCAATTAGTGACTTTAACAACTTTGTCCAGAAAATGAATGGTTATATTTTGTGCAGCTCAAGTCTCCCATGTCCTCTAAACTCGTCTCTGTCTTGAAAAGTGGACCTGGTTTATCTATGATGAGACAGACATGATGTCTAAACATCTGTCAGGTCTTTATAGATAATGTCAGATATGTCAGAAAGTGGAAAGCTTTTGGTTCCAAGATGCTCTAAACTTAATAGACACACATTTTTCAAGATGGTACCAGAATCACATGAGCAGAGATCCTCTCGGGCGAATCTGTCACATTGCTTGGAGTGATGTAATGAGCACTTCCCATAAATCTGACAATGGGAGAATGGATGCACTGTTTACATGTGTCACCTAAAGTCGGAAAGTGACAGATGAGCAAATCATTCAAACAAATGAGCAAACAAACCAAAACAGAAATGACGATTTTCATTCGCAAGACTTCACTCATTTCCAGAGTTTTTATTTATAGCCGGGAACCTAACCGAAGCTTCAGATCCCATATTTTAGCTTAGCTTTCGCTGCTTCTGGAAAGACTCTTCATGTTGTATCAAGTACCTAGTAATTTGACATCAGCTTCATCAGGAGGGAAGCTATGATAAGATGCTTGTTTGCTGATTTTTGTCCTCACGTCTTGCTATTGAACCCCTAACTGTCCAATGACACAAAATGGTTCTATTTAAATGAAAACTTAAAACATCACATTTTAATGTTACATTTTTGCCACAAATACAAAAAAAAAAGTATCTGTAATTTGACACCAGTCTCATTTATATACCGCTGTGTTTGGAGAAGATAACCTGAAGGGGAAATGTCATGAGTTAAAGTTTGATTGTCTCAACCAGCAGTCTGAAGCAGCGAAGGTTAAAAGTGTCACTGACTTGCTAATGAGGCACAACGGTTATGTTTATGTGAACGCTCGACTTTAGTGTTACATTTGTGGCCCAACAATTCTGACAAAAAGGCTCATTGTTGCATATAGATAGCAAATGTTTCTGCTTGAATAATGGTTGAAGAGAAGTTTTGAATGCTGTTCATTAAAATCACACCAACTCTCATGAAACATCGTCACACCCGCCACCTGCAGAAAACCACCAGAAAGACAAATTCAACTCTTTAGAATATGTAACACTAGATTTATGAACTTAAAGCTGTTGCCAAAGTATAGTCTGAACTGAAACAAACTAATTTCTTTCTGCATATTATGGAAGAGTTTATGTATAAATTGTATATACGCTGGGCAATGTCTTTCTGTGTGAATTGAAACTGTTCATGCACTTTGTGGCATATCACTGCTTATTTTATATCATATTCCAGACAATCCAATCGTGTTGAATGCACCAAAGTCTGTACCATGACAAGACGTATTCTTAAATCTTCAAAAATAAAAACAAGTCGGGGGCATCTGAGTCCAAGACCAAGCTGTTTTTTTTTAATGACGTAAAAGGTGCTTGGTGACAAAATGAAAAAACTTACCATCTGCTGTGGGCTGGGATACGTTTTCCTTTTTTTTGATACACCGATGTAAGTTAACTTAGGTAATATTTTATTAATTTGATTCCTCAAAAGTAGTTTTTTGATATTTTATCTGGGAGTAAAACAATTGAACATGAAACATTTGGAAAGGAAATTAAAGATGAAGGAGCAAACAAAGAGAATTTATAATCATCATTTATAGTTCATGGTCATTTTTCCTCATACTCATTCCAAGTACAGGTCTCTGGAAAGCAGAATTGACTGACAGAATGACAGAACAAACACAGAACAGTTGAAATGGAGACTTATTTGAGCTTTTCTCCTCGGGTTTTGCGTCAGCCCAAGTACACATTTTGACAACCTTATATTACCACTTGGAAAAACAACCACAGCGAGTTAACTTATCTTAATCATTGTCATCGTTCGTCATCATCATTGCTCATTTTCTTGGTCCTCATTCTAACTCATTTACGTCTGGATTGAGGAGGAAGGCAGTGATTCTACCAGTATCCTTAAAAGAGAGCCGCACAGGTTTGTAAGGTTGTGCCTGTCAGCCCTTAAAGCCTTGTGCAGTTTTTCGGTTATCGGTTTGGCTATTACTGATCGGGGATCAACTATCTCAGGTTGGCATTTGTATAAAAACTATATAGGAACACATGTAAAAACAGGGAAGATTCAAATTATTTTCCAACTGAAAAAAAAATGTAAATGTCCTCATAAAATCTTCTATGCCTAGCAACATTTAATAACACTTATGTCTTCTTTTTGTCCTTTTTTTGTTGTTGTTTTATTCCAAAATGGCTGAGGAGCAGTTATAGTTTGCATCATCTATACAACAGGCTATAAAACACCACTTAGTCACAGTCCAGAAAGCACATATAGATGTGATTGTACTGTATATAAACATATGTACTGTAATAAGATAATTTTGCGTGCATGGCTCCCGAATAGTCATGACTGAGATCTTCCCAGGGCTTCGAGGAAACGTTCTCCTTTGAGTTCATACAAAGCGAAAACGAAGGCCTCCGATGTCTTACTGGCACAATTGACATATTCTTCTAAATCATAGTCTTTTCAGAGAACCACTATCCTTTGTTCATCTTTGCTCTGCTGCAGCTTGGCCAGCCAGGTATTAGTCTTTGCCGGCTGTCTCTGCCTCTCGGGTGAGTACTTTGGCTGACATCCATCTGGGTATTTTTTTTTCCTCTCTGGATTGGCTGACGTCTCACTTTTTTCCCTTCCGTCTCTTCATCCTTGGTACGACGTTTGGCGTATGTAATGTTTATGCATTGTGTTACTGTTGTTAGAAAAAAAAGTCTCAACAACACAAGCAGAGGTGATGTAAGTGGAAACGTCGAGTTTGTAATGCTGAATCTCCATTTGCAAAGTGCATCTGTGCTCCTCCGCTTAACATAAACAAGGGAGTTCAGTCACCTGATGCCGACCAAAGAACAAGTCACAGATGGATTAATGTTATTTTCTTGACATGTGAGATATGTATTTTTTATTCATTTTTAACTGTTTGTCAGAGCAATTTTTCAAACAGTCGCTCTGTGGATAGTACATCTTTTCTGCCTTGCGAGCTTGAAAGTTATTTTTCTCATTTTTGATTCATTTTTCAGAGCATTGTCTTATAGGAAAAAAAAGACTAAATAATGTTCATCTTTGTTATTATACTGTACACATCTTCATGTCCTGATTTGTCTTTTTGATAAATGTTTCACTCGGTCCAGCAAAGACCAAAGTTTGTGCTGCTCAGACGTAGTACTCCTTGTCCTTGTTTTTCTTGTTCTTGCTTGAGGTCTTCGCGGTGTTGACTGGTTTTTCTTTGACGACAGTCCCGTTGGATTGTGCTGAGTTGCTGATGTAGTTGCGACTTTCGTCTACGTGATACGAACCCTCGTCTCTGTTCCGGTATTTGTACATGGCGTAAAGGAGGATGAGGATACATAGTGCAGCAGCTGCTACGATACCGACCACCATCCCTGTTGTGCTGCTGGATTCCCTGAAGACCTCCGATGTGTCCGGGTAGCCCTTCGGTCCAGCACCAGTGGGATTGGCTGCAACACAAAGCGGAACAGAAATACACTTACTACAAATGAACAAAGCACTCAATCTTTTATATTTATCAACATATTACTACAAAAATGTTTATGGTCGTAAATGGATGATTTGCTTTTCTACATGTCTGTGCATATCGATGAATAAAGGTAGGGGTATCATGTCTCAAGACTGTTGAAAATAGTTATTCAAATATAGGCATAGGAGGTTCCTAGTCACAATTGTTCAGTTTAGACTTCTGTGATTTACTTTAATAGTGAGAATCTAAAACTCTAAGCTTTTAACAGCTAAAACATTCAATGTGACGGTTGCTGTTAAAGAAGACAGAACAATAACATGAATAATTTTACAATTTTTACATGCTTTGCCAGTCAAAATAAATCCTGTATGACTCAGGATACTATATTGAAATGTGACACACACAGTGTGACAGATGCCTGTAGCACTTAGAAGAGATTCAGTGTTTGGTGTTTCAGCAGACTTATTATCGTATGTGTCTGATTAACTAGTCATCTCTTAATTCCTATACTGCATTATTCTCGTGCCATATACTGCATTGCAGTGCTCTTCATGTCTGCAAATAGAGGAGCAAACAAATGTGCTGTCGGTAAGCAAGATTTTCTAAATGCAGAAGCAAAGCTGAGGAGACAAGACGACCAACGTGCTAATGTTTGACGGAGCACCAAGCTCATTATATGTTTCACAGCCCAGTCATGAATGAGTGTGCGTCATCTCCAATGTTCACTACAAATTCCAAACAGCATGACTGTACCACATAGTCTCTGAAAATAAATCTTTCAGAGAGAAACAATTCTTCATTTGACTCAGCAGATTTCGCCAAAGGCTGTGCCCACTTCTGTTCAGAAATGGTGCCATTCAATCGACTGTATTCCGAAAACACGCCCCCCCTCCCCACGAACTCTCCCACCCCCCAGCCTCCACCTCAGTATTATTCACTCCTCCTGGCACATCTCTCTGTGTGTTTTTGTAACAGTCATCATTTCTGCGTAAGCCCTTTTTGTTGCATTTGTGAAATCCAAACACTCAACACTAACATTTTGGAAATTAAAGCACTCTGGCTTCACTGGAATGGAGCAAAAATAATTTAAAAGAAAGAATAGAATTAGAGGGATTTACAACTGGGTTGAGATCTTAGTTACGTCGACGTGAATTTGCACAGCACAAAGCAACAACATTTTATACATTGTTATAAATAGCTATGTAGATTTGGAGGACTGAATGAACTGTTGTGTGATGACTGGACAGTTATTTAGCGAATGATTCAACATTACACTTTGTTGTTTGGCTTAATTTCTCGTACTAAAAACTCCCATGAATATAACTGTTGCCACCTAGTAGTCATGTAAATGACACTTGAATACAAACGTTTGTAACTTAATTCCGCTAAATGGCATTTTATGAACATAGTTATCATAAATGCTAATGCTAAAGCACACAAAGTTTATAAGTGTAATGCAGAATCGTGTTGTAATGGGTGGCACTCATAGAAGAAAAGTGTCCTCAGTTGAAGTCCAGGTTAGCTTGAAGGCCTTCCTATGGGCGGTTTCAATGTTCTTCCTGTACACATTTTTTCAGGATAAAAATGTCTGTTTTCTTCAAAAGTTGCAGGGTGTTCTCTGCCTTCCCCTTTCGTCTAATTCATATTGTATCCAGTACCCCATGACCTTAAGAGCGATAAAGTGGTGTAGGACATGGTCAGATGAATGGATGCATATTATTAGAGAAGCAAAATGTCTTCCAAACATTAGAATCTCTTGACAAAGTCAATCACTTGCACCTTTACTGACTATAAAGTGGATTAAGGTCTAGCTGATCTGGCATGGTCACATCAATGGAGGGAAAATTAACAAAAGCGCTTTTATTTCTCAAAATGTGATCTTTTGTTTTAGACAAAACAGTAGTTGCAGATTTGCAGACCAATGTTAAACGAACAAATCGGTAACATCTTTTGGCCAAAAACATGACAGTAATTGAACATTTTTTTTTATTTTTAACAAAAATTGAAAAACCTATAAAGAACATCTTCTGATTTTTCTTGAACACCATCTTTTTCTTCTCCTGCTGCTGCATTCAATCTTTTAATTGTATTCAAACAAATTAAATAAAACCAAACATGACTTTTTTCATCAATTGTGGGACATATGTAGGCAGGTTGTGGGCTAGAAGTGGCCCTCAGGCCCGCGAGTTTGACACTCCTGCTTTGGGACAATAGTGTATTTTTGATGTGCAGACTTCTCAGGACTAAATCGGTCTCCTCACTGACTCTCCCGGGGTCAGAGCTAAACAAAGAGGCAAGATTCAGCATTTATTCTCTGAATATCTGGAGCAGAACTCTCAGTAAATCTGAGGTCTGCTGTGACTCTCATTTCTCTACAATCAGGACTTTTCTGCCTGCAGATGCATTTTGTTCCAAATGTTAGAGACCATCATGAAGCAGGTGATATCACCTCATCAACACATGAACAAAGAGGAACTACATGTTTATCTAAATATTATCAATTATATTTTTGAGACAACTAATACTAATTGTATTTTTTTTTTTTTTTTTTTACCAAAACAGTAAAATAAGTATTTGATATTTAGTGGAAATTCAACATGCACATGCCATCCCACTTGCCCCACTTTTATTGTCCTACTTTTTGAGTCTTTCAAAAAATAATTGCATTCCTTGGCTTTGATTTCAAATCAGCTTTCAAAAGAAATTTTACAATTGAACATAAAGCACCACATTGTCTCTTCATCATTTGAATTCTTTGATCTTATCTGGTTGAGTAGTATTTCCACATGAGGAACTGTCTTCTTATTTGCAAGAATTCAGTTTCTTCAACACAAAAAACAGGAAATGGAAAAAAGAACTTTGCTGCATCAGATGTTTATCAAAATCACATTGTCTCTTGTTCTGTTTTTATGAAGGGATATGTTCTATGAGCATGTACAAAGAGGGTAATTCTTGTTCTAAATATATATTTTTGTTTTGTTTTATTGTTTATTTGTTTTGAAGGACAAGATGAATTCAAAAGATCTACACTATTCCTATTGTTTTTCCATGATTTTTATTATTTTCACCAGCAAATAGATGAGTGATTGCACATTAGCTCAGCCACTTCATATGCTCAATGTTGTCCAAGTTATAATGCAGCTCTTCTTCTGTCTCCGGTTGCTCCTATCATTGTTCTCTCCATCACTCCTGTCTCACTCATATTTGATGGCTTTGAAGATAAAGAACTCCCTTGATTACTTTCATTTTTCTCCATGAGTGACAGCCTAATGTTTGGGCAGACATCACTTCAAATGATGTAATATTATCTAATGATTCACACACACAACACACGTCTATTTTAGGCAGTTTTGCTCATGTGAGATTCAATAAAACAAGTGTAAACTGCAAAGGGCAAAAGTTCTCAAAGCTGTCTGTCAGGAGAGGCGGGAGATGCTACAACTGTTCATTGACATGTTTTCCACTGTGGTTAGAGTAATCAGGGGCCTAAGTATGCTTCGAATGCCAGCAAACATTCAAGGACAAGCGGAGACTACCACTGGGGGATTGAGTGTGACTGAGCGTTGCAACAGATTAGCTCTGCTTGTGACAAGCCCACTTATCCTTGCAGACAGGTGTGAAGAATGCCCCCGCCTTGTGGGCAAAAGCCACTGGTTGACACGGCTCGTCCCCAGCAAGGCATTGTACGGGCAGCAACGGTGAGTTACTTTCATATTTGCTATCTATCTTTTGTTCAGGGTCAAAAAGTTGAAAGCGTAGATAACATAGCAGGTTGATGGAGGCTGAAGCTCTTGGTATGGCACTTGAGGGTTTTATACAAGACCTTGGCGGACGTCTACAGTGAGGTGACGGTGTTGGAGGAGTTCGGCAGGCGGAGCCTGTCGGCCAGCAATATCGCGAGCAAGCCATGTAATAAAAGTACACTGGTGCACTATTCTTTCTTGTGCAATCTAACACCTCCAGCTCTGGGCTTTGTTATTTCCTATTGCCTGGAACTGTTGATTGGCTCCCTACAGGCTTGTTCACACTGGAGCGCTATCTATAAAAAAGCCTCCATCAACTGATCACAGTTTGTAATAAAATTAATTTAAGTCCGCATTTACAGGAATATCTAAATAAACATCCAGATTTAATAGCTTGACAATGAAATCTGAATGGTGACCACCACCATTAGAATTAGCAATGCATTTAGCGCTACACTGACATAACTAGGTCTTGCTTGTGATTATTAGCACTCATTACAGCTCGTTAGTTCTCATTTAGTCACAGCAGTGTCCATCATAGAGCCACCTGACAGTCTACCAGGATACATGATACACTTGACGATGCAGCTCATTTGTTCCCCCCGCCAATGGCAGTACACCAGGCCCCCGCTTTTCCTCCAGTTTGGATCAGACAAAGTAATGTGCCTGACACGAGGCCTTGGAGAAAGGCTCATAAGGACCTCTGTCAAAATGCATCTGCCTGTCTGTTCATCAGCACTCCATCACCTCTGAATGAATGCACATAAACTGAAAAAGAAATAGCGCCTGAAACAAGTGTTTAAAATGATGGCTCCTCTTATACGCTCTACTCGAGCGTACCCAAGGGTAAAATTAGACATGGGGAAAATGACCTTAAAGTGGCACCGTGCCTCATGCCAGCATAGCAGGGGTGCACTTGTGAAATGATAGAGGTAAACTGAGGGGGGGTTAACTTTTGAAGGATGGCGGTTGTGTAAAAGCTGCAAGAATAACCTTCTCCTTTATCTCCTCCCTGAGCGAGAGTTAAATTACAGTATCACATCCAGACCATTATGAATTCCTTGCTGTTTTATTCACAAGGACAGTCATTAATGTTTCAGTCATTTACATAGACATTTTTTTTTCTTTTATGAGAATTTATTCAAGACAATACGAAAAAACTATGAACAATGACAAAGGTTTTATAGATGACAAGTATATACGTATATATGCTCTTTATTTTTGAGCCTTACTAAGAACTACACTGAACATACAAATAGGAAGTAAATGACACAAAGACAATGACTACTAAAACAAGTTTGCTTTTGAGAATCTTTTCGCCTACTTTCAGCTGGACTGCTCAGTGAGGATACATGAGCGTGCCTCTCGAAGATATTACCACTGGTGCAATGGAACATGTCGTTTAAAAGCCTGTGAAATGCCTGATGTGATTCTTCTTCTTCTTGCCTGACTTCGTTCTTGCCTCACGCTCTCAAGGAGAGAAATGGGATCAGAGATTCCGCACTGTCAGACAGGATTTGAATAAATGGTCCTCTTCAAGGACTATTTTTCTTCATTTGTCTCCATCGAGAGGGTTCATTTGTTTAGTAATTTGTAACAGGGCGAGCAGGTTGATGGGAGCCATGGATGGAGGAATACACAGAGAAGAGGCAGGGGTGGGGGAGAATCAGGCAGGATGAGAGGTTACCTCAGGTGTGTGCGAGGCTTGTTGAGAGGTAATGAAGCAACCAGGGCTACTCAAGATATATTGAATGGACAGATTGGGCCCAACCTTTCATTAAGCGTTGGTGCTAATGGGTCAAGAGAGCTGTGTAGCTTAGGAGTGGATCAGGCTTTTTGTAAATGGATGGGTATTGACATTACTGGGATTATATATCCGCTGGAATCATTTGAAAATTGAGTATATTTATAGTAATAAGGTCATGAAAAGAGTATGAACTTGCTACCCCATAACTTCAAACAGATAATAAACATGAATAGTGCATTACATATCTGAGAGCTAAAGAAGGTGTGTGTGTAGGTTGCCTTCAGATGAACCTTGGCTCACTTGGCATGCTCAGTGACACATTGCTGTTATGCAGCCAGATTAGTATTATACCATCTTCTTGCTTCACATATCCAAACATAATCACAAACTGTCAGAGCCGTCATACAGAAGGGGATCAGTCTGGAGACAGGTCACTGTATCAACTGCAGCAGAGCCAAAACATTTATCAAATCCCTCTTCCCTCTCTAATTATCCAAGTGTCCTCAAGAAGTGATGCAAGCCATGGTGTACTTGTGACATGCTGGCAGTGTGCCTCATGACAGCAAGCATGTGTGAGTCTGGAGTGGTTCTGCTCATGCTGATGGTGGATGATGAACTGGGAGCTGAGCGAGCATGAAATGAAGTGGGAATTATTATCAAAGGTGTTTGATTAAGCCCAGTAAAAGGTATGGTACAGTTTAAACCTTGGCCCAGAGGCAATCCACTGGGAAAAAAAGATGAAAGAAGAGAACCGGGCTCACTCAGTTTGAGGACCACAAGTCCAGAGTTCATCTTACTTTCTTCCAGAAATGTCCAAGTTAACAAGTTCTTAGGGTCATTTTTGTGATGTACACAGTGCGTTGATAGCAATAGAAATTCTTGAAAGATTACGCCAAAAATGAGTAGTTCTCTGCTGCAGATAGACAATCAATATCAAACTCCAGTATTCATTGATTTAAAATAAGTTGTTGGTCTGATTATGGCAATAGCTAGCTTTTGATGCTGATTGAAAATATTCATTTTCAAAAACCTCATTACAACTTATAACTCAGAAGAAATAATATTAATGCAGAAGTGTTTAATTCTTTGAAAGTTATTGTTTTTTTTCTGTAACTGTAACTGTATTTATCCTGCTAGTAATGACACATATATGACAAATATATAATTTTCTGATTCAAGGAAAGTAGCAGCAGGTGTACAGAGGAAATGTTTCAGTAATGGGACAACAAGGAACTATGGCATGATATTTCCAAGGCCTTAGTCACTTATATTATCACCATGAGTGACCTTTGGCTGGGCAGCTTTCCGTTTTCTCGGGTATGCAAAGCCTTTCATGCCCTACTTAGACTTATAAACAGACACATTGTGTTAGCATCAATGTCAGCACACTAAAAAGATGTGTGGTGGAAAAATAAAAATAATTGAAAAAATAAATATGGTGGGATCAGTAAAAAGAAAGACTGACAGTAAGTGTGAAATCCTGTTTTCTCCAAGAACACACTTCATTTAAAATAGGATGTAGAAAGAAGACTTGGATAACATAATCCTCAGTGAAAGAGTGCAGAAAAACAAAAATGGCAGAATTCCATCAGATTGTCTCAATACATTTTCAAATATATGACACATAATCACAGCAATGTATCAATAGAAGATTGTAAATTATGCTTGAAGGTCATCTGTGTTTAGTGGTGCAACTATGGATCGCATTCTTCATCATTTCATTGGTAAAATCATCTCCGCTTGTCGCAGTCTGCTGGCATGCATGACACTGCGTTGAGGTAAGACAGCAAATGAACAAACAGAGTTCCAGCTGGGTATGATTGAATAACCTATTAAATGTAGGCAGTGACCTCTTAAGCCAGCACAGTGCTCTTAATGTCTCATTAATCTCACAGCTACTTTTATAACAATAATTTACTCTAATTCTTTCCCCCTCCTGGCTGGGTGCATTGCCATCGGGTTAAAGAGAGTATTCATTTGTAGTTTGATTTATTGGTTTACTCTTTGTATTGTTTCCCCACCCATAAATTAAATCTATTAAAACAAATGTCAGACGCATTAGTAGCTGCTAATGTGACGGCAGAATGGTTTAGGTTGGGAAAAAAAGATGAGAGAACATCGAGAAAAGAAGGAAGTAGAGATGATTAACCTTAACCTGCCCCTTGGCAATCCACAGAAAGGGTCTACTGCAGTGGAGAATAAAGGCGCTGGCAGATTATTTGTGAAATATGGAAGGGGTGCATACACACAGTCTTTCACCGAGGCTGCTGGTATGAATTTCTATTTGTTAGGAAGCCTATTTCGCTCGTAAAAATCAAATTTCACATGACTGCATGTGCATTACTAATGAAGGTGGGATGGAAGAAGGATAAAGGTACAAACATGGAAAAGATAAACATCCAGCTTCACTATATACAATACATAACTTTACTACTGTACACCTTGTGCTTAAGAACAAGAACACATCTCAAAAAAGGATGGGGTCTGAGAATCATAAGTTTCAAGATGAAAAACTGAATTCAATCCGGAAAATAAAAGAAAGGCCTTAATGTTTGTGTTGAAGCAACAATAAGGAGGTATCATTAAGCTGTCATGGCAATATATCACATCAATCAGTTATGAACTACATTTGAGCATTTGAGCTCCACAATTCTGAAAACCAATTCAAGACTTTTGTAAGCAGAAGCCTGAAAATGTTCGTTAGTTTGCTATCCAGACTGCAACTAATCTGAACAATCATGAAAGGCTACCTCAAGAGAAAAAGACAGCTGCAGGAAATAACCCAGCAATGATGGTTATGCCCTCCATCCATGGCCTGCCTGATACCAGCAAAATTGGACATGTAGGTAGGAAACATCCAGCTAAATGTGACCCCATGCTGCGAGCTGGCAACCTTTTCCATTAACGTTCACCATGAAAACCAACCTGGCACTGGAAAATCAGGTGTAGGCTATTTTCACCTTACCAAGTCCAAAGCAATGTTTTCTTCAAATGATTGGCCCTGCACAAACAAATTGCTGGACTTGTTGAGGCAAAATGTCACAATTCACATCATATTTAAATCCCTACAGCTTTGCGGGGGGTGATACCTTCAGTCATTATGCAGACTATTTGCATACTTCTTGGTATTTTTATGGTCTTAGAAGGTGAGATTACATGGCAGCTAAAGCCTTTGGTGTACTCCAGTCTGTTGAACACATTCACAACAAGGATTACAATGATCTGGGTGTGTGTGTGTGTGCATGTGTGTGTGTGTGTGTGTGTGTGTGTGTGCTTGTGAGAGTGGTTGCCGTGACGTTCAGTTATGTACAGCTGTCAGAGACCGGCTGCTGACTACCTGCGCACTCCCCAACCATCTTCTTTTTACAAATCTGATGTGGTACAGAATCATGGGCTTGTATGCTATTCTGCAGCTTTCTAAACCAGGGGGGTAGGATTCAATTTGCTGCAGTGTGATCTAATCGCTGGTCCTGCTGGGCGATAAGCTCTGCTGGTACCACTGGCTTTCCATGGATTCCGGAAGCAAGAGTAATAAAGCTCAGCAATAAGTAAGTTTACCTGATTCATACCATTCACTGAATGACAGAGACTGCTGTGGGACAAGACTCCAGTGACATACGGGCTGATCTCGAGCTGACCTTGGACCACAGATAGCACACATAAGTCTGTTTCAAAGCTCACCTCATGGGATCACTTGAGTACCAACATTTTCCTATTATATACATACATATACTGTGAAGCCCGAGTGCAAGGTTGACGGAGTCGGAGAGAACGATACATCAAAAGTGTATGAATTTGCCCTCTGCCTTTGAGATGCCAGAAGGATCAAGCTGTCAAGGTGTTGTATGAAAAATAATATATCACATCTGTCATTAAAAAGGGTTTGCAGAACAGTAATATGAGAGAGTCGTGCTTTATCAGAGGGAGTGGATCCAGTTCTGTATGTGCAAGAAGCCTGTCTGAGATGTGTTCAGTGCTTGGCAGAGCGTGTGAATCGTTCTGAATGTAGATATTAATCAGGATACGGTGTTAGACAGCTGCCACCCTGGGAGCCCGCAGCTCTGGTGTCAAATCCCCTTCAGTGATCACAGAAGGAGAGGGATATTCTGCACTGGGAGTGTGCGTCCCTGAGCATCATGCAGTTCGCGACTGATGTTTTGGCAGATGTCCTTGTCAAAAAATATCATAATGCAAGCTGCTGGTGTTAATAAGTATGCGGACCAATCTCCTGTGTGTGGTATTTGTCAGAGGCAGCAGATGTACATTGGAAGTACCTATTGAGATGCTGCCCAATGGGAATATCACTCTAATGTTGAGTGTGAGGACTATGGGAAAAAGTGTGTGTGTGGCAAAAGCTAATCTTGCTGGTGAAAGGCCAAGAGGAACAGGAAGAGAGACAGACTAGAAAGTTGATAGTCTTTGCTGTGGGATAGACATTAATTTAGAGCAGGTTTTATGACCACACACTGATCGATAGCACATTTAGATGGAGCAGGGGGCCTTAGGTCTGGACTTAATTGTTCTCTGTGCTTCTCATTGCTTCAGACTGCGTTTGAAAATCCTTCTATTCATAGCTGGATGCTAGGGTGAGACTTAATTGCCCTCCGTGTGTGGCAAGGTAAGAGATTAAAAGTTTGGCAACATTGTAAGGAACAAACACATTTATAATTTCAATTTGTTAAAGTGAAGCAGAGAAGCAGTATTTTCAAACACTGTGGGGGAAACAATAAGTGGTTATTTTCATTTCAAATTTATCAGCGTCCTTGAATACAAGCACAGCCCAAATTTGTTTTATAAGGGAAAAACACCTGATATGAGCCTCAATCATACAGTCCAAGGGATGTTTGGTGCAGATATTGTGAACACCTTGGAATAAAAACAGGATGAACTTCCACTGCCCGCTGTAGATTTGAATTAGCATCAATGGGGACTCTCTGTGCATGCGTAAAGAAATAGCGCTCAAACATTACTTTCGGGGTTAACCTTCTTTGATGTCTTGTGTTGGAATCATGTGGGTCTGATAATTACAACTGTGTGCTTTTCTGTCGTTTTGAGAACTCCCCTGATCCCAAATTAACATATGCCACGAGCTGACGAAAACAAATAGGAGCACAATTAAAACAAAGTCATAACAGCTGCTGTGACGCATGCAAAACACCTTTTGTAGTTTCAAATTTCAACATTTATTTTTTAGAAGATACAATTAAATGAAAACATTTAATGTTTGCTGGGGAAACAGAGGGGCGATGGTATGAAATATTATTAGACTTGTTTAGAATCAAAAAGCTAATCAATTGACTCAATAAGATTAAAAACTAGGAAAAGAAGGGCCACTTAGCTCACCACAGGAACAGTCTAGTAATAAACTAAACTAATGACTAAATAAATACAGAAATTGTATTTGTACATACATTTAAAACAAATTAAATTATCCTATTTTGGAAGCTAAGTAGACTTATATTATTGGATACAGATCATTTGTTTTGGCAGCGGTTTAATGAGTAGCAGGTCATTATGGAAGTCAGACCTGTTGAACGCTCAGCAAGAGATCAATATGTTTTTCAAAAAATGCCAAACTGTTGCTGAGATAAACTTCAATATTTAGATTGTTGTACCTGTACAGATAAGACACCTGGATGAGATCAGTTATCCAACTTAATAGGATCAATTTATACTAACCATCATAAGTGAAAAGTAAGTGTATGCTAATGAATTATTTTCATGTATGAAAAACATTTCAATTAATATTTCCTTTTTCTATTGTCCAACAGAAAAGCCACATCTCCACTCAACTGAACAATTGAGTGTATAAATGTTCCAAGTTATTCAAATCATGAATATTTATTCATTTATAAGGGTTTATGAAGTAAAAGGTACCAATTAACAATCTGTAAAAAAAATATAATGCATCTCATTCGGCCACATTAATACTTGTTACCAATTTTAGAAAATGAAATTCAAATGATGATACAATACAAGTTGCATGATAATCTTTGTCAACGAAATAAGGCTTTTTCACTTTTCTGCTTCTACAAAAGTATATGTACTTCTACCTAAAGAACAAATCTGATATATTTGTCCAAGTCTACAAGATGTTAGCAGCTCTGGTAATTGATATTATAGTAAATCATGACTAATTTGTTGGCAGTAACATAACTTGCTCACTCTTATTTAAGAAATTTTTTTTTTTTTTTTTTAATAAAAGTTTCACTTCCTTTTGAACCACATTTACATATTACATTGCTGCACACTGTCAGACAAGAGCCACTAAAATCATTCAAAGGAAGAAGCTCCCCAGACTAAATGAATGGATAGCCAGCAGCTTGCTGTATCATGCAGCCAGCAGTGGCCAAAGAAATGCTCTGCCTCCGAGAAATGTTCAAGCTTTGACTAAAAATCCAATCTGCTCATTTAAACAGTGTGTGTAAGCCTAGAGTGTCTTGGTGTAGGTGGGCGATGACACACAAAGCCACACTGACACACCCAGAGAGAAGTAGAATAAAAAAAGAGATGACTAACCTAACCCACCTGAGCTCGGCTCACAGGGATCAATGTCCTCATCATCGCTTGGACACTCAGCCGATGCCACCAGCAAGTCGTCGGTTGTCTGAAAAGAGAGAGACACATAGTGGAGTGGTGAGGGCATGAAATACTTAGCTCCATGAATGGGGTAAGATGACTCCCACTCAAAACTACCAATAGGGGCGCTTCCAGAGGGTAAGGTTAAGAGGAGCAGGGCAGTTGAGATGTGAATCCAGACAGCTCCACTGTTTGGCTACTGGATTCATCTGTCAACACGGTCACACACTGGCTGGCACTGTAGCAGCTGCTGTACTGCTTTTTAGGCTATACACAATCTAAAAATTAGATCTGATGGGACACTAGACCCTTAAGATTAGTTGTCAGCTCACATGGTCATTTTGGGTTGTAGTGTGTGTCTTTGCATGGCTCTTCAAAGGATTGTTGAGAACAATCACACAACACCTCTGACACTCGCAGGACAAGCAGCCATGAAAGCTTAAAAGGGGAGATGAGAAAACAAGGAGCACCACAGCAGAGGTTGAAATCAATATTTTTCTTCTTCTGATCAACATGATTCAGTATCCCTTTGTCAAAAAAAGCATTCAAAACAAACCAAATCCACGGCATACACACTCCTTCTTCATTATTCTGCTGCCACATCGACTCTATTACCAAGTCTATTTTAGTCTGCTATCAAAGAACCTCCTCACCTGCCAAACATGATACATTTTAACATCTTGGAAAATGGGAAAGGGCAAACAAAAGACCAGAAAAAAGGAAACTGTAAAACATTACCCAGCAATGTTCTTTTATAGCCTCGCTTCAGGCCATTTGATCAGCTCTGCATTAAAGGTCATTTCATTTAAGCATAGCAGCCTCTTCAGAGCCAAGTTACATTTTCGTTTATAAAGTGCTGTTGAAGCAGAATAACGTGCTGCTATATATTTAGCCCTGCACCCCCGCTCAGTCTTCTTGTACTGATAGTTTTAAATATTTACACGCACTTAATTAGATTCAATTCCTGGGACATGCATGAGTGACGAGCACAAAACAAACAGGGTTTGGGGAATCCATCAAGATGGAACATGGCTTTTATTTAATAAGTATTTTTATTTCACTAATGTCCGATTGTGTATCAAAATACATCTGCAAGTTGCATTAGTATTGACTCATCTTAAAGAAATTAAAGGTGATGTCATTTTGCTCAACATCCATTTGGCCTCGCATAATGTGATTTTATTGCGACTGTAACGTCATTTTGTCATTCTGAACATGAACCAGCATCATCTTTACATAATAGACCTGGAAATGATTGATCAAATCCATTAAGGGAGTTGTGGTGGAGAGCTGTTTTTGGTACATCTGTGCCGGGTGAGGCCTAGGGAAGCCTTCCAAATGTAAATTTAATTTGCTGTGCATGAGGCTGATATACAGTGTCGGCCATCCAGATGGCAAAACCGCCAGATCCTAGAGTGCCACATCCATCACTTCAGCCTTGTGATTTGTTTTTCCTGGCGGGAGATCTTGACACTCTGCACTCACTGGCAGAGGTACGGGAATCAAGGAATCAATACCACAGCTCTCTTCTTCCCACCTTACCACTCTCATTCTCTCCTTTTTCTTACCTCTCACATGCCTCTCTCTCTCTCTCTCTCTCTCTCTCTCTCTCTCTCTCTCTCTCTCTCTCTCTCTCTCTCTCTCCAACTCTGTCCTTCAGATTGATATGCACACTGAGAAGAGGAAGCAATGTGATGTGGGTGTACTAGATGTAGGTTAACTCCCCACAGAATAACCTAACCGGAGGTGTATGCCCGTTCATATTTCTATCTTTGTATCTTGTCATTCAAAGCCAGAAAGCTCAAGTTTGCCTCCATAAACCCTATTGCCACATATAAATTCAACAATATATGTGGATACTTGTTTATAAGATAACTTTTGATTTTGTACTTAAAGACAAAGGTCAGTTTTTCATGACCTGTCACCAGATTTTGCAGTGACATATCTCATTCTTTTCTTATGTTTGAGAATGAAAATGTGTTACCAATGAAAATGCCACCGGACATAACGATTACTGGTATGCAACCAAAAACATGTTACACTGATGGATGCTTGAAAATAACTCATCACAACACAAAATAATGTCATCATGCTTTTATACTCCAAATACAACTTGGAGGATATCAAGCAGAAGTTTGGCTCTTGTTTGATCTTATCAAAGTATGAACCTTTTGCTACACTGATAAATGCATCTTGAATGGGTACTTGGATGTAAGCCTCCGAATCAACACCAAAATGAATTCACAGGTTACTGGGTATCTGTCTGCCATGCAGGATTAGTGTGTAGGACGACATTCTGATGTGGCCATGACCTGGCTGAAATCCAATAACATTACCAATTCATGGTGTCCTCCACCAACACTTGGCTTCTTTTTCACCCGTGACAATTCAATGTGGGCTGTGTGAGGGGCTTACCATGTAATTTAGTCACTATGATGAAAACTGACAGGTATCTTGGTTGAGATGCTAAAGAAGGATATTGAAATCTTGAGAGATTTTTAAGAGGAGATGCCCTGAACAACACTTGATATTCATGTGATCATTTTGTTATTGCAGTGGCTTTGGTTCAAAAATAATATTACAGTTGGTGACCGCATCTGAATAGCATCTTTTTTTCTTATATTTTTCCAAAATACTGTAAGCTATGAGGAATGTTCATTAGCACAGAAGAGTCAAGTTTACTGATGCGAAAACATTATACCCACAGGAATGATGCCCCAGTAGATAGATGTATAAACAAGATGTACCTGTAGTTTATTTTATGAAGGCAGTTCCAAAATGCTAAAAGCAAAAGCTTGAAGCTTGCAAAGCATCATTAATCTAGCGGTAAAGTGCTGAAGCCACAGTGAACCTACAGCACAGCTCATTTATCTGCTTCTGCTCAGAGCAGCAGAGAGTGTGCTCCTATGAGATGTGCTGAGGAAATCTGGAGAGACAGCTGGTAGTATGAAACACAGAGAAAGGGAAACGTGAAAAAAAAACAACAAGAAATTCTGAAGAGAGAAAATGGGTTTGTAGTGTTTGTAAAATGTCTCTGGCAATGTTGGTAGTTTCTAAGTACAGAAACTATTCCAGAAGTGGCCATAGGAGCTATGTGCATAGACAAATAAATCTCAGTAAACGTTTTAAAGAAGTAAAGCTATTTATTGACTGACCTTAGCTCATGCAGTGATTGAACCATCAAAGAGGATGTAGACCAGGAAATTCCAACCTGACTCAGCCGAAGTAGCCCTAGTGCTAGGGCACTGTCATGCTGGTTTTCAATCTCTAAGGATTGATAATGGTCCTTCTTAATGAGATGTCCAGGCCGAGCCATGCTCGGCAATGTGTTCACAATAGCTGAGTCAGCAGTCTAATTTTGCTGGACACTAGGTTATCTACAACTCCACAAAGCACTTATCTTTTCCCCACAAACACTCCCCTGCACGTCTGTGGCCAATGCCACTCACTAATAAGTACTATATGGAGGAGGTGTTGTTACTATAATGTACTACATTTGAACATCTCTCCCCTGAATGCATGTTTCCCCTCTTAATCCTGCCCTGTGGCGGCAGGAAGGGAGTGAGGAAGGGAGTGAGGAAGGGGAGGGCTGCTCTTTGGGGAGGATGCTACTGCGCTGGTACTCGAGTGCAAGAGACACCTTCTCTGTGATAACCTGTTGGCTTGTCTCTATGGAGAGCCGTGGGTTTTCACATTGTTTTCTCTCTGGTCTAATTTGATGAATGCTCTCTGGCACACAACATGTCTCTTTGGAGACGGGCTGAAAGTCAGGAGGACACTGAAGGCATCTGAAGGGTTTATCTGAAGCATGCCTCTGCTGTCCTGGTAATGTATTCCACTGAGGATGCTTGCTGTTTTCTTTTGCCTTTCTGAGTTTTTTTTTTCTTCTTTCTTTTAGCTTTTCTCCAGTAAGCCCTCTATTTTACCCAAAGTAAGTTATTTTGCAGATGCAAATAACAACAGTTTTCTACTCAGTGCATACTTTTGTCCCATTTGTTGTAAATCCAAATATTTCTTCAGAATGCCACTAACGCTTTGCCACTATCAATGAGCAAAATCTGGGGTGGATTGAATAATCAAATATAAGAGGGCTGTCAACACATAGTATTTTCACAAAACAAGCCTTGCTGTTTTTCAAACTGCATGCACACCTACAAATGGAGCTTCAAGACTTAGACCAAATTTTGTTTAACTACATTTGTTTCTTAATGCCCATATAGTGTACGCTCCATCAGATGTAAGTACCCCAGTAAATAACTGTTTCCCTGGGGCTGACAACACTAAGCAAAGACCTCACAATGAAAAAATTACAGACAGCAGAGATAGACTGCATTGAGATGCTTTTTATCAAGGCCATATAAAAAACGCGTTATGTGAAACATCTGTCTATCATACACTTCATTATATCTAGCTTAAGTGTAACATCCAAGTGACAACAAGGGGACTTTGAAGCTTCACTCTAAATCAAGCACATGCAAATGGTCACTTGGTTGCCCCTGTTCCTTGTTTCAAGGTGAGAAAAAGCAAAGGCATTAATGTTTGTTAAAATGTACAAGTATACAATTACTCCCTTTTATTAAATTAGCTGCCATAATTCTCTCAAATCCTTATGGTAAATGGGCTGAGTAATAATTTGACCCTCTGGTCGTGAGGATGAATTTTTTATGACCCTCGCAGTGTTCACATTTGTTATTCTCTGGTAGAAATGAATGTTTCAAAATTGCTTCACATTTTGTCATCAACATGTGTGGCGTGTGTGTGTGTGTGTGTGTGTGTGTGTGTGTGTGTGTGTGTGTGTGTGTGTGTGTGTGTGTGTGTGTGTGTGTGTGTGCATGTGTGTGTATTCATATGTTTCAGCGTGTTCCATTGTTTATCATGCTTTCATTATTTACACTGAAAGTGGCCAGCTCGGGTCTGCATATGACCAGAGTTGCAATGTGCACAAACTAATTGGGGGGAGTTTGTTGTCCTAAGTTTTAGTCTTGCAACAACACATCATTAGTGAACCAGGAAAAGTGAGAGAAAGAAAGAGAGGGAAGGAGCGAGGCGGAGGGACAGCAGATAGGGGTGGCTCATCGTGAGACATAGGCTGAAGAATATACCCCCTTTCTCTTACACTGGGCTTATCTCACCTTAAAGGCTCTGTTATACAAAACTACAGCCTATAACAATGAAATGGTGGCCAGCACTTTTTTATGATCTGAGTACATACTCTCTATTTACCCATGGCAGCTATCATCCTGCAGCTGCAGTTCTTATCAGAACGCCTGATGACATCCAAGTATCTAACTTAGCACCCTGGAACTAGGTCGATGTTGATGAATAATTTAGTCCCAGATGCTCAATAGATTCCAACTGAATAATGAAGGCGTGTGGGCCTCTCAGACTGCAAGTTCGGCTCAGTGTATTGCCTGGCCTTCGCCCACACTCTTCCTGCTGCTGGCCTGCCAAGCTGTCAATGTTATGGCCTCACACAGATTCTGACTTGTATAGCTGAGAGACAATGGAGATGGCGTTATTGCTGTCACAGCTCGCTATATGGGAAACACAGATGTAGAGATGCATATAAGATACACATTGTGTATAGAATACTTAGCATATTAAAAATGATCCAAAATTTGCCAAGCTGTTTCTTTTAGCAGTTAGTTAACAGATGCACTGATGCAAGACTTCATGGTGACACAACAGATTGCCACTGTAACTGAGAGGGGCATGATGAACAATAGGGAACAACAGCACTGAGTAAAAATTTAGCTAATCTCCACTGTATCCTCAACGAAGAGGATTTCCAATTAGATTCTGGTATTTTCTACAAATAGATCAACAAAGCATTCAAACAGGCAGCATCACAACCATCAGTCAAAATAAATAAAATAAAAAACAGAACCCAAAACATATGCAAAAGAGAAATGAAGAGGACATAATTCACAATTATTTCTGCCAGAAAAACAATTGTTGAGATGCAACTGAAATGCTGTAAATGGCTATAATGGCAGTCATCATAACAACAAAGTCTGCATCAGAAGATATTGCAATTAACAGCATAAGCAGAACAGATGAGGAGTCTCCAGATCACACAGCTTGACCTGTTGATACACAGAGGACCTCTCACTAAATGAAGAAGATAAATACTAAACACACTATTTATTTGGAAAGGTAATTGGGTAAGATGAGCTTTGAAACTATATTGCAATCTTTGGATTAACAAACCTATTCTTTAAACAAGAAAACAACTGAATCAAATGCTGTTTCTTTTTTCCCTAATCACAACTGTCAGTGAACACAAGAGGTATTGTACTGCTCTGGATATGAGCAGAGGAACAGTCTGTAGGTAGTGTGATCTTCAGAGTGCCTGAAAATTCATGCAAAATGATTCTGACATTTCTCAAAGGCAATTAACTCTGAATAATTGGTATGTACTTCTCTCTCTTTTCACTTGCTTGTGCATGCAGTAGTGTAAAAGAGATCGTGGTGGACAGCTGTTTTCACTTGCTCAGTTATGAGACACTGTGCCTTTTGGGAGAAGGGCTTTGCTTTTTATAAAACGGGGCAGCTGTTGCTGCAACTGGACCTCAGGCTGAGTATCAGAGTGTCATTAAAAAAGAATGGTCGGAGGCTCTCCGTCTCTTCCCTGGGTACCCACATGTTTCCGGCTTGCCATGCATCTTTCTCAAGGCTGAAGTCACCATACCCCAGACAGTCTAACAAGGCACTGGGAGGTAACTTCATACACGTGATACATGCACAGCAAGCACCGTAGAAACATACAAGCAATACTGGCATATTCTCAATTCAAAGGGGGAATTCTAAAATGTCTGTGCTATAATGAAATGAAGGTTTCCTTTTTAGTTATATCTCTATCCTCCCTAAAAAACTACCCATACATCATTGTCTACTACTCTGCAACAATAAAATGAAAGCACAGATATCTGTTCACATTTTAATACAAACACAGATTTACAACACTACAATGCTTATGCGGTTAGAATAAATTATAGCACATATTTCAATGAACAGCCGGACCACTTTTAATTAACTTTTAATACTGTGGCAGTTCCTTCAAGTTACCATTATTAGATCAGAAGTGATTATGTAAAGATACACATTTTGCAAAATATGTCCACTTGCCCAATAAGGGGTTAAGTGTACGTGGATGTTACATTATCACTTACTGTGTAAAGGTCCCTGGTAATGAGATACTCACTGTGAGAAAGGAAAGAAAATGAATTGACTAGATTTGACTTTCCATGGAATGAGAGCAGTGACAGGGCAATTGCTAGTTTGGTCCTCAAAAGCTTTTGCGGCATGAAATTAAAGGGTGTATTTCAGAGAGTGATGCACGGGGACAGGTAGGAGCTAATGTAGGAGTGTATAGGTGTAGTGTAAAAGACATATATATGAGGTAATTGCAGAACTGCTTTAAAATGTACAGATGCCTGTGCCCTCATTAAACGTGCTCCCTCTCGGGAGCCTAAGAACACTGCTTTCTGAGGACTCCTTCTAATGTGGCTCATTCAAGGCAACCCTTTGTAGATGTTCCTCAAGTCCCCCTCAGGACTCATGTTCAGCTTATTTTCCTGGAACAGTCATCTGCATGGCCTTAATGCAAATTCAAGACGGTATGATGTGACGCCGACACGGAATTAACCAAGAAAGTTGTCTGGCTGCGAGGGAGGAAACACACAGTCTGCTTCCCAGTCAATGTCTGCGTCACACAATCAGCATGTCAACTTCTGACGCACAGTGAACCGTGTGACTGGTGCCTAAATCATGGTCTCTGGCGGCTCAAGTCATTCTGTGTGATGTATGATAAACAGTTGATATTTTGATTTCTAATTGAGCGTGACACATATTATTTATTATGAGGAATACATAAATAATGTGCACACAATATGGATAAGTGCCTGTATTCACCTCACAGTGCACAGGGAGTGCATGTTGAGCGGCTGCAATGTAGTATACAGCTTCTAGCATATTACACAGGAGAAGGCTGGATGCCTTCTGTTAGCTACATGCTCTAAATGATAAAATCTTAATATGATATTCATAAGACACTATCTGCTTCCATCTACCTCCTACGCTTCCCTCCTCATGTTCTCTCATTTCATCTGTCTCTTGCCTGTGCATAAACACTGCTCCATAGAAGTATATTACATGGCTGACTTTGTCCCTCCCCCTTATCCTTGCTTTCACACTTCTCAGATAAATGAGATCTGTCAGCATTGAAGCATTTTCCCCTCTGGATGCCCTGATATTTTTGTTATCTGAAATCGAATCTGGAGCTCTGTGCATGTCTGTAGCTTGCCTTGGTGGTAATCTGGCCTGAGAGCAGAGAACTGCCCAGAAGGAATATCATATACTAAGAATAAGCTGAGCGACATGGGGAGCATAACAATTACCAGAGAATAGCTTGTGATCATGGAGCTTTCTATCTAAATGCTAACATACAAACACTTGTCATTTTGTGGAAATAGTTTGGTTCAAGCCAAAGAGACTACGTAATTCTTCATTTTCATGTCCCCTTGCCTGGAAATCTAAAAATAGATGACGAATCTAAGCTTGTGGCTGTGTGTGTTTTGAGAAAGGGAGCACAGAAGAGGAAGAGATATGCCGCCTGGTCACAAATCACTGTCTCACTGACTTTACCTGCGTCTTGACATGTAGTCCCAGTCCCTCATGAGGTGACAGAAACAAATTTGTCATCCTAATATAGATGCCATCATTGCTGAGATGAATGGACTGAGGCTTAATTCCCATGTGTAACGTTTGCAAAAACATGACACAAGGAAAGGGGAAGAGCTGCTTTGCCCTACAACAGCGGACCAGGTCGCCTGTAGCTCCCACATAGAATCATCATAATCAGATCCCCTTCCTGCAGTTTGGGACTTGTCATTCATAAAAATTGCTATAAACCAATGACCAATTGCTTCAGACAGCCAAGAGAAATAAAATGAATCTGAAAGTCACGATATAAATAATGAGAATGAATAACTGGCAGCTAAAGTTGGTCCAAATTGACAGGATCAAGCAAACTGATTTTATATCAGTGATCCATCCCATTGCCTGTGAAGATTTCATGATTGAACTTCATAGCTGGATGTGCTCTCAAGACTACTACGCAGAATACTGCATCTTTTTTTTTGTTTGTTTGTTTCAGTTAAATCTCTCTGAAAGGTTACAACATAAACCTCAAATGTTGAAGCAGCCTCTTTTTGGACATTTACCTGAACAAACTCACTCTCTGATAAAAAAAAAAAATTCAAGCAGACAAATAATCCACCACTTAACCTTGTGTAATCCCAACTCATTTCTTTTCAAATCAATTCTTTGTGTGCAGACATAAACAACACAACTTAAACACCAATAAAATAAATACATCCTAAATAAACAAAAGCTGCTTTCCTTTTTTGTAGCACTTAAGTGAGCAGAAATAACATATATAAAATTAAAAAAGCATTCATATAAAGTAAAATGCTTCTTGTTTGATATGAGTACTTTATTGTATGCTGTTTAACATTTTCAATGTTATTCACTACCACTTTTATTTGAACATTAAGTATAGAGTGTGTGATGACTTGTCCTTTAAAATGACAGAAAAAAAACAAAAAACTTTTACAGTACATAACCCCGGGGGAGGTTATACTTTTCCCTATCGTGTTACGCTAAACTAACCACCTGCTATTTGTTGCTTTGTGTTTATTGCAGTAGAAATCAGTATCTAAATCTCTCCAAACAACCAAGAGTATTTCCTGAAAATGTCAAACAATACCTTTAGATAAATTGATTTATTTGCCAAAGCTACTTCTCTATTACTTTTTCAGCAACAAACACACAGACTGTGTTGGCTCACTTGTAGATGTAATTTCATTTCTGCACCACCTGGAATTTGTGTTAGTTTAATCTAATCTGGTAATGATGTTACTTCATATTATCCTTCCATCCCTAAGCTTACCTGTATAGTATCCTTGATGTGGTGTCGAGATGGCTGCTACTTGAATAGAAGCAGCTATCTCTTGATATGTGCACCGTGCAACTTTAACCTTATTTTGCTGTGAAATTATTTGCTTTATCTGAGGATACGAGAGTTGATGTATTACTTTCGTGGCAAGTATTAAAATGTCACATTTGAGTCCCACTGCTTGTAGCATTCATTAATAAAGTTGCTGTTGGATGCATAAGCTAGTTTGTGTCTCACACCGTCTATCAGTTTCCGAAGTAAATGTTGTTAAAAATTTAGAGGGCTCAGCACAGCTCACTGAGCAGTTGGCACATAGCTCATGTCCATGAATGTGAAGTATAAACCAGGTGATTGCAGAACCCTGCAAATGTGGGTACTTGCTGTGGGGACGAACTGTATCGTGTTTAACAGTCAGTGGAGGGGTAGATTCATTTGCTACAAATCACAACAGCAACTGTCCTGAGAGGCAACGATATGGTATTTAAAATGAGCTGTAAAGGTGTCACTGTTGGTTTCTCCCCCACACAAAAAAACTGACATTGTAAAATAACATTCACAGTGCGTAGGTTTTATTCTTGTCATCCAAACAGATTTAGTAGGACAATCTGTAGTCCTCTTAGAGGCTGCGAGTAGTGCAAAACCTGCAAAAGCAAATATGCTTCTTTGTTGTCTCCTTTAATAATAGCTGTTACATTGATGAACTTGGCTTCAAACTTCAAAACAAGCAAATACAAAGTCACCACAGGAAGACGAGGCATACTGTCTTGTCCTGATCATCCACCTGCTGCAGAGAAGCGTGTCACTGCTGTCAGCTTCTGAAAGATGCAGTCATTCATTTAATCAAGGGAACACATGTTGACACACACTGGTATGTTTGTTTTCACCCCTGCCAAGGTGGACTGTATGTCCATAGCACAATGTTGAAGGGCAGTCTCCATAATAGCCCCCAGTAACACTAAAATGATGGATTTGGTCTGTCCTGAGGAGTCAGTGTCGTGGGGCTTGAGGCCACTGCAGGTCTTCAGTGTTTTCTCCTTTGCCATCTGTTAGCACGAGGTGGGCTAAAACCGTGACCAGATCAGTGGCAACACCCAACAGGACCACCCTCCCACCCCAAAAATCCCCCCCCAAACTGACACATCACTTCCGGAAACAATAGCGAAGGAGGTCAGCGGGACAAGCTATGTGGAAAGGCATCCAACAACATAACTTGTTTTTAAATATATAAACTCAGGACATTATCGTTGCTGTGCAATGAGAAGCTGCAGAATTACCTGCTGTGAATCCACTTTGTACTGCTTTGGGAGTTGTGAGTTAAAAAAAAAAGTAATATTAATAATACAAAAAAAAATACATATATATCAGTGACATGCATGCCGGGTAGGCAGTGCATACCCAAGGCTGAATTGAAATCAATGAAATATTCATTTTGATTATTTGTTTTAATTATAATATAATTAATTATGATTTCCTGTTCAATTTCCGGTAGCTTACAGTACCTATAGGTTTGACTATAATGACTCAACACCACTATCTCCTGGTATGGCAGAGAGGCTGCACAAGTCACACACTCCTGATGTCTTACTGTGAAGGCCACACCCTCTCCCAAAGGCCACACCCCCTCCTGAAGGCACAGAGTTGCTTTGCCTTTGCTTGTCATATCCAGTGTATGGATGTGTTTGTACATGCGTATTCAGTTCCCCAATATGAAAATCATTTACGTAAAAAGGCAGGTCGCTATGCTGGCTTTGTAAGTAATGCTATATGTATTTTCAGAGTGCATTCGTGAATTGACACAGCGCTGCTACCCTGTCTAGCTAGTTGGCGGGTTAACAGATAGGATGACCGCGCAAGAGACGATACAGACAACTTTCTTTTGAGGAAAAACACCAGCTTTTAAACGATGGGAAACCAATACCTGAGCTTCTCTGTGTTTCCAACATAAACAGCGGATGCGCTGCCATGTCATGAGATACATCTTGTAGGGAGAGTATGGAGACTGCTATTGAATAATTGTTTAGGCTTCTTTAATGGTGTTTTACGATCTTGATTTTGTTAGATTAACATGTTGCCAGCCGAAACATGCAATGCATTATGGGAGTTGGGTTGGCGGTGTTTCAAATGTCTTTATTTGGGATTATATTAGGCTTGTTAGTGTTGGTAATGATTGCGTTGTGTTTTTGTTGTTTAGTTCATGGAGTTAGTTAGTTTATCTAGTTTAATTTAATTTAATATTTGGAAGTTGGCAACCAGGAACTTGAAAAACCAATATGTTCTCTTTTTCTTAAGCCTAGAGAGAGTATATCAGTAGCATGATGGTCAATCCCATATATCTGCATTGCGGGGGAAATCTTATCCTGAAGATGTTTTCTTTCTCTGAATAATTGAAGGCCCCTCAAGCTTACAGGGCACTGACACTCAAACCAAACACTGCAGCATGTTGCTAAGTCTGAGACAATTTGTTTTAATATCTTCAAATTTAATAACAGTTATCTAACATAGCTGAACCCTTGCTGATTTTTCTTTGCCCTCTTTTAGTACTTCAGTCATTTTTCAGTTTTCAGTGCATGGATCTGGTTTATAATTGGTGAGTGAACAGAGGTAGAATGTGCCGGGAGTGCAAGATGGCTGATTCTCATTTTACAATAAGATCTGCCTCCCGATGAGTTGAAGGAAACGGTTCCACTTGGTTAGCAATGTGACAAGCAATTCCTAATACAAATATGAAAAGGCAACTAAAAGGGGGAGTGTAATCATTTTACAAATCAGTAATTTCCCATTTATCCTCACCCAGTCCAGCAATAATAATGCCACAAAACAGGTTCTGATTAAATTCAGTGAAAGTTACACAAAATAAACAAAGTCTGTTCAAAGCGCCCTGAAAAGGAAATTTTACTGGATTTTTGATATATATCTATGTGATAATGTTACAATGCATCATAAAGACAATTAATGTGTGTTTATTAGTCACTGTGTTTATTAGTCACTGAAATAAATGCAAATTAGATGGTTGGAATGGTGATATGAAATATTTATATAGGAAAGTGATATTTTGTTCTTTTTTTAAATGTGCTTCCATTTATTCATGGCAAATTTATTCTAATAGGATGTAGATACACCTCAGTATCATCCCTACATCTGTTGCAAACCAGCAAGGCAGACTTTGCATTTTACTGGTCTGCAATCTGAGTTCATTGACGGCCAAACTGAAATATCCTGGCTTGAATAAGTTGCACGCTACCACACATTCTGTCAGGTTTTCCAAAGACATTTACTCGAAAGCTATTTAAAAAATAAACCACATAAACAAACACAACGCAAGCCGTTTCCATTGCTTCTATTTATGTTTTCTGCGCACTATGACGAGGACCGCTCTGCTATGCACAGCATTTGACTTGTGACATTTTCAAGGTTCTGATTTTATTGACAATAAAATCCAGCACCTGGACCAGGAATGTCATCTCGTCGGTTTGATCACCACGTTGATCATTGACCGTGCATTTTATATACTGAGTGAGGTGTCTGCGGATCACATCCAGTTTCTGTGTTATGCAAGAATCAGCATAACGCCAGGGGCTGAATTTATGAGTCTGGATAGGACCCCATACTTCATATTTCAAATCTACTTCCAAGAAGAAAAAAAATCTTATATTGGGACCAATGAAGTACAACTCTGTTTTCAACAGCAGGTTGCTCAATTTAAAATTTGGAGGTGGTCCTAGATTTAGGTTATAGTTATTTTACAGGGAAACAGATGGCACAAATAATTTGCAAAGCCAAAATGCAAGGATTTGTATTCATATTAGCACTGTGAGACATTTCCTTTGGTTGCAGTAGTTTGGGTCCTATCAAACATACAACTTTATTCCACTTAATAATAATTGACTATATCTTACACAATTCTTTTTTTTTCTTGACTTTAGTAATTGATCATTAATTTTTGACAGCCTATTTAGTTTGGATCCATAAAGACAGGAGTTCAGGATTTTTTGTGACCATTTTTTAGATTGTACTTAAAAAGAGTGATCTTCATTAAAAAAAGGAAAGAAAGAAAAAAAGAGTATATCTAATGCCTATACAATTGAACAAACAGAGTTATTGTAAAGCTAATGAATGAATACAAAAAAAACTATACTTACATGAAGAAAACACTCACATAAGATAACAACCAGGTCTGAATCTGGGAACATGCAGGATTAGCAATAGATCTAGGCTGCAAAGGCTTATTGCAGCCCCGATTTGTAAAACAATAATCCCGACAGTATCAGAGGTATCACAACAATGCCTAAAGGTAGTACTAGACGAATGAAGAGAGACACTGCATGGGTGATTATACAGGAAAAGAAGCTGCAGAATGAGCAGTTATTGAGTGCTAAGTTAGAGAGTGTTTTTCACAGCAAATATTATTGTGACCCTAAATTTATCACAGAGTGTTTGTCGGAGTCAACAGAAAAGGGCTGGAAGGTACCCAAACACTGCACTGAAGGTGTAGCAATGCCGCATGTCAAATCTTTGATTATCCCCGGGAATTACAGACAGGTCAGGTTTCTGATCTTAGTTGCAGAGACCAAGACAAACAGAGCCACTCCAAGCCATTTCAGCCTGAGATGAACTATGTGCTGTGAGTACAGATGAAATGGCCGACACAATGTGTTTTGAATGTCCCTCACTTCCCCCGAATGGCCATTACACCCACCTCAACTCAGGGTTAATCAGAAGCACTGGGGGCAATTGGCTATTTTGTGGCAGTGATGTGACACAGTGACCATTTACTCTCCCCGGGGCAGGCCATAATCTACATTTCTTGATTTTTCACAAGCAAGAAGCTATAAAACTGAAACTGTACAAGTTAAAAGGTTATGAAAGGAACACGGAAAGAATGAAATGTCAAAAGAGGTGAAAAATAACTGTCACAATTGAGGAAGGACTGTCTTACATTTGATATTCAAGGTCTCTGGAGCAGGCATTTTAATAACTCCAGTGATCCTCTGGACTCTTTCTTTTAAGATGTCCTTTTTTTTTTACTTGTTCGGAGGAAAGATGTAGTGTCAGACAGAGGGGCGAGCTAACATTAATGGTTAATATATGTCGTGTCTTTGGCATGGTTTATGGTAGATTTACATTTTTGATCCATGCAACAGAAAGAAAAAAAACAACAACAACAATTCTACACGAATCACATCGAAACCAATAATAATAATTGAAGGAATGTTGTTAAATAATTAAAACAAGCTGTGTTGAACTATTGCTTGAGTGTGTTTGCAAGGTTGGATAAATCACTTATTTATTCAATTATGAAACACGACTGACAATTAATTTGGAGTGTTATAAATATAAAAGGCAGAAAAGGGTTATTAACACCAGAGTTGAAATGTGAGTCCTAATTGCTACCAAATTAAGACCCACTGCAGAACACATATCAAAGTGTGTGGTCTACATACTAATGTATTCCCAAGACAACGCCAAAGACATAAAACACTGTTGCAGAATGTTTTCTTAGGGAGCACGCTGTCCTTGTGTTTCGAGTGCATAACTGGAGAGGATGTTTCTGCAGACAACTGCAGTGATTGGTGGATGGCAGACACATACTGAGAAGGTTTGTGAGATTTATACACTGTATGTGCACTGGCCAGGGTTGATAATACGGAGTCGTGTAGGTGAGGATCCATCACTGTCAAAAGCTCTCAATGGCTCTTCTAGATAGCAGACATTTGTCTTTTTCCCTCACAGGGATGGTGAACAACTTCATAGGGCTCTATCTCTTAAGCCGTATATGGTTGTGATTAAGTTTCATCTAATATCTGCCTTTTTCCGATTCGACATGTTCCTTGAAAACACACAACACCTTCAGAAACATGACATTCAAATCCAAAAGTTACACTTTTGCAGCAGCTGTTATGAAATCATTCTACATAAATGTCCATATTTCAAATGCATTTTTAACAGCCTTTTCCCTCTATTTTCTCACCAATGTGACACCATGTGTTGCATTCCAAATTACGAGAGGTAAATAATCACAGAATTCAACTTTTTAAGAGCAACAAGGGGACAGACTCACTAGCTATGAGATTAAGTACATGAGGCTGACAAAGCAATAGTCCAGATCCTACGAGAGATATGAGTACAATTTCTTGGAGTGTATATGAGTGTGGGTAGGTGGATTACTGTTTGTGAATGCATACACAAGTGCATTATTGTTTAATTGGAAGTGACCAGGCACTGCTGTGCGGAGCAGACACTTCATAAGGAAATGACAACCCAGTCTGGACAATAAGCTACTTCCCCCACACTGCGGCAGGAAGCTCTCCACAGAGCAAAAGCCACAACTGAAACAATCCCACCAAACTTTTGAGTCTCACAGAACTTTGAAGAGTTGTTTAAAAAACAATAACACCAATTCAAAGTTCTGTTGACATTTACTGCTATTATAACGGAGTGGACTTAAAGTCTTGTAACTGAAACAATCTAATTATTCCCTGAATCAAATGTATTATTCAAATTATGATTAAAACAACAATTGTGACTCATCACTTTTTCCCATGGTGCATGTTTTTCCTCAATGTGCCAGTGTGCTCCAAGATGATAATATTCTTGTTAATAAAGCATGAGTGGACACCCAGTGGCTTGAGAAGAATGACATTAATGTAATGTTACCCATAAGAGAAGGCCCACAGTATTCAATAACAATATAACCCTACTCAAGCATTTAGAGAACTTTTTGATGGCACACCTGAGACGGCACACAGAAGAAGATCATTACTGTAATGATGATTAGCAATGACTTTACCCTTGGAAATAACTGAGCCAATGCAAATAGACACTACCTCAAACTGTACAACCGGCGTCAATGAAAGATGACATTGTAGTCGAATTTGGTGGACAGTAAGTCTGCCGATGTTGGCCACACATTCAGTTTTTGTTTTTTTTGTTTATCGGAAGCATGTATCAGGTCGATAATTGATCAGAGACTGTTAGTAAAATAATTATTAACATGAGTAAATCCTGCACTGTGTCATTTACCATTCTTTCATTAATAAAAGCCTGATTTTGACTTTATTTAGTACACATTCAGTGGAAGATACATTCAATTATGCTCACAAAAATAGTTTTAGCCACTTACGCATTATTTGTATCTCTTTCTACCTAAAGAAATTGGTTCCCTGAATCTAAGCATTGAGGGGCTTCAGGAGCTTTAATGGCTATTTTCTGTCACTAAGTGTTGTATCCCTTGCAACTTCACAGTTCTATATGTAGACGTGACATCCAATTTATTGTTATATACTATCCCACTATTGTATGTGTTTTTAATTGAGTAAAATTCAGTTTTGAAAAAGGTTTTAATGTTATCTTGTATATTAATGCATTTTTTGTAGTTGCATTCACAAAGGCAAACCCCTCTTTCTCTCAGTTTTACCAATTACTCTATGCATACTTTTAAAATGCATTTTCGCATTGTTTCATATTTTCTATTTCCTTTTTAAGTCCCCTTGATTGTCCAAAACTGCATGAACAGTGCCATATATATCAGGTGTGACTGATCGATTGTTGCACAATAAGAGGTGACTATTCAGTGAAATGATCTTGGATCCACTTCCCTGCTATGACAGAACAGTTAAAATTATTCAAAGAACCATTTTAAGCTGCAGTGGTCATAGCCCCAAACTGCTGCTGCCTTTTGTTAGCCATTATATTTCCACCGGGACCACCGATACTAAAAATGTATGTGTCCCAGTAATAAGGCTCTCAGGATATAAAAGCATTCAGTGAGCTGCATTCGCCATCAGAGGGGAGATGGAACAGCTGGACAATGATTAAAACGCTGACTATTCAGGAGAAAAGGCAGTGAATGCATCGTCTCTTTTTACTGAGACCAGACATGATGTCTTTCTAAGTGTAGCGTCCTGCAACAGAAATGTCCTGCCGCTCCAGCTCACCATGGGAAGGTCGTCACGTTGAATCAGAGTGAGCACGATGACATATCCCTCCGCACACGTTTTTGCATGCCTCATTCATCTCTCTTCCTACATCACCGAGCAGCGCTTTAATCCTGTGACCTTTTTTTTTTTTCCCCCCCAATATGAATGCATAAAATAAAACTCAAACCACATTGTTGGCCTTGACTATTCTCTTTTTTCCAATCGTTTGTATGTCACTTTGCACAGGTTAACAGAAGAAAACATGTCTAAATCTAATTAGATACAAGTTATTAACACTTAATACCTCTAAATCCTGACTGACGGTATACTAAACCAAAGGAAGAAAGAAATCTGAAGTATCATCAAGTTTGGACAAACTTCTTCCATCAAAAACAGTAACCGCATAGATGGTCGCTACAGGTCAACTTGTTGCCGATCAGCACATTCATCTAGTTTCTATAATGCTCATAATTTCATGTGACAGTACAAGATATACATTTCTTTCTCATAACACCCATCCCCGTATTGTTCTCCATGGTCATCATGATCATTTATATCTTCTTTTTCTTCTCTTGAGATGAAAAGGCAACCATTCATCTCGTGAAACGTGTTCCTTTCCTCTAGTCTCTCGGTTCCTCAGTGGTAATTTATAACGCTGCACGTTGCTGGTGTGTAATTATAGTCTATTGTCTAATATTTCACCTGGATTACATGCTTGTTCCATGGTTCAAAAGCCACGCTTTGTCCGAGCGAAAGCTATTCCGCACGATCGATATTTATGATTGCAATATCTGTCAGCCTGTGTAGACCCTTTCAAAAACTGTTATCATAGTTTTGGTTCAGACAGACTTAGGAGGACAGCCAGTAACGTGGAGTCTTTATGGCTGCTTAGTTGACAGCAGGGCTCAGATTTCTTTGTGGGAGTTTGTCATTTCTGTACTCTAGATGTGGGTTGAATGAACTGAAAGGATAATTTGACATTTTCTTTCAATATGGTTCATCTTTTAATAAAAAAAAAAAATCTTTGAAACTAATGCTGAAATTTGGCTGCCTAGATGCAGCTACATTTAAGGTTTAAGGCTTTTAAAGCTTCCTTTTTTAGAATGAGTACAAGCTCTGATGCCAAAGTAAATTAATTGTGTTTAAAGCTACATTCAATGAAACCAGACGCTGAAATGTTTCAGACTGAATGGCGTGTGTATTGTCACAACAAAATTAAAATAATGACAAAGTTAAGTAATCTGTCATAAAGGAATATAAATCATCTGATTTTAAATGTGTGTATGTATTCCAATATGAAGCTGATCCCACCCCCTCCTTGAGATGCTTTAATTTGCCTTTACCAAATCCGATTAACTCCAAAAAAGTTAAATCCAGAATGATTTTAAACTATATTTGTAAAAACTGATTAAGCACAGATTAAATGGTCATTTTCGTCTATCATTAATTCTAAATACTCTTACTGTGCAACAAACTCACACAGTTTAAGGAATTTACTCTGAACATTTTAAAATTACACATGCTCTCCCTCATGTTATTTCTTGTATTTACTTTTATTTTCTTAGAACCATAACTTTTAAACTATTTATGATACTTAGAAAATACTAAACCTATGAATAATTCTACAACCAAAGAATCAAAATAAATCCAGGCCCTTTAGTAATAATAATGGCTTAATAAGCATTCACACAATCACTGGGTAGATGTGAATAACATGGACCTTCAGGTTTAATGTAATGTGTTTAAAAACACGTGAAGCCACTTAAGATAGCTTGATTATTCTGTTGCTGTATACTTTGGCTCACAGGATGATTCATTGACATTTCCATCTATAATTGAGCAGGTGAAAGCACTGGCAGTAAGGATTCAAAGCAAATATGGTAGCTATTCAATCTGAAAAATAAAACTCATAATATATTTCAAAACGGTATTTTTTTTTTAGCAAGAATTATATATTTTTTTCTAATTCACAGTTGGTGATGTTTTGCAAGGATATTAATTTAAAAAATCTGTCTCTCCTTGGCAGCGAGTATGAACAAACAGCCTGATGGGCATTTTATTGGATAGGACACACATTTTGTGTTGCATTGTTTAGTCACACATTGTGACATTTGAGAAGTAATATGCTCCTGCAGATGCTGCAGCGCTCAAGCATGACAGATAAAGATGATGGAGGACCTTTGTGATGGTTATCACTAACACACACATGCAGACACCTCATGGTGCCGTATCTGATTACAAACAGGAGGAATTCTCAACAGTCTGTGGTATGGCTCCCCATAGTGAAAGAACTGTGTTTTGTTTTATTTTTCTAGCCGTTTTTAGGTCAGAGGACTCAAAGAGAATACAGACCTGATATAACCGCCTTCATCACAAAAGATAATAATAATCATCAAAACCAGGATGTGTTTAACCCCAGGTTATGCTTTGAAGGCCACACAATATAGATCAAGCTAAAACAATAATAATAGTGATGACATGGAAAAAAAAAAAAAGAATCACTTCGAGATGATCTTACCTGCTGGGGTTCTCGTGGTGTTGTCTGCTTGACTCTCCTGCTGGACGCTGTGGTGGTGGTGATCTCCATGATGGATGTGGATGTTTCTGAGCGGTTGGCTGTGGTACTGGACTGTGGTGTGATTGAGGAAGGTGACTCCCCCACAAGTCGCACGCTGCCCTGGATCCTTATATTGGGATCCCCCTCTGCAGCCATGTTGAACACCTTCAGGCCATTATAGTAGAGGCCCGAAAGCTGGCCCTGAAAGGATCGACTCCGATCTCGCTCCCAGCCCCCAATCTGTATAGTGGTTTGGCTGTTGAAGATAGTAAGTTGTCGCCCTGTGGGAAAACAATGTTATATACAAGAATGTTGAATTTAAGACTCGGCGACTTTAACTAAACAGGAAAATAAAAACGGACAGAAAGACGGATTATTTGCCCACTGGCTAATGAGACCAATAAATTACGGGCTGTAGAGGCAAACCCTTGTAATTTATTGCAGTTATAATGATGAGTGATGCCTACGAAAAGAAAAGAAGGGGGGAAAAAGCATGTAAAATTAAAAACACACAATTTAGAAAGTTAATGCAGCTTTGCTAAAAACAAAAATAGATATATAAATGCTCTAATCTAACATAATAAAGAGAATAGAGATTAAAACAAGGTAGAAAAAATATGTATTGCTATATATATATATATATATATATATATATATATATCAATACATATTTATCTATCTATATATCTATATGGATGGATATAGATATATATAAAAATATTTCAGATACATTTCAATATTTCTTCTTTGTAACTATTCGTCCTTTTGGCAGCAGCAAGCAAATCAAATGTGAAATTAAACTTTAAGATATGGTTGGGCACATGAAAAACAATCAAAGTAAACTTTTCATGACATCATTATCAAAATGCAGAACAGAAAATAAATAACTGTAACACCAGAACATAACAATGACGGGGGCTAATTTCACATTTTACATGAAAAATATGAATTAGTTACTGAACAATAAACAAAAGAAACAAAGCATGCACTCAGTTTGTTTTATATTACAGTTCATTGATCGAAATCCCTATACATATTTACAATGTCTGTTAAAGGGACTCAAAATTCTGATGCCAATTCATATTGCAAACTATTTATCATTGCTAGCAGTTTAATCAGAAAATATCAAATAACATTACGTGTATATGCACTGAATTGAAAAGTGTTTCAAATAACACACTTTTCGAGTCTGAACTTTTAAATTTATCATTTATGTTTACAACAAAACTATAATAATTTATGCACATTTTAACAATGCCGACATTACACCATTAAGCATATTTATGTTCATATTTACAGTCCCTTTAACCATAAGTTGACAATAAACACGTATTATAATAACTGACACTTATAAAAAATAAATACATTATAAAAAGTATAAAACACTAAAAACTAAATTTAACTGTTCATATTCATTTTATTTTAAAGGTTTACTGAACATTTATTATTTAAGTTTATTATTTACAAAATCTTGTTACAACTCGGTTATGATCAAATTATTTTATTTGAAATTTTAATCAGTGATTTTACCTTTGTCGAGTAGCCATTCGTCAACTACTCGACCAAGTCGGTATGGGATTCGCTGTCTAGCAATCGCCAGGCGTTCGTTATCAATGTTGCCTTTAAAGTTTAAAGAGACATTTCATTGGTTACAATCTGTAAGGTCAAAGGTTAAATATTCATACTTATTGCTGGAGCTATACAACTGCACAAAGCTTTTAAATTTAAAAAAAAAATATTTTAAAAAACAATATTTACCGAAACATTATTTGAACAATCTTTACTCATTTTATTTTATTTTAGCCAACAAATTAGACCTATGTTAATCGAAAAATAAGTCAACTAGCATGTAACTGATTTATCTATGTTAATCATATGTTAATGTAGATATGTAAACCAAAATCACAAATTTATACATAAATTACACAATCTTCACCCCAAATATGTCCATCCCATTACTCATTTCCCCCCTAAATCTTTTTAACTGGCTTTTAAACTAGTTATCACAAGGGAAAACTATCTAATTTATCACTAAATCAACCTTTTATGGGTTAAATAATAAAACAATTCAACATATTACAAAAGCTCACCCCCATTTATCAAAAACCTAATTGACAAAATATGGTCAGCTAGTTTCCATTAAACCATAAACACAGTATACAGTATCAAGTAAAGAGCATCTAGTCAGAGAAAAGGCAGAACATAATGTAAACATAGGTACATTCACAATCAAACCTTTTGATAACACAGCTTTGACAAAAGCTACGAGTCTTAAAGAAGGATACGTCATGAGTCACATTGTGGGGTGCAGTATACACTTTGTAGGCATCAAGAGGCAATAGAATTGCGGTTTACTAAAGGTATCCAGAAAATAGCCAATGGGTGAGAGGAGAAAGAACAACTATGGAAAAAATCCACTCCAAGATTGGAGGCACTCTTTGGCAAACTCTGCATCACCCTTTTGTCAAGGCCAATAACCTCTCCAGAACACAAGACTTTCAGGAAAGTGGCACTGTCTGCGAGTGCTTTCCCCCTTTGTATTGTCTGCTGAGATTGAATTCCGTCAGCTCCATTCTTCCAGCAGATTGACAATGTTTGTCCCATCAACTATATTAATTCAGTTCTGGCAGATAAAAGATCCGGTGGCTAACAATGATTTGGTCCAGATTAGCTTCCAACAGGAAAGGATCACACGGGGTTAACCTTGTAAAAGATGCACAGTTTGTCTGATGAAGGGTCTGAGAGATAAGAAGACGCATATGAAGACATTTTTGAAAGGCATCAGCTTGAATTACTGTAGAGGGTCAGGCTCGAGGGCTGGTCTATATACCTCATGGAATTTGGCTGCAGTCGATTACATTTGAGCACAATGGATGGGGAAAGAGATTTAGTGGAGCACTTCTCCCTTACCATTGACACAAAGAGACAGGTCCCAGCATCATCACAAAGTCACATATAGTATGTTATTTGATTTGATTGGTTTATTGAGGAAGAAACAATTCTCAACAAGGCCCAGTTGTCACACAGCATACTGGACACTGATTTGACTTAATGTCCAATGTTTTATCAATCGATACAGCAACATGAACAACATGGACTATTAACTCTGGGTCTCAAAATGCATTTAATTTAAGAATTATTCTAATTTCTCCCAGTAGCACTATTCTCACTTTTTTTGCTGAATTCCAGCATATTGCACTAGTTAACATGTTACTCGATAAGTAAAGTGTAAAAAGGTACATGCATAACCTGTAATCAGACATTTAAAGTTGATAATCAAAGAAAGCATGATTGAATAGCTGAGCTAAATTTTGAAATTAAATTAGTGCTACTGTGACTTGAAACCTAAAACAATGTATAACAGATGTAAAAGTGCTTCACATTTCTCACAATAACAGTGTATTTCTTTCTACAAGTAACTGCTCTTGCTTGATTCGTGAAAAAACGTAACCATATCAAGTCAGCATAGAAAACTGGTACTTCTGTATGTAGTGATTTTCAAACACACATTTAATAAGTTGAGATGTTATTTTTGCATGACTTAGTTGATAGAGTGGGATGCCTCTCAATTGCAAGGTTGCAGGTTTGATCCCCCATCCATCTATATGTCAAAGTGTCCTTGAGCAAGACACTGAACTCCAAACTGCTCCCAATGGATGGATTGAGCTGCCTTGCATGGCAACTGCCTCTGTTGGTGTGTGAATGTGTGTATGTCAATGTGACACACTATGTAGAACACTTTGTGCTTTGTTACATCAGTGAACTCCATTTTCCATTATTGTAAGATATCAATCCAGTACTTCCCAATACTTCACAAAATCAGTATCAAAAAATGATCTCATTATATATGTCCATATTCTTCATGAGTTTTTGTTTCACATGCACTAAACGTGTCATTGCTGTTTTATCAGAACATTGATGGACTTTGTTAATTCCTGTCACCTCCATTTGTCAGTCATGGGGTGTTAGTTCTGTCACCTCCCCATTTCCTGCTACTGTGACACCTCATCTAAAGAGAGGTCAGCATCAAACTGGGCTCTGGAGAACAGTTAGCCTACAGCTGTTGAGAGGACAGCAAGGACATTGGCGCTGATACTGAAAAAGACTCATACACACTCATAAGTGTGACATATTCCTCATTTTTTTGGATGTAAGTACACTGCTGTGAATGCTGGCTCCATTGGTTGACAATTGTATGCAATATCTGTTGTTTTGTTTTATTACAGTTTAAGTATTTGTTTACAAGAAAACATTTTTATAATGATAAAAAAAAAAAAAAGACAAAATGGAATGTCTGGCATTGAGGCACACAAATGCATATCCCCACACGGAGCATGCAACACTGGGGAAAATCCCTAACTTTTGTGTGCAAAATCATGCTCAAATTTCAAAGACAGTAGCAGTGCACCTGTTTGCTTGCATGCCGTATGGCACGCTGAGTCTATCCTTTCTACTGAAGTTAATTAAGTGTGGATATAATCAAGGTCTGATCGTGTATTGATCCCCACAGTGGGACACTAGAGTGTTAAACAATGCTATCCCCTGGGCTTTGATGCAGCAGCGGAGCCCATTCAGTCTACCCGCGAGAGGCGCTTGCGAGTGCTGCCGAGTGGTGATTCGGTTTGGTATGGGACAGCCTGGCTTATCTCCACCGCCAGACAGCAGCGATTCAGCTGAGCTGTCCCAGCTGACCCACATTGCCCTCACTCACTTGTTTTCTTTTTTTGTTAATAAAGTGGTCAGATAAGGTAGCAGCTTTATCTCATTACAGGTCCTAGGATGCTCGCCACATTAAATGAACAAATGTGCAAATGCTTCCTCTGTTTATGGAGCGGTGAGACTTAAAAAGGAGGAAACTAAACAGAGCTCACTATTATTTTTTATGATTCTGTTTTCTTTTCCTCCTGCTCATGCTGCAGAACTGGCCATTGCACCCTTTTTTAAAGCACCCTCAGTTATGACTGCTCGCTCAATAGGCTGAATAGGCTCATGGATGCAACAGAGGGGAAAAGAAAGCAGACAGGATGGAGCTTTGATGGGTCAAGCTAACCCTCCTCCTCTTGTATCCCACAAATCAGCCTCTACACCGCAAGGTGGAAAAAACAGGACAGAGGGTGAGATCAACATGGGGCCATGGGCGGAGACATATAGAGGTAAAAAGGACAGAAAAAGAGGGGCCAGAGAACTGAAGAGTGGAGTGAAAGACAGACAGTCCTATAAGTGCACCATGCCCTGATAACATAAAAAAAAAAAGAAAAAGAAAAAAAAGAAGGGCAGGGACTTCTCCATTATCTTTGTGTGCTGCGCGTGTTCATTGGGTGTTCCGATAGAATACTGCACTGTACCCTCAGGGCCTGGCAGCATCATTGTGATGGTATTACTTCCATGGCCAAGACTCGAGAGAAGGGCCTGATTTTTTTGTTGCTGCCCAGCCTTGTGTGTATGTGTGTGTCTGTCTGGTGCATAATGAAAGCAGGGCAAGAATAAAGGAAAAAAAGCACTAAACTACAACGCATAAAAAGCTAGCTACGAGTGTGCTTTGCATCTTATATTCTAATAAAAGCACTAAATACTTTTAATGGCCCACAAGTATGCAGTACGAGACTTTTTAATGAGATTACAAGGGCAGCAATAGAGGCTCTGGTGAAGCAATTATTTCCTTGCTTTGAGAATGATCGTTCCCTCCCGTAGAAACTCCTCTCTGTCTTCCTCACTCTGCAGCCATCATTTTTATCTTTGCTGTCTACTCTTATTATAATCACTGTTGATCTGTGAGTGGCCTAAGAGTGGCTGAGGGCTGCTATTATGAATGCGTTAGAGGCATACATGGATACTAATCAAACTACAGGCGAGCTGAGAGAATAATGGCTTTGTGTGCTGGGGTGAGGGGAGGAACTGCACAGTAATTGTGATTAGATGTAATTAGTCTGCTACGAGCCTAATAAGGTAGCTGGACTTGGCAGTGTCGCTGATGCATGATTGGTGGGGATAAGATGGGTCACTTTCCCCTGCTGCACTTTTAACTCAGCACTCACATTGGCTTCTTTATATTTATTCAAACAATGGCAACTATAAATGATGACAACCCTTGAAAAGGACAAGGCCGGAAAAACACTGAACTATGTTTTGTGTTTCATGTATACTCTCTTTTCATTGATGTCAAAAAAGTGAAGTCTTGGGGTGATTCTACTACTGTTTGTATCGCTATTTCTTCTACTAATAATATAGTAAAGTACAGAATTTAACAAAATAAAATAAAATGTGTGATTGAGATTGTATAAAAGCTTTTAATATAACCATATATTGAGTTTCAAGGTTATAGTTTGCCATGGAGATGAACATACAGCATTATAATGACAGCTCAGCACTGCTGTTAACCCAAGTATATGTACATATATTTCAACTAAATCTGTGATTCCAAACAACCCTGCACATAATTAAAAGTCAGGAATGATGGCAGGGTAGTTGTACTGCATTACAATACACTGCACAGGTAAATAAGATATTCCAAAAAATGGTACTTCAATTTTCACTCCTTCAGCACATTCCACTCAGTTTGAGCTCCACTGGCAGCAATTTGGGGTTCAGTGTCTTACCCAAGAACAGTTAGACATATAGGCTGGGATTGGAGGTTGAACCACTAACACTGGACTGGAAGATGAGCCGCCCCACCAGCTGAGCCAGTTGCCCCAACAGAGTAACAACCAAAAATAAATTTGGAGCAGCGGTTCAGTTTTTTATGACTGGATATGACATAAGCCTACAAATGATTAATTTTAACAAGCACCTGTAAGACAGTAACCTGGTAATAATGTTTTATCAGGCGATTCATTTTCATAGCGGACTGAAGCTGAAGACATGTTTCTCACTGTAGGATGAGAATTTGAAGTAAGCCATCATCCTCACCATTGAATTTTGCAACAGCAATAATTGCATGTATCATCACATGTTGGTCGGGGCTGCGGGTGTTTGCTGGTTGAAGATTGAGATGCAGCATGCAGGCATTTTACCCCGCTCTGTGCTCGGCCATGTCCACAACACGTCAAAAGCCATTAGTTTTTCCTTTGTCACCCGAGGGCGAGCAGTGATGACCGAGTCCCTGTCATAAAACCGTCTTTCATTTGGATGAACGCAGTGGTCATTGCTAAAAAGGTCACCAAACATTATGCAAAAAAGGAGAGACAGGTTCGATTAGTTTTGTGTTTACACCCTTGTTTACGTGTTTGTTCAGTGGTCCACTCAGTTCATTCAGGCTCACAATCTCACAAAAGTTTTCGACTTGCTGCTGAAGTATTTCCTCCGCTGCTACCCTCATGTTTGCCTGAGACTCGTTTTCACTCCACTTTAATCCTCCATAGCTTTTGCCAAAGCTTTGAAACAGTTCAACAAGTTGACAATTTCAGTAGAAGCAGTAGAAGCATTTAAATTCATAGTACAGACATTTTCACATTTTGACATCATACAGAAGTATACCAGTATTGCAGAGCTCTTGGCCATTCAAGACCCTTAACCTTAAACTTTTCCCTTCAAGTTTCTGGGTTTGTTTTTAAACTCAATGAAAAAATACTATCAGTGTGTAACTATGGATAAATTCCAGTGTCTGTACAACCCAGTGTTGCAATACTATATGTTAAAACTTACATGATTTTGACTTCCCAGTTACTAAATACTCATTACATGCGGTGATAATTGGTAAATTCATCTTCATCTGTCATGTAAACTGTGTTTATGCAAAGTGTTACACAAACGAAATGATTACAAACACTAATGACTAAGAAAGTTAATCCTGCTCCATTTTTGTTTGGGAATAATTGTGGACGATGCTCTGAAAGTGATTAATATAAAAATCCATGTTTATGTTCAAACTTGATGCTGCGATGAAGCCGATCATCTGCCATTTAATTCTGAGTCGGGAACAGATTCATTTTAATTGTGTTACTACAGCTTTGTCTGCTCCACCGCCTTGATTCAATCAATCTACTGTATTGGTAAAGGAATACGTATTGGAATGACACAGAATTAATTGGCACTATAAAGGTTGTAATTCTTCTATAGACAGCAGATTTATTTGGGTTACTGTGAATGGGAATTCTAAGTGGAATAATTACAAATTAAAGAAGTACGTCTTACAAACGTGTGGTGAGGTTTCTATTTTATACAATGAGGATGGGCTGTACATTCACATAGTGCTTGGTGCTTTAACAAAATTGCAAAGATTAAAGTATCAGAGAATCACAAAAAAAACTCAGCAACACTGGTAATATTTGTCACAACTGCTAGAAAACAATGTATAGAAAGCATTTAAAATACATACCAAGTCAAGATAAAAACAATCAAAAGACAAGGTTATTTATAGTTATCAGCATATTATCACTGTATTGCTTCCAAGCAGTGGCTGATGTATAAAAGCAAAGTGGGTGACTCACCTGTGGGGTAGCGCTCAATGACAGGCAGGTCATCCACCTGCAGAGTGGCATTACCCCCACTCCTCGTAAACTTCACTATATGGTACTTTCCGTCATTTACAAACTTAGATGTCTCCTCAATGTTAATGTCGTCTGTTCCGACATTAAATACAACAGCAATGTTTCCTTTTTCCTGAAACGAGAAGAGTACAGATAGCCAAAGGTTTCAGTGATCAAGTATTTTTGCCGTGCAGTGCTTCCATTGACCGATGGGAAAAAAAATAATTATTGAGGACAAGTGGGAAGAGAGATTTTTTATGTGGATGTACGGTGAGTTATTGCTTTTCATCGCCACCTACTCTACTATCACATGCACTCCTCATTTGACTCTGCATATCTGTGAAACAAAAATCAAACAATATAAAGCTAAAATAGCTACAAATGGAGACAGTTACAACTGTTGCTTGGGTCTTTCTTGAACAAACGTGTTATTGTGCCATTCAATTTAACAAACGACTGTTTACTCCCAGTACTCAAATCCATCCATACATTTACGTTCACTTACTATATTGATTTGAAAGGTTTTGTCACAAATGTACAATGTTGTTCAGTCACATATAGCAACTGTTGACATATGGGAGGAAAATTACTTTTAAAACAATGTAAAGGCAAATCACTGAACTTGGAGTGTGGAAGGTAATCATTAGGTAATGATAAAACTGCATCAACGACCAGCTAGAAAAGCTCTAATTGAATACTAAGTGGGTCACGGGCCTGCTAAAAGGAGGTGCATGGCCATTACTTTAAGGGCCCAGAGCCCATTTTAAGCATATAATTATAGTTTGATCAGAGGTGAAGATGAAATTGATGTACGGTGCTTGTCACCACTGTCTGCAGAATGTATTAGAATAAAAAAAAACACAGGAATTGCAATCATTTTGCATCACAATGGTGACATAAAACAAGTAAATGACTCATCCTGTCTTCCATGGAATGTTTTCATTTAAGTGCTGTTAGATGAGTCTTATGGTGTGTACGTCTGTCCCCCCAGTGAGTATCAAGTACAACAACCTACGCTTTCATCCAGGCCTGCTTATGGCCTGCTTATGTGTGTGAGACTACTTACAAGTGTTTGTTGTACTGCAAGACCTGCTGGATTGACCATAAGGCAGATTACTGTACAGATTACTGCTTTGGCAGCCAGATCTACTCAACATATGTGCTGATTTTGAATGTGGCTCGATGTGCCTGTGGCGTTAAAAAAAAGAAGAAAATAATTGTTAAATAATTACAAATTCTTTTGTGAACCTTTCAGTTGTATTAAAAAAGTGCTATTATTAAGCAAATAGCATAAAGACATAAAACCTGTGTCAAAGAAACTTTGACTGTTTCAACTTAATAAAAATTACCTTTAAATTTAAAGAATGCCTATCGAGTCTAAAAAAAAATAAAATTTAAATAACAGTCCATGTGCAATGTCATTGAGGCTGTTTAATCCAGCTCAGATGAGAGTGTATGCTGGTGCAGCACCTCTTCCTCTCCGCTTATGAGCTGCAGAGAAAGGAGCATCTGGTTCGAAGCTCAACCTACTGTAGCAGCGTAGCGCTCTGCATGTCATTATCCAGTCAGCACAGCCAATAAATACTATACTGCATCTCCATCTCCTCTTCCTTTCTCTCGCTCTCTTTTTCCCATATGCACAAATTAAATCTTTTTCAAAGACCCCACTAAACACACACACACACACACACACACACACACACACACACACACACACACACACACACACACACACACACACACACACACACACACACACACACACACACACACACACACACACACACACACACACACACACACACATCAGATCCCTTAAAGTGCAGAATGAGTTGACTATGTCTCAAGAGCCAGAAGCTAAAGTGCAATTAAAACCATTTGTAATGTGTCACACCACATTACCAAAACTAGGACAAGTGTATGCTCTGCAATGTAATTTCAACAGATTATATAATCTCATCTATTAAAGCTACAGCACTTAGACAATTTACTGACTGCTTGCAGGCTGACACAGCAACTGGAAATCAACGACTTTTGTGTGGTTTTCAGAAATGAATGGACAAAGGGATAATCTGTAAACACGTATATTGTAATCAGCTGCAATCTGTGTTTAATTTAAATGATTAATACTGCTGTGCACAAAGACAACAACTCCTCTGTATAGGACTAGGCATAGGAAGACATCATCTTGAACGAGCATCTGCCACCACCAGACCTCATATAAGGTTGATTTTCACACCGTTGCCTCTTAACTTCTTCATTATGAATTAAAATTCAACATAAAACAAGCATCTGTTATTTCAAAAGGGAACTTTCTATCAAGGACTTGCACACAGTGAATGCATTAATTCAGAACTTTTTAGTGCCACTGCTCTTGGAAAAAGAGAGACGGGAAAAAAAAAAAAAAAACTTCAGTGGAGGGACCAACCCAATTAAAATCCTGCTTTTAATAGCCTCCTTCAATTGACTTTTAATGTTCCCCATGGTCTTGTTAATAAATTTACTGCATTTAGTCACAAACTGCCAACTCAAATTTCCATAGCATAGAAAAAGCCTACTTTGTAGTCTTGAAAATTATGAAGAGGTAGAAGAAAGAATGCAACAGACAAAGGACAGACCGCAGTATCAGATTCAAGTAATTAGATGAAAGGTAACAACTGACTCTTCAAATTGACAAAACAAAGTATTTTTTTTGTACCTTTACAGCTCATGTGTCTCCCACAAAAAAATAGTAAGTTTGAATAATATTGCCACTGGCATCTGCACTGGGCTGGCATCGGTTTTAAACACCAATATTGTGCTTTATAAATAATAATCCAATATACTTCAACATTTCTTGAAATGTGATTGACTTGAAAACATTTTTTCTTCCAGTTAGTTTAGCAGTGAGAAGAGCCTAATCCGGGAGCTTTAATGGGGTGCAGGCTTATGTCAGAAAGTGATTGATAGCTGCTTATATAAACCCAGCCCATTACACCCTGTACGATTTTAGGGCTGCTCACTTGGTAAGTGCTACTCCCTAACACACCCCCCCCCCCCCCCTCCCCCCTCTCCACACACACACACACACACACAAAAAACCCGGGAACATGCTGTACATCGCACTCATACCGCACCCGAAGAACTCAGCCCTGTCTGACACACTGCACGCTGCCTTGATTAATTGCTCATGAAGCTGCAATAGAGTTTAATTAACTGATGAAGTTGATCCACCATTCTCTTCTAATCTGTTCTTTTTTATGCTCCTCATCCGTGCAGCTGGAGGGTGGAGTAGCTGCAGCAGTACTCGGGGTGTCAGTTTCTCGTTAAAAATCCCCATCTGCACTCATTATACAAGCGCAGAGACACTTGTTTCACTAGCTATAAAGCAGCAAAACAGCCTCTGCAGGCCGAGTGTTTTCCTTAAATTATTAGAAGCACTGAGTAGCATGATTTTGTTTTTCAAGTCAGTCATGTTTGAGCAAAGATGTGTTAAATGCTTCAAGTCATTCAATTTAACTTCCCTCAATGACTTAACTTAGAAAAAAAACACAACTTACGATAACCCCGGTAAGCGTGTTCCCATGAATAATGAATCAATCAATAAATACATGATGCTTTAATGTTTTACTTAAAAGATAGTGAGCATGTTGCTCACAGCCTGCCGAAGGCTTAAAAACAAACCAAGCGCAAAACTGAGGCACGGCAAGTCAGGATGATCCACCGACGTTTCTAATGGTTCACTGAAGCAGGCTTATTGTCCCAGCCCACGTAAGCGCAATGTGAAAAAGAAAGGAAGTGAGAAGTGGTATTTGATATGGTGTCGGGCCTCCTCTCAAATCTCTGCAAAAAAGAACACCATGGTGTAGGCTGTCCTAATGTTTGGCTTGTTTATGAGTCATTCATGTTGACAACTATTGTGCACCCGTCACATTTTATATCTCACCAGTCTGACGCCATGAGACTGCAACACATCTCCCCCAAGTGCACGTCTGCGAGGGGTCCGATGATAGGTGGGACCGCACTCCGGTCAAGTCTTTACTGCGTTGAGCGTGCAAGAAGTGCAAGCGCATGCAAAAGGAAAATATTATACTTCTCCTGTAGAAGCTAAATGTCTTAATGAAGCAAGGCAAAGGCAGGCCGACTGTACTGTTAACCTTATCTTTTAATTACCTCTGGCGGTCTTCCCCGCCGTTTTTTTTTTTTTTTTTGCAAAGCTTGGTTAATGAATTTACATATGTAACGGAATAATCAGGAGAATGAAAATGGTTTCTACTTCCATGCAGCATGTGGGAGACATACTATACACGGTATGCCATAACTACACACCTGAAATTATGGATCAATAAATATAAAGACATACAAACATGTGTTTATGTAATCACAGAGATGTTTTTTTTTATTGTGCGGTTAATTCTGGAGGCCATATAAAAGCATGGCTGGAGAGTGGAAGAAAATTTTATTTTAGCCTCCTCGAAGCACCATATGATACATTAACTTCTTAATATCCCACACAATTTAAGGACGTTATGAACTGTGGCAGGCCAATTGTCTCTATGGGTGTGAAACTGGTGGGGCCCCATATTTAATTTCATTTTGCACTTATATGATTATAATAGTGGGGGGAAAAAAAGGTAAAAATTGACTTGTGACATGTGAATACTTTTCGCATGTATGTATAGTCTTACAGGAGTGTATTTTAAAAGTGGATGTTTCTGCACTGTGAATGCCTTTGTGTCTGAATGGTGCTATACAAGTACTTTCACCTTGTTATGACAACTGACTATAGTGCGCTCAGTCCAACATTCAAGGTTTTTGGCATTACACTTTTGGAAATTGCAAGACCTTTTGGCCATCACTGTGGTCACTCTTCTTTCGACCAATACATCGATGTAATGTTGAACCTGCTGCCTCCTCACTTTTTAGAATATTATAGGGTAGTGTTAAAAGCAAAACAACTACATTACTGTAAACCTAAAGTACTGCATAATGTGAGACTGACCTCCCTCTAACACTGCAATGTGTTCCTCTGTTTATTTCAGTATTGCACATGTTGTTATTATTAAGACGATGACTCATGCCGTCAGTCCTAGCCAACATCTTAACATCCAAAAATAACAAAAGAATGCAGCAACTCCAAGTGTTTTGTGATCTCATTGTCACACACAGCTGAGCAATGAACCCATAAAACACTAAAACATGGACAATGGATTCATAAATACATGGGGAAATACTAATCAAAATCTACTCATCAAATGTATGATCCACTGATCCACATGAGGGTCATACTATCTAACTTTGCTTTTAACGTTAGGACTGTTTGCCTTGGGCAGGGTGTCTGAAATTAATATGATGTATGTCTATTGAACTAATTTTGTTTATATCTCCTGCATGTATAAATGCCTTGACAATGCGGTGAGGCCACATGTCATTTCACCAAGATGCTGCCGTGCCTACACCATAGTTAATAAAGTGCACTTCCAGCCTACAAGGACTCTTAGTCATAACAATAAGCAGCAGATTTATAACCACACAGCTTTTATAAATAAAATTGTGCCAAGAAAAGCCCGTACATTATTAATGTTTTTTTTTTATTATCAACTGGAGGTACACTTCAGCTTATATTAATGGGTTTTCACCTTTATTTTAATCATAAGTAACAATATGTTGAAAATCATGAAGCAAGGTTGTACCTCAAGCTTTAGTTCCCCCGTCTCACCCCGACCTCCAATCATTTCTAGCCTGGTGAGGTACAGTATAAGTGTATTTGCTGGGAGCGCTGCTTATTTCAAAATCAAGTCTGCCAGCTAAAGTGCCTAATTATCTGTGAAGCTGGCTTGAAATGATTTCCATTGCTAGGAGACTATCAAGTGGATTTCTGTGGGAGAACTACATGAAAACCTGAGTTAATAAATCATCATATCTTTGCAGCAGTTGTTTGGATGAGGCCACTAAGAAAATAAAGTGACACTCTTGTACCATGTGAAGGCACAGTCCATTTACACTGTTTTTGTAGAATGCACCAATAAAACATACATAAAGCCCAAAGTCAGAGAAATGCCCCCCAAAATATACTTTTTAACCATTAGACGTCACATCTGGAATTTTACATTCAGCGAGAAGTGACAGTTGTGTCGGTAATAGGTGCTGCTCAGTAACTCTTTTCAAAAGTCACCACTTGTCTTTTCCTGAAATGACATTTGCTATCTGTCTGCAGGCTTTCCTGGCTCTATGTCTGGCCCGCCTGTGACATATTCCATCAAGAGAGGTCAAAAGATATCTGAAATTTCGTTCTCTCTCTCCTAAAGAAATCAATTCAGGTTTCAGGTGATTCTCCTGTCTGTCCACTCGTGACAACTTGCGTTCAGTTGGTGAGTCGACCTTCAGCCTTGTCCTCTCCATCAGGACTTCCTGTGTCCCCCTGAGCATAGTCAGACTCCAGCTCACTTCATCTGTACAATTCATCCTGCAAGCTTTTCTCACTGAATAACATGAAACATAATCATGGGTGTATTTGAGTAGAATGGGGATGGTGCAATCACCTCAGAAGGAAATGGGGAAAAAAGGCCCTCATGCAGCACTCCAGACATAAGCCTGATGGCAGGAAACATATGCTGTGAATGACCCTTATGCCACAAAACTTCCAGACACTGAACACAACAAAGACCGTGACAAATAGTTTGTTGTGTCAACTCAGATAGTTTCAAGTTTCTATTTGAAGCCCTGCATATTAAACACATTTATCTCAACAGCGATGGAGTTTGTGAGTACAGCAGGGAGCACATCAAATAAATAAAGCAATGAGTACAATATGAATTTGAAATTAATTTAATGAAAACACAAAGCTTTCAAACACTATATTTTATGTAAAACGAGATGATGTTTGTGATGTTTTTTAATTTTACCCTCCAGGAGAGAAAAATAAATACTGTAGATCAGAAGGTGTATGTTTGTATTCTACCATGCAAATCACACATTTTACTCACAGTATGTATAATACCTGCATCTCATGAGATTTGGATCCTCCAGGTACTTCAATTTACTCTGACAGTTCAACAGCATGCATGTGAGGTTAACTAATGACCTCAAACTGCCAATAGATAATTGTGAGTACGTGTAACTGTCTCATTCTGGTGTTTCAACCGTGACAATTCCAGGATGTATCTTGGCTTCACTCGTAGTTAGCTGAGATTTCCTCCAGTGTGCTGCGACCCTTAGCTGGATAAAGCTGTATAAACAATGGATGGATACAATTTGGAATTTGCATCAGTGAGTTTAACTCCTGTTTAGCAAATGTGTTTTCACTAAACTAAGCTTTGTGCACTACGATATGAAATAATTAAATCATTAAACACAGTTGTGCTCTGATGTCTTGTTCTTTCAAGATTGGTTCTGCTGCGTTTTCTCACTGTATAACCCCCTCTTCTCATTGTGTGACAGGTTGGTAAATCTCATAAAAGGTGTCGCACACATTTTACCTCAGTAATCCAGGAACACAATTTCAATTCAGTTCAGCTAAATTATGTCACATCTCCATAATTATGGCATTGTGTTTGCAATTTGTAACTGCATAATGATTTGGGCACCTGAGGTGTCACTGAATTTATAACAGCGTACATGTGTCATTCTGACTGACAAAAAAAGATTTATCTGTAGATTTGAGGCCATAAATTTGTAAAAATGGCACAATATAGCATAACAGGGTGCAACCGAGGACTATTTCCCTAGAGAGCAGACATTCACTCTGACTATAAAGTGCCATAAAACTCAAAATGGTTCTCAAGTTTCTCATGGCTACACTTTGGGCTCGGTTTGATATGCAAACCCTGAGTAGTACTAATACAACCAGAATACAGCATATGCAGCATCCTGATGGGCCAAAATAACCTGGTTGTCAGTATGCAGATAGAGGGGAATAATACCATGCTATCAGTAACGGACATGAAGTTGTGGTGTGAAAATTGTTCAAACACCCGACACAATTTACTTGATTTATAAAATGCTGAGAATTCTGTCTAATATGCATGGATAAACAAAGGCGCACTCATAGTAGCAATTAGTATTAACCCGGTTCGTCATCACTTCAGGAAAAGAAATAAAAGCTTATAAAGAGAGATGTTTCCAGTCTCAAATTTTCTCATTTAAATATAAGAAAAATCCATTCAATGTCACCTCTATCATCTCTCTCTTGCTTGGATGGATGGTTTTCTGGTAGTGCAGCTTCACACAAGATACATTTGCCAAACACTTCAACTAATGTTGGACGCTTAAAAAAAAAAAAAAAAAAAGAATATTAGTTCTGATGTTAGTGGCTACATCTGATCAAATCTGTTGGCAGTCTCAACATGGAGAGATATTCCCATCCAGCAAACTGTGATGCACAATAGAGAAAGTATCCACTGCAGTCTGTAGCCCAGCCTTGTTAATGCCTGATCCTGTCAGATCTCGAAAGCAAAGCAAGGTAGGGCCTGGCCAGTACCTGGATGGGGGGCAGCGAGGGAACACCGGGAAGCCTGGGTGAATACAGTTTGAGAGTGAGTGGTTGGTGGTGGTCGGAGGGGCCAGGGCAGCTGTGGCTACATGTGGAGTTTACCACCATTGAGTATGGAGTGAATGAATAATGCAATGTTAAGTGTCTTTGAGTGTCCTGAAAAGTGCTGTTTAAAAACAATGAATTATTATTATGTTGTCAGATGCTCTAGCAATGCCATGTGCACACATGAGGGAAGTCGAATGTAGAAACATGTCAACATTTGGATTTGATCATTTAGGAATGAATACCTTAAAACTCCAAACAAATCTATGCAGCTCCTGCTTTTTTTTTTTTTTTTTTATCTCTTACACTTTCTATTTATCACACAGGCAGTACAGACGCATACTCAATTTCAAACCCAGGTGGTTCAAATACATTTCAGTCAACTTTAAAACACTGACATATTCAATGCAAACTGGAAAAAATCCCAATTTGTTTTCCTGCATCCGTTCAAAATATGACAGAACAGAAAATGATATGATCACAGCTTGAACAGTGTATGAAAGCTACATTACAAAGATCCATAATAGCAAATCAGATTTCCCTCAGAGTGACAAATCCAAGTTAGAATGACCATTTTATTTCAAACAAGTCAGGTATTTTCTTCCCTTTCTACCCCCTTTAAAAGTATAACCTCCTTCTACTCTCTGTTTAATTTCTCCCTTTTTCTTAACAACTCATCTCTGTAGTTATTGTAAAATTGTAATTTATTCATTACTCCATTACAAATCCACAATTTATATAAATTGTTGCATAAGAAGTCTTTGGCCAACAGAAGAACAAATCTAAGTGAATGGTCACATTCCTTTACATGTCAATGATCAACTTGGACTTTTCCTCACATTAGTCGAGATGAAGATCAACTTATATTTTTACTAAGATGCTTACTTTTACCTTTCCTTTGCATTGTGCAACATTACCAAGCTACACATTCTGCAGATCATCCTGCTGTTTTAATTTGGTGCTTTGCTATACCTGCTGTTTCATATGTACAATACTGCCTCAACTACCACTGCAGAAACTACTTGCACAGTTATTGAGCAAAAGTTATTCATTGCAAAAGCTGTCTCATGTGGTGATTTTAACAGTTAACACTAGTATATTGACCTGAACCTTGACATTCCCCACTTTTGACGACAGGTAACTGCAAAAAGTCCATCCTTAAATTGACTCTTTATTTACTAATAAAACAAATAATTCACTTGATAATAGGTTGTGACAATAAAATGAATATTTACTGTTTTCACTTCCTTACAACCACAAGCAACAAAAAAGCGATTTTAGCTGCTACACATTTCATAATTCCCATATACAGTACACTAAGTTTTATCTCATCAAAGGCTTTTGATCCTTTTATACCAATTCTTGTAATTGGACAAATAGAAAAAATAAGTCCTATTAATTTTTTTCTGAATCCAGGCAAAGTAAAAATACAAAGAAATGCTTGACTATAGGCCGTCTTACATAAGGCTATTGTGTTGTTGGATTTGTACCCATGGATGTTGTCCAACTGATCTACAGCGCATCAATATTCCTGGTAAATTTAAGCTATTGTACATTTGGGCCCAGAAACTAAAAAGACAATGACCTCTGTTGTATGTTACAGGTACAGCTCAAATTTGTCTTTAACAGCCTGGAACACATGCATATTTATTATTAGTATACTATTCTAATATTACAAAATAATTGCATGTCATTTTTTTTTGTTTTTCATGGGTTACTTGCTGTATAACTATAGAGGTTGCTAAGCCTGTTTTAAGACACAACAAATGGAGCTGTGACGAAAAGCAATGAGAATAGAGAATAAATATCCGCTCCTCAGTCAAAACACGATATTGAGCTTAACTCTGAATTTAAAGAAAGAGGGTTACTTCTACTTGTTGTCTCTAACTAAACAACTTCGCTGTTCAGAGCAAAAATGAACACTTGGTATGTATGAGATGATGTAAACCAGAATAAGAAAACAACAATCAACAGTCTAGTAAAATCAGACTAGTAATATATATATAATGCCTGTAGCCGGTGTTTAACTGAGTTGAAGAGTTTTAGGGGTCATTTTTCCTTTTCGAGTGCCTTGGAGTACTTGCTTCTAATACTTCTACACCACTGGGAAAGTGCCAGGCTTTAAAATTGCCACCATCAATCAAGAGGTTTTAAAGGATGCAACAAGCAATTTCATGGATGACTTTTTTCAACTTCTTCCACATTATTCCCCATCAGGCCCGTGTATTATTGTGCCACTTCTTTCCCCTCGAACTTAGCCGTTTCTCTTTGATTTCAATGCTACCAGATAAATAAAAGTCTCTCAGTGCTCTCCCACTTATTAATGTCCAGTGACTTCTTTATTTTTTAGGGCTTGCATTGCTCCAATTGTCCAACCCAGCACATAGGCAAGTTCGTAGTATAAGAGATTCACACTAAAATATCGAGAAGAGGAAATGTTAAGTTATGACAAAGACTACATTTCATTCAAACCTCAGAGGAATGGAACTGCGTCCTAGATACTTCAAGATAAAGGAAGACTATAGCTGCTTTCACGGTATTTTCATAAAACATTCAAATCCATGACACTTTTGTAAAGTCCTATTTTCATAAGAACAGCTGAGAGATGGGAGGGTTTCACGTTGTGGGTCAGTTGTGAGAGAAATGGATACAGTGTCTTTATTTGTGATACAAAATCAAACCTCTGTGTTTGCCTTTCAGCAAAACAGAGGGGTTGAGATCCAATTATCAATCAAAGCTGAAGCATGCAATGGATATGATATAAATTGATGGCAAAAGAGTATCCCTGACAGGAAAAAAAATCTTTTGAAAAAGGAAACTTACGTGGGGGGAGGAAGACAATGAAAGAAAAATGAAAATCTATCATTTTGCCTGCTTGTCTTCTATTTATACTATTTGGACAAAATGAAATAATCATTAAACAGCACTAGTCAGATAAAAAGGGTGATGTTGTCCTACTTGAAAGAAACAAACAAAAAAAGACATGCTACAAACCACAAAGAAGACACAGAGAAATTATCATGGGGGATAACCGTGGAAATGTGTGATTCCTGCACCAAATGGGATATTTACTGACGAGCTGTTTTGTTTCATATCCCTCAGACAGTCCTCAAATGCCGGTCTGCCGCTGGCCATATCTTTTTGCAACACAAGGGAGTCCGCCGCTTGCACAGAGCCCCCTAAAGAGATATGGGATCATTGTCTTTATCCGCAGGTCCAGCAGCTATTTGTGAGCAAAACGGACCCAGTATCGTTCTGCTGATGGATGCTCCGATATACCGCAGAAGATTGTTAGCCAACAATAACAACCAGCGTATTACAGAAAATATAGGTTCTTAGTGGTTGTGTCTTTCATGTGCTTTCTTGCTGCCCTGTACTGATATCTAATTTATAGCTGAGTGATCGCTAAAGACAGCAATTGTTTTTTTCTCAGGTAAGAGTCCACAAAAAATATTCTGGCTGAAGTTAATGACTTGCTGCAGTTGTTAAATCACCATATCCACAAACACTTTTAACAAGCTTTAAGATACAGATATTTCACAGCAATCACTACATTTCAACTAAGTTTTATATGGCTTGCGTGTACACACACACACACACACACAAGCCAGTCAGATTCACTCGAGACGGTTTCTTGTTTTCACAGTCTGAGTGAAGAACTGTCAACACCTGCCAGTTTCCTTGGTACACATGGCATGGATTTAAAATGTATCCCCCCTTCACTCTGTCCTATGGCAGACTGACATTATGGTGTTGAAGAAAATGCCTGTTAGGGCTACGGAGCAAGGTGATAAGTCTAGCCAGGACCCAGGATTATAAGCAGGCTGAGTCCCGTTCTGACACATTTTCAGAAAATGAAAGTTTCAGTGAGTTTCTCTTCGTCTCCTTCCCAATTAACACAATCCCATGGCAATCGGCATTGATTTAAAGCCATCTCAATCATCTCATTCAACAATGAGATGATACAACTATAATTCTTTTTTGGTTTTTTTGTAAGGATTTAAAGAGGCAAGAAAACACCTCATTTGGACCACTCAATTCCAGGATTGCATACAATTACTCTCACTTGTCATTTGCTTTGTGCACAATAAGGAGCATCTGCGCAGGGATAAACGGTGTGGAGCAAAACCCAGCCCGAGAGCACAGCGACAGTGGTGCTGACAGCCCATTGAGAAGGTGATGACAAGAAGAAAGTGACAAATATTTAGATGTTTTTCATCTCTGTGGAGCTGACCAGGAACTTTCATCTTTGTTCGCTCTGCTTTGATGAAGCTTCCCCCTCTCTTCCTTGTATATCCACACAGTACAACATACAAACAGACAACAGCAAAGAGGAGCCTTTGAAATGATCCGCTGCCTCTATAAACTGTTGTTTTGTGTCCCCGTAAATGTATCTAATTCTTTGATAGCGACTGCAGGCAATACTGCGGTGTTGGATGGCCGACTTTCTCTCTTGGGATCTGGCTGTTAATGCCACTAAAACATTCATCTCCTCACAGGCTATGCTGGTCATTTGATATCCATCAATTGATTATCTTTAGAGAGTGTGGGCCTTGTAGCTCTGCACTGAGCCATGATTGAATGGTTAAGTGGACGCTGTATTGACAAATTTTAATTGTTGCACTGCGAGAAAGTCAATTACATTTGTTCAAATGAATGAAAATTGATTAAGGCAGGCAAGAAATTGATGGGAGGAAAGTGTACGATTCTCTGCGAGCAGTTGTTTATTTTTGTGATTATTTAGAACCTTCTAATGTGTCGATGTCACCAAGCCACTGGTTTTGTGTCAACTCTTTTTTGTTTTCTTCGGTAATTGAATTCCAAGATACAGACGCCACACTGGACTATCTCAGCCCTTCAGAAAAAGTAAAGGCAAACAGGACTATTATGCAGACAGTTATTTTCTATTTAAAACTCTGCATTTGCACTAATGTTATTACAAAATGGTGGCCTGTTTTCTGGACCGTGGTGGATTTTTTTGAGCTGCCTGTTATGGCCCATAAAGGAGTCTCTCTTATCAGCGGTGAAATTAGAACAAGGAAATTGAGTGTCACTACAGTGCACCTTAAAACCTGTCAAATAGAAGACTCAGCGCATTTCATTCAGCCTCCTTGGAAGTCGCGGCCAGCATATGAAAGAAAGATGATTTTCCTGTAACCCTTTTAATTTTTCCATGCTAAACTGCCTGTTAAAAAAAGAGCAGACTCAATATAATGCTACCTGAGCCCTAACAAAGTATCACCCACACATGTCGGCAACGATAGCGATGAGCCCGCTGATGTGAGCAAAACAAGACATTAAGTATATAAATCAGTTATTACATCCTTCATATAAACATCCCTGATAATGCAGTGGTAAGTTCAAAGCTCCTCCATAGACTAGTCTTGTGAAATCATTACTTCTTTTTTCAATTGAGAGTCTCAAGTGGAGCCTTGATCCCTACAATTTTCATCTCTATTTCATCATGAATATGTAAACTGCAGCTATTTCTCCAGCTATTTCTCTAGTAAAACATGATCCGTGGGGGCCAAGGCAATGTGATGAAGACTTGTGTCAGGCCAAGTGAGCTGGAACTGATGGTGCACATAATTAATGGTCTGAAATAGACTGAGAATTAGTGCTGGGCTGGGATGTTAATTGACTATGATACTTGGGCTGGTGCCGCTCAGCCCGAGGCTCTTACTCTTCTCCCTGCGCTTTGCTGTATCACTTTGCTTCAATTTCCACTGTGTCCTATTTCTTCCACTCCTCGCTTTGCTTTTTCCTGATTTTTGCCTCCTACTCAAGTCCCCTTTCCCATTTTCAATCTCATTTTCCATGTTTCTTATCCTTTCCTTGACAGTCCATACCTCCAAGGTATCTGGAACTTAAAAAACAGAGAGGAATACACGTGATCATGCACATATGACACAAACTTTGGATGGACTCTTTTGAAGAACCGGAAAAAAAAAATCCCTGTAATTATGCGGGAAGGAGTACCACTAATAGATTTACTTTACTGCCATGTATGGACTTTAGTTTATTCCCACATGTACAGAAAGGAAGCTATCTGAATAGCTCCCTCAGCACTATATTAATATCTGTCTTCTTCCATAATTCATCTGCTCAAATAAATGACCTAGGCAACTCTGGAGCCACAGTGTTAGAACAAGGGTGTACTCTGATAAATGCAAATGCAAACGTGCAAGGTCACACTCAAGCTGGGTTTAGCATTTTTTCTCCCTTCAGTTTCTCTCATTAATAGACACTTCTAACATTGTATAACAATACTTTGACAGGTGAGGAGGTTTTTGTTTTTTTCTTGCTCTGGCAAAGAAAAAAATGAGCAATGTGTCACATGCATATACCCAGACTTTAATTGAGGTGAATACTATAAACAGTAATGGCACATACTGTAAATTTTATTGTTTAGATCCAAAACATGTTTATTGTGTAATGTAAAATAAGATATTTTTAGCTGATCATTTAAGCATGGTATAACTGGTATAAAGCGTTCCACCAAGATCAAGTGAAGAAACTGAAAACTAGATATTTTATAAAGGGTCTAAAACTGAGTTTACTGTAGTTGAGTGTTTTTGTCTCTCAGGCTTCTTTTTAAGTTAGAAGAGACTGAACGTTTTCACTATGTTAACAATATATAATATTAAACTTCCATAGCTGCAATTTGATATAGTGGTTCATGCTTTCGCTTCTCACTGACAATCTTTTCTCTTTGTACTCTGATTTTGTATGATGTACGGGTTATATGGATACTCTAAATTACCCATAAGTGTGGATTAAATACAGCTCCCTTGTAGCACTGAATTGGCTGCGTAGTTAAACTTCCAACTCTGTAAACATTTAAGATTTTCATATAAAAATGAATTAAATGAAAATCATTTGTGTCTACATATATAATGGTTGAATAGATTATATACAGTACATACAACAAAATCAATGTTAGCAAGGTCAAATACATTCTGCAGAGTCGTGTAGTTTGTAAAGGAAGAAAGATTATTAGCTTATGTGTCACTCGGAAAAATACAGCGGCTTTCGTTGGCTGTGCATTCATGTATTTATTTTTTTTGAATATTCATTATAGTGATTGCACAGAAATTCCAGTGGCCGTTACTTCAACATCTAGTTGAGTTCAGCTGAGACAGTTTAGTTTTGATGACAGGACATCAGACAGTGCCAAAGCTTCTCGCCCATCATTAATCTCTTTCCCCAGTGCCTGTCTCGCGGGGAGTGGCTGGTGATGGAGAGGAGGAGAAGTTGAGGAAAAAGCAAGAAGGAGCAGCTGGAGTGAACGAGAGGAGTGTGTTAGGGCAAAAGAGAAAGGCACATCAAAGGAAGGGTGGAAAGATGAAAAACTCGATTACTGCGTGGAGAGGAGGTGGAAAAGTATAGCGTAGGTGGACTTAGATGGAGGCGAAAGCGAAAAGGAATTCTGGGTATTAAGGGGAACGGCAGGGGGATGGTCTGGAGGGAGCGGGCTGGGTTGAAGGTGCAAGTTGGCCTCATCACTCCATCAGAGATTACATCGTTGCCACACACCTGGTTGTCCACACACAGATAGCAATCAAAGTCATTCCAAAGCCTCTCCTATCACAACCCATCAGGATTTCTCTCTGCTAAACGGCGCCATGGTGATGGTTTCTGGGACACCATAATGTCATGGAGGCATCACCTGTCAAGGCAGCTGAGGATTACCTCTCATATGACCAAGTGATGTTTTGTTTTATGTATACGTGTATGCAAAGTTACAAAAAAAAAAAAAAAAAAAAAAAGACAAAGAAAACCACTTAGTTGTGTTTGCAGATGTGGTCGAAGTATCCACTGGTCAGAATGAGTGAAGACGGCCATTGATTTGTTACCCTGAAGGACAGGCCGAGGTTGAAAGCCTGGGGTTGTGGGGCTGAGGCTGTGCCGCCTGTCAGAGTTTAAAGACTGCTGCATTTCTGAGACAGCTCAGCGTACAGAGGCATTTATCATCAGCAAGGTAACTGGCTTCTCTGAAAGCAACTCAGGCGAAAAATGAACAGCTGCCACGGCTGCACTCACAAAGACCCCACCATTCTTTCTGCTTCTCACTGGCCTCAGTTTCCACCAAGAGGAAACAAGTCAGACATATTGTAATTCAAACACATAACGGCAAACAAACAGCCATATTTGTCAGGCTGGAAACAACACACTGGATTTGTGGGATTTTAAGCTGCTCACTGTATGTAGAGGAAACAAATAAACATCTTGCGTGCAAGAGCAGGGGTGTTAAAGTTATTTTAGTTCAGGGGCCAGATGTAGCTCCACTGGATCTCAATTGGGGTTTGCCAACAAATTACTTGGCGTAATAACCTGTAAATAAAGCAAACTCTAAATGTTTCCCTTGGTCCTAGTGCCAATGAATACAAGTACAATCTGAAAAAGTTAATGTGCAATGCATGTTTCGCAGGATCCTTCATAAACAACCTGAATTTTTTGATTGAAATCGTGCAACCTGAAATTGTATCTGTTTTAGTTATTGTTTGGAGATGAAAAGCTTGTCACTTCCCAGAATACATGATTTCTGCAGCCTTGCGCATGTTTTCACAAACTCACCCTCACAAAAATGGAACTCACGCTGCTAGTGAATCTTAATAAAACAATGCAACCCCCAGTGGATTAACTTTGGACAGCAATAACTATTTTTTATTAGCAGCTAATTTCTTATAGGATATTTCTACAAGATGCAAAATCATGTGTGATATACTAACTATAATTGAGCAATTAGAGTAATGCAAACAGTATTGTTGGATAATGTTTTGAAGCTTCTTGTTTTTTTTTTGTCATGCTTGCAACACTTTTATAATGCTTTTTTGCATTGTGCAGCCAATGTTTAGGTATTTCTTATTATTATGAGAGCTTTATCATCATAACAGCTTTACATAGAATATTGCACGCGATATAGTGAACCTTCTAAACCGAGCCTGCTTTTGGATATTTGTTGTTAGTAAAGCACTGTTGATGTGTGTCTTTCTTATAAATCAGGTGTTTGTTACCAAAAGCTTGTTGTATTGCTGCAATGGAGCATAATATATGTATACCATGGTGAGAGGCATTAACTGACTTCCCTTGTACGACAATAATGAACATTACCATGTGGTCATTTAATACTGCTCAAAGAAAATTTTGTGTGATTTTGTATGGAAGCATGTCTCTTAACCACTTCACATTCACTTCACCTTCACAATACTGTTTTCTTTTTAGCTTGGCTGTATGTGTTTTATTTTATATCCATGTCCAGCTCATGGTCTCCATATCTTTGTGCAATCGACGCTCACGCTGAGAGCGCACCCATTTCTCTGTGCAGTGCAGAGTGCTGGGGAGGGCTGCAGATTAAAAAGCCTTCCCCTGGGTATGCTCACCAGGCTGTTCAGCAATGCTCGCCAGGGAGATTCACTACATACATTCTCTTTTATGGCCCTTTCCTTATTCATCATAACACAGCTTCAATTTTATTAACTTCTCCAGCCAAGCATACATCTTTCCCATCGCCATCAGACTATTTCTTTCTATTTCTATACAGCGCAACTCTCTGCCAAGTTCCCCCCTGATGCTCGTAAGCACACATACACAAGCGTGTCCTGTTACTTGCACAGAAGTATACAGTTTTAACACTGTGGAAAGCTGAGTAAATTGATGTATATCTATCAGTCCGACCAGGCTTTTAGTTCCTTGTTGGGTAAAGTGTTGTTATGGAGGTATGCTCTGCACATAGTGTGAAGACCTGCTGGCCTCCTGCACAAAATATGCTGAACATGGAAAAAAAAATTAAGGGAAGCTTCTCAAGACAGGAAAGACAAAGACTAAATAACTAACAACTATTCTTGTCCTTTGAAATGTAAATTGTTGTATTGAATGTGGCTATACGATAATGATTCTGTGCTCCAATCTCGATCCAAACATCTATAATCCTGGGTTGTGTAATGTACAGTATCACTGAATGTTAAGAAAGACATTGAACAAGTAAGTTATTACGGGAAGCCAATACACATAGAGTGTCATTTAGACCATTAGCACCATGCATATTGAAGAAAAATGCGTAAAATCAAAGGATTCATCGAATAACAGTCCTGCTTCACAACCCCCCAGTTTTACTACGAGGTAGGGTGACGACCAACTCGCTCATTTCCCAAAACATTACAGTAAAGCCAAACACTTGAACACACTATCTGATAGAAATATACAAATGCAGAAGCTTTCAAAATAGAAACAATTTGCATTTATCACTGTCTAGATTCAAGAAATTGTCTCCTAATGGTTTAGATCAACATGCAAATTCTATGTTGATGTCAGAGCAGACAAGAACTCAACCCACTTTTTCATGACGAATCCCAGATGATCTCAAATCACTGCAAAATGGATTGATGTGCTATTTCATGGTATTATAAAGCATAAGCATGACTTGAAAAAAAAATTTGGTATGAAGAATTTTTCTCCTTTCCATAGACTGTAAACACACCTTAAGACAGACAAAAAAGTAAAGTGTCACTGGTCACAGTCCTCCCCACCATAAAGAAAAAAAGAATATGCCCTTGAACCTAACATTGTGGTGATTGTAGTAGCGCTTTCTAACCATGGTTGTACTGTGTGCTGAGAAAAACCAAAAGTGGAAAGGGTGGATCGGATGGGTCGAATCGACATCCTGAGAGGAAGGTGATGGTGCAAGGGCCATATTGGCATGAAAGGCTTTGATGGGGGAGCCTGAGACAGAATGGAGCGAGACAAATGGATGGAGGAGGCTGAAAAGCAGTGAGGGTGCTTTGTGAAGTTTATAGAGAGAAGAAAATGGACATGGCCTAAGATATAGCATTCGCTTCACACTGCATGAGATGAAGAGATTTGCAGCAAATCATGTGTTGTTGTGTTTACTGTTTATAGCTAAGGCACTGAATTATTCAGCATTGCAAACCTAAAGAGAGACAATGGCATATATTGTGCCTGATGTAAAATGTGACATGGTGAGAAGAAAAAAACAACTGTTGGTAATTTTGTTGATTGCACAACGGATATGTCATTAATGACATTAATTTAAAAACATATAAATAAGTTGTTAACCAGCTAACTTGAGACAATAAAGGGTAAAGTTTTATTTTTTTAATAATATATCTGAGGTCATTCACCTTTATCTTCATAGGGGCCAGTTTACCACTGAATATGAGGACAATAATACTGAGTTCATAGTGATTAGCAATGCTGTGTGGAGTTTGCATGTTATCCCTATGTGTGCCAGTGTGGTAACCTTAGGTGGTTTTCTTATTGGTACCAAGATAGCAATGGGTTGAGCCAAATGTTTTGTTCTGTGGAAAAAGGGGTTTCCCTAACAAAGTGTTGCGACATAACAAACTTCAAATGTTAGTCCCAAATGAAATGCCCCAGTTATCAGCTCTCAGGTAAATGACATTGCGCAGCACCTGAAGAAAAACAAAACATGTCAAGGATTATGCTGTGCCTCTCATTAAAGATGCATGAGTTACCCGCAGTTCTCTTATCCACAAACAGAAATCTACATGGAGGCACATTCATCATCAAGGTGCTGTCCAGATCATAATGAGAAAAGCCAAAATGGGGAGGAAACTGTCGCTTTCACTTGTCCGACTCCCGCCATATGTTGTGGCTCCTGTCGACTACTCACTGCTTAAGAGAGAGCCAATTTATTTCCCCAGACCGATGGAACACTTGTGACATTTTGCAATGGAGCACAAGACGTTTCATCCAGCTGTTCCAGAAACACAAACACAAGGAGGATGGGGCAGAGGTTGATGTAGTCACCAAAGAGGTTTCAATAGGCTAACTACAATGATTTACACCGGCAACATTTTTGTGTTTAATGATCTGTGGTGGTTTCTGATATAATGTCTCCCTCTCAACTGTTTGCACCACACAAACATGAAATTACAGTAACACTGTTTTGCTACCATGTAATATTGTGTAATTTTTTCAAACAAACACTTTCATTGTTGTCCTCTCCTCTATGATATTGAATGTGGTTGAATGTCCTGCACAGTATTCAATGTGCAATCACAAATTGCTCCTCAGTGCCGGTCAAAGTAATGAGTTGTTTTCCCCGAAGCAATTAGAAATGATCTACTTTTACAATGAATTATGTCTATTCATGATAAAGTGCACATGACAGATTTTTAAATTGCTATACTGTAATGACAAAATTGATCATCTCCTCTGTCAAGACAATATTGTTTATTGCTTTTGTCTATTACAAAAATATTGAGGGACTGTACTATTGATAGATTTTAAAGGATCTTCAGGAGTCACATTTCAAATTTAGGTTTTGTAGAGAATTTAAATGTCAAGCCATTAAAATCATCCCCACAATGTCATACAGAGCAGTGTTCTTAGTACTGACACTTCAAATGGACTTTCTTTAGAAATGACCGCAAAGTACGAGCATCAACACCACTATTGGCATTTTGGGCACTTATACGGTAAATGTCTTTGTGAGCTCATCTAAAGCAAACAGAGAAGATTGTATTGATGTGTTCATAGAGAAAAATCTGCGCTGTCCTGACAGAGGGGTCAAAGCTAAAATGAGCATGGAATCTGGAAATAGCGCTATATGAATAGTAAAATGCGATGGTCGTGCAAGGCCTCCTGCATGCAAGTATAATAAAATGCTTTTATTAGCAGAGCCACCCAAGTGTAACGTGGCTGCGAACGGTGGATATCCAAGTAGAGGGGAAATGCTGGATCCTTGTTATAGCAAGAGTAAATCCAAACTCACTCTACCAAACATTAATCCATGTGATGGCTCAATAGACTTTTGGCTTCTCTGTGTGTATGTGGACATGCATTTGTGTGTGCGTACAAGAAAGGGAAAAAGAAGCAAGTATGTGTGCGGTACATTTGATTTTTTTTACAGATAAATGCATCGCTGTCATTGGGTACTGGGGGCACATGGATGTGGTTGGATTTCCATACTTTGCTATAGGCACTTTCTGATATGATGTAATCACTTTATCATGGTAATGGAAATTGGATTTAATTTTCTCTTTTCAGTGGTTGCACATTGATTCACCCTCTCTTCGGCTTGAAGGGGAAAACAGACGGTAAATGATTCCTTGCCGACTGCCCCTCATGCAGCCCATAAACACAGATCTTATTTGTTGAAGCTGTAAAATTGTTTAATTAAAACAATAAGTCACCACAAGTCATTATTGCAGCCACTAATTAAGCTGAGTTGACATAGCAAGGTATGTGTAGCAGGGTGACACTTAAAAAAGATCTATGGTATTTGCAACCATTACAATGACAGCCTGGATGGCATACATGAGTTTATTTGTTCCGCACAAAGGACACCTTAAGCGGGAGTGTCCAACTCACTGGAACACAAGAGATCAAACTCATCAGTGATAAAACTGAGCTCTTCTCGATAGGCTCAAAGTCCATCCTCACCATCCTTTCCCTCACCTTTTATGTTTTGACCTTTTCAGAAGTCTCAAGTGTTGATGTTGTCTTTTACACCTCTGCGGCGTCACCTGATTCTGAACAATCGATCGTATTCGTCCACGCTTCGCTCACTCCCCACTACAGCCTCATCTAATCCCACCTGGATTACTGCAAGTCCCTTCAATTCGGTCTCCTTAATAAGCTTATTCACAAGCTCCTATTGGTCCTGAATTCGACTGTGTGTATCATCACCATAACATCATCTGTCAGTCACATCACATTCATCCTCTTGTAGCTTCATTGGCTTTACATTAAAGACCACAATGATTTAAAAATTTGGCTTTACACATTCAAAGTCATTCAAAACCTTAATCCTCCATTTGTCAGACCTCCTCCACATTACTATTACTATATGTACCATGGACTTTCAGATCTGCCTCATCCATCAGCTTCATTGTGTTTCATAATTGTTTACTCACTGTGATTATTGCTGAGTCACAAAATGTTTATATTTTTCTTGATTTTATTCTACTTTAACTGTGAGGTGCCTTTGGAAAAACATCCTTTTGATTGAATAAGAATAGGAATAGCAGACATTGCGTTTTTTTTAATCACCCTCAAAAAGCTTTCTATGCTTGTGTTACTTTACGAATAAAGGTGACAAGCTTTCATTATAGTTGCTTAGTAATGAATGATGTGTTCTGTGCCAACCCCAAAGGAGAAATAGATGAAATAGCAATACCTAATACTTCAATTGAAAAATTGTAGTTAGTGTCTTTTTTTATATATATTTTGACATCCAACAGACCAATTAGGAGGGCTAATTTGACACCACTGGTCTATAGATTCCTTAAAAGCTTGACAGCAGACTTGTATTACAGTTAAGATTCTCAGCACTGAACTTTTACAAGCATTACCCCCAGAAATTTCCTCCACACAAAACAGAAGCCTCTCCGGGGCCTCACTTACTGTAAAGAACTGCCTATAAAAAGGAAACATCACATAACAGCTCTCTCTTTCACTTGTCTATGACTTTACCCTTCAACAAGCAATGAGAAGTGAAATTTTGTAAATCTTCCCAGGAGATCAAAGTGCTACCATGTTCTAATGGCTGCAACCCACCCACCATCCTTCTACGATGGAAGAGCCATACCAGCAATGTGCATCTAAGAAGAGCCAAGACAGCCTGATTAATCATCTAATAGTTCCAGAAAGCGATAAAGACAGATACTGTACCAGCAAAGATGGAAATGAAAAAGAAATACAGTTATCACATAAAGCTGTTTGTTCCAGTGGAGAAAGTGAAATGAAGACGAGCAACAAGGAAGAGAGATGAAAATGATGGCATTTTTGTCTGTGTTGAGACTTGTACACATTTTAGCCTTTGAAACTATAAGGCCCCTCTGCTGCCTCCCCGCAGAACTGTCTCCTGCCCTCCTGTCTCTCGTCTGTCTGACAAACTCAATCTGCTTGACAAGATGATAATAACTATCAAACAGATTCCATAAAAATGAGAAATAAAGATCTGAATCCAAGATAAAAGGAAACTTACAGCCAATTCTGGTTTGAAAGAGGGACATGTCATGTCATGTCTGAAATGTAGAGGAGATTCTGGAGGCAGAAACACTGAAAGGATGAAAGGGCATGCGCAGGACGACGATTTCACAATTTACTTGAAGATTGAGCACCCACCTCGGCGTAGTTTGTTCAAACACAGCAGACATGATGAATGTTAAATGCTTTTGCATGTTAGTGAAACATGATATCCATTTCACTTTTCCACAACACAAGAGCAACACGCCAACACTTTTTAATCCTTTAAGATAATGTAAATGTCTGAGTCAACAGTGCGGTGCACATCGTTTTGTGAAAAACTTCAAAACTCAGTTGACAACCATCAAAGACGACGTGTTCACAAGCGCTTTCTGTCCATCGTGCACACTTGGGAGAATATCACTTACGCAAAGTCCTCAAAGCAATAAATATGCAAATGCATACATAGCATAACTACGCTCACAACATCATTGAGTGTATGTAGGCTGACCAGTAATATCAGCTATAGAATATATTAGAAAGAACAATAAAACATGCGGCTTCTTAAACATGCTTGTCAATATTCTATTCCCTTTGATAGCTTTCACTTTAATAAATATGATTATATTTGTCACACGGAAAGGAGGCATTATGGTTGTTTATACAGCTTGCATTACTGTAATCATTGCACTATCTTGTGTTGGATGTCAGACATTATTATAATGTGGAGGTTTGACAGGACCCACTCTGACGAGACATCAGCCTCATCCCCTGGCTTCTTGTGGGCTGACACAGTTATAACTGTATAACGGGTAGTTTTAAAATCTGGGGCACTCTAGTGGCTGATTTTCTGAATGGTATTAATGGTAATGCTGGTAATGTGCTTTAACATAATGTATCAAACATGTGGAGGTTTCTAAGCAACGTGTAGCAGTTGTTGTATTTTGTGCAAAAATTGTATTCAGTGTCTCAATCTATTGTGATCTGTTCCTCTGTTGACGTTAATATCATGTTTATTCATCCTAAAATCTATTTTGTACAGTGCATCATAGTATTTCTCTGTTCGTTCTGAGTTTTCAACGGTAGAAAAATAGTCTTCCCAGTCAGATTTTTTAGAAATGGTATTTGTTAAAGCTTCAGCTTTTCGTAATGGCCACACAATTAACCCACAGTGTTCAGGACCCAGGCACAGGAATCAGCGAAGCTGATGCAATGAAATCATTTTTCTATTTACAGCTAAATTTTGTAATTCTGAGCACTGGTCGCTTTTTCTACCAATTATCGCTAACTCTCACAGTAAGTGGTGCCACCTGGCTCAGAAAAAAACCCAAAAAAACATCACCAACCGACTGTATTATTTGCTCTAAGCACAGCATCCATCAGAAAGCATTCACAGCATGACTGCAGCATCACAGCTGAATTTGAGTGAAAACTTTAGAGAAAAATAGAATGAGCGCACGCCTGTTTTATTTTATTTTTTTTCTTTCCAAATCCAGCTTTATATTTGAGTTACTTTCTGTACGATTCACGGTGACAGAGAAATGCACAGAGAGGTCCCACTGCCTGGCAAACAGCAATGAGTGACTCCCGGCCTTGCAGTTTGTCCATGACAGCGTCTGTCTTCATTCAGCGTGCTTAAATTGGCTTCAGAACCAATTGGAAATGGTGTTTTTATTATACGCCTCCTATAACTCCCCCTCTCATCAGCGCTTGACCATCTTTTATCTGGAGGATGACGTTTCCATTAGGGTCTGCCAACCTCTTACTGCAGCTCTGTGAGTTGTGGTGCTGGGGGGAAAGCATTGTTAACCAGCACAACATCAGCAGGATCTCACTGGCTGGGGTGAGTTCCAGTCTCCATTGAAGCAGTTCATCAGATGACTGCTCACCCAGAACACACAAGAGCCAGCACATAGACACACATGGCCTCACACTCTCTCTCCACCACTCCATTACTCTCAGTCTCTCATTTTTACAGAGACAAACACAAAAATTCACAGATCTGACAAAGGCAGACAACAGAGAAACAGAAAAAAGACAGAACTTGGCCAAAGGGAGCGTGTCTGTCAGCGCTTCCTCACCAGTTTCAGTGTTTCATCAAAGGTATGAGAGGCCCATAAGGTTCAACCTGCCAATCTGGCAGCACTTTCAGTCCCCATACACAGAAGTGAGGATCTTTCAAAGACTGAAGCCCGATGGCTCCCTGCTCTCTACGTTACTGTCTTCATTAACTTTTCCTCTGAACGCAGCCCACGTTAACAGCCATGTCTCGGATTTATAAATCTGGAAAATTCTACAGCACCAGGAAAGACAAAGAGCAGGAACACTTTCCACTCTTAACCACAGAGTTTAAGATTGCTCGTTGACCAGGCCTGGTGACATGGTTGATGCTAATGAGGACATGACTGTGCACGGTGTGTGTGGGTCAGCAGAGACATACGCTTCGGTCCCACTCTGGGAGTTTTAATTAGGGCTACATTATCAGACTGTCTGTCCACATTGGCCCTATCAACTACAATTTGAATGGATCATAAATCATTAGTGTAAGTGGTCACTAAACCACTGAATCCTATCTGTATCATGTATTAAACATTTTATCAATCATGAACATATTTAATTGACCTCACCAAGAATTTTTACTTCTTGGTGAGGTTACAGTTTTTACATAGCTTCTTGTGCTATCTTTTGATTACCATCTTTCCATTTTTATCTCCACTGCTCTTCAATTATTGAGGTGGCTGTGGGAAAACATCCTTTCCTCCATCAGGATCTCATCAGGCCCTCCTCCTTGACCTTTGTGTTTTGCTGTAAATGTCAGCTTTCTTTATGAGGCCTGTGATGAGTTTATTGAACAATTCACTGTCAGGGACACACACGCAAACACACATGTGCACACTATCCATGCATCCCCACACTGCCAGGGGACCTGTCCTTCACAGCTAACAATTACTCTGATTTCAAGGAGTGTAATGAAAATGTATGGTGCTCAGAGCCATTGGGATATATAATTGTAGCTGACAAATATTGTTAATTCAGCTACCTCAAATACATCCAAGGTTTATTTTAACAGGGATCACTTCGGTTGTACATGTAACTAGGAATTAATTCAATTAAATTAACAAATAATTACCGTGTGGGGGATTCAGAAAATGATTTGGGTAGGACTGACTCACGTTTTAGAACTCTTGATAACAAAGTGGGCCTTCGACAGCATCCCATGTTCAGCTGCAAAAACACCGTCGCTGTCTCGTTTATTGTGTAGCTTAACTTGATGAAAGGCCAATATGAAGTGTTGCGTTTATCAAGTGTGTGTGCCTCTCCTCAAGCTCATGGTGTAAACAGGTTTTGACACAACACTGGTGTTTGCGCTGCTAAAATACACTGCCAGAATACAATGTCTTTGGACGGAACGTTTTTCCATCACTGCAAAGCTGCACAAGCAGGTTTTGTTTTGTGACGCTGACCTTGTCACAGTTATTAAATTGTCTGCATGAGATCAACATCTAATTGCAAACCAGGCAACAAGGTACAAATTGGAGTTTATAGTGCCTTTCTGTTATAACATTCAGTCAAGAGTAATTTGTGAGTGACTGTTCAAATTCTCAGGTCGAGTCAGCTGAGTCGGAGACATTTCAGGATTAAACCTTCTTTTGGAAAGAAAAAATATCAAGCAGTATGCTGGCATGATTTATTTTTTTGCAGATATTCAGACAGCAGGCCTTCCAGGCTGTTTTAATGGCGTGCCTTTGCAGAACTTGACATATCTTATTAGAAGATACAGGAAATAACTGACTGGATATTACATTGTTGTAAAGTCTTTCATAATTGTTCACGATTTTATGGTGTGACTCAAAACGAGCCAATCTGTAATAATAAATAATTGGGCCAACAGGGCTTGTTCCATATGCTGGCTTACTGATCCGATCTCTAGTCATTCCTGACTCAGCGTTCTTACGGTGAACTGGTTTATACCGGGGGAGTGATCAGGCCAGGGTGGCCAGTACTACTGCCAGATGATGATAAATGCCTGCATAAGCACTGTCTGGATCTCTATGTCCAGGCTGGCGTGCTACTCCGCCTAGAGGAGCAAAGCACAGAGGGAGCAAAGATGGATCGGCTCAAACGTAGTACTTCTATTGAATTGTTGTTCTCAGTCATACTGATGATTGAGATATATCATTCTATAATTAAGTCTAATAAGAAAGTCAAGTTGGAAAATGAGTAACATGCAAAGTGAGACACTGCACAGACTTGCTCATCTTAAAAAAAGATGGATTGCCAATTTTACCCTTTTTTTAACCCCAAAATGGAAAAAAACATTCTTTGACTTTCTTTTTTCATTGTTTACTGCTTGTTTCTAATAAATAACATTGACATTCAAATCATATCTCCAGTGGAATTATCGAAAGGACATCATGTTTTACACTTATTGCATATTAACAATTAAATTGTAATTTTTTAAAAATGTGTTTTAAAAATTGCTGCAGCGCTCAGAAAGAGAGAAAGAAAACCATGAACCTTGTGATTACCTGATAATTAGTTTTGCAGAATCGAGCAGGACTCACTGTGAAGCGAAACATCTGTATCACCAGAACATAAGTAAATAAATAAAGTGGGTTTTAACAGGTCAGATTTTTAATGTTGTGATGTAAAGATCATGTTGGTAAGCTGTGCACTCCCCCACTTTGGTAAGATTCTCGGACAACTCTTATCCGTGGACGAGTTGTCCGAGCACCCTTTGGTAACCACCGATATAGATGGCATCCATCATGGACCTTGCAACCTTTTCATAGCTTTTCAAAATGTAGAACAGAAAATAACCGATGACTTCAGCATGCACACTCAAGTTCTCTTTGAAACTTTCACACTACCTCCTCCATTTCATCATATCCTCTTTATCCCCCTGCACTGACATCAGGTTTCCCTTTAATGAAATGTTTGGGGTCCTTACACACTTCTTATTCTTTATCTTTTTGGTTCTCTCCATTCACATTCCTCCAACTTATCTTCTGTCCTTTTCTCCATTGTTTTTGGATTTTTATCAGTCATCTTGCAGAGAAAGCCAATAAAGACCTCTACATTGAAGGACTGCTGTTCTGCTTTGTTATTTTGTTCTTGCACACCCTCCTTTTTGTCTTTTATTTGTGTTTGTGGCAGCAGACCTTATCAAGGAGATGTGTGTGAGATAAGGCCTTTGTGGTTCTTTGAGGTGAAATAATAGGACAGACTGATAAAGCCTTGTGGGTGACTAGTTCACAGCTGCCGAGCTCATTTGACACTGAATTCTCCTCGACCCGGGGGATTTGGGAAAATCTCCATTGAGGCCAAGAGATATCCAAGTTTGTGCTAGCTTTCACCTTTATAAAATGTTAATTCTCAACCTCTGACACCTGTAAGTACACTGTCTTATATTTCTTAAAATGAAAGCAATGTATTCAATTGGATTGTTACTAATCACCGTCTTTGTGAACCTGTATCGGGAGCAATGCAAGTCAAACTATAAACTATTGTCAATATTGACAAGGGAAATACTTCAATTTAACATTGAGCCCAAGGTTAGGGCTCAAGTCTGTGTGGAGTTTGCATGTTCAAAAACATGTTCATATTGACTCTAAATTCCCTGGTGGTTAGTATGTGAGTGTATGTGATTGTGTTTCTCACTGTGTCTGCTCTGTTAGGACTGAAAACCTGTCCAGGGTGCAAACTTTCCACTGCCAGTAGCCAACTGTTAAATATAGTCAAGTATAGAGGATGGCTGGATGGCATTCCAGATATAACAATAGATTGTAAACAATAAAAAGAGCAGCAAGGGAGTATACATAGAATACAAAAAAAAAAAAGTTTCACAGCCATCCGTTAAATAGTGATGGAGTCATGAGTTCCTGGCCAATGCCATTATTTGTTTCTAATCTACAGCAAATATTAAAATTTCATGAAGTGGTAATGATTATACAATTACTTCCAGCTTGCAAATATCATAATAATGGCTGCAGCAACCAAGGTTTGTGATTTTATTGAGTGGATGTTTATGGATTAAAATAAAACAAACACACAGACTGGATGACTAGCTGGCCATCGATTTGTGCTGCCTTCGATGAAAGAAACGTGGTGGGCGACACTGGCATTCAATAGCAGCTAGTTTTCATAAAAATAACAGCAGCATTCTGGCCTGTAATTGCTTTCGAAATGCCTACATGGATGAACGAGTGGGCATCGTAACAAAAGATATCGATTACTAACCAGCCTTTTTTTTGAAGATTTGAACATTGAAACAATACTTGGAAGACATTTTCAGCCCATTGAGTTTTATCTCATTGGCACCTACACTCATTAACATGCTTTAATCCTATCAGGCCAATCGAATGTTCTTCATTTCATATACATCACAGTATTCACTTTCTGTGAAAGTGTTTAAGACCTACAAATTAATAAGTGCAAAGAATATATACACCAAAGCAGTATATTCTTCAAATGATACATGGGGGCTTTATACCTGATAGGCCCTTAATATGTTCCAGTGCTAAAGGGAGATTAAAACTTTGACTTCAAGTGTTAAGCAGTTTGGATCCAGCAGAGACATACAATTCCCACAACAATTTTCTACATTTTTTATAGCAGCTCCTTGTCAGACACATGGCTATTTCACAGAATGCACAAGTGAATTAAAGAGTTAAGGGATAGCAGCCACTTCAAGCATAACTGATTTATTAGGCCAAGTGAAGGGAGGAGACGGAGAGAAGAAAATGAATTAGGCCTCACATGCACTTTTAATTACTGTTGTCAAGGTGTTTTCTTCGCCCTTCTGGGAAAAGCAAACCAAATCATCAGTCATACCAACTGCTTGGAAGAGCCACAGAATGAGCCGTAAAGTTTAACACCTCTTCTAAGGCGCAACATTTACAGCAACATAAACAAAACTCAAGCCCTCTCCCTGAAACATCTCTCTCCTCTCCTGAGATAAGGCATGCCGCACGGCTGATAAACTCAGCAGAATGAGGCCACAGATCCAGGCGTGTCCTCCTCACCTCATCTGCTTACCTGGGGGATGGAGGAGGACAAAGGAACAACAACATGTGCCTGTCTGTTTGATCTCCCCGTGTGAGCTCTGCTGCACATGTAGGCTGCTGACACGTCATGGATTGTTTGCTCTTGCAAAGGCAACACGGCTGAACTTCACTGCACAGCCCTTCTATTAGCAGAGATATTCCAATGCACACGAGTCCTGTCTCTGGCAAAGGCTCTGTGCCTTTGATGAGGCTGTGGAATAAACTTTCTATAAGCAGGGGCTCAGTTCAGACTTCTGGCTGCAATGCGCCTTTCTTATAACTGAAAGACAAGGCATTGGCCAAACAGTATGCCCCAGGAGGACACACAATACAAAATAAAAAAAAAAATACACATCCGTCTTGCAATACCTTGAATGTCAAGTGTTGCTCAGCTTCAGCCCAGTCGCTAATTGGAGGTAAAATCTCTTCATTTCTCAGTCCATCCTTAGTAATATTGACTAGTCGGATATTAGAAGAGCCACTTAATCCATTATTCATAAATGAAAATGGTGGACAAGGGGAAGATGAATGTTTCTGCTGACAGTGTGGTTGCTCACTCAGAATCTGAGACATCTTTAAAGCGGATACAGTTTCCCCACCTCACTAGGCCCATTCAGGATTGGTTTCAGTTGTGCTGATTTCCATGTCCGCACAATATGTCTACCCTCTCAATCTCTTTCACTTCCTGGTGCTCATTTACACTTAATGTTTTATGAGAATGTGGGATCTATTGGTGAAGGCAAACCATGAAAAAAAAAAAACCACAGTCTTATTCCTGGAACGTGTGACCTGAGAGTTTTCTCGGCGAAATACAAGTGAATCACAGAAATAAAAAAAGAAAGAGAGATGCAATAAATCAGGGCTGAAGTTATCCAAGGTAGAATGCCAGCAGTGTACACCAATTCTCCGAGGCTGGCGTGCTGCGAAATGTTTCCACTGCAGCACGTAATTAAAAACAGCAAGGCTATGTGTATTACATTTGTGTGTGGGTTACATACTAGTATGAGAAGCACTTGGGGCCTGAGATGAGAGCAGTGAAAAAGGTTATCAAGTTGACCAGAACAAGGAAAGCCATCTTTTTAATATTCCATGCATTTCCTTATACTGTGTAAGTCATCAACAACAGGGCACCAATAATCAGGTGAAAAGCAACCTGGGACATTTTTTCCTTGACAGAAATAAAATACATGTAAATCAGTTAAGAAGTGATTTCAGGCTTCAACAAATGACGTTATAGTACGTAAACTTAATTCTAACAGATGATTGAAATCTTAACTTTATTTTTGTTTTAAGGGTCATTTTCACAAAGTAACCCTGACTAATTTACAAGTCAAGCCAGCATCATGTATACAGTAAGTTCTATGTACTAGTGTGAGCAGCTTTCATCATTATTGTGCATTTCTGTGATCAGCATCAGTAACAATACCAATATGAAATAGGAATGTGTCTAATTTGTCATAAGCATGACATAATCATATCTGTAGTTCAACTGCACTAGACACAAAATACATTTCAGAAAAAACACATTAAGCTACAGTCCAGCTACACACCATAGGTTACTTGATGCATAAGTCCGACTGAATGTCAACGTTATGCACAAATGATGGCTATCTACAGACATTTCTCTTTCTCTATTTCTCTTTTCATAACCTCCCCCCCCTCTATTTTCTAATACACAATAATACTTGCCTTTCAATGAAACTGTAGTTAGGGGAAGATTAAAGATGATAACACTCACAGTAATGAGATTATTTGAAACGACTCAAAATAACTGACGCCCATCTACGTTGAGTCATGAAGCACTGCAGTTTTTAAATCCATCAAAAGAACATCCCCGGAGAAACTCAATTTGGTGCAAGCAAAGGCACACAACATAGTGATCACTTTCATAAAACTACTGTGACAACAATTGACAAACGCATGTTTATGCTATATTTCCATTGCTGGTAGGATGCAATTGTGTCAGTCATTTGTTCCAATGAGGCAAATAAAAGTGTTCAAAGTGATAATGATTTAACTGAAAATAAGCCCCATATGGGATGGTAGTGAGATGCCGGAGTTGTGCTCACTGTAATGGAAGGAGAAGGAGTCAGACTATTTTTATCTCACCCTAAGGCCTGGGGCAGCTGTGTCAAGAGTCAACAACTATGGTGACTCCATGCTGCTACGCTCCTGTCCCAAAAGCACACAGACACACGCAAAATCTTTCTTCTGCACAATCTAAATCGCTGACAACTGACGTTTACCATTTAAACTTCGATCTAAACTGCGTAACTGAAGGATGGATGAGATGTGACGGTGAGATGAGGGGCAAAACAAGCTGAATGGTTGACGGCAAATGTGCACGCATGGGAATGTCAGGGACGATGCAAAAATGCATCCATCGAATTTTAATAACAAACAAACTAAAAGATGACAAACATGACAAAAAGTGAACCTGCCCGACAGTGTAACATTAACGGTGAAATCAAATTTACCCCATGTTAGCCATGGCAATATGGCTCTGTATGAGGCAAGCCTATAACGTATTGATGTACAGCTTTGAGAATGACAAGCTCTACTCACCGTGATTTGTTACACTAATAAAAGTGAAGACACATTATTGTCCTGCCCTCTCAAATACACATACACACATATCTTCCTCTCACTCTCCTCTGCACACACTCATTCCTCTTCATGGACCACTTGGCTTTGTAGTGGCAAAGAGCTTGAACAAATTGAGAAATGATTGGAATTGAAAGATGAGTAATGGTGATTCTGGCGCTGTCCCTTCTCAATATGGAGATGATGAGATTTGATTCTTTGAGGTCAGGTACATCATCCGAGCCGAGCACTTGTCCCATCTATGACTAAAGGATTCACTCCCATGAGCAGGCGTTTGCCACAATTGGTCACTGCTGACATAAAATCAATGCTATATTTACCAGCAACATTAACACCATTCATCTCCTCTTAAACCATTATGGCTTAAGTTCTATATGTTAACCATTTGAGGAGCACAGGCACATAGGCATTAACCTGTCACTGTTGCTGTCCTTTCCTCCTCTGAATCAACACTCAGAGACTAAATGAGGTCAGCGAAGCTCCCCCATCCTTCCTTTTCAGTGCTGTGTTCTCATCATAGTCAGCAATTAACTCACCATTACAGCATCATTATCATTACTTTGCCACACAGAATACTGCAAAAACTGCCAAACTACTGAATAGCTCATTTCAGTTCTGGGTCTAGTCACAGATACACATGGGGAAAAAATGCTCAAAAAGAGGGAAAAAGTATCCAATTGTGAATACTAGAAAAGAAGTGGATTGTTATTCCACGTCAACCTCTGACCCAACTGCAGACATGATTACTAGTAGTCTTCCTTTGAAGACTAGGGAAGTGTTGGGATAAGCAGAAAAATCAGTTTCATTGCAATTCTTTGAAAGTGCAAGGCTTGATGTAATGTAAGAAAAACAATGTGCTTGAACAGAGGGAACATAAAATGTTGCCCCCCTGCTGTCTATTGTATTTTACTGAAAATTCTCAGATTACATGCTCCGGTGCTTTTAGACGATTTTGATGAAAGTGGAGAGGGTTTGCAGCTCCTGCCGTCTTAAGACATTGTCCCAGTGAGACAGGGAGATTGAAGTAGTGAGAATGACTTGTGTCTGCACAAACTATGGAAAGTCGAATGAGTTGCAAGATGGATGTGTTTACGCATACCTCTTGTTCATTGGGGTGCATAAGTCAAGTGATGAATGATGTGGGGAACAAATCCTATGCTCAGAGACTTTCACTTATAACTTAAACACTTACTCATAACTTTGTTTGTTGAGCTTTCATATATTTCATATAAATTTACAGGCTGTGCATGAACTGTGATTCATCTAACAATCAACTCTGAAAACACTCATTTCCAAAACTGTCCTGGATTTATATATATATATATATATATATATATAAAAACTGCTTCATTTACTTAGATTTTTTGCTAATTTTAAGCACGATTAAACCCGGAGCAAAGAGAATAAAGATGTAATAATAGAAATTTTACTCAGATATAATATGCTGTTGATAACTTCAAATCAGCTTAAATTGCATATCATTATCATTGCACTTGTCCGGGCCTTCACTCGGGTAGTTACCATGGCAACAGTAGTTCAAGTAATGGTGATGGAAAGCAGATTTCTGAACCAAGATGGGACAACTGTGCAAACATGACAATATCGTCAAGCTGTAAGTAGAATTAAGCTCATATTGTATGCCCACTCATAAGTAAAATTGCCATGTTTGGAAGGGACATTTCTTTAATGTTCCCAGTTTCACTCTAACAACAATGTTTGCCAGTTGTGTAGTGGTCCCTGGAGAAGTGGGTGTACTCGATTTGTGATGAAATGCCATTCTTTATAAATGGTGGCACGCAAGAGTACTCTTAGATAAAAATCTATCCGTAGTATTTGTTCAGCATCACATAATTTCTATATCATTTAGCGGTTAGCAATACTTTGTAATGACCCACCATACTCTGCCTTTGATTGGCTCATCAGCACTCATGCTGCACGGCAAACATAGGCATTAACCAATCAAATCACTGAGTGCAGCGAGTACTAGCCAATTAGTGGCAGAGTGGGGTGGGTTATGGCTTCATCATCCGAGAGGGAAAAAAAGGGCAATCTGGCTCATAGATACTGCTGACTGGTGCATCCAGGGGGAATTGGAAGTGGATGTACGCAATGCAGGCTGCAAAATAAATGGGTATTCCCTGTATACTTGCATATACTGTGAAGTACACCAATGATGCTTGCCATCCATGGGCTCTGGGCATTTACAAATAATTCACAAATGAACCCTAGCTAAGCAACACAGGTCAACCATATATTGGCTGATCGTGTGGACATTGCATGCAAGTCTTATCTATGTCTCTGTGCAGGGCTCACATAAGAGGTAATTACTTGGTCCGAGATCCTAACATAAGAAGTATATAAGAATAAGATCCTTTCCCTGAGCAGGTGTTTTAATAGGAGTACTGGGGATAGCGTGACATTGGTTCTCTCTCGAGACCTGCAGCACCTCTCCTCGGTAACAATCTCACCTGTGGCGTCAAGTCAGATTGTACCGTGTTCACTTAATGAAACACGGGATTGTGAATAAGCAGTGCCCAACACATAGGTTGAACTGCAAAAACACATAAAGGTTGACATTTCTGTTCTTGAAAATACTCAGACAATGCACCAGGTAGTCTCTCTTCTTGAGCCATTTTACATGATTAATAGGGTAGAGAGCTGGAGTTGAAACTGCAATTAAAGGTGTCTTCCATCAGAAGAAGAGCCCCTTTTCTGGTAGTCGGCTAAAGGAGGACCGAGGGGAGCAATGCTCCACAAGAGAAGTCATTATTTCTCCACCATCCTCTCTGCTCTATGGAATATATTAACTTCACAATGTTGTTTGCTTAGCTAGAGTGCCTTCATTGCTTGTATTTTTTTTTTAGGGATGCATGCAATTAGAACAAGGGAAGGAAGAAAGTGCTTCAAATAGTCCCCAACCCCCACACAGAGATTGAGTGCCTGCACAAAACAAGCTCAGTGGGCCCCTAGGGGCCCAACCTGAGACTGAGGAGAGCCTCTGACAGTCGGTGTCACCACTGCTTGCTGACAACAAAAAAAGGAGGAAAACAACTGCAAAGCTTTCATTTCACTGGGTAAATGACCTCCTAAAAATATACAGATGGATTTCCAATAACAGAATTCCGTCCTTGTTTGTGCAGAGAGATAAGTGATACTTTCACTGTTGGGGATAACATAGGAATGTATAATAAAAAAAATCCACCCTGACTTCAACAACCAGCTGCAAAATTTTGTGACAAATATAACTGTATTAACATCGGCATGTTTAAATGAGATGGCAGCACACACTATCAGCTTGTAAACTTTGTACCACTTCCTCTTCTGTATGGATTACCCCTGCTGCATAGACCCACCAAGGATCATTACATCCATAATTCCTTGTTTTGCATAATGTCATTGTGAATAGTTTCCTGGATTTGAATTTCCGCTACAGTGTAATTAATTATATCCTGTATAGATTCCTTGCCAGAGCAGTCACAAGTTTTACATTTACATGGAATACGTGTTTGAGTTGCCTCATGAATATGATTCACCTTAGAAAACGTGAGGGGGATTGTAGAAAATCACCATAATTGGAGAAACGGTGGGAACATTATTATGAATCTAGCCCTTCCATGTGCTCTACAGTAATGAGCCTGAGGAAAGTGATTGTCATACATTTGATGGTTCACTGACTTCACAGTCATTGTCTTTATCTGCGATGGAAAGGAGAGGCGGGGGAAGGATCACAACTCCTTTGAGGTGCATTTAAATCATAGTCTCCACATATTACTCTGAAAATTCCCTCTTGAGAGTGTGAGCTGAGATGGCGTCCTTCAAGCCCCGCTGGGTTTCCTGTCATCATGAAATGGGAGCAGGAGATTAGGGGGGAGAGGGATGTAGAGGATGGAGCAGGAGTGGGGGGGTAAATTCTGAAATCTGGTCTAATCCCATCTCATACAGCTGAAGATATGCTCCTCCAAAGACATTGCTACTCAGAGCAGAGGAAACTGGAAGGAATGAGGGGAATACCATTGGGAATTAGTCTTATTATAAATTGTTTGAGAAATGCTCTCCTCCAATTCCAGAACTCACCCTATGCATATTCAATACTAGAAATCACTTTTTTTTTTTTTGTTCCAGTCACTTCAGGAAATAGCATATTTTGATAAAAGCAAGGAAAACTAACCAACTTCGAAGACAGTCTTACATAAAATTAGAGCATGGAGTAAACTAACAGCACCATCCAATAAGAGTACAGACGTTGTTTTCCTATGATTCCCTGAATACAGCTAAACTTGCATATGAAATGCATCAAAGTGGCAATTTTGCACAGCTCATTTGATCGCGTGCCCTAAAGCAGCGGTCCACAACCTTTTTGCACCAAGGACCGGTTTACTGTCAGACAATATTTCCATAGACCGGCCTTTAGGCGTGACGTATAAATACAACAAACTAAAATGATACAACCAACACAAAAACTGTGGTATTTTGTAAATATAATAATAAACATGAATCCACTGTGTACTTGTATGTCTTTCTCCTTATTTGTATGTTATTCTTCTGTCTCCTCATTGGGCCTTTTCCCTTTGCAGAGAAACTTTCTAAAGATGAAAGTTTACTCATTTCGCTCGCTTGTGGGTTTAATATCATTTAATATCAGCGATAATGTATCGTGTGACCAACACAAGCATGAGTCATAGATGTAACAGAGAGAATTCTGTCATTTTTCAAAATAAAATATTGTTCAGACTTGGATAACAAATAAAAAAGGAATAATGTAAGTTATTTATTCTTTGTGTGTGGCCCAGTACCAAACGATCCACGGACCGGTACTGGTCGGCGGCCTGGGGCTTGGAAACCGTTGCCCTAAAACACATATTTTAATGGATGAGAACACGAGGGCGTGAACACAAATCTAAAAGGTTTGCACCCCAAAGTATTCCAGGTTCATGGAAAAATGTCATCCTCAAGGTTGTCATAAGTAAATCCTGCTGTCAATTATATTACACAAAAACAAAACAAATCTACTGAAATATGATTAAAATGACTTTTAGGAAGCAATATTTTATAGAATCCTTTCACAATCTGTTAAAAAAAAGTCAGAAAACTTCCCACCAGCAGTGCAAACTGTTTATGCATTTAATAGTTTTGTTGCTAGTCTTAAACAACGAGAGGAACAAAACCCAAGAGCATGACTTTTTTGCTCCTTTTCATGCGTCTCCTCCTCCCAGCTCCACACATTGTTTTTTAATGAAATGCAACATTTCACAAAGACCCCAGATTAATGTGCAGAAATAAATAAATAAGTGGAAACATTCATGGAGACTGCTGATGCGAGGGGTGAGAGGGATTCTCACAACCCACTGCCCTCGCTGTAAGAACATGCCTTATCAACATTTCCGGCCTGCAAAATGTCAATGGAATGCTACACGTTTCATCAACGATGCTGCGCGTGCATCTGTTGTAGCTGCATGATCTCTCTCTGTCTTGTTATACTATGTGAGACTGCGCTCTCTCACCTCTCATATCTGTGAAGCTCAAGTCTCTAACCTCTTACATTCATCAATTGCACACAGTGGATCTAAAACCTGGCATACAGGCTGGGAGCATTTGCTTATGTTTCCACTTAGAAATGACCTTTGTATTTCCTCAGAAAACACCTCCTTGCGTTCTGGCTTCAGCACTAAAAGGAGAAACGCTGTAATGTACAGGAAGGAGCACACACAACATGATATGCAGCAAAGCACCAGCTGGAGCATGTCATACAATTCACCTTCACCAGCTATCACGAATAATAATCAACTATGTGATATTTAAATGCAATTGCAAATGTGTGAGAAACCAGTGAACGCATGTGCAAGATGTAAAAGCAAATTTTCAGAAGCAGGCTGAGGTTAGTGCTTAGTGAAGCTCTGTTGCCCCATTTCATTATAGACACCGCCATATCTATGCAACCAAATCATATGCACACATTATTTTTTTTTAAATTGTGCACATAAAAATAGTGTATGATGGTCATTTCTAGTGTTTTATCCCTGTTCAGGTGTTTCTCAGGCGTGTGGAATGAAGCCCAGACTGCAGCGGAGTATTCTCACATCTGAGTGAGCACATCTGTCATTTTACAACCATATTCCAATTTATGTTCTTTTGAACATCTTGTTGTGTCCCTCAGTGGCATTTAGTGACAAATGGTCTGTGTGAAATAGGTTGTATCCTTTTAAATAGGCCAGCTACACCTGAATTTAAACTAGGGGCTAAAACTCACTTAGCCCTGAGGCAAATGTGGTACAAAAAAAAAAAAAGTAAGAAAAAAAAAAGCACTTCCAACACTGAGCAAGTACGGAGGTGTCTTATGAGAACAACATCACAGTTGCTCTGTGTCCTCAGGACAAGCCTGCTTATGTCACTGTGTGCTTACTGTATGTGTGAATCTCGGTGTGTGGGCAGTTGGGGGTTGAGGCAAACTTCAAGACCAATTTCATGTTTGTATGTGCTCCGGTCTGTAGCTGTGTGTGTGCATGCGTGCATGTGTGTGTGTTCCTACATGCTCCTGGCCAGCATCAGTGTTGTTGTCAGTAAGTGGGTGCCAGCATGAGGAAGGTCATGTGGCAGCCAGCAGAATTATGTCCAGGTCAGAGATGTGCTGTATGGAACCAGCCCTTATTACTGCATCATTTCCCTCCTCTTCCTGTTGCACACACATAACATCCGTAACACACAGACAAGCGAAGGTGAGGAAGCCCGGGCTCCTTCTTGTCGGTACACATTAACACAGTGTTGGTCACACACACACACACACACACGCTTCACTTATTTAATCATGCCTTCTCTCTTCTTTAGTGGTAACAGTATCAAACACATTCACCGCAACCATTAAAGCAGTTCAACTTTCCTTATCTTAGATATTTAAATGAACATCTTAAGTCTATAAGCAACAACCAGACATTCGGTAGTAAACAGAGCGAAAAGTGTGCGTGACAAACAAATTGAACAAATGTTGCATACTACCTGCACAATGTCACATCAGTCAGTGTAGCAGACAGCTGCCTCAGGGTAGCAAAATGACACTAATGTGCCACTATTTTGGACACAGTGTAGTTAATGTTTAAATGGCATGACCACTGGACAGGAAGGACACAACTGCACTGATTTAGAAACAACAATGACACCTGCACTGGGCTTCAATCTGCACCTGGTGACTGTTCCTGTTACCTACTTTCACAAATGAGGCTTACTGTGTCGAAAACTCTCTAAATTTGGCAGAAGCGTGCACCTTCACGAGCGATGTTGGACGCTAACTGAGAAATTATGTTTAGGGGGTTCGTCTTGCTCTAATACATTGCAGGAGATATTTGCTTTTTAACATTTGAAATAATAACATTTTCTTCACTTACAATGTGGAGCTTCAAGAAGTCTCCAAGACCAGAGGAGCTGTCCACCCTCACCAGGACAGCATCCTTCAGGTGCGTGCTGAAGCCAATGGCTAGTCGGTCTGCTCTTGTGCTGGGACGGTCGTTTGGCGGCCATGTGTATGTTATCAGTCCACCATCTCGCCCAAATATGTATGTTGTTCCCGCTAGAGAAAAAGAAAAGAAGAGGAAGAACAACAAGCAGATGATAAAAGTGTACTCTCTCTTAGAAACAGAAAACAGGCATACATCACCTGTCAACACAGAAACATTATTAACGCAGCAAAGTCGGCATCAGTGCCATGTGTACGGAGAGCACCGTCAGTCTGAAGTGTTTTATTGTGCTGAGTAATGAGTTTGCAAAGCACTGAGCAACATATCACTCTTGAATAGCTCTCAGCACCATCTGAGAGTTTAAGTACACTTGTGTCAATTCATGAGTAGGAGAAAATTCTGTGAAAATGAGGGAGGCAGGTACCGGGGCCGCTTTCCTCGTAATGCTGCACAGTTATTCAGCTTTACTGCCGCTGACTGCGTCACCTCCAGAGGACAGAGATACAAGTGAAAACTGGTGATTTTGTCATTGTGCACCTGGTGTTGAGGTATCCAGTGTGCGAAACGGGCACCTTTCTACTTTTTGCACTTCATGAGCAGCCTTAAACACAGATGCCACCTGCACCAATATGGAGGGACTAGTACAGTTAAGGCCTTCTTGTGACCTCCAAACCAGCCATTTCCAGTCTTGCCGTATTACTTTGTTGTCACAATGCAAATAGAATCAGGTCAACTGGACCCGGTCATGTGTCTCGGAAGACGTTTCTCCCCTTATCCAAATAATTTCATCAGTACATGCTGTTCACAAAACTTGGCTGGCTTCCAAAACAGATGACCAAGTCCAGTTGACCTGATTCAGTGAGCATTGAGATGCCTCCTCTCAGTACAAATGGAAATGAAGAGACATTTCTTTGTGAAATGAAAGATCTGAACACAACCTGCAATGGAAAATGAGAGGGAGATTTCTACTCCTGTCACCAAATCAAACAACATTTGCTAAAGAGTCCGTCTGCGATAATGAAGAGTTATAATACCCAAGGAAGTCTCCCCACGCTTACATTCACTCCTGTGTCTCGTGTTCTCAGATTACAATAATGTATTAATACCTTGTTTGCCAGGGCACAGAAAAATATGCCGGTGACACAAAGTGTGTACATGTGCGCGCAATTGTGAACAAATGAGTATGAGATTTGAAAACAAACGGCTGCCAGAATGCCGACATATGAATGCAGCTGTCATATTAGCATAAAAACAGCTATCTTCATGAAAAATTAGACAAGCAGCAGTGGTAGTGTGTTATGCATTTACATGTGAGTGTGAGCGAGAAGGAGAGGCAGAGAGAGAGTGCAAGAAAGAGAGAGTGTGTTAATATTCATGGGGGCAGAGAGTTAAACAGCCTCAGCCTGAACAATAGATTATAAATCATTCTGACTGTAATTCCAATATTTTCTTGTAAACCAGTTCACAAGGATATAAAAGTATTGATAAATGTAGCATACATAAATATATATGTATATCTGTTTTTTCTTCTACATCTCCAGCACTTCCTCACAGCGTAGCGATGAAGGTGTGTCATACAACTTTACTCCCAAGTTCCATGTCCAATTCCATCCCCACGTGTGAGTCAATACACCCACACACACACACACACACACACACACACACACACACACACACACACACACACACACACACACACACACACACACACACACACACACACACACACACACACACACACACACACACACACACACACACACACACACACACACATTCGACCACTTGCTGCAAAGAATTGCATCATTAATTAACAGTAATGTGATTAACAAATGAGGCCAGGACATCCAGATCTATGGTGGGATTTATTGTTTTCATAAAGCATTACTCGCATTTGTAAAATGTAATGATACAACACTGTAAGCATTTCTGTTCTCCTAATGGATAAAGCATTATGAAGCTTGATGACTTCTATAAAGGAAAAGACATTATGTGTAATATAGTCGCGAGGCAGGCATCATTTCTTTTTCATGAAGTCTGGCGGCTACCACTGCAAACTCTTCTTGTTTCACTAATGCATATCTGATGTTGGCCCCGTCACAGCCCAATTTCTAATTTATGTTGCCTGCGCCGGACTGTTGTCACTGTCTCTGGATTTGCCCCAAGCCACCTAACACTTGCTCCATGCTCCAGCTTATGATAATTAAGTGCTTTTAAACCACGTTCATGGTGGAACTCACTGAACCCTGAAGCATACATTCCCCCTCAGTCTAGTTCTATGATTTGACACCCACTTCATCCCGCTGACAGCTTATTTATTGTTGGTGACCTCCAAAAATGAGAAAATACAACTCTTCTCATTAGCTTTTCTTTATCTTTTTTTTTGTAGCTAGGTAGATAAACAGCAACACACTCGAGACATTAAAGGTCAACAAAGATAAATTATCAAATGTTTGCAAAACAGATGCAGTGACTGTAGATAACAAGGTTGCCAATATGTGGTGAAAGCTGTCTAAAATCCATACGCACTCGAGGAAAAACTGCTTAAGGGACTGTAAAGGATTAAGATACATGGAGGAACACGGCTAATGCACACCTACACAGATGTGCGTAGCATAAAATTAGCAAGCACGTGCCATTGTAACCCCAATGCTGGGGAGTAATTATGCACTGTTTCCATATTTGTTATTTGTGTACTCTCTTGGGACGGCGGGTTTGATATGGATCTGTTGTAGTCACTAGATACAGTGGTGTCCTGGAAATATCTGCCTGTATGTTGACTCTTTAATTTGACAGTGTTCCAGTTTATTCCCCATTCAGCTTCAGTCTTATAATGAAATGCAAACAAAATAAAGGACACGCTCGAGGTAAAATGAGGGGGTCAGAGACACAAAGTGCTTGGAGGAGTTGTGCTACACAATGCAAGGCCTGTGAAACAGCCTAATTAAAATGTTCTTGCTCCTTGTTCCTTTGTGTATGCATTGCTTGCATTCGTGTGCCTTTCCCCAGAGGGGGTCACACTACAGAAATCAAGAAGCAACATGTTTGAACTGTCCTATTCAAGGCGAGATCGAACCTCCAGGATGAACTCCTCAACCGCAAGTCTGCCCTGTTAGAAGATAATGAATTAATCTGTCGTCATGTTGGACTACATTGGTAGCTGGCTGCTCTCTGCTGTGTCAGTTAACATCAAGGAAGATAAACATTGGCAGATCAAACACTCTGCTTTCATTAAAAATGTAGCACCATCCCAGGAGTTCTCCTGCATTTGGCCAGAGAGGTGTGTGGGATAGTAGACAGTAGAATAGCAAACATGGCCTCTGTGTTAGAGCCCTCTTGGTATTAACTTTACAAGGTCTCAGTATGTTTCTGCAGCCATGAGGCAGCATGGCAGGCAGGCCTACATACTGTATGTTTTAGTAAATGATGCAGTGTTATATCAAGTGGCAGACAGGTGTGAGCAGGAGCAAGCGGCCTGGCCCGGTGCCTCAGTGTAGCAGCTGTGGGAGGAGAAGGATACACAAACCAGGCAGCGTGTTTGACTATAATGCTCCGCTGAGGTCGGGTCTGCAGACTGTCTTTCCTCTAACCTCCACCATGGCCATCACAACACTCCTCATATTACCCCCTCTGCCGAGAAACTGGGGAGGAATCCAATCATAATTACATAGTTGTGATGGAAACATGAAAAGGAGAGGTGACATTATAGATCTGCAGAGGTTTCCTAGCACGTTTCTCTCTATTTGCTTCTGCAGATTCCCGTAATGAGTGTTGTATAAAAATAGATTCACTGGGAAGCAATATATAGAGGACCGTTATGATCTTTTTTTTTTCCTTTAAATGATTAATATCATTATTTTAAGGAACTTCTTGGAAAGAGTGACAAAGTAATGCATTTAATATGTGCTCTCAATTTAACAGTTAGTTGTTCACCTTCAGAGTGAAAATGAGCCTAAGGAAAACATCATCAGTAAGATCGGGGAAGTACTGTTACTTGCTTGTGAGGAACAGAAACAAGTATTTAAACAAATAAATGTATTGCTGTTGTACAACCACAAACAAATTGCACTAAAGATAGCATCAATCGCGTTTATCTTTGGTCCATACAGTCTCCAGGGAGGCGTACAATTAAAACAAGCTTAATGATTCCTATTGGATTACCATTTCAGTTTTCTGAGAAATCATTACCACGATGTATGAGGACGCCATTGTCCAATCCAACACTATCAGTATCTGGTAAAGGCGGTAACTCCGATCAATGATTCTGAAGATTTAGTGCCATGAGGGAGAATTGTGAGTCACCATGATCAAACACAGTGAGGTTATGTGGAAAAAAGCATATGACTGCTTAAATAACTGTCTTTTGCACATGTTCTAACTTGGCAGTGGTTGGAGGGCATCCTGGACAGCTACATTACTCCCCAATCATTTAAAATAAAGATGCAAAAGCATTTATATCTAACAATTTATGTGAGAAAGTCTGACGACACCAAGTAGTAATTTGTTTTCCACATAAGATATTATTTTTAGCAGCTATTTAGAGCCATAGACAACAACATACCTTTTTCTAATTGCTTTTGGCTTAAATAAATAGTAAATATGTATATACAATCTGCAACTGTTAAACTTTAGCTTTTTTCCAAAAGCGTAAGTTATGCATGAACTATTAATTGAACTCTTAGTATTGAACTATTAATATCATTACTGATTTTTATCATTCATATTTCTTAAAAATTAAACGAAACATTATGCTAGGATAACGCATCTACTTGACCCCCAGTTTTTCCCTGCAGATAAAGCAGTAACAGCCAGAAAAAACACAGTAGCTTCCAATAACAGGCTCACTTCAGCCATTCTCTGTCTAATAAAGCCAATAACATAATAACATGTTTTTATATGACCATAAATGAGTTTAAAACTGTGCTTTAGATTACTTTTGATGACTATCTCATCCAATATTGTTATTTTTGATAAGTAGACTGCACTAAATCCGAAACCAAGTATTTCCAAGAAATGCAGTCCTATTTATGTATTATCAGATTAGTGGCTGCAGCCAATACATTTTGAAAATATTTCTTACATTGCTACTTCAACAATATTATAACTTATTAGATTACTAGCTAAATATAACTATCATAATAGATCAAATGTCTTATTACAGGATTTGATGATGGGCTTTATTAGGCTGGAAAATTCCAAAATTATTACATTATTGGCTTATCCTACATTATTGTCCATCATTACATTATTGGCAACCTTCCAGACAAAGATTTGATTTTTTAAAAAGATGCTGGATCGTTTGCTTCCACTGATTTTCTCCTGTTGGCCGATCTTGTCATTATTCCCACAGAATAAATAAACACAGTTTGAAGGAACTCTCCACTGTTGCCAAGGACCTTCCACATTCATTATTTACCTCTGTGTTGGTGGATAAGCTACTTGTTAACAATCCTTGCTGACTTTTCTTTTCACAAATTGCATAGACTTTATACTGCTGTGCATTTTGCAGCCAACAAAGTTGTGCAATGTTTATTTCGAAAGTCATCAAATAAGGCAGTGATGATAAACTCAGCAGCAAAGCTCTTTTTTTTATTTTCACGAGTGCAAGTGATAATAGTTGAAACTGTTGTTTAATTTCTATCCAGATAGAAAACAATAATTTAAACAATGTTACATCCACATGGGTTATGTTGATTCAATATTGTTTGTTATCTGGATACCATCATTTTGGTAGAATTGATCAGGGAAAAATAGTTTACCAAAACCATTTATTCTTAAACCATTACAAACACATTTGATAATAAAACAATTCACTAAAATATAGCACATGTGACCTAATAGTGACTTATAATGTGAATGTGTTTTTGTTACTTCATTTGAGAAGTAGTTGTTTTCTAAAAAGAAAAAAAAAATTCACTTTTACTGCTGATACGAAAATAAACCATCTTTTCTGTGAACCCGAGGATGCCTCTATGGATTGTCCTCAATGCTGAGCGCATGCACTTTTCTCCCGGCGCATGTTGGGGCTTTTGTGTTGGCGGGGTGACATTTCTGTCAAAGTTTTTCTTGTCTGTGCCTGTTTGGTGTTCTGGCGACGCACTGTGAACTTTACAGCTCTAAAGTAGGAGCCACAACATACAGAGTTTTTTGCTGCTTGTCCCCTCATCTCCCAAGTCCATCGCAGCATGACGTGCAGTGCAGTGCATATTTACATCCACTTTATGGAGTTGTGTGTGCAGGTACAGATCAGAGCCATGAAGTTACAGAGTGCTTTTCTGGATATGTAGGCCAATTCAACTTTGATGTAAGTCCCTCAAGCAGGGAAAATTTTACTTTAACACTTTCACTACACATATATCCACATGTGGCTGTACTATGAGTTAAAAAAAAGACACACTGTCTCTAGAAACTGATGCTGTTTTAATTTTCAGCTATTGTCACTGAATCATTAATTTCATTTTATCAACATGGTGTCATAATATCGGTTCTCCTTTGCTAATTAAATTTAGTAATATAATTTTGCTTGAGAAAAATCAGCACTTTTTGCGCTGGGCCATATCATTTACACTTCATGTCAAGTTAGCTGGAGCTCTGTGGCACGCGGCTTCAACCAACATATTGTCTTCCAATAAATAAACGTATTCTGTTGTCAGGAGAGCTACATGAGCACTGCGGACATGTGGTCATGACCTAAAGCAGTCTTCACTGCTTTTATCTGACAGTGATTTTTTTTCTTCAAATCATTCAATGCAGTAAATAACTGCAAAGAAAAAAAGCAAACATTAGAAATGGGATGTTTTTAATTGAAAGACATTAAATAAAAATTGCACAAATGATTATTTTTTTGGTCCATCTCTCAAAAGCATCACGATAATGTTGACCTTCTACCGCCACTAAAAAGCCTCAGAGTTGATTTTTTCCTAGGTGACATGTAATGCCATTTAACTTTCAGTTTTCATTTTTCATTGGGAGAAAAGATTCACCGTTTGATGGTGACTTCTGTGAGTATGTAAAAAAAAACAAACAAACAGATAACCCTGTTGTCTGTTGTAATGTTTGGATCAAACGCAGCTTCGATGATGAACTGCTTCTCTCCTTGGATCGTCAGCCTGAGTATGTTGGCATGAGAGAGTAAAATAAAAAACAGCAGCTAAGCTCCTTTTGGGAGTTGGAGGACAGCCTCACGTTGTGCCTAGTGCGAACAAATGGCGGAAATTCAGCTGGACAATATAGGAGAAACAATATGTAGTTATTGTGGCTACCTTCTATGCAGATCTCACATCTTCTCTGAGAGGTCATTGTTTTATTGCATTTATTGCATTGATTTATTGTGAGGTTTTTTTGGGGTTTTTGTTTTTTTCTCAATAACTCAAACCTTCCTCCCAAGTGCTGGTCCTGGAAAAAAAAAAAAAGCTATTCTCTACCTTTGGTTGTGTGTGAGCAGCTCGTCAGGAGTCTAAAAAGACTATGGATTGTTGACTTGTCTTAATCCTCTCTGAGCACAAACAAATGCCTTCCTCATAATGGGATAGACAGTCAGAGCAGAACCAGCAGGCATAAGAAAAGGTTTCATCACAGGTTGAAGCTGGAACAATCCTGTACAACACACCACCGTAATGACAGCAAAAAGCAACATTTAATGCAACCGTTTCAATCAAACACGATGTACATTATGAGGGATTTCCCCCATTACATAACATCAACATATAGCATTATATGAGCATCTCATTCATTTCAGACATCCCTTTCATGTTGTCACAGGGCAGAACCAAATCATTTACCGTGTTAGCGGTGAAAAGAAGCGGAGTAATTGTGCCACTCAGTCTTCAACTGCAGCTGCAATGAAATTTGTTCACAACATAAAATACTGCAGAATCTGCAGCCTTGCTTTTTTCACATTTCACTCTATCTTCTTTCCCCCTTATTTTATGTGATAAATCCTTCTTTTAGTCTTTATCAGAAGACTGGAGCTAAGCTATTCTCTTTGCAGTCAGCAGAAAGCAGAATGGACATTGGTGCTAAATCAACCCAGAGTGTAGACTACCTGCTTATTTTGTGTTGGCTTAATACGTCTGTGCATATTGGCATGTGTACAGTGCAGTCGATAAAAACTTTTACAGTTCATTTCTCAGAGACTGATCTTTCCCTCTGGTCAATACTGGATTCATTTTTATCTACTGTCTGGTATGGAGGAATAATATATACTCCTATGCTCACACAGCATATGTTATTATACTATTTAAAGGCTTCAGTGTTGCAGTTGTGGAAAATATAATAGACTGAAACTTTACTGATAGTTGCAGATGTAGGTAAACACCTTTTTTCACATGTTAAACCATTTTAATAAATATTAAATTCAAGTTTAAGAACAAATGTCGAGAAAACTTAATTACATATCAGACCAAGTTAGTGATATGAAAGACTCGATGTATCAGGTTGCTATAATGTAGAACAAATACATTACCCATATGTTTTTGCCCCCGCCCCCCCCCAAAAAAAAAAAAAAAAAAAAAAAATATATATATATATATATATATATATATATATATATTGTTAACTGCTGTCAAGCTCTCTGCTCAACATTGCGATGCAGTATGAAATAGTCATAACTATTACTTATGGTTTTCTATTAAATATTTTAATGTCTCCATTACACCTTCAAGAAAATGCTTTATAGTTCATGTTTCTTTAACTGTTTTGTTTTCTTACATAACCTGGTTAACATGTTTAAATATGAAATATGAAAAACATTTGAAAAAATATTATATATAGATTGATCTATATAGATAGATTAATCCTTGTGAAACGCTGAGAAATCAGTCCAAAAGACCATACATTTTCCTCCCTACGAATAATGACTATGCAAACTTAAACAGCCACTAGTAGTACATATTCACAGTAATTGCAAGAATTCTTGCCTAAGTGACACACAAGTGAGACACTGCTGAAGCTATAATATTCAACTTAACTACTTTCAACAAACGTATATGGATATTTTTAACTATTTATTCCACTGAGAAGTCCAGTTAAGTTGCAGGTTCAGTACGGCAGATGAATATATGGTAAATGGTAAATGGTCTAGATTTATATAGCGCCTTCTAACCACACTGAGTGCAGTCCCAAAGCGCTTCACATATCAGTCATTCACCCATTCACGCTCACATTCACACACCAATGGGACATATAGTACTTATATAACTATAAGCTTCATAATTGTCTTACTTTTTTTCAAAATACATCAAAAACAAGGAGGAATTTGAAGGAATTTGAAGTCCTCGCGCAGTCACCCTGAGTGTTCGGGCTTGACTAGGCATATATTCTAATTAGCCTATTTCCACGGTATTGTTTTAACAATATCCAGTGACCTATGAGCCTTAAGCTCCTTCTAATGAAGACAATCCCAAAGCAACAATTCCACATAGGACAGCTGACAGTGGCCAACCTGCCTCCATAAGCTGAAAAGAATTAATCTCTCTCTCTCTCTCTCTCTCTCTCTCTCTCTCTCTCTCTCTCTCTCTCTCTCTCCACTAATTTGATGTAATTAAATTAAGTGGGGACTAAAAGTGGAGCAGTGCCGCTTACCCTTATGATTGGTCATCATTTTCATAGAGTAGCCTATAAGACTGAAGGCCTGAAATTATAGCAGAAACAATCTAATGAAGAGAGAGAGAAAGAGTGAGAGAGAGAGAGAGAGAGAGAGAGAGAGAGAGAGAGAGAGAGGGATGGGGGGTAGTGGTAGCCTTTCAGTCAGACCGACTACTACCAAATGACCACAATATAATATAAGAGGAAATGAACAAAGAAAGAGTAAGGGATATATATATTGTAATGTATATGTTGTAACATATGTTTGTAACATAACAAAACATGTATAACAAAATAAATAAAAACATAACTTACTATCATATTGCATCCCACTTGAACTGATATCACTGGAATCTGGGTTTTATAGTATTGAAGCCAGATTTCAAATAAGGTATTTTTAATGGAAACCCACAAATGGTGGTAATACTTTTTTCCATCTTTGGAGCACCAACTCACGCCAAGTATAGACTAGTTTAAGGTTATCCATGCACAATGTAATGCGGTGTAATAGAAATATTTTATGATTCAATACATGGCCCCCTTCTTAAACAGAAAAACTGACATGAGTGATCAAAAGCACCTCTGACACACAAACAACACATTATTGTCATGAGATAATCATTTAGTCAGGGGGAGCGTTTATGCAGTTTTCAATAAATGTAAATCAATGCATCATCCTGTCGCAGCACTTCACCATATTTTATCTTTACCCTGCTCTGAGGAGATACGACTTCACCTCATCATGACGTGGCCACGGGGTAACCATACCAGCCAGCCATGTTCTTCATTGCAAGAAACCATCAATTCATGGTCGAGGCAAAGTTTTACACTCTGGGCGGTTAACATTATGCCATGAATGCTCACTCGACCAGTGTCACTCACACCCTCATACCCCCTCCTCCGCCAAACTCACTTCCCCTAAGTCCTGGATGATACATGAGCCTCTGCCTTGTGGAGCACAATGGTCCATCCAGGCAGAGCTGACAAGACCCAGTGTCTTAATGGAGCAATACACCAAACGGGCCCTTTGTTACCCTGACCAGCTGCATATCTGCCTCCCCCGCCAACAGTCTTGGCTCTGATAGAAGTGTCTCACAGTATCGACAGCTTCTAATTTACTCTCTCATCATCACTTGCCTCATTTGCTCCTCCGACACAATGCTGCCTTTCTCTCATTTGGGGTCAGCCATTTTGTTTGCCAGCAATTTGGTGATTAGATTATTTAAATTTTTTTCTGCATACAGTGTTTCACTTGAGCGCCAGCCAGAAGACAAATCAAAGTTAGACTTAAAGAAAGTCAAGCATCAGTGGGAGAATCCACTTTTTCATTTTTGCAGTTAAAAGCCTGCTTGACTGATTTTGAGCCATCAGACTCAGTGCATTTATTCAGTTTGAGTGTGTCTGTGTGATGCACCGAACATCACAGATTCCAAACGGCCTCTAGAAGCTGTTGTCTTCTCTATTAAGGAGCCAACAGATGTGGAGTATGACTGCATTTCTAATTACTGAAAAAGACAAGTGTGGGGTATAATCACACAGTAGAAGTGAGGCAGAAAATAGGCACCGAGTCCAAAGCTCTGATCTGAGACCAGAGACAACTCTGGCTGCCCATCACCATATGCATCCCAAACTGCATCAGCACAAATACTGCTCTCACACAGACTGTGCTTTCAGAACAGACTAAGCTACCAAGCAACACTGAATATAATCCAACATTAGCACCCTTCAGCATGTGCTGTACCTGCATAATAACACCATGCTGGTGGTACAGGTGGAGTTATTTTTTTCTTCAATGTTTTAACACATAAACCAAAGAATGTATTGTCAAATTTATTGAGCCCCTATTTAGCTCCAAGCAATGTCCATGCCTAGTAAAAATGGGAAATAAATAAGACTTTGAAGAATACAGTGTTCAACACATCTGGGTAAATAATAGAGTGTTGGAGTAAAGGACAAAAGCATATCAGATGCAACAAAAAATGTGTTGAATTAAAATATATCAGAACTTGCAAAAAATGCAGTTGACCTTTTCATTAAATTGCCTGATTTTCAAGTAATCCCTGTAAGACAATAACTTGTTTTTTTATTGTTCCTGTAAACCATAACCAGGGGACAACGAGCACGCCTTGGCCTTAATTGCGGGATTAAACATCGCCTTTGCTTATTACTGAGTGGCCTCACTTTGTAAGAAAACCAGCTAAGTGGTGAGATATTATTTAATTAGCTGAATATCTTATGGAAATTACTCCATACAGTAAAGCAGATCGAGAGAAGATCAAGAGAAATTTATCAGCATAAATGAACATATATGTGACGATGTGCCGAGGTATGCAGAGGGAGTTTCCTTGTGCACCCCAGCTACTGCCTTGGCAATTTATACACAACGCTGCCTCCCCCCGTATCAGAAGCACCATGAGAGAGCCGTACTGCCCCTCTATCTTACACCGATGCCACGTATCTACCAACAAGTAAATGTATAAAGAGAAAAAAAATAAGTGCGTGGGTATGCATTGTGTTTCTACAAAAAAAAATAAGTGCGTGGGTATGCATTGTGTTTCTACACTCTGTTGCGAAATATATGCTAATATTAGCTCGCACTTAGGTGTTAGGCAGGCGTGTTTTTATCAGCCCTTGCCAGCAGGCCTGAGGCTCGAAGAGATGGAAGGAGCAATGAGGAAGGTGAAATCCCACACAATCCTATTAGAGTGGATTAGGGGGCAGCTTTCTTTCTGTTGCCACTCTGCTGCAGGTGAGCAATTGTAAATTGCAAAAAAAAAAAAAAAGAATAAAGAAAGAATTGTTATAACATGCCTGGGTCATTCAGAGGCCTCCTATTGTGACCAAGGCCAGTCATTTACTTTTTTAAACCTTTACTTAAGACAACCATTAAGCCAATATACATGGTATTGAAGTTGTTAGATAATGATTTGTGAATAAACTCGGGATAATTACAGCACTGTCAATCAAGACACCCACATCGAAGGAGAAAATGGAGAGATAGAATTTTGTTCTTCTAACAGCCAAGTTAAATTTAAGTAAAGGTTCAACACTGATCAATGGTAATCATACATTTTCATCTTCTGCTAGCTTCACAAGAAACTCATCCTTTGCAGTTTCCCTTGTGGTTGGTGTTAGCAGGTTGCAAAGGTTAAATGATTTTATCCTCCATGCTCTGTTTATTTTACTCCTCCAATCTTTCCTTGAACCAGTCAGTCCATTATTACAGGAGTTGTAACTGTACTACTGTACATTCTGGATATTTTGGGGAGCTTTCAAGTGTGCACCTTTCTTTATGGCTGATTTTCAAAATTCTTCCTTCCAGTCTGTTACACTATAGAAATAATTTTTTTCTTATCATATGCACATTACCATAGCTACATCAACGAACCACATTCACACTTGGTGACAATAGTTCAAAGTGACTGAGGAGATGAAAGGCGATTGGGTAAAGTGTTGCTCTTTGTGTATTCAGCCAGCTTGTGTGCAGTTCTGAGGTAATGTGCATGAGTGTGTGCATATACAGGCTTGACTGGCACAGAAAAAGCTTCGACTGCCTCATTATGATGACAGAGAATGAAGCTTCTCTGGGGTGAGTGAACTCAATTCAGATTAGATTAAAAAAAAAGAAGAAGTGGGCTTTTGCATTCTTGATCTCCCATTTATTTATTTCAATTTATTATATTCATTATTTTTCTTTTATGTGCCCTCTCTCCTGGGGAAATGAAGAGGCATTTACAGAGTCAATCAAAATGGACTGTGGAGAACTATTTAAGCTGTTTCATTAGCATCTTTAACACTTTGACCTGCAACACAGCTGCAACACTCCTCCACACTTCCTGATTTCTATGTGGCCATTGCAAGAAATCAAAAGGTAAACTGCAACAATTTTACAGATAATGTAGAATCAATTCAATTTCACACATCCTACATTTGTGCTGAAATAATTTATATAACATATTATCCTCCTTTAGCGATGCCTCTGATTTCTATCCGAGGCATCACTAAAGGACACAGTGCACAGTGGTTAGCAATCTCACCTCAAGGTAGGAACATCCATGGCTAAAGTCCAAACTGGGCTATGCACCTGAAGTTTGCATGTTCTCTCTGTGAATCTCACAGTAGCATTATGCCATTATTAATTGTATCTTTGCCAGCTGTGCATGTACAAAATCAATGTTGCAGACTGATTATTTTCATGCTGCAGTTGAGTTACTCCTTGTTCTATACAAAACAATGACCTTCATTAATCACAGATTATCCATAGCACTGACTTCTAACGAGAGAAATATTCATTGAATCTGCATCTAACAAAGCCACGGGTGTAAACAGAGAAAAGATGAACAAGAAATAGAGAGATGTGAGAAGAAAAAGTTGGTGTTTATGATGAATCACTAAGTGCCCTGTGGGTGAAGAGCCCCCTGACTCAAACTCATCCAGGACCTCTGGAAGTGAGGGTTGCAGACATCCCCTGGAGTCAAAGGAGGGTTTCTTTATTTTCTTTCCATCTATATCTTCCAAGTCTCTAATCCGAAACTGAACACATTACTCAGCCAACCTCTCGCTGCCCACTGCACGCACAGTCAGGTCTCATTTCCATTCATGCCAAGCATAGCCTGGTCACCACTGAAACCACACAGACCACTGCAGGCGCAAAATGCTGCCCACTCTGTCTGCTTGGATGGGTTCAGCAGAAGAGCCAGGGAGCTGGGGGTAGGTTAGACATAGTGGTCGAGAAGAGATGAAGTTCAGAGAGAAGGAAATAAAAAACAAAACAGGGAAGAACACAGAGCCAAGCAACTAGCACAGAATGCAAGTAGGTTAAAGACCTAAAGCACACACCAATAAAAAGAGGGTGTTTGTGTTCTCAGAGGAAGAAGAGAATGAAATGACTGCAATCTACCGTCTCGCTTTCATGGGTCAATAACTGCCTATGCTCCCTCTAGAGCAGGGGAACATGTACTCAGATCCTTATCAGGGCAGCTATCATCTCTGCTGCCTCACAGAAGCAAAGATACTGTCATCCTCACACTATCGCAGAATGACATCAGCTCAGAGACATGGGAGTAATTATATTATACAAGCCCACAACACACCGGCAGCAAGCCAACACTGGAGACCAGCCGCTCTCCCCTTAATCTCCTTCATTTTCCCCCTTTCTTTTTTCTGTCTTTGCTTGCCTCATCGGTGTTCATTGTGTAGCTTTCCTGCGGTTCTCCCTTTCCTCATCTGTTTTGTTCAGCAGCACCAGCAATAGCAAGCGATGGTCCCTAATCTGTTCAACCATTAGCTCTGAAGCTGGAGAGCGCTCAAATTGATTCTAATCACTTAAATTGCTTCACAGACTTTGATCAAGCTGCAGAGTTTTGAGATACAAAAAGGATATACACAGTTGTTGATGTGGCAGGTGTGGAGTGAGGTCTATCCTCAGACATGATAAGGATATTGCATACTCGCTATGCATGTAGAAGTTGACCTGTTCTTTAAAAACATATAGGCTTTGGGTCTGTGATTATGACATGCTTACACTGTATATACACAAACACAAGCCAGAGTAACTGAGCAAAAATGTGACAGGCAGTGTACATATAGCTCATACCTCATTAAACGGAACCATTCGTACCCTTTTTGTTTGTCAATAGAACTTAGAAGTGGAAAATCTACAGGAATGTCCAGAAAGTCAATATTCTCATTAACCATGGTTTAAATTGAAAAAAAAACTTTTTTTCTTTCTTCTTAATCAAATAATTTAATCTATCCTCTTTCAATGAATGAGGACATCAGTTACAAATGAAAATATGATAACCTAGTTAGGCAGTATATCGAGCACCATATCCAGCCCTGGGAAAGAACACTATCACCTCTGGGAGTCTATCCATGATGAATGATACGTCTGCTACTCAGACTTGATACTGTCTGAACCTCATTACTGCTAGCCCTAAACAAACAATGCATCACACTCCAACTCAATTTCATACATCCTGACCATGGTAATTTTTTTCTTCTTTCTACATAAATCAATGACAGATGTTCAAGTTCAATACAAAGAAAACAAAGGTTGTTTTCTCTTATAGTATGCCAATACATGCTGTATCGAGTAGTGTGCACTTTCCTGTGAAATCACTTACGAGGAATTTTCCAGTAACAACATGAGAATGCTTGAGAGCAATAGATGAATGGCCTTTCAATAGATGGCCAGAAATAACTACATATATCTCCATAAGAAGTGAAAAAGGGGCATTTTGATGAGAGAGAAAGAGGCAATTTGCATATAGAACTAAGTGTCAGCAATCTATTAACTTATATTTGATCATTTGAGACAATGTTAAATGCACTGTGACAATAATAGTGAAAGACACATATAGTTCCATAAGTATTGGAAACAGGATTTGATTTTAACACCGACTGTGACAACAAAGGCTCAGAGGGAAAATGATGGAGGCACATAAATAATGATAAAGACAAACTCCTTCAAAATAATTAGGCCAGTTTGTGTTGTTTTAACGTCAGAAATATAAAAACAAACAGACTTGACAGGCTACAAGGCCTGAATCCATAAAGTCGTCAGGAAAAAGTGGAGCTTCAGATGTTTAATTGCTGCAGTGAGAGACACCCCATGTGAAGAGAAAGGACCCATTAAAATCAAACCGATTGTGACATAGTTACAACAGCACTGGGGCTCCACAACAGCAGGCTTTGTCCTGGAGACACGTGCCATGCTGAACAGCACACCTCCAAGTTTGCATGTATGCACCCTCTGTGCTGATCAACCAAACATCCTATTATATTAGTGAGAAAGCATTTTTTTTTTTTTGGGCTCCTTCAAATACATACATGTGATCACAGAGAACACAAGAAGCCACAACAACTACAAGATTGAGTCAAGGAATCTGCCCGGATGCCACCCAGGTCCTTGGGGGGGGTGGGGAGGGGGGGTGGGGTGGCTGAGTTTTGTCTGCTCCAGACGGGTCACGGCAGAGTGGCCTAATTGCCTCTTGTTGTCTCAGTAGGCCGGCAAAGCTCCCATCTCCCTCATCATCACTGAGGAGCACTGACTCCCTTGTTTGCACAGGTCTAGCTATGCGCAGTGATCCGGGACTCTGCCTTGTTTCACAGTGTCCAATAAAAAAAAAAAACATGTTTAAAATACCAGCACCACTCTGTGACAAAGTCATTCTTTACAAATTGAAGCTTTGTACTATGAAAGTTTCATGTCTAGAGTATTCGGTTAGTCACAGAGGAGATTTGTCATACATTGTTAAACACTGTCTACTAAGTGAGAACCAGGATACCTTAGCATTACGTCAGTGTTACACCACTACTGATTACGTCACTCAAAAATGCCTGTGCAGTATGATAACTAAAACAAAACAAAAAAAAGGGATTATTTGGACATTACTGACCAAATGCATCTATAACAAACATCACTACCAGAAATGTGTTCTGTGTGTAAAACCCACAGATTGAATTCAGACACCAAAAGTACAAGAAACCAAACATAATCTGCTATATTTGTCACATCATTATTGCACAAGCCGTATAGAAAGAAATTATTCTGCAGTCCAACATTAATATTGATGATAAGGTTACATATCTTCTCACAGGGTGTCCTTTTTTTGTTTGCTCTCTCACTCCATGAGCATGTGTTCTGAACTTTCTTGCTGCACAGGGGTAAAAGGGCCTCACCAAGCTGGGCAGGGGCGAGAAGCAGATCAACACCCCACAGAGCTGGAGGCAGCACATCTTTGTCTATCCCACAACACCCGGGGGCAACTTGCAACACCACAATGTTCTAATCCTGTCTAATCTGGACACAGTGGAGCATCTGGAGATAGGGATACGGCTAATCTCACGCATGGAGGGCACTTTGCTGAGACAGAAAAAAGGGATGGGTCTAAACTAGACTAACCCGAACTGAAAGAGCAGTATGTCTACCTGCAGTCAGTTTTTTGGGGTCAAAGTGAAACAAATGTGTGAAGGCTTGACTCAGAAGCAACAAAAGATGGAGGAAAGACCAGCTCAATGCACAAAACTCAAAACTCAATGCACTGCTGTTCAGGAAGTTAATGCACATGCAATAGGCAATATTGGTAATATAAACAAATACTTACTGTGCCCTGCTCTTAGAGATGCAGGTGATCTGTGGATAGCAATAGGCACAATATGGTGTCGCTTGTTTCCATGGGAGAGGTGAATTTGATGGAGACTCTCCACAGCACCTGGGTCTGAACCTGCCACAAACCCCAGGGCAATGATCCACAAGGCCAGATGGCTGAGTGAAGCTGAATTCCGGTTTAGGGTCTCTGCTACGGGCCTCAGAGGAGCAAACTGTGTCCTCCAGCCCCTGAACATCTTCCCTGAGTGGCCGGATGAGGCTTCAGATTAAGATGTAACTTTTGTCAGCGTTACAGCCCCATAACTTCTCACCTTGCCAAATATCAGTGCAGCCAGAGAAACACACAGATCCACAGGGAAAGAAAAAGGATTAAAAAAAAAAAGGGACACCACACAAAATGTCGGTTGCTGAGGAAAGAGCCTCTTGCTGTCCTCCAGGTTATTAAATCCAAAGCAGCACTCCGGTAGGTAGGAAAGTATCATAAATCATACAAAAACTACTAAAAACATTCACTCAAGAAATCAGAGCAACCTCAAACAGAAAATCAGCGCTTAATGCAATTCTTGTAGTTTCCTTTTTCTCTGTCTCTTGATCCTTTGAAAAGTCGTCACCAAATTAGAAACATTTTCCCCCCAAAATCTGTCAATATTCCAAAAGACTTGTTAGGAGAAGAGGAATGCTTTCTTAGAAAAAGACTAGTAGCATCTGTGCAAAGTGAATTTCTTCAAAAATCAGGACAGGCATTCTGAGTTTCCCTCCTTTTGCTCCTCCAGTGGTCTCAAAGGATGCCCAGAGGAACGGGACCATAGTTAAATCCCGGCATCATTTGCATGGATCGGACAGCTGCAGCAGTGTGCGGTAGACTGCGCGATTGCACCCGTAAGTTCTGCCAAGTAGCACGCCCGTTCCCCATCTAGAGATATCTGCTCTCAGTGAGACCGAGCGATAGGAGCGACAATACCTGGGAGAGCAGCCCTGGGCAGGAACACACACTCGCACACAGGCAGCATCGGCAGCGCCGTTCCAGAAGATGTGCGCAAGAGGAAGAAGGGATGGAGGAGGAGGAGAGGGAGGAGAGGGAGGAGGAGGAGGAGGAGGAGGATGGAGGGAGGGGGAGCGCCTCAACAGCCAGCCAGGAAGCGGGAGGGAGAGTGGCTATGCAAATGGGCAGCATTCACATAGCGAATCACTGGAGCCTGAGTGCATTGCAGAGGAAGAGCCTATTTAGGCAGAAAAGCCAGAATTGAAGCTATGTCCCCCAGCCCTGATTCCTTTCACAGGCTCGCTCCACTCTCCCTGTTCAGCCTTTTTTCTATCCACTTTTCTGTGTGGACATCCTTCAGTGGTAAAAAGAAACGGCAGAGAGAGCAAACGGGACTGCGGGATAGCCTGGATTCATTCCTATTTCTACTGTTATCTCTTAGTATTCATTCTCTTCTTTCTGTCGCTCTCATTTATTGTCCTCACTTGCGTTTCTTTTACTGACTGTAATTTCAGAGAACTTATGGGATAAAAGTCCTAAAGATATATATATATATATATATATATATATATAAATTAAATTGAGCCCCACCATCCAATCTAATTATTGTCTCTCCATTGGCTAAGAAAAGTGCTTCCCATAGTTTCAAAACCTTCTGGACCTTCTGGATAAGAAATTATGAGGCTGGAGCTCCCATACTGTGAGCAACTCTCCTCCTTTTTTCTTTATTTCTAACTCACAAAATACAAACACACTTATGCGACCTTGCACATGCACGCATTCACACACAGCGCCAGAGCCTACCAGTTGGAAACTGTCCACAGAAAGGGTTAGGAATCTGAGCAAGTCTGCTAACAAAAGACCATTTCTCACAAGAGAGGAAAGGCTGATTGCAGACTCAGTTGTGTAGCGGGGTTACAGGAATGTAGGGAACATGTGGACATAAAAGCATTGCTGATAAACACAATCCGGTTCAGCTGGGAAGTACGCTCAGTGTTCAGAGTTCAGGACTGGAGAGCACAAGGCTCAGCTGCAGTGTGTCTGCTTCTGTTTTTCTCTTTGCATTCCTGGCTCTTCAACACCCCCACTCCTTTCCCCCCCAAAAATGTTGTGTTCTAAGCTGAAGAAGAAGAAGAAGAAAAAAAAAAAAAACCTCTAAGCACTGCTGAGCTGATCTTTACGGTTTACAGGGAATACACAAGCATTTCATGCCCAAAGAAAGCCAACTTAGCCAGCGTGACATAGAGGATAATATGTTCTTCATTTCTTTTTTCAGTTGACTGTTCACATTCAGTCAAGGCAAGAAGCCTTAAGGAGAACACAATACAATTGAATGAACATTAACGATAAACATTTGAAATTATGCATTTTCAGGGCATGTGCAAACAAGGCTCTGTCATAAGCATGGCTGTTGCGATTTGAATTTGAATGTAGGAACTGATCAGGACAGACACTTTATTGTTATAAGATGAACATAACCAGTTAAATGACTATAATCTGCCATCTGGCACAAGGACGGATGAGAATACTTCTCATTTTCTCTGTTGTAACTGGTATTCTGTTCATATATGGTAGTAAAAAAAGCAGAAAAAAAAGCTAAAGTGCAAAACAGATGCTGCACACATCAGGCAACGGTGCTGTACTCACCTTGTAGAATCTCAATAACTGGGTGCAGCCACCTGGTGCTAAGAAGTCAGCAGCACGGAACCATTTTTCAGTTCTCATTTGCAATGTTGAAAAGGAATGTTCCTGCTGAATCTGTTTACACTTTTATAATTATCAGCAGTGCTATCTGCATAATTACATCTAATAGGCAATATATCAGAGCTGCTTGCCAAGGACAACGACCTGACTTAATATGTCCTTAAATGCAAACTTTCACAGTGGTACAAAATACGTAGTAGACTCATAAATATATATTGGGCTAAATGAAGATGTAATACTGTCAGAGTTTTCTTAAGCCGGTGGAAATGGGCCTTTAGTATTGCAACACCTCAAGTTAATGACATCAGCAGTGAGGTGAGACTTTTATCAGGGTTATCATTACTTACTTGTTCATGTGCGCCCCCAAGTGGTAAAACTCTAAACTGCACGAAAGGTCTCCGTTCATGAAAAAGCCCACAGCTTTTGCCCGAAAGTATTTATGAATACTAACGGATAGAAAAAATAGTAATTCAATCTGCACAAGAGCTGTGGTTCTAATCAAATCCTATGTGATCCCCTCAACTAGAATAGCATTAAGCTTCAAGAGGGTGTCCTTTGCATCTGTCTTTTTTTCTTCACAAATTGGATGACTAAAGTATGAGAAGCCTGAAAGACCAAAGCCATCCTTATAGCTTCAGGGAACTCACTCCCAACTCAATTCCTGCTGCCTGCACAAAAGCAAACACCTGAGATTGTGACCTAAACTAATTACCACAAGCAAAATGTGCTTGTTTTTGCTTCTTTATTTGTCATGTCTTCTTGGTAAAGTCAAAAATGCCTTGTATTTGTTTTTATTTAGGACCCAAAGGATTGCATTGCTTGCTGCATGTGAAATGTTAAGCAGATTTTCCTCTGTACTCCGGCATTTTTCTTTCCCATTAATGCATGTGGAGTCATGTGACATCAGATAAGTACAAAATCTTGAAAATCTTTTGGAGAATGTGGCTCTACCCCACTACCCCCCCCCCCCCCCCCCCCACCACCCCCAAATTCCCTCACACCACCAGCACCAAGTGATCACCGACAGAAAAAGAGATTTGTAAGAGATTTGTCTTGAATGTACTAATCCCTTCGGAAAAAAACAAAACCAAAAAAAACTATAAAAGGACAAGAGACAGCCTCTGTTAGTCACTTAAGGCTGCAACCACAGTGCAATGAGCTGATGAGATGATATTTGGAGGGCTGGAGGGAAACTGTAGAGAGAGCAGCAGATGGGTGGTCTAAGAGTACCTGACCCAACTGGAGCAAGGCCTTTAAATCAGTTGAAGAGCCATCAGGCGTCACTTTATCACACATGGAGAGACCCATTAGAGAGGAACAGATACTTAGAGCTACTTTGACAACAGTGTTTCTCCTCAAGAGCTACTTTTACATTTACTGTCTGCAATATATATATATATATATATATATATATATATATATATATATATATATATATATATATATATATATATATATATATATATATATATATATATATATACATAATCATTATAATATAATTTCCCAGCTAGTGCATGCTGTTGTATTAGGTGCAACTGCTGGCTCGCAACAAATGAAGCATGCAGGTTAAGTCATGCACAAACCAGGTATACCGGTTATGTAGTGGAGAGACACATCTGTGTTACACTCAACACCATATGGGTCCCTATGAAAGGGAGCATTTGGAGAGCTACATCCCGAGAGTATACTGTACACTGGCAGGAAGAAACAAAACAAAAAACAGTGTTGTGAGAAGAGATATAAATAATAGTTTATGTGATTAAAAATGATCACATATCAATATTCTCCCAACAGACACACACACACACACACACACACACACACACACACACACACACACACACACACACACACACACACACACACACACACACACACACACACACACATATATATATTGCAGACAGTAAATGTAAAATGAACGTAAACTATGAAAGTAAAAATACTACAGCTTAAAAATATATATATTTTATAGTGGTTTGAAGAAAGGTTACTATTTCAAATAATGCTTACTCTAAGCTTAAGCTTAAAAATATAAATACATCTGCACTTTGCACTTTAGTCTTTGTCTGTATACAGTTTACTAAGAATAAACGTGTGCTTAACATGGAGTCAGTGTCTGCCTGCATTAAAAAAAAAACAACAACAACCAAAAATGCTACAAACAGTGATTAAGATGCAACTGTATCTTTTTGCTTTCAATGTGCATGGACAATCATATTATATGATTAAAAAAACACAAAAGATTGAACTTCTAATAAGTAATTACAATTTCTTGTTTGATGCACAAAAGCAACTATTTCATGTAGCAGCTCTACATTACTCTATCTACACAAAGACAGGTATTCAGCACTAACATTCCCAATAAAAAATACATATAGTATTATAACTGAGGTCTTAATATAATAGAAAGGTTTCAGTGAATCTCAAACATTGCTTATCCAAACAAGTATCACAAATAGTACAGAGCGAGAGACAGCGGAGCACACAATGCACTGATGCTAATGCGTGCAAGTGCATGGAAATAGAACGACAGCGCCGTCTTAGTCATCCCGAGATGTGACATGATAAGAGCAGATAGATATATGGAGCCAACTCTCAATACAAACACACAAGCTGTACAGTGGTTCAGAACAGCGGTAGGCCAGAGTGCCAATGCTGTTTGTGTTAACAGAGGATGCTACAGCAAGGTGCCTGTTAGTAAAATGATTATAGTTTGTCATCTCTTGTAACCAAGTTTGACATCTGCAGATCAAGCAAGCATCAAGCTGCTCATTATTTCCCGGCTCAGCATTTCTTTCCAGGACATGAGCAACAAAGCCTTGTACCTTAAGGCCTGAACGATGACCAACTACTCATAATTCTATGATTAGCTCTGTTTATAGATATATATCTGTCATGCATGTGCTGCTGTTTCACAGTGAATGACTATCACATGAAGTTATCATGTTAAAAATGGAAGAAGTAGCACATATGTGCATGTAAGATAAAGACAAAAAAATCTGCAAATGTCAAGAGTTTATGCAAAGCACAGCAGTCATTGTGCACTGCTTAGAGATTTGTGTTGCAAAAACTGCTCATTATGCAAGCTGTGAAAGCAACATAAATAATAGCCCTCAAGCTGATAAAACAGCCCACTAATAGGAAATAATGCACATTTAGTGTTGTAAAATCAAATCTGCAAATGGCAGTGCATGGTGCAGTAATGGAATGACTTCATTTTCACTTAGAGCAAAACAAAGAAACAAAACTCCACATCATCCTCATTCATCCCAACACTAATTCTGCTTCAATTGACTTAGGCTTTCTAACAGATTTAATGGAGCTACCAAAAAAATTGTTATTTCTATTAAAAAAAGCCTATAATTCTATGATAGTACTAATAATGGAAGCTACTCAGCTTCTTTCTATTTTTTCCCTTTCTTTTTTGGGGGTATTTACATACTGCAGCACTTTTATTTAGACATGAAGGCCTTTCAGCAAGTGGCACGGTAATGTGTTGTAAAAGTATGTATATTGCTCGAGCTCATTCAACATATTGCAGAAATCACTCTGCACTGCAATTAATCATCACAAATACACTGTGGCCCAGCTATAACCAAATAATGATGGTGCTTTTCCCCTTTTGTACAAAAAACCCCTCACAAAATGCAATTAACATGCACACATGTATGTACACACAGCGCATATCAAGGCTTGTATTACATGGCTGGAGCAGACCCAAACATATAGAGGAGATAAACAGATGGAATTTTGTTTCCATTGCACATTGAGCTGATTGTGTAGCCAATAGGCTCCTTTTGCTCTTTTCACTCACTGGATTCTGCTGGCAAGGGATAGTTTGGATATGCCTGATGTGACCAACTGGCATTTTATTTCCCTCCTAATGCACAAATGATGTCACAACAGCAATATTCATTTCCATAAAGCTATTTAAATACACATTAAGATCGAGCACAGAGGGAATAACATTCAAAAATCCTTGTACATGAGTGCATAAAAATGATTGCATGCATGAGTTATGAATGTGTCACTGTGTATGTATGTGTTTGCGTGTGCATGTGAGTGTGTGTGCTTGATGTCAATGATGTGTCTCAGAATACAAAAACCAAATCCTAACTGTCAGTGAGAGAGCTAAGGGGTCACAGGTCGGCAGCTTCCTTTGGGCTTTCTCTCGATCTCCCCTGACAGTTCCCAAGATGCAGTGGGCCACCAGGGCACCTTGCGTGTCTCTGTCTGTCCGTCTTTCCTAAAATCTTTCCCAAGTAGATCAGTTCCCTTCTCAGAGCACTTCATCCTGAGCAGGTCAAGGACAGATTGTTTATTTAAAGGAGTCCACAGCTTTGTTAATGAAAACACTATTCTATTCACCAGCTAACTGGAACAACGAGAAATATAAGTCTGACAAAAATGTTGTTTTCCTGATTATGAATGTATGTCTAAACAAACTGGCAACACTTTAATTTTTTTTTTTTTTCAAAAGCTGCTTCCAATTTCATGAATAAATCCACTGAATTATTCCTTTTAAAGTAACCTTAAAGGAAACAGTTCTACATTTGCTTTGTAGAGATACAGTGCTCTAATTTTGACTTGGTTTAGACAACATGACATAGAAAATAGCGCTTTTTACATACAAACACACTCAAAGCTATTGCCGGGAGTCAAGTAATAATTTGTTTGCATAAAACTGTGTATTAAAAACATAGGCTTTCTTCACAAAGTTTAACTGAAGAGCACTGCAATGCTTTGCTGTTCTTTTCTAGCACCCTTCATTCAAAGTGCTCTTTAAACTTCACTGAACTTCAATCACATGACATCCAAGGTCACACACTTCAAGCTTCTACCACTGTGTATTTTTCAGTCCTATCTTTTTTTTAATCAATAAAAACAAATGTAAGAAACAGGAATAGAAAAGAAAATAATAACTCTTTGGTCTCTCGCCGCTCTCACCTTGATGGCACATAATGCAGATTTTTTTTCCCCACTCAAAGCTGCTGTGTTGAAGAAGCGGGATGTTGCAGACTGAAGAAATATTGTGCTGCTGAGTTGAAACTCAATGTGAAGCGGTGAAAACCACCACAGTGCAACTCTAACAAAAGAAACTAAGCTGAGGAGATATCTTAATGAATACTACGTTTGACGAGTGAAAAGCCAGGAGTGAGCACATAACACAATATGCTCACTCAAACTACTGGTCATTTGTAACAAGGTAGCTGCTGTAGCTGGTTGCAAAGTTTTTTTTCATTTCTTATTCTGACCGTCAAATCATCATGATGATTTGACGGTTTACACTGCTGCACATGGCCACATTAACTGTGCTGTCTTGCCATAAAATTGTGAAAATTTTTAGGCGAACTAAGAAATTGCAATTTACCTTTCAATTTCATCGAGTCTTTCAATATAAAGCCTGTGTTTGTGATGGTGATAAACATCACATGCCTGTACCACAGTCTGAGACAAAGTCACGCTGATTCCTCCAGGGTATGTAGGGTCATTCTAGTCAAAGTAAGGATGTGGTTTATGAATGGCCAATTGCCTCAAGCAAAGCACGCAATGTCTGGGCATCCATCAATCCATCTTCTCTGCCTGCTTTCCTTCAGAGAAACGTGCAACTCAGAGGGGGACTGGAGCCTCTCTCAGCCAACAACAGGGAAAAAAAAGCCAATTGGAAAACTCACCAGTCCATCACAGGGCGAACACAGACAGACAATCACAACACATACAAAATGATACACTTGTGCTTGATTTTGACTCACTGCATAAGATAACAAGCATGTCTTTAGACTATAGTAGGAAAGTGGAGCATATAGGTAAAATGGTGACAGAGAGAGAACATGCAAGCTCAGATTACATTATTTATTTGTAGAAAGCATAAAAATAAAAATGCTCATTGCATTCCCTCCCACCTTTACAAAATTAAAGCATGAGCATATTCCTTACAATGGTGTGTTTCAGTTGCTTCTTTCCAGAGTCACTACCATAGATTATGTCATTTGCATGTTTGCAACCAGAATAGTTGAGGTTTATCGGCCAGACTTTTGGATGAACAGTGTTGACCTGTCTGCCGTGACCCTCAACAGCTTCATGAAGTTTAATATAGTGTTTTGCACAAAGGCTTTTGTAATTAACTGTGTTTGGGCGGCCATTAGTACATTGTCTCCGTCCCAGCGCTGAGATGCCATATATCCTGTTCAAAATATATGTCAAGCCTTGTATGCAGGTTTCTTCGCAAACCCATTCAGTAAAGACAGCTCTATTACTGCTACTCTCTTTGGCTGAGGCAATGACTGATGTATGTGTGTGCTGTCTGCAGATAAGACAGGATTTGATTAGTGCCACACATAAAAACTGTCCCATGTGAAAAAAATCTTCAGAAGTTAGTTGAGTTCAAGGACAATTCGAATGAGTATGTTCTATTGACCCCCTCCCAGAGAGCGAGTGGAGCATTTGCATCGTCTCGGGCTTTAGTGCATATTGTTAGTATTTCTTGGAGAACACAGCTCTGCTCAGACATACTAAATAGTTGTTTGTTTGCTACAGAGACTGGCTGGATAGAGCCTCTTGAGACAAGTTGGTTCATTTCCTATTTCCAATGTGACAGCATTTTACAAGTTCTTGGGGCTCTTATAGCTATACTGCAGGGATGGTAGATGGCCTGTAATCAGGAATGGAGAGCAATAAAGTGGAAATTCTTTCTGCATTGAAGCAGAGTTTTCAGTGATATGAGCTTTTTCTTTTTTGTTTCTTTCTCCTTATAGATCTTACATTTTCATTATGATTGAAATCTGTCATTGATAGGATTTAATCCATCGCTCCACTTATATATTTAGCATCACTACACACTGCATATCACGACTGTTTTCAACTTTGTCAAATGAGACAACAGCATAGAAAAGGTACAATATCTTTCCATCAGTGCAATTCATCAACAACAGATGAAAAGAGATTAAAACAATGAACAAGGTTGAAACAGACGACAGAAATAGAATAGGTCAGTGAAAACATACAGATAGACATATAGACTGAACTCAGTGATATTAGAGAGCAGACAGGATAATCGTCACTGTCTGATGGACTGAATGGTTGATGCCATGAACTCTACTCACCGCAGACAATTTGTATCAAAGTTATGCACTTCAAACATGAGATATAGTGCACTAAAGCTTTTCTCGTTTAGCTTGCCTAACTACTGAGATATACTAAATCTGTACTGAATCCCTCCAGATCTGCTTTTGAGCACGAGGCTTGAATATTAGATTTGGATTTTCTTCAGAGTTAGAATACATATTGAACAATAATACAAAATATTAGTGTATTCATCCACTCTCTTTTTACAGTAATTGCAACAGCAAGTAACTCAATCTTGTTGCACTGTAGAGGTCTTTTAGTTTAGGTGAGTTTTTATGCTATCCTGACACCGACTCTGACATCTATATGATTTGATATTGAGTTACTCACATTTAACATCAGGACACAATCAGATGCGACATAAAAGGGAGGCTATGCAATGAAGAACTTCAATCGTGTTTCCATACAGCTTCTAAAATCTGTTTTTCTTGAGGCTGACTCCAACAGACAGTGGCAACATGGTAACTGCTAATGTATTCATATCCAAGGGAAAGAAAGAAACCATAGCAAACACTAATTCACATCTATAGGAAATACTAATCTATACAAGACTCGTGCTGTTTATAACAGAAAGCCGGAGTAACTTTGGAAAACAATATAAGCACAAGCACAACATGCAGATTTTATATAGAAAAGACGTAGGATTGGTTTGAACTTGAACCTTTTGAACAGTGTTGATCCTGCTGTAACATTTATCGTTGACTCTTAAAATAATAATGTCCTCGAGCCCCTAAGTTTACTGCTTGCAATTTCTAGAATTAATCTTCTCTTTCACTTAAAACAAATGTTTTCAGACTCTGAAATAATTTACGAAATGTCAACGGAAGCCATCAAAAGTTTTTTTAAGTTAAGTTGAAGCAAATATTGTTTGTTTCTTGTACCAAGAAAATTTAAGCTTGGTAGCACATTTCTCCCGGGTGTCATGTTCGATAGTCTGAGTTTATGAGAGAAGGGAATATTCAGAGTGTCAGTGTATCACCCAGCAGGATAGTTTAGCTGATACTCTGCATCAACACTTTAATTAGTATTGTGTTGTTAAAAAAACAAAACAACAACAGCTTCTTATTTCCTGTCAACATGCCCCTCTGGGCTACCAATTAATAAAAACACCTCAAGGATTAGATTCTCACCACTGCACTGCAATGAGATCCAGATGAGATTCTGATTGGAGAAGAGATTACACCGAAGACAAGCAAATGTGCAAAATGCTTGCGCTCAACTCTGATCTGACCACATACTGCTCGGTGGCACAAAAATAACACTTAAGAACTGAGATAAAATTAAGATGCACACGAGGCATTCTCCACAACAGAGTTTGTGCTGATGGGTACAAACCACAACTCTGTCACGCTATATGAACAGCGGCATGGCTTTATGAAGCAATACGACATCTGTCTGACACTTCTGCTCCTTCATAGTATTGCCACTGTGCCAGCATGAAGCCACATCACATAATAGCCAAATGGCGTGCTCACAGCTGCGTTCTATTTCACCATCACTCAAGTGACCTACATGTGTGAAAACGCTGAAAGTCGTGTGGATTAAAAATTCTGCCACGCTAACTAAAGGATATTAGTTACTGTGCTCCGTTTCCTACAGGGTTTTCACTGCTCTGACAAAGTTACAGACATGTTACAGCATCCAGGCTGGGAGGAAGAGAGAGCTTGTTTCCATGCCAACACACTTTAGCCACATATGGCCACTGATTCCTGGCACAGAAACCCATTTACATTCAGCTACTCAATCAGCATAGAAGACTGCTAAGAATAATTGGGGCAGATTGGCCACTCATGATGAGCTGGAGGTGGCCGATTCAGGAATAACTGAAATAGTAGGGGGAAAAAAAGGATTGAAAAGTTGAGCAACTCAAAGTCACTGAGCTGTAATTATAACCTAGAGGAGCTCAGCTCAGTGGAAAAAAGTAGCTAAAGAGTATCACGTGTGCATGTAGCACATCTACATCCTCCAATACAGCTGCAGGCGATGTATGTGGTTTATTAAGTGTGAAAAAGGATGTAGACATCACAGAATGTACTATAAATAATGCTCTAATAAGATTTGTTTTCGGTGGATAAATATATACATATAGTGTTATATTTGTGGTTCTATATTTATTATATTTAAATAACTTGATTTATTTTAAATCCCCGATCTTCACCATCCTGACATTCAGCTGAATTCAGCTGTTCCACAGGCTAAAGACGGACTTCTTTCAAATGACAAATATGCATCTAATAAAATGTTTCGCAGTGGCCATTAGTGCATTTTCAGCTGTGAAGTAACACACATCCAGTGCTCTACTGAGTACAGCATGTGTATGGGACTGACTACAATGATAAACTGCATTGCCCATGTTCATTTAATGAGCCAATGCGTTTTGTCTGTGCTGGGTTTTAATAGGTTTTTGTACGACAATGGAAGCTGCGGTGCACACACAACACGTCCTAGTGGGATCAATATGTTGCTGCCTGTGTTTGTTTGTTTTTTTTTTTTTTTTTATGGGACTAGGTAACTATCCAAAAAAATCTAGAGTACCAGCATTACCATAAAGACCGGTTCAAGTGAGCACAATGTGCTACTATAGTGTAAAGCTACAGTTATATTGTGTGACCAGGAACTTTTTCTACCATCCCAGATATGATTGATTATTTAAAAAGAGCATCTAAAAGGCAAAGACAAAGAAAATACTGGTCAGAGTCTGCAAACATATCTAATTTAATTTCATCTTGTCGGCCAAACTGCAATTAGTGCAAGTAGCAATGATGATAACAGGTATGGTACAGTAGAGCTCGCTCATTTCAACATTAGGTCTCAAGCAGGAAAAACATTTTTTATCCATGATTTCAAGCTTGAGTTTATGTTGTTAACTGAAACTTGGAAAGACACAACAGCTTTACTTTATTCAGTCAACCTCTCCAATGTTTAGTTTTATAGGTAAAACAGCAATATTGTTTTATGGTATTTTGTAACGCAAACAAATATCATGTGATTTTTTTTAAATATGTTGCTATTCAGTTGACCTCAGCTTCCAGATCATTGTTTCAAGTGTCCCCCAAAAAACAAGACCAACTTGTATATGTTTTTTATGTAAAGCACTTTGAATTGTATTGTTGCTGAAGTGTGCCTCACAATGCTTTTTAATCTTTTTTGTTTTCAATAAAATCAATTGCTTCCTCTGTGAGAAACACTAAATGACTACATGATCATATATTTAAAAAAAAAAAATAATAAAAAAAAAACCTTCTGGTACTTCACAGCCCATTGGTGTATGTTGGAAGTGCCATGTTTCTTGCAAGCATGCGTGCACATTTGAAGAAGTGACTACTGAAGTGAATACACGCAAGCACTTAAGAATGCTTCTCTTATATCCGAGGGCACTATGGCTGCTCAAAGCCAGGCCAAGCGTTCAATACACACGAAGCCCAAATATTTTCAGACCCATAGATTTGTTTCACTGAGCTACATTAAAAGAAGGCCACACACAGGGCAACGATAACATTACTCCAATGTGACAGCAGGCTGTTTACTCAAGTGCCTCGTATCCCCTTGGCCTCACTACTGGACTGGGTGTCCCCTTTTATTGATCGAAACCAAACTAAGTGGTCCAATCCTTGCATGTCACTGCAGAGAAATGGGACAAAATGGTCTGGAGTACTTCCTGAATGCCTCTTCTGCATGTGTGCCTCTGTTCTTTAATGACACAATTGTTCTGACACACAAGTGCTCCACTTTATAGAAAACTAAAATTACAGTAGCATTCATGAACATTAAAAAATAAGGCCAACGTGTATAAAGAAATCACTCAGAAATTCCACTTGATTTTCTTGGCAACACAAATCCGGACACTTGGGGATCATGGCATAATTTGAACTGACATACTGATACTTACAGTACAACTGTAAGATGAACCCACCACTACAAAGATGCTATTGTCATTTTTATGCAGACTCTAGGCTTGTGGTCCTTTTGAAATATTGATTTGACTTCTTGCTTTTATAGACTCATGCAACATTTCAATATCAGTGTCTGAGCACCTCCAGTGTTAGAGTAGCCATCTTTACACGAAATGAAAAGAAGCTGCACGGCAAAAAGGAAAAAGAAAAGATGGTTTCATTTCTGCAAGCGCTTAAGCAAAATCAGACTCATGTCTTCTGGAAATCACATAATAGCTACTGAGCCTGGGGCCCAGACAGACTATTCTCAAGGTACAAAGACAGAAGACTGAGCACTGACTTGGACACATTACAAATCAAGTGAGGGAGGATGTCTTTGCCCCCTGGGCAGACACAGTAGAGACGAGACCAGCACAGCCACCATTGTTGATACAATATTGACATGGCACTAATAGCTCTGGCTATAAGACAGGGTTGCAATGAAGCGAGGCAAAAATTGCGTGAAGACCAGGCGCAGCCGGTGCTGCAGCCTCTGTGTGACCCACTTCAGCTCAACAATAAACACCATTCTGTTTGTCTCTATACATTATCCTCAGATGCTTGACCACTGCAGGGAAACTCCCTCAGGAGGTCTAGACTGGAATTTTAGTTCCTTACACACACGTACATGCACGCACGCACACACGCACGCACGCACGCACGCACGCACGCACGCACGCACGCACACACACACACACACACACACACAATAAGTCAGGCTCTGAAGTAATAATGGCACACTTTAAAATGCCAGTGGTAAAACTTCAAAAAGGGAATGCAACCGCACTCTTATATGAGGATACTATTTTGAAAGTGTCACCAACTAAAAAGTGCTCCACCTGCCATTCAAATATTTTGTCTTCAAAATACAATTCACACATATCACAGGTCATAATACGATTATGTGAGAGAAATCTGATTCTTGCTGGCTCACACAGCTTCGTTTATCTATTTTTTTTTTGTGTGTTAATTTACAGTGACTGCAGGTATCCAGTAGAAATAATTGCTTCTAAAAATATACTAACAGAGATCATCATCCTGCAAATCGTTATGAAATGAAAACTTCAGCCCTTTTTTGTTGTCAACTTCAGATACTTTTATCATAACAAACCCAAGGCAAAGTTAAGGAATGGTGGAGTATTTTGAAAATTCAAAGTAAAGAGCTGTGGTGGAATTATGCAACACCTGAAGTACTATGAAAAGGCTTTAAATGCAGAGATAGATAGTATTTTATCTCACACTGAACCGAAATGTATAACGTAGTCCTGAACTCAACTGAAAATACTCTTCAACTGTGGGGATTTTGGAAAAATGGGTAAATAAAGACATCAAAAATATGTCTTATGATTTCACGAAGAAAGAAGAAAGAAAAAAGAAAAAAAACATTATATCTGTAGAAATAAAAAGTTAGCTGCAGGTTTTTAGGCTGTGTCTGAGTTGACTATATACATATTCAATCATCTATACAAGACATTTCTGATGGTTTCACGGCACTGGTTTATTTTAAGGTAAAAAAAAAAAAAAGATGGTGGTGTAACAAATTACATATATCACATATGTTTATGGTTTTTCATGACAATAAATATAAATGCATGTTTTTACTATCTGTCACCATAGTGAGACCCTAACTATGTAGTGGAGATTAAAGTGTTATTATTCAATACAAGAACATCTACAAAGCAGATAAACGTGGACTATAAACCCAACTGAACTTAAATGTTTTCATGTTGCCATGCTATAAAATTGGAATCAATCAAGTGTATGTTTTTGACATTTGCTATTTCTTTTTCTGTTAAATGCTGATTACTCCGCTCACTGTGAACTTGGCTCTTCCAAATCCATAATTACCAACACTGGAATTGTCTCACTCAAACAGAAAAACAACACTCATAGCTGATGTTCTAAAACGACTTTTGGAATGGTATAGTTGTATTTATTTTGCTACTTTGTTGTTAGAAACTTTCAAAATGGGACAAGAACCTTAATTTAAAACCAAATTTTGTCAAATGGTCTCATAGTCTATCCAGTAAAATAATGAATCATTGCTATGTGAGACACACACATAGTGCATAACAAGTCTACTGTGTAAATTCATCTTTAGGTGAACAAGCTTAAATACTGTCACAATCACAGTATGTTTTTCTTTAGTTAATTAGAAAATGTACTAGTTTTACTGTGAGGGTCGTTATATGGACGCACTCCTGGGCAGGAAATCCATTGACTTAATATTATCTCGGTAACTCCCATCTGCTGTTACACACATCAGAGTGTTTTATCTGTCATTGTGAAGCATATTTTTGCATTTGAATATACAAAACTAAATACTGACATGCTATGCTAGAAGTGTACATAATATAGTTTTCCTTATGGGCAGCAGTGCAATTCATCCTGGCTAAATGTTTTGGGGCCAGGAGCTTTTGGATGGATTTTCTCCTAGTGATACGGCAAGGTGCCAAGACTATCCACTGGAGAAATATCTGAAAATGCATTGAGCTCTCTGTGCAAGTTGCTTTCTGTGAGACCCATTGCTCTGCACTAAATTGCCTGCATTTCAGCTTATGCAAATATATCTAGTAAAAAGTGGTATTTCCTTCGGAGATGCTGCGCTTGTTCTTTTACCCACTACACCCCCCTCTATCCCCATGACAATCCATCAACACAGATAAAACCCAGCTATCTTCAGCTCCATTTTTCTTCCTCACAGATTTTCCTTGGCAGAGTCAGACTGTCTTGCATCACTGTTTTGGGAATAAGTTCAGTTCATCTGTAGTGAAAGAGATTTCTTTGAAAGTATGTTTTTTTGTGGCTACATACCACCTCCCTTGGGCCCACACATTGATCTCGCCTATTGTTTTGTCAGGTCAACAGGAATAATGAGACTAGCTACAGTAACGAGACTCAGCAGGTAGAGCACTTTTGCTGGGATATAATATATGCATAACATGCCCTGTGAGCCTTTCTGCTCCCAACGCTGTCAATGAGCTCTATGAGTCTGAAAGTATGAATATGTATGATAGAAGAGAAAGAAAAAAAACAAAACCCAAAACAACAACTTCCAAACCACATTCCTTCCCTTTTTGATACATAAGAAAGGTTCAAGGGAAGGTTGCCACAGAAATATGCCCCTGTGTAATTGATTCAAACATGACCTGAGAAATAAAAGGCCGGATGGAAGAAGCAGACAAGGATCGCATTTAGGACAGGCTACACTCAAGCTTAGATGACACGGACAGAAGAATCCTTTTAGTGTTATCATTGGCTGCAGATACGTCCGGGGACTGAGGCTGCACAAGAATCTATTAAAACTTCTCGTTGATAACAAAAGATGGGGGTCTTATCAAGCTGGTGGAAGAGACACAGAATGCATTAACTGTTACGGTACTCTCTATTCTGCTTTTGTGTCATCTCCAGAGTGCCTACTTTCTCCCGCTCTCCTTAATGCTGTTCAGCGCTTTGCCCATTCACCCCTCACTGCGTGAATTGCTGCAGAAGAAAATAATGACCAAACAAAATCCCCTATGCATGTTTTGTAAAAGGAAGAAGACTATTTACCAAAGGTGGAGCAGACTTTATAGTAGTTCTATCCAAAGTTTAACATTAATGAGCACACAGTCCATCAAGCAAAATGCTCATTTAACTCTCTTTAAGAGAGATTAATACCACATAACTTTTTAACTTTTTCATGTGGTTTTAAAAAGTTTCTCTGTGTAGGTGTGTATCTCTGTGTGTTGTAATTGTATCATTCAAAGCGACGCTGATGTATGAATGCATTTGGGAAGGATTGCAATAAATATTAAGAGCCTGCTTTGGTTAATGTGATTTATTTGTTTGCTTGTTTGACTTTGTTGATCTCTTATTTAACAGATCACCCTGTGTGTTGCTCCCTCTAGTGGTACAAAACTCAAATTTTAATGAGCTTTCATTAAAGTGTGCCATTTTTTATTTATTTATGTCTTTTTCTGACTGGCAAGTTCCATCAACGACCCCATATCTTTGAGTGATATAGTGAAACAAAGCATTTGAGCGCTTAAAGACATCAGTATCTATGCGAACTGAGCAAGTTATAGTGAAGTCAGATTATAGTACAGCAAAGAGTCTTGGCTAAGGTAGTTCATTCAGAGTGTTCACAAAACAACTATGCCACACTCTCAACAGACTCTATTCTTAGGTAACAAACAAATAAGTTGACAGACAGCAAATAATATTATTTTAAATACACAGCCTGGAAGCACATGATTAAAAAGATGTTCCTGGCAGAATTTACATCGCTAAAACAGACGGATCGAATGATAAATCAAACGCTGCATGATGTGTGTGAGACATGGTTTGTTCAGTGATTTGAATGAAGAATAAAGGAATCACATTTTTTGAGATAAAGGGGGTGGGGATCTTACCGTCATTGCACAATGGTCCTCCGAATGTCGTCATACTGCAGTCACAGCTGAAGCCCTCCCACTGCTGGAGACACACACCCTGGTTGGCACATGAGTCTTCTTGGCATGTTGTGCTTGGGCCTGCATATTTGGACAAATACCAGCTTGGTAAGCAGAAAAGGCAAAATGATCTGAAGATTGACTCTGAGGTGAAATTAAAAGCAATGTTTGACATACAGACAATATTCTTTGCAATGGAAGCATATCCAAAACAGCTATACAAGGCTAGCTGTGCATTTAGATATGCTTTACACGTATGCTTTACACAACAAATTTCTAGTTATTATAAATGTTTTCAATTACAAATTATAAATGTACAATTACATTTCATAATATTTTAGGTATTTAGATAAAAAAAACCTGAGGTTTTTACATTAAATTAAACATAATACAAAATATTAACAATACCATGGTATTTAATATATATTACAACATGCTATGATCTCAGGTAACCTTTCAATATTTAAAGTATGCTACACTATGTCTGAAGTATATGTACTTAACAAGCTGTTCTGGACCATTGTATTATCATGTTGCTGATTACTTCTTTTAAAGATAGCTTGTAAGATCATATTAAAATCTATTATCAGCATGTCTGGCACACCTCTATTGAGCACAGGGTAAACGCAGTCTGATCATCAAAAATGCATTAATTTACCAGACATGAACACAGCCAGTACCAATTTGAGTTTCCCCGTGTACTTTTTAAATAATAATGCGTCTAGTCAGTGTTTGTCTGGCATGTGCATTGATTATTTCCATTGTTCCAGCCTGTCCCAGTCAGTCCGTCTGTTTGTCTGTCTGGCGGTCAGTCTGCACCATAATGCAATAAGAAACCAGCTCGCCTGATTCTATTTTCTGCATTTCATCTGCTCGTGTGAGTTAGTTGAGTTAATGGAGAAATGTTGAAAAGGGTTAGTATGGATGGATATTACTTTGAAGTTTAGGGGTTGAATGAGCTATTTGCTAAAGCTTATAGTTTGGGCTGTTTCAAAACACGTCCATGCCCCCCCTCCCCTTCAGCAAAGGTTTCTTCCTGTCAGAGGGAGTTTTTCCTTTCCACAGTCAAATAATTCTGCTTGCTCATGTGGACTTGTTGGGTTTTTCTCCGTTAAAAGCACCTAGAAATGACTGTGTTGTATTTGGTGCTATATAAATGAAGTTGAATTGAATTGAATCATTTGCTGCAAGTTACTTCCATAGTTATACATAACAACGTAAAACTAAAACAATTCATGTGAGGAGTACTTCTCTAAGCTTAACTACATAGTAAACATGTTTAGATAATTATCATCACATAGGTGACAGTGATTTTTTACAAGTGATATTTTAAAAGTTGCAGCAGAGATGTTCAATATCGAAAATAAAAATCTATTTATTTTTTCTGTAATAACATGTAGCCACAGTAAGTTCTGCACAGACTCAATATGGTTACTGGTAGTTGAAACAATTGCCGTTGCCCACTCATCTGAATAACTGTTTTTGTTGAACCGCATGACATACAAATTGTTGTACATGGTGCCAAATATGTCACATCATTATTGAAATATGTTATGACAACACACATATTAGACATGAATAAAGTTAATTCATAGATTTGTCTACATTTTATAGATGTTGGGAAAAGTTTGATTAAATCAGGCCAAGATAAGAGTTTAGGTATACTGGCCTCTGCAGTACTCGGAGTTGTAGTATCCCTTTCAATTGTAATCTTTTATCAAATTTGATAAGATGGATTACCTGCTGAATATTGGCTTAACTAATCATCACTGAAACATATTGCACTGACATTAGCAGCACGTGGCTGCTAATGTCAGTGCAATATATATAAACTCTTATTGATAATATTTTTTCTACTCAGTGGTTTGTGAACACCTGTTTTCACTTTAGTCTGAAGTTTAGGTGCCATCACTGCCTGACAGTGGAAACATAGTTAAACACTGTTTATTTAAAAGAATTGAAAACCAAAATAGTTTAAGACTCTTTTTACAAAGTTCATGAAAAACTCAAAATGTAGATCAAACATTTATCTTCTTAAATCAATGTTGTAAATGCAAACAATTTTAATCTTGGCGTTCACATAATGATGTGATTTAACAGTGTGTTCAGTGATGTATTTATTCATGTCCACTTTTAACCAGTTACTGTAACAGGCACAAGGCTGCTGTTGTTATATTTCCTACTTGAATAAATTAACAGCGATAAAAGGATTTCTACAGCCTTGATTGTAATGTGAAAGACAAAAAAAAGGAGTTAAAACAATGATGTTGATATAAAATCCATGCAGGTGAAATATTGTTAAGACAATAAGGAGGCATGCAAAAAAGAAAAAAAAATCTACATGTTCATTATGTGGACAAGAGAATAATGAAACCTAAGGTAAACGAATGAAAAAACAAAGTTCTACCATAACAACACATTATGTGTGAGTACAAATCAGAATAAGAGCCCCATAGATAGTGATACAAGATGAGAATGATGCTTGTATTCCTATGAGTCCCGCTCCTTATGGCAGGTGGGTGGGTGGCAAATAGGCAGTCATCAAATTCAGGGACATGTGGAAACTGTGAGGGAAGAGACTGTGGGAGGAGGGGGGCAGAGGTATTGCAGATGCAAACTAAGGGAAGGATATCAGACTCTGTATCAAACAGACAAAGCTATCTACCTTGCAAGTCAGCTTTCATCAATGCAACTTTTGTCAGCAAAATAATAGGAAAGGAAAAGGCAAAGTATACCAGCTGTTAGTGAAAGCACAAAGACATCAGAGATGGAAGAGAAACACAGACTGTTGAAGCAGGAGAGACAGAGGGTGGGGGTTGTCCTCAGAAAGGAAAGTAATGGGACAAGTATTAGGTAGTTTAATGAAGACTGGGATAAGCTGAACTACAACAGCGACTACTCTGAAAATTGCATCAATAATATAGAGTGAAACCCAATGATTGCCGTCATGAAGAGAGACGTGCTCTGATATATTCTTTGTTCAATTGGTTCAGTAAGATTTGCAAGAATAAAAAAAAAAAATCCTTGTCTTATTCATCCACTATTATCATCTGTATACACTGCTAAGTGAACCTATCATCACAATTCAATAAATTATTTATCCTTTTCATTGAGAGCGCTTGCAGAATCTATGCGACACAAAACGGAAACACTACGTTGGACAAACCTGCACAGGGCACTGAAATTGACTACATTTGCAATGTTGTAACATGAAAAGATCACAAGTTGCCCATTCAATAGAAAAAGAGAGAGAATGAATTGTGAAATTAAACTAAGTGAATGACGCCGGAAAAATAAATCAAATATTGTCTGTGGATATGGTGCACACATTAGACTGGGCAAATTATATTCATGCATGCAACAAAGGCTTCATACATTATTCAAAAGGATTGCTTCTGGCAAACTCTCAAATCCAGCAAGCATGCATAGAGCAAAACAGAATGGGGATAAAATGGGAAATAACACTGGCAGTACAAATATGGCAGAGAGAATAATCAGATTGTGGCCAAGTGAAACAGAAATGATTGCCTGTGGAGGAGTGTGAGAGTTTGATGCATTCTAACAGAATACTAACATACTTTATAGATGTTAAATTATGAGCCACAGGTTGCCAGTGTGGGTGTCTCGGTGGGTGTGCTTCAGAGGGTGCGTGTGTCTGGGAAACTTGAGCAGCACTGCATGACATTGCAATGGCCCCTCATCAGAGTTTTGTGAAGATAAAGTGCATGAAATGAAAATAAAATCAAAATGAATTAAACAAATATAAAAAAAATAAAATAAAACAACCTTAAAAAAACTTTTGCGATATCTGTCAAATTCATTCAAGAGCATTTATTCACCCCCCCCCCCCCAAAAAAAAAAAAAAAAGAAAAAAAAGAAAACCCAAACAAACTACCACAGACAAACATCCGGTATGGGCTGGGAGACCACTTACCTTCACATCCTCTTTCTATCTGTCCCACACAGTCCAGAGCATCTGACATCAAGTCTGGGAGCCGCCCGTTCAGATCCACGGATGCCAGACAACCTTGAAAACCCTCCTTGGCATGCACCAATTTGGGCAGCTCCTTGTACATCTCTTTAGCCACTCCACCAATATAAAGGTTACCTACAGAGAGATATGTGAAACGTGACAATACTGACCCCTAGTGGAAATATTTGAGCTTACATAATCAGCACTGTTTAGTAAATGAACAGGATTTTCTGGAAAGGCCAATACACATACTTTTGGACACCATTGCTTTTGTAATACAGTTAATCCATCAGATAATAACAACAGCTGATAAAGTATTGAAAGCAAGTGTAGAAGTACATGAAGGTGATTACTGGCCATTTTGTTCCATGCTTTACAAGCAGCAACATTTTTTTAAATCACATTTTAATTGCCAAGAAGAACAATTACATCACTCTTTTTTTTTAATAATAATAAAAAAAAAGCTTATGTGGAGTTAAACGACAATGTTTTCAGATAACTAATTTGAAGTCAATTCTGCTAGACAAATGGTGAACTCACTGCTGCAGATGCACTTTGTTGGACGTGGCTGCCAAATAGATGAGTGCAGCTAAACCATTGCTCAAGGCGACCAAGGAGCCAAGAATGAGTAAGGGCCAATCATTGTTTTTCTCACTCCAACCCTGCAGGGTTTATCCTGCTAGTACAACCTTTCAATCACAGACTTTGCGACTCACTTCTGGACCTTTGCTGCCTCAATTAAAATCTTACAAAATGGTGTAAGTTGCAGAACACACACACACACACACACACACACACACACACACACACACACACACACACACACACACACACACACACACACACACACACACACACACACACACACACACACACACACACACACACACACACACACACACACACACACACACACACACATACAAAACGCACCCTTCAGGTCCAGGTTTTTGGCTCCTGTGGTTGTCTGTGTGGTGATCTTGGTATCAATCTTCACTGTGTGGAGGCTGTTGGTGTCTCTGGAGATTATGACATTGTGCCAGTGGTTGTCATTCAGGGGTTTGTTTGAGTTGCCTTTGATCAAGTGGGCTCCATTCCCCAAGTCAGACACATAGTGCAGGTAACTGGAAGCAGAATTTTTAACATCATAAATGGACAGGACCAATAACATACACACACAAAAAGAGAACTAACATCTGAAAAGTGGAGTGAGACTTTACATGTGAGTATTATTTGCGTACTGCTACACGTTCAAAATGTAAAGAGAGACCCGTATCAGAAGGTGCAGCTGTCTGGAAAAGCAAATAATTGGTAGGTGGCAGAATTAACAAAGGCTCTGGGCTATGCAGAACAAATTAGCCTTAAATTATTTGCTTAACAGGGAATTTCTAATTTGCATGCTCATTTTAATTAAAATGTATGACTTTAATGTTTAGCACAGTGAAAACCTTGACTTCAGGCATTTACTTAAAAGAGGGTTATTCTATAGCCGCATTTCAGCAGCAACTGTGGCCTTCTGTGCTTGATTCTCTTTAATGTTGGTTATTTTCTGTACTTTCATGAAGATTAAAAAGAACAGTCATAGCCGACAGCTCTCGACAGTAAATATTCTGGCATGGAAGTGATAAGAGAAGAATCGCAAGTCCCACAGTAATGGCATGAAAAAAAACAACAAAAAAAAAAACGTCAAAGAATACATTCTGTCTGCAAACTACCATATGTACGATGAGTTGCATTATTAAAAGCATAATCCATTTATATGGAAATTCTGACATAAATAAAAACCACCTATGCCGGTTTATAAGTAATTCACCAGAGTTTAAAAGCTTTCTGCCTTTTTTATTTGCTGGACTTGATACCTGCTGGCAGGTAGGGCTGCACTACAAATGTTACGTTTGTAGAGGAGACTTGTGTAACAGTGACAGCTTCACGGGGAAAACAAAAAGAACAAAATCCTAAGTCCCACTGAAACCAAACTCAACTTCAGTGTTAGGAACGTATTTTCACAGACATATGCCACAACACTAGCTCCTTGGTATATCACAAACTCTGAGCAAAGCAAGAGAGGAGTCACATCCATGGAAAGATGAGATAAGATCAAGATAAGATGATCCTTTATTGATCTCACAGACAGAGAGAGAGAGAACACCAACGCATGTTGTGTTTCGTCACTTTAAATTCTGACAAGCTCCGCCACAGTGACACAACTGATGGTCGCTGGATCTACTGCAGTCCAATAGAAGGAAAGTTACTGAAAGCTGCTGCAGTCATACAATGAAGGCATGACAAGGAAGTATGTACTCACCCTTTGACCAGCTCCACCACAATGAAGTCATTCCCATCCCCGCTGTTAAACAGGATGAGGCCGTCGGAGGAGGTGGTTTTGAACTGAAAGAAAAGGTGCATGGAGTAGTAGGCCTGCAGAGTGGTGAGAGTCACATAGCTGGAGCGCGACTTGAAGGTGACGGGGTCGGCAATGATGTTCTTGAAGCCAATCATGGCATTGAGTTCACAGTAATCAATGTCACCATTTTTACAGAGGTCTATGTAGGCCATGCCATTGAAGGAGAGGCTCTGGAGGTGGCCAATGAAGTTGGATGGCACCATGGACATGAAGCGCTTCTCTGTCACAATGCCCGTCTCAATGTTATGGAACTCCAGTTGGGTGTGATCACCCGCCATTTGACCTTTGATGGGTGGAGGGGGAAGGAAGAGACATTTTTATCACTCATATATTGTTATCTAATGTGACAGTTGAAGGGACATTGTTTTAACAAGAAATCAACCTATCAGTCTTATTCACAGAGCAATTTCTATTAAACGTCATCATCATTGAAATCAAATATAAATCAGGTTAATGTAGTCTAATGCAGAAAGTATGACCTAGCATTCCAAGCATTCATTCACATTAACTAAGTAAATGGTACATGCAACTTTACATTTTTATCGATGCTGAGGTAGAAAGTGACCCAAATTTGTCTTTGCATTTTATATTATCGTTTAACGGACTACACAATTTGTTTTAATAATGTTTTCTTGGGAGTATTAATACGTGTTTTGTCAGTTTGTTTTACAACTCTGGTCATAACCAAAAGAATGGCAACATGATTGTTGTTTTATTTAATTATTTTAAATTCAATTCTATATTTTGTATAACAAATGTTGCATAGTAAATTTATTAAGCACTTGTATAGAGGACACTTGTTTTGAATATATTCTTTGTTCGCTAATGAAAACTGCAGCTTCCTGAGCTGAACAACCGTTAATTCATTTATAAGAAAAACAAATATTCAATCAAATAAGCGACTAAGAAGTACCTTCCACAGGCGGAATATCATCTACGGTCAGTTTCAAACTCTTGCCCCTCCTGAACACACGCACTGTGTGCCACTCATTATCGTTCAGATTCTGACCCGCAAAAATTGTCTCTGGACCTTTGCCTGCAGAACAGTCCAGACAACGGTTAACACGCATGCGTGCACACACGCACACGCACACACACACACACACACACACACACACACACACACATTCAAGAGAGGTTGGAAAAGTAGATAAAAGCAGACCCAAAAAGGCAGAAGATCAAAAAAGATAGTGAATGGGAGAAATAGGACAGACGCAGAAGACAATAAGGTAAACACAGTAAATGGACCATAAAAACACATTATTCTGACGTGCATTTGTGGTCATGATCGCACGATTAGATAGGGCACCAGATTTCTAAATTCTCCCTGAACACAAATTTCCTTACACCTTGGAGGGAAGCAATAATCAGGATGTTGGTTTATCATAATCAAAAAATGTAAAACTCATTTTTGGCAAGAGTATATGCGTAACTGAAGAAACCAATGCAAATGTAATTTTCACTGTAACTACTAGTATTTCCTTCAAATCTAGATTTTCTTTTTCTCTCATGCCACTTGGTGGCAGCAAATAACTTCCAGAAGCAGGCGTCTGAACCTGGTGCTGAACAACTGAGCATCACTCTCCATCTTGTTTGTCTACGACACTGCAATCCACTATTTGATTTCTCACAAATTCACTGGATGAAATGAAATAGTGATGCAGACAGAAATTCTGAGGCATACAGAAGGCGGTGGAGCCATTATACTTGCAGTGAGAGAAGAAGAAAAAAATCAAATATAAAACATTTGCAGCAAAGCAAACCGGCCATTTCCTCTGAAATTCCAATCATGCATAGAAATTAGAAATACAGAGTGTGACTTTATCTGGAAGTTGAAAACGAATGAACTGGTCCTCTTGGATAGAAAATAAACAGCTGGTAGCTGAAAGTGTACAAATTCTTTTTTATAAGTATGATGCACTTTCATTAAATCCATAGATTATATCAAATCGCCCCATGAATTGAACAGTGTTCACTTATTAATAGTATTGCTTAATGTTTGCTTCATCTAATACTGAAGTCAGCGTATTAATATTGGATATAGTGTGTCGCTGCGAGAATACCATAAATGGAGATGTCACAGATTCCCTGTGCCAAAAACCTCTGGGAGAGGTTCAGCGTCACAAATAAATCAGAGAAATCATACCAAAAATCTCTGTGATCTCACAAGCAGAAAATGAAAATCTCTCCAGGATACATTTTCTCCATTAGGGAATTCCAACACTGGTCCAAGTGGGGCAGCACATTACTTTTTCATACCGCCTGGGTCTAAGAGCATCTTTGAATTGCTATATAGCTCTGATGTTTCCCTGCTAGGCACACATAACCAAACAGGCCAATGAGGACGTGCGACTGTGACAGCATTAAAATCCCCAGGCTCTGGATACCTTTGCCACTGTGGGGAACATTTCTGATGGGTGCCAGGTTATTTCGCCTGAACCCGTTTATGGTTATTTATTTCCTGCTTTTCTGCAATCTTCAAAGCTTCCGAGGAACGCGTATGCAAATCAGAGGGTGCCAAAGTACTAGGATACACTCAATCTCAGAGGCACAGTTCTGCTTTGTAAGCACTAAACACTGGGGCAGGACTGAAACCAGATGATTGGTGAGGGATTAAGGAGGAGAGATATGAAATAATGGGATGGAGTTGGACTTGAAAGACTGCTTGATCTTTCTCTTCCATCCCTATGTCCTAGACGCTCTCCAAGGAGAAAAGAAAGAGGAGGGCTGAAAAGAGGTCAAGTGTGTCAAGAGGCACATTCCTGCACAGCATTCACAACTATAGGTGCCTGGCTTTGTGCCTGTAGCTCAGCCTGTGGTCCAAAGAACCAGCCTTAGTCCACCGTCTGCAGAGGTCCGGACTATTTGCTGTGCTGGATCAACAGGAATCTCTCCCTGCAGGAATCACGGTCTGCTTTAGTGGCCATAAGCCCAAGAGAACAAAAAAAAGCACACCATGGCACAGTGCAACAAGAGGACATAGGATCATTATCCAGCCAATCAAATCAGAGCATTCTGAGTGACAGGTCAGATATTGCTGCAGCAATGCTGTGACTCACACAGGTGTGTGTGTGTGTGTGTGGGGGGGGGGGGGGGGGGGGGGGGGGGGGAGACCAAGCAGCAGGACACCATGCTGCATTACTGTTAACACAACATCTAAGCCAGTTTCAGCAACATGGCAAAGAAAGCATCACATGGTGACGTCGCTTGGGGGCCTCGAAGTCAAACCACTGCTTCGCTAATCCACCAAGAGTTTGAGGAATTCTGAATAAGCAAAAGTTAAATTACTGAATGGTAAATTGACTTCTTCATGTGGGACATTTCCAAAGTGCTTTGTACATTTATTCACATTCACACTCACTCGTGTTTCTGCTGCTGCCACACAAGATGCTCGACCTCGACTGGGGGATATTTGGGGCTAAAGGACAATTCAGCATGCGGACCTAAGTGACATGGGGGATCAAACCACCAACATTGGGATCAAAAGAAGACTAATTCTGCATTAGCCCTTTCTCTGCTCTTTAAGAGTATTTACATTTCTGTTTATTTTAATCATGGGAGATTTCTTTCAACATGGCTTAGGCCCTGTTTACACGACAACAATTATGAGTCTTCCCGCAAAACTTTCTTCACTGTTGGAGGGGTTCGTTTACACGGCACCAGTGTGTGGATGCACTGTATCCGCTAAGTTTTTAATCCGGCTCCCAAGGTGGAAAAATTCTTTCACGGCTGCTGATCCCTCGTGCAGAGACTGCTGGGCTGGGTTACTGCGCGTGCGCAACTCTCCCCCTCCCTGCCATCCCTTGTAAACAAACATGGCGACCACAGTGGTATGACTCGCAGTCAGTATTCTAGTTTTATCGTCTATATCGGTAGTTTTATATTTGAGACTCAGCCCTGATAGCATCCGATGCGTCATCTGTCCATGCGGATGTCGGGTGCTCTCCATTTACTTCATGTTTATAGCGTATTCTTCCCTGCACACGTCTGTGTGGTTTCATTACAAAATCAAGCAACAACACCCTGCCATGGCCCGGCATACTAACTACATAGTTGTCCCTGTGTCCGCTGCTGCAGCGTAAACACACTCCCTTTTTTAACGGATTAGGTGTTGTCACGTGAAACGTTGTCGCATAAACAGGGCCTTAGTCAAAAAGCCAACACTCTGGTAACTTGTATTTTCTATCATGCCATGTTAACTGCATGTTCACGTGACAGGAAGGTCTCCAATATGTTATAAATGTTGTGCTATGTCCTTCAAATAAGGTAACTGTTTCTTACAAAGTGCATTGAGCATATATTTTATCTTCTTTTTAAAGTGACTAAAGACCATGCAGCATAATGAACATCAGGTGAAGTTTAAAGTTAAGATTGAGTATTTGGCTCTTCCAACTCATTGTCTTGAGTTTGTCTCACAAAAATGCCGGGTTTCATTTGAACCATCAAGATACTTAGGTGCCTAAATGAAACATTCAACTTGTAATATAAACATCCATTTGTCAGCCACCTTTAATGATTAATGACTACTGGTGTACATAAAGAAGCTTGCTATGGCTTTTAATGGTGATTTGGTTTGGTTTGGTTAAATATGTTACTTTTGTTGACTTGCATAGTAAATACAAAAAAAGGATGGTACTTCCGATAAAATTTTTCAAAAATAGTTCAGCCTGCTTATAATTTCTTCTTTTTCCTCTTTAATTTGTTTCCAGATCATAAACTGTACTAAACCAGAGTTAATACAATAATTTTAGAAATTATTACTTTAAAGAATGGCTACATATTTAACTATGAATCTTAAATTTGCAATGAGACTGTTGAATTTGTATGTTTGATACACTGTTCTCATCAAATGGTGATTCCTCAGGGACAAAAACAAACAAATCATTTTGTTTGCTGACAAGGTAAAATTAATTTGATTTAATCCCTCATAACACATTTCTTAAAACTAAATATGTCACAAATAAGTGATAATTGGACATGGTCAATTACAAAAGAGAAAGAGAAAAAAAACATGATACAGCTCAATAAGAGTTATCTTTATCAGCAGATCCTGGCTACACTGTAAATAATTATCTTAACGTTATTCAAGTTAAATAATAGAAGAGCAGAAATGCCGACAAAAAAAAGCTAATCTGTCACAAGATATTTTTAGTTCACATTTTCAGTTTGTTGTCACTCAGTGCCTGTTAACAGTGTTTAAGTCGAAGTGGCAGTGTTTTCTTCCGACAGCTCTGGGCAGCCCCAGGGAGCTGAGGTCCCTAATTGACAGTGATGTGTTCTTTGAGTTGGTGCTGAAATTCTTCATCCACCAAGCTGACCGGAGCTGCAGCGCCTGACAAGACACATTAATTAACAGAGGAAAAAAAAGAGGACAAAAATAACAACCTTAGGAAGAACAAAAAAAAAGAAAGAAAAAAAAGAATTAAACGCTAACTCTTCATAAGTGGGAATGCAGTGGCTTAACACAGTTCCTTCCAAGGACTTCGATTAAACATTTTCTTATGACACAATTAGGTCTGGAGCTATTAAAGGAAGACCTGCTGTTTTCAGACTTGTTCTCTTCTTTGCTTAACCATTAGCTTTGCCTTTAGTATATTATTATTTCTCACAAAAATAAATATTTATCTCTGAAGTACACTATGTGTGAACTGTCTGGAGTATATGCCAATATCTGTGAAACATTAGTTGACCCCACACATGTGACAAAAAGCAATATAAAGCTCCTTTTGGTAGATTGGAGGAGTTAAGATGGAATATAATTTAGCCCATAGATGTCAAACTTGTTTTTGTTTCAAGATCTACAGCATGATTTGATTTCCCTTTTCTTTGCCTGTAAAGAGGTTTACGTAACAAGACTACAGTTTCACAATGAACATTAATAATTTCAAAATAACTCAATTTGTAATCATGTTTTATAATGAACCTAAATTCACCCAAATTCTCTCTCACAGTATCGCTTCATAACTCCCTTCTATCATCTCAGGTCTTACTGTTGTTTTTACTGAAACTGTAGGACCCCCATTGAAAAAAATCTGACAAAAAGAAATGATTGAAAAGCCGAATTAATGAATGAATTAATCTTTATATGTCATTTTTACATTTTTCATCCACCGGGCTGGAATGAACCCTCTTGTGGGATATTTTGTCCCTTGAACCAACACCTTTTGGATGTGATTTCCCCAGTTTGCACAGTTTCCAAACATTAAGTGAAGACACTCAAGCTTTGCAGTACACAAGCTCTGATGAGTGACTGAAAAAGTTACTCTACCAATAATCTTGCACAACATCTAGTCCATCACTTCACAATAAAAATGTCTTTTCTGCTTCTGTCTGTTCAAGTGAAATAATTGGATGATTATTGAAATAATATTTGTGGTACTAATAACCATAGAAACAAAGCAATCAAAGTATATAACTACCACTGATGATTGTGCCTGCATAATCTTCTCATAGACCATGAATGACCTTTTTAGAATGGGGGAATTAGAGCTTAAAGCTCTTTTTATTTGCATACACAAATAATTGATGCAATCCTAGAAGCATGAACAATGCTATTTAGCATTTAGAAAGGTGTTAAGAAGAGCTGGCGCACGAGGCATGTCTAGAGGTCACATCATGGGATTCTGCGTGGGGGCGTTTTTGTTGTGTAAGTCTCTACTTCTCATCAGGCGGTGACCTTCAACTACTGTAACACTTCACACACAAAGAACAGTTTGTCCTCATGTGTGACACAGTCTGGCTCAGTAATACAGAGCTTAAACTTCCTAAATCCTGCTGGTGTTTACCGTGATACTGTGCTTGTCTGTCACTTCAGTATCACTAAACAGGAAAAGGGCTCATGTACTATGACTCCAGAGAGGTAATTACTAATTCATCACTGTTCCTGAATAATAAATGTCAAGGATATTTACCTCCCAAAATATTGCAATGTAACCTCTTTGTTCAAACGCATACCCAAACACACACACAGACTCACACTGTGAATCCCACCACACAAGATCTATTCTCTCTCCCTCCCTTTTCATCCCTTTCTTTCTGCTCTGTGAGGCAGGTTAATGAGAATAATAAAATCGCACTCTGTATTTCCTCTGTGCTTTGAATGGCCTCATCAATTTACAACTGGCGTGAAACACCAAAGAAGAAAGAAAACAAAGCCCCCCCCTTGAAAAAAAAAAAGAAAGCAAAGAGGCGTTGGAGAAATCATGCATGTCTGAAATACCGGCCTTTAACGTAACATGCGCTTTTTATCGGCGTGAATTCACCAGTAAAAAGGTTCATTAATTAGAAAGAAACCAGTTTGTAGAATCACAGCTGACTGCTACGTTTGAATTTGTAATTAATCCAAGCCTCCCTCCGTTTCCTCATTATTCTCCTGGACACCAGCAGTACTTTCTCATACCTCTTAAATGAGGTATGATGACATGATGCCAATGCACAGAAAAAGTCACGTTTATTCCAGACCACGGAATAAAATCCCTTCACAATACTTGAAGGACATTCTAACAACTTCACATAACTTAATAAGAGAAACAGTATCTGTAACGTGTCTATGAACAAAAAAAAAACAACAACTTTGAGAGACTTAAAAAGAGCAGATAGAGTTAGAGAAGAAAAAAGAAAGCAAGAAGAAGAAAGGTGAACAGTAACTTACTGGAGGTACAGTTAATCCTGACACAATCTAGATGGGGAAGAATAGATGAGAGATAAATTCATCTTTCAACGTTATAGCTGCAGACATCATTAAAGCAAACAGTCCACCCCTCTGGGGACACACACACGGACACTGTCCGTCCTCTGATGCTCTCACCCATGGCCTCCAGCTGCAGAGAGCTGGTAACAACGCTGCAGTGAAGTTGTGCCAGAGGAGCAGTTTATTGGAATACATGTGGCAGCAATGCAGAATAGAGACTCAGAAGAGCTGAGCTTTAATGTGTTTTTTTTATGCAGTCTTTCGCAAAAAAAAATGACAGCTTCATTCTGAGAGCATCAGATTATGGTCAGGGTCAAACAGGGCCAATTGGAAAGTATTGATATTTTCTCCCTTCTGTTTTTCTATGCATAATTATTGTATTCATTATTCTACCTTGGGGAAATGACACCAACTTACTGACATGATGCTTTCCCTCATATGTATGGTGCTACACTCACTAAAGTGAGATAACAGCTCAATAAGAATCACTTGTGAACACGGAGTAGAATCCATCCCATAACCAGTAGGGATAATACATATTTGAAGTGTTGCATTTATTAAAATGTGTATGTTGTTAATGACATACCATGTTACCTGAATAATTGTTATTCAAGTGGTGCAACATTTTTACAAACAAACTTCGAGTAAACATATTTCATGTTTACTTTATACTTATCACTGCCTATCTGAACAGGGAAAATCAACTCAGCATAATTGTGTATTGCGATCCTAATGAAACATAAATCATGTAGTGACACACAGAAAAATTTAATTTAGCGATTGTTTGTTGATATTAGAAGTAGATTGGTGTTTTTCATTGTTGTTTTGCATGGGCTTTTTTTTTGTTTGTTCCAAACACCAAAAACAGGACTACCTGGAAACATTTCTGAATCTTACTTTACCTCTTGGCATCCTAAGGCTGAGTGTCACGAGCTGAGAAAGGTGACCCAGATCGAACCCCCACCCCTCCTTCCCATTTGGCCCTGCTTGTCATGTGTTGTCAACCACAGCAGAAAAGTGGTCGCAAACAGCCAGAGACCAACACTCGCCTACCCTTACAGGGAATGCTCTGCCTATTCAAAGGATATGGCAAGGAGAATAACTTTTGGGGGCTGATACAAGATACATAAAAAGAAAAAAAAAAGAAACTCTTCATTGTGTCAAAGATAATTTAAAAGAAAACAGTTTGGATGCTTCCATCACTTTGTAGTTGCAGTGATTTAAATTGTCAGCCCTGTCATTGTGTGGCGCTGTTGCCTTTTGTGGTGGCACACATGCATCTTTTTTTGGTGGACAGCAGACAGTAACTGTGCATGCACTGCTAAACGGCTCCGCTTTGGGAGCTCATTTCTGTTTACTCAGTGGAAAGGGGAAATAGATGGCTATCATTTGCGCAGCATTTCTCTGTTTGAGAGGTATCAAACATTCACAGGCACCGTTGGATTCTTTCTTTGGAAAAAAAACAAAACACAAATATACACATAAAAATGCCAGTGTGTCTGTCATTTAGTCCTCACTTTGCAGTTTTTGCTGGAGGCAGGGCGGAAGCATGTCTTTTTCTGCCCTCATTTAAGAAATAGTTGTATGTTTATATTCAACCATGCAGTCCTCCCACAATGATTAAAGTGTACAGGTAAATAAAATTGAATTAAAAACATGTGGAGAGTGATGATTGGCCACAAATCATAAATAAGGGCTGTATTAGGTAACCTTCAACTAAAGGAAATGGCAATACAATAAATAAGAATTATTACCTTCATTTGATAAGTGAAAACTGGATGCATTTTAAAGGAAAGAATACAGCAGTGGGCGCACTGTGAGAACAATTCTCTTTAGAACTATGGACCTGAGGTTGTTGATGGTGTGGGCAGCAAGCATTCCCTGCTGGGCAACGATAGCAGTGTGCTCAACTGGCAGTGAGCAAGGAGCCGCAGACTTATGTCATTGAAAGTCTTAACGCTATCTCCTTCTATTCAAATTATGTTTAAAAAAAAAAGAAAAGAATAACAAGTGCTATGTGTCTGTGTATGTGGGAGAAAGGGCATTTGTGTATGGTTATGCAAAGTGTAATCAGGCTAATTTAACTGTGCTGCGGCCCGCATACATCCGAGGCGTTACCTAAATTGACAGTCAGACGAACGCGGCCGCTTTCCAACTCCAGACGCAGGGTGTCCGCTGAGTCACGAGATGTGGTGGCAATCAGGATGCCATAGGCCCGCTGGGAGCGGAATCGCAGGGACACATCCTCGGCTTCTGTGTGCATCACCACCGGCAGCTGGACCTTCATAAACTTACTGCCATCATAGCTGAGGACCGTCGCCTCTACAAAAAGAATGAGGAAAACAAACTTGATAAGTGATCAGTAAAATGGACAATACCAGCGACTAAGGATGTCAAAATACCTTGAAATAACATCCTGTGATTCATTAGGAGATAATTATGTGATGTGACTTTCAATATGAACAAAATTAATTGGAATGGATGACCAATAGACTATAGACAACATTTTTGTGAATGGAGTGGGGTATGTGTCTGAACATCAGGAGAACTAAATAGTACAGCAGGTCAGGAGGCTCTGTTATAGCTGGCTGATTATTAAATCTGGAAAAGAATACAGTGAGTTGGTTTCAGCTATGCTGAACATTCTTCACCTGATTGGAGACATTTGTAGTCCAAATGAGGACAGATCAGATGGGAACATCCTGACCATGTATGCAGAGGGAAATGGTCTTGCTCTTGGTCATTTTCTTATTTCTTTTCAAATGCTGGAGGTTGAAGCAGTCCTACTATGTTGATGTCATGAACACATTTGACTACAGTGTGCATGGAATAGCAGAAAAAACTGAGACAGCTACATACCTCAAGAATCGTCTCATGGTGTGTTTCTGTGAGGTATTTTCTATTTTTATTTTTTCAAGAAAACTGCTTTTTACAGACAGCTACCACTGAGTAAGGCGGACTGTTGATTATTCCTACAATTAGATCACCAGCAACACAGCACAAAGGCAGTAGGGTGACTCAAAACTGCAAGAGTAAGTGACTGCTACATGGCACGTCGCCGGATACTGTACGTCATCCAAAAGTAGCGTGTAAAGACTTGTCACAAGTCTGGCATCATGGTACAGTGTGCTGTACAGCTGACAGCTTTGTAAACTCCTTCCAAAACTCTCAGTGCTGTCCTCTCACTGCCAAATTAGGTGGTGGATTTCCACGGGAAAAAAAAAATGGAGTAACATGGAGTATGAAGGCAAGTACATGCTCCAACAGTTGGGGGGGGGGGGGGGCAGGAACATACCAGCACAGTAACACTGTCATAGCTGTTATTGTTTTCCTAAAACAAGCCAGGCTTTTGTATCTGCAATATATCAGTGGCAAATGACAAAAGGACAAACCGGTATTGAGTGAAGGAAAAAGAAAAAATTAATAGTGACAGAATTGTAATAGTCCGTGGACCTTGAATATTGAGCTTCTGCTCAGGGTGACTGCATTTACTCACAGCTTTAAGAACCCATCTGGAGAAATGCTGGTGAGATTGTTTAACGCTGGCAGGAGGCTGTTACAGCATTTCCGGTAGTGTAACTAAACCATAACCCAATAACAGAGCAATTACTGCTGCTGCAGCGCTTAGACGGAGAAAAGGCGAGTCGGTGGGATGGGAGATGAAGAGTCGTGGGGCGATAGGGTACCAATGTACACACACCACCTCATCACCACTTCCTCGTCACACAGAGCCAATGTCACATCTATCCCCTGGGATGTCTCCGTCACATTTCTCACCCAAATCCAATTTCTCCATGCCCTCCTGGGGTATGCCGCAGATGACAGGAGTGTGTGACAAACGAGTTCTCACTGCTAAACTGTCTGCTTCCTGCCAGGCAGCTAAAGCAAAGAGCTGCATTTGTAAACTGTTAACAGATGTCATGAATGATGGAGGAACTGTTTGAGCTACTAATACTTGAAAAAAGTATGGTCTTAAATCTGACCTTAGTCCAATAAGGTTGGATAGCTTGGGCAAGTTTTGGACTCATTCTCTGTCATTGCACTCCATATCATATAGGGAGGAGACAGATGAACACACTGGTCTTCAGGTATGTCTTCTGACTAGTCAAGTGTGACATAAAGATTATTACTGTCAAAAAACATGTAACAAGTTTGAGATTTGTTAATGGGCAGCAGTACAAACCAAAAACAATTATAGTGCCTAGAAATGACTGTTGTATTTGTTGCTATATGAATAAAGTTGAATTGAAAGAAATTTTACTTGAAAATAAATGTTCAAGCTAAAAATAAAAAACTAAGCAAAACAAAGCAGAAAAATCAAATGCGTGTATTCAGACCTGGAAAAAAATAATTTCTTATTTGAAAGACTTCAGCTTTGTCTGATAATTACAGGCTGCACATATTTAACCATGCATTTAGGTCAAATGCTTACTTTGAAGGACACCAATTGTTGTGTGGAATGCTCCATACAATATCTCTTAGAAGTAAATAATAATCTATTAACAGAACTATCATAGTCATTTTCCCCCCATACTGAATCAAGAGGACAAAGTGGATTAAATATTGCATTTCATCCAAGATGTCACTTATGCTGAGATTCGTTCAATGCACTGTCTACAACGGTATAAACAAGAAAGCTTCAGAATAGGGTTATGAAAATATAGAGAATGACATGTGAAGGAATTATTACCTAATGCAAAGTGAGCCCCTGTCAAAAATCCAATTCTCAGAATATGGTCATTTTTAAAGGCAATTCCATGTTTAATATCAAAACAAATTGAGAGGATTGTCTGTGCCAAGCCAACAGGAGGCTGTCAGAGTAGAGATGAAGCCGACCAGAACTAAAACATCCTTTTTCAGTTTGTTATTGGTATTGCGTCATAGTTTTTACGATTTTAATAAAAAGAAACAAAAAGCAGTGATTTGAATGAGGCGGCGGCACTTTCACAGAATACATCAGATTGTACTACCAATGCAGAAGGATTGGGGGCAAACAGTTCCCTTCATTCTCCCCCAAGGACAAATGGCTATTCAGGAAGGTAAACCTGTCAGCTGCATGTCACAGGATTGTCATGTCCCACAGTATCTGGGCACCAGGCTGAACCAAATCCAAAAGGTGCTGGAAAACAACTGTCAAAGGCCTTTTGGAAAATATATGTTCGACACCCATAATAAACAGGAAGAAATCATAAATAGAGGTATCATAAATAATTCAATGCAGCTCATGTCTTCTTCACTGCAGCCTTCTTTGACTATACTCAATCCAAGAAATAGACTCACTGGCTATTAAAAGTGTGAAAACAACCTGCCAACTGACTGGATTTCTTGTGACAGAGAAACATTTTTTTTTCTTCTCTATATCCAGAAAGAAGCACCAGCCTCATGGACCGACTCCACATCTGCTGCTCTGTGACCACATGGTCACTTCATTAGAGCAATGGAATGAGAGCAGAGATAGGAAATAGATCAGCTCAGAAAGGGGAAATATGCAACTTAGCATGTGCGGTCAGGTCAAAAAAAATGGATTGAGCGGGCATGCATGTTTAAAGTTCTGTAGGATATTAGTATACTCATTTTTTAATGATTTTCAAATTAGTCTGCAGTTTAATCGTCATGCTAAAAATCAAAAGCCCTTAAAACGCAGATATGATGTGGGAATTCAGGGATACACCTCTCAAGCACTTACATTAACAGAAAACCAACCCACAGTACTCATACTGTCACATTTTCCATGTTTTTCAACTCATTTTCAACGCATCTGTGTACATGGCTCAAGGCCATGGGACAACCAGTTCTCTCTAATTTGCCACTATACTCAAGTGTGTTGAATGGTGACTAACACAGTGTGCTGTCAAAGGGCATGGCTAAAATGTGTTTTAATGCTAAAACTCTGCCACGTTCCCCTTTAAGGGCATTTCACAATTATGCAATAACATTCTGCACCTCTTGGCTTTTGCTGCGGCACGATGGCAAATGGCTTTATGGTCTGAAAAGCAATAAATGCACAAAAACAATGAGGTTTTGTTCTTTGTTTTTTTTAAGCTGTACTAATATTGTTGTGCATTATGCATTAAAAGCCACACACTCTACACCTAATGTCACTTTTAGAAATGATACACTGCAGAAGACTAGACTCATGCTTACAATTGAAAAAAATATAGCGAGGAGCAGAGGCACAATAGTAAGACACTATTTAGAAATGTGTATGTCAACCACATGTGACTTACAGTGATGTACAGATAACATGCGTATCGATTTCTATACTGACTGCATGTTATGGCAGATATGTGTAAGCATACATTCATCTACAGCTCCCATTCATGTGAAGAAGCGCAGGTGCTGTCAGTGTTGGAATCCAGCATGTCATATCTCATTAGGGAATATCTGTATGTGCTGCTATGCACCTACTTCACCATCTGGGAGGCAGTTTCATCCTCAAACTGCAAGACTAATATTTGGGCTAATTAGCAACTGGAGGAACAATGAAGGGGAAGACATTTGGGATGCAAAGGGGGAAATTGCTTTGTCTGCTTAATTAAAATGTCTCAAAATAGGGCGAATAGCTCAGCGGATCTCTTCCGAAGCTCCTCCTCCACTTCCTTCCACTCACTGTTGCCCTCCTCCTCCTCTGCCATATGCAGTAGCTGGATTTTGCCACCGGGTGGTACACCATGCATGAATAAGTGAGGGCCGGGGTAATTCTTTTGACAGCTCCTCAGCCTGCTGGTGCCTGCTTCATCCTACCAGTGCAGAGGCAATCTGGAGCCATCAAAACAGCTGGCAGCACGCCAGCACCCATCCTCTGTACCACTGCTCCCACTCACACTGTCGCTAATGCCAGTCTCATATACAAGAGCGGCGACAGCCAGAAAAGAAAGGAGTTGGACTGAAGACTCGAGATGCCAGAAGACGCTCCCGAGATTGGAGGGAACACTCGACTTGGAAACAGAGTGGCTGATATCTCTAAGTCAGCTTTTACCATGCAGCTGTTTCAAAAGCAGGCCAGCCTATTTTGTTTTTGTTTTTCGATGGAAGTCAGGATAGATCTTATCATTTTGAATCCAAGGGAACTCAATGGAGTAATTATCTTCTTGAAGAGAAATGAACTGTATCCCTTGCCCACGCCACCTCCCCCATGTTCTGTGCCCTAATTCCTGTCAACTCATTAGCCAGCATTGAAGTGTGCGTGGAAAATCAGAGCAGCATAAAGACATCCCCAACTGACAAATTCACCAGAGACAGATTTCTTTTATGCATTGTCTTGTGTTTTTCGCAAATTAAATATTAATTGTCTGCTGTTACATTAGCTGCATGACAGCATTCACACTTATATATATACTCATATGTCGAACCAAATCGCATTCAAGAAAACAAAAATCCAATGCCAACTCCCTTTGGTGCCATGTGCATGTTTTTCCATTTTGTTGCAATTTGACTCAGCAGATTTCCATTAGCATCCAGTCACATCATTACCATCTCAAATAAACCTTTTTAAAAACCTAATGACAAGAGCTATAGGCAACGCTGTCTCGAATGGTGAACAACTTCAGAATAAAGGAACTGCACAACCCTATGCAGAGCTGACACATGTAACTGCGTAGGATGTATTGCACTCCAAGTGGAGTCAATGCTTTATTTTTTATTAAATTTTTTCACACGAGAGGACCTGTTCCTGCTGCTGTTCAACTACAGATGTTATCAACATCACATGCTTGGGTTCTTTTTGACATTTTCCGTGATTATGCATATGTTAACTGTTCTTGCTCATTTGATGTTGGAGCCGAGCAGAAATTTAATGATGAAGAAACTGAAAGCCCTTTTTTTAACATTGCTGAAAGTTTTGCCACTTAAAAATAACAAAGAACAAGTGATGTGTGTGTGTGTGTGTGTGTGTGTGTGTGTGTGTGTGTGTGTGTGTGTGTGTGTGTGTGTGTGTGTGCATGTACGTGCGTACATGCATGTTATTCAATACAAAGTCACAATAGTTTACACACATTGAATGTATTCAAGGGTGATGTACTCAGGTAATAATTCATAAACACAAAATAAGCATATCATTAAGCCACTCATGTAATGGCTGAATTGAAATACAGTTGAATAAAGTTTTATCATCTGATGAATTTAATGACACTCCAATCTAGCACGACGAATACAAGCTGCACTTTTCTTTCGAAAAATTGAACATAATAATTCACTCAGCTTGATTATTTACTCTTCATTTTTGAATTTGTGAATAGTTGGCTGACAGCAAATCACCTAATAAACAAAACGATTGTGAATCCAAACACATGCTGCTGGTTGTTTTCTTCATCGAACAAGTGTTTATTATGAAAAGTCAAAGAGCACTTCTGGTAATATGCCAACAATTTGAACAGGCAGGAATATGGGCCCTGCAGTTTCTAAGCTGCACAGGCATATTATACACATAGAAATCTGTTGCTTGGTTTACTATGAGGTTACTGAATTTCTATTGATGGAACCCAAGCAAACAAAACTCCCACGGACTATGACTCTTTAAAAAGACAGACAAAATGTCACAATAGTGACTTTAGAAGATGGTATCCTGGTAAATCTAACAAAAGCAAATGTAAAATCGCTGATTCCTGTGTAATAAATTACTGCAGAGTCATGAGTAGTTTTGCTTCGGCCAAGAAACGGGAGCGCTGAGATCTCCCAGTGTAACACTCACTTCTATTTTTCTTCTCTGGAGGAGACACGGATAAGTATTCTGCTCCAGCTCTGGTCATGACCGAGTGGTTTGATGAGGCAAATGGTTAGCAGAAGACAGCCAATTTACAGGCTAGTGTGCATGGTGGACGTGACCAACGGTGTCCCAGTGGTGCATCAGTCACCTGCCACTCAGCATCGTCTAACATTAGCCCTTTGTATCCTGAATCATTCCGTTTGCCTCTCTGTGGTTGTCTCACTGCACAAGCACACTTTCTTTCCCACCTTACATTACTTTCAGTCTTCTGTTTGAGAGCTGCTGATGTTCAACCGTCAGCTGAGATAAAAAGCTCACCTGCAGGCTTTTGTCTGTTGATGCTGTTTGACTTGAACTTGAAACAAGGTTCCTTCCAGACTAAGAATATTGTGTCTATCGTGGATATAATTAAAATTATACTTTTTCTGCTTGACTTTGAAGTCAGTTATATACACATTTAATGTGATTTCATGCCTACCTCAAAAGACAATGCCAAGCGGGGAAAAAGTGCTTCTCTGTGTGACATCGTCTACAAAGATGACACATTCCGATTGGAAATCATGAGCGTCCAAACGGATGGGCGGATAAAATGAGACAGAAAGACTTAAATAAATAAAAGCCGTACCTCTTTCACAAGAGCGACCCAGGTATCCAGTCCCAGAGCAGTCGCACACGTAGCGGTTCCAGCCCTCTCTACAGATTCCATTGTTTTGGCAGGGGTTGCTCAAGCACTGTTTGGGAGGCTCTTTAGAGCATGAGGGCTTGACCCCAGCAGCTTTCTGGACCTCCGCCAGGCGTCGGACATCCTTACTCTGCCCGTCAATAAACAGATCTCGGATGCAGCCCACGTAGCCATAGTTGAGCAATGCTGTCCACACCTCGGTGGGGAACACCAGTCCCATTTTGTTCTCTGGCAAACCCCCGAGGTAGAGATTGTCATCCAAGTCGAGGATTTCACTTTCTCCAGGGGCTGTGTAGGCAGTACGGAGAGTATTGATAGAGATGGTACCTAAAAAAAAGAGAGACAGCTGGATAAGTTAAAAAAAAAAAAAAAAATTTTATGAGGTTATCAAGTAGACTGACGAATTATGATGATTTGGATTATAAATTATAAAAACAGTAAATGCCCTGCAGACACACATGTAACAAACAGTGATTTAAAACAGTTTGATGAAGATATTAGCCTAATTAGTGTTATCCATCTGGGCAGGGTCAGGATGTTCTTCATTTAGAATGACTGATGAGTGTTGATAAGACACATTAATCACGGGGCAGCTAGTCTATTAGTAGCCTAATCTGAGATCCTGAAGAGCATCCTCTCCATTTTCCTTGGATTTCCCTTTATAAATCTCTTTTATCTATATAGCAGCGGTCATAAAACAGAAAAGCAGAGGGAAAGAAAAATCGTTGGCCTCTCTATCATTTTAGCCACCCCCTTTCCTAAAAAAAAAAATAAAAAAAATAACAAAACATTGCAGCCATCTTTTTGAACTTGATTAAGCGACTGCTTGCTGTATTTTTAAATTTTTTTATTATTTTTTTGCCTCTTCTCTCCTGTTTGCTTCGCCAACACATAAACCTGCAATGAGAGTTTGTGTGTTTCCCCACCATGATTTATCACTCTCATTCAGGTTTAATTCTCGATCTGGAGCACGGTAAACAACAGTGGACATGACTGGACTGTAAAGCTGTTGAAAAGGAAGGCCTTACTGTGGGACTCAGACCCGGTGATTAATTTGTATATGGATCTGTTACTCTCAGTGCAGGAGCCATTGTGGACTTTAATTAATGGCGGCTGCCTCCAGCTCCCGCATCCCCGTCCAGTAATCTATATACCGCGCTGCTGAGGATCTGCGCAGACCACTGCTTGGGGAGAGCAGCGAGAAATCGCAGCGAAGGATGCTCAAAAATAAAATTGCCATAAAGTCATCATTTGCATTTTGAGTGGCAGATGTAGTTGCCATGGCATAGCAGAAATGAAGGAGCTAATAGTTGAATGCCTCTAACTGAATGGCAGAGGCCTAACTAATTGTATGTGGGAGACGAGCATAGCTTTTGAGTTACTTTTGTAGTCAAAGTGTTTGTGTTGGGAAACCAGCCTTAAGCCACATATGAATTTTCAACAGAGCTGCCTGACACATTTTAGAGACACATTAGACATTAAATGGGGCTTTTCACATTTCATTAAAGCTACCATTAGCATGCATGAATGAACATATCATTATTAATTATCAGAAAATAAGCTTTTTTTCCCTATGCGTTGCGATGTTTAGCTTTCAGTTCTAAAAATAGGCTGTCACAACACAGAAAATGTTAAAACCATGCATTGTGCTAATTCTAATGTTGCTTATGTGTGTTTTTATAGCCAAGGTGTGACAGCCTTCTTGCAGATGTGCATGAAAGAGACAGCTAAGGACCTAGTGCACAATGATTAACCTGGTCCCACTAACATGTTCCAGCTCTTTTCTCAGGGTCTTGGCCCCAGGCATCTGTTCTAGCACTTCCCTGCCGACACCCACTGCCCGTGCTCTCTCCAGCCACAGCTGTTGAGACTTCCAAGCTTTGCACACTTGGCATGGGCCACCCGTCACGCAGCCAGAACAGCTCCCTTCAGGTTATAGCTAACGAGCTCACTACATCAAACTCATTAGCAAGGAAACTTTTCACAAAGCAGAGCAGGTGCCCGCTGAAGAATGAAAACGGCGTGGTCAGTGTGAACTATAAGAGAAGGATTCACACTCTGATCCCACCCCACAACAAAAGGAAGGTCAGCAGTCGTTTTTAACATTAATTTCTGAATGACACAGTGAGTAAATAGTGGTGCAATAACCATCAACCTAATGACCTATTTAAATCTGTATCTATTATTAAATGTTATTAATACGGGAGACACAAAACAAAGATGTTGTTAGTTTACAAAAAGCATGTCGATCTACATTGATGCAAGTAACAGATAAGAGAAGTATGTCAACAAGGCTTGTTTTGCTTATTCGTCAAAGTTCTGTAAGAAGATCTGCAAACAGGCTATGTTAAGTCAGAATGCAATGAACAATCCATTGGGGACATGTGCCATCACCATGCTTTCAGCATGGGAGCATAATACATATACACACATTGTAGGACTGCTTATATTTAGAACATTATTCATAGCCAAAAGGGGGAAGGGGATATGTCTCTGAAAATGCTACTGTGCATAAAAACAGAACAAGATGGAAACATGGAGATAAAGATGTCTGGAAAGAAGATGAGGGAGGGGGTACGATGACAGATAAGAGAGCAGACGAGGGAACACAGCTGAAAGTAAGCATTTTGAAGAGCAAGTGTCGGAGAGTTCGGCAAAATTACAATGCAGGCAATATATGATGTGAATTTACATTGCAACTTTGACCCACACAGTCCACATTTCTGTCCTCTCACTCATTTTCCTTTACAGGCTGACCTGTAAGTAGTACTCCATCATCAAACCTGAAGCCAAGGGGGGTCCAAACGACAGCTTAGATCTCTCTCACACTTTCTGCATCAGCAGGCAGGCTCAACTTGGCATGATGTCCTCTAACCCCACTCACACATCCCCAAAACATGTTAGACAGGGGATTACTACAATCCAGTTAGGGCGATACGGCCAAATCTCTCTATGTGATTGGATTCTCTGTAGAGAGAGACGCTTGTGAGTGGGCTGTGAGGATAGTGAACGTGTGCGTGTGTGTGTGTGTGTGTGTGTGTGTGTGTGTGTGTGTGTGTGTGTGTGTGTGTGTGTGTGTGTTTATTTCATGTGCGTGCATGTATGTGAAATACGGGACCTCGCAGGAAGTGGGGCTACAGCGCAGCCATGTCCGTGTAATGTCTCTGATGAGTGACCCAGAGCACTCCCAGCCCAGAAGCCCTCACTTAAAAGCAGAGTGTTTTTTAGTGTCTCTAATGCATTGAGGTTAGAAGATGCCGTCTGAGAGCGAGACTCCATTTGAAGGCTTGCTTCCTGCAGGAAGTGCCCGCCAAACTAAATAGGGCAGGGATCATTATACGCCATTGTCATGGGTGTGGGAAGTGTTGCACAAGGAGAACCAGGCTGCAGATAATTACATCTGGCTGTTGTGTTGTGCTTTTTTGTTAGAGAGTGATGTGCTTGGTAGTGTGTATTAATAAAACATCTGACACACGCATGAAAAGCTGAAAGTGCCATATGTTTCGTGACTCACGCTCTCAAGGGACTGCTGAACTCTTTTCTGATGTTTTAAAATTAACTTAATTCTATCAAATATTAAAAGTGTAACAAAAGGCCACTGGAGTGCAGAGTAGCCTGCATGAGGAAGGCAAGCATTATGTCATACTGGACTCATATTGACCTCCATGGGTGGACTTTTAAAGCTGCATAATATATTGTCAGGGATTTGCTAAGTTCATTTAGGCTCCCAGCTCAGCTTTTATCCATACATCACTGTGTCAATAATTCATAGCAAAAATAAAAAATGAAAAATCAGAAGTGAAGCTACTGTTTTTTATTTGTTTTTCTTCCTCTATATGTGCAAAACAGCTATTTAATGCCCCATTAAAGCTACATGTTTCTTCCGGGAATGGAAACCACATGAGGCCTATTTAATACAAAGAAACTACAAAAAGTCAATGCCTCTCTATAAGGCCATACGTTTTGTACCATTTATAGAACTCTTGATATGCATTTATATACTGTTAGAAACACTGTATCATTTGCATAAACTTAAGAAGATAGTAGATATAAAACAGCAATGTTAAATTTAATAATTGCAATACAAACTCTGGGTGCTGTGTAAGTACAAATATAGTAGTTTTTCTCTGTCTTTTGTTACTTTTCTCACATGGCGTGTCATCACATTGAGGAGACCTTTTGATGTTCCTTTTACACTCAGCATGTAAGTGTTGATGTCTTAGAGTCGGGGAAATGAAGAAAAGTTATTCTGAAATGTCATTAGTGCACAGCTCAGCACAGCACTGTGCAGTAACTGTCTCTGTCCTGGGAGAGACCACCTCCTGTTTCCATGGAAACTTAGGCAGGGTAGACAGACAGAGAGAACTGTGAATAGAGTGAGCTCCGTGTGTGTGTGTGTGTGTGTGTGTGTGTGTGTGTGTGTGTGTGTGTGTGTGTGTGTGTGTGTGTGTGTCTGTGTGTGTGTGTGTGTGTGTGTGTGTGTGTGTGTGTGTGTGTGTGTGTGTGTGTGTGTGTGTGTGTGTGTATTGTATATAAGTGGTTAGCTGCGTTCCATCGTCCACTTTAAACAAATACTGAACACAATCAAATTTGGAAAGACAGCGTTCTTTAGGGTCTGGCCTACCTAACTGGATATTGAGGATTAATGTTGACTTGAGAAGTTAACCACTGTAAAAGTCAGTAAAAGTCACTGAGATCTATATATATACGAAGGTGTGTATGGGCATATTCTGTCACAATCGTGCTGAACAATTTTTTAATCACTTCCAAAAATATTTTTTTATTATATATATATATATATATATATATATATATATATATATATATATATATATATATATATATATATATATATATATATATATATATGAGTAAAATAGTTGTATTTTAACATTGTATCTAACTCAGCATTATACTGTAACCCACCATTGCTTTGGGGGTAATGAAACCGTTAATGTAATTTCCACCTCTTGATATGGAGTGGAAAACATGGTCGAGGGGTATATCTAATTTGCAGCATGACATTGCAAGGCCATGGCTCTAAGCTCACACTAACAAATTGCTGCTTAGATAAGCAAATCAACACAGACCACAGCAGGGTAACCCGGGGCTTGGAGGACACATTGCATGGGTGATGGGCTGGGGGATGGGGGTATTTTATAGCAATGTGTGTCAGGAATCATGACATATGGCCACTATCTGGAGATAGGACACTGTTATCCAAAACCTTTTACATTAAATGTGAAGAAACATTCACAATGAGCACTCACTGCAAGGAAATATTTAAGTTTCAATGGTGATATAGTATCAGCCCAGGGATGGTAATGGATATTTTCTGTCACCGGAAATATCACAGTGACCCCACAGTAGCGCTTTTGTTGCCATTAAATAATTCATCTAGATGGTGCACAACAGCTCTGCTACTTTAGGTTTGTGCTGGATGTTGTATTATATGTAGGGATGTGTTTAAGTCAGTGAACAGACATGCAAACAATTACCTACACAGTTGTCTTAGGAGGCTAAGATGTAATGAATAAATAAAACACGTAAATATGCTGTATACTTGCCAATTTGATGTTGTTTCCTTTGTTTGGTGTGATTATGTTTATTGAGCTCTCATTCTCATCAAACATATAGCAAGAGGAGCCCATGCTGTTTTCATGTATATTCGTTAAAATGTATGTTCGTTGATGGAAATGTACCTGATCTTCCATCTCGCTGGAAGTCAACATGGTACCACTCGCCATCATTGACCTTCTTGTTGACAGCCCTGGTCTTTGTAGTTCCTGAGCCCATGTCCAGCAGCAAGTAGAGATGGCCATCCAGCATCTCTATGGCAAAAAAGTCTACCTTGAGGGTTTGGGGACTCTTAGAGTCCTTCGGTTGTTGCTTGGGCTTGCCGTGGCTGAAAAGGAGAAGACCATTGGGCTCCGTGGTGCGAAAGTCAAAGGAGATGGAGCCAGTCTTCTTGGCATTCCACTTGTTGAGGACAATAAAAGACTCAGGAGTCTCAAACGTGATGGGGTCCAGGGTTGCCACGTTCTCACACTTAAAGGCCACAGTGCCATGGATCTTCATCTTGGGATCACCCTGCTTGGCGAGCCTGGAGAGCTCAAGTCTCACATCGTTGTTTTTGTACACAACCTAGATTAGGAGAAGATAAAGAAAGTTCAGCATATTTCAGCTACATTGAAGACATTGAACTATATTTCTCCATGTGACACATAGGAAAAGTATATATTTCTCAACCATTTGCTGTCTTTGTCACACTGTAATTTTGCTTGGCACCAAATGTCACTGGAATCCACCTGCAATGTTGTCAATCCCCAAGTGCGTTACAGAGAAGTGTAAGTAAGTATTGCACGTTTTGTAGCTTTTTTTGTTGTTTTTTTTCTATTTTAGCACATAGAAAGAAACAGCTTAAATCAAAATTCAAAATGTGATAATAGTTTTGGAAAAGAGTTCTGTCATGTAGCATCTCCTGAGGTTCTCCGTGAAAAGTGACAGGAAGAGTGCTAAATCTCAACTCGTGCCTTGATTGCAGGTGTGGTGTAAAATGTCTCAGTTGGAGCATGTGATTAGAAACGAAGTGGGCAGATGATGGACATGGCTATTTAAAATAAGGCTAAAATGCATGAGCTGACATTAAATGTAGCATTCAGTTTTCTGTATATAAACCTGAACAGTGATAAAAAAATAAAAAATAAAAAATAAAAATAAAAAATAAAAATATTATATATATATATAAACTTGCATGAGAAGAGCTTCTGGATATCAAAAGTCAATAATATTGGATAATGTGAAAAATATTAAGAAGCACAACAGTCAATCAAAAATTAATGAGAGGCTCTTTTGAGAGAGTTGGAGCAGGGTGTAATGTGAATCAATATATATGTGGTTGCCAACTTTAAATATAAATGTAGGGGGGTTATCAGGAGTACACAAGTACTAACCACTTCAACAGCAAGGCCATTTTCATTTGCTGCCATCGTATTGAGCTGCTTTTTTTTCTTTTCTTTTTCAGTTATAAAGAGGCAACATAAGAACCATATACAGCATCCTGTTCATTACACCAAGACGGGCCTTCCAAGAAATAAATTCCCAAAATGTTGATCGTACTATATCTCTACTGAGACATTGTGCAGAAATCAAACAAGAGTGCTACTGTAATTGACAACAGTCTTTGCGAAATTTGAGAAATCCATTGCCAATCCAATCTTCATAATGAAAGAGAGTCTAGTACAGCAGCTGTAACAAAACATATCTCGCTGCATAATTCTTACAAATCATTTCCATATGAGAAACTAATTAACATTTTAGTAAATGTCAACATTTTTCTACAGTGTGGCCATTTCATTTGCGTCATAGACACACAGACACATTTGATGTGTATATTAATTTTTGAGACAAATATCATAAAGACACAAAAACTTTAAACAAAGATATCAATAGTGTGGCAGGCAGAGTAATAAAGGATACACTAATATTTAACAACTCCCAAGGGACACAGGCAGAGCCAACAGTCTCTTCCACGCCATTCTGTTGCTACTCTTAAACAAGGCTATCAGCTGATGGATAGCCTCTTTAAGGTTACTGCATGTGAATGAATTTACATAACAAAAGAGTGGTAGTGATATATACTGTATGTCGTAGTTGCCTTTGTCAAGCTAATTCAAATGAGTTGCAGCTGAAAACTCCATCCGCATTTTCTTCATTGGCTGTCATGCCAAGCATTCAACTAAAAATGGGGACACCTCCAAGGGGATTGCATTTGCATGGAGCATTATGGTTATCTCTACCGTGGGTAACTGCTCAGGTAGATGTGGTTTATAGCAGTGAAGTTGAAACAAGTAAGGCTCAGGCTTCAGTTTCTTGTAAATACTCAGAGATTCACTGTATCAGAGTAATATCAAGCTCTTTTACTTTCAAAATTGTATCTTTATCTTAAAACAAAATCTGCAGTGCAAAGATTCTTCAGCATAACAGACAGGACAACGTGACATTTTAGATATCACGGAGAAGGAAAAAAAACACAGTGCCAATAGGAGTAAAGGAATAAAGGATGATGTCTCTGCCTGCTGGACTTGAATCATGCAAGCAAAACTGTAATAGATATAGTCAATGAACTGAAATCAATTTGTTATAGTCAAGAAAAAGAGCACCTTTCGGAGTCAAAGGAACTTTAGTCTGAACTACAACTGGTGCTGCACTAGTAGTGCTGCACTAATTTGTCATCAAGCTGGGGACTGTGACAACTGAGCTATTGCTGCACCACCGTTTGTTTTGCTATCATAACCAACAGGCAGGCGTGGCAACTCAGACAGCAATCTGCACCCTAATACTGCAACACACCATTTGGGGACACGTAATCAATCACGGGCAACAGCACATAGTGCTGAAACATGCCACATATGCTATCATAAATGACATGAGAGCAGGGCTTTTGTTTACATGAGCAGTCTGGATGAGGTTAGATTTGCTCAATATGCTGAAAAGATCAAATATAAATTAAATTTAAATAAATAATTACATTAGTAAATTAAAGAGGGTCAGCCTCTTGTTTTATGTGACATTGGCATCTGCATTTGTCTGGTAAAACAAAGGAAGAAATAAAGTGACCTCATGCAGATAAAAGTGGGAAATTATTCTGTCGAGTCTCTTCTGGGAGTCATCACAGCTCTGCACCTTAAACTGTTTCAACAGTCTAACACAATGATATACAGTCATGGTGAAACCAGCCGCTATGGTTAGGCTTGGCCAAGAGCAGAAAAAGTAGCTCAGTGGGGTGGATGACCACATTCAGAGCTCACCGATTCCGTTCCAGTTGTCAGCACATCTGCCGCACCCCAGAGACATGTAGTTAACTAAGACAGTCCCCTTAATAACCAGACCTTTAATGAGCTGTACATGGCATGTAGACATGTGGTCCACGCCCTGTGTGCTCATTAAACAGAGCTGCCTCAGACTTCTCCAAGAAGTTCAGTAATGACGACAGCTCCATGCTGGAGGTAAGATTCACTATGTAGGACACCAAAGGAAAAGCAATGGAAGCAGGTTGAGGACATTGTTGGTGAAATAGCTTTTGACAGTAAGATAACTAAACAGAACATTTTGTAATACTTTGTCAAGTAGACATATGTTTATATCAGTCACCACTTAGGCTTGTATATCTTTTTATTTAATATTACATATTTAACTTTATTCTGTCGTATTGATATTGTAACTTAATTCTGCTGAATTCAAGACATCATCAAAAAAAGCAGTATGTCTAAGTGATGTACTTTCAGTATCTTTTTGTGCTCTAAACTTTGAAGAGGAAGCCTAAACCTCCAACACGACATCTCTTGTACTTTGAAGTTACATTTGTGTAAACACAGTGACTGCTGACATCAAACGGTGATAAGGTTAGTCAAGAGATCAGTGCTGTAAGATAATATCAGTCTGGTGTGGCATACACCCCTACAATAGTGATGCGTTAAGTGTGTCGGTTACCTCACAGCTCATGAAAATTCAACTCCCTGATCTCAGGATCACGGCTCCTCTTTGAAGTGCACCTGACAGAGCTGTATCTGTGGTAAATTCCACTCCAAGACCGAGCTTTATATGTGTGAGTGTGTGATACACCAGTCACCTGAGTGTGCGTGTATGTGTGTGTGTGTGTGTGTGTGTGTGTGTGTGTGTGTGTGTGTGTGTGTGTGTGCGTGAGTGTGTGACTGTCCACGTGTGCATGAGTGTATGAAACCGTTTGTGCACCGAGGGGGCAGGAGAGGCAAAATATGTGTCAGAAAGAGTTTGTGTCAGAGTGTGTGAGGAAAACAGGAGAAACAAACTAAAGCAAAGTGGTAAGGATGAGACAGGGTCAGCGTGTGGGTGGAAGGGCCTGTTGTGGAGTCCTAAGGTGAAGCTCGTCATATCCTGTACTCCTACCAGCTTCAGAGTTCACACAAGTGGTGTTTACCTCCTTGAGGCAGCCCATGAAGTTGTTGCTAACTGGAGATCCAGGCAGGTCAGCTGTGCTAGGACTCCCTCCAACATAGAAAAAGTCATCAGAGCCTAGCATGGTGTAGTCTTCTTGTGTATATCCTGTGGTGGTCAGAATCCCATCCACGGATATTGTAACCTAGACAAAAAAGCACAAGGAAAAAACACGCTATACTCAGACAGCCTATATAATGAAATTATATTGCCTGTCTTTCTTGCTGTCTATGAAAGACTTCCCAACATTTATTATTCCAAAACCCATTTTCATGTCTGTTTTGAAATCTTTTTTCTTGTTTTTTTATTATTATTTTGTCCAGTTGGATTAGTTGGAAGACTGCAAGCCTTCTATTCTAGAAAGTTAGTAGACAGCCCATACAATAGTGTTAGTATCACTCCTACTGCAACTTAAAAGTACTTTAGCAGACACAAAAATGGTGTTAGTAAAATGTTATCTTGGTTAGTTTCAGTGTAATTTTATATTAGTCCAGCATTTCTACAAAAGAAATCAGAAAGTGCCAGTAGGTTAGAAAGGGAGCACATGCTATGAAAAGCACAATCACCTTCTAATATAGGACACTAAATTAGAGAAGGAAACAAAACAACATGCATGCATTTATCTTTTCTTTTTGTTTATAAAATCCCAAAAAGAAAATATCCTAAATTCTGTATTGGCATCAGAATCAGTATTTTAACACTACTTACAAGTAGTGTCAGATGCATGCGGAAGATCATGGACACAACAGAAAACCACAACGAGAAATACAAAAGCACTCGAGGAAAGAAATGAAAAGAAATAAAACACAGCTCAACTGTCTACATTCATGGAGACGACAGGTAGTCAAAGTGCATGCCATGCAAAGTGAATGGGGAAACAACTGGCTGAGCTAAAGAGCATCAGACCAGCCAGACAGGAGAGGATCCTCAATATTAACCACAGCTTGATGCAAAAGGCTCGAAATGATGCTCCTAAAAAAGGTGAATCAAACAGAAGTGGACAGGAAACAAGTGAAATAAAGAAGGTGAAACCAATGAGTGGCCCAAGAAATAAAAAAAAAATATATTCGAAAAGTAAGCAGAAGAGTACCAACCGCAATTTCCCTTTTTTTGTAAATGACGTCTACAGTAAAAAAAAAGAAAGAAAAGAAACACACGGCAAACCCAAACTAAGAAACAATTAGAATGATATCTACCGAACAATGTAGTTTGTTTACCATAGCGTGTCCAATGCCTGAGTGCTTTGTGGAAAAGGGGGGAGAAAGGAAATTAAAAACTGTGAACAGAATAACGATTGTTACTCAAATAATATATGATGGTCAATACTGTTAGTACATTGTTAAAGGGTAAAAAACCATACTGGTTAGTAGAATGACACATTCCATGAATGATGTTAGTTCGTTTTCAAAGCATGTTAGTAACATAGAGAAAAAAGGGCAAAATAAGTTTTAACAAGAAAAAAGCAGACCAAGTAAATAACCAATGATGCTCTATAAGAAGTGTTAGAGCTCCACCATTGAATCCCTGAGTTCCTCGTTGCATTTTTGCACCATTTTCTGTATGTGACCAGACCACTGTGTGACATCAAGTCATCTTACGAAAGTTCTCAAAAAACATTATGATCAATCGACATCAGATGGTTCATATGAGAGAATGCCTAAAGCACATCAGTTGACCCTTTTGTAAAAGCCTACAATCAAAGTGATTTTGAAGCTTTATTGTTTTACTTATTACTATATCATTATAACTGCATTAATATTATTATGGTAGTTTACTGGTAGCTGTGTTTGATGTCTTTTTAAGTTGGCTTTAGGTCTGAGACCAATCCAGACTTGCCAGCACCCATACAATACTTTACCTCTGTTTGGTCTTATTGATGAACTTTAGGATCACTTTTACTGCAATGAGACAAAGCAAAAAAACACCCTCACACAGAATGAGGAGGATGGCGAATTTGATTCCCCCGCAGAGCATGCACTCAATATGCATGGTTCTCTTTCACACTTTGAATGCAGTGAAAGCTCGAGCTGGCCAAATCCTTTGGTTTGCCAATAATCAATTAGCTGATTATGCAAAAGAAACAGCTTTGGTACTGAGGTGAAGAAAAACATTTCCCACCAAATGAGCAGGAACAAATCTAGATTTTTTTTTTTTTTTTTTTTGTGGGCCTAATGTGACTGCCAACTTTTAAAAACATGTGTTTATATTGATATGTTAATATGATTTTTAAATCAACATGAGATAACACATCTACAGGTTCAAAAGTCTGACAGGATCTTTAGATTGCTGATACAAAGCATTTGTTCTTATCAGCAGAAGTCATTAAACCTAAACCTGACACCATGAATACCCTGACTGAGAAATTATTCATTGTTGTAAATATATTAGTTATCTGCATCATTCCACTCTCAGTCAAGTACATTCCAGAAATATCTCTTCCAGCTGAAGTGGAATTTTTCTTTGAATGACTAGAGAACATGGCTTCATGGACTGAGGCCATTTAGATGCTACTGCTACAACCCACCTGACCTGTGGGCTGATGTCGCAATAGATTAGGAATGTCCTTGCACCTAAACTACTTCACATTTAGGTTTGTCTAAGTCTCTGAAGGAGGAGAAGTGAACCGACACTGGCCTGGTAATATTTTGTGTGCACATCAGACTACTACAGCACTCACGACCCCATCGGGTGGAACACCACTTAAGCAGGTTACCAACTTCTTGGTCCACAAGATGTTTCAAGATATGAGACTTTCCTTCGACTAAGTCAACATAAAGCAAGTTTCTATAAAGCAAGTTTCTATAATTGTCTGTTATCACTTATTAACCAATAATAACAAACAATGTCCCATATGTCAGTTTTATTATTATTATTATGTTTTTTTTTTTTTTAAACGGTATTAATAAAGAGGAGGCTTTAATAGTTGGAATCTACTAAAAATATATCAGCAGATGCTTCTATAGACGGCATCTCTCTTCCGATTGTCCAGGGTCCAACATGCTGGATGTGCAGTCATGTGCAAATACGGTCTGCCTCGTTTGGAGCTGCAGCAGAGTCCTGACCCCATTTGGTATGAGTTGCCCCAGAGCAAATCAGAGGTACTTAATTTGTTTGTAGGAACAAAAATATTCACTGACCTCTGTGTTGAAGAGAGTGAAGCCTTTTCCAGGTAGGCAGTTTGCATATGGCTCAAGGCTCTTTTTTCACCTCTCTCGTCTTCGAGTCTTGATGGAAATCCATCAAAAACCAGTTGAACTGGATGAATAACTGGACAGCCCTACCATTTATAGGTAGCATTTATACAGGATAACAGTGCCACTGATATATCCTAAATGGACCAACCTATCATGTTAACGTATTGGAAGTGGCACAAGCTGCTAAATGGGATTTCAACGGAGGAGATACAAAGGTCACACTCTCTCTCACTATACTGTCTTCTGTGAGTTACTAGAAGTCTTTAAGGCAAGAGTATAGAGCCCATACGAGTCAACATATCTTATAAGAGGCTCTCATCTTTACAAGAATGTAAAGTGCTCCCAAAGTGGACATTGCAATAAGTAAAATGTCTTTGAATGTTTGGGTCAGCTCGACTGCTTTTAAAGCAAAAGCCTGTGAACTAATTTCCCCACAGTTTTGTCAACTCCTCAGTAACTGCATTAACAGCTCACAGAAAGGGAGAAAGAGAGAGAGAAAGAAAGAGAGAGAAAGAAAGAAAGAAAGAAAGAAAGAAAGAAAGAAAGAAAGAAAGAAGGAAAATACATGCTGTTTGATTTTAACTAAAAAAAATTACAATATCCAAGCATATGTTGGTCTAAAAACTCCTTACATATTAACTAAGAGGGTAAAAATCACAACATTCATTAATTGTCTGTCTGGGTGAACCTGAATCCTTTGAATGTTGTTTTAAAAGCTCTGTCTTTGTATTCTCCTTTAAACACTAACTTAATAACGGTCTTGATTGAAATCTAGATGTCCCTGCTCCGCTGTGGTTCTGTTTTAGTCTCCACCGTAAACCACCGTGATTCAATTTAGCAATCCGATTGTAGTGTCTGGGAAAAAATAATGTATTGTATGATGGTAATGATTTAAGTGCACTTTCTTTTCATTTACTGAGTCTCTGCATCACCCTCTGTACTGTTACCTGACGTAGATTCCTTGTTACTTTGACATCATGCCAATCATTGTCATTAAATTTCCCATTGACGGGCTCCACAAGAGCTTCAAAGGCTCCAGACCCCAAATTAATGACGAGTGAGACGGCCCCATTTTTCAGTGCCAGGTTGACGTAATCAGCTGATTTGCCCGTGTGCAGCATCAGTCCATTCCTCTGTAGGGTTTTGAATGACAATGTGATTTCATCACTGCTGCTTTGAATCGGGTTCAAGGACAAGTCGTAGCAGAAGAACTCGGATCCTTTGAAGGTTGCAACATACTCTTCTTTTCCTGCGGAGACAAGAGAAAAAGAAACGTGTTGCATTAATGTCATGGCCTCTGTCATGGGTGCCTGTTGGGAAGCTGTCAGGAAAAATCTGAAAGAATGTCAGGAAACGGATTAATAATGAGCACAGCAAAATTAAAGGGCTGACATGTAAAGGAATGTACACAAGAATATTTACCAACAGCCATGTGTCTATGTATATTAATACAGAAGCTACAATATATTATACTTCATGACACTCTTGTAAACTAGATGCTCAGATAATGCAACATTCAATGATCTTTTTGAACTGTGCATGTTGTTGATGCTACCGTTTCTTCATCTAAAGCTTTTATTGTCCCTGTTTTATGCTGTTTGGACACACAAAGTATGTAACATTTGCATACTTTCATTGCTGCTGCTTAAGAGAGCCAGCAAACGTTACTCATGTCCAAAACAATATGATGTGAAGGCATCCCACAACCACGTTACATAAAACACACCCTACTGTCTAACTCAGTTACATAAACAGGTTTATCGTCTGCAGGTACAAAAGCCTCCACAAACAACTCACGTGGATGAATGCACAAAGCCACAGTAGAACAGTACTGGAGTAGTAACATTAAAGGAAGCGAAAAGAGGAAAAAAAGTCAATTGTTCAACTACCAGAGACCACAGGCTACAAAAACTTAATGAAGATTTAATTTTTACCTGTGCATATTTGCTATAAGGAGCTAATTGTATAGCTCTGAGTATCAACAATGTTCAAAAAATGATTTAAAGTGTAGGAGGTTCTAATTCAAACTAATCTATTTTCCTATTCTGAACCAACAGCAACTTTAAATGCATATGTTTATAATTCAACACTGGGTTATCAGGGTTCACTGAATGATTCCTGGTGATTGACAGATGGTTATCAGGGTTCACTGAATGATTCCTGGTGATTGACAGATTTTTTTTAAAATAAGATGTGCCATTTGTTTACACTTGCCACTTAATAATATCCAGCTATTACAATGCTCGGAATTATCACTGACCATCACATATATCAACTGTTCATGTGGAAAACTTCAATATGGCATTCATATGCATTCCCACAACTAATATGGTAATTCAACTGCATATGATTCACAATGCGCTTGAGCTATTTATTGTTAATGGGCCAACTGGAGATGTCAGATATGATGGGCACTTGACAGCAAAAACAACCTGAAAAAAAATTGTAAGCCCTGTCATTGTCAGATAAAACACAACAAAGCTGCACTGAATGTCAGTAGATGATGCATGTGAACACCCATTAGAAAGCATTTAAAAACAGGTTTAGAAGATAACAAGCCATTAAAGCCACGAGCAGAAAACAAACCACCAAAACACAAACAGACCAAAGCATTTAATTATCATAAATGGGGCTTCACGTTCATATAAGCTTGCCGAACAGACAAAAACACACATACATTGGCGCGCACACACACACACACACACACACACACACACACACACACACACACACACACACACACACACACACACACACACACACACACACACACACACACACACACACACACACACACACACACACACACGCTGAGACTATCAACCAGACATGCAACAATGTAAGAAATAAAAGGGTTGCTGTCCACAACAATTTGTCACCTCATTGATTTCCCCTTAAAGGCACTATAGTGCACCTCTGGGAAAAGTACAAGGACCCATAATTGAAGCTGACTGAATCTCATCCGCTCTGTGGTCATCCCCTCTATGTCTGAACCCCCTATCAGTGAAAATGAGAGAACCCTCCCCTCCTCACTAAATCCACCCATCCCTGGCCCGCGAGCTCAGTGACCACATAACAAATAGAGTCAATAGTTTGGGGTCAATTTCATCTTTTTCCACACATCTCCGTGCAGCCAAGTCAAAGTCAATTCTTCTAACCATCAGAGAGTGAATTGTGTGTGTACAGCTGGGGCATTGTTAGGAATTTACAACTTTTAGGGCTTCGGCCAGGGGGAGTTTCAGCACTAAGGGGTGGGATTACACACCCATGGGATTTCTGCTTCAACACAGTGATGTAGGTCTCACGGAGGAAATAAATCTACATTGATAATATCTACCTTTACAATTTACACAACTGAACAAACCTCACCAAAAAATTGGAATATCACAACAATACTATGTTTTAGCATTATTTTTCATTTTCAATTTTAAGGTATTCTCATGGCCAATGACTCTTATATTTATCAGTCTTATTTCCAGCAACATTGTCTACTATCTCCTTGAAAGAACGTTCCACTACATCAGTGAAAACCAAACCAGCTAACAGATAAACCTTTTCAGCTGGCATCAAATACTGCGTGGTGGTCGTTACCTCAAGAGATTGTTTGCACAAGCTCTCACTAAAATAAGAGCTATATTAGATGTGTATTTACTGGTATGTTAAAAAGAACAATGGTGCACCATTCATTGGATTTATTTCACAATACAACAATAGTGATACATCACTGAGCTATAAGAAATACACAGTTCTTTTGTAAGTTATGCTTATCAATGCAAAGACATATGGTGGCATAGATCAATTTTTTTGTCATACGTCAAGCCATAGACATGATGCTATTGTATCATTTGAGTGTGACATCACACATTTTGCTTATCATCTAACCTTGTAAAACAAAACAGTGAGATCTTTGACAATGATAGAGACATTATCAAATACTTCACTATAGCTACAGATTACAACTTCCCAAAATATCTATATATCGCACAGCCTTATTGATGATATATTCAGCCTACGCTTGTGATGAATAGTTTAAAGCAGATCGTTCCTGTGTGAACCGAATGCCCTCGTTTGTTCATAATTTGGCTCAATACATCACCTGCAAGACGCACACAAAGTGAAAATGCCATCTATTTTCAGTTTAACACACTTTAGGTAGGATCAAGAATCGGCTCAAAAGTGTTTAATGCTTTGACCTTAAAAGAAAGATCCCAGTAATGCAACTAAAGGAGTGTGCACATCTGAGTTACTGTCTTCTTGAGGCACAGGATCAGACTAAGCATAACAACCTGCAGTGTTAATATTTAGCAGCCGATGTGTCACTCACACATTTCCGCTTCCAGCAGGGGGAAAAGAAAAAAAAGCTACTTGATCGTGAAGAGGAGTACTATTTTGTCATTGTGTTCTTCTGGGTATGTGGGCATGTCCTGGTTTGTCTCTCTGGGCTGTCCCATGATCTACAGTCAATCAAACTACAGCTGGCCGGCGGCACCTTATTGCCCTTGAGTCATGACACTGAATGAGAACATGGATAAGAGCCAGCTCCTTTTGTGTTTTTTTTCAGAACAAAAAATGACAGAAAAAGACATGAACAGAGTGAAGTGTAGCTCCCAGGAAAAGGCTGGAAATAGACACAGGTAAAAACTTGTCAACGTCTATTGTCGTGCGTCATTCAGACAACATTTTGTGAACAACAGGGTATCTGTGCCGTCACTGACTCCCACTTTAGAATCTATTTCACGATTCACAAATTGATGAATCTATATTCTGCAAACATATTTTAAATGATATGTGGCTTGTTTTCTGAACTTTTAAAAGGCAAAATAAACAATATATGACACTCATTAATACTATATATAAATAAACTGTTAGGCAACACCATCTGACTATTTGTGCCATTCATGAATCTGATCCTCTGTGGTCACGTCAAATTTGCGGCTGTGGTGCAGAACTAACTATCCATACTGATGGACGTAATATAATTAATCGCCACTCAAATGCAATTACTGTCACAAAGCGTCAAAGAGGTATGGTGCGGCACAAAAGTCCCATAAAGAGCAAGGTGTACATCACAATGAAAATAAATAAATAAAACCATAAAAAAAAACAAAAAAACCAGCGGAGAATGAATAGCAGAATAAATGCCTCCACAGTATCATTTAACCCTAATTGAAGTTGAGCATGTACAATCAACCCTCTGATTCATAATGACGCACCAAGGGGCTACAAGCTGGAGAGCGTCATATGTACAACAGTGCCAGCATGTGACTGGGCAACCAGGAGGCTCCTCATCAGTCACTTCGCTGTGACACTAATCTGGCATCTGCTACTCTGTCGTTTTTTTTCCCCTCTACTTTTTTTTTTTTAAATTAACATGCACCGAGGGGTACTCACTGTGTGTCAACATCAAATCATGACACACAAGTCTGAAACAGAGTTGGCAGGATGTGAAAGAAATTACCTCAACATTTACATCAAGGGATTCTTCAAATTTAGGAGCCATTATTCTAATCGCTGAAGTTTTTGACCTAATTACATTTGTGAAAAACCATGCAAAAAGTGATTGAATTAGAGCACTCCCCATCTAACATACACTTCAATTGATATTCCCGAGTAAACCGTGATAAAGCTTTGAATTACAAATTCAACTTTTAATGATATTTAAAATCCGACATTGACATGAATGTTTGAATTAGTTATAATTAACTTGTTTGAAGGCAGAGCTAAATGAAAACAAAAATTCAAGTGTGATGATACCTTAAGTCTTATGTGAATATAAGACACACATGAGCCGAATGAATTTGTTTCAGAGTGACAGGTGGTATATCAAGAAGAAATGTTTGAGCACCAGACAACAATAATTTAGAATAACAAAATTTGATTTGAAATTTGGTCAAACATTCAGTTCACACTGGGAATATTGAAAAGAAAAACAAAACACAAAAACGAGTTTAAAGGTTTGATATTGGCATGTAAATATATTTCTGGTGGCTAAAATGATTTATCATATGCAATAAAAAAGACAAGGTATAAATTGTTATTCATGACGAATTCATGGATGTTTTCATTCCCCGACTGAGACAGAAAGCAGGGTGACACAGCAAGCGGCAACAGCTTTAAGGGGCTGTGCAGAAAGTGTAATCGGCATTACTCACACTAACAAACACAGTAATTATGTTGCTCATCTCTAGTGGTTTCATCTTCCTCATGACAATCGAGCGTTGACTGTGACAATAGCATGAGAAGTCCATTCCCCTGTTATCTTGTCAAGGATCTCACACACCCCCACTTTTCTAACAGTACAGATACTGTTCTTCAGCTCTCGGTAACAAGCTGAAGTAAAAAAAACAAACAAACAAAGAAACAGCTTGTTGTGCAATGCGCAGTTGTTTCAGGTTCAAAGGAAGTTCACAGTTTAGGAGGAAAAGTAGTGTGCACTTCTAAAGAAGTACCTGTGGACTTTTTTAAGTCTTGGTATGTCATAAATAAATGTAGAGACCCAAGCCATACAAACACGTGGACCAACGTTACTTAATCGTCTGTGAGAAAGCTCAGTGACTGACGCGGGATTTCAGTCTGCTCCCATTCACTTGCTGTTTCCCGGTTTGATTGGCAGCCTATTAAAGTGATACAGAAGTTAGCGTCTGGCAGCCTATTAAAATGATAGGGAGTTAGCGTCATGAAGCCAGCCTAAGCCTCTTACGTCATGACAGAGAGAAGAGTTTGTGAAGTGCTGCATTCTCCAAGAACACATTTTATTACATGATTATCATAGTATTCAACAGACTTAATACAATATTTCAAACTGCTCTCCACTTGCAAGGTAGGCAGACAAAGTGTACTCATCCGAGTTGCTCCTTTTTCCTTTTATATATATTTTATTGCCCGCAAGAAAACAACATTTTGGTTTATTACCGATGGTCCTGACAGGTCAGGAGTCATAGGACAGAGAGAGTCAATTAGCCCACTATACCGTATACAGGCATTTAAGCGACAGTCAGCTTGCATGGAAGTGTGTGAGCTTACGCATATTAAGTCCTGCCAGACACCATACTGTGCTTTCTTAACATAAAGTGTCATTTAGATTCAGAGTATGAAGGATGTCTTGCTGTGCCCAGAGACTCTTCCTTCCCTGGCGTCTATCTTCAGAAAACCTTTGTCCATAGCAAATTCACTCATAATTGACTTTGCCACTCAGCTTGTCATTAAGCATGGAGGCAGGCATCAATTAGCCAGTTGTTAGAACATGTGGCTCCCATGTCAGAGTCAATCAAAGTGCTTATGTTTGTGTGCTAATATGCTGCTAAAGCTTCCTAAGTTTTTGGAAGACACCAAGACTTCATTGTAGAGGGATTAACGCCTGGGGTTATGAGAAGTTTGTGGGTTAGAATCTGCACTGAGCATTTCAGTGTGGAATTTTTATGTTCTCCTTGTGACTGCATGGGTTTTCTCTGGGTGCTCCAGGTCCGTTCAATAGCCCAAAAGCAAACATTTGAGACTAACTGGTTATAGTTGTAAATCTGCTGGACTGGCGATCTTTATGCAAGGTATACTCTGGCTTCTCCTATAGCCAGCTGGGATCAGCTCAAGTTCTAGATAATGCAGTATAGAGGATGGATGGATGGATGGTCTCTTACACAAATCTTGGTTTTGATTCAATGTTTATCCATTGATAAGAAACTGAAGCTTCAAATAGTTCTCAACATCAAGTATCAACATATTTAAAATGTCTAAAGTGTGCTTAATATATTATATTTGCAAGCTCATCTTTGCATTTTATGCCTATGTAAAAGCACCAAAATGATGTGAAATAATTTAGATGTTACCAATTTAACATTTACATATAGGTTAAAAACATATTTGGATGCTTGCAGTTAGGTGATAGGATTCTTCAAAGAAACCCATACTAGGTGTATTTAAACAATATTTAACGAATTACAATGTACAGGCAGGACTGTGCAGATGAGCTGTGCATAGTTAAAGACATATTGATGAGAAAATCCACTTCAGGCACCAGACATTCAATTCTTGCTTGTCCAAATTCACAGTGTACATCTTCAAAACAGTAGTTTCTCGACATTTAAATCACAATTATGCTTATCTATCTTGAAAGCATAAATATCCTCTGTGGCTTTGTAGTCGTCTGCTTCCTGACAGTGGGCTGGTCAGGGACTGCTGAAGGGCTGCATGTGGCCCGTGAACAAACCCTATAGTATGTAACTATTCTTAGAACCTACTATTGAAATCCAAGCCGTTCCTGAATTTCTGTTGGGTAAATAGATGGAGAACTTTACACTTATTTCCATTCCATTTTTCTAATGAGGGGAGCTAAAAGCTAAATACTAGCTTCTTTTTTTCACAGAAAATATTGTGTTGTTTCCAGCAACTGCTGGCATGAAGCTTAAATGGGGGTCAAAGCTACTTCCTTGTATTTTTTACAAACATGGCCCTCTTATAAGGGATAATGATGTCATGCAAAGCATGTGAAATTGAAGGAAAATTCAATATGTAAAAAAAGGAAAAGATGCACAAGTGGGTATCAGACAGTCTAATAAAATGTAGCACTAGAAAAGGCTCGACCAGTTCGTTTGTTGTGTGTAAGCCAGACCATGCAAAACCTGCCTATTCACTCTAATTGGCCGTGTTTCATACAGGTATGTAGTAAACATTTCTCTGGGATTAGCTTCCACCAAAGACAAAATGCCATCTCATCCTCTTTCACGGCATAATTTTTATAATGTCTCTGCACACATTCATGTAAGCATGAAAACCAACACAATAGACAATGAAACCCATACAGCAGCAGTCACACAGCAAATAAAATGTTCCTTCTTCAATACCTTTGACACACACGGACTTCAATTCAAATATCAAGACTGACTCTTGCAAATCCCACAACACAAACTGCAATTTCCTTGCAGCATAAAGTCAGACAGAGCAGGTAGGGGAATGGATTTATTTCAGTTTACATGTGACCACAGTAACATCTTATTGTCTCCAGATGAGGCCATTAAGATTTGAAATTGCATTGAAAATAGAATTATGCAGAACGTGCCGTGTCCCAATAAATCATGGTATCCCAGAAATAGATTTTCCAACAAAATAAGGATAGATGAGGATATGCAAGTGCATTGACTGAAGATGAACTGATGAAAAAGCTCAAAGATCTTCAAGAGGGTTTGCTAGGGAAGTGGGGAAGGCTTCTTATTTAAAGCTACTGGATATCCTCCAGATCAAATATGTGCCTGGGATAAAAATGAATAGACATTTATAGATGACAGCTGGACTATTAAACTTCATCTTTTGGTACACCACTCACACCAATGAGAACATTTATGTGGAGTGGGTTTAACAAATAACTCTCCCAAAAGCATCTTGAGGGCTTAATGGTGCTGGCGACAGAGACTGTATATCGTCTAGTGAATCTCTAGACGAAATACAGGAACCTCTTTTTGTCAGAGGGAGGAACGCGTAAAATGTCCAAAAAAATAGTCCTTCATGTTTAGAAGCAGCAAGACCCAACAAGAGGCAACTAAATCTAACAGGACATTAAAATGTGAGCAGGAAAAAAAACCCCAAAAAACAGTCACAGACAGATGAATGTAATGTGAATACCCATGCAGTCAACCAAACACTCTCTGAACACACATACTAAACATCACACTCCCAGCTGCAAGGCTCTCATTTGCTCTCGGTCCATTACAGAATCACAACAGCATTACATTGAAGAAGGAGCGCAATGTGCTGAATACTAATCTGCAAAGCCCAATCCCATTTCTACAGCGTAAATCCAGAGGATAATAATGTAAGCTTTGGAGTGATGGGGGGGATCAATATCCTCATCAAACCAGAAGCACTTTTGATATTCATGTATAGTTTGTACTTCATTTAACTTAATGGCCAGAACAAAAAAAAAATACAAATATCAACTCTCACTTAAGAAATAGAATGAAAGCAATAGTCGTATATTTGTATCATATCTGATAATGCCTGCCCATTTGCTGGTAAAATTAGAGGACACAGACAGGTGTATAGTAATGTTTGATTGCAGTTTTTCTGGCTAAATGGATCATGTTTGTAATGTGCTTGCAGCAATAAATCTTTGCAATAAGCATCTTACCAAGCTGCTCAATTTGGATGTAACCTTGTCAAGGTTGATAGCATACACCAAACGTCCATGCTGCGATAAAGCAGTGCAGGTTATGTCCACTTTTGATTACCAGAGCAGAGAAAGAAGTGTCTGACTGTAGAGGACCAGCATTTGGCAGATGTGTAATTTGGGCCGTATACATGAAGACGTTCCACAGACAAGAGCAAAGTCAAGAGGTGTTGAAGCATGTCATTGCACAGAAATAATTCATGTGCTAATTACATATTGCCAGAGTGTCTCCGAATGATTTCTGTACAGAGCTGCTCTTGTCCTCCCAGCTCTTACCACTGAGATCCACTTTCCGTCTGACACACCATGAATCCTTGATAGCGAGCAGACACCCAGACACATCAGCAAAGACATTTTCTTATCCTTATCCTTATCCTCACTGCTCATCCCTTATTGCCCAGGCAATGCACACATCAACATTAGTATTACGCTACAAAGCTCGAATATGTCCTTGGATGGCCCGATTATCACATAAGCAAGACATTTTTGTGATTATAGTCCATTTGAATATTCTAATCATATTTGCTTACATTATTTCACCTAGTCTTGTTTTTGATTTAAATAATCTGCTAGAAATTATATTTCTCTTTTTCTGAATATACAAAAAGTTAATTTGCCAGCTGCACTTCAGCAGAGCTGCCAAATCAATCTTGTCAAAAAAAAACCAACATATGTGTATATTGTATGAGATGCCAAAAATAATAAAAATGATGTAATATGGAAAGTCATTGTCTGTGTCACTTGGAGAACCTTAATTTCCTAGAAGATTAGAGAGTTTTCTAACTCTGAATGACATGTATTCCTGTCAGTAATGACCACATCTTGTTCTGACACTATTCCGTTATCTATTCACCTTGTCATGAAAATCACTAAAGCAGCAGTAAAAATTAAGTTGAAAACAACAGATTTTTGCTCCCAAACTGTGGCATATACAAGAGACAAGCAATATATTCAGGCGATTATAATTGACAGTTCGGGTAATTGTTTTTTTTTTTTTTTTCCCCCGAAGGAAAAAAAAAATTGAAATTACTCTCATTTTTTCCTGTGAAGGAAAAAAGAAAAAAAACAATGCCTGAAGCAAAAGCAATTTACCTTCATACATCTGTAGTAGCAACTTCCCATCATTGTTTCTACCAGCGGCAAACAGTATTTACTTTTGTTCTCTGGCTTTCTAAAGTCAACTCAATGAGATCAGGTTGCTCATTCATGCCTTTCATAGTCTGACACTGGCGAAGTGGCCTGTCTGTCATGTCCACTCCTTTCAGGTGCAGTGAGATGAACTCAAGATAAATGTATGCTGAATCAAAACCAAATCTTCCTGCAACATCACTTCTCCCTTTTCTATTTAACAAAGACAAGAAAAAAAAGCCCTGGAGCAAAAGATGGTTGTGTTCTGGTTTCATTTTCAGTCCGATTTTTTTAGTGGTCACTTGATAGAAGCTCACTAATAGTCTATGTGTGCTAACTCCCCTGTGGTAAAAGCACAGGACACAGCACATTGAGCAGCATCATTGGCTGTTTAGAAATGTGCTCCAATGAACAAATCGCTGCAGGACAGCGAAGCCTGACAGAATCCCAGCATCACCTCATTCAGCTGCTGGGCAAGGTCACAAAACAAAACATTCATGTGGATTTTTAGGTTGAAGAATGGCAGTTTTAACAATTACTGTTAGATTTTTTAAAACAATTTCCTTGTAGGCTCTGGTAGTCACATGAAGCTGGCTTTTGCTTGTCTTTGGAAGCATTCCAGACATAACCTTCAGAAACATATGAGGTGTCAGGTATAGGAGGTGGTGTGCGGATGGACCCAAGCACAGACTCAAAGAGTTCCATAAAAAAAATAGGTTTATTGCAGTCCATTGAACACGAGGAAACCCAGGAGACACAACGGCGACGAGAGACGCGACAAGGAGACAAGTTGACAAGACATGTTGATGAGACAAACCGACAAAGACAACTGAAGCAGAGGGGTCTAAATGCACCAGTAAAGGGTGGACACAGGTGAAACACAACGATAGGAGCACACAGAGGGAGAAGGCCATTTGTTAATTGGAGACACGAGGTGAGACACACAGGGGCATACACAGAGACCTGACATGAGGTTTGCTTCATGTGCAATGTATGCATCAGGATAATTCCAATTATCATGAAGGTATTCAGTGCAATTTCCTCTGTGAGACAAATTATGCCAGAAATGCACTGAGCAGGAAAAGACAACCCATTTTTAGCTGTGTCCCAAATACAGCATCACAGCTCTGAGTAAGGTCACACTGAGGATTCTTTCAGCAGACAACCAGTGGCTGCAAGTGTGCTCAGTGAACCAAACACTGAAAGACAGCAAAAAATGAAACACAGGTAAAAAGGAAACACCTGGCACAGAGGTGGATGCATTCATACAACCTCTGCACCACTTCAGTGGCTAAATCACTTCACTAAAAATAAAAGCCACAGCACATTGTTTCCACTTAACAGGTGATAGGGAATCATGGCCCCTCTTTACTACTCAGCCAACAAACAAACAGCACTCTGGAGGCTTTAATGAAACCCCGGCTGGTAAGAGGATAAATAAATATATAGACTAATTAAACAGCCCTGCAATGGATTGTAAAGAAAAAGCAATTGTATTATTGTTAATCTATTCCGCAGTTTTAGCGTTTGCTTAATCAAATGAGTCCATTGCTCTAATTACATTGACGCTGTTGTGCTTGCGACAGTGTGTTCACAGAGGTTTGTCTTGTGTGGCCGTCCCTCTCTCTACTTTCCATCATTGTAAACAATTGCTAGTGGCAGCACTCCCACCCTACCTTCATCTACAGGGGGTGATTGTCCACCGGCAAAGTTGCTGACCTATGGAGGGAAAATTACTCACTTTGGGGTGTTAGTGTTTCAGCAGCACTATGGCCCCACTGACACTAGACCAAGGTCATTTCATAATGGGTTGTCCAGCTGCCAGTCTGCTGTCAACGGGGCTGAGTGATGGAGAGTGTCGCCAGTTACAGTGACAGGAGTCAAGGCTACGTAAGCTTGATAAAGATCAGCCTTTATCAGGTGTGAAAAAAGCAAAAGAAAGAGAGTCAGAAAAAAAAATGAACCTACATTTTGCCCATCCAAGCCTTCAAAGTGGTGACAAATAGATTTGGGTGGCTTATGTGGAAATAGCCATTCTGTTTTGCAATCTACCGGGACCTGGATCAGCCACAGGAATAAATACATGTGATCGGCAAGAGCCGTCATCACAATACTGCAATACCCTGAGAAGTATCGACTGGCTTACAGCTCTTTTCTCTGGTCACTGTCAATCCTGTCAGCCCTACCAATTGATGAGTGGGGATTCACATCCATCAGAGTGACTCATACACACATATGTTTCATAGCCCATTTTGACTTACCCCCTGGGTTGAACAGGAAATGAAGTTCAATTTTTGTTCATATTTTCAAAAGTGTAATAGCTTGCCTCTGTACTTTTAACATCTATAATCATACTATATGTTTGTTGGAGTGTTTGTGTCTCTCTGGCATGACACAGCAACTTGCTACCAAACATCTGAGATGAAACATCTAAGCTCCATTGAGCAAAGAAATTATGTTCTTATTAGAATTCTTATTTTTCTTTTCTACTTTTTAGTTATTGCTTATTGCTTATGTCTACATTTGAAAGCCAATAAAAACTATGGAAAATGAGCATAAGTGAGGCGTAATAATGTCCACTATTTGATGCCTTTTATTAATAATTAAATACACTGCATCCAAGACATTCAAGTATAAGTCTTCAACGGAATCTGCATACTCACTGGACAAAATAGATTAAAGCTCAATGGACGAAAGGTGTGGGGCTCCTCAATTTTATAATGATAAAGTGTGACGAGTTATGGTTAGTTGTTATATTGAAGAAATAAGTTCAATGACTATCCTATACATCATATTCCTTCTGATATATATTGTCTGCTTACAAATAACATTTCCATATTAGAAATATTTTAACTATAATTATTTTATATTCAAAGAATATCCCCCGGGGACTAATGAAGTGCTTCTTATTCTGATTATATTGTATATTGAGTATAATTGTAGAATAATTTCACTCAGCAATGAGGGGTTGGATACATCAACTGTATTTTAGTTGGTGTGGTGGAGATGATTTCTATTATTAAAGTACTGATTCTAAACATTAGGGAGTAATGTGTGAAATTTGGTGTGTGAAGATGGAGGAGTGCTCAGCAGGAATTGTTCCAAACAAAACTATCATTTGCTTCAACAAACAGCAATACTCCACATCAGTCTGTGCATGTGTGTTTTCCATTTAACTTGTCTGCTTGGTACATTGATACAGTGTTATCCTGGAAGAGAATCCATGCTTAACGGGATTTCCTTGTTTCAGCAGTTTACAACAACTCAATGATTTTGTACATTTCTAACCTAATTCCACTCTATTCCATCTACTGTAACAAATATACATATAAAAGAGTACACCTTGTAGAAAAAGGCTTTCTTCTGCTTCTCATGAGAAAATTACTCGATTTCCACAGCAAAAAAACAATAAGTCTGGAAATTTACAAATTAATTTAAAATCGGAGAGTTGCTGTTTCAAGTGTGCTCCCGAGGCTGATGAAACAGCCATAACAAGGCCCAAGCAAAGGCTTCTCGAAGCTTCCTTAAGGAAAAGAGGGACAGGGGTAGTGAAAACTGTTAATCATATTAGCCAACCCATTTAAACTGTGATACTCCCTCACTTCAACTACAACTCCACCGCCGTCGTCCATGCATACCAATCAAATGCTCCACAATGCTCCATCCATCCGTCTATCCATCTTCTTTGCTGGTGGGTCAGGAGGCTTAAAAGCTATAGTTGTAAGAACTATTTTACTTTTCTCCTAAATGAAAATAATATATGTATATATTTCCTATTATTTACCTGCTCTTCTGAACTGCAGTACCTCATTAATGCTGGGTGATTCAAACAAAAAGAATTGTCAATGAAAAGAATGTGTTTGCACTACTTTGTGGATATTTTTTTTCTCCAGTGCTTTTCATCAGGGCCATAGCTCTGGGTGACTGAGCCTTTTACCTATCTGCAGTACGCAGCCACCTGCCATGGAAATCACGGCTGTTTCCGCCATATGCCTCAATGTTCTGCCAAGCCTCTCCGGTCTGTTCCGCCTTGAGCAAATTCCATTATGGGATGGCTGGGAGCACACGGCGATGCTCATTAAGGCTATCAGCGTGGCACGTCACCGTTTGTAACAGGACGGATGCAGAAGGTTGCATACCCCCAGCATTGAGCATCGCTTAACAGCTTTAGTCAGTGTAGAACTTTTGCACAGTAATGAATGTCATAACATGCAATTTTTTCCAAATTCACACATTGAACAGCTGGAAATGTTGCTCCAGTTAAAAAGTATGATAAAGAAGCTGTGAACCAGGTACCCATGTGGTTATCAAAGCAGTACAGGTTTCCCATGTGCAGGACTCGGCAAGACATTGTACAACTTAATCAAAATATATCTTAAACAATGACACAATGAGATTGTCACTCCGATCTGCTGCATCATATGTTTGAACAGCTTAAACCCACCCTACATTATTTATGGATGGCACACAATGTGTTAAATGGGATATACATATATTAGTCAAGCAAAGTAGAAAGAATCTTCGACTGTCATAGTTGAGCCAGTGCTGGGTCATGATGAGGCAATGGCAGTGGTCCACTAACATGGTCAGCATATAGGCAGATGGAGCCGAGCCACAGGGATCAAATGCTGAGTTCTGTTGCTGGAGGTTTCCTGCCAGCCAACACCCACCACCCTGTGGCAAATTCACTGTCCAGCGACTTTCACTGACTACCCTGGGAAAAGAAATTAGTTCACTCTGCTGAGGTACTGCAGTTGCAGAGCTTGGTGGTGATCCTGACTACCAAAATAACAATAGCTTATCTTCCTGCCCATCTTTTGTATTGTTTACTCAAAAATGTATTTCTTTTGTGTTCTCATGCGAGAAGGCCAATCTGTGGCCTGTGCATCGCAGAGGCAGGGTTTAGCATCACTGTGCTTTAACGTGATGTTCACTCAGCCATGCCGACGCCATGCACCCAAAGCCATCACAGCACATTAACCCCTGGATACTGCCTGGCACTGTATTGCTGGACTGCGAATTCGGAGTGCTTCGAGTCCTTAGGGTTGGCAGATCTCAAACTGGCTGAAGGGAAACCAGCCTCGGGTCGACTAAAGACAAAGAAAGTCAAACAAATGAAAAATAGAATTTAAAAAGTACAGTGGCGAAAACAAACAAGGAGAAGCATTACTTGGCATGGTGATAGATTTGTTGTTTTGTCCATTTAACTGCACTGGTTGATAGTTATTGTATATGAGTGATGCATGTTGAAAACTCTATTGATCTTCTCACAATGGGGCCTTGGCAGAGATGGATGATATACAAAGGCCATTAATCAATGTTAGTAGTTATTTACTTACTTCGGATGTCAATAAGGTTGTGCATCAAGTGTGCACTGGCTGCGTTGGAGTCACAGTAGAGCAAGAGGAGAGGATGATTAATCACAAAACTCAAACTTCGACTCTCATTTAACGACAAATTATTTTACATTCATCATCTAAATTATCGGAGAAGAGTTCGATCGTTTCAGTGTGTATTGATCATTTCAGTCATTAACAGAAAAAACACTGTCAGCTCATCAAAACACGGTCGAGGAATAGATGAGGACCCTATGTCCCTAATGGTATATGCAATGTAAATGCAGCATAGTGATCACAATAGACATTTTCTAAAGAATGAGCAATAGACAAATGTAGCATGTTGATGAGGATACAGGTCTGTTGATGTGGCAAACACGTTAACTGGAATAGTTGCAGAACTGATAAGCTATATGTGGCGTTTGTAACCATCTGGTGTCTCTCAGGTGAATATTCACAGTCTCCAAGCTTCAACTTTGGCCTTTTCTGGCCTTCTAAGGCGGGAAATACTTGCATCTTTAATGCTGCACCAGGTTTACCAGCCACCTCTAAAATGTGTCTTTTTTATTGCAGAGCATACAAAGGTATTTATTCTTGATAACTACAGTGTTTGTAAGCCAAGAATCAGAATCAATTGATTTGGAAACCCAAAAATAAACTACTTTCCATTGTCTGTAGCCCTGCTACTTCTTGTAAACTTTCAAAACACAGTTAAAATACATACATTGAACTCTTCCTAAATACAAAAAAAAAAATCAGGTCAGTAAAATTACCCGCTCTGAGGGAAAATGCAAAGACTCCAAATCTTCTTCCATATGTTTGGCTAGAAAATTGTTCAATTTCCAGTGAGCTCTCAGATGTGATGACAGCAAACACCTGCATTTTTCAACAGGAAAACTTTTTGCTCTGGAATTGAACCTGAACCAATCCTACAATTTGAATGAGAGCACAAAAAAGAAAGTACTGTGCTTTGCAGACAATGACAAACATGGGGGTAAAAAAGGATGACAACTGTCTCCCTCCAGGAACCTGAGGCAAACTACAGCAGCAGTAATCACAGAGGGGCATGATGGGTTGGCACTCAGGCATGATGAAGGGCATGGCTTCACATCCAAATGACCCACACCAGCAGCTATCAGCTATGCACTGTTAGAGGGGCAATCCACACTGACGTCTGCCCTCATTTACTACAATGCTTACTGAGATTAAAAAAGGCAAGCAGCTTTGCAGAGAACCAGGAGATACAAAGCTAGAGGCAATAAGTCATTTGTGGAAATCCTGCTTTCGCTGTTGTCTCTTTGCAGATCTTTTTTTGTTTTGGCCATGAAGACTGTCCCTAGGGTGGCAGTCTGTCAGCCAGGAGTGACACCAAACCAATGTCTAATGGCTCTAAAGCCATAAATATGGCTGCAGAGTTGACAGCCTGGATATGTGGTTTCCCATTATCTTGATTTATTTCACTAAAAAAGGAGAGACTGCAATATATTTTGGCCAACTTAAGAAAACATTTTTTGGAGGGGTCCACCAAAATGCCCCAGTGACTGAAAACCATTCCTCTAGAATTAACATTTACAGCCTTGCACAAGCAACCTGTTAGAAGAGAGTTCCAGGAGAGGCTTTTAGATGAATATTTTTAGCTTTTTTTTTCTTTTCAGGACAGAAAGATAATTTAAAGTCCATTTCAAGTGAAAATGAAATTGCCCTGTTTTCTTTTGAACAGGCATTGTATGTGGAGGCATATATTTCTGTGGGACATTAAATTACTATTTGAAGGGAGCCAGCGGAGCGACTTGTATAAAGCTTAAGGTACTATAAATAATCCATGATATATATATATATATATATATAGGCAACGGACTGGTGCACGGGAGACCCGGGTTCGATTCCCGCTTGTGGCACTGAGCAATGAACAGCATCCAGTGTGGGTCCTTGGGCAAGACCCTTCACGCTACTGCCTACCTCATACCATGATGAGTGAAAATGAAAGCAATGAGATGCCGGCTCAGACGTCGCCCAGCCAAACAAGGTCTGCGTCAGGTGCTGGGGAACCAGAGCACCTTGATGAGAAATAGGCTACTGGAACAAAGCACAGATGGGCGAGATGCGAGAACAAGGCTCTGTTGAAATGCTACTACTCAAGTAACCCTAGTCAGAGGGGTTACATGAAAAGGATGTGGGCTGAATGGTTACTTCGAAACCCACAGTCACAGTTGACTGCAAAACAACTAGTAGCTCAGTGTTCCAACATCCACAAACGGCAACTGCTATCACAGCTTGAGATTGAAGAGGTACAACACAAATGCTGTGGTAAGGGGGAGCCCGGACACCAGGTCAGAGGGGAGAATATACCAACTCCCCAACCAGAGATTGGGAACGGAACCTCAATGAGTGCGGAACCAACAGCGCTGAGCGAGGCAGCGGCTGACCTGAAAGATAAGATCATGGCTAGAATGAACACAAGGCGACACCGATTGCAACAGCTAAGTGAAGTACCTTCAGAAAGTGTCATGGAAACTGTGAATGCAGCAGTTAGAGTGATCCCTACCACAACAATCACTGAAACCAATGAACTGATATACACTTCAGCAGCAGTGATCCTAGAGATGCTTGGCTATAAGAGCAACCATGGGAGCCATGAGAAACAATACCCACCATGGAAAAGACGGTTGGAGGCTAACATCAAGGCCGCACGGAGAGAAGTGAGTCAACTGACAGAGGCCCAGAGAGGTGCAATGAAAAGACCGTTACCCAAGAGGTACACTCAGATGCCCATATCTGAAGCACTCCAAACTGCCAAACAAAGGCTCCAAGCCTTGGCCAGCCGCCTAAAGAGGTACACGAAAGACATTGAAGCCAGGCGAATAAACAGGCTGTTCGCAACGCAACCTGCGAAAGTGTACGCTCGGTGGCAGGGTAAGAACAGCAGAGTAGACCCACCAAGACTGGAAAGTGAAAGGTACTGGAAGAGCATATGGGAAAAGGAGGCAGCACATAACATCAGGGCTCAATGGCTGGTGTCTATGAGAGAGGAGCACAGCAACATCCATGAACAGAATCCAGTTACCATCACAGCGGCAGACATCCAAGAAAGAGTCTCAGGTATGAAAAACTGGACAGCACCAGGCCCTGACATGATCCAGGCCTACTGGCTAAAGAAACTCACAGCTCTCCATGAGCGCCTGGCAGCACAAATGAACCAGCTGCTCAGAGATGGGACTCACCCAGAATGGCTAACCGAAGGGCGAACAATCCTGATCCTGAAGGATCCCACCAAAGGTGCAGTCCCATCCAACTATTGGCCAATAACCTGTCTCTCCACAACATGGAAGCTCATGTCAGGCATCATCGCGGCTAAGATAAGCGGGCACATGGATCAATACATGAGCAAAGCACAGAAGAGCATTGGTAGAGATACCAGAGGAGCCAAACACCAGCTCCGAGTTGACAGAACAGTCACCCAAGACTGCAGGTCCCGTAATACCAACCTGTACACTGCCTGGATTGATTACAAGAAAGCCTACGACTCAATGCCACACACATGGATCACTGAATGCTTGGAGCTGTACAACATCAACAGGACTCTAAGAGCGTTCGTTGCAAATTCGATGAGGCTGTGGAAAACCACCCTCAAGGCCAATGGTAAGCCACTTGCACAAGTGTCCATCAAATGTGGCATATACCAAGGTGATGCTCTGTTCCCACTGCTGTTCTGCATAGGTCTGAACCCCCTAAGCCAAATAATCAACAAGACTGGCTATGGATACCGCCTCAGGAACGGGGCCACGATCAGTCACCTCCTCTACATGGATGACATCAAGCTGTACGCCAAGAGCGAACGGGACATAGACTCCCTGATCCACACCACCAGGATCTACAGCAATGACATTGGGGTGTCATTTGGGCTCGAGAAATGTAGTAGGATGGTGACAAAGCAAGGCAAGGTAGTCCACACTGAAGGGGTCTCACTCCCAGAAGGAACAATAGCAGACATTGAGGACAGTTACAAGTACCTGGGAATACCACCGGCAAATGGCAACCTTGAACAGGCACCAAGGAAAGCGGCAACAGCCAAATACCTCCAGCGAGTGAGGCAAGTGCTAAGAATCCAGCTCAATGGCAAGAACAAGTCCAGGGCAATAAACAGCTATGCCCTGCCAGTGATCAGGTACCCTGCGGGTATAATAAGGTGGCCAAAGGAAGAGATACAGACCACAGATGTTAAAACACGAAAGCTCCTCACCATGCATGGTGGGTTCCATCCCAAACCCAGCTCCTTGAGACTGTATGCTAGCCGTAAGGAAGGAGGCCGAGGACGAGTGAGCGTGAGAGCCACTATCCAGGATGAAACATCCAAGCTCCTTACGTACATCAAGGACAGGGCTCCAACGGATGACATACTCAAAGAAGGTCTCAGACAATGGCGAGATGAGGAGGTGCTGGAAGAGGGACCATCATGGGAGGACAAGCCCATACATGGGATGTACCACCGGAACTTAGCTGAAGTGGCTGATCTCAAGAAGTCCTACCAATGGCTAGAGAGGGCTGGCCTACAGGACAGCACAGAGGCCCTCATCCTGGCTGCACAGGAGCAGGCTCTGAGCACCGGAACGATAGAAGCCCAGATCTACCACAAGACCAAAGGTGTAGACTGTGCAAAGAGGCACCTGAGACAATCCAGCACATAACTGCAGGGTGCAAGATGCTGGCTGGGAAAGCATACATGGAACGCCATTACCAAGTGGCTGGCATAGTGTACCGAAACATCTGTGCGGAATATGGGCTGGAAACCCCAAGGTCACAGTGGGAGACACCCCCAAATGTGGTGGAGAATGAGCGAGCGAAGATCCTGTGGGACTTCCAGATACAGACAGACAGGATGGTAGTGCCGAACCAACCAGACATTGTGGTGGTTGATAGAGGGCAGAGGAAAGCCGTCGTGGTGGATGTAGCAATACCAAGTGATAGTAACATCAGAAAGAAGGAACATGAGAAACTTGAGAAATACCAAGGGCTGGAGAGGGCTTGGAAGGTGAAGGTGACAGTAGTGCCCGTGGTAATCGGAGCACTCGGGGCAGTAACCCCCAAACTGGAGGAGTGGCTACAGCAGATCACTGGAACAACCTCGGACATCCTAGTACAGAAAAGTGCAGTACTTGGAACAGCAAAGATACTTAAAATAAAGAGACCCTCAAGCTCCCAGGCCTCTGGTAGAGGACCCGAGCTTGGAATAGAAAAACAGGTGACCGCCCGCAGAGGGCGAGAGGGGAATTTTTATATATATATATATATATATATATATATATATATATATATATATATATATATATATATATATATGATTGTGGTCAGTATTTGTTTAGAGTGGAGGATAAGACTCAGCTAACCACATGTATACCACACACACCCACGCACGCACGCTCGCCCGTCCGCGCCCGCCCGCCGGCCCGCCGGCCCGCCCGCACACACACACACACACACACACACACACACACACACACACACACACACACACACACACACACACACACACACACACACACACACACACACACACACACACAATACATGTTTGATTTCTGTTTCATCCAATTGAAGCTTCCAGTAGGTTTTCTGATAGCGATCATACTAAACTGCGACAGTCTCTCAGTAAACTCGAAACATAAAGCCCTTCTTAGACTGATAATTAAACATATTGCTATCACATGATTACAATGTGATGACACAACTGACCATTTTCTATACTACATCTCGTTTCAAGTAGATTTTTTTAAGTGAGAAGAAAATACATTATTATTGGTGTAAAAGTTGATTTGAAATTGAATATAATTGGGTACAACTAGGTACAAATTATTACAATGATTAGAAATAATAATAGAATTTAGTCCAGGTGAGTGTCTGGTGTTCTTTGCTGTGTGTTTTTGTGCGTCATCCCCAACCGCTTATTTACACAACCAAGCATTAGATTACACCACTAAATGTGCAGCTTTAGTGAGTCAATCTTTCTATTGTAAGCCTGTTCATAAAGTATGGGCTTCTGTGGCAGTGGTGGCCAATTACAGTGTAGATTAATGTTGTTGACAGAGAATTTATTCATACACGGTAGTGGGTTTCCAAGCTTTTTCTCCAGGCTCTGCAAAGGAGATGCAGTCTATGATGTTGTGCCAGGAGGAGGAACTTCATTACTCACAGTAGTGGCTAGGTCACTAGTGAGTCGGCAGAAGAACAAAAGGAAAATTGCAGCAGAGAGTAATGTGATATACTTAAAATGAGCTACAGCTCTGCTTCACGACAAAAGTGTTTAAAAGTCAGCGCTTATCGGTCAGTGTAATGTAAATGACAATACTCTACGGAGCTAATAAAAATGTGAAGGATATCTCTATTCTATTCTTTTGGTCTCATTCTATCCATGTGAATACTTTCTGTGCCTTCAGTTCCAAGGTCACCTGTGTTAGCCTTGGCCTCAGCTCCCTCCATCCCCTCCCAGCTAAGCATGCAGGCCCAGCTCAGCAGCCTTGTAACATGCAGCTCTCTGTCAGGGTGGTGAATTGGGTTGAAACAGAGGAAAGCAGGCCAGCAACTGTATAAAAAATAATTAAAAAAGACAGGATGGATGCAGGCAAACATAGTGATACAAGCCAAGAACAGGCAGCATAGGCAGCCACCCAACTGGTTCAGCATCATAGTTCAGAGAGTATCCCGTCCCAAACTGCATGCTGACATCATCAGACAGGGCCAGAGGTTTCTGGATGATATGCTGAGGAAATATGCCCTCATGTCATGCAAGGCCGAGGAGCCTTCTCATGGCTAAAACAAACAACTGTGATATCAGTGGGCTGCTGACTAGGTGAAATTGAACGGTAAAACAATGTGCCATGGCTTGCAACCGGTGGCCATCTAATAGCAGTACATCATACACTGTGACACCTCATCGGAGTGAAATACAGCTTTTGTGTTTATACAGTAAATCCACCTGGGATCTGTAAATTAATAACAACAACAACAACAATAATAATAATAATAATAATAATAATGGAATAGAATGTGGCAGGCATACTAAACCAAAGGGAAAATCTTGTTTTAGGGCAACGTATATCTTTGTATGATATTGTAATTGACTTATTTATATTGCTGTGTGTAGGCCATTCATTTTTATAGACCATGTTCTGATTTGGAGAGAGGAAACTATTCTGTCTGATCATGCGCCCTTACAGCCTTTCACAGACCTCAATTGTAGATAGTAAATGAAGCCATAAATTTGATGGAAGTCTATAAACAAAGCTTTGACATCAGCATGCTGTTTTCCTCTCTGCTGAATAATGATAGGAAGCACTTTAATACCGGTCAGACCCGGGGAGAATCCTTTCAGGCCTTTATTTGGCAATTTCCTCTCATAGCGTCAGTCCATATCACATTGCTTCCTTAGCACGTTCAGTAATTTTAACAAATGCCATGGCTGAGATGCAATTCTGTATACCAGAGCTTAAAAGCGTGCGCATGTGTGGCCTCACATCTGAGCCTCAACAAAGACCTTGTGAAACAAAATGGTTGCAATAACTAAAGAGCGAGTGAGATTTATGAATAAATAAAAGTAGATCACTTGCAGACAAGGCTGATGGACAGGTAGATGAACCCTCGCCAGCTGAGATAGGGAGCTGATTTGCACTCTGTATCCCTTCAATCCCACGGCCTGTGGGGGGGGAGTGCCGTCTCAGCATGTTGCTGACAGGAGTTGGCGGGAGGAGGGGGAGATGCACACACCTACTCACCCAGAGCACGCCCCCAACTGGCCTGTACTTTCACTGTCTGTTACAAGCAGCATGCAAAGCACTCCAACAACCAGCAGCTCAACAGTCTGCACATCTCATAAATCATATTTGTTCCCGTCAAATTTTTATTCGGATCACTTGGTTGCATCAACAAGGCATCCGGTAGTTCAGCATTATCTTTAATCAATGCTCCTTGTAAACCACATGAGTATGTGCCCAGTATACATCCATCTTATATACCTTCTTTATCTAATGTACACAGAGCAATGGACAGCACTATGTACACACTGTGGACTGTGGGAGGGAGCTCACAATGCAGAGGAAGAACATGCAAAGTCAACACAGAAAGGCCCCAACCAAGAGACAAACTGGGAAACTCAGTGAAAGGTGAAAGTCCTCACCACTACACCACCACGGGATTTTGTATGTGACAACAGTGGTTTCAGCATTTCATTTCATTAGAAAGTGAGGTGGTATTGTAAGGTTAATCAATCCATTGTCTTTTCAGTTTTTAAGCGGCAACATGTGCAAGTATTTTTTTTTTCCTGACTAACAATCAATTCTAAAAAGGTTGGGTTATGCCCTAAAATATGAATAAAAAATAAATTAAAATTAAAAAGCACAGGAAAATTTATAATTTCATGAAAAATATTGAAATTGGAGTATGATGGCATAAAAAAAATTGGAACAGAACCTTGGCAAAATTGAACAAGACCCTACTGAAAACAAGTCACTGAAAATTAAGTATGTGACACTTGTTTCCATCCTATTCATGTTGTTTTCAGTGTGCACATTTCACTCTAAAAAGGTTGTGACTGGTCATGTGTCATGGAGTCCTGTTATTGTGTCACACCAGGCTTTTCAGGTAAATTACACAGTGAACAAAAATAAAATACATGAACTCTTCTGAGGAACTGTTAAGAGACTCACAGTACTATGCAGGAGGCTGTATATTTCATTCTAGTGTCCAGACACAAGGACACACAAACAAATTCAGGGCCTTTCATGAATGCAGTACACTTCTTTAGAGCACTTCACAATGATAGGAAGAGCTGACGTCACTGTTTGATCCATCGATGTAAGGTCTTCCTATCATTGTGAAGCATTGTTCAGCCACTAATTAGGAACGTGCGCTGGGACTTGACTGTTGTGAGAGAGGTTAGTTTTACCCTACTGATAGTGTGTTGCTGCTGCTTCTAAAAAATAAAAATAAAATAAAAAAATGTGTTAATGCATTTTTCTAGTCAGAAATAAATGACGTTACATTAATAAATTAACTCTAACTGAGTTTGTTTAACTGATGAATACGGTTTACAATGTTAAAAAAACCCACAATCAATAAATGTAGAAAAAGAAAAAAAAGGAACAATTCTCATAAGCATTGATAATTATTTAGCATGACTTTAATGTAGCAAGTAGCACCCATTGTGAAATATCAAGATTAATTCAAAGTCAAACAAATTGTAAGACCAGAGAGGTGTGGCCCAAAGGAGACAGTACTAACAATGTGGAATATTCACAGGAGCAGGTCCTGGACTGGTGAGACTAAAAAGCTTTCAGAATAAAATAAAATAAAATCCTAATAATCAAAAAACTAAATGCCATGGATGAGCAGGGCGGATGGAGAACTACCTATTCAGATGTAGGATGCTGGCAGACATCTGAAAGTGCACAACTCATTGAGCCCGCCAGGAAGAGAGACAATAGACTGCAGGACCTAATCAATCAGTTCATTAAGTCGATGCAAAGAACGTGTGTCACTTGAGGTAATGTCAGTGGGAGACATGCACTGTATTGACAGGTATAATGTCTTGAGTCCACAATTCCCCAAAAGATTTCTGTGAAGAACGATTTCTACTCTACTAGGACTAGAGACAAAATGTGTTAGACAATTTATTTTTATTTGCAGCAGGATCAGAACATTATATAGTACATGCTGTAAAGTGCACAATGTCCTCCGTAAGATACAACAGGAATAATAATACCACTCGAATGAGTAAACAATGATACAAGTTTAAAAAATGCATGCAACATTACTGTCCTGTCACATTTAAGTTCTGGTCCCACAGCGAGAATATGTCAGCGAGCTCAGTTTGCATGTTTCCCCTTACATAAGTTTTTTATGTTTACTCAGATTTCTTCCCTGATTCTGAATTGCAAGTAAGTGATGATGTATAATTGATAATGCATGTTTGCTCATAGTCAGCCAACAGCGATCCTGAGATGCATAAAAAGAATAACATTCAAAATGTATATATTGAAACATGAACATTTTCTCAAAGGATTTGACCTTAAGGACGCCCATTGAAATATCCACTGCCCATTGGAGGACAATGAAAGACAAATAGTTGTGCTATTACAATAATGTGTCCTCAGCAGATACAAAGAAAGTATTAGGATAAAAATGTGGTACTTTAACGTACACAGAGGACCTTCAAGCTCATTGGTGTTTCTGAAGTCTAATATCCTATATTGGATCTTTAATTTACCATGTGGTACTGTGCATCATCCTTGTCCCTTTTTTTCAGATGTATTTCGACACATTTGTCCCTGAACAATCAGATCCATTCAGCCTCACAATCAGCAACACTGTGCATCTGAATCTCTGAATCACCTTTGTCTTGTCATTTGAAATCCTGCTACACTGTAAACCCCTGCAGAGTTAAGCAAGTGAATAGCCAACTGCTAGAGGAAGGCATTTTCATCCTTGACTCATAAAGAAGGCTAAATAAACTAATTAAAAAATATGGCTGGGAGCATGCTGTGTTCAAGGGGAATGGGTTTGAGCTTAATGAGTGGCTTAACATCAGGAAACCTAGCTGGGGGCACAAACATACTGAAGCCCCGTGACAAGGCTCGTGTGACTGCTGCATCACCTTTGCTATTTAAGTCCATGTCTGTTGATGTGTGTGTGTGATAAAGAATATGCATCCTCCCTGTGGTGAAAGCCTCCATAGTCAGGGTGGACGGTTGGCTGCTCTGATCACAACGCGAGTGCATCTCTAGGTGACTGGTACATCAATCTGACTCGGCTCCTCAGGCATCTGAGTGGAGACAAGATCCCACCAACGAGTGCCATGCCATGTGACTCAGTATGCCAGTGGGCAAAAGGAAAGAGCCTGGCTGCATGGAAACACTGACACCTGAACAGCATACCTGGAATTTGAAGAATCCTGCAGTCATTTCTCTGTGCAACTCAAAGATCAAAATCTGCTATGGTCCTCTATACAATATGTCAGCATACATGTCCTGGCAAAGCTCCTCCGGTCGAGCAAAAGATGCGATGCATGTGACTTTAGCCACTACAAATCAATCATTGTAGGCACATACTGTATGTCTAAATGTGTTGCGCTGCAATAGCATTTGATCAATAAATCATAATTACTTCAATGTCTCTCACAAAGTAATTGCAGGATTTTAATATATTCTACAGAATTATTAAAAGTATTATACAATGAGCTACAATTTTAGCTGCTCTAATTTTATATTGAGTATTCCACTCCCAGAAACTACCGGAGAGGCAGGATTCCAAGAATGACCATTCATTAAGTAGCACTGACATGCAGACCAGTGTTGTTTTTTTTGCAAACCTTTGTCAGAACAGGTCTGACTTTGTTCTTTGATTGTTGTGTGAATTCACTGTATGTGACAGCTAAAAGTTAAGCATGTTGAGACATCAAATGAAGTCACCTCACTTGATATGAGACCTATAAGGTTACAAGGTGGTGGGCAAAAAAAAAAAAAATATTCCATCATTTTTTTTTACTCTGCTTTATCAAACATAGGGTTGTAGGTGGCTGCAGCCAGTCCATCAAACAGCAAACACAGAGACAGTCACCCACACTCGCATCTATAGTAAATCATGGAGTCGCTCAAGGAATATGAAGTATCACAATCCCATACTGGTGATGCTGGGGTCAACCTGAATACATTCTCACAACACTTGATGTATTAGCTTACTTCAAATATGTTTTTGTCACTATTCAAAGCAAGGGTGTCAAACACCTGGCTTGCGGGTGGATTCTGGCAATCGAGGGGTTCCAATCTGGATTCTCCAAATGACTTTACAAAGTTTAAATATTTCAGGGATGACTGTCAATGCATTTTATCTTCAGCTAAAGTAACTGATTTTTAAAATATTTTTCACCCCACTATGGATTTCAGAAAATGTAAATAGTAACAACCAGTCGAACAAAGCAAGCTTAGATTAAATAGCCTGCTGCAGTGAAAGCGAGCTACCTTGCATCATATTCATACTTTGAGAATTAGTTGGCAAGAGCGTGTTTGCTCCTCCTGGCCATGAGAATTCTGCAAAGATAAATGTGAGGAAAATGATAGTACCGTTGTCAGATACAATACTGAGCTACTGAAACATAGTTTGAAAGATTAAACCAGCTTTTAGTTATGATTTAATAAATCAAGTATCATTTTGCTTTTAAAACAAAAACTAACTAGTCTGATATAAAGTCACCAAAAGTATGTCCCTCTCATCCTTGACTGACTCAGCAGACATCAGCATTTATTAAAGCAGGTTTTCCTCTTTGTTTAATGGTCTGATCAAACCGTTTGGCCTCTGCTATCTCCAACGCAGACTGCAGGGCCTAAAGAAGCTGCAATGGCTGTTTGCTCAGTCTGACGCTCCACTCTGTTTTCAGAGACGAGCAAACAGTCTGGAGTGAACAGTTCATGATCACATCACACACTGCTGCTGTCGATCAAGATAACTGAGCCGCTATTCAAATGTGCTAAAGGTCGTGCCGAGGTAAAAATAAATGTACACCTGGACAAAGGAGCAAAGTAATCATGCACTTGACAGTTTTCAAGAATGTGTAGTAATTCTATCCGTAAAGGCAGGGAACTGCAATGCTTTGAGACTTGAAAAGTTCTATTCCAGCTCACATCTGTCTCCAGAGGAGTAAAAAACTATTGCGTATTCATTCCTCAGACACCTGCTCCTGCCCTGCAGGGCTAATGTCACCTTAATTTGGTACATAACTGTGTGTAGTTCAGCAGCTGTCCTCACATACTGACAGGCCTCTTATGTCACGCAAGCACATCCATGCATGTATATTGAGCTTTAACCTGTAAAACTTCCAACTTGTCTTTTCCTGGTCTCATTTGCAGTCCATACATGAGTGTTTCACATTTAAATTCATCATACAATTGACCTTTGCAGTTATGCTGATAGTGTTAAAATAAGTACAGTATATTATTGCAAGGATTTCTGCATCAATCAACAATAAAATGATCAGGAATCTATCCTAGGAATTTTGGAAACATTTAGAACTTATCAATTACAGTTATCCGGAGAGAGAAAACCACACAATTATTCATACAATCCTGCAACAAAAGATCCGATCTATTATGCAACACCCAACAAATACGTGAAAATACTGAACATGGCACCACTCATTCGGCAAATTTCTGCTGCCTCTTGGGAAAAGCCATTTATATGTTGTAACACAGTGCACAGTACATCTTTTCATGCACATAAACACTGGCCCGAGGCAGACCATTCCAGGGTTACATCAGTGGCTGTAAACAATTTTGCCTCAATGATCTTGTTTTTCTACCGCAGTTGCGTGACCTTGTCTATAAACCTGAGAGATCAAATGTTGTTGTAGAGTATATTCTATACTTACTTTGAAGTATGCAAAATATATCATTTCCACTTCAACCCATGGCACAGAGAAAATGTTGATTCTAAACTTTAATATGCCTCTCTTCCACTCCATGACAATTTTGGTTTATTTGATTTCATTTTACCGTAGTCTCACATCATCCGCAGCCCAATTTCCTCCCTCTCTCAGAGTTCAGTGCATTTCCTCTTGCTTCCAGGTAAGTTTTCAGGCCTTAAAAAGCAACAGGGGTTTTCCCAACTCTATATAGTATTTATTACTATCTACTCCAGCTTTGGCCTGACTGCACTTATGGGATGATTCTGACTGTGGAAGCACTCACAGTGGGAAGCCCTGAAATACTGCACACGAGGCCGCGTCAATTTAATGCTGAGCATTACACAGTGTGGGGCGAGTATTCTGTTGCATAAAACTATAAAGGTTTATAGCTGCACACAGGTGAAATGTGCTGATTCTTTCATTTAAATTTTCTTTTGAGTTTTATAGACTTAGGAAAACAATAGCAACCAAAACATTAATGTACTCACACCGAGCTCTACGGTACTGAGGCTCAGTGAGAAGAAGTAAAATGAATCAGAATTCACATACAATACAACTTTAAGCTAAAAATAAAGAATACAGAGAGAAGATTAAAAAAAAACCAACAACTGTGACATTACTGCCACATGCAAAAAATTTAATATCCAGCTTTTCTCCAAATAAACTTTACTGCTGTAATACTCAGAGGTGGAAAGAGTAATACAAATATGCACTAAATTTCCCAAAAATCTTTTTTTTATTTTTTTTTACTCACAGCACAGCATAGCTTTGAACAGTGTACACATCAGTGAGTTAATATTGTTGACAAGATGTTTTGCAAACTCATTTAACAGATGTATTTTAGTTATAATTTTCCTGGATGATGCACTAAATGTTAGAAGCATAATGATAACATATCGGGGAATTATTTACTATACTCGATGAATCTGAGGCACAGCTTGCAAGCAAGATTCATAACGTAAGGCATTTGTTTAAATGTTAAGGTTCTTACTTGAGGTCATTAATGTTTCAAACACAGTCTGTACAGTGAGGTAACATCAGCATTTGAAGTAAATGTGAATAAAAATCTATTTAAAAACCCTGCTTTTTTCATTCTGAAACATTCCATGAATATATTCCATGAATATGTTCAGTGAACAGCTGATAAGTTAAGTAAGCTTTAGGTGGTTTTAATTGTTTTGTATTATATTAACAATGTTAATCTACATTAACACTGAAAGCCAACTTATTCAGTGTATTTTGTAGGAGGTATTTTCATCCAAACCAGAGGGAATTTTTACACACAGTGCCTCAAAGACAAGTCAATAGTCAAATAATGATCAATATCCAATAATAAGACCTAAATGACGGAATACATAATGTAGCCAAGAGCAAACACTATGGAATCACCACACATTTGAAGGAAATGAAGCACAGTTGAGTATGGCTTTTCTTTGTCTGTAGTTTAGATGCTCTCCACGTGCATGACTGGATTTTCCTGGAAACCTCTTGTTTCCTCTCAAAATACACATATGTGAACTGTCTGTCTGTCTATAGTCAGTTGAGATCAGTTGCAGCCTCTCGATGACCCTCAGTTTGCTTAAAACTGCGTACAAGATGGATGGATATTTTTGTTGTTTTCCTAACAGCATCTCTGTGACATGGTTTGCATTAGTGAATATAAATAAATGATCTCTGGGGTCATTTGTTTGATGCATTGAGTTTCATTCCTGTGTGGACCGTATTGAAATACAGTTTCATCATTTGACAGGCTTTGTTGTTTAATATAACCGATCCTTCTTATGTCTCTGTAGCTCTTTTTGGTCTCTTCCAGACTTATCTGGCCCTGGAAATATGGCGCTCGTTCATCCCACACACTGTAATTGGCAACTTAATTTGGGTCATCCATAGAAGAAGCCTCATCTCTATGGCAACTGTAGACATATGTGTTGCGCTCAAAGTCATGACCACATATATCTTAATGAGGTGATCATTTTCAGGGAGCGTACAAGTCAACTGAGCAACATCTTCAGTTCACGCAAAACTTACAAGTATTTCTATTTCTCAGAGCTGCAAGTAAAAGCAACAAAAGCAGCTGCATGCGAACAGCTCCTCTTGACGATTCTAGCGAGGCCAGCAACAAAAAAGAGAGAGAAAAATGTGCAAAGTGAATGTCGATGAAAAACACTAAGCAATGTCCACTGTATTGGATTTCCCATACACAGGTTACCAACAGAGAGCTTTTAAAACACAATGCATGTCTGCAAAAGTCAGTAGCAAAAAGTTGATAAACAAAGTGTCAGTCACTGCAGTCACAAAGTTGACATTTTTAAGAAGGCAACCATGATCTGGGAATATGTTGATCTTTACCTGCCTTTCATATGAGCAGCAAGATTCACTGCTCTCCCTATTAGATGTGCAGTCCCTGCCACAGAGTATTAAGTGGATATTAATATTCCCCAGTGCACTTATTAAAGACCTGAGCCCTAATGATCCAATTCCCCATCAGATGATCCTCAAGGACCTCTCAGCAGCTTTCTATTGGAGTTTTCAGCTCAATGTAAAGCAGCTGCTTGGACATTTATCCTCTCATGCCACACATGTAAAAATAAAATATAAATATAGAGTCAGGCAAGAATATACATACAACCCCCCCCCCAAAAAAAAAAAAAAAAAATAATATACACACACACACACACACACACACACACACACACACACACACACACACACACACACACACGCACACACGCACATATACGTATATATATATATATGGGAAATGGGAAATAAAACATTATATAACAATTTCACATTCTGTTCTTTTGTTGAAAAGCGAGAAAACAAATTAATCAATGTCATTTGTAAAGTCTTCATCTCATGGAAATGGATGAGAGCAGCTCGTTCTAAAACCTTCATAGAATGATCAGCATTGATAGTGACAGATACTAATGTAACCCCATACAATCAAACAGGCAGACTTCTGAACAAACAAATGTGATGACTCTCATTTGTCAATAAGACCTGATTAGTATTTATTTTAAATTTTTTTAATTTGTCACATATGTCCTCTTTGCGTGAAGCAGCATTAACTTCCATTTGCTTATTGTGAACTGTGCTGACCTGTTGTGGCTATCAATACAATTCGTTAAATATTTGATAACACCCTGTAGGGCAGACTATGGTTGATGTTGGGATCTTGAAAATAATTTTTTAATGAGCACCAACATTTGAGTGAGCTAATATTATAAAATGTGTTACTTTTACATTCTGACATATGTTCTATTATATGTATGTTTTCTATTGTTAACAAAAAAATATTGTTCCATGTGTCCCAACCTCTTTCCATAAACAGAAAGGATATTTTGTTTCTGAATATTACCAAGTTGAACAACAGTAAGCAACTAGACAGATCGGATTTGGAGCTGCCGACAGGTTACAAAACATAAACGAGTGGCATTTCGGATTAACAACTTTGGATCAGACACAGATCTTTTTAATTGTTCCAGCCAACAAGACATGGTCTTTAGGAAAAAAAAAAAAAAAAAAAAAGAAGGCTCATGAATACTAAAAGTTGCATAAGGACTGAAGCCGACCTTACACTAAACCTGAAACAACTGTGCATGTATGAATGTCAACATCATGAATGATTACTCAGATGCTAATCTTCTGTCGCTGTGAAAATGCCAGGGAAAGCATACTATATTCAGCTACAGATAGCAGCTATATTGTGCTCAACTTTGAAAACGAACTTAACCTCACATTTAGATTCTAGTGGATAGCATCGATTAATAGCCTCAATCTTACTTAAGAGATCTACATTTGGTCCTAAATCAAAAATAATCTATTACTTGACCTTTGAATGACTTAATAAATCTGCTACACAGAAGTCGATATTGTGTATCTATGAATGAAGTTAAATAACCTGCCATTGCAAACTGATTGGGATGCAAGTAACTAAGTGGATTGTCAGCACATACTCCGTACTGGTGAGGCATAGTCTGAGTCATTAACACTCAACAAGCCTGGTGCAGCCTCAGGGCACCCTGCTTTCTGACAGTAATGCATTCTAATCTTGTCAGCCCATTGAGAGCTTTAGCTACATCACAGATAACAGCAGTCAAATCAAACATTGACAGCACTGTCTGTCAACATCTTAGATCAATCAGGAACTCAAAGTCTGTAAGGTAGTCATGCGTGCAAGGCGACTACTCAGGCCAATCACCATCAATCCGGAATGTGGAGGTAGACTCGAGTATTACAGAATAAGAAAAAAGAAAGAGATAGCTGTCTGCTTTCAGTCACAAACACAAACAATGTCCCAGAAGTGAGTTTAATTATTGCCTTCTCTTAAAAATCCACTCACCTTCCATGGAGAAGGCAGCAACTATATTTTATTCAGGGCAGAGTGTGCTCGTGCAGATCCTGTCTGGTGTTTCACAAACACATTCAGGGTTTGGCCGTGCATTATTCAACGATCCACATGGCAAACAGCCAGACAGTCAAACATGGCAGGTTCACCTTCTTCCGCAGCATCAATCCTCCCTCTTTAATATCTAAAGTAGCAGTGCAGTTTCATGCTAATTAAACGGCATGAGCTCTGGCCATTAGTAGGTAATGATTACTTCATTTGAAAAAGTCAACATTCTCAATCAGCTTGAAAGCTCCTTGCAATAAGAAGCAGCCTCTAAGTCTCCGAGAGGCTTTTTGGCTCTGAAAACAACCAACGCATTATTGCAGTTTGTGAAACGCGTCCCGAAACACGTGAAATAAATGCTTAAAGAACACATACACAGCAAAACAAGAGTATTAGAGCTTTTGTTCCAATCTGCATCCTCTGAAATGTGCACATATAAGTGTTTCAAATAAATTCTATTGTGTCCGTTTCCATCACTTTGCATTTCCAGTCATCCAGTATACATCCAGCAATACTTCAGACCATTAAGTAGATTCATTATTCATAAGCAGATTATTACTTTGCTGGTTCACTTCCCATAATTGTCCAGATACTTTTTCCCTGTGATCCATTGGTACAGGAAGTGTAGAAGAGGGATGATAAACATCATAAATAATCAAAAAGATGTCATCAGTGCAGACATGGCTCAGAATACAGAGATGTCCCACAGTAGACTCAATTCACGAACCACAAATCCACACCATGAATGTGAAAAAGCACACAAATGCATGTGGAACCAGATGTCTGTCTAATGAGTATGAAATCATGAAGCCAATTGAAAGATCAATCAAATCCAAACCCATGTGTGATTATTGTACACATGGGATTTACCACAGAAACAATGCCTTTTTAGACAATTTTAGACAGACAAAAAAAACCCACCACATTAGGTTTGCACTGAAAACATCATGAATTTGAATTTGATGGAAACTTTTTGAAAGACTAACAATAGTTGAATAGCAGTTCCCTCTTCATTGACACATCGACATGTTTTATACACCTGACCGAACAAACCACCCTTGTTGAGCAGTCTTTGATGCAGGCTTTCAAACGGGAAAAAAACATTTGAATTAAGAAATAGTTATGGCATTCACACATCTCTGCAAAGTAAGTTGATAAAGGTAAGGCAAAACAGGCAGCTGCCAGATTATACCATTGTCTTTAACCACTGTTTGGCATCTAGTGTTAAAAGAGAATTGGAAAGATGTTACTGAGCTTAAGTGAGGGCAATTGGGACAGACGTCTGAAACTCAAAATTTCAAAAATGCAATTTGGGGTTGGATTAAGTGAAATTGCAAAACCTGGGCAGGCTGTTCCTGACATCTGTTTAAGTCTTGATGAAAACTAGCATATGCACCAGGGTGTAACAAAAAAAGTTGTGCAATATAAAGAGATGGTTGGCAGAATTTATTTGGCTTATTTGTTTGTATATTAGTCTATACAATCCAGTTAATGCTGATGCCTCAAAGTGTTTTTTTTTTGCTTGTTAATGTTTAGTATTTTGCCACAGTGGATTCCATTTGTAAATTCTTCCAGAGTAGTCAGTGAACACCAGTTCCTCATTGATATTCTATCAGAATGCAGATTCTAAGCCGACATCCACCAATGATGCTAAATTGACTTTAGTTGTACTACCTGTACTGTATTTTTACAATTATTTTAGTTTTTCTTCTGGTACACTTGCATAGCAAATATGTGTCAGTTTGTATTCATAACATGAGTCTGATCAGTGTGAAATGATTTCATAAACCCATTAGCTCCAGATTAGTTTAACAAAGAGGTCTTCCGATTGACTCTGGAGTGTTGTCGCTTTTACAGTACATTAGACTGTTTTGTGGCCTCTTGGCTTCACACTCAGGTATTAATGTCACAAGATACTTTCTATTTTTATCTGTTTAAAGAGACATAAAACAGACTATCCACAATGTCCATGAGTACTGAGCTCTGTGTGACATGAATACTGTGACCCACATCTATTCGGAAGTGTTGCCAGGTCCCACTGGGGAGTTTTGACATTTCCCGATGTTTTCCTTTTTTTCCCTCCTCCTTATGAAGCCATGCTCTTGACAGACCCCCCCCCCCCCCCCCCCCCCACACACACACACACACACACACACACACAAACAAACAACACAAACACACTTTCCAACAGCCACCATTCACTGTTGTCCTCTGAAAGTAGTGGTTGGACCTGCAAACAGTGACAATGAGCTCTCCATACACAGTAGATTTATGAAGGCCAAACCTTAATAAAGGGTGACCCTGGGTTCTGCACCTGCCGTTAAGTGCCATGTCTTCATAATTTACAGCCAGGACTAGCTGGGCATGGCTCCCAATGCTCTGCAATTCAGTGTTTTACATTTTCATTTATATACGGTGTCTATTTGGTTTGATCGATTGTCAATTAAAGATTCAAGGGTCAGAAATGCCTTCAATTCATTATTGTGACAAAGGTTATGATGCGCAGCATGAACTGTTGGTTGATTTGCAGGATAAATCAATATGCTAATTTCAAAGCAATGACAAACTTGGCACCGCTGTAAATAAATAGCAGATATATATTTTGAATATCTTATGATGCCAATGCCAAGTAGGACAGTGTGAAATTATGTGACATATTTTATGAGGGGATTATTTTTTTGTTTCAATTGAGCTCTCATCTATCCCTTTTTCAGTTTCCCGCACTAATTACATACATGGTTTATCCATGTCATTTGAACCCGAGAGTATGTTCTGTAATTCAGAGAGTGTCCCGATTGGCTTCGGTGTTTGTTTCCAGTAGTCCCTTTTGTCTGTGCCTCCCTGGTGGCTTGCCTGCTTTGACAAAGGCAGCCGTGTGGGTTCCTGTCCCAACGTGGTCCCCTGGGGAACTTCATCTAATGAGCTACATACTGTATCTTTTGTGAAGTTGGTGCATTTACCTTGAGATAGGAGTTCTCCTCTCCGTGCTCAGTATGGGCCTGAAGGCTGCACTGAATATGGAAATCCATGTTACTGCTGCATAACATCATTATATTAGTGCTGCAGTTTATCACCATCAAGTATCCTTCTGGAGGTAGTCTATATGTATTTTGACATGTGACATATTTGTCTCGATCAGGATAGATGATGAGACTTGTTAATCCAACTGAAATCTCCACTAAAGTTTTCACACTCAATTATACATGTGGCATATCATATTTCAGATTTGTTTTTGCACTGGTATCATCCATCTTCTGTACAACTGTATTCAACAAAGGGTTGCAAGGTGCTAGAGCTGTTCCCAGTTGGCAGTGGCAAAGGTGGCACGCACAGGGAGAACATTCAAACTCCACACAGAAAAAGCCCTTGAATTTTGATATTTGAACAGAGAGGTGAGGCCCTCATATGTGTGGAATACATTAGAAAACATTTATATTCTATTCTATATTATTTATTTCATGTGAACTGTGATGGTTTTGGATTTGTAAATACAAAATCAATGAATATTATTTCCAGCACTAGCTCTCATACCCATAGAGATCAGTTACTATTGACACATCACATTTTAGAGTGGGTTTTTTCTTTCCCCCGGTGAGAAACTCTTATCTGTGCTGTACTAAAACCCTCCCCAGGGTGGTCACCAACTAATATTCTCCCTTGGGTTTCGTCTGGGATAAAGACTTCTCGTCTCAGGCTCTTTTGGTGACCACAGGTACATGAAAACAGGGCACTATCGCTCTGCAAGCTCAGCCAATAAATAGGGGAAACCATTGTAGTGAAGCTTTTAGCCGGCATCCTGGGGAGTCCCGTAGCCAATGACATTTCTAAATGGACAAACAGAGCAGTCAGGGACACAGGACCACTTACTCCACAGAGACACTTTGATTCCTTTTTGTTTCTTTGGCTTTGTTCACTAAATGCTTTTTTTCTTCACAGACAATAGCAACCACAAAAAAAAAAAAAAAAAAAACCTTCTTTAATCTTGCACATGGTGCCTTTATGCATTTCTAACAGGATATATTTAATGTGTATTCAATAATATCACCCAACACTGCTATTACCTGGATCTCATTCAAATTATTTTGTGGCTGTTTAATTTCAGTCATGTTTTTGAAAAGCTGGGAAACTTGTCGTCCATATGTAAGTGTGGCAAACATAAACTCATTGGGAAATGCTTGATTATTCCATACTTGTTTCGACACATTACATTGTTGTATTCCATTGTTTCAGTTCAGTATGCACAACAGCTTTGTTGACCTTTGGACACTGCTGTGGTTGGTAGAGTGTGTCATCTTCCTATATAAAGATTGTTGGATTGATCTCCAATCTCACTCTGATAATTTGTTAAAGTGTCCTTGAGCAAGGCCACAAGTTGCTCTTAATTATGTGCGAGCACCTTGCATGGCAACCATCACCATTGGCGTGTGTATGTGATGTGTGTGCTAATGGAAGCATGTGCCTCATCATGTAAAAGCATATTGACAATGCTGAAGCTGTAGATTGCAATATACAGTACATTTATTCACTGCAAGCTGAATGTATTAATTTATTTATTTGAAAATAGAGCGATGTGCTTACAAAATATATGAATGGCAGAAGACAACAGGAGGCAGATTTTAAAATGATAGTTCAAACAGCAGTGGGGAGAGAATGTTTCCGTCCTACGGGACCTGGTTTATAAGCTGTGCCTTTTTTTTATTGCCGCTCTATCTGAGGATGCTGATGTTTGGTCTTAGAATTTATTGAGCTGGGATTGACCTCCTGATACTTTGCTCAGGTGTTATGGGTCACCAATATGGGGCACAGGTTATGAATTATTACCAAACAAGCCAGATTCAATGACTTATCCATCTAGGGAAACAGGAAAAAAAAAAAAAAAAATCAGAATACGCCTCAATGCCTTTAATGTCTGAGTGGCTTGAACAACGTTTTCTTGGAACGATGTTTACTTACATTAGTGCAAATGTACAGCATTTTAATCTTAGTCTAATCAGGTTTAGGTAAAAAATCAATACAATGATTATGCATTTGAACAATGCAATGTGTGTTAATGTGCCTACACAGTATCATTACCCACAATCTACTTAGTTCCCAGATTCGTTTAGCAAACATACACATTTGCCTTATCACCCTTTTTATTGGGGATGCAACTATATAATCGTCTATTACAAAATATATAGGATAATAATAAAAAAACCAAAAACAAAACCTGTGCTAAACATTGAGATCTTCCTCGTCAGTGCAACAGCTCCTGGTATTTGCTGCTATGTTTACTAGAACTGGAACAAGTAACAAGGTTTGCAACATATTTTAAAAATTGGATATGATTTTGCAGTTATGTTGTGGGGCAGTTGTACACAATAGAATTATAGAACAGTTTAGAGAAATATCTCAATTATATACAATTTACAATTTTATATCACTGTAAATAATACATTTAATTGGTAGCATAATATAATGCAAAAAAGGTATATCTTGTTGAGCTTCTCCCTCATAATAAGAATGAGCAGTGACAATGCTTCTCTGGCAATGTTACATTGAATTATTGTACTTCAGATGGCTCAAATCTTAGCTGTATAACCTTGCACTTAGAATACACATACGTTTAAGAAGATAGTGAAACTTAAGCTAATTCTTAAAGAGTAATAGCTGAGAGTTTTGTATAGAAAAATTATTAAGAAATATACAAAAAGCTGTCGCACTTTGAAAGCTACAGTAAAATGCATCACTTACTCGGCACAAAATAGGCTCTCATGAGCTAACTTGATTTTTTTTTTGATTTTTTTTTTTATTCAAAATAATCAGTCTCATATGCACCTTTTTAAAACCTGGAGGACTGCCAGTCATTGTGACAAAAAACAAACAAAAAACAAACAAAACATGTAGATGCAATGTGAGTGTGTACACTATGCTTCTACAAAGCAGCCACTGAGTGGTGCTTGCTTGCATTTCAATCATCCAATATCTATTAAGTCTCTTCCCTCCTCTCCATCTCCATAGTTCCTGTGTCCTGCACAAAGAAGTCACATCACTCCAATGTATGTGCAGCATGATTTATTGATAATCTCTGGAGACTGAACTGTTACTCTGTTCCTCCAGTAAATGCAATCTCAACACAATATGGAAATAGCAATTTGTCTTTATTTAAGCCCTCTCATTTCCCTTCCCAGCTGCCGCCGTGTGGGTCATTCTCATCCAGGCTGCCAAAAGTGGCCTTTAGCTTCCTCAGTACCTCATTTGTCACATTTCATGGTTAAAGCAATATTTCATCGGAACACTTAGTCTTCACTATGACTTCATATGGACTGCACTTCTGTAACATCAGCAGACATAACCAGCATACTTACTCTACTTTGTTATCTACTCCTGCCTATGGCAAAGTTACTCAGTGTGACAGCTCTGCCACTGATTTAGTTTTTATTGATATTGTCAATAATAAATATGCTTTCGCCTCATTGCAAAAACTGTAGAGATCAACACTGTTGCACTGCCATGCATTACACATTTAACTGCATTGCTAATATTCTTATAATGTAATGTGTTTAAAGATTAAGTCACTAAAACATTAAAGGCAACTCAATATAACTAATTCCAGTTCAACAGTCCATCACTGCAGAAACACAATATCAAACTAATACATGTAATTACTATATCTTATATTGGATCACACTAGATTGTACAAGAGCTCTAAATGAAATATGTGTGTAATTAGGACAAGTAATGTTTTTGTTTTGTTTCTCTGTGTCTTGGGAAAACTTCAGTTTTTACACCTTGCAGTTCACAGGGTAGACAAGCTTCAACTGAAGTTACCTAGTCAAAGGAAATTAGCTGTGAAGTCATTAAGAGGGGATTGTTTCCTGTGCTCATGTGCTGACAGTGTGCTTTATGCTCTAATATGAACTCACTTGAGTATCTGGAGCCTGTGTAGGTGTGGCTCTGTTCCTACTGCGGTCTGACCTAGCAGGGATGGCTGGGTATCTGACTTGAGGCGCTACATCTCAGGACTAATTACAGAGAGGGTTGCCAAGCAACTGCAGCAAATGGGGCCTTGTGGGTCCCGGGGTGGCCTCGTGGTCCAACCAGCACTAGTCAAGCCTGTGATGGATCTTCATCTGCCCCCAGTGACCCTCTGGCCCTCTGACTTTGACAGGACATCCATGCTCCACACAGGCAGGCGAACACCGTGAAACTTAAATCTTGTGTGTGAGCTACACACAGCAAGGAAAACTCACAGGCCAACAAGGACACACAACTCCAACAGTGATAAATTCCAACAAATTTTGATAAGTCTCTCTTTAGTTGACATTCCCCATTTACAGTTTATCCATCTGCCCCATACAACCCCAAAAAATGTTTTAATGACTTATGAATGTCACTCTCCATGTTGTACACGCAATTATACACTTACTTCCACATCACAGAAGCTGTAACCCATGTTTTTAGTCTCCTCGCATTGCAATTATGAGGCTGTTTTGTCATCGATGACAGCATGGACACATTCAACACATGCCACCTCTCCTCCCCCGTGCCCTCCTGCTCCCATCTCATTGTCTTATCCCCCGGTGTGTTGCGTCTTTTGAACAAAGCAGACAGCAGTCCCAAGACCTCCTCCACATAATTACCACCCTTGTTTTTACCACAGGGATGCCAACTAGCTAATTACCGAGGAATAATCACATGTTTGTCGAGACCCCTGCAATCTTGGGTATGTAAACTGTGTCTCTCCTGTCAGATTGTCTTGCACACACAAACACAGACAACCAGTCTCTTTCACATGTTTAATATCAATATTTCTCCATCAGAAAACAAAATCTTGAGAGATGTCAGGGCTGGTGACATCATTCTAAATTCACTCTCAAGCGTATGTTGCTAGACAATTTGTAATGCTGCAACAAAGCAAAATAAGCTTCCAACACATGCATACGTACCAGATGTGGGTGAAGCCAAGTTTTCAACTACTTTGTATTCTGTGGCCAAAATGGCTAAAGATGCGGGGATGATGCTCCTGTCAAGCAACTACCCGCATGCACAGACCAACGAGACGAGTGGGCTTGACCTTTATCTTGTAAAAATCACATCATACGCTGCCATGCGCAATTAGCAAAGAGGTTTTCCACACTTATAGTACTTAATGTGAGAGTGGCAGGATTAATCAGTGACAGACTGGGAGCTTATCTTCACCTGTCACTATATACACAGACCAGCTTATCTGTTTCATGTGTAATGAAATTAAAAAAAAGAATCATTTGAGTGACGGCGTCACACAATCAACCTCCATGAATCCCATGCATATAGGAATGAAAATGTGTGTTTTAGTTATATGATAGATTCATGTTTTATTTAATGTGCTCCTGACAATCATTTTTCAAATCAAAGCTGAATATAACTGTTTAGCTGATTTCACTATTTCTGCTCTTCGTAGTTTATACATGAAGCATAAAACAATCTAGTTATTCCATCATAAATATACAATTTGTTAACGAGATCCTTAAACTCCAGTTGGATTTCAAAAGTTTAATATAGTTAAATATATATGGAAAAATACAAACGCATTTGTAACAATATGCATGCTTGAGGAGTAGTCCTGTGCCCAGAGGTTGTGTCCAGCTTTTGGAGAAAATACTCTGATGAAAAACATTGTGGTGGATGGGATTCCACATTCTTCCGTAGATTTGCCAAATGAAACACATTTTAAAACACATTATAAAAATGAAAATGTGAAAATATATGAAACACATTATAAAAATACAATAAAATACAATTTGGAATTGCAAGACATTGCCTTTGCAAAGTTTATTGTAAATGGAGTTGTATCCAAACACCACTTTTTATTTTATTTTTTTACATTGGAAAGGTCAACTTGTTCAAAATAAACATAGAGTTGAGTTGTTATCAAAAGCTGGTCAGTAATAATTTTTCTGTTGAAGCCCAGCTGAGATAAAATTGGGGGGTTTATATCCCTTAAAGCATAATCAGTGTGCTACTTTTGCTCAATAAAATTTCAACTAACAGACACTTGTTGTGTTTCTCTTGATATGCATACTTGAAGTCGTATTTACCTCACAGCCTGAGCCACTGCTAACATATTTGTGCCTGGAGGATATATATTACTCTAGCAAAAATAGGTTTTGTCTTAGAAATGGTGTAGTTCTTGTGAAAAAGAAAATACAGTTTTTATTTCAGCTATGGTGAAGTTTTTGGTGTCTCTACAGAAGGAACAAATGCTTGCTGACATCAACTGGCTTAGCAACAAACCCGAGGTATCAGCTTTTAAACAAAGCATTAATGTATTCGCACTATAAAATATTTGTTTTTAGAATGAAGCGAGGCAAAACGTTTAATTAATGTATTAGATATTTAGTGATACAGTGTTTGACTGAGAATAATTACCAGCTAACTTGTGTACGTGGAGCTAGTCAGCCAGAGAAGCAAACCAAGATGCTGCCTGATGCCGAGGTTGACTTATTGTTAAAGATTTACAGTAATCAGCAGAACAAACGCCTGTGCGCTGACAATGTTATACTGCAGCACCATATGGGTCGATTAGCATACGATGGTGGCTTCTGCTTTTAAATATGCAAGAACGTCCTTGTCAGGGATGAGATCTGTGAATTATACAGTGAATATTTGTTCTTTAAATAAGGAGCTATTTTTCATACTGTACCACATATGAGTCACGCAACACTAATTTATGCATGAACTTGCAATGAGCATGTAATGTTTTAAAAGACTATGTGAGGTACAGCAAGGTGACAAGGTACTTGCATTAATAGTATTAATATGTGTGTGTTCATCAAACACTTGCTGTCCCTATACTATTACGGAAAATATGCCATAGCATAGTGTCCTGATTTTAAAGGCTCATTATCAGATATGTAGTGTATATTCATATACAGCCATATCCTGACAATAACTAGGTCACAGATAATTTCAGTGCTCATTTAAAGCCAATACAACATGACAAATTATATATTTAAAAAAATGAATCAGTTGCCTGTCACATGCTTGCATAAGCTATTTATATAGTAGGGTCACATTAAGATATAGCACCCACGTATAAACCATTGGACAGTAACAGAGTGAAAATAAACTCGGAATTCAGAGTGGAAAAACTCAAAGTTTTAAACTGAAATCTTACATTAAAATGGACTTTAAAAATGAATTGTAATTAATTGTTTGTAAGAATAACAATCCTATTTTGTTAGTGTGAATATATTTATACGTTTTAGTGTTAAATGTCTGTCTTTTTAAAACCATTCTTAAAGTTTTGATCATTCCAATGAATTCACAATGATCAAACATCTTAAAATACAAAAATCTTCTGACTTATGAAGAGCTCAATGAACTGAGTGGTTTTTGAAAAGATTCAAACATCTACAGTAAATCAAAATGAAGCCAAAATATTTACATTTTCAAATATCAATTTGGGAAAAAACTTTATTCCTTTTTTTATTGTATTTTTTTTTACAAATTAGTCATTAATCTGGCTTCACTTAGTGAGACTTAATCAATCATATATCTTTATGAGGAGGGGTTGCTTCCAAATAGTAGCCCCCATGATGCCCTGAACCTTCTTTGCATAAATGTTTTCTGCAAAAAAGTCAAGCCACCTGTGACCTGCAATTTTAACTTTGCACATAAAATGCTGTATTCATGTAATAGAAAGCTTTATATCAAGAGACAGCAAAGTCATGAATTGTTCATTCAAATGACCAATTAAAGAATTCAGAGAGCAGTGCTGGAATCTAATTGCCAATTAATGTTTCAAGTGACATGGCAATTATAGACTGATACTGAACTCTAATTAGAAGAAAAAAAAGTTTCAGAGGCTTTAAAAAGAAAGAAAAAAGAGGTCTGTCCACGGCAATAAGATTGAAAGCTAAAGTGTGGCTGGGTCAAAGCCACCCAAACCTGACTGCTTCCTCCACACACCTCCCCACTCAGCAGCCGCGAGTCCATTATTTACATGACTCCATCACAGAGCAGCCATTGGATAACGCCTGGTGATGTTAAAAACTAGGGCGAGCAGTGTTGGGTACTCAGGAGTGTTGGATGTTCTACCATCCCACAGACTAGTTCCCTCAGTTCATTTGCCACTTTACTGAATATTCCCTTTATTCTTGCGTTAGCACCCTGTTTCCGTCCCCCCCCGGCTCACCTCCCTCTCTCCTGACCTCCTTTTGAGCGACTGTGGTCCTTGCAGTCCACACGTTGAGTCATTAATAACCCTGTCTGCTCTGTTTTCCCTGCCAAACAGAGCAGCGCTTCCATGTCATCCTGACACAAATTAATTCCCCTTATTTATCTTCTGGCACCAAGGCCGGCATAGGCAGAATAACTGTTTGTAAAAAAAGGGAAAAAAGAATTATAGATGGTGTGTTCTTGATGACAGGACCATGTGTTGCTCAAGATAAAGTCCATAATCATTTTGGTATTGAGAGCTCTTTGTTGGCTCTCTTCTATTGATCTAGAAATTTATTGGAGGGATTTTGTGATGCATTATGTTTGGAAACCCATGTTTCATCTGAATTAGGCTAAATGAGTAATACAAAAATAATACAATGAGTGAGAAGGTCTGGGTTCAGACACTGTCCAGGGCCTTTCTGTGTGGAGTTTGCATATTCTCGCCGTTTGTGCATGGGTTTATGCCAGGTACTCCTGTTTCCTTTCACAATCTAAAAATGTGCATGTGAGTGGCATGTCATGACTCTGAATTGACCCGAGGTGTGAATGTGAGTGTGTTTGTTTTGTGATTAAGTCGAGACCTGTCCTGGGCGTATCCTGCCCTTGCCCATTGTTAGCTGGGATTGGCTCCAGCAACCCATGACCCTGCAAATAATTAAGCAGTATAGTGGACATATGGATGGAACTGTGTCATCTGAATCACAACTACCTCTCTCAAAGGAGGAATTTGATCGTATTGTAACTTTTATCTCAAAATGGCTGATGGCAGATTGTTAATTGTGTGACACACAGAGGGCTTAAGAGGGCTTCTTACAAATTAGCAGTTGATGTAATTGTGTTCAACTGCATCGGACTTCTTTTTGGTGATTTACACTGTGCAGTGTCAACCTGGAGTCTACTTTTGACTCTCTGACTCTGACTCATTTTGGCTCGTGGGACCTGATGTTTGACCCTTCTGCTATGAATCATGTTTCCAATTGGTGTATGGGTTTGTTTGGAGTGACAGGGTTCAATGTAAAGGTTTCTGTCTTGAACAGAAAAAAAAATACAAGTGTGAATATTTCCCCCAATGTCCAACCTTGCATGAGTTATATAAATACATTTTTCAAATAGCAACGTAGCACCATGTCTTTAAGGGTGATATTGTAGAATAAAATAAATTAATTAATTAATGAATTAATAAATCAAAAAAAGAAACTTGAGTGTGCCTTGACTGGTCATTTTAGGCAGAATAATATTTCCAAGATCAAGAATGAAGTTCTGCTTCCTTTCAATGCCAATAAACATTGAGTTTACTCAAATGCTGCAGATGAAATAATGAAAGAGACAAAGCTTGAATAGTAGCAGGTGCATCTCCATGGCAACCAAGCAAAGTCATTTCAAAACACCTTGTCATATTATAGAGAGCCTCTGAAAAAGCTATCAACTGGACCTTGAAAAGGCTTATTTTGTCTAACATATGTGCCTGTTCAGTAAATTGCCACTGTGTGTACACGAAAATGACAAAGTTCAACACAACACAAGGTTGATTGCATCTAATCTGCCACTGAAAGTTATGTCTCATGGCTCAGGTGGAGACTCAGGGAGTGAAGGACCAGTTTCACACGACGTGCTGAATGTTTTGACATTCACATTCATACATTGATCAACAAGGCAGCTTTGCTGGTCTACAGCCAAAAAGAGGCCATCCCATGGCTCACAGTCCCTAATGCTGGCCTGTAGAGTAGCCACCAGTCTGCTATCCTTTTAAGTGAACTACCTCTTTCAAGTTTGTACTTTTTTTTTACACTCAATGAGATGCATGTAAAATATCCACACCACCCTGCAGGTATTCCAAACCTTTTGACCACAAACCAATACATTGTTCAGCAAATTTCCCAAACGTGACCATTTTATGTGCCACTAACTTTTTAAGCTTCCGTTATGATCATGCCACTATGCATCAGCCGTGATATGATGGACAATGTAGACGTCACTGCATAAAGTGTGTATATATATAGGTCCCATAGTGGCAGGAGCCCCAACATCTCCTCATTCAAATGTAACCTACTTCAGCATCACTGATAGTGAGAAATGGATTTAATAGCCAGAGAACAGCTTGTCAGCAGTCTGGAAAAACCACAGTGTTAGGAGAGTACTTCCCTACTCATCTCTGGATCCCTGGGATTCAGCAGTCAGAGGGATATGAAAGAGATTAGAAAATACCAATGTCAACATGCATGGATTTTATTAAATGTATTTGATTTCTTTGTGGACTGCACGGTCCTGTGAAACAGGATATAGGTTTGTGTGTCAAAGCGTATGCAGATTTGTTTCACGCATCATCGAAGTGAACTGATGAATCTTTTTATGTGTAATGAATTAAAACTGCTCTTTGGATCTGCTGCTACTGTTATATCACTGGTAATTACTCCTCTGTTCCAAACGTGTAATGAAAGGACTCACTGAGGTAGAATCTGATTATACCTAAATGCTGACAAAATGACAACAGGACCAAGTTTTTTTTAGACAAACATACTGCAGGTCCTAACTTAGCATGCTGATTCCGAATGAAAGCTATCTGACTTTCTACCTAAACAAAAGAGTAACAAGAAAATGAGCCAGCGGAGTAGAACATACTGCCTTTCAGAGGACAGGCTCCAATTTCAATTTTCTAGAACTGCGTGTTTATGGATAATGTAATATTTTCTCTCTTTCCAGGGAGTACTCTGAAATAATTTCAGTGATAATCTGCCTCCAGTTACACTCTAGGCTCATGCATTGCCATATCTGCATAATGACAAGTTCACAGTGTGTCTATAGTGGAGACATAGTGTGAGATGCATGTTACCAGAGCAGAAGCAGCAACTATAATGTTGTATTTATACGGGATACTTTCAGACATTGCTGAATTGTAGGTCACCCATGCTTGGGAAAGTGCTCAGAGACTCAAACACCATCAGTGTAGCTTCACATGTATACTGTGAACTGTAAACTTTGGACTAAGCTGTTAAGTGTATACCATAATTCAAATGTGCCTTTGTGTCAAGCTAAGTTGATTAAAATCAGCGCAATTGTGTTTTGTCAGATAAACAATAGAGGGGTGAAGTACTATCTGGGCAAGTGGGCTGTAATAAAGCAACAGAAACCCAATTAGAAGAGCAGCAGCTTTATCACAGCAGTACTGGACTAGAGAAGGAATGTCACTGGAAGTATTCTCTACCTTTGTTATCTAGTGCTTCATGTAGTGGTGTGCTGCAATACTCCGCATCAAGAGCAGCTTCAAAATGAAGCAATGTGAGCAAGGTAGGTCTGTGGCTCTCTGAGCAATAATTGTGCAGAGCCCTATCTCGCTGTCTCTCCAGAGTCTCTCCAGGGGAACAGTAGGCAGCTCAGGGGCATGTTGTTATATTTCACACTTAATGATGTGCAAGGCACCCTCAGCTCTTATCTGCAGGCCTATTTTAGTCACTGACAGAGCTTCTAAATTACACCTTAACAGCAAATGCCGCTTTAGCAACTTAAATGTTGCATACATTGATTCCTTAAAAGCAAGATACTGACAATCAAGGACAATATTATGGAAGTATATTTTTTTTTTATATGAGCTTTGAAGTCTGCCTTCCTGAAGGCAGACACTGTTGAACCAGCCAGATCCTATGTGACTGTGTTATAATTTTTGTTCACCAGCTTTTTGACTTTTTGTTAACATTTTGTTTGATGACATCACATTAAAATTACATATTAAATTGTTACGCTAAAGATTAACATTGATTATTCTGATCAGATGTTTGCCCTTCACATTTGTCCATTTCACATAATGGACGATTTCACTTAAAACATAATAAAAGCATGAAAATCCATGAAAGTATTGAGATTTCATGTTTTCAAATACATGCTGAATGCTCTTAGTAAGTCATGTAGGCAACTTTTTTGCAAATAAAACAATTCACAGCAGGAGAGTCGCACTCGTGTGTGTCCAAATATTTGCATGAATCTGATGGGATATGTATCTAACACATCGTTTAGATACATATTCCATCGGATCAAAAAGTCCCAACAGAGATTTTTTGTGGTAATGGAAAGTTAAAGGCTCCACATTTCATACACACATGCATGCATGCATGCACGCACGCACGCACGCACGTGTCCATACAAGCTTTAATTTACTACTCTTGTCTCTAACACCAGAAAGTTGAATACAATATGACTCAGTTTACTGAAAACTAGGGCAGCATAAAGCATTCATGCATAATTGAAAATAACACCTCCCTCTGTGCTTGTTTGTGGCTTTATCATGTTCACTTATTGATCAAATGCTTGATACCGCATACAGTCGGTGCGATATATACATAACCTGAGTCACAACACTTAAAGCTGTCATGGCATTTGGACATGTTTCCAGAAGCTTTGTATCACATTCATTTTACTTCATTATTTTATTTCACAAGATCTGCATATACTTGCTCTGAAGTCTGAGCAATGTAATGAGTGGATAAATGATTGTTTAATATAAGACGGAGACAATTATCTAGATGCACAGTCCAGGCAGTGAATCGAAACTGATAACACTTAAATAACAAAGATACAAACACAAATGATCACAGTGATTTTTTTGTGTGTGTGTTTTTTTTTATATCCTTACTGTTTTTCAGGAGAAAACTTTGTATCACGCTTTGATTTTTAATTTCCTGTGGGCGAGGTGACCATCCTCAAAGCCAAATTTTAATTTTAGCAGATAGGAAACATCAGTGTGATCTCAGTTACAATAAATCGGATGCCCCACCAACATACCCTCACTATGTGATGCTGCTTGATTTGATCTATTTTTAAGTTAAATCTTGTCGACTCCAGCTTTGATATAATAGATAAATAAATAACTGCAGTGAAACCAACAGGCGCTGGCTGCAGCTTTTGCCAACCACTATACACTTCTCAGAAATGCCAAAAGCCTTTCGAGCAGAGCTAAAGGATAATGATTTCACCCATAATAGAACAAATATGATAAACATCAGTGTACAATCTGCTGCAATCATATCAAATGAACTGTTTGTCACAGAAAATCAGCCCATCAGAAATTGAGCCGTTACCTGGAATAATAGAATTGCAATGATTAGCCCTGCTTGTTCCTGGCTAATCCCAGTAGCCGAGGTTGATCCAAAATGCTGTTTTACTTTTCAGGGTAAAATTAAAGGCTAACTGTATTCCTATACTGAGTCTAAATTATGTACCCACTGACTCGGAGGAAAATCTGGCCCAGTCCCACAAGCGCAAAACTATAAAGGCCAAGGATAAATAACAGCTGACTGTGAACGAAAATGAAAACTAATGATCCCGCTTGGCTTCATTCAGACAGCCACTTTAATTCTTGGGAGCCTTGCTGCTGTGGTAGCACGTTCCCGGAAACATGTAGGTTTTGACAGTTCCTCAGTGACCTTCACCTGAGCTCAGAGACAGGGAATTATGGCCTGTTCAGGGCCCTCTGAAAGCAATATATTTACACTTCATAATGCCATTCATCACCACTGGCAAAGAGTATCAAGCATTAAAAATAACAAAAGCCTCGAGTTTAAAGACAACACCTACATTTTAATCCTGAACTTGAGTAGGCTTCAGTAGTCAAATGAAATGCTACTATTTCATTAGAAATATGGCAAACATTTTGAATTCACATGAAGAAAAAAATAGACAATGTATCTTGGGAAACAGTGTGAAATCAGTCATACACTTGGTGCATTCATTGTAAAACTGACATCAGAGTGCATCTATTCTCTTGCATGATGACAGTAATTGGTCAGATCGTAAATAGATGTGAAAAACATTAGCTCTCAGTTGCCAACAGTTACCTTGTCTTTTTGTTGAGACATGAGAAGCGAGAGGATGACACGGCTTTGCCTAATAAAAAATTATCTTTCCTCGTGTAGTTAAATTGTTGTGAGGGATTTCTCAAAAGCATGTACAGTACATAACACACTTATGGAGCTCAGAAAGAAACATGGACTATTCAGACACCAAAATTAATAACCACACATTGTAAGTGAAAGATCCTGTCATATTCCTTCAGGTGTCTATTTAACCAATACGGTAATCAGAATATTTGTATCACATTAATATTACAAGGCATCAGAACTTCTATCAAAGTGCCAAAGCTCATTTTCATTATTCATACGCAATGTATCCAATAAATTTGAGAACCACATCCTGAAACACAGAAGGGGTAATACATGCATCTGTTCATCAATCCATATTCTATCCCACTTTATCCAACTCAGCGAGGACTTGGTGGCTGTAGCCAATCCCAGCTGATTATGGGTGCAGGCAGAGTACACCCAGGTCACCAGTCTATCACAGGGCAAACACACACACACACATATAATAGCACACACTGCCAATTTAAAGTCACCTCTATTAACCTCCATTAACCAATCAACCTTTAATGCATGTCTAATATTTTTTAGGTGAACTGCCACAGAAAATATTCAGCAAAAACCAACACGAATACAAGTAGAACTTCCTACAGAAACACAGGCTTTAAAATCTGGACTGGAACGAGTGACATTCTCACTATGAGGCAAGTTACATCATTTTAGGGATTTTTTTGGGTCACAAACTAACACAGCGTATGTCTTCAACTAACAATGTGCTCCATGTGAATTCTCCACTGAACTGACTGCATTAGTTAATGTAAATAGAACGACAAGTCTCATGAAGAGGGCTGACTGCTAAAGCTTTTTGTGAAGGAAACTGTGAAATTATTTGCCCCGAGGGCTGTAACTTTCAAACTTTTTTGCCATCAAAATGAATAGTCATTGCAGCAATGTTAAGTCATTCTGTGTTTTTCTTTGTGTGGTTGCATCCAAGCACTTATTTGTGCTTTTAATATCCAGCTTAACATCCAACTTGAGGTCAACGTGGGTAATTTTAGAATCCACCAGTCCATTGCCAGTCCATCACATAGCCAACAGAGAGAGACAATAGCACGCAAAAATCTGTGGAAGGTGTCAGACTACGTGGAGAAACCACCATGCAATCAGAGGGATTACATGCAAATGGACAAAAACGCCCATGGACAAGGAATCAAACTGGCATATTCTCACGAGGGGGTTGGCATACTATGTACAAGGCCTGCACAGTACATCACAAATTCACCATTATTGCAGTGACATGCCGAAAATGCTTTATGGATTGACTGACCATTAAAATCCTTGAAAAAAATATTCCAGTCATGGCCAGTGTAAATTAGAGGCAAGAGTCAGAGCACCAATATTTGGAAGAAGAAATAAGAAATGATTAATCCCATCTATCGAGGCATTTGTAATTATCACAAAGGATATCATTATCACGACACTCAACATTACCTCATGTTCATGCAGCAATACTAACCACTCCATGGCAAATTATTTGGACACGTTTTCATGCTTGTTTAATGTGAAAGGTCTAAAGCCTAAAATAATGAAATGTAAAAATAAATAAATAAAATGAACTGTTTTCGGAGCAACATTGATTAAAACGTCTGCTCCTCTGCTCTCTAACAGCATTGATATCAAAAAGAATAGAGCTGCCACATTGATGCTGTTCTGAGGTGCAGCTCATCCGCAAGCCCAACAGGAATGCCCTGATAACTAGAAACTCAATGATACAGCTGCTATGGATCAAGTGTGGTCATGTAATCTCCCACTGTCTGTCTCTGAGGATGTGTAGCAAAGCACAGGTGATTTGAATCCACGGAACATAGAAAAAATGGTGAGACAGGAAATGAGGGCAAATGAATAACACCGAGGCAGATGAATTTACTCTGCCAAGGTGAAAAACATTTCTTTAGAAGAGCACCAGGGAAATATTCAATCTTGGAGCAGGTAGATTTTAAAGTTTAAATAATCATGTCACACTGCGGTGCTGTAGTTCCAGTAAATATTGACCGACCTTCTTTAATGCAAACTCAACACTTGAGTCAAAACTAATACTTGATAAATTAGCAAACTGAGTTATTCTTCTATTTAACAGCAAACAATATTTAAATAACACACATGTTGTTCTGTCATCAATCTAGTAACAATGGATCAATAATCTGAAACAATCAATTAAATAACTATAACTAACAGACTAACAAGACATAAATGTTACTTTAATTAATTGTTAATTTATAAATCCTCTGGGGGGGGCAACAGCTTTCTGATTCTCTGATTGAAAAGCAAGCAGTGCCTGGCTGGCTTTTTTCAGCCCCAGTTTCCCCAAACAAACTTGAGATAGAGCTGCCTCTGATCACTCATGCTGCCCTCATATTTATGAAACAATGTAAAAATGAAAACGGAAAGCTCAGCATCGCAGCCTGTAAGTCACCCAACACCGACTGTAAATGCAATTCTCAGTTACAAGAGGCACATGTCACTAAACATAAAGATTGAATGTAAATTGACAGACATGCTCGAAAATGATTTCAGCTTTGTATGTCGCTTAATATTAGCTTATAGTGTCTTCCTACCTGCTGAAACAGGTAGGAAGACACATCATTATAGTGTGCCCACACTATAATGATTGATGGCAGCACATTTGTCCCATTATAATTCCTCACACTTGTAATCTGAGCCACAGTGAAGTGCAGATACGGCATTTTACGTATAATTAAATGAGAGACATGAGCAATTTGCTCAACAAAGATGAGCTACTTAAAAACAAAGGTTAACGAGAAGCTGCTGCACCATGATATTAAAAAGTGCGCTCATCATTGCGTTGTGTGGCTTCCACCCTGCACGGTTCGCTCTGAGTGGAGGAGTGGGAGTGTAGAGTGGGGCGAGGGGTGGGGCTCTTCTTAATTATTTTTATAATGACAAACAAATAAAAGGCAAAGGTGTGTGTGTGTGTGTGTGTGTGTGTGTGTGTGTGTGTGTGTGTGTGTGTGTGTGTGTGTGTGTGTGTGTGTTTTAAAAAGTGTCTCACTAAAGAATAGCTCCATCCCTATGGACATGTTGGTCTTGAGCGTAATGACTCTCCATGTGGACCTCCTGAGACAAATTGCCACTGACCCCCATGGATTTTCCAGGGCACACTCTATTGGAAATGGACTATTCAATTTCCCACAGGGGGCCTTGCCATTTCCTCGCCATGCATCACTAAGACGGCATCTACTTTTTGGTTTGGTTGTTCCAAAAAAAAAAAAAAAAAAAACAACTCAGGGATTGATGCAATAAAAAATACAGTCCTGATTAAAATTGAATTCACTGTTGTAATTTATCGATCTGGTGCTGTACTTGTGTAATTAAACATATAGAGAGGGTCAATATCAGTGACAAATGGCTGGATCATGATTAAAATTTAAGATCTGTAATTTATATTGTGAATACATTTGGGTGTACTGTGCTGAATTCTGGAAAATAACATTCACACAAAGACAATTCAAAATGCTAAATATAATTTTCTGAATTAGTATCTGTAATGTAAAATTAGCATATCACTACAATTAATTTGCATAATAATTATTAAACTACTACTTATTACAGTTTTCAATAATCACTAATGGTTTTATATCTACAATATATCAAACTAGATAATATATTTCTAAGGCTTCCAAGAAGAAGAGATAGATACAATAAGTTATTTGGCTCCTCAAGTTGCATATTCAGCTGTGTTTCTATAGAATCTTTATCCATAGAAAAACTACCTTAGGTTGCTTTTATGAAGTTTCTTACTTTTAATTTAGAAATGTGGACATTTTAGATATATTCATCTGTTTGAGCCATGTATCTTTTATAAGCAAATTTTAGTTATTCAGTAAGCCATTTGATTAGAATATTTTATAAATATCGCCTGGAACTCTATTATACCATATTTAGAGGTTTTACCTTTTTGTCTTCCTTAAATCAATTTTAACCATTGTAGCTGCTTCAGAGTCTTTAGCATTATGACAGTTTAGTTTTCTTTCTGGGATTTTAGCTTTTTAGTCATTTCCCCAGTTCTTTTCAGAAAATGTTGTTTTAGCTATTTTAACTTTGTTAGATCATTTTAACCACAAGAATCCTTTTGAAAATGAGTGGTATGCAAATAAAAATAAAATGGGTCATGTGAGCTTCAGACAGGCACTCCAGAGAGGCTAAAGAACAACAAAGGCGCCTGAGCTGTAGGTCGAGATCTATGTATAGGCAGTAAATGTAATGTCTGGCCATTTGGCGTAGTAACTTATGTGCTTAGATTTGTTTTGTTTTTTTTTAAATCATTGAAATATGACCTTTGCTGGAAACACAACTTTAAGAACACTGCATGGTTGAACCATTCACTGCTAGACCAATACATTTTATATAGTTTTCTTATCTACTGTCTCAGTCAAGTACAACCTAAAATAGTTTGTGCTGGTTTAATTTTCTGGTTTAATTTAACCAGGGTACACGTCTTTGTTCTTAACGGCTGAATTGCACAGTAGGTTTTTTACCCGGATGATATTTTTATATGTTGATAGAGAATTTGGTAGCAATGACAAAGCAAATTATTTCCCAAGTCATAAATCACATTATTGGTGCTTAATTATCTGTTGTATATAAGACACCGACATAGATTTGGAGAAATGAGGTAATTATTGTTGGTGAAAAAGGTGGAGCTGTTGTTGACTGCAGTTGTGCAAATAATGATTAAATGTTTAAGAGAAATACTACAGTAAAAAAAATAAAATTACAAAATTAAAACAATCCTAAGAATATGGAGTAGACTGCTTCATACCCATGACCAATACATCAACGAACAGATGCAGATGAGACAGACTCCTTAAAACATCAACTACTGTTACACACATTAAAGTTCAGTGTGTTTTTGACTTGGATACGTTTCATTTGTAATTTCATTCATCTCATTGCATCTGTTTTTCTGTCCACAGGCGACGCATTTAACTGGAAAGCCACATTTAAAAGGACAATACCGCCCGTATTGAGAGTGTAAATAAATGTACAATGGAGTGCGACTGATTCCATACAAATTGGTCACAGTGGATCTATTTTCATCAACATGTCTGGAAGGAAGCACGATGCAGACTTAGAATGAAATGAAAGAAGATAAATAAACCCTTAAAGATGGCGGGGGGTAACAAGGTCTTTGAAGGTAGTGGAGCCACCAGCATGCACTCATAAATCACTAACGCAAAGCAGCACTACAGTGCCATACATCGCTCTATAAACATGCGCTTTGCACATTCTTTAAGATCTCATTTCACAATACCTACTGCAAGGATGAATGTGATTTCCAGCCCTATACAGTACATCATAACAACTTGGCGTCGCTCCAATGCCCAGTAAAAGGGCCATAATCCATGATCTAAAACCTCAACTGTAACTGAACAAACACACATGCAAAGGATGCATTTCACAGTCTACGGTTGAAGTATAGGTATCTACCTTTAATCTATTTTCTGCTACGATTCATCCCCTTCCATCTGTGGGCCAAGAAATGGAGTTTTTCATCACTGCAGTCTCTCACTAGCATCGACCAGCTTTATTGATCTGGAGCAGATCTCCTTCCACTCTACCTGGGGAGCCAGCTGAGCCTTGTTCATATTGATCCAGCCTTTTTATTCTACATTCTCACTCACCCTTTTCTTTAGGTAGGGTAAAAATTATATGCCTGTCATTTTCTTATAATAAATATTCTTTGGGGAAAAAAGGTTCTAGTGTTATCAATCCAAAATCTGCCATTACATTTTGTTAGCATTGATGATCCGCAAAAGACAAACAAGCTGTTAAAAGCCACCTCCAGCCTCACGTTGCTGACAGTTCAGTGATGTGAGGACACGTTACTGCTTATTTGATTGAGGATGCTGGTGATGAGGCCGAGACTTGTGCGAAGAGGAAAAACATGTCTATCAGAAAAGCAGGCAAGCAGGTCTGACGTGAGAAAATAAATGTTTGCTCCAAACAAAGAAAGCTAATTTTTTGCAGCAAGAAAACACTCATGTAACTTGAGGCAACAGTTTGAGTGTTTTATTCTTCTGTTCGTCGTTATACTTTCCCTTTGTGTCTATCATAATTGCATGCCTCTGTTTTATGATCCCACTTTATCAAGCATTCTTCTTTCCACATAGTACACCTCTTGCTTTTTCTGCCCATTTCCTTCTGCTCATTCTTTAAATGCTTCTCTCTGTCTGCTTTAAGTCCTTCACTCTGTCTCTGTGTCTCTTGTCTCCCCCTCAGGAGCAGAATCTGTGGTAATGTACTAATCTGTGGAGCCTTAGTGCAGGCTTGCCAATCTGCCATGTCAAGATACACAAATCTCACTCCAGGCAATTACAGGCCTCCCCCCCCCCCCCCCCTTTGTACAGCGAAGGAGTCTGCTTCTTCATCTCAGTTGCAGTGAAAACTGCTTCTGTGACCCATCAAGTGCAATTACCTTGGTTGTAACAAATGCTGATGGCCCAGGGTGTTATAGAATACAGGAAAACCAGCACAGGCATGAAACAAGTAAATTAGGATGTTATAAGTGTGGTTGAAACCTCCTTGGTATTGCTACACTCATGTATTAAGGTCCAACAAGAAAAAGAAATGACCAGTTTCTTATTGAATTGAGTTGATTCGAGTGTTGAGACATTGAAACAAACAATTTTAAGACATGTTAAAACAGCATGTTGTTTTTGTTTGTTTTTTTATGTGCTGTATTCCTTATAGATTTTGAATATCTGCGAGTCTTAGTAATAGTCATTGTTTATGATTTATGTGCAAATCTAATGACATGAAGGTATTAAGGCTTTGTTTAGACAGCCATTGGCTTCTCTCTTTATTATGTTCCTAACAAATTAGAATAATTCTGAGGTCGCAGGTTGATTATCATGAAAAGGCCAGATGAGATTTTAAAATGGGGACTTGTTTTACCCCTTCAGGCATCTGAATATTCATGACAAAAAAAAAAGAAAAAATTAGGAAGAAAGTAACTTCCAATTGTCTATGTTTGCACCCTGTGATGAGATGTGAGCCTAACAGCCTGTTGTGGAGTTTACAGGCCAATGAGATGCATATTCAACAAGATGCTAAACTATAGAGGAACAGACATATTGGGTTTTGTAGTTCTGTAATGATAAAATAAAGATAGTGAGATAATGAATGTTATTGTCTCCAGGCATACTATGAAAATGTATGTTGTATTTATAGCGGCTATCTGAACTGTGCAGCTCACATAAATGGAAACAAAGTTATGTGACAAAAATAGGTATCTTAACTGGGTTCAACTTCATCTCTTCGACATTATCAGTTGCTCATTAGTGCTGTTGGTTGTACCTACACTTTTCACTTTATTTATGTGAGCATATGGGTTGGGCATGTATTGGTCAATGGGATTTGTATTATAATGAGCCATATTTTCTGATCAGAGTCTTTACATTATGATGATGAGATAAGCCACTTGAGGTTTATTTTTTTAATTATTTGTTTTAATGAAATAACATTGATTTGAAGATCTGTGAATCTCAGCAGGATGTTTAAATGTAAAGATGCTCTGAGCTCCTTTTTACTCTCCTGATAGTTTTCGTGATAAAACTATGAGAGATGGTAAACTACTACCAGGGACTTATATATATTCCAGTCTATATTTAACATTGTGTAACAATGAGCGTAATCACATCTTTGTTCTATAAGCTGTTGTCAGGACTGAATTAAATGTGTTTATCACCTGCTCATGCAGTGTAATTATGATATCCTTACTAATTATTTATTGTGACAACAGTTTATTCATTTGACAATCCATCCCCCTCTTGCATTAATCACATTTTCACATTATTGTTTTGAGGAAACATGAGTACTCCCCCTTGAACTGCAACCTTATCGTGGTGGGGGAGTTTGAGCACCCGAATGACCCTCGGAGCTATGTTGCCGGGGGGCTTGCCCCCCCAGTAGGGTCTCCCAAGGCAAACAGGTCCGAGGCGACGGGTCAGACTAAAAGCAGTTCACAAGACCCCATGGACACACTCACGAGGAAAAAGGTGACGTCGCCCGGTTTGGCGCAGCCGGGGCCACACCCTGGAGCCAGGCCCGGGGTGGAGGCTCGCACGCGAGCGCCTGGCGGCCGCGTTCTTGCCCGCGGGACTCGGCCGGGCTCAGCCCGAAGGGACGACGCGGGCCCCTCTTCCTCATCCTCCTGTGGACCCACCACCCACAGAGGCTGCCGTAGGGGTCGGGTGCAATGTGGATTGGGTGGCAGTCGACGGCAGGGGCCTCGACGACCCGATCCCCGGACACGGACTCTGGCTTTTGGGACATGGAATGTGACCTCGCTGGGGGGGAAGGAGCCCGAGCTTGTGAGGGAGGTTGAGAGATACCGGCTAGATATAGTCGGGCTCACCTCCACTCACAGCTTGGACTCTGGAACCCAGCTCCTCGACAGGGGCTGGATACTCCACTTCTCTGGAGTTGCCCGCGGTGTAAGGCGGCGGGCTGGAGTGGGCTTGCTTATTGCCCCACAGCTCAGCCGCCATGTGTTGGAGTTCACCCCGGTGAACGAGAGGGTTGCGTCCCTACGCCTACAAGTAGGGGACAGGTCTCTGACTGTTGTTTCGGCCTATGCACCGAACAGCAGTTCAGAGTACCCAACCTTCTTGGAGTCCCTGGGAGGGGTGCTGGATAGTGCCCCAACTGGGGACTCCATTGTTCTCCTGGGGGACTTCAACGCCCACGTGGGCAATGACAGCGAGACTTGGAAGGGGGTGATTGGGAGGAACGGCCTCCCCGATCTGAACCCGAGTGGTGTTCTGTTATTGGACTTCTGTGCCAGTCACAGCTTGTCCATAACGAACACCATGTTCGAGCACAGGGGTGTCCATAAGTGCACATGGCACCAGGACACCCTAGGCCGGAGGTCAATGATAGACTTTGTGGTCGTGTCATCTGATCTCTGGCCGCGTGTCTTGGACACTCGGGTAAAGAGAGGGGCAGAGCTGTCAACTGATCACCACCTGGTGGTGAGTTGGATGCGCTGGACTGGGAGGAGGCCGGATAGACTCGGCAGGCCCAAACGTGTTGTGAGGGTCTGCTGGGAACATCTGGCCGAGCCTTCCGTCCGCGCAGCCTTCAACTCCCACCTCCGGGAGAGCTTCTCACAGATCCCGAGGGAGGTTGGAGACATTGAGTCCGAGTGGACCATGTTCTCAACTTCCATTGTCGAAGCTGCTGCTCGGAGCTGTGGCCGCAGGGTCTCTGGCGCCTGTCGTGGCGGCAATCCCCGAACCCGGTGGTGGACACCGGAAGTAAGGGATGCCGTCAAGCTGAAGAAGGAGTCCTACCGGGCACTGTTAGCTCATAGGACTCCCGAGGCAATCGACAGGTACCGGCAGGCCAAGCGAGCCGCAGCCCGGGCTGTGGTGGAGGCAAAAACTCGGGTCTGGGAGGAGTTCGGAGAGGCCATGGAGGAGGACTTTCGGTTGGCCTCGAGGAAATTCTGGCAAACCGTCCGGCGCCTCAGGCGGGGGAAGCAGTTCTCCACCAACACTGTTTACAGTGGAAGTGGGGAGCTGTTGACCTCAACTGGGGACATTGTCGGGCGGTGGAAGGAATACTTCGAGGACCTCCTCAATCCCACCACCACGTCTTCCATTGAGGAAGCAGAGACTGGGTTCTCAGAGGTGGACTCGTCCATTTCCCAAGCTGAAGTCACCGAGGTTGTTGTGAAGCTCCTCGGTGGCAAGGCACCGGGAGTGGATGAGATTCGCCCAGAGTTCCTTAAGTCTCTGGATGTGCAGGGACTGTCGTGGCTGACTCGTCTCTGCAACATCGCGTGGCGGGCGGGGACAGTACCTCTGGACTGGCAGACCGGGGTGGTGGTCCCTCTCTTTAAGAAGGGGGATCGGAGGGTGTGTTCCAACTACAGAGGGATCACACTCCTCAGCCTCCCCGGGAAAGTCTATTCCAGGGTACTGGAGAGGAGGGTCCGGCCGTTAGTCGAACCTCGGATCCAAGAGGAACAATGCGGTTTTCGTCCTGGTCGTGGAACACTGGACCAGCTCTATACCCTCCACCAGGTGCTTGAGGGTTCGTGGGAGTTCGCCCAACCAGTCCACATGTGTTTTGTGGATCTGGAGAAGGCGTTCGACCGCGTCCCCCGAGATGTCCTGTGGGGGGTGCTCCGGGAGTACGGAGTCCGGGGTCCCTTGTTGAGGGCTGTTCGGTCCTTGTATTCCCGGAGCAGGAGTCTGGTTCGCATTGCCGGCAGTAAGTCGGACCTGTTCCCAGTGCACGTTGGCCTCCGGCAGGGGTGTCCTTTGTCACCGGTTCTGTTCATCATATATATGGACAGAATTTCTAGGCACAGCCGGGGGCCAGAGGGGGTCCGGTTTGGGGACCACAGAATCTCATCTCTGCTATTTGCGGATGATGTGGTTCTGTTGGCCCCATCAAGCCTGGATCTCCAGCGTGCACTGACACGGTTCGCAGCCGAGTGTGAAGCAGCTGGGATGAGGATCAGCACCTCTAAATCCGAGGCCATGGTTCTCGACCGGAAAAAGGTGGCTTGCCCCCTCCAGGTCGGTGGAGTGCCCTTGTCCCAGGTGGAGGAGTTCAAGTATCTTGGGGTCTTGTTCACGAGTGGGGGAAAGATGGAGCGTGAGATCGACAGGCGGATCGGTGCAGCGTCTGCAGTCATGCGGACGTTGTATCGGTCCGTCGTGGTGAAGAAGGAGCTGAGCCAAAAAGCGAAGCTCTCGATTTACCGGTCGATCTTCGTTCCTACCCTCACCTATGGTCATGAACTATGGGTCATGACCGAAAGAACGAGATCTCGGATACAAGCGGCTGAAATGAGCTTCCTCCGTAGGGTGGCTGGGCGTACCCTTAGAGATAGGGTGAGGAGCTCAGTCACCAGGGAGGAGCTCGGAGTAGAGCCGCTGCTCCTCCACATCGAGAGGAGCCAGCTGAGGTGGCTCGGGCATCTATTTCGGATGCCCCCCGGACGCCTCCCGAGGGAGGTGTTTCGGGCATGTCCCTCCGGTAGGAGGCCTCGGGGCAGACCCAGGACACGCTGGAGGGACTATGTCTCTCGGCTGGCCTGGGAACGCCTTGGGGTGCCACCGGAGGAGCTGGAGGAAGTGTCTGGGGCGAGGGAAGTCTGGGCAACTCTGCTCAGACTGCTGCCTCCGCGACCCGGCCCCGGATAAAGCGGTAGCCAATGGATGGATGGATGGATGGATGGAAACATGAGTAATTATATGCGAGAGATTTGTTTTGACAGATTTTTTCAGTGTCATTCTCTTGACTCAATGCCCATCCAAGCAGCCACACCATCTTTCCTGCAACAGTTTAATTCTTTGTGAAAGGCACCATGTTGCGTCCTTACAGCTAATCCTCGTAATACAAATTTAACATCAGTATTACCTGGTTTTGTTATAACTGTCTACAATGATTAAAAAAAGAAATTCATATTGAACAATCTTTGCCCAATGTATTGACTGTTGTGATAAAAGAGGTGTTTGTTATTGAAGGAAGTCAAACAAATATTAGCTTAAAACAGAAATGCAACAACATGAAAAATATAGATTTGACGTAAAACATGAACAGAATGAATGACATGGAAATAATTGTTGTTCTTGTTACTTTCGATGTATAATTGCAAGAGCAGTTTGACTACACCAGAAACATGTTACACCAAAATAAAGAAACACATATTAAAGCTGTCACCTCTTACTGATGAGTAAAGTATTTAATTCTACACTCATAATCAGTCTCACACCAAGCACTACATTTAAGGGAAATACTGGATTTGCTGTATTCAAATCCAAAATATGTAGAAACTGTTATTATGGTATTGCACTTTATTTGCAATACATTAGAACATGTATTTAATTATTCAATGTATTCAATGTGATGTATTGCTATTTTGCAAAATAATTACATAATCTACTTTAATCACAGACTATAGCCTACTCTGTTTATCTTTCACTTCACAGGTTCTCCCTTTCGGAGTCACCCAACATTAATCTTCCCATGTCTTTGTATTGATTTGTATGCCACATTAGATTCTGTCAGGCTCTTAGATAGCCATACCATCCAGGATATCTTGCTGAGATTTAGACAAATTATGTCATCTTCTCAAAGGGATATTTAACATTGTCAAAGTGCTTATTGCCACTTATTGTAGGGGGTTATTGTCTCTCAGTGTGGCTCCAGGGGAAGTATAAATCAGTACATTCAGTAAAAAACAGCTTAGTCTTTTGCCCTTCTAAAGGGAATCCGTTTCTTAATGAGGCACATACATGAATATAGTATTGTCCATTGAGGTCGGTAACCTATTCAATAATCTGCTTGCACACTTCCGCCTACATTTTTGAGTTAAAGCTGAGTAACTAATACAGAGGGAGTCAGCAGAGCTGAAAGTATTTCACTGACAGGCTTCATATGAAGCTACAAAGGCAACATCTGTTGTTGATTTGACACACACCACATGGTATCATGCTATTTGTCAGATAAAGAAGGCAGAAAACTCTTGACAAGTTACATTATGACAGCTCTCCATGGTATTTAGACATACGTGTTGCTCTTTCATTGCAAAGCTGCTATAGATTTTGAAAAGGAATCATAGCCATCACTAGAAATTACAAGAAGTGAACGCATCTGCTTTCTTTTTTTCTCCCCATGATTCCAACATCATATGGAGACACTAAAGTACACTATTATATATATATATATATATATATATATATATATATATATATATATATATATATATATATATATATAAGATACACATACCCACTGTACCGTGTAGGAGCCAAACCAAAATACTCCAAGCAATCAAAATGACTCTGGCACTGCATCTGCTGCTCCTCCTTATACTGCCAAGACCAATAAGCCAGTAAAGCACCCAGTGATTACTCATTAAACAAGAATAATAATTTAAATGAAGTTCACCGTTTTAAAATCCAGGTGGCTGAATATGAAATCTAATTGACAGGAATGTTTCACTTGAGTTCATTTTTGTTTTTATTTCAGATTTTTAAGATGGCTTTGCAAATATTTCCCGTCATAACTTTTTTTTCAAACCAAGTTTTCAAACTAGCAACGTTTAAGTTGTTTTAGTTGAATTTTGGAGCTTAACTATCTGGCCTGAAGACCGTCATGAAGGGGTGGAAGAGCTTTTGTTGTTGTTGTTGACTATTTTGCCTCCAGTCAAACTCTGAGCATGGTGTGAAAGCATTTGCTGCAGGGTGCACATCAACCGCCTCATATTCAGAATTGGGCTAAAAATACTCATGTAGCCCAGTGAGATATGAATTGTGGATGGTTCACTGAGTATATCACATAAAATCAAACAAGGTGAAATTACAACAAACGCAGCCAAACTGGAGCCAAACCAACATTCATTGAGTCATTGATATTATGTCCGATAAGCAAACACAACATCAATCACTTAGCATTGTAAAAATAAAAAATAAAAACATAGTGTAGAATATATTAAAGAGCACTCGACCTCAAATAAAATAGGATGCGACAGTTCAGAAAGGGAAACTATGGTTTGATGAACTTCCCAAAGTAGCTACTAAAGGAGACTTTTTTAAGTTCAGCCGCTATGGAAGCTCCACCCATTACTGTGGCATCTTCATACCAGAGGAAAAGCTTGAGCATGTCAATGTAAACATGGAAGTGAAGTGAAGATTTTAACAAGTTGAATTTTAGTCTGCCCTAAATACAATTTTAGTCTGCCCTAAATACAATTCCTGTTTCTGCCTAACAGGTGCAAATACAATGCAAGGATTTTAAATGGGATGCTAAAGTTTCTAAATTTAGTTAATAGGCTATTCACAAGTGAAAAAATTAAGGACATTTTGAACATTTATCCCAAACATTGAAGGTATCCCCTGCAGAGCTAAATGCTATTGAGGCTATTCAAGTTAAATTGTTTGGTTCTATATCTCTTCAGGTATAACTCAGTGGAATTAATAATAATTGTTTGATGACACATTCATTTCCAGATGGAGTATTTCACTGAGTAAGGCAAAGACCAAATTGTTATTTTATTTAATATGTACGCATTTGCAAAATGCAGCTAAAAATTATTTAAGCATTTGTAGTACAAGCAAAAATATGGACAGCGGTTTAGACATGAACAATTAATGATCACAAGTGATTAAAAGGCTGAGATCAAATCAAAAGTAAGAACAGAAGATTGCAATTAAATCAGTAGGCTTAGTGTTACAAACAATGACACATCCTAAACTTATCCTTAAAACTGCTTAAAAGAATGTGTTCCTCTAACGCTTATCCGGTATGAGATATCCCGAAGTGGGCAAATTAGCATGAACATTATGTAAATCATGTGCCTTAGCAGCAGCATGAGTTCAAATGAACATGATTTCATATGTAATTTTTTTTGTGGTACTCTCTGACAACATCACAAATACCAACTTTTGAATAGACAGTGCTTATCCAAACAGTTCAGTCCCATGAAGAATAAATGCCAAGGAGCAATGAAGCAGCACTTGATTAAAACACCTTGTGTTGTTTTTTCCTTAATTTGCTACTGATCTGTAAAGCTAATGTTTAGTTGTTGTTGTTGTTTTTTTTTTAAATATACACTGTGTTATTCACACTGTGTGCATTGAAGTATTAAGTGTTGGAACTCTTCAATTTAATGTTTTATTATAAAACTTGTGGTTACAGAGATTGTCAAACTGTGCATAATGTTGGTGTGTGAAGCATCTCGCTGTGCTTTTGTTGAAATAAATGGGTGACACATGCTGTACTTCGAGTGAAGCTTGTTCTTTGTTATTCACCAACCTAAACCAGCTTCTATAGCACTTACTCACTGAGCTGGACTGGATTAAACACCACCCGTTACCATGTTTTAAAAGAACAAGCACAGACACCAGTTTAGTTCATTTGTATATTTTTTCAATAGTGGACCATGTACAAATAACATACATTTTAAAGAAAAGATGCTTTGTACCAGATTTAGCTGTGGCTAGTTTCAAATTACAGTCCCCTTACAAGATTTTTTTTTTTTTTCAGGGCCAGATGTATTGGAGTCGATCAGCCACGAGAACGGAATCAAGGTGATTTTATGTCAATTCTCATTTGTCTTGATATAGCTGTTTTTCATCTATTTATGTGCAATAAACCCAAACTGTTTGCTGACGTTGATTAGATCGTTGGAGACAATACAGCATTAACAAACACAAAAAATTGTTCCGCATGACAACTGTATAGATATTTACTGTTAACACCCACAAATAACAGCCAAGTTTTACATGAGGACATGACTAATATTCACACCCTCCTAACTCCTACTGCGGCTGTGAAATTGTCACGTTTAATAATTTGAATTTGAATTCTTTATCAGCTCATGCATAGCAAGCACAAAGCGACTCAAAGTAACCCAAGACATCCGTCATCTTTAATAATCTGTGACATTTTAAACACTCTAGTGTGTCAGCTATCTGTGATGTGAAATCGGAAAGTCCGGATAGTGCATTTTAAGCATCCATTCAAATTGACTCTCAAAGCACACCATGTACAAACAAGTAGCAAAGGGATTCGCCTGTCCACTTTGCCAAAATCCCTGGGAAAGTGCACTGAATGAAAAAAAGGGACAATTTCCATATTTAGAAAGTGAAAGCAATTACATTAGGAAGTACACTAATTTAGAGAAAGCCCAGTTGTACCTGTAAGCCTGTCTGCACAGCCTGCAGCCCCTGTTAAGCTGCACATGGCAGTTTATTGTGATGACAGCAATTAAATACCCTCGTGATTTGTGTGCCAGTGGTATTATGACTTATCCAACTGTATGGCCTGTTCTCTAGAGCAGGATGGAAACAAGGCTTTAGAAATGCAGTGTCAGTTCAGCAGCAGAAAGCAGCACAAACACACAGGAAGTCCCCTACAGACTCACCATGACACCGAGGATGAGCTGAACAAGTGGTTAACGTGACACACGAGGAGCCTGCCCAGGGATCACTAACATAAATACACATTATTCTCACAAGCTAAAAGCTGACAATGAGTGCAAGCACTGTCCTCTCTGCTGGTTTGAATACTCATGTGGGGATATATATTTGAACCGTAGTACATAACTGAACTGACTGGGTTTCACGCTGTACCACACGTGGGACAACTGACCATGGCCCAAATTAGAAGCAGTGTACCATGTATGGCAGATTTGTGCTTCATCAGCATTATCTCAATCTATCCCTGTGGCTTTCCTTATGTCACATCCAAGCTGCGGGTTTGCTACAGTACACTGTTGATGGAGGCTTTCAGGGTAGGGTGAATATACTAGTCTCAGACTGTTTCACATTGATGTAAGACTTTAAGTAATTCAACAACACACATTTAATCCAGAGCGGAGAACCACTGCAACCAATATATGCATATATGATTTCATGTTTTAAACAATTGGAGAGCACAATTGTTATTATGCATTATTTAATAAAAACACTAACTTTGACATCATTGTTTTAGAGACAAATGGTCCATTAGACAAGGATTTCAACATATGCTGATGACTGCAAACAATTAAAACTTTACAGTGCTATTGCAAAAGCAGCATGCCATTTTATTTATCAAATTAAATGAGTAAGGCAATGGAAATGACACTTACCTTGGAAGAAGGATAAATCATTTCTGCATTTTACACTGGCCAATATCGTGTGTGTGTGTGTGTGTGTGTGTGTGTGTGTGTGTGTGTGTGTGTGTGTGTGTGTGTGTGTGTGTGTGTGTGTGTGTGTGTGTGTGTGTGTGTGTGTGTGTGTGTGTGTGTGTGTGTGTGTGTGTGTGCGTGTGTGTGATTCAGGAAACTAATATCAGCTTTCGGCAACTGGCAGCAGAATAAATATTACGACGTAATAGAAAAAAAAAACACAGTAACAACTTCTCTGCAACCTCAGTTCAGTTTGAAGGCTTACCTGTTCAGTTGATGCTTCACAAGCACATGACATAAGATATCATTTAACATAGCACATTGTTTACCTTTGTCTGTACATGAATGAAAATAATAATATACTTAAAATTTTGTCTAGAAAAATTTGGCAAGACTAATTGACACATTAATTCTAAAAGAAAGTGTAAAGCAAGATCAAGGGAAATATGTATGTGTACAAAAAGGAATGCTTGAATGTCACTGTGTTCATTATCATTTCATAATTCAATACGATCAAATATAATTATTCACAGAAATTGACATTCAAGTATATCACATTATTATAAGCTAACAAGAACTCACTAAATGTTGTTTAACTTCAGTAACCAACTACAAAAAAAAGTAAAATAAATCAAATTTTACCTTGAATGCTCAGTAGGGACCTTACAAGCCAAGTTTCCCCTCTCTGCCCTGAGGAGGAGAGTCAAATGGGAAACATGAGAAGTCGACTTACCCCAAAGAGAGACGAGATGAGGATCACAGCCAGGATGGGAGGCCCACAACACTATGATCAAGCCTCACGCGCAACCCCAAAACCCATGGTTTGAACAAAAATATAAATCAAAGTGTAGTTACCCCTGGGTGGTGGAGGAGGTGGAGGTGGTGGTGGTGGTGGTGGTAGTGGTGTACTGGAACTAGGACAGCAACTATTGTGTTCATATGCCCATGTGAGTCTCTTATGAATCTCATGCATTGAGCAGAAAAGACACAGGTGACACAGCTTCAACTTGTGAGTGCAAAGCGAAAGCAGCACCTACCTTCCAAAAGCTTTCAGTAACAGTTGAAAACGCATTCAAACAAAATGCCAATGACCCTACCCATACATCATTAAGCATGAGTATATAATGACACAAACACTGCTGTCATAGTTTGATGAGTTCAGATAATTAAAAGGGCTGTACCTTTACTTTTACCTATGAGATTTGATGAAATGTTCCATGAAGAAAGCAGATTCCAGACAGAAAAGGGAGAACAGAAGGAGAGGAGACACAAATAAGTGCCATGGTCAAGTAGGAAAGAGACAGAGGGAAAAAAAGGCTTGATGACTACAAATATGTGCAAATACTGGAGTTGAAATGTGTTATTGCAATGAAAGTAGTAAAAGAAGAGTTTTACTCCATGTCTCCATGGTATTTTACTTTGCTGCATGATAATGATATGCAGTACAGCACAAATGGAGAAATGAAGATCGCACGGCCAGTACATCTGTGCAGCACTTGCAACATGCATTACAGATGTCGGGACTGGTGAGGATTATTTTAAAAATTCAGTAAGCTGTTAGCCAACGCAATGCACAGTGCTCAAATAATGTTAATGCAAGCGTCCCTTTGTTTGAACCGCATCACCGGTAAACAGAAGAATGTACAGTAAATGTGAATAATTAAAAAGAAGGGGGGCATGTGTGTAGCAGAACAGGGAGCGAAAAGCCAAATGAGCTTGGAAAAAAAAGGGTCATGAAGAAGAAATATCCCGGCCAGAACATAAAAATCAACCAGGTCATTCAAAATAAGTGAACTGACAGCCCATATCTGAAGCTTCAAGCCTGAGCGTTGCAAAGAAATTTGAGGCAAACACATTTCTGAGCACAATGGGAGCAGGAGGGACAATGGAGGGATGACAGGAAGAAGGAAAGGAACTCATACCTTGGTCGCCCATCATCAGGTGTGCCAGACCTTGAAGGAAAACAAGAGCACAGTCAGCCGAGAACAAGGGATCATGGGAAGCTGTGTGACAGACATGCAGGCATCTCTTTCCCAGTAGATGTCTGTGTTACTCAAGGAGGGTTGGGATTCAGGGCGGAAAGTGGGACAGGGAGCAGAGGGTACACAAACAGGGTTAGCAAGATGAGCATTTTGTCAACCAGTGCAGGTTGCAATGCATCATCTGCCACTTACTCGACACCATTCAGAAATAAGATCAGCTCGACCTTTTCTCTGGGATAATCATTCCACCTACCACACGTAATGAGTAATCCCGGTATGCAAATATAGACTATGTTGGCATCCACGTGATAGCTCAGCTATTGTTGTATGGGATGAAAAGAAGAGGAAGATCCTCTGGTAATACATTACCTTCGTCACAGATATTATATGAGATAGGCAACACATCTAATATGGTGCAGTGCATCTATGACACAAAACTACCATGTAAATTAGTAATTTTATGCAGTTATTATATACTTCAAACATATAATTTCAACAAGTGTTGCACGAATCATGAAATCATACAACAAACTGAGCAGAAAAGCTCTTGCCTTGTTTCAAGTTTGTGATTCTATACTTTGTGATGATATTCTTACCAAGGAAGACATCACATATTAAAACAAAATTGCGAACACTTTCCATTGACAAAATCAGTGTAAGGTCCATTTATAACAGTGAAATTGACTGAGCAGTGAGATAAGCCAAAACTCTGCATCCAATGAATCCAAAATCAATGTATTTACTGATATTCCTTTTTTTTTTTACTCATAATTCATGAAACCAAACTTGGATAATCATGTGATTCTTGCTTGTTCTTGCTAAATGTTATCACTATTTCAAAATTATCGAGCAGATCGGTATTACAAACCTCAAGACAATTATTCCCAAAATATACACATCAACCATATAATACTTTAAATTTAGTATAACCATAACCAGTGTGCAGCTTTTGGATGCAAAAATAATAACAACTTTCAACTTCCAAAGGTCCCTTAAAGGAATTGAATGCTTTTTGGCTTCTGAAACATGAATTGAAAAACACCCAGAACTTACCAGTCCGGTAAAATCAACAACAACAGCATTAAAAAATGGTCAAGTATTTGAAAAAAACGACATTGTCATTGTCATGACAATGTGTGTTCATAAAAAAAAGATCACTGGCAATTCAAAACCAGTGATTAAAACACCCACCTTCAGTTTGGTTGTCTTCTGGAAGCACAAACAGGCAAAGAGAAAGAGAGGGAGATATTCATTAAGCAGCATGCAGACTGGTACTGGCCATTGCATGTCGTAACCATGCAAGGCATTAAACATCTCATGCAAGTGACCTATCCTAACCCCCTGTGGAAACAAGGCTGATTTGTGCAGCAGCCTTCATTTTGCTGACCCCCCAATTTAGTTATTTTTCCTCAGTCACACACTGACCTGGAATACAGGACAGAGCTGAGAAAGAATGAGCCCTTCTAAATATCTGAAATAAGCTTGACGAGTTAGATAGTTTGAAGCCAGTCTTTGTTAGCGGCAGATGAAACTGGCATCACAGTTAGATGATTTAAGAACCAGTATTGATTAGAGGCAGAACATGACAAGGGGATAAAAAGCACAACATCTTGAGGCCTGGGGCTGGTTTGCGCTGCTCTGTTAGCCTCATTACATTTTTTTCAATTTAATTTATTTATCTATTTTCCAAACGTGATGAAGAAACTTTTAGAAGCAACATATATATTACTTTAAGGAACTTAATAGAATCTATGCACAGCGTTGTTTTTTACTTGAATAAAAAGCTGCTCTGTGTGATGAAATGCATTGCAAGAGAAAATTACGTAAATAAATAGAGCTGGCTGGGATAAAGCCCATCCTCTAAGGTTTCAGAGTGAGCAGTGAGGTCTTGTGTTGCATGAAATATATTCAAGTGATTTATTCAAGGTAACAAAAGAATGACCAGTGAGCACTGGTTGGAAATGCAAAAGGAGACTGCCTCCAAAATGGCGTGCCTTCAACATAAAATTTGGCCATTGACGTGACTTTAGGGGAGGTGATTAAACGGCCATGTGAAATCTGTTAGTCTTTTCATGGAGACAAAGAGGAAAGAAGTGCATGTGGGTGAAGTAAAAGCAAACAGGTAAGGTGTAAATCATGCCACCAGTGAGAAAATCAACTGGATTGATAAAGTGAACACAAAGTCACAGAACATGCAAAAAATAATCAAGTGGGGAAGGTAAAGGGACAATACACTGCCTACGAAAGGGGGGGAAATATAGTCAGTTATCAGTTCCGCCCATTATTGAATGCTTATGATTGCATTTCTCTAACAGTTGACATCAAACACAAATAGTCTGAACTGGAAAAAGAAAAAAAAAGAAGAAAAAAAAAAGCAGGAGAAAAAAAACCCCAGATTATATAATTTTCATCACTAATGGTATAAAATCATGAACAAGGTAGCATGCAATGTCCAACTGATATCCACATTAACAAAGATGGCCTGCTAGGATCCAGTTACAGCAACCATGCAATCAGAAGGGTATAGAAGCTCAGTATCCACTGCAAAATAAACTCCTACCTCTTTAAATTGCTTTCTCGCCACGAATTTATGCGTTGTTTTTTGACCCAAAACTTACCATCATCTCTGGTTGCCCTTCCGAATCAAGACACCATGCACAATATCAATTTGAATCATCACTTTGTGAACAAATCATAAGACAATTAAACATTTCACCATGTTTGGTCAACATAAGAATCGTACATTTTGTCAAATTTTGTGACATTTAATTTTTGCTTCCAAAACAATTTCTAATGGCAGTTTGAATGAGATTTGAATCCATATTGTAAAACACAGCAGTGTCTCATTTATCCATGTCTTCAGGATCGAACATTAGCACGTACACACAAATGGTATATGTGCATGTGAATTAGATTGATTGGGTCCACTCGGTTTAGATTTGAATGAGATGTGTGCACATGTGGATTGTATTTTCAGTCTGGAAGCAATACGAATATTTAGATGAATAAGCTTCTGCTGTCAAAAAATATACACAACGATGCACTTTGTTCACAAAAGGTTGAGCTTGATGATGAGAAGCACACTGCTGAAAAAGCATTCTGACATGGCAAGCATGAAGCTGGCAGTCGCAAAGAGAAAAATGACCACATGAGAAAAGAGAAAGAAACGGGAACATTTGCTGATGTCAAGACCCCAAACACTGATGTAGACCGATTCATTCTACTAATTAACTCACTTCACTGTAGTGATAGTGATTGAAATCCCCACTGTACTAAATTTTAATTCAGAGTGACCTGTGAAGTACTATTTTAAAAAGTTTGTTTAGGGTGTGTGTAAGGTTATTATGCAATTAACACTGTATTATTGTTTTTTCCCTTCCTCTAATCATTGGTGATCAAAACCAATTTAAAACTGATTTATAAGAACAATCATTATTCATGCAGCTTGAGAAGCATGCAGTATCAAATTTCCCTTTTATTAAAGCTGATCTGACCGCTTTACCCTCACATGGCGTAAAACCTCAAAGGGAGGAGAGAACGACAAAAAACTGGAGCGACACATTTCTAATTGTGATACATTGACACACAGAAATCTCGCTGTTCCCTGAATGTAATTTGATGAAGGATTAAAGTACAACCATTTATGCAGATTGTGTCCAGCAGTGGATGCAAATCATGAATCAAAATTTAAGAAATCTTTGGCGCTAAATGAGGTTTTATCTCGGATGTGTTCACAAGAAAAGAAGCTTTCCTTTAACAGCTGCATCACCTGACAGCAACCATTAACCCCCCCCCCCAGCTCCGCGACACACACACACACGCACACACACAAATAAACACACAAACAACCACACATGCACACTTTCTTTCACAAATGTACCCAGCTGGTTACATTCTAATCCAGAGACGTAAATCCATTTAATCCCCTTGACAAAGTGATCCCAGTGCTATTGTGCTGGTAACACTACACCAAAATGCACTCAACTGCCTATCAGACGATCTGCGTCTCTGATGGTCTTATGCTGTTGATCATGCACATGGTGACTTGCTCATGGAAAATAATTGCATTGCAATGCAAGCTGATGCCTCACGAAATGAAACATCTGGTGTGAGACAGGCAAAATAGTCATAATAATGACAATCCTTTTAAAGAAGGGAAAGGCTAGAGTAAATCTATAAACCAATTCTATCGTGATTCCTGCTCACATAATTCTGACACTTGAACACAGTCTGGACACTTCAACTGTAAACTCTCGACTGTGGTAACCGATTGAAGCCAAAGTGACAGACCACAGAAAGAAAGAAAAAAAAAAGACTGGCTGTGCTCAGTCCACTATTACGCAATGCACAGGCAACCATCAGCCAGCTGGACAAAATGTCATTCAGACACACATCGGTCCTCCAGTGTGTCTGAATGCAGTTGGCTAAAGAGACACGGCAAAGAGCACGGGGGGGAATCTGTGTGACGTTACATTTCACATAAATGAACATGTGTCACATTCACTAGACACAACATCCTGCACTAGATATAATTCATTTTTCTCTGCCATTTGACAATTTTCAGAGTTACTGTCTGTCCGAATCAACCTTTTGTTTTTATACTCCTAATGTCAAGGGCAGATACAGCTTTATGTGATTGTATCATGTTTCATGGCCTCCCTTCTGCTTTTACCGGCTCATCATTCACTATTTGTAAAACTACCCACCTATCTGCACACACAAAACCTTCCCCTGCGTGTCACAATGTTATACTGTCCTGGCCTGTGTTTCTGTCTGTTACAACCGCACCCTTTATAAGAAAATTATTTGCTGCAAATAAATCTAAAGCACCACTTTAGAATTTAAGAAAAAAATATGTCCTGAAATCTCTGTGCATCTATATTTCATGGAGACATTATTTATGGAACACGGTTTTGTTGCAACTGGTCAGTTTGGGATGTGACATTGTTGTTTAAATCAGGACAGAATGTAAAACATTATCAGTGTAATTAAACACCTTTCCAAGCAAAATAATGTCCAATATTATGAATTATTAAACAAGGTGCACTTGCGTAACCAAAGCACTTCAAATCCATTTTACATCGTAGCAAAGTGAAGTCATTTTTTCAGGCAGAATTGCTTTGAGAAAGTAGGTCAGCTGCACAGTTTCATTGTGCAAAACCTGAAACTTAGAGTCTCATTGCTAAAAATTTCATGTGCATATTTGGACACCCCCTTCAGCGGTGCCACACAGAACTTGCAAGCTGACAGCTTTAAATGGCCAAAGGACATGGCTGCTTGAAAACATTTCACAGAGTCCGTAATGTGACATTAACAAAGTGCAAATGTGTTTCTCCAACTGACTGCTCAATCAACAAGAAGATGGAGAATTAAAGCGCTGGGAAATCATTCACTGCCGGTGAAGGAGGCTGTGTTTTATGACGATCTAATTTGAGCACTATGAAGAGCAGTGACCTCTGATAAGCAAGCAGGGCATTTGATTTATGGTATTCAAGTTGAAAACATGATAAAGCATCCAAGAACCTCTTTGGAGGCCCTGCTGACATCTCAGTGAAACCACTCAGGTCTGAGAAAATACACCGTGTAGACATCCCACCTAAAAGCCCCCCGGTCTAAATTCTACATGTGCAATCCAGGCTTTCTTTTAACAAGTTAATAAAGCGTGAAATCAAAGTGGCACTGATGCACTTTATGCCTTCAGACTTCTCAATATTCCAAGAAAAACTGACAAAACGTTTTCTTTTTTTTTTTTACATGCAGAGTAATGCTGCACATGACAAGTCAATTGAATGTGCAAAATTAGTTAAATGGCTCAGTGCATTTCCTATACAAATCGTAAAATACTGCATCGTAAATGCGTCTTAACTTGTGATTAATCAAGGGGAACTGGTGTCATTACGATGTGTTAACAAACAAGAACAGAAGATTCACTGGAAGCCCTTTGCACAGTTGAAGATTGGAGGAATTGTAGCAGGAAGGCTGCTCTGAAATCCCTTGTCACACAAGCACTTTAGGGGAAAATGTAAAAGCCTTGCAGAAAAGGTCAAAGCTACCAGAGGATCGATTTGTTGTTAAATTACGATTTGGGCTGAATCAAGAGTAATGACTGTAAGCGAGGGCTCATCCTTTAGTATCACAGCCTAAAACAAATGCATCTTTCTACTGGAGGAGTGTGAGTGGCATTACACAACTTGCCATCTCCTCCATTATCCTCGTCAAGCAGCAGTGAAACAGTGCAGAGAGGAAACGAGGTCGAGCAGCCGGCCACTGTGATGGAACCTGATAACTCCCAAAGCTCTGGATATTTCTACTCCAGCTAATTCGTATCACCGCAGCTGAGCTGGTCAGCAGTGTCACATATCCACTTTCAAGACAATACCCCTTTTTTTTAAGTGCAAAATCATTCCAAAGACTTTTCCAGCAAAATGATTCCGTGTACTATATTATGTCTGAACACTATTTACATGAACTTTAGGGTTTCATTTAAATATAAATAAAACTGTAAACTTTAGCGTTGAGCAGAGAGAGCAAAAGCTGCTATATCATTGAGGAAAACAATCTTATCTTCCAACTCTGAGAAGTAAATTTCCTAATTGTCAGCTATTTAAGGTGATTAATAAAATGTCACACACGCACTGATAATAGAAAGTATATTTTCATTTTCACTAATTAAAGAAGCTTGATTAATTGTGAGTTAATTAATTTCATTATGCAGCTAAGATGAGCTTCTTGGAACCGATGGCGTGCAGACAATATAGCATGAGCCACATAGAGACGCAAACCCAACAGAGAGGATTGTGGGAACAGATGTGTCGAAGACCTCTCCATTCTTTTACATCTTGCAGGTTGAAATGATCCAACGGGATAATCATAGCAGCTTATATAGAAGTTCTAATAACCTTAATCCCTGGATTGAGGATTTCTAGGATAGTATTACAGATGTGGAGTCAATCTTTTTTTTTTTTTGTGATGCAGCAGTCTTAGGTCCACCAGTGGAATGGGAAAATCAATGTAAACTGCAAGTTTGGAAGTTTCAATTATTGTAGAGGAGCTCAAAGCTTCAGGTTGAAGAAATAAGTGTTAATGTTCACAAAGCACCTTTTCTGGCTAAATATGCACAGCAGTCACTTAAGGAAACTCGTTCAGACTGCCCTCACTGCTGACGTGTGACAAATCCCCTTTAGAAAAGTGGCTTTTCTGCTAAAGTAAACTAATATTGATGATAAAGTACGCTGAGCACTTACAGCTAAGCTGACATTAGACTGCATAGGATTTTACTATATACGACAAAAACATAGAAAGAAAGTTAGAGAAAATTATGCTCATAGCCCAAATGTATCCTTTAAACAGCTATTTACTGGATTCACAAATCATATAGCTTCTTTCACATATTTCTCCACGAGTTGAACAATTGAAGGTAAACTGTTACTGAACTGTGGTCGAGGTCCTCTCAACAAACTTGCAAAAAGCTGCTTCTGAAATCTAACTCGTCATTACCAGGACAGCTTGTTTTTAAAAAATATTTCAGCCGACTTTCATGAATGATGATACCCAAGCAGCAGCATCAAAGGTAGCTTGTGTTCAAAGTGAAAATATCAACTAGAGGCTGGAATTATGAGTTTTGCCTCAGAAGAGCATCATTCTGAGCTCAACCCGTATAGATTACATAGAAAACGTACAGTGATAATCCAAAATAACGTTAATTTAGTTATGCTATACCTGTGACATGTATTTTTTTTAAAGAATTGAATCGAATAGGATTCAATCAATGAATTATGACATGAGCTTTCATATGCCAACTTAACACACTCCAATGAGACACACTGTATGACTCAGTGCAGTGTGTGTGTGTGTGTGTGTGTGTGTGTGTGTGTGTGTGTGTGTGTGTGTGTGTGTGTGTGTGTGTGTGTGTGTGTGTGAGTGAGAGACATGGTCATGGATTTTGCGATGTGTTTATTTGTGCTGTGGGACGAATCCCGTTAAAGGAAGAGTTTGGTGTCAAAGAATTTCACAAACACCCTTTGACAGTCAGGAGCCAATGTATTTAAACAACGCAGAAATCCTGCGGGAAAATCCCTCTAATCTTTTGATCCCAATATCTGTCTTTGGACTCAGAGACAGCAGTATACTATTAATCTGCTTTTGTCTGAGCAAAGCTGTAGGAGGCCTCCAGACAGAATGACACTTTCTGAGAGATACAGCGCGATCACATAGCTTGTGCTTACACAATGACAGACATGCCTGAAAGGGGGGATCATTTAAATTAAGAATCCATCTTTCTGCATACTTCACATGCTTTGCATTCATATATGTGAACGTGACGAAAGCCAGTGAATACCGCATATTCAAATTAAGGGTTCACATTGATCCATACATATAAACAACCCTTTCACTCCATGCCATTATGTTATAACCCCTCTGCATCTCAGTGATATGCAGAAGGTGCCCACAGGCAAAGAAGTCCATGTCTCAATAAATTCTGAAAATATGTGTGTGTGAGGGTTATTTAAAAAAAAAATTAAAATAATGTGGGCTTTTGTTAAAAGTTATTTAAAATACATTTAAGTAAAAAAAAAAAAAAAGTTGTCATTTAGTTCAAATGTTGCCCTGTTCTTTAAGAGAGGAAAAGCAATACAGTAGCATCAATTACGATCAGGTAAGATCATAAGTTTAAAAAAAAACAACAACAAAAAAAAACCTTAAGTACATGTTTGTGATATTCAAGATATTTCAGAAAAACACTGTCAAAACCCTAACCCTAACCCTAACTTTAAAGGTCGACAAAGAATTGGTCAGTCTGAGCTTGATAGGCAGACACTCCACACTCAGAGCTCTGAAGAGCTCGATCAGTTATTATGCCAGTAAGAGACGCCCAGTGGTCTCGTAGTTCATGCCTGGTTTATAGATGACAGACATCAGAAGGTAAAATGATATATAAAGTAAATATGGCACATAAGTCAACCGCTTCTTCATCTTGAAGCAAAACACAATCCAGTTTCACAATGTAACACTGGTTAAATCTGTTTGACCAACATAATTAGTCTTTATATATCTTCTCAAACATTATTGTGCTAATTTTCTAAAATGACTCAATTATGCTGTCTCGACAGACTCTACAATTTTGCTCAGCTCTCCATGTCTCACAGTGGGGAAAAATAAATTTCTTGTGATCTGTATGATCAAAACAATGGATCTGCTTGTTTACAGCTGGTGGATATAAAGAGCCGTGGAGACTTTTTTTTTTTTTTTCAGTAAGATTTGTTGAAAAGGTTGTATTACATGTTGATGTTAGAGCACTGTTTGTAAAAAAAAAAAAAAGAAAAAAAAAAGCTGTTATTAGTCTGATCAAGCTCGATTTGATGTCATGATGATAAACAATTCCCAATAAAGTAAAATAAAATGTGATTTTTTGTGTGTGTGTGTGTGTTACTGTTTTTACTTATTAATTGGGGTTGCCAATTAATTCTCTTTTTTTTTCTTTTTCTTTTTTTTTTGGGGGGGGCAGAGTTTTTGGAAAATTGTTATTTGGTATTTTACATTTATTGACATGTTCAAACAATGAAGGAATTATCCAGTGTAGGTTATTGTGGGCACTAAATTAAAGTCATTCTAAAGTAGTTTTAGTACAGTAATGCAAAAATGATTACATTGTGAATTCTTACATATCTTCTGTCCATTAGCTTCCGATGAATGCAGCATATTAATGGCAAATTATTAATTATTTCAATTAGAATAGTAATTGAAAGGCTATATTATACAATGAAACTTATGTAATTCCAATTCAAACAAGATTTAAACATGTTGCCTGAGTGCTCAGAACATATTTAAAGAAAAAAACATGTAATTTCCACAATCAAATGTGTGTTTTACGCCTATTTTTTAATTAATTTAAAAAAAATCTCTAACGCATTGAAACTGAACAAACCAGACATGAATGGCTGACCTAAATCACATGAAACATACTTCCTTCCTCCCTCTGCTGCCTGAGCTGAGGAGGATCAGGCAGAAACAACTGCCTCCACTCTGAAGCATAACACATATTGTTGCATGCTACCGTCAATACCTTAAAGCTAACGTTGATACGTTAGTTCAGTGTAGACTTAGTAGTAATAGAGGGGGTGGTGCAGCATTCTCAACATCCGTACTTCCCACAGCATTAGAGGATATTGAGGTTCATTCCAATTGTCATGTAAAATATGAATGCATTCAATGAAATAAACCTAAAAGATTAACAGGGAAGGTGTTCAGGAAAACCCAAGCTTGTTGCACCTCCCTTCATTACTTTATATTTCCTTGTTTAAATAAATTGTGCAATTACTCATAGTTCTCCCTCGCACATATGAAATAAGGGCAGAATAGGTGGGGACAATATTGTGTAACTTGCATACTTCTGTTGAAACACCAGTTGCTTTGACGAGAAGAGCACTATTCAATTAATCTCTAAAGAGTTAACTTTTTCTACTTGAATTAGGAGTTTTAATTCACAACAATCTTCACGGCGGTCTCAATGGGATAATTGTGAACATTCATCGTTTAGCCAAACTTTCCAACTGTGAGTGACCAAGGATCACATTTGCGACAACAATCTTCAAACGGCTGACGTTTTTAATATTTTTAAAGTTCATGAGAGCATTGAGGTTTGTTCAATCTCACATTTTTGTTTTGATGATGAGTTATTCAGCTGCGCAACATTACCATATGGACTATTCTTACTCCATTGTTGCCTTCGGTGTATTTTCCTTGGGGACAGAACTTGGCTCAGAATGGACAGTACAGAATCAAGGCACAAGGCCAGTGAGTTTGGAACAAATAGAAAATCCACACTGAATTGACTCACTTCTTCATGAAAAACAAACAGTTCAGAAGTTGCTTTGTAAATCTGCTGTGATACTTAAGCCTGAGCAGTCATTTAAGTGCCACAAGGCTTGCCAAAATTATATTGAATATCAGGAAGCATCCATCTTTCAGCGCTATTCTGAAAAAAAACCCTCAATTTTGTGATGCCCTTACACTCAGACCTACTACTTACATCTTAACATATGATGAACCCACAATTCACTTTCAGTTCACTGTCAAACCAACAGAAATATTTATCTACAGGGAATACACAAACAAGGACATAAGTGGAATTGAACGATATCTGTATACACATTATTTTAGAAATGTATGTAATGTAAATTTGTGAAGCCACATTGGAATGGTGTAAGTTATATTGTAGATCCATGACTTAACAGGTACGGCAGTTGCAGGCCTATACTGTACATAAGGAATGACCCACCTGCCATCTGCTTTCATAGTAAGAACTTCTAAATCCAAAGTGACCCAATTATTTTGAGTGCCTTTGGATCCTACAAGCTGATAACAACAAAACATATTTTTAGTAGGTCCAACATAGACCAACAATTGCTACCTAGCTTCAGAATAAGTATGTGATAAGTGTGATCTGTGAGATAATGGTTTCACTTCCAATGATTGACAGCTCTGCTTCGGTTATAAAATACCATTTTGTCATGTGTTTTGTCCAGTCTAACACTAATTGAACATAAGGGGGGTTTGGGGTGGGTGTATGTAACCAAGCCCCATCCCACTTGCAAATTGTACCCTTTTTATCCAATAAATATCAAATTTTCAGCATTTTAATGCAGTTAAAACGGGGTGAAAACTCTTCTGATATTTCTCCAAGAAACTTCTAAATGATCTTTACTGCTGCTTCTTGTGTGCTGAATGAGTAAATAAACAGGCCTTTGAAAACAACTTTACATATCGACCTATCATTCACTGGTTCAATCAGGATAAGCAAAGTAGCAAAACAAGTAATTAAATTAAGAGTGCAATACAAGTCACAAATTATTCTGAAGCGCCCAGAAAACAACTCTTGTTAGCAATAAACAAACTTGCAAAACTTGCAAATTGTTCTCCAAGAGCTTATCCTGAATAATCTCAAGGAAGGTAAACCAAGATGTTGTAACACTCAGCTCAAAATGAGGCTATTAAAATATTGCATTTAACTGAAGATATTACAGGCAAAGCCTGAACAACTTATTGAACGTATACCCAGTGAGAGAGCTAGTGTCAATACAAACTCAGTTATCAATGACATGTGAAACTTGCATGTGACAATGTGAAGAAAGAAAAATACTATATGTACTATATACTATAGTATAGAAACAAATAGTGGAAATAATTTTTAAAACTTAGCCTTTGCTAAAGTAACTTTATTATTTTTAAACTATCTCTATACCTTTGAGCTGGAATCAGTGACTTTACACTTTTAATTTACAATTTTAAAAACTTTGGAAACAGTTGATATAGGTACACACGGGAAGGTAATCAGTGTGAAAAAAAAAAAGAAAACTAGTACTGCCAATATACATTAAGAAAAGAGTAACACAATTTAAAGTTGTGCCTCTTACAGTACTTTGCATTATATTATTTCTCTAAAAAGGCACTGATCTGCTGTGACGTTGTGTTCGGTGGTTGATCATTTCTACAACTACTGATTAAAATATGAAAAGATCATGTGATATAATTTCACGTATTGTAGGCGACAGTCACTTTTGATACAGCATTATCACACATTAGCAGCCTATAGCAGCCATAGCAAGGTGCCTGCTTGTTCCACACAAGATGCTAGTTTTAGAGATGTCTAACTATATCTTCACGAGGCCCTCGTAACTATGCTATCAGCTATTAAAACACTAAAATTAAAGTGCCAAGGAATCACAGGTGATGTGTATTTAGGCAATGCGAGTTAGCCTTTGAGTTACATAATATGCAACAACATGACAACTAAAACGCTATGTAGTCTTAGTTGGGGTGTGACCTACTTTTCCCTTTTTTTTAAAAACCTGGAATGATTCATGGTTGTCAAATGTACGATCAAATAAACAACATCACTCCATTTTATCAGAACAAAATATGAAGCTATGCAATGCAACTATGTTATTTATCTAATGAGAAACAAAAGGACAGATTCTTGGAACTCGCTGACCATAGAACAGTGCATTTAAATAATTGTTTTAACCGATCAAGAGGATTTGTGTCCGTGTGTGTGTGTGTGTGCGTGTGTGTGTGTGTGTGTGTGTGTGTGTGTGTGTGTGTGTGTGTGTGTGTGTGTGTGTGTGTGTGTGTCAGAGGTCATCTAATGTGCAAGCTTGTGGTTGGACAGAAGAGAGTTGACAGGTCTGGTGGCAAATCCTATAATCCCTTCATCTGATCAAAGTAATACAACAGATTTTGAATTATTTAATGGACGAGTACCTTTTAAACTTCAATGTACTTTACAGCTGAGTCTATCCATGCACGGGCATTAAGTTAATTTACAGAAGGTGAGAGAGAAAATGTAAATGACTTTGTTCATGTCGTGGGCTTGATCGGTCGTGCAGTGGTTTGTATTCTTGCCCCACGACACGACCATCCCAGGTTTGAGTCCTGGCTTCTATACATGGAGTTTACATGGTTACTTCTTTGCATGCATTGATTGTGTTTCAAGTTTTCCTCCCAAAGTCGAAAAAAATTCACCAAATTTTTAACTCCAAATTTCTTGTGGGAGTGAATGTGTGAGTGTCTGTCTCACTGTATAAGTTATGGGATGGACTTCTGACCTGTCCAAGATGTACTCTGCTTTTGTGAACAGTCAGATGAATGGAGAGATGTTTTAGCTCATGTGGTGTGGTGTCCAGACTTGAAAACTAACCTTTATTGTTTTTTGGGGGTTTTTTTTGGTTGAAATAGATTTTCTACACACTTTTTTTTCTGCAGTTGCTAGCGTTCTCTCATCTTATAATGGAGAAAAATTGAGAAAATAAAAATATTAATTTCATCTTACTTTTAAAAACTGGCCTCTGCATCATCCAAAATACCTGATGTCATCCTGACCTTGGACAAGGTACACTTTGTACTTTGTAATTTAATTCAAATCATCACATTTTTTTATGAGGTCGGCACAAATAATTGTGTTGAAAATCATTTCTAAAATGCTACTTACTTACTACAGGTTGCTTTGTCACGTTTACCAGGGCCTGCAGAGGTGCTTCAAAGGATAAATACTAGTATATGTAACGGGGTTCAGCATGTACTGACAGAGGTTTACTTAGGCCACATTTACACGTACCCGGGTAATTGAAAAAACTATGATATCGCTCTGCGTTTGGGCCATACATTTACACATAAATGCAGCTACGACTCACCACAAACGATGATTCCTGAAAACACCAGCCACATTAGGATGAATAAACTCTGTGTCTCCGGTTGCCTCTCAACCTCACAATTCGTGACGTGGTGTTTTTTTTCCAGGATTCTGATTGATTACCATGGCTGCATGCTTCTTGCTACACTGCCCCCAACAGGTTTGGCCTGCTCATAGCAGCTCTGAACCAGGTGTATGTGAGGGTCTGTTTCAATGAATATTTTTTTATTTTTTTTTATTTTAAGGTAGAGGGGGGAAATGTCAGTTTTTGTAAAAACACAGGTACATGTAAATGTGGCCTTAGAATCAGGCAGATGTTATAGAATTTAAAATGCTACCTTTTTTTACAACACAAGCCTAAATGAATTGATGCTTTGGAAAAATCTTTTCATTGTTTTTCAAGACAGGGAAGCAGCAATCTTTGATGCACTGAGAATGGATGTATACATTTTGAGCCTGTCTCCATCATTTCTTTATTTTTACTTTGACTGCTTGAAGATGTTCTTTGAACTTTAAGAAAACATGCTGTAAACAAATGGTAATCCAAAAGGGAGTTAATATCAATATCCCCAGCTACAATCAGCTTTATTGGACTTTTAACATACTTCTGTGTGTTGTTTGTGTGTAGCGATGTCCAACTTTAAGGCAAATGGAGTAAACATTGGGAGAGGGTGGATCAATGGATGGATGCCAAATAAGTTCCATGTTCCATTGGTTTGTCAGGAACAGTTTTATCTAAATCATGTTTTTGTTTGTTCACCACACCTGTATTATGTCTATCAGTGCTGCCTTTACAAGATGGTCAACAAACCAGAACAGTTTATTCTGAACAATGTTTTATATATATAATTGACTGCAACTCTTCACAAGGAGGATTTTATCAAAAGTGCTCTCCAAACTTTCTCAAAAAAAAAAAGAAAAAATTAAAGGCCAATTTTCATAATCTAACTAAATGTCTATGTGCATGTTTTGCATACTTGCCTGTAGAAGGACATGACTCACCATCTCACAACCCAAAAATATTTTTTATACTCAGCACATCCTGCTTTGTCACCATCACTGCAGCACAGTTAAAATTAGGAAGGGTTGTGAAATAATTGCAGTTTGACATCTAACTTTTTATCCAACATGAGGACACACTTACATAATTGAAGGAATCAAGCGTTATAACATGTATGGATGTAAACCAAACCAATGCTTTTATATTACACATTCTTATAGTGTAATATTATCCTATTACTTACTGTATGGCTATCAAACTGTTACCACTGCAGACCCCCTGGTGTGAAAATTATAAGTCTCTTAATCCTTTTCATAATTAGACATAACAAAGGAAATGATCTAACAAGGACAAAACACGAAACATACAGTTCATGACAAACTTGACTTAGTGGTCTCTCTAAGTTTAAACCCAACACGGGTACATCTGATGTTAGTTTATTTCCACTGTATATCTATAGTGTGTTCACCTCATTTGTACCATAAGGTTGGTTTATGCTTTGTATGTTTGTATGTGTGCATATTGACTGACCTGTATTTAAGATTTGAGTGATATGTCCTTATGACAAGCATCCCCCCCAATAAATTTCAGGATATTTCAGTGTTAGTCAAAAACTACATATGGCAAATTTTTTAACACGAGACACTGATCAATGTTCATGCATTTTATATAATTTCATCAGGGCTTTTTTGATAATGATCCTGTCTTGACTTCAATCTGCATATCGTGAAAAATATAGATTCACATTATCTGATTTAATGAGCATCCTTCAAATGAGTTGCTTTCATGTTATTGTTTTTGGATTACATTTTTCACACTGAAAAGTTAATCCTTTGTAGATTGTAAATAAATCTGGAAAACATGAAGACCTCGTAAAAAAAAGACAGTTGTTGTTGGCTCATTTCAAAAACACACAAGTGACCTAAATGTTTCCAAAAGCCACATAGATTAATAATACATGTTCAACTAAAATAATTATTTTCATGGCTAGAACAAGTAAGAAAAATAAACAATTTGGGTGGCACGTCCAAACGATTCATAGCTACAGTTTTCCACATTTATTCCTGGCGTGTAGGTTCAGTAAGACAGAACAGCATGCCATTTTTCAGCAATGTGAAGTAGTTTAAATAAACAAATACTTAAAGCTGCCTAACACTGAAAGCCTGTTAGTGAGCTACAACAACAATCAGTCATGGTGTCGGAGCATAAATATGGTAAAAGGCCCAGTGCTTCCTCCTGCAGTATTAGCACCACCAACAGACCTGAATCAAGCAAAACATTAACTCATAACCTACTCCACACAATGTCGTACATAAGGACCATTTTAATTAGTGCTGTTTCATATTTGCCTCAATCAAAAATATTGCAATTAGATAGGGATATTTCATGCTGCCATCATATGGTCTCCAGAGCTGGCATAATGAGCTTTCTGTAAATAAAATATTTATTTGCTTGAATAAAGGCACATAACCTTATGAAATTAAATGTAAATAAGATATGGCAAACATTGACCTACAAGCTGCAATGAGCCTTAAAGTCCATGAGTACTTGAATAAGCATGAAAAAAAATTATAATATGTACACACTCAAACCTCTCCTCCCTAGCTCCCGATCAACAAACCCACTGTTACCCACTACAGCAAATCTGTGAGAGGCAATACTCCGAATACTATGAATACAAATCTTTCTCACAACCACTCCTTAAAGAGACACTCATATTAATATTGCTTGATTGGGTCATGGCAGAGTGATATTGTCAAACAAGTAAAAGGTTCCTTTTGAATTGTTTCTTGTTCTTCATCACACAACTCATATTTTTATTTTATTATTTTTTTTTTTTTTTTGGGGGGGGGGGGGTTAGCAAGTAGAGCTGTTAATTAGACTCAGTTGTGGTTCAGGTCAGTTTTGCCAGAGCTACAATTTATTTGCTTGTTTTAATTCTCTATACAATTATGAGGTAATAATAGATCATAATTATGTGTTCTTATAGTGGGGATCTGCTTGATGACCAGCTTAAAGTATTAATGTATAATCACTGGTTATCACTGGTAAATGATACAAAAGCCCACACAGTTAATATCAGAGTTCTCCTCTGTTCACAATAATATTCCCTTTGACACTTTTTTTCATCCCACATGAAGGTAATGAAGTCACTCGTGTTTACGCGACATGACTCGGAGATGATTACTCCTGCTCTTTCAGTTGAGCTAAGCCATTGGAAATGTTTCATAGGTCAACCAATCCCCACAGACCTATTTGATAAGAATGGAAGACACCTTTGGGGATGGAGAATACCAGCATGTTTTGCTAATGAGGCCTTGCAGGAGACTCACATTTTGCAAACAACTGGATTGCAGATCAATTGCACACATCAAAAGATTAAAACAAACATGTGGTGTTAGCCAAATAGAGGAAGGGAATGCATTATTTTAGGACAGATGGTAATTAAAATAGGGTACTGGAATTTGTGAGAATCTATTTATTTTTGCCTGACGAGGCCACTGAGGGTTATACTGAATGTATGATTCAAACGTAAACCACATCTTACCTTCACTGCAGTCCTTTCCCTGGTAGCCTGTCTGAGAGCAGTCACACGTTGGCTCGTCGTTAATTAAACTGCAGACTCCTCCATTTAAGCACATGTTGGCTGAACCACAGAGGTCCTTTAAGACTCCGTCACCGTTGATCATTACAGACTCCGTGTTGTTGACCTTTACATCAGTTATCCATCCAGTGAAAGGCAGCTGATCCTTAACCGCAGCCGACGTCAATCTTAATGCCACGGATCGTAATTCCGGTGGTATTCCACCAACAAACAAATGGCTGAAAACAGTCATATCCCGTCTTTTTGACTTCACTTCCACCCACTTTATCTCATTGTCCACCATTAGGGTTGTGTTCTTAAAGTTTCTCCTTATCGTGACTGTGTGCCACTGGCTGTCGTTGACCGCAGTGTCAGACACGACGGTGGCAGGCTCGGCACAGAAGATCGAGAAGCGAAGGCTGAGTTTCCCATTCAGTATGAGAAGTTCTAAAAAGTCACAAAATCCCTCGTCGTCAAAGTAAACGAGTAGCCCGTGTGAACTCTTTGTTTTCATGTTGAAGCTCATTTCACTTTCACAACATGCATTCCACACAGGAAATCGAGCCCACTGCCCCTCAGCACCTGTAAATTCTAGACAAGTGCCTATCTCTACAAAGCAGCAGACGAGCAGCCCAACCCATATGATATGGGCACCATGCGGCTTTTGTAAAACCATTGTGGGATCACAATTCTTTGTTTTCTGATTGTAGGTGGGATTTATCAAACTGAATTTACTCACAAGAACCTCTGCTTAAGTAAACAGTATGTTGGGTGGATAGTGAAAGCGTAGACCAGCATATAACTGACTGTCTACATGGACTGACAAGTGTGACCTGAGGCATTGTAAGACAAAAAAGTAAATGCTATGACAGACTTGCATATCAGTGGGCTTGGCCTACACTTATTTCCTAGAGCAGCCACCATTACCTCACACTGAACGGGCCACTGGCCAAACCTCTCACTGTTCCCGCCAAAACAATTTGAACTGTTTAAAGGTCCTCTCTGCCATGGCTATTTAGAGCAAAGTGACAGAGATTCGAATATCCACTGGGCACACTCAGTCTAATTTATGTAATTATGGAACAGTCCCTTCTGGTGCCAGTTAGTGTGTGCACGGTTTCACTTGAGTTGAAATGGCAGCTTTAATCTTCATGTTCATGCCAACATTCCTTGGCGGGTGACTGGAAGCCTTGCTCTGGGCTTTTCACCCTGCATCCTCTGTAGCAAAGAGAAAAAAATGCCATATGGAGCCACGCTGGCTGATAAGCTCAGCAAAAGAAGCACTCTGTCAAGGCAGTCCCCCCGATCTCAAAGCATTCTGCAAAAGAAAAGAAAAATTAATACAGCATCACTGTTTTCACCATATCCATTTTTAAATACACTTTGGCCAAAAGATATTAATTATTACAACGATCAAGGCAAAAGAAAAGCTGAACTGGTCAAGTAGTGATTTTTCGAGAGGTCTTTGTTAGAACAAATGCAAACCATATCATTATATTAAGATCAGTGGGACTCTTCAGGAAGCAAACAGGAGTATCCAGACATGATGTGACATACGTGTCCAACACTCCCTAGAAATACAGTAATTCATAGTACAAGTATCAAAAACACCCCGCACATTGCAAGTTTTCATGTAACTGCTTACACGATGCTTGTGCCACGTACACGACCAATAGACATTTTTATAAAAAAAAAAAAAAAAAAAAAAATCACACTACCATCGCTGATCGGCTGTATTTATATTCAGCATAATTAGTTTTGCTCACTTGTCATAACTTCTTCCACCACATTATCGCACACACAGTGACGATCAGTCCCCTCAAAAAGACCTAACATGAGAAAAAGTGCGTCATTTGATTCACAATGGTTGGTTTGTGCAAGACGAGCCAGGCGGGCTACCGCCGAGTATCAAGCCTCAAAATATGATGCTTCTTTCTCACATATTTTTTTCCACTTGAGACCATGGCACAGCAAAGAGGGGGGAAAAAACATGCAAAAAGACTGTCATACCAGAGGAAAACGCGGTGATCAATCTCCGCAATTATTTTAGCATTTGAAAGAGAGAGTGTGCCGCGGCGCGGACACCGGATCGGGTTTACTTTAGCGCTGCACTTTACGCAGACTGAATAATGTTCCATATAAACTGATGAGATGCCAACTGTACTGCGTTGAAATGGGCATTACAAATCATTGAGTGGATAATCCTACACAGAATTGATCGTTTCGCGCATCCTTCCGAAAAAGGGACAAAGTGTTTTCGCAATCGTCTTATCAATGGCTTGCATGCCCCATACCTTCACATCTTATCCTGTAGGACAGCAAGAAACGAAGCACAACAATAAAAGTGCGCTATTTTAAGTACTATTTTTTTTTTTTCGAAAGACAAGACGGTTTTTTTTTTTATGTGTGTGCGTGTGTTTTTACCTTTGCGCGAACACCTTTTACTTCTACGGGACCCTAAATAGTTGGCGCAAGAGGAAAGAAAACAGCTATTCCATACAAAGTGTTGCCTACTGAGCTCATGTGAAGCACTACTGTGCGTATTTTCGGTATGTTTGCATCAAATCCTCTTTGGTAAAACCTTCACATCAAGATATGCTTTCAAGTGAATCAGCTAGAAAGAGACACAAACACACACACACACGCACACACAGATGGGTCCACTTTTGCTCTAACTCCTCCAATAAAAATCTCACACTCGGCGTTTAAATTAATTACCTTAAATGTTGTGTCCTGCAGATGTGTTTCCAGCAATAATAATTAAAAAAAAAAGACAACTCAAAAGAAAATGAAAGCATAAGATGGGAGTCAGTACGCGGCACGGGCTGGAAATCCAGTTATCTTTGTGGAGGAGAAGGTGCAATCTGGTTTCCCTGTTGAGCTTATCCAGCGACTGTCAGGAGCCACAGACAGAGCGCGTCACGTGTCTCCCCGTGATGTCTGCGGGGAGGGGCTGATGCAGCACCTTGGACAGCGCCTCTGCCTGCACAAGCATCCATCCACCGACATTTATGGCACGGCCAACTTTGGAAGATAAGGCTTGTAAAACAACGTGATTGATCCATTGATTGCACCGGAGGAGGCTCGGAAGCAGCCAGAGATGGTTCTCAGTGGAGGGAGGAAACATCTTTAAAGCAAACTAACAGCTTCTCCATGCAGCAGAGTAAATCATCCCCACTTAAAAATCGATGTTATTGTGGCGTGTGTGTGTGTGTGTGTGTGTGTGTGTGTGTGTGGGGGGGGGGGGGGGGGGGGTACAGTTCGTTATTCATCTTTGCTTGATTTTCAATGCAGTTGTAATTGTGAGATTAAGTTGAATTGAGCAAAAGAGCATATCCCCAGCACTCCAGTTCCCTCTCATATTCCCAAAACAAAATATTTGAGACCAGTTGCTGACTAGTTTGTCCCAACATATGAATGTACAGTTATAAGTGTTATGTCTTCAGCCATCTGAAATAAATATTGAAGGATATTTGACCCTTGACATTCTGTAGTTTGTAGTGTTTTGATTTTTTCCCCAGGGATCCATCAAGTGTTTTTATCAACAGTTTCACTCTCTGGCACCTTTCTTCTAATCATATTATCCATGCAATCAATTGGTAATGAAAAACCTTTTTTTTTATTTAAAAAATGTGTGTGTGTGTGTGTGTGTGTGTGTCTACCTGTGTGTACTCTGAAGTCCATGCTGTACCTTTGTCCATATTCAGTTGTGATCTGATCCAGCACCCTGCAAGTCTGACTTGAATAAAGTAAGATGGAAATGGGTTGCAGACCAGGGTTAGAAGTACCAATAAAAAAACATTTTTAAAAAATGACAACAACTTTGTAAAAGCTGTAAGTAGTACTCCAGTGGCCCACTGTAGAAATCATAGAAGCAAGCTCGTATGCAGTGGCTCACTGGTTCAAACCTCACTGCTGAGGGGTGACCTGAGTAAGACTGTTGTTGCCCCATCCTCCTAGTTTATGTCAGGAACTGTGTAATAACTTGGTCACATGATCGACTATGGTGTCCCGGAAGGGTATTTCTATCCAACTTACAGTCACAGATCAGCTCACTCTGCACAGAGCTAAAACGTTGATTCAAATCAACATTCCCACCTAAAGTCACCAATCAAACTTAAACGTGTCTGAAGAAAACATTCACAGTTAAAATATGCAAACTCTGCACAGGAAAGCCCCTGAGCCTGGAGTCAGTTTACATCACTGTGACTCAAGGGTGATAACTAATACATCATTATCTGGAGATTCAAGCCAGTTCTGTTCTGCATTTTTGTAACCAATGGGTGAGAATGAAAGTTCACATGGTATCATTGTTATGTGCTCCATTGTTCAAAATATAAGCTTCCGTATTTTATTAGTGAATTAAATCAAATGTTGTTCAAACAATGCAATGGAATGTCATCAAAAAATACCAGTATGGAGGTATTCAACATGCATTTTCCCACATTCCTTGTCCAACTATAAACAATAATTATTTCCCACAATTATATGTCTTTAGATAAAAGTTTAAATGTTAAGTATGGGGGAAAAAAAAGAAAAAGAAGAAGAAGAAGAAATTAGCAGCTTCTTCAAATTACACCAAAGCAATTAACTTCCCAAAGTTATGTTAATTGCTGGACAGTAACTTTAATAGTCACATCATGTTGTAAAGGCAGAGTTTGCTTTTTTTCATACACTTCCAGCTACTGCAGCTCCATTAAATTTCTTTCCCAGCAACGTGTGTAGACTCACACACAGCCTGCTTGGATTAAATATAGCACACGGCAGTTCTTGTGCTATGCTGAATGTGTTGATACTGGTGGATGGGGCGACAATACTAGTAAAAGTAGACCAAATGTACGGCTGTACCTTTTACTGGCTGAAGCATGGTGGCAGGTTAGAATTGGCATGAAATTGTCATTTGGTCATGCAGCTGATAGATCACACTTTGCTAAACAAGAATTGTAAAACAGGCAAAATTGCACACCGGAAGGTAATTTTGGCACATACCTGCTGCAAGCAAGCATGTGCAGCCACAGCAGGGCAAAGCATGCGGCAGGAAGTGGAGAACAAAAGCCTACAGGACCACTAAATTGACTGTAGCGTTTGGAAGGAGTCAGATCAAAGATGCATTCACTCCGGACACCCTCCTGTAACACAAGGAGAAAGTCACCACATTAAGTACAATTAAGCAAATGCTCTGAAATGTGCAATATATCTCACACCTAAAGGCAATTTAACCACCAATTAACATCATATGCTTTTGGACTGTGGGAGGAAACCTGTGTACACAGAGGAAACACACACATGCACGCATGTGCTTCTCTCCACACAGAAAGGCTTTTATTTCAACGTATGTTAATCAACCACTGCTTCACCATCACACATAACTATTGTTATCGTAATGATGTTTTTCAGCATGGAAATACATGGATACCAACTTCTGCAGTCAGAATCAATTATAGTTCCTTTCACTGTAATATGAATCATTCTCCTAAAAGTTTGAGACCAGGAAAGAGACCATTTCAATTGTGTAAGCAATTGAAAGTACAAGGGTTTGTATTACAGCATGCAGGCTAAGAAAATAGAGGAGACAAAGCAAAATGAATATGTTTCACACACCCATATGATGACAGCGGATATTAAGCCAGTCGACAAAGATTGAAAGTGCCCATCATTAAAGCAAGTGTGCAGCTAAGCATGCCAGATGCATGTTTGATCCACACAAGTCAGACCCCGCATCAGAATTTAAGGCGCATGTCTGGTGCAATTGTGGAGCAATCAGTCTTTCAATTCAGCAATGAGAAGCCGCCTCGTGTGTTTCATGGGACCGGCAATCATCCACAAAAGAAAACAAAGAGAAAAGCAAGGGGGGTGAGAAAATTGCATTGTTGTTGGGGTACATTTCATCTGAAAATACCACAGCTATATTTTTTTATTTAAGGATATTTCCCTGTTGCTTTATGGTATACCAAAAGAATTTAGATGACACACTTCGATTTCTACTTCTAACATAAATAATAAGGTGGCTGCAAAGTGTCCAGACATGAGTGGACTTACACTTAAAATTGTTTCAGTCAAGCCTTTTGACATGGATTTTTGTTCAGTTTGGTCAGTATTTTTAAGGAATTTCACAATAAATAAAGCTATTCTATTCTATTCTATTCATCCAAGGGGTATTTGGCTTCTGCCCAAGTATGTAAGCTCACTCCTGTTTTCACTACTCATTGGTGAATGTTATTCATATTCAATTCATACCTTTAAGCAGATGATATATCTTATTGAAACTGATTAATTCCACTGCAGCCAGTGAATGTCCTACTACTCATCACTTTCAACAGAGAAAACAAACAGGACAGTCTTTGAAAGGATTACATACTGCAGACCCAGTGTTCACAAAAAGAAAAAAAAAGTTTTGAGGTTACTGCATCGCTTGTGTCACCATGATGACAGATTGAGGAGAACAGAGAGATAGTACATTCAAGATTAATAGAGGTCTCCGCTTTGTGGGTTCAAACCAGGATAAGATAGGGAAGCTTTTCTTGTTCATTCATTAGTAATCTATCATTCTAAGACAGAAGATGGGGTGGGGGGTGGGGTTAGTGTAATGTTAAATGTTTTACATGAACAACTGTGTAACAAGAAAATTACTCAAAGATTGACCATTTTTTTTTGGTCATTCTATTCAATATGTCATTCTTTTCAACCTGCTGCTGCTTTTCGTACAGCATCCCAGTGATTCATATAGGTTTTGAAATGTGCTACCAATGCCTTGACTCTTCATTCATGTGGGTGAAACTTGTGTTTTTAGTCTCATCCACTTCAGCCTTGTCTCCTGACATGAATCTTTCCTCAATTAAACAGATCAACCATAATAGTATAACCACCAGTCCAATTGTCTGTGAATGGACCTTTTCACTGTTAAAACAGCCATGGCCCATTACATCTGGCTCCATCAGACCTCCCATGCCACAGTGTGCTATCTGGCACCAAGGCCTCAATGAATTGATGCTCAAAATGATGCTTAATTGGATTGATGAAGAGCTTAGAAGCCAACCCAATGCCTCAAACTCTTTATCTCCCTGAAACTATTTCTGAACAATCATTTTATTATCATGCTAAAACAGACCACTCTTTTAAGGGGAATGCCATTTTCATGAAACATGAAAGGTCTAGTGTAATTAGGTATGTATCAGAATTCTTCTGTAGAACTTTTGACAGACAATGGCTCTTATGGACACAACGTTTTAGAGACGTTTGGACAGTGCCCTTGGAGGAGAGAATGGAAGAAGCCAACAAATGGGACAAATGCAGTTTTCTGAGCATAACCAGATGTGAATGGACCCCTATAAGACCACAGAGTTATGGTAAGAACATTTTATCCAAAGGTAATTCATCTCGCACCTGATTTAAAGCAATATGTGTTTACTCTTAGCAATTCTTAACCCCCTGCAGATGAGATTAGTTTTCTTGTGGATGAAAGTTTTCCAGAGGATGATGACAAAATGAGGAAAAATGAGTCTTAGTGATTTGAATGTTTTTTTTTTTCCAAGCACTAAAATGGACGACAGTTGGAAGTTTTTTTTCTCATAGTTAAATTTGTGCAGAATTTTTTTTTTTTTTCACAGTGTGTGTGATATTTGGTAAATGATAAACTGGCTTCTCTTTTTCCACCAAACCACATAAAGATAAGGATTATAAGCTAATTTCCTTGTGGAGGAGAGGTTGTGGCAGAGGGGTGTGGCTGGAGAATTGGCTGCAGGTGGATCAGCGAGGCAGAGGTGCAGCAGCATGCTTGTTATCAGGCTGATTTGCAGCCTGATAAACCAGAAAACAATGACAACTCATTCAATTATGGCTGAAACTGAAAAGAAATGGCAAAGACAATACACGCACGCACGCAAGCACGCACGCACGCACACACACACACACACACACACTAGCAAATATCAAACTAGCAAATATCAATACAATTTATTCATGGGTTAATATATGTTCACGCTTGCACTTCAACATCAAACCACAGTATGTCTAATACTAAGTGCATTTCATGAATTTACAACATGGATTTCATGATCAAAATAAAGGACTGTCAACAAAGGCCACACTTGACAACCTCTCGAAGTCTATATTGGTGGTTTAATGGTCTTTTTTGAAAATACTGTAAATAGTATGAGGGTGAGTCGTATGTTTCAATAGAAGGTTTCAGGGTTTTGTTTTGAAACAGATATCAAAATGTTTACCCAAACAAACAAAGAAACAAAGAAACAAAGAAAAACATCAATAACACCAGCAGTAATTTCTCTATTATACAATCTAATGAAGCTTCACATGCCCAAAAGACTTAGAAAAATGGTTTAATTTATAACTACAATATAACCTACACATAGACCATTACTTTTACCAGAAATAGTCAAACCACTCGATGATTGAGGATACATTTTTTTAGATGTGCATCTATTTTGAGGCCTCAATTTGATTGCACTCGGGTTTCTGTTGTTTTCTAGGGTGGGTACAATAAGCTTACAATATATTACATATTATCATGTTTATAATATGACTTGACTCAGTAGTCAAGTACAATGTGATATGATTAAAAACACTATCATTGCAGTAAAACCAATTTCTGAAGCAGTTTGGAGTAGAAGTCACCTTGTAAATCTAAGGTACCTTCACTCGCATTTGATTTAACTTTATTTTACTGCAAGCTTGTCTCCACTAGTTGCCTTATGGCTTCTTTTATAGAAGAACAGACATTCATTTTACATTTAAAATCCTATTATGATCAAACCAGTAATTGTTCCCGGTTTTGATGGAGACAACTACACAGGCTATTAGACCTCTTGTCTTGAAGAGTCATGTTTGCTCGCTCCCCATTATTGAAAAGGACTAGCACAGATACACAATCGTAAGGAACATCTGAGCTTTCCTTTCTATGAGGAGTCAAATTAGTTTGTGACCAAGGTGCAATTCGTTACAGTCTGATTTAATAAGTCAAAAAATTATTGGGAAAATATTGAAGCGTTTCAACTTTTTAGATCATGCACATTCTCTCTGTGGCTTCTCTTTTGTGTCTTTTACCTGAAGTACATTTTGCATTGCTCATGGCATGTCAACAATCAGGACCCATAACAGAGAAGAAACAATGGGAAAGGAACGCATTTACGAAACAGGCACAAATAGCTTTTTGGTAAATATGTCCGCCACATATGAGGCTTCATCTCTATAAAGTAGCCTTTTTTTTCCCCACAAGCGTTTCACCACTCACCAGCTGGGACCGTTTTTCTCTTCCTATTGAGAGCATCTGTACCCCTTAGATTAAAACTGATTGAATTTAGAAATCTGTATCATTACAGTTATTAGATTAGGAGAGAGAGAAAAGGAGACTGCTACTCTGAATTTAATTTCAGAGGAATTAATGAAACGTAGGAGTGTGGACTGCAGAGAGCAGGTCACATGTCCAGCTTGAATGGGCTTACTGATTGTATTGACTCTTACATAATGACCCTGCTGAAGATGCATGAGAAAAGCATTAACATGCTAAAAATCTGATTAAAACCTAGTTTCCAGAGCTGGGCAAACAGCCTGGAACAAATTGCCTCACTTCTTATTGACACAAGATCCAGGGATTACTAAATCAATTAATTTTCGATCTCCAGGGTTTTCTTGTTGTTGTATATTATTATATTTTTTTCACAGTGAAATATCAGTTTTATGCAGTTTACAGTGGAAAAGTAAAACATTGCCACACTATAAAAGTGTTTAAACAAACATGTCTGTTCTAATAATCTGTTAATTGATTGTCTTCCCCAATAAAACCATGCAATCTGATGCAACTAAAAGCATAAAGTATGACCACAAAATGCATTGATGTCTTGGCCTTTCATCTTGTATAGCACTCTAAACTATTCAGTGTCAACATGCACTCATAATCAACATAATCAAGTTGCTCTTCGTAGGCTGTGGACAATAAATAACCATTTACTAATCAAGTAAAAAAAAAAAAAAAGGATGACTGACAAGAATATATTGCCACAACTACAGCAGGCTGTTTCTTACATAGCATTCGATTGTTGTAAACTTGCATTACATCATTTATCTGTCAATGAATATCTATCAATTATACATGTTTTTAAATGAACCTGTGTTTTCTTGCTAGGAGACAATAGTGCTCACTGTGACATACGCTGAAACCCCTTTCTGAAATATTAGAAAATGATACATCATATCCAAAATACAAAACACTAATATGTCTCCCTGAAATGTTTTAGGCAGGTGCAAAGGCAAAAAAGGCAATTTAGTACAGAATGCAATAGCTCAGTAAAGCAATGCATCCAGACTCATATCAAGTATCTCTCCTCCAACCTTGAATTGAATGAGACCATAAGAAATGAGTTTAGATCGCATCTAGATGCTTCTTCACATACCGGTATCCAGATCAGTCGTGTTCTGAGCCGCATGTGGTTTGTTCCCTTAACCCTGATATGTATCTGTTGTGAATCCTGAAGACAGTCTTACTCTTGTATTCCTGTTACTCAATCTCCAAGGCCAAGGGGTCTGGCGGCTCCGGACATTTTCTGAAATCCCCTCTGAAAAATCTGGGCCGTAGATCACGGGATATCATCTCAGGCAGCCCAATACCCCCACACTCATGAAAAATGAAAGATCCGTTTTTCTCTCCCAGGTCTTCATCCACTCATATCTGCACTATTCATGAGAGCTTCTGTCTTTGTTGCCATGAGGACTGTCATAACTATGTGTACATAAACATGCACAAATCTGTTTACCGACCACATGTGTATGATTCCTTCTCAATTCTGATGAATAATGGATCGCAATAAAAATCCTCAACGGTGTTCAGGCAAACTTTGACCTTGGTTGTATCAGCAATTGGGCATTAATTCTCACCAAACCATGCAACATCCTTATTTTTTTAATTTAATATCTTGTTCCATCAAGTGCAGCCGTTGAAAAATTAATTACACAGAAGTCAAGATGGAATTATGTTTTAATATTCAGTCTGAAATCCAAATCCGAAATACATTATTTGTTTTTCATTAACTCAGCATTAGGTGATGTTGCTCTGACCTTGACAAGACTTTATCAAAGTTTCACATGTGCAGCATCTCTGTCAGCATGCTATGTAAATGTATTTCAGACTTTATTGAACTGGGAGTCTTACGCAACAGCTGAACTTAGTCCATGAGATCCGTGTGCATAGCAAAAGCAGTTTTAAAGGAGGAGCCGTATCATTGGCCGGTATCTGGAAAGCATATGATAATGTGGAATAATATTCATTGGAGTGCAAGCCGGTGTGAAATGGCCTGATAAGATGAGAATGTTGACACACCTACTGATCACAAATAGTAATCCCAGCATTTTATGGCAGCTTCTTTGCCTTATCTTTAGGAATTGTTGTTCTTTTTCCAATAAAAACACTTCTTATACTGAATGCAGGTTCAACTTTCCCCAAAAATAGCAAAAATCAGAGACAAGGACATACTGGCAAAACTTTGTCCAACTTGCCATCTGTTGGAAATGTTGAGGTGAAAGTGAATGAATGACCTCATCCATTTGAAGCAAATACAATTATTAAGTAGGCAGTTCAGTTAAGAGTTCAGTTCCGTCATTTTTGTTCTAAGTTTGATCATATTTTCACACCTGATGATGAGTTTATCATGCAATATGATCTTCAGCTTTGTCATCATCATTTCACAAAACATACAAGTGGTGTAACGAAATAAAATCGTGTATTTCTTAGTGTGTATCCCATTTGGTGAACACATGTCCGATCTTACTGCATACGTTGCATTAATATCTCACAGGGTGCAGAAGAATTGATCATTTAGACACCTGTGCCTTCATAAATACAAACATGACATCAATAATATATACTATACACAGTTAATATGTGATGAACTGAATGATTTAAAAACTTTCATGCGAGCAATGCCTCACTGAACTCGAGCTGAATAGAGATAATTGAACTGAATTGTAATTCCCTTAATACGTTGAAAGTATATTGCATGCGTCATCGTATATATGGATTTGCAAGTTAATATTGTTTTTGTGCTTCGATCTCATCCACATGGCATGAATGATAAGACCTTACATGACGCACATCTATTCTATACTGTTCACATTGTCATTACTGGTTTTTACACACCATTCTCATGTTCTTATGTTCATTTCTAATACATTTTCTGTAATTTCAGCACAATTGTTCCATGGCTTTGTATTTGTCACTTATCTTGAGCCAATTTGTAACATTAAGAAGAATGTCATCATCTTATTTGTGAGAACACAGTTTTGTTTTATTTTCTAATATTTGACAGTTTCAACAATATGAGCTAACCTTTACATGAGGTACTGTATATCTGGAATAGTTATAATAACACAAATATATTTCTATATTGCTTTACTTATTCTGTGTAAATTGATTTTGAAAACTCTTTAGAGCTTGGCATTTAAAGGATTGATGGGGATATGCAATTTTCTGTTCTGGTTTATTCTGGGTCTTCTTGTGCGATTTTGTGTGTCCGCTCTCCATTTTTGGGGTGGGAGTGGTGTGGGGGTGGGTGGAAAGCTATGTTATGATTGGCAGCATATAAATAGAATTGAAATGAATCAGAACATATGGCATTGGAAAGCTAGCTAGCTGTCAAATTGATTCAAATATAGCTCCATGGCAGTTGTTTGACTGGAGTGCAGTGATAAGGAGGCGACCAGGAAGACACACTCAGAATAAGTGATTAATTGTCAGTGAGCTCTATTGTTCTTGTGCTGGAAGATTTCTTGTCGTTCACTTCATTAAACAGTTGGATCAAGTAGTTTTTCAGCAGAGTTGTTGAAATGCGCCGTGAAAGAGCAGCACACGCTGTCTGAGTGTATATGGCACTGCATTCTAGGACAATAAATACATTTTTGGTGAAATTAAATGAATGTATAAATGACAGCGGGTGATTCATTGAGCAAATTCTGAGCTAATAAAAGCTCCAGTGGCAATGCATGCAAACTGTATACTACCATTCAGGGTACTATTTTTTCCCCAATTGATTGTCCAAATTCAAGTCTAATCTGGGATGATTTCTTCCCTCAGTGTGCTAAAAGTGATTTGTTATTATCTGAAAAAATATGGAGTCATTCCCCCAATGCAGGATGAAGTACATCCTGGGAATTTCTCAAGGTTATTGCAGGTCCAGCTTCACCATCAGATGGACATATAATATTTTCATAAACTGAATCCATTAACCTCAATATAGTTTATCACATTGTTCCCTGGAAGCAAATGCACAGATATAATAGAACTGACTTATCAATCTCACACAGGCATCTATTCTTTTCTCTTTTTTTTTTCCCGTGTAGTAGGTTGCATTAATGGACTAGAGTAGAATTGACATATTTTATTAATCCAGGAAGGGAATTCCTTAAGTGAACCACGCGTTGACCCCAGATATCATGATTCTCAAACAGGGAACCCGACAGCACAGAAAATGGATAAGGGAACCTACTAATGCCAGTCTTCCAGCAAATGACATTTCAAGCAATTTTAATAATGAAATGTCTTCTTCTTTTGCTAAAGTTGTAACACATCACAATTATCTTGAGTGTCTGGTTTGTAAGTCTGTTTGCTTTTATATGAGCGATTGAAATCTGTGAATAGCAACAATGTTTCAAATCCCTCCTATATTCTCTCTTAATGTTAGGTCAGGACGAACAAATTTAAGAACAAAACTATGACGGTATAAATACAATGTGGGTACTGTTTGTAAAAATAAACATTAAAAAAAATCAAAAAACAATGAAAGTACATTCACATTGAGCACAAATGATGACTGCCATATATGCTGGGAGATGTCAAGGAGAGTGCTACGCATCAGCCACAGTCATCCCCAGATGAGCTTTTGGTGGTGGTGGTGGTGGTGTTACAGTGTGGGCAGTTGTCTCGTCATTACAGAACTGCACTACACTTTGTGAAAGGTACAGTGACAAGCCCATACTACCTGACGGACATCATTAATCCAGTCATTGTGGGCCTAATGAGGTCTAATTTCTTCTTCATGGACAACAATACTCCAGATTATTGAGGTGGCCTCATTAGACAACAGTCCGTGATGACTGAGGAACCTCATATATAGTGACCTGCAGTTTCTTCAGACCTAAATCATATAGAAATTTTCTGGGATCAGCTGAGTCAGCGTGCAGAGGCGAGTAACCCTGTACCCCAGAACCTCCATGACCTGAGGGCCGCACTTCATTAAGAGTGGGATGCCGTGCCTCAGCAGACAATAAGTCGACGAAAGAGCAGCATGAGATCTTGTCAAGCTGTAATTGATGCTAAAGGACACATGACAAGTTATTGAGACATCAACAGTTTTTTGTTGTGGCATACCCAGCATTGTTGTCCACTTTTCTTCCCATAAAATGAGGAACTCACCATTGCATACTTTTACTTAAATGCCCTACTTTCATTATCCAATGTCACTGTAACATGAACGTTTTATACTTTTGATAAATTTCCCCTGAAAGCGAAATATCCTTAGTAGTGTGTGAGTAGTGTATGTGTTTCCTGTATCAGCTGTGTGGGAGATCACTGATCTTTCCATGGTTTAGATTTTTTTTTTTTTCACCTAGTGGCAGCTGATGTAAGTTTTAAACCATACAACCTTCACTTGGAATATGTACAGTATGTACCAAAATATGAATCAATGGTACAAATGTTCACAAACCATTTCATGATTTCCCTGATCTGAAGAAAGGAACAAGAAAAGAAAACTCTGGGCTTTGAAAAATAAGGACAAAGCATAATAAAAAAAACAAAAACAAACATACAAAAAATGCATACACGTCACTTTGTGAATGAGGTACCTTGCTATTTGTTGCAAAAAGGTGTCATTTAAAAAAAAAGTAATTCTAGATTTGTTTCAAAGCTCTATATTAACATCAGCAAAGAAAAGAAAGTTGACGTTAACAACATGATCAAACAGACAAGTAAAGACAATCATCAGACAAAATCATGAATAATATTGTATGTAAGTTTGAGTCTACAGCCCATTGATGGAAGGTGAGTGTGGAGCTTCCATAACTTTGCAGTTCTGCTCTCAGAGATGACCGTTTGATTCCTCATCGGTTATTTTGTTCTGTTTATAAATTGAGATCAAATTGATGGTGATGTGGGTTGAATGAGAAAGACTTATTCAACCCACTAATTTAACACTGCAATCATATATTCCTTATTATGTGGTGTGTACCGTGTATACACTTCAGTTGTAGACTGATAATTGACTGAGTAATTGAGATCAATCTAACAGGTGTGTTTCTTATTAAAAAAAAATTTTTTAAAACAACTCTTATATAAACAACATACAGTCAGCACAGGCACTATCAGCCTCTCTGGAAGAAAGACCAAATGTAAAAAAGGTTTTTCTTTGTATGGAAACACAAGGTGATTTGTTTTTTTTTTACATCTAATATCCTGTTATTTGTAAGGAGAAGGTGGAATAGTTGGTCTTTGTGGCCTCATTTAACACCATTGTTTGTTAATACCAAACAGACGTCAATATCTGACACTTCCTCCTCTTGTTGTGGAGCTGAGAAAAGTCACATTCATCATATTTGCTTTCATGTCTCAAGGTGGGAGGCTATATGCTGACTTTAATAACTATCTATACTGTATATAATGTAAATGTGTTAAAAAAAACAAGTAGTATTAATAAGTTTTGTTCATATTAAATGGTTTGCCTTTCTTAAATAATTCTACAACACAACATGGATAATAATGTCTATATTTTCTGTTGTGTTTCAAACTGACAGAAAAGCTCGTTGAAAAGTGTTTAAGCTTTTGTTCCAGAGTTCCTTCAAGGGATAATTGACTGTCCTCTCTGCATTAAGAGGTTAATTACCCCCTGCAGCATGGCTGCGTATGATAAGGGTTGACACTACAGGGCAGCAGAGTGTTTGTATCAGCTTGGGCTACTGTCAAACTCAAGAAAGGAGGTTGATGGCTATCAGGAAGCATACGAGGCAGGACTGCAGTAGAGTGGGTCAGTAAAAGTGCTTATATAACAAGGACTACATTTCACTCCTTTGAATGCCCTGTTTGAGGTTTTTTTTTCAAGGATAATTGTGTTGCATTGAGTTTTGTGACAACAGTTGCATTCGTTTCACTCACAGACTGCATAAAATAAGTAATATTATGTAAATAAGGTCTCAAAAGCAGTAATTCCAATGAAGATTGTTCTTTCGTTAACTTGTGCATCATTGTGAAATCCCTTTATTTTCAATATTCTGCCATATTTCGAAATGTATACTCTCTCTGATGCTTTGGGTCACGGTCATGACTACTGGGGTCTGAAAATGGATTAGCCATATGGCCAGCTGTGAGCAACAAAAATGGACATTGGTTACACTTGATGGCAGATTCCCTGGCGAGAAAGCAAGAATATCCCTGGTGCACATAACATCAGAAACGTTGTTCTGGAGTCCACTCTACCACTATTGTTTAACTCGCTGTGCTCACACTTTATAATGGCATGCAATCCCTCCATTCCCTTCCATACAAAGTCTTGAATCCATTCTTTAGCTTATCAATGGTATGTTTTGTTTTGGGTTTTTTTTAAATAAGCACATAGTAACACATATTCCAAAACTTAAATGCAAATATCATACATGCAATTGATTATCCCTGCAAAAAACTGTTCACAAAATCTCTCCTAATAAGAACTATCTATCAAACAACATTGCTATTAGGCAAAAAATTACAACTATATCAGAACAAATCATATAATAAAAAAGTAATAAAAAAACTTAAAGATTATTTACACCTTTTATGCACATTAAAATGTGGTTTATGTACCGTTTCTATCACTTTAAATGAGATTAATGCTGTAAATAATCTAATTTGAACTGGAAGTCTGTTTGAAAAGATAGTACTTTTTGCAAATGCTGCATTATAGTGACACTCACACCCTCTTTGAATGTTTCCCTGATAATATTCAGCAATTACTAAACTGACTGGTTAGATTGTTTCATGGGATCTGAGAAATGTCCGTGTGCAGAACAGGGTTCGATATGCAGGTGGTATGAGTGGTTGCAAAAATAATGTTTGTGAAGCAGATCAGGTTGTCAGTGAGATCCTAAAACTGCCCCCACAGTTACCTGGAACTCGTGTGTATTTTTTTCTAAGGGGACGAGGCTTTTTTGAATAACTCCTTACAATGTATACCTGTTAAGTATAAAGTTGATGATGTACTTGCAACTTCTAAATTGGATTGAGGCTATATTTATGAGACTTGTTAAGCGGTACTAATTCAATTATGCATGTACTACAGAAAGCCTTATTGTGTGTTTTCTAGCCAGTGTCAATGGGGTTATAATGACATTACTGTTGAGCAGCATCCTGATGCTGCGTGCGCACACACACACACACACACACACACACACACACACACACACACACACACACACACACACACACACACACACACACACACACACACACACACACACACACACACACACACACACACACACACACACACACACACACACACACACACACACACTTTTAATTGCAAAAAGAAAGAAACATCAGACCGCCTCATCCAGTACCAGAAGCATAACAAAGGATAAAGATAAAGCTAAGTGCTCCAATTTTGTTAACACAAGGTCAGCTGAACTGTTTTGTCACAAGCTATTTGAAGGTAAACAGACTTTGTCACCCTTGGGCCAGTAGGATTGTTTCTTATCAGCCTAAATTCTTTTCTCTCCTGGATTAATGCAGAAATTACTTTTACATGCCTCAATGCACTCATGCATTAGCAAAAAGACTTCATTTTTTTTCGGTCTGTTCAAGATACATCAATAAAACATCAGCTAATGCAGAGCATATAGATACCATGGTAGGCAATAATAGTCTCCTAAGTATGCCACAGGAGAGATGGTTTCCTGAGCACTCATTTGGAAATATCTAAACAACTTGGAAATGCTTTTGTGTTTCTAACATGATTGCTCAACTAAAGCTAGATAATGTATTCCAACAGTTAATTCTCTCGAGATGTTTCGGAAAATTCTTTTTAGGGAAGGAGTCAAGTGGCTAAAACATGAGATGTATACTTCTGAAATTGGAGTAGCACAGTAATTTGCTTCAGTGATTACAGTGAAAAGCAATTTGAAATTGCAGAGCTTACTGGCATTCCAAGCATAGGAAGTAGCCACAATTAAAAATGTTTAACAGCTGCAAGGTGAAGGCTGGTTGCTTCCCATGTGCCAGTCTCTGACAGGAAGAAAAATCATCCGATTCACAGCCATCTCACTCCCCTGTCTTTTCTTGTGAGGAGGGAAACAGGATTGCCCCATTCTGTGGTTTCGTCAAACTGCCAGCCAGGGCCCAGGAACACACTTCATTAACCACTCCCATGGCAGAGGATGGTGGCTTTTCCAGACAGCAAGCACAAATCTGAAGCTTTAGGAAGACCACAATGCATTACACTGAATAGGCTTGTCACTCCTGCCCAGGTTCATTTCCTTTTAAGTGTGAGCTTGAGTCAATCAAAGGAAATGAGCTGAGAAACCCCGGCTATTATTTATCAGTTTATCCACCGAGGTTGTTTCATCACCACTGCTCCACATGTCACACACAACAGGATAGGTAGATGAGTAAGAGGATATATTTAGCCTGGGAACCACACTCAAGCACATTAACCAGGCATACTAGCAGTTAAGGGTAAAATATGTTGCTCATTACAGAGCATTGAGCTAGAACCACAGGCATGAACAGAACAATTCCTAAGTGGGTTGTAAATGCTAAAGAGAATTTGTTGCGTTCAACAATATCCTCAGACAGGAAGAGGTACGATGTCATTCTGGAGTTTATGGCGTGAATTGCTAGAAAGCCAACTTTCAAATGAAAGATACTATTTCATAATTTATGTGAGGCAGAAGTCTGGTTGAACCTGACCCTTTGTTGTAATATTTGTAAATTGATTATGCGAGTGACTGAACTAGGGGTTTAAATAAAAGTTGAGAAAGCAGTACCATTAATCAGTCACTCTGACACGGACCCATACATGCCATGATGATGGCAAGATGGATCACCTCAAATCAAACCAAATTCTCTGATGGAAACTTCTTAGACTTCAGGGACTTGTTTTATAACTATGAGCCAGTGAGGTGAATCCTATACAAAGTTGCGATGTGGAAAAATAAAATAGTGCAAATGTGTGTTGTTAAAAGTGTCCACATTTCAGCCAAAGAAGAAGGAAACATCTCTCGACCAAAACATGCAAATTCAGCATCTGTCATGATATGGTGATGCATCAGTGGCCACAGCAATGGCACATTTTATATGTGTGAGGGAATCAGTGATGCAGAGGCGTATAGTGGAGTTTTTACAGAGACAAGGGCTTGCATGGATGTATTGTCTTCTCCATGTTTGTTTCAAAAAACATAATATACAAGGTTATATTCTGCTCTGGCCAAATCAGTGGTGGCGCGCGCGCACGCACGCACACGCACACGCACACACACACACACACACACAGTGAGTGGTGGACTGGTCTGCCTTCAGTCCATTTCTAAATCTCACTGAATACGTGTGGCACTTGAAGAAGAAAAGAATCAGACAATACACAGAGAAAAATTAAGAGGTTTAGATAAGAAATCAAAAATGTTCTTCCACATGGCCCGTTGAGTCTCATTCAGTCATCCAGTGCTCCCTTGTTTCCCATTGTGGAGTGAAAAGACTGGAGCTGAGCATTTCAATGATAACAGTATCATGTTCACCAACTCGTGTACCCCAGTTGGGCACACTGTCTCATTTTCCTGGTCATTATTCACAGTAATATCAACAATCCTCCACAGCATTCTCAATTAAATGATTATTCATTCATTTATTTTCAGTTATTCACTGGCACTCTCTTCTTTCACTCCTCGTTTTTGTCACCCTATCTGGCAGTGGTGGGGGAGGTGAGGGAGAGGCTGGTGTGACAATTTCTAACAATTTCTAAAGGAAAAAAAAAATTTAAAACACACATCTGACCATAAATGTTCATGCAACATGAGCATCATTGCTTCATATATTCCACCTTCTAACATTAATGTTTGACGCAAGCGTTCAACTCAATGTTGATTCTTTTTTTAGTGCAGGTTTAATGGTTCAAATGTCGTTGAAATGTGTGTAATGCAGGTAATTCTGGTCTAGATTCAGTGCCATAAAGGCACAGCCATGAGAGGCTCTCATAACCGCTCTGCAGTTAGAGCTATAGCACAAATAAGCATTTCGGCCCATCAGGCTACACATATCACAGCTCTCTTTGTTCATGCCAAGTACACACTTGCTCACATTTATGCTCTTTGGTTACTGCCCTGCATTTCACCAAATCCTTTCAGAGTGGCTAAAAGCCTGAGGTTTGTTTCTTATTTTTCATTTTTATATGGAAACTGGGTTTATACACACTCTGTCATTCCTTGACAGGTCATTCTCAAGTATATGAGAACATGGGCACTCCTAATACTGCTGTTGACAATGACACCTGGAAACAACACCAGATCAGCATTGCAGCACAGCCAGTGAGCAGTCCAGATGGCAAACATTTTCCTGATAGTCGATGTGCTTTCTGACTCGACTTGCATATTTTTTGTTTTAGAGTTCGGTGCAGAGAAGATATCCTCTGCTTGAATACGCAGAGTTTAAATCCACCACAGTCTACTTCAGGGGAAAATCTATTACTTTAATGGGGACATTTACATTTGAAATACTCATTGCCTCTCTATTTGTGACCCAGTATTTAGAATGTGACTGTAGGAAAAGGGGCTTTCAGTGATAAAGAGGGAAAATGCTAATTTTACCTCTCTCATTTAATTCTCTGACAATATCTATAAAATTGATTAAGACTTTAAAGAGTGGGTATCCTTCCTCTTAAAATATTTAATTTCCCATTATTCTGATCAAGACTTGCTCTGGCAGTAATGAGTGTCTGCTCGGCAGCAGGCTGGAAGAGCTCACCCATGTGATGAACAGATCCTGAGGTGGCATAAAGAATATCTCCACACAGAATAACAATAAGAACAATTGGCAGCACGACTGGATTTAGAATCGAGGCACAAATCGAATAGAGGCTGATCAGTGATGGGTATGTTCTTTTGTTTTTTTTTTATAAATCCCCACTACAAATAAACATGAGAAACATTGAAATGAAGTATGGTATCCAATTATGTTTGGTGATAAGATATGCGAGTGAGCTGAAGTGTGGGAGTGAAAATCCCTCCCGGTCAGGCTACTTATACCGAATACATTTTTCTACAGTGGATTAAAACACTAAGTTAGAAAAGTACAAGTTCCTGAATTGGCATAATATACAAGCTTGTTGATTATATTTCCCAGTTATGTACGTATCTGAGTGAGGAGAAATACCTTTATCATATAAACTACAGCTATTTAATTACTACTACTATAATTATCTACTTGTAAAATCATTATCACCTGCAGGACCAAAGTGATGATATCCTATGTGATAGAGATATTTCAGTCATCTTGGTGTGTTAATGTTGGTTGCACGATGTGCTTTCTAACCCTTAAAGGTTTTAGTGTTTTCCATTCCACACTGGATTGGGCAAAAATATGGGAAATGTTTTCAATCCAAAGCAAACATGCAGACAAAATCAACAAATGATGGAAAATTCCAACAGGCTGTGTGAGAGATGTAAATTCAGCTTCTGTTTTTTGATGATCATCAGTGGTACATCACCAACATAAACCGTTTAGTGATAATATACATCTCTAAAAAAGTGACCTCTTGTGGTCAAAGCAATGGGAGAAGGAAGCTGTGCTCAAAGAGTAGGGACTCCATGCTTAAAAATATAAAAACAGATTCGCAATTGAAAATATACAAAATAAGTCTTTTTGAAGTGACTGTAAAACTAACTGACTCACCATCGTACTACTTTTTCGGTAGCTGCTGCTGCGTTGTTTGCTTATATTGGTGGCTTGTGGTTTGATTTTAGATGCTTCATCCCAACCCCAACAGCCACCTTGATGCTTTTTAAAAGTCCATGAAACTGGAGCCAGTTAGTTGTAACTCACCTGCATTTCATTCGCTATTAAATATAGACAATCTATCAGATGTTGAAAAGGAAATAGTTTCATGGATAAATATTTTCTCATTTCACATTTGACACTGCATCAGGTCCCAATGAAAAGACGGCTGCGGTAGCGTCCTTTTTTTTTTTGGCAACAGGTCAGTGACATGGTTGCACATACAAACAGCCTTTTAAAGAGACCTAAACTCTCAGAAGTAAGTACAGTACCTACAGACAGTCAAAAACTATGCAATGCCTGCAAGTGATTAAAAAAATATGTAGATATTGCGGGATAAGTGACAGCATTGCATCATAAAGAAACAAAGTTGTGTCCTTGAAACTCCTTGAAATCTTTATGTAGTTTCAGTTTTGTCAACAATCCAAAGCTTTGTCATGTGTTAGAGGAGATGTTGTATCGTATGTATCATGACAAACAAAAGTTAAGACAGTCCGCCAGTGTTTTACAATGACTCCATAGACACTTGTACAAATATCATGGTGTCCGTGCTCTCCATCTTTCTATCTCAGCTGGGAAATATCCTCATTTAGTCAAATTAGCTGAAGTCAAGCTTGGCTTTAATGTGCAGACACTAATGACATGCCAAGGTTAAAGTGAAGAGTCAAACATTGATTTGTACTGTCTGCCCTGGATATCTGTAATGAGAATAAAAAAAAAAATTAAAAAAAAAACAGCTCTGTGCATGAGGACACAAAATGGGGAAGAAAAGGCCAGCAGCTGAAAAAAAAAAATGTAATCCTATAATGTGACCCTGATTTATCAATAAAAAACCTGCTGGGCGTCATACTGGAACATTTAGAAGAGTATGCTAATGGAATATTTTAATGGAAACAGTGACATTTCACAAAAAGCTGATAATAAATGAGAGGGACTGTCCAACAGTATAATAACCAAGGTGTGCCACTCTCAGCACGGATGAACCTGTGTGTGTGTGTGTGTGTGTGTGTGTGTGTGTGTGTGTGTGTGTGTGTGTGTGTGTGTGTGTGTGTGTGTGTGTGTGTGTGTGTGTGTGTGTGTGTGTGTGTGTGTGTGTGTGTGTCCATTGAACTGCTTGAGAAAACACTAAAACTAAGTGAAGTCACAAGCAAGAGAGAAATGGCGTGAGCTATAGAGTTTGGAGATAGACTTGGAAGTGATGTTTTCACCTGTAACCCATCTTTTAGTATGAAGAGATATGGAGATTTGCTCTGCAGGCTGGATGAAGTGATGAAGCAGGCGGAGATAAGGGCGAGAGCGGATTATTCAATCAATCACCTGTAGCCATATCTTCATACAGCTTGTCTGAGGAGACATAGGAAGTAGTCAGTGCCTTGCGGGATGAAAGCAGAAGAAAATTGCACGGGCTCTCTTCGGCTCACAATTGCTGCCCTACGAGCTTTGTATAAGGGAATGTGATTATGGGGGGTTTCACTGTGTCCATGCCAATTTGCTGATTCAGAATAGGGGCCCTTTAAAGTGCTGCTACATATAAATCACTTGATCACAGATAACATTAGCCCAAATCAATGTATTTATGTATAATTTCTGTTAAAATACATCTTAATTACATATATAAGCCCTACTTCATTCAGACTAGATGGAAAAACAAGGAAAAGTAATGTCTAACATGATTGTTAACTTCTGAAAGCACTAACATCACATGGAAGGAAAATGAGAGATGAAGCCTGACGCTTAGTATCCAAGCATCAGTAATCACTGCTCATCTTCAGTGTGACCTGAATGCAAACCAAAGGGTTACTCCCACTTAAAAAGGTCATACTCAGTTTTAAGAATTGCCCACTTCCGAATAAGCTGACAGATGGACAAGCAATGGAGGTAAATTCTGTAAACTGAAAGAAATTAGTTCAGTGTGTTGGGAACATTTCCATGTGAATTCCTGCCCAGTTGACAAGATTGACACCACTGTCACATCTGTTGGGGAGTTGGAGCCAAAAACTAGTTTAGCTCATTGAGCTTTAGAGGAGCTGGTAGGTGGCTCTGGACAGAATCAGGCTGGCTTTTCTCCATTGATTCTGGCCCTAACTGCAGGCTAAGCTAACATATGGCTGCTAAATTGGTCTTAAAAAAGGATAAAAAGATAAGACGATGACATCTTCTAACTTAAGTGTCCTACTTTGTTTAAAACAGTGGGAGCATCACACATGTATAGAGTTGCCTATATTTCAAACTTCAGTTCCACAAACAGGGACAGATTAGGGGTGTTTAGTTAGTGAAATGAGGGAGGATACAAACAGTCTGTTGTGGTAGTATCAGAAGATTATTTCTGGATGAACCACTGTCAAATAAATTAAAGGTATTACAGCATTACACCCAGTGGAGTTGTCACTGTTGGATGAATGGATGTGATTACAACATATTAAGCTTTGTTTTGTCATGTCACTCAATAACCTCTGCAATACTATACAGTCTGCTTTTGATTTGTGCTTACTTGGGCCAATGATGTGATTTATTTTTTAAATGTTATCAATTGAATCTTTCTACTTTCATATTTCTCATTTTGAATAAAAAGTCACCTGCGACAGAACATCATCTTTCATCGTATAATCAAGATAACAGTTACAAATGGTTGCAATGGAGATTAAAAAAAGTGTGTGATATACAGGAAAAAAAGGGTAACATTTTGACCTATGAAGGTTGAACAACAACACAGAGATAATGTATTAAAGATACTATATGATGATATATTGGTCACTGAAAAGAAAATACTCAATTGGCCTTAAGCAAAATCATGTCATGTTTATGTAGAGTGCAGTCTCTGACAATATTCTCTGAGGGTGTGCAATCAGATGAGGTTGTCCTCGTGATGAGAGACGCAGTGGCAGATTCTTCAAAGATGTTAAAAATATCTGTATATACATTGATTCCAACCTCGAGTGATCATACGAATGGTGACGGGAACAATGAGGGAAGTCTGGTGTGCATAAGTGTGACACAGTGTGAATTGAGGAGGTTGGTTGAAAATGGTGTGATCTCACAAACTATGTTTTATAAAAAAAACTGCTGTTTGTGTCCTTGTGAAGACAAAAGGCTTTCACAGACTGGAAAATTAAATCCAACTCCGATCAAATAATCTACGTCACAAGTTACATAAAAAAGAAAGAGAAAAAAAAACAGTGGAAGTTTAAACTATTTCTGCAGTTAGTACACTTGGCTTTCTTATGAGAAAAATGGTAAAGCTAACAAAGTTTAAGCCCCTGCCAACTGTTGTCAAAGGGTTTAAATGGATCATTCATCAGAGGATTTTTTTAAAGTAACTTGACTATAAAAAGAGTGCCATTTTTTAAATGTTGAATGGGTTGTGGCATCAAGCAAAATATTTAGTATTTAGTATCAGCTTTAAATTTGTACACTCTTGGTGGACATGTAATGGAAGGATTGACGTCTGACTGTTGCCATTTTCTCTATTGAACTTTACATAATCTTTTTGAAGAAGGAGTGGATGGCCTTGGCAATGGAGGAGTCCTATTGATCGTTGGTTTGATTGATTTCCTCTCTTTTTTTTGTGAGCGCCAAAGCAAAGGGAATGGGAGGCGCAGTAGCAGTGAGAAGGTCTCTCTCTGAATAAGAATTGTGAAGCATTGGGCACCAGAGTGAGGTGCTGCATGAACAATAACTGCTCGTGTTGCTGCAGATTGTGCTGCAGACTCAGTTTGCTGAAGGCTTTTCACTGCAGATATGCTCCAGACATGTAACAACGGGTAAATTAACAACACTTAATGAGACCATGGAATTATTGAGTTCCTGTCAACTTGATGTGAGACACAAAGGGAGATGCTGTCTCTGTCTAAAAGCCTGCCTAAAAGCTTCCTCGTTTCCAGTCTTTATAGTACAGAATTAATGTGGGAAAAGTTGCATTAGATCACTCCATAAAGATATCCAAAACTGACTCATTGTAATTTTGTGCAACAAAAGGTTTTAGATTCAAATAAAAAGTTACACTCGGCAGGTCTCACTTGCATTAGAACAATGACGTTTGAGCCAGTTAAATACAGGCGATAGGAATATAAGACTAATAATTCATAGTTGTGACTTCCGGTTGTTATCGACTTCAGCTCAGGCTAGGGACCTTGTGGATAACAGTTACAGAAAATGACAGCAATAAAGCAGTGCAAAATGAAAAACATAAAGCACTCACATTTTTTTTTTTTTTTTTTTGATTCACTGGATTAGTATTTCATAAACTTGTTAAACTATTAGAAAGTAAAGAAATGGCATTACTCTTCTCGGAACCATAGTGCCGTTCTTCATGTCTTGATCAGGTCAGTGCCCTGAAGGCTATGATTACATACTTTATACAGATTGTATGGGTGTAAAATATGGTGAAATACAGGTTTCCTATTCAGTATATCACACATAGTGAAACATGACTGCTTAAATTATTATAAAAAAAACTCAACTGATATATTGAACTTCAAGCATTACACAGTTGTTGATTGGTTGTGGTGAGACAAATTCACAGATTCACAGATAGCTTTACACAAATTCTGAATAATTGCTGTTGTACATACAAATGCCCCAATGTGTCTGCCTGTAAATGTATTGACTAACATGTCCATCAACACATTCTCATGAAACTCATGAGAGACGTAGAAGATGAAAAATAAAAGTAGACGACGAGGATTTTAGCCAAACTGGTGAAAGATTAGCCAGCGGTGAAGGGGCAGAAAGCGTGTGGTTGCCTCGATGAGTTGGATATATTTCTGCTTTCACTTAAAGAGCATGCGTCAAACTGGGTGACAGAGTTTTGACAGAGTGAGTTACCCCTTCCTCGCGGCTCATCTTCAGCCCTGGCTGCCTGAGGTCACAGTGATGTCTAGGCTAAAGTGCTGCAAGGACAGCGCAGGTGAAAGGCTATGTGGTAATTTATTCCCTCAGCAGCCTTGACTCCACGAGAACGAACAAGAGCATTTTGCCTCTTTTTGTCGGGCCCTATCCTCCAGGGACTTCTCCATCAAGTAAATTGACTGAATAATCAAACAATGAATGAGTCACGATATAGAGGTGTGCTTTGTTTGTCTTACCAAAACAGGGAAGAAAATCCCTGGACCTCCACTGACTGCAGCGATCTTTATCTTATGTTTACTTTTAATTTTTTTATTCAGATATTCTTCTTCAGTTCTTTCGAACTGTTAAGCTCATTAATTCGTAGTCTTATGGTAATGAGTCCAATTATCAGGATTAGAATGATGACATTATGATAACAAAAAACCCAGAAATAAATAAGTGTAATGGGTCTCTAACTATTGCTGTTGTTTTGTTTATTTTAATATTCAGGCTGGGCAATTCAGCATAAATTATATTTCTTCAGCATTAATCATATCTCGATGGCATGTTTCCTCTGCGGTGAAGTTCACAGCAAGAATGCTCTGCGGTTTGAACACAAGTAGTGTTGACTGCTACTTTCCTGTGTGAAATTTGCATGTTCCTGGTGTTTACCAGCCTTTCCTCTGGGTGATCCCGGATCCTCTAGCAGTTCAATCATGCAGGTCAGGTGAATCGGATATTCTAAATTGCCCATAGGACTGTGTTTATTTATGGTCTGCTCTGCAGGATACTCCAGCTTCCCCCTGTGATACCACAAAGGAGTTAGGGTGTAGAAAATGTTGGAATAATTGCATTAGTACAACTTGGTCATGCAATATTCAACACTTTGTTGCTCTGAGTTTAATTTTTCAAGAGAAATATATGTGGTATTCCAATTTGCATGTATTATGGTTGCAGTCGGTAAGTACATCTGTGAACATCTAAAATGCTTTAAATGTATATCATCATTAAGACAAAACAAGGCACTGTTTACTTTATCTGTATTTCACTATATGCTTTCACAGGTGAACTACTGGAAAGCTGAGAATGTGGCATGTTGCAGTTTCCACACACCCAATTCAAGGTATATGTTTGAATAACGTTAAGCCACTTAGAGCATCAGAAATATGCAACATTTAAACGTAGCCACTATATTACAATATTTTACGTGTTTTGTGTGGAAACATTTATTAATTTGCTGTTGCTTGAAATGTTTTGACAAGCGTTCCAAAGAAAGGCCTTTTTTAAACCCTTTATTTAATTGATCATCTTGGGGGTAATTAAATATCTATCCTACCAGAACTACACATAATAGCAGCACTGTATGTGTTTAGTCAACATGTTGCATACCCTTCATTACATGATATGGTGCTGCTCCCAAGTTTTTAAAGATTTAAATAAATTTTTTAAGGAAATATCATCGATATACTGTGATGATATTTCATAAAAAGAAACTCTGGGTTCATCCTTTTCAGACCTGTACATTACTTTTCCCCACAGGCAGTTGACAGTGGGAAAAAGTAATATTTGTACCTCTCCGATGTCCAAACTCCTCAGCCTGTCCTGAAGAATTTCTCCTGGTACCTGGCAAAGGTAAAGGGAAGTCACTTGCTTTTCATGTATCCAGTCTTACTATACACATTTTGACCTAATATTTATAATAATAGCAGTATAGAATAATAATGAACCAATACTATAAATAATCTTCCCAGCTCGGTCGCACCTTTACCACAAGACAGCATTACTACTACTACTAGTCCAAAGCACCAAATTCATCATCCCTCCTCCTTATTCATAAACAAGACCCGTCACTACCCAGCATACTAAAATCTGCATGCATTCTATTCTTATGTAAAAAAAAGACATTTCCAGTGTTTGCTGGAGGCATTTGTGTGATCGAGTCAAAGAGACAACATCAGCCTCACAAAGCAGAGATGCCACCTTCCAGATTCCCAACACTTTGCCTTTGTGACCTCAGCTATACCCAGGTACCCCGTCTATGAAAATCACAAACAGAAGTGGAGTCGAAGCACAACCTCAGTCGAACCACAGATTGCTGCAGTTATCATCGTTCAGACATTTATGAAAATGCTGAATGCAATTCTGTTGTTTGAAAGCCATTCCAGTTGCATTTCGATGCTCATTCATCTTCCCCAACTGCTCTGAAATTCAAATGTATCAAATTTTTCTTACTCCTCCAAATGCTGCAATCAGCCCTTTTCAGCAGACATGTTGATTTGTCAAAGTGGGGAAAGCACAAGTGGGGCTGAGAACACTCCTGATCACTGTATGCCATTAAGGGGAGGCATTCTCACAGCTTCAATACTGTGCACCTTCCTCATCTTTCCATAGTCACTTAGTGCCACAGAGACATTTTAACAAAAACAAACCAAAAACAAAAAAGAAGCTTTGAATACTCTCCTATGACAAGTCAGGGTCAGTTTGTCTGTACAAACAAATCTGTGCAGCGGCTAAGTCAGAAGAAGCCACAATTACAAAATGTTAAGTACGTTAAGTTGAATTTTCATAAAGGCAAATAATTAATCAAATTTGACATTATATGTAGAAACTGGGGAAGCACGATCCAGGTTTTTTGACTTCCGATCCGATCCTGATACACAAATTTGAATATCTGCCGATACCGATATTATTCCAATAACAGAGCTGAGTTTGCTTTGATATTATTATCATTATTGTTGATTTTATATGAGGTTGAGGTTGACGTCCAGCTGCAGAGTGTCCGCCTCGCTGTACAACACCTAAATATTCATGTCGAGACTCTGCAGTGTTTTGAGCATAAAATACGTCCAAACAGCGACATGTTGTCATGAAAAGATGGATAGCGCTACTTCCGTAGCATGCTAAGCTGGCTGAAAACTATGGTAAAGATTTTCTGACTCATTACGCCACATCTCATTTAGACCCGCCTTCATTCAGGAAATCCATTCCACATTTTGCAGCGAGCAACGCAGAGCAGCCAGAACAGAAACATATGTGGACTCGTTTGAGGAGAAGCTCAGATGCGGCTTCATGGATTGGAAACCTCCACAGGTTGGATCGTAAATTCCCGATCCGTAAATTCTGTTCATATCGGAACCCGACACCAATACTGGATCAGATCGGCCCCATCCCGAGTAGAAACATAGAACATAGTTGAGTTAAAAGACAACTCTGGTATACTTGCCAGTGGAAGTCATGCTCGACACCAATGACCCCACAACAATTTCTTAAACTGCATATCAAAACTGTTAAGGATCAGAGTGATTTTATTGAGTGTTTATACTGCGGTCAAAAGTCCATAAAGCTGAGTGGGGCTTGTATTTGCATGTGGAAACTATCATTGTGCCTGCATATTATGTTTGCCATGGGTAGCATTCATCCGTCCATCTATTGTGAGGCACATAGCCAAGCCCAGCTCACCGTGGGAGAAAGCAGGGTACATGCTTTCCAGTTTGCCAGTTCATCACAGGACACACACACTGATAATTTTAGATCAGCAATTAACCTCAAACTGAGCGCGCTAACCGCCGCTCTTACTGTGCAACACCAAAAAATGCTACGTGCAGAAGAAACTAAACGGCTTTAAAACAGATACCTGATAACTCTACAAAACCACACTGGTATTTGTAAAGTGTCCATTCCCAACTTCACAAGTCCAAACTAAAGTTAAAATGAAGAATCGTGTTCTTGCAGCAGCTGTTATCAAATAAAGGCTCCTGTTTTGGAGACATGATACAAAAAGAGGTAATTAACATGCACCCATCACATCAGCATTCTGTCAACAGCTTAGTGAGTTGCCACAGCACCATTCTTCATGTGAACAGTGCACTGACAGGGAAGTGATGTAAAGCAGAAAATAAACATATTTAGGACATAGTTGTGTCAAACAGAAAAGAGGCCATCCATGACTATCCTGTGATTAAGAAATTCAAACAGATTAGTTGAAGAGGTTTGCATCCAGTGATAGGAAATGTGACTTGTAATTTATTAGAATGGCTGCCATGCTTTCATTAATCGAGCCAGATCTCAAAATCTCCAGTGGGCGTGTGTATGTGTGCGAGTATGTGCATGAGTGCTAAGTATCACAAGATTACCAGGGTGATAGGATGGTCTGTGGTGCAGTCTAATAAGGCTGTGTTTGTTTACCTCTCCCCTACACTGCATTCAGAGGAATGTGCCAGCATTTGCCCGACATGAATGCCAGTGTTTTGATAAAGGTCAATGAGAGTGAGACAAGGCTGCTGAAGTTTGCCTACTTTAATTAGCTCCGGCTTTGTGCTCCCTTCTCATTCTGTAGTGTCAGTACACCCGTGTGCAGCTTTCAAGACGTGGGTGGAACAAAGATGGGGCAGAGAGGGAGCTAAATGAGAGGGGAGAGGTTCACTATCGGAAATGATTCACTGCGATGAGAAAGTGGAATCACTCCAGCTAAAAATAGACAAAAGAGAGACTGATAAATGGGGGTGCTAAAATGAAGGAGGCACCCTGTTGGAAACTGGATTATTTGGAATCATTGTGTAATTAATGTATCACCACTAAACACTGACAATCGTCAGGATTCTAATTTCCCTGTATGGTGTATGTGTGAGTCTTTTTTTTTTTTTTTTTGGTGTGTTTTAGGAATTGAGGATTTGTTTTGTTGCAAACAGGTTAAAGAGTTTAAAGTTTCTCTCAAATCCTCTGAATCACCATATGCCTCAATGAGAATGTGTCATCGACCAAGCACTCATAATTCTCCCAAGGCTGTCCGAAACACCAGGAAGGAAAGGTGGGATATTTGTGCCAGTGTCATGGGAGCTGGTTTCACAGTGTTAGGGCTGGTTGCAACGTGCTAAGCTGACCTAAATCATTTGCTTTTACATGAGAGTTGCAACAGATAGCACAAGTTTTGTGCTCTTGAAAGGCTTAGAAAAATGATGTTCAAAGCCTCTGTGTTCATTACCTGTGGGAATTTGAAGAGAAAAGGATGAGATGATTTGAAGAGTCCAGTGCCAGGAGTACATGTCAGATGCGTCGATATACACCAATCAGACATAGCATTATGACCGCTGGCAGATAAGGTGAGGAAACTGATCATCGCTTTATCCTGGCTCCTGTTAAGTGGGATATTTTCTGCAGTGAGTGAACATTTTGTTCTCAAAGTCGATATGGTAAAGTAATATATGAGCAAGCGAGTATGACGAGGGCCAAATTCTCATGGCTAGATGACTGGATCTGGGTGTATGCATTTCGAAAATTCACAGCAATGAACTGAAGACAGGCAACAGATGAGGAGATGTAGGTCGAAATGGCTAATGCTGTTTTGGATTTCAAATTTTTTTTAAAGGTGTTGGGTGCATCGCAGGAACAGCATATGAGAATCAAAAAGAGACATGTAGATATAACAATACATCTGCTTAGAACCATTCTGAAAAACTTCAAATTAAATGTGAATCTATCTAATCTATCTGCAGAAAGTGCATGCCTGCACAGGGAGAACATGCAAAGTCCTTATTTAAAGCCCCCTAACCAGACTCAAACCTGAAATATTCTTGCTGTGACGAAAAAGTATTAACCATTATACCTAGGCCCATTCATGAGGTCATAGTGTACCAAATTATATCACTGCTACATCAGTCTTCTGACAATATACCATTACTTTAATTATCTTTTCATTATATTGTGATATTCATTTCACAAAAAAAGTCATATCGTCAGACATTTTATTGATGTATGAAAAAAAGTTTAATTAAGTCCACTAATGTGATCATTTACTTGCAAAAGGAAAGGTTGTTAAAGAAATATATTTTGACTGCAAACGAAGTGCTTTGACTAAAATCCTAAAACTCTTAATGAACAAGACAGACACACTAATCTTCTGCTGCAGACTCATACATTTAATTGCATCCAATACTTTGGTTTATTACCAAACACCTGCCAAGCTAATGACCTTCAGCGTCAGCTGTGCTTTGTCTAGTGCTATAGCAACAAAGCCTTGGCTGAGTCAACATTATTCACAGTCACCAACAAAATTGCATAAATATTTTGGTGACCTTAAAAAGTCACAAAAGAGAAAATTAGAACTAAAGCAAACATTGTATGAATCAAAACCTGAAATAATGAAATCTGCCCCCCCCCCCCCCCCCCCCCCCCCACACACACACACACACACAATGTAACCTGCAACACATCAGTGAACCACAGTTATGTATCCTCCAGTCAATCATAAACTGCACAAAAACCTTAAAAGGAATATTTAACATTTGGAATGTATTGTGCGTTATTCCTTGGTTCTTTCTATAAGCTGTGTGATGCTACACATCTCTCTTGTTCACAGTTATAACACTGAATTTTTTTAGCAAAACAACATGAATGGTAATAGCATGGTTTAATTGATTTAGTTAAATTTTTCACAAATATTTCTCTGCTGCTAAGTGGCACATAAATTAAAAGAAATAAGTACCCACCATAAACAGAACACTAAATGCGAGCAAAATATAAAATATTGTGATCTCACCGCAATCAGAGACATTCAAGGCTGGAAGCTCTTTGTGCAGTGACAAAACAAAATTAAAATTTTTGTGCTGATCTTTGCCGCCCAAACACAACAAATTGCATTTCAGTTTGTAAAGTCGCATGTTTCAAATCGCTGTTATTGAAATCCTGTCTTGCAATAAAGGTCAATCTGAGTTAATTAGAAGTGTACTTGTAGAAACAAGGTTGAGCCGCAGAGCTACACACCAGCTCCAATCTGCCGATAGATTCAAGAGCCTTCTGGAAGAACAGTGATGACTTTCAAATAACAGATATATATTACTTGTTTTGTGAAACATAAAACCATAAAACTGAATATTACTATCAAAGACCTCTTCACGTATACTTTATTGTTTCATAAATCTGAGTGCTCTTTGTCAATCCAGACTTTATACCCAAGCTGGGTTGTTTTTTTTTTTTACAGGAAATATAAAAAGTTGAAATATGAATTTGAGAGAGAAAGAAAGAGTAACTGTTGGAGACTAAGGATACCTATTTTTGTTCTCTTTAGTGGGCTATTTATTCAGTTATTTAAGCTCATCTTGAAAATATGCTGTGAATTTAGGTAAATAGGTTCACATTTACACTGGAAGTTAACCAGCAAGTCATGCAAAATAGTTTGTCTTTCTTGCTTTCATCATCCTTTCAACTACGCGTGTGTTATGGACAACATGCTGAGTGAAGGGTGAGTCAAGAGACTGAGAGGGGGTGTGTTCTCGGAAGCTGGAGGTTTTGTTAGATACTGGAAGTTAGTATGGCTGGGCTTGATGTTTTGTTCTAACCTGGTAACAGCTGACAGAAACCATGATACTGTGCAGTCCGGTTAGAAAAACAAATACATATTCTATTTTGTGTGATTGTCAATCAAATTGTCACTGATGCATTTTTGTTTCATGTTTTTGTGACCTTACATATAGTGAGCTCAAATATCTGTTATTTGCATTCAATTTTACACAACCTTTTTTCAGTTTTGCATTAAAAATGATTGCAAAACAAGTAAGGTAAAACAAAGATTATACAGATCCATGCACTCAATGACAGCGGTAGCCTGTTCCAGCAGAGATTGGCTCTGAACAGGTCATCAGTATGTGAAGAGATGCCAGAAAAATAAAGTCACAACAAGGACAAAGGTGCAATAGAACCAACAAGTTCATGAAAAACAAGTACACTGCAACAGGGATTATCCCATACTATCTGTAAAGATTATAGACACAAATTACAAATCAAATATTGTAATTTTGATATAGTCATGTCCTCAACACACCAGCAGCAAATTAGTGTTTGAATTATTCAAGTTTCTAACTTTGGAGCTACTATATGCCAAGTGCCAGGTAAATTTGACTTTAATGCCTCACACATTAAATACAAGAAAATTAAACATTTTCACTTCAGGGAGTCAAAGGCAAATTATTCTTATTTTAGGAAGGTTTCACAGTCCATAGCTCCAAAATGTTTAATTGTCTTAACTGTTGAAAAACTATCACTACTTTATAATTTGATGAGTTATTCGCGCAATATCTTAAATATGACTTACTGGGTATATGTATTTGAAAATGGACAAACTGCCACACTACTTTTATTCATATTGTTCAAGTACTGTCATCATGATTTTTGTCTTACTCTTTTTAAAAAGATATTTTTGCTACTGACAGCCTAAATTAGAGTACATGCACTGAGTGACAGTAAGATGCTCAGTGAAGGTTGTGTGGAGTGTAAAGCATCATCTTGCTCATCCACCCATTTTAATGTTAAGCAGAGCAACAGTATGCAATCATGTGTTCTATCATTGATTTGCAATACTTAGTTGAGAACCAAATGGGACAAAATAAAGTCATATGGTCACTTGCCTGATAAAAGGGCAAGGTTGTCTAATTAGTCAGGCTCTCATGGTCTAATCACAAAAAGAGAACCAATAAATCAGGAATATCGTGGTCGAGAAAACAACAAGGTGTGTGAATGTGCATCACACAAAATAACAATAATAATAAAATGTCAGTCATCATAACTTATGTGAGGAATTGTTTGCAACAACAAGAAGTCAACCACACAGAGAAAACACAACTTTCCCCAACCTGCTGACTTTTTTTTCCTTGAGATGTGTATTTTCAATGCTCAGGAGTGAAGTGTAATGCACCTCCCCTCTTCATGCAGCATGTAGTCCACTATGGGAATAGGCAAGGCTCGCTCTAATGCCTGCGAAAAGTCCAGCTGACTTACGAGTGTGAAAGTGTAAGTATGAGAAGGGTCGACTGGAAGGAGATAAGAGGGTCCTCACTGTGCCTGCTGGGGACTTTCACTCTCTCCTGTATCGATTAATCTGTCCACTATGTAATTAGGCCTCAGTGAAAGCAAGTGGGAGAGAAATAGAAAAGAGGAAGGAGAGTCTGGCAGAGAAAGGCCATTTTTGTATGTAGTGTCAATAAAGGCAGAAAAGAAAACAAGGGTAGATGAGATACTGGCAGATCTGTCACCACACTTCAATATTCTTTAGCCTCTCGGCCATTTGTAGCCAAGTGGGGTGAGAGCAACGGAAGAATAAATGGATGAAATGGGTGAAAAGAACAGCAAGAGAGTCGAAAAGACAATGTCTCTTAGAGATGTTGATTGATTGGTCAGTCTCGCCATCTGTGCCCTCTTGTTTCCACAGCGTAAAAGGTTCGCATCGAAAAAATTCCATATGTTTACTTGTGTATTTACATAGGTATCGATTAGCATGAAACTGAACAAATTGAAACGGTTGCACAGCATGTATGATTACAATTGAAAGTGTTTCATGAAAGCAATACCATTCGCAACTGTTTTATCACTTTATATATAAATTGGATTGTTTTGAAGCTGTTCTTTCTTCTTTAAGAAATACATTTCAAGAAAGTTCCTGATTGATTTAATTAAAGATGTTCCACTCAACTATGACTTAAAACAGGTACTCATTTGTGTATGTGTATGTGTTAAAGGCAAATTAAACACTGGCATATCAGTGACTGGTGTTCTTGTTCTGGTACAAGGTGCAATGTTTCAGGAAACCGGAGGATTGTTTTTGACGCTACCAACACACTTCTTTGGAACCGAATTAAAGTAAAAGCACCAGAGACTAGTTTCATTGATAAAAGTCAAATAAATGTGTGATGTATCCAAAACCATGTGAATATATTTGGGTTATTTTGATTTACACGATTTTGATCAGTTATAACGTTATAATATTTAATTGTGAGAGTTAATATTGTCACTGCTTAGGTACATAACAGTTAATGTGTCTGTTATAACTGATATTATCTTTTTTTTTTTTTTTTTTTTTTAATATCAGCAGCACCCATGTGGAAACTAACTGAATTAATTGTGTCTGCATTGCTCCTGCCTTTTATTCATATTTTACAGGTCAGTAGTTGGTTGACGTAACACACTTCAAGTAAAAATATAAGAAGAAATGTGATGTTGTTTTGGCCATTTTTGTGAACTCAAGGCATTATGAGTTTATTACCCCCTCCAAGGACGTAATAAAATTATTGGCAGATATGTATCCGTTTGTATAGCTGTTATCAAGATTACATTGAAACTCCTGCATGGATTTTGTGGACATTTTCACCAGATAGATATTAGGCCATGGAGGATTCCATAACATTGTGGAGGTGATAATGATCTGGATCAGGATTTTGGAGCAGAATTTTATTTTATAGGCTTCCAAGGATCATGTCAAAACTACATGTCAGATTTTCACCAAATTTCTGAGTCCAGGTCAACCTATGGTGGATGTCAGATATCGCTGATTACTCTTGTTCTACCCTCAGTTCAGTCTTGTAGACAGGTCAAAAGCCTCTCTTCTTTTCCCTTGCAACAAAAATAATTCCACAAAAGGGAAAATATGGACAATACAGGAGAGATATTACACCACCAATCCTCCAAATCTAGTTGAGTCCTGGTTTAATTTGTTTACTTTATTTATATAGTACCAAATACAATGCAGTCCTTTCTAGGTGCTTTTAACAGAGAAAACAAACTCCATTAAAAGGATGGTATCAATAGCAAAGAGCAAAAATAAACTGAAAATAAAGAAAATGGCTTATTTGTGTCTGAACACTGTTATTGAAAAAGAAAACGAGGAACGCTTGATAGCACTGTACTTTGTGGTCTGCTATTCAACTGCTCCTATGTCGCGTGACCTTTCATTCTTTCCATTTGAGGTGAAAGAGGAGAGCAAGCCCCACTCTTGGCTGCCTGTTTCTCCATTTCTCTTTAAATTCCCAATGGCCTGCAACATTTTATGTGTAAAAAGCTTTGCCGTTTCCCTCGACGCAGTTCACTACATGAAATTGCAGCAAATACATCCCTTCTGTGCAGACCACTTAGTGAATTCCTAAAGGTTAGCAGACACGTTTCCTTACATCCCTTTAGCAGTTTAGAGAGGCGAAGATGCACCTGAAGAGATAATCAGAAGTATTAGTCAGAAGTCACAGGATTAATATTGCAGATTAAAGAAATAAAAAAGTGTAATTGATGTCCACATTGTTATTTTGTTTATTATATTCTCGTAAAGTATGCTCAATTTTATCAAAGTATTATATTGGTGAATGAAAATGATGAATATTTGATAAATTACACTATATTTGTATTCTGTTTCAGTTGTTTTTTGTTTTTTTTATATTCACCGTTTCATTAAAACTGGCACAATGAAGAAATAAAAGGCATGTTCATGTTTTGATACAGGTATCTGTATATTATCATATTAAAGCACATGATTCTACAGTAGCTGGTAATTGCGAAAAAACCCAACATGATAAAACTGTCTGCATTGATGAATGGTAAATTTAAACTGAAGTGGGGATATTAAGAGATATTAAGTGATTTGCATTTATCAATATAGCTGTACCATGGTTGTGATATAATTAATTATATACAAACCATCATCAGAGGTAGACAAATAGGACCATAAACTGAACATTAGGAATAATAGACAACTGCAGAAAAAAATATGTATGATTAATAGGAGGTACTATTTGTGTGTCCAAACAATCGTGAACTGAACTTAAACATTGATCTGAAGAACAGTGAATTCAGAATGCAACTTTAACAACTTACCCTTCATATATGAAAAGACATAATGAACACATTTGTAAACATTGGTATACTATAACAAAATTGTTCATAAGCATTATTTGGATTCCACACGTGCCAAATATTTAGTGTGTCACAAATCAATTTTTTTAAGAAAAAAATAAATGAGCATGCAATTCATGGTTCATCTTAAATACTGCTGAAGATGTAAGCTACAAAGCCATAATGAAGCTATATGGAAATATAATTTCACTCACCATCTGTCGCATTACGTTGCCCACCTCTTGTGTGGGCAACGTTTTCTGTAAGGCAACAAAAGCAGTCTTTGTATACATAAAATATAGCAGCAGCTCTTTTAGATTCAAGCGGCAGACCCTTAGTGTTTCTCAACTCCAGTCCTGGAGCCCTGCTGCCCTGCATGCCTGATTCATATGAATAACTTGTTATCCCACCCTACAGAGCTTGATGGTGACCCCGTCTCACAGTCAGTTGTGTTAGAGCAGCGAGAATTCTAAATTATGCAGGGCAATAGGTCCTGAGCAGCAGAATTGGCAAATGCTACCGAACAACACTGAAATAAAATGCTTTAATAAAGATACCAATCATTGGGAAGTACACAGTGGAAGAACAAATTGGATGAGAATACCTTGGGATGACTAAAATCAGCTCTTCATGACCAGCAGTGCTGCGCTCTCTGAGGATCTGTTTAAAGGATTTGACATGCACGATAATGCCAAGACCATAACAGGTTTGAGCCTGTGGCTGGGTGATTTCAAGCCAAGCTTCTTACATGTATCTGATAGTGATACCTACATTCATGCTGATACCACAATGTTGAATATCCATAGTTCTGAACCATGGGTATTGCCCTTAGGAGGAGTAGGCCAGAGATCAAAGGGGGAGCAGAAGTCTTTCTCTGCTCAGGGCTACTCAAAATGTGATTTGCAATTGTTGAAGAAAAGCACAGTAAGACACTTACCTAATTTGATCTGAAGTGGAAACTTTTATTCCTGGACTTCTTTTTTAGCCAGCTCACTCTGTTTTTCATTGGAGACATGGCTGTTCCATAAAACACAGAGTAGTCAGCTTCCGCTTTGTGATAACACACTATGGAGCGATTCATAAAGGCAAACTGATGAGAAGTTCATGAGAAAAGAAAAAAAAGTCGGGTGTTGTAAGATACAAAGAAAAACTCAAACATACAGGCAGGACAAAATAACAGTTACAACTGGCTTCACATCATGTTCAAGACCATCCTTGCAAACCATTTGGTAAATGCAAATCAACCGAAATACAGAACATGCTGTTCAGCATCGAAACAAAACATTTCCAAAACTTTACCTTTAAAGATTCCAATTTAGGGTTAATTCACAAACTGAGTGAACCACTTGTGAGAATGGTAATCTAAAGAAGAAGAAAAAATACAATTATATTTCTTCTCTTTTCCTTCTCACTCAACCTTTTATATTTTATCCTCCTCCTCGACCTGGACATTTGGGAATTATCAGGCATATTCTGCAAATGTATTTTAGACACAGGTTCCATCAATTAATACTGGGCTTGAAAGGTCTGTCAGATATGCTGCTCTATTCGCATGAAATAATTTACAGCTGGTTCTAAAGCTCATAACTCTGATGTCCTTGAGTATGTTCATAGAATTCATTAGCAGAACAACATCCAATGTGTTTTAGCAGTGCTGCTCTTCATTAATGCATTGCTGCTCACTTGATACTGAAATCTAATGTATTATTCTAATTATGATTATATTCATATTTCATTCATATTGCTGGATTTTTTATCCGTTTTTTTATTTGATTCTTTTTTCATTAATTTAATGCACTGTTTTTATCATTGTGTAAACTCAATTTCTTATAACTCTACTGTATGTCCTTTCCAATATATGTCATTCTAATGCCATCTGCAAAAAAGTCTACAGCTAAGTAAATAAATGTTTTCATATGTATGTTTATGATTTCTTATTCGTTTAATATGATATATTGACATATGCATTTAAAAGACCTTGGAATAAAATATCATAATGACTCATTTGTGATTCTCCATCATCCATTTATTTACTTTAAAATGTATCAATGTATTGATTTACTTACTTTAAAACATACAAATTGCATTCACATTCAAACCAACAGCTAAACAATCACCCCTCTGGAATTCAACAGGATGCTAAAGTACCAGCAAGAACTTTCAAACTCCATAAATAAAGGCATTGGCCCATGATCAAACCCTGTTGCTGTGCGGAGGCAGACATGTCTACCACTTCACTATAGTGCCACCTCAGCACTCACAAAAATGATCATTTTCAATAACTGCCAGGAAAAAAAAAAAGAATAAACAACATTGAATTGCATTGATCCAATGAGACTACATGAGAAAGTGGGGGTACACACAGATGATGAAAATAAATTTAAAGATAGACAACAGCTTGTAAGAGCTAACATGTAACGAGAGCTTCAGAGAGGAAACCGATCAAGGCTAATTAATAGAAAATCAAAACACAGAGGAGGTACAGGTGCTCTTGAGAGTTGGAGGAGAAACCAAATGCTAGAATAAAACACGAGACAGCTGCACGAGGTAACGTCCCAGGATATTTCTACATACTGTACTGCAGTGTGTGCTGTAATAACATCAACGCATTTATGCAAGGTAATAACTCATACCTAATTAAGAAAAGGAAAAGACTAAATAATTCATATACAGCAGCTCAAGAGATATTTGTCTAACTGATGGCAAAATAAGACATCACTGATGGAAATAAAACTATTTAGAATGTTTGAACACATTCACCTTTTTCCCCTCAGGAATTCATGCCGACACAAACTTCAAAGTCGATTTGGCTGTGATCTGGGACAAGATTAATATTTTACTGTCGATTCATTAAATTTTGATCTGAAGTGGAAACTTTTATTCCTGGACTTCTTTTTTAGCCAGCTCACTCTGTTTTTCATTGGAGACATGGCTGTTCCATAAAACACAGTCTACATAGAGGTCCTCCACACTCCATGACTCAACATTTATTCACACATTGATAGTACTTTGTATAAAACTGTGCTCAAGGCTTTATTGTTGATGGTAGAGCCCTGCTTTTGTAAATGTGGGGCCTCACCTGGGGGGACAAGAATGCATCAGAGGGTCAGAGAGACACTTTTTCCCAGTGTGATTTAATCCTTTTACTTTTTGAGAAAAAATCATGGTGGGAAAAATACTGTGGAGGGTAAAAGTTATTTAATTAAAACAGACATTTTTCCTAACATTAATTGGAAGGGTAATGTAGAAAAATGAAGACAAATTTATGATGAAATAAGCTGAAGCAGTCAATCATGGCCAATTATCTAATTTTCCAATAGTACAAGAGAATATTTGCATCATCATAATAATAGTTTGAATATAAGAGAATAGGCTATCACATGATTTAAGTTGCATCATTTTTTCTTTTATTATTATTTTTGCGCGTTAACTGCGGCCTATAATATTACCTCATACACAGGGATGCTTTACTTGGAAATAAAAGCTTATTTTACAAGTTTAGAGCAACTTGCTTCTCAGAAATAGGTATAGTTAATGGGATACGTATTGTATTGATTCATAGCGGATAAATAAAATGCACTCTCGATCATGACTGTGGTAAATATTACTATTGTTGGCTTTATTACATTCAGAATGACCAAAATCATTACATTGTTGGCCATTATTATGTTATTGGTTGTTACATAAACTTTGGTGTCAATGCAAAACTAGAAGACAATAGATGCAGATACAAATGCATCTAACAAGCATTCGAAAGTTGATGCATTTTATTGCTGATGAATCTCAAAAGTTGTGAACAAAACTATCTTGTGATTTATTGAAAACTTACAATGCTACTGTTTGGCTTGAGATAAAGCTTTGGTTAAGTAAATATACTTGAGTTTATTGTTCATATGTCATATTTATAGTGATGCATCAACTGGCCAACGTCCACTTGGTGACTAATGCAAACTCGTGGGCACTAAAACAAAGTGAAAGTGTCAGAAGTGAAATTGTTATTCTGAGCAGAGAAGAGCTCTTTTTAGCGTCAAATCACGGCTAGACTGAAGGCGACGATACATACCACTCTAAACCACTTTAAGTAAACTGTTCACTCAGAGATAGAAATGCTGTTTCATAAGAGATATAGAATTGAACGGAAAGCACGCAAGAGTCCAATCAGCAAAACTACTGTAGAAAAGGAAGACTGAAAGTAATCTCAGAAAAGTGGTTCCTAAACCACTCCTCAGGAGGGAAAATAAGGCCAAGGCATATCAGTCTTTCTCTGAAGCACTGGGAAAAATTCTATTTGCTGATCCGCACTGGATATTTATAAAGTAACAGAAGGATGTAGGTAAAGAATAGAAACACAACAGGAAGATAATGAGCACATACAAACACATCTCGGTTTTGATGGAACTAAAAGTCTATGACAGAAGGGCAAAGATATCTATCAATATATAAGTTTCCATATTAAACAATGTACATTTATTAAATGTATATTTTGTCATGCTGATAGTGTCAGTTTGGAGATCATACTAACAACAGCCTGAAGAAAGTAGTAGTTTAATATCTCAAACTGTTCTATTAGGCCTTCATATACACATTCATTCAGAGCTGCCTGGTCCACTCCCTTGTTCTGAGTCACTTCTCTAAAAACCAAAAGAGGTCCAAATGATGGAAGCTTAATGGATCTTTTTGTCAGAGCTGTCTTTAACTTATGCTGACTGTTGATTTTTTTTTTTTTTATCTTCTTTGCATAACTTGTACCTGTGTCTTTACCAATACTCAAGCTTTTCTCCCTCTGCCTGCACCTCATTGTCAATCATATGGTGAAGTTATACTCACAGTACATAGTGAGTGTGTCACGTCTATTGCTGTTGCACTATTGTCAAAATCATTGCAGCCAACCTCATTTATATTTCCATCTTGGTAGGAGATCGGCTCGGGAGCCGATCCCAGCTGACTCAGTGCGAAAGCCGGGTGCACCTTGGACAGATCACCAGTCTATCACATTGGCACATTAATGTTCACATTTGTAAAGACTGTCCTGTACAATGCTCAAAATCTTTCACCCGTCGGCATTCAAGGAACAATGGCAGCAAGCTCTTTGTCTATCCTGCCTGAACTCAGTCTTGCACTCTGTTCTTTACACGAGGGATATCTGTTGAGTTAATGATGCCACATGAGAATAAAAGGAACTTGCCCGAGGAAAGTATACACAAACAGGAGAATAACTACAGTAAAACAACAGTGGAAAGAGCACTGACATTATTCTATGTTTCTTGTGGCAGTGTAACACCCAGTTAAAAAAAAACATAATATCGTTACTCTAGGTTTTCTAGTTTTTTAAAGGATTTTTTAATTTTTTTTTTTACATGTACCTGAAATAACACGATACTGTCCATGTTATTACTTTGAGTATTGAGCGTTTGATATTGGTCAGACTGAGCTGAACGTTTAGAAAAATATCTGAAGCTGTTGTTGCCAGTGAAGAGCAGCTATTAAATGGTTAAATAAGGGTCATTTAAAAAAAATCTTTCAACTATGTGTCCACAGAACTTATTCCAAATAATTGTTCCACTTAATCAAATCATCAAATCATTCAATCAATCAAAATCATGTTTTCGATGTTAAAGTAACAATGTAACTAAATAAGAAGTGGTTGGTCATAATTTGGCAAATTGGTAGTTTGTGACTTTCAAACAATCAATGTGAAAATGGATTTCACTTGTATGGCACTTTCCAACCACATAAGGAGTCCCCAAAGTACATTACATTGTTAATTTCATTCACCTTTTCACACACACATTCTTACACCAATGGAGGCGGTTGCCATGCACGGCAAGTTTGATGTTAAGTGTCTTGCTCATGGACACTTCAACATGTGGATAGACAGGCAATTGAACCTTCGACCATCAGATTGTGACTCTACCTAAAGAGCCACAGCCGCCCAAAGAAGTATTGTATCTAAATTCTAGATTGAATAAAGGTAAAAATGCATATTTGTTTTCATACATTGTCAAATTATAAAAATGCCAGTGTCAGGCAACCGTAATACACACAGTGATGGTAAATGGGTACAAAAACATACAGTGTCTTTATACATATTTCTCTTAAACTGTTGTAGGTGAATGGAAAATATTACAATTTATAAAAGGGTAACCAGACATTCCCAAAAGTTGCATCAAAAACTGACTCTAATAAAAAATGGTGGTCATGTTGTTTTTCATGAAAACACTGTGTCACAACACATACAAAACATTTATGTAAAACATTTTAACCATTGCAGAAAAAATGTCAGCGATTTTCATTTCATAACTGTGTTCACCTTATCTTACGAGGCTCTGATGGGATCAACTAATGAAGACAAAATGTGCCTGAACGCAGCTTCGCTGGGTGACACAGATGTCTTGTGCATGTTTGTGTTGGCTGTCTCTCTATTCTTGCAGTTCAGCCTGAGCTGTCTCCAAGCGGGGATTGGCTGGCGGTCTCTGTGCTGTCATGAAACACGCTGCCTTGACTGAACCTGTCCAACATCTGATTGGACCATTCCTGACTGTCTATCCATCAGCTGCCCGATTTAACTGCAACACTTCTTGTCAGTGGGGACGGCTGTCAGTTTGAGGAATCAGCTCACCGCCATGCCTCCAGTTGAAGTGATCCGTGCATTTGTAATTGTGCTTGCGGTTTCAATTTAGTCTGAGGCAATTGCCACTTTAGGAAATTTATGTTACTGTATGTGCAACTTGGACTTTTTGGAGATTTTTAATTTTTTTTTATCCCAGTTACATTTTGTTGGAATTAATAGATATTGTGCAAGCTGAAGTGAAATGCTTCAGATCTGCTTTTAGGTTTTTCTTTCTAAAATGGAAAAAGATACAATAAACTATTAGGCCTTCACCTAATCCAGCTGAACATATTGCATGATTACCTCAGGTCACCATACACCCAATCTTGAGACAATATTGGCTATCTCAAACAGAAGATCTGTGATCTCTTATCATCGAGTGAGAGGGGCATTATAGTCAGAGGACAACAGAGAGCCAGAAACTGCTACAAACTTTTATAACTCCTAACTACCAATAGAAATGTAACTGGAAATAAAGCCAAAATGAAAGTGACACCAACGCTGCACCAAAACAATAGTTTAAAGATTCCCAAGGACGTGAAATGCTGAATTTTACAAAGTTTTTTCCCTTGTACAATTTAAATTTTTGGTTGTAATTCTGGCATACCCAAGTATGTCAAAGTTGGCAGCGCTGACTCAGGAGAGGGACATTGTGCAGTGAAACTCAGTATTGCACCCACGTTTATAAATTAATTTTGCACCGTCTACAAGGTAGTAATCTTATAATACTGCAAAAATAGCAGTCTGTAGGAGCCTTTAGACACACTCAAGTTGTGTATGTAAGAGGTGTCAGAAGAAGAAAAAAAAAACCCAAAAACCAGATAAGGTAGAGTGTGAGACGCACAAAAACAAGTCAGTCATCGGAACATAGAATTAAAAAAGAGCTCCATTCAGCATCACTGAAAAGAAAAAAAGAGGATTAGCTGCTTTTCACTCATGAGTCATCATGCCTCAGTGGTATATCCCAATCATTATGACGTTCTCAAATTGATTTCACCTGACTTGATGCTTATTAAAACACAAATCAATCGCTGATGAGCACTGCAAATTAAATCAAGTAATTGATTAATTCTCAGATGTTTAAGTACTTGAGAAGTGCTTCTTATTGACTGATCATATAATGGGACTGATTGTTTTTTTTTTTTTACTACCATCTGTACATTGCCACCTCATTTATCAGCATTGTTTATACAAATGAAATATTGTGACATTTATGACTCATGGGCTATTTTTGTATGCAGATGCTATTATATGCAAGAGTGTACTGAACTATGAACTATCTGTAAGGAAGAAACATTCAGCATATGAATGAACTGTATAATAAAGATGCACCAGTGAGTCACTGATGCAGACTATGCCCATATTTGCTTGAAGCTGTTTACATCTTAACTGGTTACAGTGTTTCGTAAAATGTAACACAGAAACATGAGAGTAGGGCGGATCTATTATGGCCCTTTGTCTACCCCTGACCGGCACACAAGGAGTCAATGAAAAACATTGATCACGTGAAAATGTGTGTACTTTACGCTTGTGGACTCACCTTTACCTGACTTGCCTATGACAGCCAAATCATAATACACAAGAAATTGATGAATAAATCCTATAAAACATGCAACGCATTGCTTTTTAACAAAATATGTATTCATAAAGAACACTTTATGTTTTGTTTTAATTCATATTTTTTCCTTGTGGCTCTATTGGTCAAATGAATCACTAACGCCTGAAATAGGATGTTTGAAAAGAGTCAACATGACCTGTGTTGCCACCGAAATGTGAAATAAGATGCTTGCATAAAAGTGATTCATGAATGTGTCCGTGGTTATTGTGTCGCACCGTTGGTTAGGGTTAAAGTCGTTCTGGTTAAACATCACGGCTGCTCCATTCATAAAGGCATTGCTTTGCGGTGTGACACTTCTCAAATGAGAAGCAGCTGATTCATAAACAAGTATGTCCTGCTACCTTCACATGGCCGCAGAGATTTAATGAACTGCATGAGAACCTTTTTACACAGTACGAATAACAAATAAACATAAATGCAAAAGCACACAATAAAGTAAATTTTTGATTTCGGTTGCAGTGGAATTAATTAAAAAAGGCCTGTGTAGGTTTCAAGCAGCCTCCCCTCATTGTTACACTTAGCAAGTATATTTGCTTAGATGCTATTATCACCGCTGTGGCAGAAGATTGATGTTGCACCAGAAATGGACATGGCTCAGAGCCGTCTCAGCAAAAAAATAAATAAAAAATCTAACAGCTAGTTTTTAACTAAACAACAACTTTATAGTTAGAAAACATGCCATGGTCAGAGGTCTATAGTCTTTGAGCTGCCATAGAATCATATTTCTCTTTCATTTCATGAAGGACTGAGGGTCTCTTGTTAAATATTTATACTGACATTTCTAGATTTTATTTTTTTTTTAGCAACTGTGCGATTCATATGAGGGTTTTTATTTTCATAGCATAGGCAGATGAGAAACTGCTTCACAGAACAGCTCAAACATGTGTTTTCATATTTGAATAATGTTTTATGTAGTTGTACTCTACATTACTTCTTATCAAAAACACTAAAAAGAAAAGAAAACTGAAATCATGCTGGGAAAAGGCAATACCCTGATCTCCCTGTTTATTTTTTGCTGCATTTCCCTCCAAGCTCTCCCGTGATGCCCGCCACACAGATTTAAGCTCACCAAGTGATATCATGCTGTTAAATTGGTTTGTTTACCTGATGTTTTTGAGGTTTGGTTACCAAACACAACCTGCATCAGATGACATGAAAATGACTAATGCTACCAAAAGCTCCAGTACATGAAAGGATGCACCTTGTGAGCACCATTCCAGATTGAATTCATCTACATTAGTGTGACAAGTGAAAAAAGAAAATCAGCTGCTTATGCCGGTCTCTTCTCAGCATTTCGAATGTTGTTTGTAAGAATTAGTGAAAGACCTGTACGCTGATGTAGCATACCTTGTTAACTGCTTTCTGGTTACTTGCATGGTACCATTTTAGCTTCACCAAAGCATTTAGTGATTATGTTTTATTATGGTTCAACATAGGAGCTGCTGTCATGTTGTCACTTTAAGTATTACTAATTCTGAGAAATGCTGTGGTTTTATTGGTAAATCTTCAATGACTCTCAGTGAGTGGGCTCGGCTTTTATTGTCTCTCACTGTTCTGTCTGCCTTTAAAATTGAGAAAGTTATGCGAGAATTTGGGGAAAAATGGGACCCATGCTGTTTTAATGGTTTTGCTTTCAAAGATCATACTGAGTTTTTATTTACTTACAATATGTAACAATTTCAAAAAAAAAAAAAAGTGTTCTGTCAATGCATGTTTTCATTTCCAGACTAAAAAAAAATAGGTACAACTTTCATTTATATTGTTCCATTATCAAGTGATAATAGAACCTTAGCTTAAAATAGTAGGTTAATAAAGTATGTGTTAAAGCACTGGGAATGTTAAAACTCATTATTTGAAACATCCCTGAAAATATTTTAATACACTGCACAGGAGTAAAAACCTAGTACATTGTTGTATTGCTGTATGCATCACAGCTCGGTAAGGAGGCGTTTGTCCAAAAACAGCCAAATCACAACAAACGTCATTCAGTATTTACGAAAACTCTCAGGAGAATCTATTAGCCAATTATTCATTTCACGGCCTGAGGCCATAGCGTTGTGCTTAATAAAGTCACATACTTGAATGTTCCACTTCAAACAGAAGCCTGTAAAATCATGGCTGCAAATTAAATTACACTGAAAATACAAAAATAATAATCTAAATTAAGAATCTTTCTCAGTGTTGTTATATTGTGTGTATGGTGCATATGCACGTCATAATTCCATATAATGGCATGACGAGAAGAGCTTAGTTCAGTCAAGATTAGTGCAACTGGTCTCTCAAGTCTTAACCATGAGTCCAAGACAAAGGGATAAATCTACCATCATAAATTAACATCTCTGCATTGGTATTGTTAGGAAGGAGACTGGCTTCCTTGTTTTGACTATGTGTTGGATCGTTATGTAGAGCCCACAGCGGGTGATCGGTCAGAATCACGCAAGAGTCCCTCGGTGGATGATGATGGTTTATTGTCATTCAACTGTAGGATGGGGTGTTCTTATTACAGTCGTTACGGGAGGATGACGTTGTTGCGTGAGTGGACACGCGTGTGTACGTGTGTGTGTGTGTGTGGGTGTGTGTGTGTGTGTGTGTGTGTGTGTGTGGTTTTGTAAGACGCACACCAAACACCGAACAGTAGGAATGCCGTATCACGTCCGTACAACACGTCTGTACACCACGGGTAAACAGTCTCGGACTGAATGCTATCCGGTACGGCAAGCCCGAGCCAACTTGTGATTGGCTGAGAGTCCAGGTGAAGCGAGGCGTATTCCAAAGGGGAGAGAGAGTGTCACAGAAAGTGTCTTACAGTTAGCGGCCACAAGGGGGCCTTTTTTACAGCCGCCCCCAGATTCCCGGAGGGAATCTGTCGAAGAGGAAAAGGCACCCACTCATCCGGTAGTGGTTAGTCGGGCGGCTCCGGAAGCTGGATGAGTCGAGCCACTGGGCGGGTGTAGGACTTGTCCCCTACCTTCACTTCAGCAGAGCGCACTCTACCGTCGAGGCTGGGGGAGACGCTGGTCACTTTGCCCACTGGCCACAGTGAGCGGGGAAGTAACGGGTCAGGGTCTGCAATGCCTGCGGATGTGTAGCCTAATGGCTTGGAGTTGAGAATCCCCTCGATCTCGATAAGCAGGGTCCTCAGCACCTCCTCAGCCACAAGCTGAGCTCCAAGGGTCACTTGCAGAGCTTGTTTGACCGAGCGGATCTCCCGCTCCCAGCAGCCACCAAAGTGGGGGGCGTCAGGTGGGTTGAACTTCCAGTCGATCGGCTGGGTGGCGAGCAGAGATTGGAGGTCTGGAGCAAGGTTGGTGAAGGCTTCCTGCAGCTCTCGATCGCCACCTCTGAAGTTAGTCCCCTGTTCTGAGATGAGCTTGAACGGATTTCCTCGGCGGGCGATGAACCGTCGCAGAGCCATGAGGACCGAGTCTGCATTGAAACTGGCGAGCAGGTCTGCCATTCTCGGGATCTGTGGCTTCCCGCGCCATTCCTGACACTCCTGGCAGCTACGCTGAAAGCGGCGGATAGCTTCTCGCCCTCCTGGTAGCCAATACTTGCGGTGCATCTCTGAGGAGACCCTCTCTGGGCCTGGATGATGCAACCGGTCGTCAAACTCTCTGATGAGCAGCTGTGTGACTGGATGTTTGGCGTCCAGCACCACCGGGTGCACAGCACCTTGTTCCGGCAGGTTGCTATGGTGCAGCCGTCCCCCAACACGAATGAGCTTGTCATTGTGATCGAACTCTGGTGCCAGCTTGAGAAGTCGGCTGCTCTTGGCGACTGCTTTCCCTGACTGCAGCTGGGCATAATCGGTGGGAAAACTGACTTGTTGAACCTGCTGTAGCAGGGCCAGCTGAGCTTGCCCGTAGGCTGTGACGTTGCCTGGGGCCGCCCCATCAACCTCTACTCGCACAGTCCGCTTATCCAAGCGCCCAAGAGCCTCTTTGTCCTGCCGTGACCTCATGCTGACCTTTTCGCTGCGCCCTGGGAGGACATCCACCTGCCATGGTCTCTCGACGTGTTGGTAGATGTCGACTGGAGGTGCCCCGAAGGTGGTGAAAAGGCAGCGTTGTTGTCTGGGGTACTGCTTTAGGTTGTGGGTCGGACCTTGCAGTGTCCATCCGAGACGGGTGCGGATGGCAACAGGTGCACCAGGGGGACCGAAGATGACTGGCTTGACTGGAGTCACCAAGTGGGGGTGGTCTGAGCCAATGAGCAGAAGTGGGACAACGTTATTAAATGAAGGGATAGGCAACTTCCTCAAGTGCCTGTATTTGCTCCGCAGTGCTTTGAGGGGATACGTATGCTGGCCAAGCCCAAGCTTAGGTGCGGTGAATGCTCCCTGGATCTTGTAGACCGTGGCTGGGGAACAGGCTGGAGAGATGCTGAATGAGACAGCCGCCCCGTGAAGTGTCTGCAGCTCCTGTCTAACTGTGCGCAGGGGCAGATCTCTGGGCTGGCCTTGGAGTCCCAGTTGTTGGGCAGCCGGCTGGAGAAGCAGGGTGCGTTCAGAGCCGTCATCTAGCACAGCATATGTTTCCAGAGTCTGGTCACCATGGCGGAGGATAACTTTACTGACCTTGAGAAGCACGCGCTGGCCCTGCGGTGGCTTGCCAACGTATAGCACTTGGTCTGCACTTGGTGTGGGCAAAGAGTGGCTCTCACTGGACTCCGCTGGGCCAGGCCTTCTCTCAGCCCTTTCATTCTTGGCTAGATTCCTCCCACTGACATCATGCAGAGCAAGCAGGTGTCTATTATTGCATGTTCTACAGCACATCTTCAGGTCACATTCAGCTGATCTGTGTTCTCTGCCGCACCGCCAACATCGGTTGTTATCTTGGATCCAGCTGCGTTTCTGGGTGGCGCTGAGCAGCTTGAAATTGGTGCAATTGTTCAGAGTGTGCTTGTCGTTGTCACAGAATGGACAGAACTTCTTTGCATCTGAACTGGTGGGAAGAGTGGATTTGGCCGGCTCCCTAGCCGACGTGGGTTCAGCCCCCAGCATGAGGACCGAGGCCCTTGGGGAAGACCTGATGATACTCTTGGAGTCTCTGGGCCGAGTTCCAGCATCCTTTCCCGAGCGATATTGTGCTATATCCTCCTGGATATGGAGCTCGTACTCCAACCAGTCCGCTAGGTCCAGGAGTGTGGGGATAGGAATGCGGAGTGGGTGGATATAGCGCCTGAAACTGGATCTCAGGTCGTGTGGTAGTTTGCCCAGGAGACGGGTGACATGAGAACCACAATCCAGCTCAACTCGCCCCTTTAAACCAAGCTGCTCCAGCATGCCAACCAGGGATCTGACATTCAGGGCAAACAACCTGAATGACTTGATGTCACCGCTCTGAATGTTGGGGCTGTCCATCAGTTCAGCAATCCGCTGAAGGGCGAGTTGGTGTGGTTGCCCATACTGCTGGTTTAAGGCTGCCATAGTGTCCGTGAAGGGATAATCCGAATTGCTGTACGAATCTGCCACCAGCAATGCTTCCTCCAGCTTCAGATGGTCCACTAGGATCTGGAACTTGAAACGTTCCATGGCATCTCTGGGGAGTAAATTGTCCAGGGCGACGCGGAGTCGCGCAAAGTCCCTTGGGTTCGGACGGTTGAAGTCTGGGATTGTAGGAGTTGGTCCTCTGTAGGATCTTTCCTGTCCACCAGGGGGAGTCACTGAGCGTCGATGTCTGGGCTCGTGTCGAGGTGAAGGTGGACTCCATCCACCACACCGGTCTGGAGAGTAGCTGCGGCGGCGTGCAGGCGAGTAATCACCTCGATGTGATGGTTCGCTGTATTCTCTGGCAGAATAAGGAGAGTCTCTGTGGCTGGCATGACGCTCAGGTGAGCGGCAGTGGCTGGACTGCTCATAGTCATAACCGTAGCGCCCCTCTCTGTGGTCATAGCTCCGTCGTGGGGCCTGATGCTTGGTGCGTGCTGACTCAGGAGAGTGCTTAGGTGAGGGAGAGTCATATCTGGATGATTCCCTGTAGTCCTTTGTCTCTCTGCTATAGTCGTGACGCCTGTCAGAGGACGGTCGTGGTGGCGTCTTCCTTCTAGGTACGGTCTCCCTGTCCCGGAAGTGGACTGACGATGCGTACCTGGATGAGTCACCTCCGTAATCCAGCCCATCTCGGTAGAGCCTTTCTCGAGCGGCTACAGTACGTGGCACTGGACGGGGTCTGCTGGGCTCCGCTTTGGCTCTGAGCTGCTCATTTTGTAACTGCAGCTTCTCCATTGATGCTAGGAGATCTTCCCTTTCACGCTCTAGGATACGGCATTCCCTTCTCCACTCATCTGCTGAAGATGCCCGTGTGTCAGTGACTGCACATCGCGCTGGGCTATGATGCAGCTGACCGTCTGGGGAAGCGGAGCGTGAAGCAGGTCCACTCTGGTCCTCCTCATCTCGCTGCTTCCTGGACCATGCACGGGACTCGTCATCCGAGGTGGTAAACATCTTGGTCCGCTGTAAGCTCTGGATCCGGCTCGAAGGACCACTTTGTTAGGAAGGAGACTGGCTTCCTTGTTTTGACTATGTGTTGGATCGTTATGTAGAGCCCACAGCGGGTGATTGGTCAGAATCACGCAAGAGTCCCTCGGTGGATGATGATGGTTTATTGTCATTCAACTGTAGGATGGGGTGTTCTTATTACAGTCGTTACGGGAGGATGACGTTGTTGCGTGAGTGGACACGCGTGTGTACGTGTGTGTGTGTGTGTGTGTGTGTGGGTGTGTGTGTGTGTGTGTGTGTGTGTGTGTGTGTGGTTTTGTAAGACGCACACCAAACACCGAACAGTAGGAATGCCGTATCACGTCCGTACAACACGTCTGTACACCACGGGTAAACAGTCTCGGACTGAATGCTATCCGGTACGGCAAGCCCGAGCCAACTTGTGATTGGCTGAGAGTCCAGGTGAAGCGAGGCGTATTCCAAAGGGGAGAGAGAGTGTCACAGAAAGTGTCTTACAGTTAGCGGCCACAAGGGGGCCTTTTTTACAGGTATAATCACTGAAATAAGACGTACCGATGCTCTCCTTAAGACCGAACATCAATATGTTTGTAGACTGATCGTCTCATGCAGATACACACTCACAAATTAACCACCAAAGCACAATTAATCTTTTCAGTGTCCAAGTTCTGCACAAAGTGGTTTTCTTTTTCGCTGAATGTACTGATTAGATATTATATGATTTGTGTCACTCCTGGTAAATGTCTGGTTTAAATTTTATATACAACTCAAAGTGATAAGCTCTAATGCTTCTTGTGTGCTTTTGCAATGAAAACAACTCTTTGACTAGTCGATGCAGGCATAATCAGTAAAAAACTAATGAAGAATAAGTAAAGAACTATTTACCAACTATATATTGTTTTTGAGCCAAAATGTTGAGAGACAATATTGACTTGAACTGAAAAACAAGTTTAGTTATGACAGGCAATGTTTTAAACAGTTGAAATTAATGTGCACTTGCTCAAAGCTTGACATAAAGGATCATCTCAGTATCAAATAACAAAGGCTACAAAAGATGGAATGGTTGATGTTGGATCAATAGATGTGGTAGAAAGACCAAAACAAAAAAATAGCATTGTATGCATTGGCTAGGTTTTCTGTATTAACTGATCATGACAAAGTGACCAAAAACTACCCAGTTATATATAATGGTTCCTATAAATTACACAACATTCAGTAGTCACTACCAGCTATGCTGTACAACGTGGACTTTAAAAGTTTCAGTACAACATTGATTCTCTACTCAGTAGCAGGTGATGACCTCACTTTCACACACTTCAGCATGAAAGAGTAACAAGGTTTTAATGTAACGTCTCTGTGTACACCACAAGTGCCTTTGGAGAAAAGAAAAGCAGCTAAATAATTAAGTTGTTCTTGAAGCATCCATGTGCCATGCTGTTGCTGAAGTACATTGTGCAACAGTTGACCTGGAACTGGTTTCATCATCATGTCACTGTCAGCAGACATACCGAACTGTGTGGGGCTGTCAAACAGTGATCATGAAATTTCTGACTCCATGAGAGGGAGATCTTGGGCTGCCTGTTGAAACTAAACACTGCTCACTGTACAAGAGACGACGATGCTTTGAACCATATATATCTAGTTGATTGCCCATCTTTTGTCTGCCATATTCATATTGTAAAATACATTTGGAAGTCATGGACATAGCATTCCCCCTAAAATGAAAACTAAAATCACTGTTTGACCAGACAAAATCGAAATCCAACTGCAAGAGCATCTAAAATACCCATTTATCCATTTGCGAACAAATATTAAATGCATTTACGTGGGGCCATTTAAATGTCATTAAACCCTTAAAATATCAAAAAAATGAAATAAATTAGAAAGTTTTTTTCCTCTGTTAGACTACCACTGCAATGACTAGAAAATATACTGTTCAAAACTGCTTTTTACGATATTGGAGACTTTTTCTAACTGAAAAAGAGAAACTTTTGTTTTTATGACCAAGCACAACAAAAGATCACTGCGGAGCAGACTGAGGCTGACAAATGTAGCTTAGCAGGTGATTTGCTGGGAGGGATAAGTGGAAACTTTCCGAAAATAATGTATTGACACCCAGATGTTGTGTATTAATAGTTTTTTATATAAACAAATGGATGAATTTGTCAGACTTGTGTGACATTTATGAGAAGTTTTTATGTCATGGCTGGTCAGTGCGACTGCTGGAGGAACACATTTTACTGCAATAAAAATGACTAATGTGAGAGGAACAGACTGAATATTTCATTTTCTTAAATGAAACAGATGTTGCAGAAGTTTCCATTTGGGGGCATTTTTTGAGAAGAAAAAAGAAATAAATTGCCCTGTACACAAGAGTCAGAACTTAATTTTGTAGACTTCACTTAGTGTGCTTGTACTCTTTCAGCGAAAACTGCGATTTGTTTTTTTTGTTTTTTAAACAGGTTTTGAAATGTATCCATTTAATTTGTTCACACCAGAGAAATATTGATTGTTTGCTGAGGACCTTTACTTTTCAGTCATCATCACTGTGTTGTTTTGATTTCCATTATTTGTTTAACTTGCTCACACATTTAATGAAAGAGTAGTTTGGTCCCTGCAGATCTCAAGCTTCACCTCTAATAATGTCTCGTATGGTAATCGTTATTCTTTTTTACTGCACTCCAACTGTGTATATTTAAGTGAAACAAGTAATTATGAGGACCTGACCTCACCGGGGAAGGAGCTGCACATCCTCGGCAGCTGCACCAGAGGGGTACTGATGATAATAATTATTATTTAAGTGCCCCTGTGTAGTCTGTCTCTCTCCATGCAGAACATCAGATACCTTTCTCAGGATACACATTTAATCATCGTAATTTCTTTTCTTTTTTTTTCTGAACATTCACAGCCCATTGTGATCACATTTCTATTCCAGTCAAGATGTTTTGAACCACTTTGACTTTTTGTGTTTTTGGCATTAGCATCATTACCACAGAAATGATTGTTTATGTAACCATGGTACTCTGAATATCAGTCACAATCTCCCCACAATCTTCATCCTGAAAAATGAGGTCAAGATCCTGTGACGAAGCATTTTTAGATAAACCAATAACATGTATCCTCTGCATGCTCATTGGTACTGATGTAAAAACAATTAATTGTGAATATAACTGGAATTCTGATTTGCTTCAAATTAATTTGTAACTATTGTGAGGAATGAAACTGTATGATTTGAACTGGAATTATTTAATTTGAACATGCAAACAAGCTATCAACTAATAAAAGACATGGATACTTAACATATGGTTTAAACATCCAAAAGACAGAGAGTAGAAATATAAACTTATTTTATTCCCAGTCATCCTATGCACATTATATCTATGCTAATGGGTTCCCACTTCAAAATGTTCAATAAATATAAACCTAGCATTCAATACATATCCGTACCTGTTGGTTTATATAAATATAATTGTACACGTACACACGCACACGCACACACACACACACACACACACACACACACACACACACACACACACACACACACACACACACACACACACACACACACACACACACACACAGTAATATAAGGCTATAAAAGCAGTCAGCACAGCTACGAAAACAAAACACTAAAAACACATAATTTGCTTTTCACTAATTCACATTTTGCAATTAACATGATAGATCTCTCTACATTTCACACTACCCTACTGTTTGTTGAATCAAGTTATAAGAAAAAAATTGAGAGCATCTTGCAAATATCATAAGAGCGTCATGCAAGGTTTAAAAAAAAAAAAAAAAAAAGAAATCCACAGTGTTTCTGTAATTAGTTTTTCCAGCATACGCTGAAGGTGCCAGGGATGATGATGAGGGTATAAGTCGTAGAGGTGATGGCGATCCTAATCTCTGAATAAGACGGCATCTGTGTGTATCCATCTTGTTATAATTATTTTTGAGCCAGTGGGAGGATTGAGGGATATGTTACAGTGCAGAGAACAGAAAGAGGAGCCAAATGTAAACACACAAGACAGGCACGATCAAGTCAGTGACTTCAATAACTGGAATAAGGGCAGAGGCTTATGGAGGCGAGAGAGGCTTCGAGATACAGGTTTGCATACAGATTCAGAGAGAAGCAGGCACACGTACATATGTCTAAGTCAAATATGAAATGACACTTATGAATAGTCAGGAAGCTGGTGAAAAGGTATGAATTAATGTCAAGGCAACAATAAAGGGGAATGAATCAGATGTAAATGTAACTTGCAGTTTGGTACAGTTATGATTACATGAATATATTTGATTTATTGAACATAAATGGAAATGTTTGTATGCATAATTCATTTTAACTTAGAAAATACAGTATGTCAAAATAGCCAAACTTGTCAGATCAGATGTAGCTCCTATTTTGTTTCATTTTTGACAACGTTTTTGACATTCCTTGTACGTGTAGGAACAACATACTGTTCAACCTTATCAGAGGCTGTTAGTTTGTAATGTTCCTAATTTAGTGTTCTCACAATATTTAGATCCAATGTCAAGTAAAATAGGAGTTTCTGACCTTTGAGAGTAGGAGCGCAAAAGCCATTTATTTCAAATTGTATACCCAAAAATGACACCAAGAGGTAAAAAAACACTTTAATTTTCATGTTTTTTTTCTCTGAAAATATACTCCGGTTTTTAGCCTTGAAAAAGAGCCACAGAAGAAAAAGTAATACACACTAGAACTGTAATTATGTCAAGCAAAGACGAGAATAACTGGGAAAAAAAAACCAAAAAACCCATGTATCAACCAGTGTTGTATTAGTATATGTTTATCGATCTGAATCGATCTGTATGTGTTTATCGAGGATTTATTTTACGACATATATTGAAATATGTTATTTCAACCACACCATCCCATATAGATCAACACCGATCTCATGCAGTCCACACTTGCAGGAGCGAAGAATGTGGCCTTGCATTCGATAAGGACATTTTTTTCCTAATCTCAACAATACTTAATGGATTCTTTGGTCTACCTCTGTCCTCTTACAAGTATTTTCTTTTGTAGTACTCTTCAAAAGTCACATAGTGTAGAAAAAGAGAGGCCACTTCCACCCATTGAACAAGGAATGGGTCACCTTGAGAGCTTGTCGGATCCTTTAGTTCATCTTTACCAAATTGAATTCATTTTAAATTAAAGATAAGGGAAAGTGTTGCTCAATTAACTTCAAAATCCATGGCTAATGGATGAAAGAGTCAAAGTATCATTGGAGAGTTTGGTTTAGCTTTAACATCTACAAGTTTTCTCTTGTGGCTCCTTCAGCTTTAAATGAGACTTTTGAACATAGAATACCTGTTACAAATAATAATGACTCAAATGTTTGTTTGGTTTTTTTTGTTTTCTTTTTTTTAATGTAAAACCTCCACAGCATGATGTCTTTGTATGAACTGAAATAATAAAATGTGATGTTACCAACAAAGACCAACTACCAATTTACCTGTAATTCATGCTATGTATAATGAAGCCAAACTTGCACCATAAGAACTCAGCAAGCTGTTTTAATGAGCAGATAGTTTGTCAGAGGTCAGTGGAAAGATGTGAGTCTCCGTTGAACTACTTTGTGAGCCAAGTTTGCGTTTTGCATTTTTAAGGGGAAGCTTTTAACAGGTTTCTGTATGGAGCGTTCAACTCAAACCTTTACTTACAAAACTTTTATATCTATAAATCAAGTTTGTAAATCAAAATTATTATCTTTTTATTTACATAGTTTTTGTTGTTTGCCAAGAAAATGGATTTCAACTATATACACTACATATCTGAACTGGCCTTTCAAAGAGCTGTAAGCCTGTGGCACGAACCTGCAAAGTGGAAAAATTACATCAGTACTTATTCTATCAAAGTAACTGTTATTTTCAGATTTTTTACTTTTTTTTTGGTGATTGCACTATTTAGCATGAAATAATAACAATAAGATTCCTGCTCAGAGATAAGGGAAACAGCAGTTGAAGCCAGCTGCCCTATTGCTATCGAAGTGCCATTAGCGTCACGAATATACTACGAGGGATGAATTTGTAAAAACAGGCATGCCGAAGACTGCAGAAGCCGTGTGCACCTTGATAAGTGCAAGACTATTGCCAACACAAGAGGATTTCCGGTCTTTGAACAGATTTAGAGATTCAAATCTAGCACATAGAGATGTCGTTCGTTATGGATGCCACTAAATTCAAAAAGGAAAAAACAAGCAGCAGATAGAAGACGAAGTGTCTTGAGATCTGATCTTTTAATATCCAACTCAATTTTTGGGGTGCAGCAGGAGGAAAATAACTGAGTGTAGACATCTTTCCACTAAATTAATCATCCCACTAAAGCTTGGGGAGGAAAAAATGAAAGGCCAACATATTAAACAGCAGTTAGTACAGTGTAGAAATAATACACACTTTATTGTGAAACACATAGATGTACTACTTTGTTATTACTTCAGCTTTTAGCAAATTTGTATGCTATAAATGGAATGTTAAGGAAACCAAACAAAATGAGACTGTGGGACTGATATCTTACATATTTTTTAAAGTGTATAATCAAACCATCTGGCAAAATAGTTTTAGTTGGTATGCAGATCAATTATATGCCTATTCTGCAGTAAATATAACTAATCAGAGGTTGGACGTGGAAGCAAAAGGGGAATCATAGTGTAATTTACATTGAATGGGCCAGACCAGTACAATTATAGCCTAATAACTGGGGTGCAATTTGCTAGGGGGGATGGATGGGACATAAACTGCATGCAATTGAATGTGATGTGTGTATGCACACACTTTGATGTTACAAAAATACAAATATTGGGGAAGAGGAACACAGAATTGTAATGTGCTTGGCAGTTTATTTTTTTTTATAACATTAAGCTAGTGTTACTCATATAGATGGCTTGAATCTACAGTATTTCCAACATTGTAGGTTGAATGCAATTTCAACAAAGTGACATCACTGAGAGGAGAAACCTGGACGAACACATGCGGTCGGACTTCAGTGGGAGCTGCTGTGAAGGTGTTGTGGAGTGGAGGATGTGAAAATGAAAAAAGTTGAGCGGTGAGGGGTAATATTTCACAGTCCTGTTTTGTCTGGTGGCAGTTATCAGCAGCTGCCAGTCTGATAATTGCTGCTTGAGGCCCAGCACTACTCCTTCAAGTCTGCACTGACAGCCCAATTCAAGCTTTCAGCTGTGGGAGCTGCTGCCTGCTGCGATGTAGCTGTTGGGGTAACACTGGCTTTTGTTTGATATCACAGCTCAGTTGCTTGTGTCAAGTGTTGTCAAAAAAAAGGAAAAAAAAAAGTCTGTTTTATCCAAAGGACAGAAAGTTTATGTACACAAGTCAAAAAGTGAATATTGTGTGTAGCTAATGCACTAAATTTGCCCTTGTGGTAGACGACTCTCGCGATTCTGCAATCATTCGGTGGCTTGATAGTGGCCAGAACTGAATGTCACCTGGTATTTTTTGTTGATTTTAAAAATGCATGGAGCTCTAGGGCTGGCTGAAGTTTTAGTCGGATCATTTATAAAGAGTGAAACAAGCCAACATGCACTGGAAGGGTGTGTGTGTGTGTGTGAAGAAATATTAAGGAGAAACAGATTGTCGAGGAGGGCAAAAGAAAAACGACAGGAATTTTCTTTGATTTAAGACCCGGCTTTCCTCTTTGAAGAGTTGTGGCTGTGTTGTGTACAATCAACACGCTCTGTCACTTAGCCACCAGATAACTGATGTTCCACTCCCCTCATAACCAGAAGCTATCAGTCTGGGACTTCTGCTTGTATCTTTCCTGTCGTCTCTCAAGTAAATTACTGCTCAGCAGTTGCAGATAGCTTGATGTTCTTCCTCTGCCCTCCATCTCTTTTTCGCATTCGTCCTTCATTTCCCTCCTTGCCTCATGTATTGGTGTAATATGTTGAGTTAATTTAAGCTATACCTGTTTATATCACTAAACATTCATATTTTAACCATTTGATTACTCCCTTTGAGTTGTTTGATAAGATAAGATAAGATAAGATAAGATAAGATAAGATAAGATAGGATGGAGAAATTTACATTGTCACAGCAGTAGCAAAGCAGGATAGGAGAATAAAATCACAAATTTTACAGGATAATAATTTAAAATAAAATAAAATCACAGTGCATAATAAAGTTGGTAAAAATATATAGTACAGGAAACTGAATCCAAAAACAGTTAGAAAAGGGCCAGTAACTTAAGATTCCACTTGTCGTAAATATTCCTAGTCTCATTAATGCTGAAGCTTCACATCTTATATGTAAAAGTGATAACTTCATGTGCAATTTGAATAGCAGTTGCAATTATTTATAAATTGTTGCAATTGGATTTTGCAATTTGGGCCAGATGTTGGATTTGGCTTCTCAAACAAGTGGATTTTTTTTTCCTCCTCCAGTTGTGTGCACAGATTTCTGGCTTCTGTTTTTCCTGTATTTCACCGAGTGCAGCTGTGAATTGGAGAGCTCAGTACAAATCTCTGTTCAAGCATCAGCATCAATGGGCATGAGGAGACCAAATATGTTTTGGCTGTGGAGCACAGACAGCGTCTCTTTCAGTTCTTTCAGTATTGAAGCTTATTTGCCCGAATGAAAACCCATTCCTGACTGTAGTGATGCAAATGTGGCCTTAGATTGGCGGATTTTAGCAGGAATCACCTCCTTCAAAGACTTTGGTGTTCTCTTCTTGCACTGCCTCCGAAACCTGAGGTGTTAGCAGCAAGAGGTGATAAAACAGCACCCTCCCGCTTTCGTTAGAGACAGACGAGCCAGAAATAGAAGGCTCAACTGGAATTAATTACAGTGAATGTCACAAGGCAGAAGATTAAGAAGAAGACAACTCATCTTGGAGGGTAATATGAGGGGGAAAAAACCTAATAATTAGTCCCACGGGGGAAAAAAATCCATCAAAGTAAGTATGTAAAGAACATACAGTACATTTGGTGCGACATAGATACAGGGCTGCTTGAGTGTAAATAGTGGTGGTATTTGTAAATGTCTAAGAAAGTGATACCAGAGGGTGTTTTTGGATTAATTATTTTGGATTACGCTTCAGGAAAAAAAAACCCCACTGCTCAGTATAGTCTCATTAAAGATCATTCTTAGATGAAAAGTCTGGATCTTTTCAGGCTTGTATAGAAACAAAGTTCATCCAGTTTGAGACAATCTACTAACTTAGGCCATGTCCCATTTCAAATTATTTTAAGGCTCATTTGATAAGATAGAAATAAAAAAGTATAAATGACAAATAGAATATATAATCAATAAGTATAGGGTGAGTAAGAGGGTGAAAAGGTGCTAATTAAGAGTGTTTGGAACTTGTGAGTTAGTGTGAAAGGTTATTGGACTTTAATTTAAGGGGCAGGGTTCCAGCTCTGTGGTGGCCAAAAAGGTAAAAGAACTGGACTTGGGATCAGAAGTTTGCCTATTTAAATCCCACAACTGACAGGTGACTAATGTGGGTCACTGAGCAAGGCCCTGGACCCCAATTGTTCCCGATGCAAGTGTTAATGCACACAACTAATTTTGTTTTACATTCAACAACATAATCCACAGAAAACTCTTGGAATTGGCTTTATTGGCTTTTAACCCAATCAAATTCCAACTAAATTGTAAACAACCTAAACATCTGTAATATGCTGAATGAAATACCTCAGCCCCTTCGAGCAGAACTGTCACCTAAAAGAAAAGCACAACAAGTGCCTCCGGCTTTCCACTGTATAACAAGACTGACAACAAGGTTGCCAGGAGACTGGTACTCCGCTTTATAAAGCAACATTGAAGCCTGAAATGCCCCATAAACCATCCCTCTTTGTTTACTTTGCCCAGCAGAGAACCCAGCAGACTGATACGGCCCTGTCTTTCAACAGATACAGCTCCTGAATTAATACAAAATTATCATGTTAGTTATAGACTCCGATTTTTAGACCTGCATGGTGTTCTGCGCCTTCTCACTTGAGGGGAGAAAAGTCTGTCATGAAGTGTGGATTCATACAAAAACCAACACCAAAACTTGTCTGTTTAACTTTGTACTAATCAATGGATCATGGTTAAATAAAAAAGACAAAAGTGTTTGTCGGCGGGAAAAATTTTAAATAGTTCTTAAATTATAGTGTTGGAAATAAAAATGTATTGTATCTATCCTTTCAAATTGTTTATATAACTATAGTTTTTAGTAGATTTACACAGTATGGGCCTAAATGACCCACAACATATTCATTTTTTTCAAAAGTATGCAGTGGTTAAAATGATCTAAATTCTAAATGTAAATTCCCCTTACAGATGCCTGACAATCAGCAAGCAAAAAGCTGAGATTGTGTTAATGATGGCAAATTGCAAACACACATATGTGTAGACATATAGAACGTTAAAAGCAAACTGGATTCTAGTAGGAATCAGTTGGTTCATGCAGTAAATATTGGCGAGCAGAGCACATTTACAATACCAAACTCATTGTATTACAAAATAACACCTACATTTTCTTAGATTCACACAATACTCATAAACCGTCTCCAAGGAAAAAGCATCAAATATTTAAACAGCAACAACATATGTTCGATAGCCTATCTCTGTTGTACCAAAATGTGCATTTTTGAGACAACAAGCCACAATTTTGAAACGTACAAAAACTGTCATTTTAAAGGCAGCACCAAAGTCTTCGCTTTGTGACAAGAACGCTGATCTATATTTCATAGATATAATTCAAAATAACCCGTATGCTCCATTTTCTGAACATACCAAGCTTTTGAACAAAGCATTAGTGTCTGTTCAAGCTTTGTTTTCATATAGTGTGTGATCAGAATAAAAATCAATGGTCTCACGCTTCACGACACAATGACAGCATGGACTGCAGTTTGGTTTTTTTCCGCAGTCTGTACGCCAGGTACTCAGTGACAGCTGAGTGGGTTGCGCGTTGTTCATGTATTGCGACGACTCAAAGCCAGCACTTGCTGCCTCAAGGAACAAGTGAGCTGAAACTGTGTTGCTCAAGGACACAACCAAGAGAATCTCACTATCACGGCAAGGCTCACCTCTGCAAATGACTCATCCTGCTTCGACCAGCCATCCTCAAGGGAAAATTTCAAGACCTTCGAGAGAGAGAGATAGTGAGAGAGAGAGAAAGCTGGACTGTATTATATAAATTACATTTTCGTAGCAATAGCAATCGTTGTATAAATGTTCTGTATCACAAGTGGTCTTTATGCAAGTTTTATCCTTGTGGCTTGACAAACCTTTTAGTTTGAACAGAAGCTTTGAAGATTTACTCTCTCTATGAACTCCTGAGGCAGACAATACAATAAGTGCCAAGTGAATATTGTATCGGGTGTCGAACGACTCCCAGATTGTGTGAAAGAGTAATGAGATGACAAAGGTTGGTACATTTCAACAGAGAGACGAGAGAAAATATAAGTGTCAGTCAATTAGAAAGATAAATCCCCTCATGGGAGCACGGTCTGTAATTGGAGTTTGCAAGCGCAACAATATTCTTATTGTTGTGGAGAAGCAGCTTGCCTGGTTGCAATGGGAGTTGTCCGTTGTGCACCCCGGTGTTCAACTGTGCCAATTTGCAAAAGTCCTAGACAGCACAAATACAAATATTGCGTCTAGACTACCAAAGTAATACATTACAACTGTTGGGTCCTGCTTCGAGTCGCAATTCAAAGGTGCTGGAGAAAGAAGCACACTTGTCATTATAGTTGCAGGGATTGCATGCTGCAGATTTTCGGATTTGACTTATCTTTTACTTCATTTGATGTGTAAGTTTTAGTTTAATTTGCTGCGGATTCAGTGTCAAGTGGAAGAAAAAAAAAAAAAAACATGAGAAAAAGACAGCCACTGCTCCGTCAACCTGCAGTTGTTACACAATTCATCTCATACTTCAGGACCTCCACGTCTACAAGAGTTGTTGGATCTAGTGGCTGTTGAAGTAATGTGGCACTTGTCCTTGCTGTAAAACGATCCATCTGCAGGTATGTCTGTCTGCTTCACAAGCATCTTCTCGCTCACTCTCTCCTCCACTCCCCTCATGAGCGAAAGCGCCTCATTTACTCAGGCTTCAAAGGCGCTGCCTAACTTTTCTCCCACATGACTTTGCTTCCCAGAGGGGTCTGTCTATCCCTTTGAATCCCAACCAAACAAGCTTTGATGGCGTCTTTGTGCATTACATGAGTCAACTGCATTCCACTGAGAAAAAATATGCATGCTCTGTAGTACCAGCTATGATATAAAATAGGAAAAGAACTCAAACTTGGCACCATTCAAGTTCTCATAAAAGAAATGGCTGTCTTTGCACAATTTTGCTGAATGATGTGGAGCTAAATGTATTAAAAGTCATGTCAAACATCACTTCTTACAAATCTTTCTCAGCATGAACCCACAACCCGGGCTAGGAAAAAAAAGAGAAATGCATATTGGATCATTTCCATGCACAATATAAATTGTATGACACCTTGTTGAATCCATTGGCATAAAGCTGTATCATTTACCTTCATTTATGATCTTATAAAGGTCAATAAGTTATAATTTATCCTGTACAATGAGCACATGAATCGACCTATCCACTATGTTTGATGTCACACCCACAAAGGGATAGAAATCCTTCAAATATCACAATGAATTTCCACCAGCATAGAGCAAACAAGTTATATAGAAGCATTTAATTATGACTATAATAGATGGACTGGAGTGATTGTATATTATTGACTTCTCGCACTGAAGCATCTTGCATTATTAATATGTGTAGGCAAACGACGCACTTGGCTCTGATTCACTACACTGGAGAGGAGAAGGTACAAATTCAAATGAAGATCAGTTTCAAACAACAAAGTGATCATCAGGCAGTATGCTCCTGGGAGTTGCTGTCTCCTCCATCTTTTTTTTTTTTTTTTTACTTTTGGATTTTTAATGCATGAAATGGGCTTTGAGAAGACTAACAGAACAGCACTTCATCGATCCAAAAATGTGTTGTTTAGAAATAATGCATTTTTGGTGGCTTTTAGAGCTTTTCACATAAAGTCATGATTGTATATGAAATTCAAGACTCTGTATAACATTGATACATGTATACAAAACATGATACAGACATAACATAATACATAACATGAATATTTTACTGTCAATATATGTAACTTTTCAAATGTCATTAGCAAAGGTGGCAAGTTCTTGGGGTTATAGGTTTTCTTCCCCACCAAGCCTAAAGTTGTTGCAGCAAACACTTTCAAGTAGCAGAATACAAGATCAGCATCCTTACAGTATATACATCATGAAGGTCCTTCAGTGAAATTTAAAACCATTATTTCCTCTATAAAATTAAGTGGAAAAATACCTGTTTATTTGGCAACAGGTATTACATATACCAGCAATAAGCGAAGAAAATTGCACTGCACTGATAAATAGGCTAAGGATTGTTTTTTTCCTTCATAAGACTGCTTTTCTTCTCTGCCAGTATGAAGAGACTCTCCTGTCCATCAACTGTATTTAATTTCTAATACACTGTGGTCCCTGAGGGGAAGTCTCTAATATAGAATTCACTGCCGCTTGGCGTTTTTTATTCTTTTTTTTTTCTACTTCATGGTCAGACAGTAAAGTCAGAGTCCTTGGTTATAAATGATATCTCATTTAAAGCTGTCAGATGAAGGCATGTGAGCGACATAATAATTACAAGGACCAATATTAATTACAATGATGTACACACCTCACATGAATGACTGTGTTGACACCACAGACAAATAACATGTAGCAGAGGCCAGTTAATACATCTTAGTTGTAAAAATAGCAATAAAGATACATTATTTTCTTATTTGTAAATTATACAAATGCATGCAGGTAAAATTAATGATATGATATAAGTGTAAATGGTCACTATGAAAGTGCAGCTTTAATAACTATATGTACAATACAGAATAATAACAATTATAAGGCAATAATCAGTTGATCTGCTCAAATGTGACAAATATTCTGACATTCTGTCAAATAACAAGAACCGAGTCTGTCCCCAGCATTTTGGGGTGGAATAATAAAGCTTCTTTAGAGTTTAATTTTAATAGTTTTAGAGACCAAGACGAGTTGTTGCAATTATATATATTGTGTGTGTGTGTGTGTGGTTTGCTGAAGTCTCATGTTTGATGTTTTTCTTAACATAAATAAGAAAAATAATATCCTTTGGGCCTTGTTGTGACATCACTGAAAATAATTAAGAGTTGAAGAATTACTTTTACTAAGTGTATCTACAGCAATAGAAAACTGTCATACTGATGTAAAGGAAAAATAACTCAGTGGCTTTTTTCTCCTTCTTTTCATGTATTTTCCAAAGCGTGTTGTTCCCTTAATTCCAGACCAGACCTATTTTGTTGTCAGACTCACTGCATGTTCTCACTACAAAAATAACTCCAGGATAAGACATTTGTCTTTTACCAGCTTGAAGAATGTGCAGCTTTGTTTCCACCAGAATCAACAAACAAGGCATCAACATGGAGTCCTTTTCATGCGAACATCAATACATTATCCCAGTCTCAGTCTCTCTCCAGTGGCTCTCTTGTATACACAACTGATGGCACATAATACATCTCACATCCAAGGCATTACATGGCATTGTTCCCAACATAGTTTTTTTCTCAGCTATAACATACCTTGGTCTCAGAAAGTGCGGGACTACTCATCAGTCCAAATATTGAAAAGAAAATCCCGGGATACAGTGTTCCTCTTCTCAACACCATCAACTGAAATCCAGACTAAAGACCAATTCATCCACTGCAGTTTGCAGGCGACCTTAACGCCCACCTCACAGCCATTGCTTGCTTTTTCTATATTCATCATACACTTTGCCACAGCAAGTCCCTCGCCGTTTCTGCTGAGTGCCATGACACACACACACACACACACACACACACACACACACACACACACACACACACACACACACACACACACACACACACACACACACACACACACACACACACACACACACACACACACACAGAGTTATCTAATGATTTGATTGTCCTTGCTTTGCCTTTTTTTTTTTTTCATGGTCTTTGCGTCGTGAATCATCATACAAAACAGAGTTTTTGTGCAAGAAGTTCAAGTGAGCAGGTCACCGAAGTCCGTTGCAAACCAGTATGTACATAAACGATTAAGGTAAAACGTGTAAAAGGTGTATTGTGTTGAAATGTAGAAACAATGTCTGAAATAGAACCACCTCGTATTCACATACATTTAAATACAAAAATATAACTTTTTTTTTGCAAATTATAATGCAATAAACATCTATAAGAATGACAGATATCATGACTAACAGAATAATGCTCCTCCAATCCTACAAAATATAAACATTGTCATGAGTTAATTTTGTTCAAACCCGAGGACAGAAAACAACAGAAAATAACACAATATATCACAAGCACATTTAACATACTGAAAATACTTTTAACTGATATTAACATTATTGGCCAATTGTTAGTTGTATTTAGTTTCTTTACATTTTACACATATAACTTTAGTCACTAAATGCATAGTGCACTTTGAGGACTTGCAATAAGTTGTGCAGAGATGACAAGTATATATATAAATACCAAGTGTTTTACCATTTTTAGATGAATAATGCATGATCAATGTAGAATAATCAACAATCATTCATCACCTTTGATAACACATCTTAAAATCTTGCTTCATTTAAGCAAAAGCAAGAAACATTTTTTTTCTCTAAATAAGGTCATATTGGACTCTAAGTTCTGAATTGATAATATCCTGCAAGATATGTAGTGCAGCCGAAAGAAACCCTCTTAGCACTACTTAAAGCACAGGCTATCAAAGGCTTTGAATTTGGGCTTTACTGTCTCAAATAGTCAGGTAGAAAGCCTTCCTGTCCGGCCCTTTAGTGACATTATAGGTATTATTGACGTCATATACTGTACTGGGAATGTCATATGACAATGTAATGCAATTCTTTAAGGCAGTACCGAAAACAGGCTTTTCCTTTTCAACAAATACCTACTATGAGAAACCAGTAAGTTGACAAGGCAATAGAGCCAAAGTGTATTTCTAAGCATTGCTGGGCCGATCTGCTCAAAATTCACCTCCTGGAGCTCAGACCTTTCTCCCAAAGCTTAATGCAGACATGCAAACAGATCCGAGTCTCAGATTCAACACCGCATCACGTATTTACAAAGTAATATGATCCAGCACATAGCCCTGACCTTTCTTATCTCGAAGATAAAAGGGGTTTAAAATTAACTTTTAAAGTTTTTTCTTCTTTTATTTCTGATAGCTTCACAGCTGAACACAAAAGATGATCAAAATACTTCCGCTCACCAATGAGTCTTTTCCTAAGCAGTGGTGGAATTACCTTTGAAATGGATTCGGAGCAAAGTTCATTGACACAACAAGGCTTCATAAGGTCAGTCGAGAGATAAGAGAAGCCGTTTTTCATCTCATTTAATGCTATTAAATTCACTTCATATAAGTGTTGCACGTTTAGTCAGGTATCCTGAATGTAATAGGTAATTTAACTGACAAAACAGAAAGTGTGCCATTTGAAAAAACACACAAAAAGATGCATTAAATCTTTTGGAGGAACACAACACACAAACAACGCATCCTACTTCAGGCCCAGAACAAGGATTTCCAGGATGAAGTGTGATATTTTTGGTGGATTAACAGAAAAATTCACAAAAGCTCTAAATATCATCATCATCATGGCCAAACTGTTCTACAAACTGAAGAAAAAAACGGATAAAGAACAGAATTGTTTTGAGATTTTGGCAACAGAAAACAACCAAAGTCATATTCTTGACATAGGCTGTTATACTATGGTGATAAAACAGCAAGTCAGTGTAATCATATGGAAGTCATTTGGATCAAAACATGACAGAGGTCATTTAATTAGGAAGGTGTTGATATAGTTCTTCTGGTACTGTGTTTGGTCAAAAAAAAAAAAAAAAACACTCCATGCAAAACAACCTTGTATACTTCGAGAATACAGTATGATATATTGATCTGCATATGTAAAATATAGTGTTTAAAGTGTAGGTTCTGTAAGAACAATTTAAACCAAAATAAACTACCATAAACTTATACCACAATTTCAAATATTGACATGCTATAGGTAGAATGGAACTCTGACAGACAGCTTTGGGGTAGGAACTCTGGCCCCATGACCACGATGATAATAGTGATAAGAAAATCCAATGCAATAATGCAGGGATACATTTGTTTTCAATAACAATAAAGCTTTCAGACATGTGTCTTCTTCACTTTCAAATGTGGTCTTCCTAAATGCCTAAAAAGTTTTGTTTCCACTTTTAAAGTCCTAGTGAAATGAAAATTCGACCTCCAAAACACTCTGGCTATCGCTTCTAGGGATATTTTTATGCGAAGTGGCCCAAGGGTAAAATGTTAAAACACGTAAATCTGCGAGAAAATAGCCGATAAACAGCAGTATTTTCGCTGCTCGGCGGAGCGCTTCTGCCAATAATAGCGTGACGTCACAAGTTGTGCACACGTCCAAGTTGTGTTTACATTATGTGGGATCAGAGTTTTGACGACGAAGAGGGCTGAATTTAACGATATTTCATCATCATCGGGCATTTCAAATCCAGTGATTGATGAAGAAGACACAGAATGGGTCGTTCTGCCATTGGTGACCCCGTTTTGAACATGTTTGAGGAAGCAGAAGACTGTTCGTCCGCGCCTCAGCAGCCGGCACTTTTCACCGCAGCTTTGAGGCTTCCTGACTTTTGGCAGAACGGCCCGGCTTCGTGGATCATGTCGAAGCGCTTTTCCGACTGCGTGGAATCACTGAAGATGAGTCCAGGTATTACTTGATCGTCTACTAGCCACCCGAGCTAGCGGCTCCCACTTGCCGCGCGCGCTAGCGTCTCCCGCCGCCCGTGCTCCTTTTCTCCTCTCTCGGGTCTCTTCCATGCTCAATCTTTCGTCAAGGCTCATAAAACGCCGACTATAACTTCAAAACACTTGAAAAACTTTGATATTTAAGAGGGAAACAATGCAAGCCAATATAAACACAACAGATCGAGATCTGCACAACTCTAGATGTCACGCCCACGAAGAAGGATTCCCCCGATTTCGTCGGCTGCAGATTCAAAATACAAATAACTTTATGCGACAACAGTGGTGGGCCAGAGTCGGAGAAACCTTATAAGTAGTACCCCAACTATCGTTTTTTGCAAAGTAGTGTTATACATTTCGCTAGGCCTTTAAGTAGTGAGAATATTTCATTTTCCAAAGGTCGCTGACTTAAAGCCTGTTTGATTTTATTACATTTTTGCATTTAAGCTACATTAGCACAATGTAAATAATAGCTTGAAAAATGTTTTTTTTCATGTGTATGAAAAATTTTGGGAATGAAAATATGCTCATTTTGAAATAGCTCCAATGACATTTTCCCAGCATGTACACTGAATGACATGAACTCCATGAAACATGAGTAAGGCCATCTGAAGTTCCCTTAAGCAGCTTTGCCATGACAGCCCATGGATATTTGTTTTGGCGTATGCAAGTTGCTATCAGTCCTGTCCCATGAAGTGGCATGGCAGCAGTGACGCAGAGTGATCGACACAAAATGCGACACAAGGCCACTCCAAAGTGCTCACCGCTTACATCCAAAGATGTCACAGGATATCAAAGGAGAACCTAAACAGATCAAATAAATGCTTTAGAACTTTAAACTGGCATTAAAATTCTACACTAAAACATACACAAGAGTCTAACCAATGTTAGACTCTTGTGTATGTTTGCGCAAAATAACATCAATAAATGTAAATCTATATATGTTGTGCTAAACTCTGTATATGTGTGAGAGCTTGCAATGTATGTGGTTAATCCTTTTGACCGTCATCATTTCCCTTGTGAGTTACACTTGCAGTCACATCTTTTCCTGGTGAAACTGGAAGGTCTGCAGTGATTTCAGAGAAAGGGAGTCCCTGCTTTGCTTACCCTTGAGCAGTGTTGTCTGTCAGTGGACACATCAGAGCTGTCAGTCACACGGAGCACCGGAGCATGAACTGGTGAACCATCAGAGATCTCACCGCCCCCTAACTGACAACCAGACCCTCCTTAAAATACCATTATTCAGCACAAGATCACAAGAACGGTCATCAGTGTGGGTGATGGTTGGTATAATGCTTACAGTTTAGATTTATTTTTGTTGTTGTTCATACTTTGTGGAGTAGCAGCACAGAAAAAGCTGCCATTGATATCTAAAGCCATTTGCCCTGCATGTGGCTAGTTTAATTCAACAAATGAAGATGTTGCTGCAGTTATAGCACAGTGTGAATGTATGAAGTTTTCCATTGTAAAAGTCTCAGCTTATTATCCATGTTTGTTCACCGTGACTATGCCTATTGCGTATACACCAACAACATCATGTCCTTGATTTCTCTTCTTCCACACTGCTTCTTATTAACAGGCGTTCTCAGTGAGAAAACAGTTTTGACCACATTCACTTGCTATTGTATTCACTTATCTCAGAATAAACACAGCTTAAGACTTTCACTGTGTTGACCATTCAGTGAGAATTAACCAACGATATTGACTTGGACAACATCATGCTCTTATCGGCTTCATTAATGCCAATAGAGATGGTTTGAAATCTGCATATTATTGCAGTGCATGAACAAAATTCAGTGCCATACTCATTGCAAAGGCACAACTCTACCACACTGTGATATGAGCATGAGTTCACTGGTACTCTGATTTTAGTTCGATAACATAGTCAGGTATTCTCTCCCTCATCAGAGTGCAGAGACCATTTGACACCACCTCCTCTCACTCTAATTCACTGCCAGTTTCAATTAAGCATCATAATTGCTTTTTTTCCCCTGTTCAGTAAAATGAGTCCCTTCACATTGATAAAATATGACACTGACAGTTGTTTCAGAATTTCTATTAAAGACACTCCAGAGCCTGGGTGCTGTTTACGACTCAGGTAAGAAGCATGAAGAGTACATTGAATAACGCTGCATCCATGTGACAGCATATCTCTTGTATTGAGCATGACAGATATTATCTGCAACTGTGTTTATTATGCAGTGAGCTTGTTTTTTTTGTATGCACAAGTTATAATACATCATGTACTGTGAAAAGAAGAATATATATACAAGATACAATAACAGTTTGTATCCTTATCCAAAAAAAAAAATATATACATATATATATAATTCATTATAGCTTTAAGCATCACTTTGGGATTTCATAGCACTCAACATTTTATTTGTATGCTAATTTATAATGTACATTTTTATATGCGACAAAATGTTTATAAATGTTCTTCCCGGACTATTTCCACCTTTACTTTCTCTTTTTTATGACTTGGTGTCAAATGGTTGATAGTTCATTTATCCAGCAATAGAGAACTTTAGCAGCAGAAATATACCTGATTTATCAACAGTGTTGTGGTACATTGTGGATAGTGTTTTTGGTAGCACAAAAAAATACTTGGAGTTGACTCGTATGAGCCCAGTGATCTTTGTGCACAGCAGTTTAGCATGTTGTCCTTCAAACCCAGGGCAGATGTTCCTATCCCCATCTCTATTAGCACATTTACTGGTGTCCTTGGGTAAAAGGCTGAGCTCCCATGACAGATGTATCATTACTATATATATGCGTGTGTGTGTGTGTGTGTGTGTGTGTGTGTGTGTGTCCCCATACATATGTATGCAAGAATGATACTTTATTACAATGTGGATGTACATCTCAGGAATGGTAGGCTAAAACTTACTGTTCAAGGTATAGAGTTCATGCCTCTAAAAAAAAAAGCTTATCATTTCCGAAAGCATTTTGCTCCCTCAAGGTTAGTATTTTATTCTTGTGAATACGAACTCTTCTAAAAAGCGCCAGACAAGCACTACAAAATTTTAAATCATGAACCAACCAAATGTAATATAAACGTGTCAAGAATAAAATTTAAATGACTTTGTTTTATTGGATGATGTATGATATTTTGATTTATGTAAATACTTGATATGTTAAACCCCACTATATTCTATATGCCATTCCTATACATGAAGTTGTGATCTCTCAGGGTTCAATGTTTCTCTTCCTACAATTACCCGCAGTATCTGAAGCTGACTCTGTATGAAATGAAAAGTCAGTCAGAAAAACAGCTGGAGACGAAATATTTCCACAACTTCAGATAAAGCCTGCAGAATGGCGAGTGGTTTCCGGACCTTGAACTAAGCTTTGTGATATTATGAAAGGCCGCTGGCACAGCATTAACACAGTCTGAACCCTCTCTTCTCTGTAGGAGATGCAAATTTCCCTGCAGCACCATGGTGAGCAGTGCAAACAGGATGCCTCTATTGATGAAGCATTCTTGAGCAGAAGCAGAAAGTGCCAACTTGTGTTGCCACATGAGAACTCCAGCTGCACATTTGGATAAATGTACACTGGTGAATCTGGAGATTTGTCATCACAGTGAGTTAATTGGGGCTGGCAAAATTCAGCTGTGTTAAGTGACATGAACATGATGGTTGAAGTAAAAAAAAAATGTTTTAACCATGTCTAAAATAGAGAGAAACTAGTTTAGAAGATCACGTTTATCTAAATGTTCTTTTTTTTATCTGCTAGCTATAATCCAAAAAAGAAGAATCCAAGGGCTTTCACCTTACATACAAACCTCTTTACAAGCATGCGCCTTCAAATCCTTTAGTAGCATATCATCCCAACTGAACACATTGCTCTCAGAGTGCAGATTTAGTTGAGGTTGGTTGAGTCTCCAAAAGAAAAATGAGAGGCAGAGCCTTTAGCTGTGTGTCTCCTCTCCTGTGGTGCCAACTCCCTGTTTGGGTTTGAGAGGCAGACACCCTCTGTACTTTAAGATTAGACTCAGAGCTTTCATTTTTTTGATAAAGCTTACAGTTAGGGCTTGCTCGGGTGACCCTAAGCCCTCCCTCAGGTGCATCACTATAAGTCTACTCTACTAGGGCACCTCCCATGTTGTGCACGTCGGTTCTCTCTCACCATCCATGCAGCTACGTGGCACTGTTGCACACGACTACCTTTGTGTCACTTTTCTGTTATACTACACTTTATTCTCGCCACTATAACTGCCAGAATCTTCCACCCTGGACTACTCGCCAGTGCTTCTACAATAAACGCCAAATTCAATTTTAATTGTATATGTGAATATATGGAAGATTTGCATGATGCCATCATGCCTGTTACAACCTTTAAAAAGCTGTTTATTTTAAAGTTTAATGTCTGGTTCCACTGTTCTGGAAATACAAAGATGTTCTTCACTATCTGTTTGCATATGTTGCATGGTGGCACACTTGGAAAAAAGTTCATTCAAACCTGAAGTTCTTTTGAGAAATGGGTGTTTTGTGTCCCTACGGCTCAGTCTGTCACAGTTAAAAAGAAATTCTCAAACCCCTCTGCTCAAACTGAGGTCATTAAAAAGTGCTGCTACAACTCTGTGTTTAGAGGCAACAAATGATGCATTATTTCAAAAATAAACAACTGTGGAGCAAAAACACACTTTTAAATTTTATTTTGAGCCATTTCAAATTCCCCATGTATGTTTGGCCCTAATAACATTCCAAACAGACATGCACAATGTCTGAAATATGAATATGTTTGTAATAATGATCCCATTCCTTCCAACAGTAGTGACACTCATCTAAAATAGTGACTGCACTGAAATCTGTATATTTTGTGAGTTATATTTATTACATTCATAAGAACACCATTTGTTCATTCTAATACTTTTCAAAATTACATTTGCTCCCTGTGATGTAGTATACAGAGAGATAGCAAGTTTCAAGTCAAAATCCATAATGTTATGACAGGTTTCATTTTCTTTATGCCACATAAAGCTATCCAGATACTGCTATATATCACTAAAAACCAAATGAGATTATAAAGTGCAGCATATGGTCTAAAAATAGATGGCAGTGAGGCCTGACCATTCCCTGCAGAAACAATATAAGCATAACAGGCAGCAGTCACAACAGAGTTTCTTGACCTCACTTCCTCAGAAAAACTGAAAATCTCTCCCTGGAATGTATATTATTTGAGAAAACTATATAATTTTAAACAATGAATAAAAACAGAAAGTACCAAAGCTGTAAAACAATTGTCATCTAGTCTCCAATGGGCCTCCAGAAAAATGGTTCGTTAGAACTTCAGGAAACTTAAATATAAGAGCAAAATGAGGGTTTTTATGGGATATATTGTATATGTTAAAGTCATTATTTCATTGACAATAGCAATTACTGGATATACTTTTGACTCTTGTTTCACTGCAGTTCAATTGATGGTGCATCATTGGTCATTTCTCGCTCCCAATAATATCTAAAACAGCTTTGGTTAAGATTTATTATATTATGCTCTGCACTGCCTGCTTAAATGGAAACTGTGTATGAGTTAGTGACTTATGGGAAACCACTACAAACTATGCTTAAAGATCCCGAGTTAACCTCAGATATAAATTTGCTCTTTTCCAAACAGCCGTCCCTAGACCATTTCACTTCATCAGTGGAATGATGGAGAAAGGTCTGTTTTATTGATATGGAGCATCATGTGTCCTCTTTTTCCTGGGGCTGAGTTGGCATAGGCTTGGGTGACTCATTAATCTGTTAGATTGGAACAGTCAGGACATTCGAAAGCCATGTCCCCATCGCCCACAGAGCGATTCTTTGAATTGAACTGCTTCTTGGGATCCAGGCAGTGCAAGAGAGGCTATAACTTATGTTTTCAATTACAAGGATATTCCATTTCAAAAGTTGCACATTGCAAGCTGCTTCCACCCACACAATTTGCATGTGCATCCTCTAGTTTCATTTGTCACGATCAAGAACAAATCTAAAGGAAAACGTACGAGTGTGGCCCCACTTTTGTTTGCATTTTAGAAACTGCAGGGACTGTGTTAATTAAAGCACAACGCTTTACTTAGAAAAGAAGAAAGAAGAAGAAATGCAAATCTATGCCAGTACATTAGCATTCAGCTTCTGTTTATCCAATGGCAGATCTCATCTCGTCAGATCATTATTCTCCCAGGGTGAGATGATGTACAATCACCAACTTGTGTGTTAGGGCTCTTTAAAACTGGATGCAGTGATACATTTTAATGGGAGGGTATAGCAACTCCTATCAAAAGTCAGTTTATTCTGACACATGCATGGACACACACACAATATGTAAGTATATGTGATGCAGAGGTTTCCAGTCCATGAAGTTTTATCACAAGGCATACAGTGTGCATGTGTGGAAAATAACTCATCGATTGGTCTTAGCTTTTGGCAATTTGAACCGGTCAGCTGAAAATGTACTGAAAGCAAAAAGAAAAAAAGGAAGAAAAAAAAATATTTTTTTTCAAGCGCTAAAGGGCCAAAAAAGCATTCACAATGACGCTGAAAATTATTCCATGATGTCAGATATGCGGGGTAAAGTATCTGTATAACATCTCTGAGTCTCATGAAGTATTTTGGTTAAATTAAACAAAACTTTGGGCATAGGTGCCCATGAACGAGAGCAAAGTGTTTTTGCTGCCACTATTGTGGGGATTTAAATAGGACAAGGTGCCATTTTAAAACCTGCATGTCTTTTAGCATTAAGTCATCTGTCAACTTTGAAACTCGTCAAAAACTCTACAAATTCCCTTTGTAACATCATGCAAAATATGATATGACATCTCCATATGGCTATGGTTCATGGCCACGATACCACAGACAGATAGGATATGGAAAAGTTTAACTCACAAAGTAGCCTTTAGACTGTCTTCACAAATAGCTGGAAACTGCAAGCTGGAATTAATGTGAAGACACAGTGCCTTCAGACCCGGACAGTGATTGGAGAAGTTGGATCTGGAGCTGCAGGTAATGGGGATGTGGCATACGATGTTGACTCCAGACATTAAACAGTTGGATAAAGGCAGAAACAACAACAATCTGCTATTCTAGTAGTCTGATGTGCACTGATGAGCTTTTGAAATATCGTAGAATGTTCTGCTATTATTTTCTGGTTGTTGTTTTTTTTCTACTCGAACTGTGTTGCTCAGCTCTCACCATTATGCCTCTGCTGGCTCAATATATGCTTTATTACAGCAATAATCATGTGACATGGAATAAAGTACAGAAAGAAAGCCATTTATCAACAGTGCTGGAAGGGGAAAAAAAATTACAAGACCAAACATGGCAAACTTGCAAATTATGTTGCAAATGTGATCTAGAAATTACACTACACTTACTCAAAGGGTGATCTTTTATACAAACAGACAATAAAACAAACAAGATAAGACAATTTATCTAAATTATATCAAAAAGGTGCTGACGAGCAGGTTTCAAGACTGCAGATATATCACAACATATTAAACAACCCACAGTTATTCTTTTTTACCTTGTCAGGTTTGTAAGATATAGCAGGTTATGCTGTTTTGCAGTGTGCAACATTATTAATTAGAACAAGTTAGATGTCTGTTGTGCCATGTGGTGGAAAAGCAGTTCCGACATGTTACTTGTAGACAGTGGTGAATTGTCTTCCAGTATAGTCTTGTTTCTTGTTCTTTTATGTCGTATATATTTGATCTGTTGCAAAAGGGTGTAATGAATTTTGAGATGATCAAATGCGAATAGAGAGTGGCAATGTCTCAATGGAGATCAGTTGAAGTTGAATAGTGATGGGATTGAAAAGCCTGTTGAAATGCATCGTAGTGTGCTGTGTGCAGACAGAGCAGACTGGAGTTGTGCCGCTATGTATACTAATGCTGCAGAGTTCCCAAATACAAGCAGTAGGAGAAAGAATACACCCTATTTGTGACTGAATTGCCTCGAAGAACGAATTTGTTTTTACTTGGATCACCATACTACTTTGAGTTCACTGTGCATCAACAACACAAGATAAGAAGTAATTATTCTTTTTTTAATGACTTTTTCCTATTTTGTTTATTTCACTTAATGAATCCCAGAACATATTGATTACATCAACTGCATATAGTTCAAATAAATATTAAAACTTTCCGATGTGAGTCCAACTGAGTTCCATTCAGAAGTCACTAACCAATTAAAAACAATTGCTCAGGATGCATTTGCATGTTTGCAACACTATATAATAAAAAATACACAATTCTTTATTTTTGAAATGTGTAGTAAAAAACTGGAAAGGACATGTTGAGTGGTTTGGCGTAATAATGTCAGTGTTTCAGTGTTTGTTGTAAGTGCAATCACTGAAGAGAAATTATTATTAACTGTGACAAACCTTTGCACCCATAACAGCACTGATTCGTCCAAGAACACATTTTCGTAAATAATTCTGCATTAATATTGTCTGATGTCCTGTTTGCATGACATCCAATGAGTGGAAATTGCACTGTAGCAATTAAGCTCCTATAAAAGGTCCTTCTTGATTGTATAGGCCTACTCAGTATCTTTTGTTTGAAAGACCTTGATCTCCTGTCCTCTGTTGCATAACATCGAGTTTAGGAAAATTTGCTTGCTCCTCATTCCCACAGAGAAAGACCAATGTGTTTTGAAATGTTGCACTCTGGAAGTCATACAGCACAAACAGTATGAAGAGTAATGAAGTTCCTGTTCAACCAATATGGGGCCTTGAAAAAACAACTTGAAGAGGTGGAAAAACATTATGTGGTGCACAGGCTCTACAGAGACATAGTCCACACAAGGTCTTAAACAGTTCAGAACCTTTAAGACCGTTAAGGTCATGAAGCAGGCAAACACAGCTTTGACAAAGATGTAAAGGCCTTAGACCAAGAGCAAAGAGCTGGCCAAAAGACTGACAAATATAAAGCTGAAGACTAAGACCGCAGCTGTAATGTAGCCAGTAATAGGCTACATGCTGGATAGGAAGTCGAGAAAAAAAAAAAAAAAAACTGAATCAATACGTTTACAATGTTGAGGAACATGACTCAACTTTAAGAAGAGTTGACTAATTTGACATTTTTTCACATTGACACATTTCTATGTGTCCTTTAATCAGCCTCATAATTGAAACGCACCATTGTTGAGAAAATCCAAAAATATCTCCCAATTAGCTTTTTACCTTTTGAGAAAGTAACCAAAGCAATACATTAAAATGAGTTAATAGATGGTTTGTCTAACCCTTGACTCTTGTAGTGATTGCTTTGAGTTTCTTTGCAGTGCAAATTGCAATACAAATTCACATGTTAAATCTTGAGAGACCTTTTTTATTAGAAAGAAATAGAAAGCATTATCAGACTGTATGGACGCACAACCAGTTGCAAACTTCAAGTAATATTTATTTAAGATGATGTCTGCCGGAATATGAATTCCTGAGAAAACTGAGGGGATACAAAAACATAATTTGGGAACAACTACCCCATGAGAATCAAAGAAAATGGTGCATTGCATCAACAAAATAAAGACGACGTTAACAAGAGGCTAACCCAAAGGTATATAACAAAGAATGAAGCATGACAATAAAAATGAGACTCGGCAACAAAAAGCATAGGACGGACTCTTGGGCAGAAAACATTTCCTTTGGCGTGAGTCCAGAGAAGCTGGCATTTAATATAATGAACATGGTCTTACTTTCTGATCTTTCTAACTGCTCCATTACATCGTTGACTATAATAATATTAAACTGATATTATAATCATCATTAAAGCCTTTTGGTCAAATTACATTGTATTATTTATATATTCATTTACTTCATTAAAAAAAAAATTTTTATGATAGTGGAAGAAGTTGACTCTACAGTTTGAAGTCTTTTTATATAGTCTAAAGCTGCTGGACCAGTCACATGTCTTTTGCACTAAACCTACTTTATAATGTTAAAAATCCCCATTCAATTTACAATCAATTTAATTGTAAAACATTTTTCTTATGAAAAAAATTGGTTCTTCACATGAGGCTTTCTTATGCACAGCCCAAACTATGGGGTGGGATTGAAGGCACAGACATTTTGTTCCCTGAAAGAGTTTTGTTTGTTCTCTTTGGGTACTTTCAGTGAGTGTGGTGATCCATGCTTTGCCTGAACCATTATTACTTTTCTTAATCTTATAGAGCAAATCTGGAAATTCACTGCACCAGTATGCAGCATCGATTTCTCTACTTCAATAGACTACACAGATGACCATCAATGTCTTAAGAAGTATCAACTGCCCTCTCTCGGCACATCAAACACAGTCTTGTAGTTGTTTTTCTGTGTCCCTATAAATAAAGAAAAGAGCATTAAAGATTTTTTCACAGCACCACAGGGTAGACTGCAAATAAATCATTAATTCATTTCACATGAAACAGAAACAGAGTCTCATATTTGCAGGGAAGTGGTTTATCTGATTCAATATAATAGGGCAGAGGAACAGCTCATGCTGAGCAACTAGCAACTGAGCAACTGTTCTGCTCTCTTGTTCATTCACAAACCTGGCCAAACATCAACTGACTGGCCTCAAGTCCCCACCACAGGTTAATCAGGCGCTCTGTGCATTGGGACACTTTATAATAAGACTGCAGCATATGCCAATCTTATATGCTCTCACTATTGTTTTGATGGAAGTGATGATGTGGAAGTAATTTGTTGTTCAAAAGGAGATTAGACTCCACTATTTGACAGCTGAATCAATGTGGACTCAGGACAGCCCCCAACCCTCCTGCACCATCCTCCCACACCTAACCATCTTCATTTTTAGTATTTACCATTTATCTTCAGCCTGTCTATGGATTCCCGACAAGTCCATTAAGCAAGAGACACCTTAATGGCTCTTCGCTGATGATGGAGAATCCCTTGTCTGATGAGAAAGGTGAAAAAGACTAAAAGTGTAACATCAGTTTGACCTTTGGGTCTATATTCAGTCACCGAGATGGCTGGGTGAGGATTGGCATCATTAGTTTCCCAAATCCCTGAGCCCGCTGACTAAAGATTGATATGAAGAAAATTATGCCAATCTAAACAAGACTTCTAATAAACATAATGTCTTTAACACATTAGTTGTTATTTTAGCTCCTTCTCATCTTCTTGCAACAACAGGGAGCTCAATTGTTTTCAATAAAAGCTCAGGATAAAATTTGAAGTCTCTAGTGAGAGAAGGTAAAGGCTATGAATGTAAAAAAAAAAAAAAAAAAGGAGACCGTAATTATAGGAAAGGACACGCAGTAACTTGAAAAGAAAAAAAAAAGAAAAAATAAGGAGAAAGCCATGTGAGAAAGCCTACTGTGGCTCAGCAGGCAGAAGACAAGAGCCACGGCTGAGTACTCCCCACTAAAGATAACAACATCACCCCAGCTAGATTACAGACCCCGAGATTAACACTGGCGTTCAAGTCTTTCTGGGACCTCGTCCCAGCACCAACACTTACAGAATGAGATCTCTACAGGAGCACACAGTCGAAGCCAGACCGCCTGTCCAATGAAGACTAAATGATCAGGTAATCTGGTTTACACGCCTGCAAAATTGCAAAGACCTCCATTGCGGTTGATAGCTGCCAAAGGTTACTCCTGCTGTGCCCTGTTATAATATGGAACTGTGGAGACAAAATGAATCAGTTAAGCTCAAATGCACAAGGCAGAATATAAATGTAATATTGAGGGGACAGAATGTCTTATGGTATTGATGAATTACATACCAATAGCCTACTTTCTATATTGTTTCAGTTAAATTATTTTTCTTTTCCATTCACACGGATGCTAAATTGTATAGATACAGTACATGTAGAGGGCCGGGCACCATTAACTTTGAGATTTTCACACAAACATACATGCACAAAGGATTGACGACAGCAATGACAGATAAAGCAATAGTCCTAAATGATGGAAATAACACTTATTTGCACTCATTCTGAAATACTGCAGATATTCCAGGAAACAAGAAAAGCAATGGCAAAAGACATTCGTTAAAATAGTGGTAAAAAAGGAATATTTTTCAGTACTGACAGGCAGAAAAGCGCAGTGAAGTGCAACACCGAGAAGACGAAACAGAAGAGACAGATGATCTTGCTTACATTACCATATGTTAAATGTATCATCCATTTTCCATCTCACGTCTGACCACAAAGACTGAGCACACATTGTGATCCCCGTGTTGGATCTGTCTCGTAAAAATGATCCATTTCAAATGTCAAGACAGTATCGCAACCTCGAGGTGAGTTATCACCACCAAACCGTGGTGGTATCAACTACATTACGCTCACCTCACTGAACTCACTCCACGCAGCATAGCAACCCCGGCTGAAGAGCTGACCTGAAACACATTACCTAAGTAATGGTGCGGCTGTAACTGATGGTAGCAGTTGCTGGCAGTCAGTCCACATTTTGCAAACTCTGCACCCACTGGCACCTTACAAACTTTAAAGTTAAATATGCACTGTCTTACATGGTTCACTGCTCAATTAAAATGTGTGTTTAAGTTAAGGAGGAATACACTGTACACACTGTACTGCCATTTAGGGACATTATCATATTTTAAGCATCTTTTAAACATGCAATGTATCGCATTAGAAAGCTCAGAAAAGTATATATAATTTTTGAACTTACAATCATAATTTATACTGAATAGAAGCTCTATGACTCAGCAGGAGATACATCTCTATACTGCCTACAAACATTTGTTCACAGAGACGCGACTCATTGGTTCATTCTGTATGAGTTAACATAGACATGCAATATGAAAGTCTGACACTGTAATGTTATTTGCCATGTACTTTCACTGACATTTTGCCGATAATAAAAGCACAAATTAAAAAAAAAAAAAAAAAAAAAGCTTGAATCTCCAATAAAATTGTACATATTGACTCATGTTCTAGCACTGGCAACTTTTGACTGTGAAAATACTTAAGGTTAACTACATGATTCTGGTTTGCAGAGGCGGCACACTTCATTCTCAAGTAGAAGCTTAGATACATGTGTTTAAAAAAAAGACTCAGGTCAAAGCACAGATTCAACTTCTTAACTAAAAGTAAGAAAGAAATATTTGGAGCTGTACTCAAAACTAAGGGAAAAAAGTTTTGTTTTTTCTTCTTTTTAAGCCATCTTGATCAATTGACATACATATATGTAAAAATCAAAACTATTATTGTAATACTATGTTTGTCAGTGTGGATACAATGACACAGATCATGATTCATCATCTTTTAATGCATTTTTTCCCAAAGAAAGACTGGATTTTATATAAAGCACACAATTTACAAAGATCTTGTATAAAGCATGTTAAATTGACTGTATCTTGCATTGTCACTGTGCTCATGATTAACTTAGACATTACCTTATGTGTCTTTTATGAGATACCATGCCGATGGACATGTTGATGGAAGAGGAAATAATCAGCATATAGGAGCATTACAGAAAATAAATCAAGCTCTAAAAAAACTGAAGAATGAAAACGTGTGGAATTATATCCCAATACAACAGCAAAACTCTCTGACAAGCTTTATTAACAAAACTCGAGATGAACGAGCAGAGAAAATAACAGCAGCATATCTGGTAAAGGAGGAGCTGGTTTACACCTAATTTTCAAATGTGTTAAAAACAGATGCATTCATAAACAATTGTTCACAGTAGTTAATTAATCAATTAGCATAAAATCCTCCCAGTATTTACACACAAGAAATATTCCATATTCATGAAAGTAAATGTGCTAAATGGATAGTAATTGTGATATTTTGCACATGTCTGGTGCAATACTCAGTGCGCTCAGTAATTTTATAAGGTATATCAAGTTTGCGCTGGGTTTTTTTCATTTGAGCAAATCCTTTAATTGTAACTCTAAATCTGTAAACTTTCAAAGACAAAACATATCAGTTTAAAAAATGAATAGAGAAGAAAGTCCAGGTATTTGCATTCAAATGCAGGAAGTCAAAGTAAAATGAAGTATTCATAATTAAAATAGATAAGGAAACATCGACTTAAGTCATTACCGATTAAAAATACCTTGTTGCTTGCGACCTCTGATATTTGAATACTGTGAGAGAAATTAATGCTATAATGACATTGTAAACAGTGTTTTATTTTCCAAAATGGCCAGACTGGAGAAAGCTATTGAGATTGTGAAACTGATGTGTCCCTGAGCATAAAAGAGGGATGGAGATGTGTTCCAATCAGATGGAAGTTTTACGAGACTCCTCACAAACCTCACAAACCAGCTCCTGGCTGCAGTGCAATCACAAGCTAATGTATGAGTGAACATACTTGTCCTGTGTGTTATTCCAGAGCTGCTGTGTAATAGCAGGAAAAGTGCTTCAGTATTGACTCTTGGGCAAGCCCAGGCTAAAGTTCAAATGCTCAATTCCACTGACACACAACATTTTCAAATCCTGGACGGATACTTTAAATATTTAATGTGCTCAAATTGGAGGCATGCATGGAAATGAAATCATGAATATACTTATTCTAAACTGAAACCCGGTTAGTCTGAGATCAACAAGCATGACCCACTGGGAGAAAACAAATAGGGTCGTACCTCCTGCTCCTCCAGTTTTTTTTTTACAGACCTATTCATTTCTTTTTGTGCAGAGTACCCGATTCACTATTTGTTATGTATTACCCATTGAATGCTTTCCCTGCACGTTTCAGTGTCTGTTTATTGGCTTTGAGGGAAAAAAATCAGCAGACAGTGACTGAAATGCCTCTCCTCAGAGAATATTGTAGCTAATAGCAGTCCCAGTCCTTGAGTTTTGAGGTTATCCCGTTCAATCACTCCTCTCCACTTCAGCAGACACATTTCTGGGCAGCAAAAAGATCCTGGTACTATAATATAGCAAGCAGTAGCATCTGATATGACTAAGTGGATCTTATATTGAGTAATTGGCCTCATGTTTGGGTTAACTTGAAACCATAAGAGATATGAATAAGTTATTTGAAGCCTCACACACACTCACTGGTCATTCCACAAAGAGGGGAGGGGGTGGATGAAAATGTGAAAAAGCAGCCTCTAATGTGGTGCCATCTGTGCTCTGTGCCAAAGGGGAGACTCCTCGTATTCACACTTCTGTGATTTCTAAGGCAGCCCAGCCCAAGGTGACTGACACTTACACAGCAGCATGTTCAGGGAGCCATAGCTTAGTTTCTGACAGTCAGCAGAGAGGTTTTGACAGGACATGACCCCCTGAGAATATAACTCCAGTGCCACAATGAGGTGATTTATTCTTTTAAACTTGGTTTTTCCTCAATCAAAGAATACAAATTAAGAGTGTGTGCTCACCACAGGCTGCATATTAGCTCTTTCTCGTATTGATATTAGAGTGTGACCATGCCTTGTATTTCAACACAAACACTTTGACATGCATATTACTTTGTTGAACAATTGACCAAGCACATACTCACTCGGGAGTGTGGGGGGGGTAAGATGCTGCTGTGGTCCAAACGCCACAAAAAGAAACAACACTATACACCCCTGAGATGAGGCTGTGACATAGGTTTGTTTACCTTGTCTCTTCCTTCCCCATGGTGTAACATCACCACTCTGTCTACCAGCAGCTATCAATGACAAATGACTTTCATTAACAGAACCAGTCACTTTTAATAATCAATAAAACATTACACCAAAGAACTAACTACAATGTTTGATTTTGATTGAAAATACACAAAATATTGATAATAAAAAAAGAAGGTTTTACCCTTTTCTGTTTTAGCCTTTTTTGTTGGAAGCTGCTTGTTGGGTTCTCAATATCGTGATTGATCAGCTCCATGTGATACATATTTTAGCTTTGAATGTTTTATCAAATTTGGATCCATTATAGTGCATAGTGTTTTTAACATTTCACTTCATCTATAACATATATAATATATTGCAATAACGATCTATAGTAGTAATAGTATAGTGTTTTTATTTTAGTCTACCATAAGTAATGTCCTTGTTTGCTGTGTGGTTGTGCATATGTGCATATTCCATTATTCCACTTAGGATGAATAATCTAGTGTCATTATATATGAAACAGATTGCTTTTCAGCTCACATTTATGAACACATCAAGATTCCAAAGTACATGTGTAGGACAGTATGACAATGTCTTTTTAGTGACAACAAGTTTGGCTTTACTTGGTATAGCACATAAGTAGCTGTTATGATCAATGTACAAACAACTAAAAATTATTACTTTAATATGTCAAGCTGAAGTTACAAGAGTGCCGTAGGCACTTTTATGTAGTGATGCAGAATGCAATGAAATCCTTGGGAGAAACATGTTGTATGTCCCAACATGTTTACTTGCAACCAGTATAGATTACTGTCATAGTTAACAGCCTGTAAAGGCAGCAGGTGAACTGATGTTTTCATGTACAAGAAAAGAAAAGAAACAAGCCCACAGAACCTTAAGGCATTGTAACGTAGTTTAATTTGATATTAGAACTCAGTTACATGTTTCTGCTGAAATAGCTGGATTCCAACTTCCAACTTCCTTATACCTGACTCTATTGGGTTTATTACCTTTGGCATGTGCTGTATTGAATCTCTCTCACACACACACACACACACACACACACACACACACACACACACACACACACACACACACACACACACACACACACACACACACACACACACACACACACACACACACACACGTACATGCTATGCATTCCTTTCAACTGTATTTTTCTGCCTAATGGAGACTTATGGATTTGGACCAATGGAGCAGTAACTGTAGGGCAAGTTTTTAGATTAGAAGCAAATAGGAAAATACGTTTTCAAACTGTGGCTGTGTGACCTTCAGGTGTTGAACAGCCTCACAGACTACCACCACCTGCGACGCTGCCTCCAGTAGTGCATCCATTTTAATCTCAACATTAGTTCTACTTCCTCCCGACGCCATTATCAGCGATTCCCTGTTTCCTCTCTCTAAAAAAAGGACTGCACTCTTTCACTTGGTATTTGACCTGTCAATCAATTCAGAGTGATCTCTTCAGGTGGTTCATGTTCCAATTCGTGGCAGTATAAAGACAGTGATGTTTCCACTAAACCACATGAATCGGTTTCCATGTAAAGCTTAAGTCAACCATTAGGCCAACAATGGCAATACGGGCTGCTGTCACCACTGTTTACGTTGAGGTAGAAAATAGAAGTTTTAAAGGCACTTTTGGCCAGAAGAACCTACTTAATCTCACCTGTTCCCATATTTATAACCTGTCATGTAGTTTGTCTTTTCTCTCATAAAACCTACTCTATCGCTGTGCTGCTTTACTGATGATCTTGTAGCAGGTCTTCTAATTTTAAAAGGATTTTCTGCCGGTATGCAACGTTTCATGAACATTGTGTGACAGCTCCCCTCTATCTGGTCTCTCTGTATACCTGCCTGATTCTAACACTGCTTGACGCGTCTGCTGATGCATAATTCAACGAGGAACTAATTACCCTGGCAGCTGGCACAAAGAAATTTCCTCCCTGCCCTACTGTTGCGGCAGTTCCTCACACTTTGTCAACACAGAATTTCCTGCTGCCGGGCACGGGTACCACTCACTGCAAAATATACCACATCACTGTTAACTATCCGCTGTTTGAATGGAAGTGAAATGGAGTCACTTTCACTATTATTTGGATGAACACTGACAAGCACAATGTCTACATGTAAGACACAGCTGAATGAAATATTCATGCTGTCTCCTCCTACAGAGTGTATCAGCACCGAGTATCTTCTAGCCTGATTGTGCCGTACTTATAGAGAATATGCATTGTAAACGGTAAGGATATAAGGCCAACTTATGAATGTACCTGTTAAAGATTTCATTTTTTTTTTTTTTTTGCAGTTTCAAAACTCCCATAACATCTTAATTGGGACTGCATCTGTTTTCTATTGCTGTGTAGATCAAACAGCTGTGCTACCACTTGAAGAACATGCTGAAACTCCCATCAGTTCATAAATTCAACATGATGGTGATCACTCAAACAATGTATTAGTGGTGATTACACCTTGTCTTCTTCCCTGAGTGACTGTGGGAAATTATGCAACCAAGTTGGTGAGGAAGATGCACATACAACTGGCATTTTTAAAGCACTCCAATTACAAGAACTGCCCACAGTGTGTTTTAATAAGTATATTAATATTGTTCTAGCTATTGAAGACAGGGTGAATATTATAAAATCTGTCTATTTCTGCACATTGCAACACAACTCGTCAGAAGACCCCTGAAGCTAATGGCACTGCAGTTATAACTGGAAGGTTCACAGTCTTTACAACCATACAGCTCATTTGGTTATTCATCAGTCATGCTTCAGGCTATGTTTAGAAACACTTCTACGTATCTGTTGAAATACATCACTTGTGTTTAAAATCCAAATAAAAAATCTAATTCAACATAAAATAATTGCAAATATGTGCAAGGGGAAAAGACATCACATTTGTCTCTTTTTTAACTAATATAATAGATGTAATGACAATGGGAACCTACTGCTTTGCTGCAGCATTAATTGTTATATAATGACTTGTTCATAATGAAACCAGACTATCTCACTTCCAATAATTAAGTAAATATATGGATTTCCCATGTGTCTCCAAAGAGAAAATGTGACATATATTGATTCTTAATGCACCATTAAGTTAATGTATAATGTGGTAAAACACATCCGAGACATGCTGAGGGGGTGAATGTTTTCCACTGATCCAAGTGTGATAGCTACCTTATTCAAATGTTGATATAATTACAGTTCATATATTTCCAAACAGTATTGCCTCTGGATTCTTCATCAGGCCCCCCTAAAGAGAGTGTGCCGCAGCAGTGCCCTCTGTGAATTTCAGCATTAATAACTCTGTCAGTTGGTAAGCTGAAATCAAATGGAGAGCATATAAGTCATTAGAAGTCACAGAAGTTATTTCCTGTCCAGACATATTAGAATTTATTATGTGAAAATGGAACTGATGAAAAGTGACTGGGAAGTCTGAGTTTGTCTGCGTTATATTTCATCCAGGCAAATGTTTTCTGTGCACTTACTCTCTGACTTTTGCAGCCATCAAAGTGAAGCAAAATGTTCTCCACACTTCCCGAGAATTTATTCAGGAATTATATGATCACACTATTTCAATATACGGATCTGACTGAATTGAATGTAATGACACTTTGACACTCCAGTTTGAGGTTGAAGTCTCAAAGAAGCCTCTTCACAGGGAATTTTTCATTTCAGATTTCTAAACATTGCATCCCGGGAGTGTCAGGCTGTAGGGCATGAAGGAGACTCCGGGGAAATTCAGACCACAAAGTATCAGGAACAATTCAAAAGTACATGTGAACATGTTAAATCAACTGAGATCAAACTTTTCAAAGTGAGACACTCAGATTATGCAATTGAAAGTGGATCTATTTGTTCATGTATACTGAGCAGTGGGACTGTAAATCAAGAGACAGATCTCAAACAGTATGTAAAAAAGAAAAAAAAAAACAGTAACCCAAACAGATGACGCTGCCTGCTGACTGTAAAGACTGCTCAGTTGTGCCTTTTATTTGCTTTCCTGTGAGCTCAACATTAACTGTTGTTGCCAGCTTTGATGCCGTAGGTCCACCAAAAAGGACTCATCAGTTAAGCGTGCATATAACCAAAAAGTACTCACTTGAGCTTGAACTGTAGTTCATCTAAACTGTGCATACACATATGCTGAGTGTCCTACTTGGATGAAAAATTGCATCAATGTATTTGTGCTTTGAGCAAAATGGATCTGTAGTTTCTCCAAAAAGTTAAGATGAAATACTAAATTGAAATGTTTGTAGTCTTTTTTTACACGTTTAAAGAGCTTTAGACAAAAACTATGAAAGCCCAGTTGCCCCAATGGAAGGCGAGCACCATGCACTGCAGCTTCATCATCCACAGCTGCTTGATCATCCACAGAGAAAGAAGAATAAAGCACTTTAGGACTCTCAGGCTAAAAATGTACTTCATCTACAAAACATTTGCCAACATGTGAATAGAAAGGTAACTTCCATATTTGTTTCAATTATGTAAAAGAAACCCAAAAAATACATTATATCCAAGAATTTGTCACCACAGTGTTCAAGTGTCATCATCTTAAAAGCTCAAATGTTGCCCAATTCATCCACTTTGTATTTTCGAGCTTATACAGCATTTGTATTGCTATGAACTACACACAAAAACTATGGATATCTGGGTTTGACTTTTATTTTGTTAGAAAACTTCTTGGCAATACATTTGTGTGATGAGCTATGCAAGTAAAAGTGTCAAGTGGGATTTCATAGCACTTACTAAAATCGTTCCCCATCATTATAGTTATTACACACACAATGGTTGAAAACAGACATGCCATGCAGCTCAAGCAGGTATAAGGTTAACATTAAACACAATCAGGCTTTATTCATAGGTCATGAAACTTTGAAAAAAATTGGCATTGTTCTGGAGAAGGCCTCAACTGTACCTGGGAAGTCAATGATGAGTCTCACTATTTGAAAAGACTCTTTCAAAAAACAAAGTTTATGAGTGCAGCAAATAAAGAGGCAGCAATTTATTCATTCACAGAATTTGTCTGAGGTTGGACTTGACAGAGATAAAATAAGGAGTTAGGTCTAAAGGTGAGCATGTTTGATAGCAATTTGAGAGCATATGGGAGTGTATAGGCTTGTGGTTGACTGCGGAGGTTAATTGTTTATTTACTCTAGTAGCTGTAGTCGCTTTAGATTATTTTTACCAAGTGGGTTTGAAAATTCGGCAGCCAATTCGTTTAAGAGCCCAGCTATGTGCAGGCAGGCCATCTTGCAATATCTTGAAATGTAATGGGATGGTTTCTATTAGAGGCGCAGTAATACTTTGAGACACCAGAGGCATTAGCAAATGTGACATGGCAAGAGTGTGACGATTTCACTCTTTCGCAAGGAGATTTCGACTGTGTATAGACCCGCAGGCTCGACACAATCAAGTGATGAAAGTGACAGTTGACAGTTTGTCGAGCGTGTGGGTTTTTACTCGCCTTAAACTGAAACAGTGACCAGGATATTTTCCAACAGCATATATGAACATGGATTATTAAAATCTATTGAAAATCTTTGAGATATTCACCAGTTCCATCATAGGGAACGAATTGCTTCACCAAGTCAGGGAAATGACCTGTGTGTGTTTCCCTGTCTGAAACTGTGGTTTTCAAACTGTGAGCTGTAAATGATTCTCACCTCATAAGGTATAACATCAAACAGCTGTTGAGATTCAAAGAAAAAAAATATTCTTCTGCTCATTAGATGCTTCTGATCTGAAGTATCTGGAAAATTATAGCTTATATTGCCATTTAGATTTGTCTTTATTAAACTGACAATAAAATCAGTTCCAAAACTGTGTCTTTTACATCATTCATAGTCATTTGTTTCCACCATGATTTCCTCTCAAAAATTAAAAGTGAAAACTCATGCTGGGTAAAGTTATTTCCCGGAGCCCCAGATTTTTACTGCTGCTGTGCTCCCCCTGAAGCTCAAGACACACACATACGTGCACACGCACACGTTTCGGGAGGATGATAGTCCATTTAAGAACTTTTCAGCCAAATGAGATTACTCTAAATTATTGTATTAATGGATTTTTTTCTACAAGACAAAATATTCAAGGCATGCTCATTCATTGAAATAAAAAAAAAAAAAAATCCAAATAAGACCTTTCCATTAAGTAAGCTCCCATAATTGTCCTGTCCCAGTGGTAGATGGAATTTGGTGAGGATGAAAGTTCTGCAGCCCACAAAATGATCAAAAGTGCCAATCTCTGATCCGAATAAATATCGTATATCCTCATTATTTAAAAACATATATTATTTCAGCACCAACCTGTAGGTTGCATGAGACTGTCAGTGAAGTGGCATGTTTTGTTTAAAGTGAGCAGTCACTGCAGCGCTCGCTGCTGAGCCAGGCTCATAACTCTGCATGACATTGTCAGATTCTGCGTCGATCACTGGGATCCAATTAATCTTGGTTATATCCACATAAAACCCTCCTGCTATTTCATCTAATGAAGCCAGGCAGCTCCCTCATCACCAGCCCGCCCTGCTCTGTGTTCTCATGACAACAGGAACCCCTCGTCCAATACCACCAACTGCTTTGCTACCATTAGATGCTGTGGATTTTAGACTCTCACAGTTGCTTCAGACCCCTCAGTTGCAAGCAGGGGATCAAAACAGTCCACAGTTGTACTATTTCCTCAGCTGCTGCTTTGTTGCAGTGGATGGTTTAACCGGATGGATGGAAATCTTGATGTTGTTGAAAGCCTCCCGACTCCAAGCATTAATTGCAGATGATTGGGGTTATCCTAAATACCATAAGTATTCCTGACTGCTCGCGTGTCTTGTTAAAGATGAAAGGCTTTAAACCTACTTCATATACTCGCTTTCCTCTGGATGGTAAATGAGCTTAGTAAACAAAGGGGAACTAAGCCCATCATGTGTCTGCTGGACCAGATTAGATGGCCCCTGCCTCGCTGCAGAAGATCGGCCCAGATGCAGAGCCTCTTGTTTTCCATAGTGGGCTGAGAGGCAACACATCATTTGACAAGGACAAAAGGCTTTAAAGAGAACAAGGTCGTTTCCAATCAAAGTGAAACACGGGGTAATTGTGGAAATGCTCACAGTGGAAACTACCCAGGCAGACCTTTTAAATGAAGTCCTCCACCAGTGATATTTCAGCAAAGGAGGAGGATGCATCCTTCAGTTTTGTTTTGACACACAAAGTATCAGAAGAGGACTAGCGGTTGGCTTATAAATCTTCAGAATTTGAGAGCCTCCCTATAAAAAGTTTCCACCTAAATTGAAAGTGAGCATTTTCTTCAGTGCCATTGACAGAACAGTGACAGCACTGCACAGACTGTTTATGAAGCCCACTCTGCCTCTATGGAGTGAAAGCTTTTACAGGGCCACATCCACTCCATTAAAGCATGACCATGACATCCCTGAAGGACATCCAAGGACAGTGTAGTATCCCTAGCTCTTTTAGCTTCTGCACTGTGTTTCTGTTTCCTGCAGGATCATAGATCTGAGCATATGTCACATGAAGAAATACACACAATTGCTTTCTGAGCGTTACAAAAATAAACATCTTCTTTGTCGAGAATACTGTGTTGATGTCGTTCTGGATCTCATTGGTAATGGTGCAGCGGCGATCCAGCACTTGTGACGCATGCAAACATCTTCCATACATAATTCAAGATCACATCCACTCTCCATCTGAATGTCCCTCAGTTGTACTATCCATTGCACTAATCCACCCTCATTCAAACTTCATCTTCTCTCATGGCCTTTTTCCCTGTAGCCACACACAAGCCTAAGCTTTGCACTGTCAGCTTCAAGCAGGATCACACAAGACTGTCATTGTGAAGATGTGATCAAAGCGGCTTGGAGCAAGCCCAGATGCTCCATGCCGAAAGCACATCTTCAGGATGATTTCGCAGTGAAGGACCTCAGTACAGCAGGGGAATGCCAAATCCACCTCATTCATAATACAGTGGATGGCCTCTCAACAACTAGCAGCTGGCTGCTGATGTTCTTGTAAGGGGCAGCTTCTGGGTAGTAAGGGCGATCAGTCACATTGGCACAGAAAAGCAAGTGGAGCCTTCAGTAAAACCTGTATTATACATTTGTCTTAAAATGCGGTATATTATACAACAGTTAGTTGCGACAGAAGAATCTGATTGGAAAAGTCAAAACAGAACTGAGACACTTTTCAGCTATATCAGTCAGCCTCAGTGCTGTTTTGATTGGCAGGCATTAAGGCCTGTTAACAAGACAACACTCAGCTGGAAATGGTATTGCTTCCATGTTCATGGTTGCATGCATTCACTACGGAGTGAATTGAGCCCTGAGCCCCCACAACCACAAAAGGAAATACAAACGAAATGTGATACGATGTTGCTGGAGGAAGTTATCATACATGATGGAGCATTACTGCACATAAATCTGAGCATGGGAGATCATTTTTCACAAAATCATATTCTGAGGTACACCACAGGAATGAAGTCTGCCAGCAAAAGCTGTAAGGAGCCAGCTTAACTGGTTTAGTGGCAAAACAATTTGTGTCAACAGAGACAACATAGGTCATTTAGGTGATTAATCGTAATTCTTATTTTCATTGCTGTCAACAAATCAATGGCATTACTGTAGCTGTAATTTGTCAACAATATCACTTGAGAGAGTGCTGCTTGAATATCAGCATGGCTCCATTTTGCTAACATGTTGATATTCAAATATTCAATACAACAGAACTCAGGTGATGTTGCTTAAAAATCCCTCCAATTATGAACAGACAATATCTTTTACGCAGTCACAGACATATAATTCTCGGTTTCTTGTTGATAAAGGCATCATTTGCATATTTACTGTGTTGGAAAGAAAGAGTCTCAGTGACAGATGAGGTTACAGTCACTCTGACTTTCAGAATATTCAAACATTGTTTTAATTTAATTCTGACACAAAGTACCTCCTGGTGTGAGCTTAACCTTACTTACGTACCTGTGGACGTGGCAACCTGGAGGTCAGGGACAGTGAACCTGGCTTCATGTTTCTGTGTTGTTCCCTCCTTTACTAATACAGTATGTCCGGTGTGTTGGTTCTTGTTCATGTCCACTTCTCCTATTTCTTGTGTTGTTTGACTCCACCCATGTGCTCCTTCACAAAATCCTCAAGTGTTTCCACCTGCCTCCCATCAGTCCTGCTTCCCAGTGTCTTGTTAGTTTATCTGTGTTCCTTCTCCTGTATTCCCATGCTGTTCTTATATCCCCGCAGTTTTCTCACAAATTCCTATTCCAGCATCATCTTAAATAAATATTACAATTTGCAACTGGTTATGTGTTCGGGTCATTAGTCCATACAGTCTGATAATGCTTTCTATTTCTTTCTGATAAAAATAAATATCTCACGAGACTTAACATGTGAATTTACATTGCAAATAAACTAATATAACTCACTGCAAGAGTCAAGAGTTAGACAAACTTTTTATTAACCCATTTTGATTTATTGCTTAGGTTACTTTCTCTAAAGGTAAAATCAAATTGGGAGATATTTTGGAATTTTGGTGAGATGGTGATATTAAGGAAGGCAAAATAGGTCCAATTAGTTATGGATCACAAAGTAACTTTCTCTTTCTTCTGTACTTAATAAAAATTAATATTTGTTACTATACCATATGCACATTGAGTTTAGTAATACACCTGATAATTTGTAAAGAAATGATGAGACTATAATAATAATAAGATCCATCCATCTATTATACAGCTTATATCCTGTTCAGGGCTGCAGGGCATGGTGATATAATAATAGTAATAATACTAATAATTTCTGAAAATTAGGAACTCTCAAAGGGTTGCCATGCTTGTTTGGTCACTGCAACCTTTTTCAGACAGGCATTTTATTTTGCCATTCATCTGCAGGTACATGATAATTATCGGGAATGCTATAACAGAGCTCTGCCTTATGGCACAAGTGCTAATTTAGGCCAGGACTTTTTGGCCCATAGCAGACATATGGAGACCAGGAAATTATTTGTACAAACTGTACCCTATAAAAAGAAAAACTAATAAAGGGGGCTTAGTGAAGCAAGCTCCATTTTACAGTACATTACACCTTGAGACAGTGACAGAGAGAGCAGAGGAGATAGGGTAGAGTAGCAATTGTGTTGTCGATGAATGTACCTAACTTCCTCAGTTCATCATTTATCTTGTTCCGAATGGCGCACAAGAACTCGGATCCTGCAGCCGGCATCTGAAGATGCATCCACATGTGGTATATATACACACTTTACTTCTCCTTTTGATAACAGACCGCAGTGCAGGAAAAAGCATTAGACACTTACGTCTGTATTTATACCGTTACCCTGAGCAGACCACATTCTCTGCTGATTTGTTTCTGAAGACGTACACACATGCACACTCACTGATGATCCAGAGGTCCCGTCGTCGAGTATACGAAGGTTTACTTTTATGAAACATCCTTCCTGAATGTGGTGCATCTTCTCACATTTTTTTTTTTTTTTTTTAAACCCAGACTCCATATCAACCTTGAAATGTATGAAAAAGCTCAAATGTATGTGCATATGTTTACATGAAAAAACAAACCTTGACTTCCCCGTTCACTTGGAGCATTGCCTCAGTAACTAATACTGGTTGATTAATGGCGATATCCAGTCTAGCCCGAGGAGCAGATAAGCAGCCTATCGCTGTTCTTATGCCTTTCTACACGACCTTGAAAGAGCACTGTACATGGAAATGAATGAAGGGCTGCTATTAGTGCAGCCTTTTCTCATTTGCCCCAACTCTAGTGTCAAAGCTACTGTCTGCTCAAATTTTTATGTGTATCCTCAAGATCCAGCAGTCAAGTCATAAGCCTACATATGTACATCATGTAATCTGGAAATTCATCTCAGCATGAGCAGGTTACTTTTAAAGGGTCAGTGCACACAACAGACAAAAGAAAGATATAAGAGCATACAGTGTGTCTGTACGTCGGTTCAGTGTTAATGCGCGGCTTGGAGACATGCTGATTAAAAAGGAGCCTGCTATTGGTCCCTGGAAAGTGAGCTCATATAATTTATGCAAGTCTAAAAAGTAAATGATGCTTATATACCTGCATGTCTGTGATTCGTCTCTGCTCTTTTTTTCTTTGGCATTTGTACATGATTTTAGTTTAGAAATATAACTAACTATAACATGTAGACATGAGCAGGCAAGTGCAGTATTTTCCTTGTACATTACTGTACCTGTCCTCACATTAACATAGTGTGAGGTGGATCTGTCAGGAGGAGACAGGCACACACATTAGCTGTGAGCTCTGACATAGCAGCTCTAATGTAAAAAACATTTTTTTTTTTAAATGCTTCGAGTGCATTAAGGTTTCTTCTGGCACATTTTCTGAAGCAGTCCCAGCATTGTTTGTAAGTACGAATGTCACAACTGTTGTCATAATACAGCAGACGTCTGGCATGTCTGCAAAAGGTAATAATTAACCCAAAACAATAACTGCACGTGATGCTTCGAAGCAGTGTGTGGGCCAGGCTACTGGGCAAAGGTACTGAAGTAAAAAGCGAAATGTATAGTAAACATGTAGCTGCTGTTCCACAATTCAAATGCCCATACCAAAGTCTCACTATGAACAAGGAGGCTTCAAACAAATGAGAATCAGACTTAAACCTGAGAGACATTCAGAGAGCCCCTCACCGGTCAGATGTCCGATGTACATTTGGTGAAGCCGTTCTGTTTAAGGACCATCTCCTACTAAATACTTCGTAGCTCTGATCTGCTGTCAAAAGAAAAAGATATTTGGACCTCAATGGTGCCAAAGACGTCAAATAAGTTATGAATACATAGCACGATTTACTAATGATGTAGCATAAAACATGATTAAACCATGATAATAGTGAATTAATTCAGACTGCATAAGATTGGTCATGCTTGTTTTGTCTCTGCCATTTTTTGTCAGACATGCTGTGCATGTACATGATAGTGTAGATATCAGAAATGCTGCAACAAAGCCATTACCTATCTAACTGCACAAACGTTAAACTGAGCTATGTCTTTTTTTTTTTGCACATAATTGTATAAAGAGAAGGAAATCATATGTGCGAATCCCATAAAAAAGCAAGAGTTCTGTGTAGTATACATATTTGTTTTAGAAATCACACATTTCAGATGTATTCAATAGCAACACGATACTGTCAAAGTTTAAAAAGAGAAACCAAAAAAAAACCATTAACAAGGGCAACCATACATTGTTAAAAAACATAAGTGATACTGAGAGTCCATTCAAAGGTGTCTAATAATTTTCAAATACTCGAAGTATGCCTCCTCTGTATATAATGGATACAAATTATAAAATATAACAACATGATATCTCCCTATAACCAAAGAAACACATTCAGACGTTATTCAAAATGCTTTCTTATGCCGAGACTAAGTAAAAGATATCCACACCTCAGTCAGTTCCTCTGAAAAGCAGCACTTTGGTATTTTGTTTGAAGCTCAAGGCAATAGCACTTTTCTAATTTAATATTATCTGCAATAATTTGTGACTGTGTGCAACACACGACAACCTAAATTATATTAAATCATAGATTATCAAATTACTACCGGTTATATTTAATTTTAATTGTGTAGTTCAATAAATATTTAATTTGATTTGATTATGCAAACAATCCCTTATGTCCAAATAACACTGACATTCTCCATGACTTGACTTTCTCCCATGCATCTTAATGCTTTCAACAATCGACTCACATTGCTGAATCTGCTTTCAGTATAAGCTCTTTTTGTAATCCTGAATATAATGGCAATATTCTGAAGTTCATTCTTGTTTTCAAATACCCCCATACTCCCATGCAGAGAGCAGTGGCAAGCTCCATTATGTGTTTCAATGTAATTGTGTGAAGAGGAACTCTCTTAGCAGGTGTCACCACATTGTCCATCCTCTATGAACACGCAAATGAACTCATTTTCTGTTTCTTACTTTCCACATGTATTGCTCAGTAGTTTTGGGTTTTTTTTTTTACTCATTGAGCTTGTTTAATGTGAAAAAATTTGTGAGGCAGGTCATGTTTATATGACATTAATTCAATTTCAATGGCATAAAAACCTTCAGTTTCTCTGATTGTGGGGAGTGAGTAGAATACTGCTATTGCATTGCTATTCAGCTGTCTCCTACACAAAAGGTTTGCCGTGCACCATGGCAGAGCTCTGCAGGCTCCCAATAGCAGAGTGACTGAAAGGTCAGCCTGTCTGTTCATCTCACAGCATGAAAGAACAGCAGTGCAGTAATATCACGTGAACAAGCTGTGCTCCACACAGTACACAATAGACACACACAATGGAAAGTGTGCAGCCTTATCAATAATCAGTGAATGGAAAGATAAGACTAAAGCTAAATGCTACTGTACATTATCTAATCAGCTTCAGTACTATGATACCATGCAGGTATGACAGGATACAATCAGAGATTGTAATTCCTCCTTCTGCTGTAAAGTGTAGTGAGGCAAACACAATTAATTTTTTTTATTTGATATGCAGAGTGTGATATCTTTATTCTGTGTGACAGTTTAAAGTTGTGTGGTCCTAAGACCAGCTGCTTGGTTCAGGCATGCATTACTATTAAACTGTCAACATATAACCTTTCATACACAGACTCACCTGTTATTTCGCTTGTGCCACAGACAATAAACCCTGTTTACATATGGGAAGAAAGGTCTCCAATGAACATTACATTCACACATAGTGTGGAAGCAGGCAATAAAAACCCAACTCTTGCCAACTTGATCAATATACAGTAGAGTCAGAGGAAAATATTAAAGTGACTCACTGTTGTTTTGACTATGTACTTGAGAGTATTGGACTTCAAATGAAATGGCAATGAGCATAATTATAACTTCCAGTTATCGGAAGTTAGATTCACTTCAGATTAACACTGAGGGCTTTAAAAACCTTTAAGTACAGTCGAAGTGAATCAAAAGTTGTTTTAGACATATAGGAACTAAACTAACTTTTATTAACAGATCCAGGCTGTTGTTAGAAGCAGGCCAGCATCAATCAAGATAAGTGGTGGGAGGGTTTCTGTCTTGTGCGTTAATGCTCAACCAGGACTACTCAGCAGCCACTTTTTCTTTTTTTTTTTATTCATTTCATAAGATTTTTTACTTATGTGATGTTTCGCAAGCTGGACACACTGTACCTCTGAATAAGATCACTGGACTGGAATACATGCATTCGGAGACAACTGAATGCTGAAGTTGACCCTGTTATCCATCCAGCCATCCATCCATCCGCAAAACTAAAATTAATTAAAAAAAATTAATTTAGAGGAAACCTGTTAACACAATGGGAGAGCCTGCAAACTCCACCCAGAAAGGCCCCAACACCTGATTCAAACTGAGCTACTTTTACGATGAGGTGAGAGCACTAATCACTACACCACCGTGTGGCCCCTTCATCACCCTGTAACGTTCAAATAAACTGAAGTAAAATTTTACTGGTCAAATAAAATGTGCTGGAGAAGATCTGTCGTCTATCGTAGGTTTCCAGCCATCCGTTATACGTACTTGCTTTAATGTATTATTTCCCACAAGGAGCTTTAACTTTTCCTGACTGATATTGGAAGAGATGCACGGCACACTCTGCAAAGATGTATGAGCTTATATAGATGCACATTCACAACTCGAGCTGCAGCATGAGTTGTTAAAAATTATTTTGTTTGCACCCACGCTGGCATTTAAAAATGGCACTTTGGTAGCCCTTTTTAAATGTATTGTTTGTTACTCATCTTTTATATTATCCACAACAATGCTACTTACAATGTAAAATGAATGTGGGACGGATGTGATTTTATGTGCCGCGACTTGACCACGAACCAAAACAAATATGAAAGGTAGTCAAAACAGCAGCAAGAACTATCTTGTAGTACATACCAGCACTGATGAGGACGACCTCGGAGTCCTGGAGTAGCAGTTTTGGCTTCTATGACAATGTAGAAACTGCATTGGTCAGAGCTACATTTAGTGCACCGACATATAAACAGACCACATTACAAACTAACCCGCACAAAGCTTTATTTTAGTGTTACCAAACCAGACATGTGGGAACTCACCCTGAGAATCATCTAATTTAAGCTGCATGTCTTTACAATATGGAAGGAAAGCTGGAGTTCTGAAAAAGTTCATGGAACAACTCAGGTTGAAGTTGGATGTGTCAACTCCACGCAAACACTGGCAGGTCCAAACCTTGGACTGCATTACTTTAAAACAACAATGCTGATGCAACTCCATCGCTGTATAGTATAACTGAATAGGATAATGAAATATACATTTAGACACTCCCAACTGTGTCTGATTCAGTACTGGCAGATCTGATAAGTATGTCTTGATTCTAAACGCACTGCGATCCATGTGAAATGTACACAGGGTCATTTATTCATCCTTACATCTATAGTTTAAACCTTCTTCATCCAACTTTGAGCTGAAGTAGATGCCAGCTGGCAATGGGAGGAATGTCACGGGAGGTCCTTCAAAGAGCGAAAATAGAGAAACGGGCAATAACTGACTTCTATGTGCAATGCAGTCACCAATTCCTCACAATACAAACATATATTTACATTGCAGGAGAAATTAGGAATACCTGGAGAGAATCAAAACATGCATAGGAAAAGCATGTGAAGTGCATTCAAACGGGCCCTGGACCTGAATCAAACCAGGGTGATGAGTACCACTATACGACGAGGTGGGCGACAGTCATGAAAATATGAAAATAAAGTCAATATGAGAGAACATTGAATAGCCTGAGTTTCCACACAGTGGCCCCTAACATGGTAAAAACATAGACTTCATGGCAATAAATTCTGAATCAATTATTGAACATTTTCCCATAACATTCCAGTTTATATGTAGCTCTCTGCTCATAAAGACTGCAACGTGTGTTCATGTTTGTCTTTTACTTACTGTACGTTCCAGGGAACATCAAACAAAAGCTGTAGATAGTGTCCACGCTCCGTGATACACATACATAAGACACGACTGCATACTGCATGTGCAAGCGCATGCACACACACACGAAAGCATGCACACACACTAAATACGGAAAAGGAAAACAAATGCATCAACTCAGAGAATAAATTACTCTTGCATCTCCATCCACTCCACCAATTCCGCAAACACCATGCGAGCCAAATGCAGGGTTGTCACGTCAATGACAGGAACCAGAGTAAATGGTTTGCAGTTGGACGTTGGCTGATTCTCCCTGACAGTTGAATTGTCAGCTGAACAGTCTAAGGCCATACCTGCCCTCCTGTTACGTAATTTTAGAGCTTTGAGTTGCTTTTTTGTCATTTCTGAGCCTAATCCTACAGGGGACCCTTTTAGTTTAAATTCCAGCATCTTGATTGACTGCAGTATAAAGATATAGTAGTCAATTAGATTTTTAAAAGAAACTTTCAGCTGTAAGATCAGCTTGCAGCAAACAAGTGGTGAGGGTATTAAACAGATTGCCTTCACATCTCTTACTTCCTTGGTGTGGGACTGGGAATTTCTAATTGGAAAGAACACTCTTTTGGTGCTGTGTATCCATTAAAACATGAATTACTCTTATGAGTCTGAATGTGAGCTCATGACTAAAAGCTAAAACACCTTTTTTTTTTCTAAATTACTCCATTACAAAAGAGTTGGATTCTTTTAGGCCATTAATGAAGCTATTACAACAGATTCAATGGGCACCTCCCCAAAGAGATGTTCTTATCAAGCCTTACCCAGATGGCAAAGGGGAGGACAGCAGTGTCTTGAGTCTGTGGAGTGGGCCTGGTTGCTGAGGGAAAGAGATGAAAGAGGACAGAGGAGTCGGTCAGAGATACCTCGCGTCAGCCTGGGGCTATGCCCTCAGCTGTGTTCTGATGGCCCCCTGCTCTGTCCAACTCCTGCAAGTATCACACACATCTCCAAAATCCACTGCTTTTTCTTCTTGCATTAGTCATTAATCAAACCTTTGGTTCCAAACCATGGTGTGGGATCCAGTTAAAATGGATGTTTGTTTTTTTTTCAAACATCAAGGAAATCCACATATATACTTTTCTAAAGTTTTAATTCTGTTGATAGAATAAAATGGTTCATTTGCAGTGATCCCCACTTTGCCTGAAAGCTACATAACCTAAACTCAAAAGGAGGATATGAATTTATTCCAGCCATGCTTTATTCGATAGATACACAGGATACTGTCAAAAGCGATCAATAAAAGAATCAGGAATCCACAGCTTTGTTAAATTATCTAATACAAAACTAAAGGCTTCAATTACTTTGATTATTATAGCAATGATAACTGTGCAACATGTGGTTGGGTACAACAGTGAGTTTGCACATTGTCAACATCCATGTGGTGACAAATGCCACAAGATGTACATTAAATTAATATCCTGTTTGTAATCAAGGTCCAGTATTTTATTTTCATGTGACTCTTCAAACTTTAGTGTTGTGCTGATTGTCATGTCATTTAATGCTGTATTTCTATTGATTGATTTAAGTCAACATGGTTCCAAGCTAAAATTACTGATCCTGTCAGAAGATTGTCAATGAATTCAGCCATTTGTGAACCCCTCTCAGTGTACATGACCATAACATTTTGTCACAAGTAATCACCTTTAGTCTGCAACAGGTCAAAATCTCAAAGTGTTCATGTGCCTTCAGAGCATCGAGATGAAGTGAAACTTTGTACTCTGTACATCAGTACATTGTGCGTCTATCGTATCGTCTATTGTATTACTCCCTGTTTGATCAAAGCTCACCATCAGAGGTGATGGGAGGAATGAGGAATGAGTTTGAAAAAAAAAAAAAAAAAAGAACAAGGAAAATTCATCCTTCACAGTATCGTTTTGACTTATTATAACCTGGGTCTTTGTTTTGCTTTCAGATCTGAGAACCACGGCATTAACTCAAGACTTTATGCCAAATGTGTCGAATCAAAGCCTGAAGTCCATCTGGCCAATTAAAAAAAAAAAAAAAATCAGTTTTCCAAAATTTGTGGAGGATTGGGATTGTTGACCTTTAACTGAACCTGCATTTCATACATATACTAAATGATGTAGCTGCCATATGTTCATTAATTTTAACCATCTCAAAGAGTACACCGCATCACGGACCTCAGCCACAAGTAAATGTGTTGAGACAACATAAGATAGCAAATGTGACTGAACCAGTGAGACAAAACGTGTGAATGATTTTGACGTAGATTCCGAGAGAGCGAGGGTACAGCAGATGCCCTCTTGCGTGTTTTGTGCGAGGGGTGAGATAGTGACAGGTGCATGAGTGAGTTCGGACAGACAAATAATTAGCAGGAAATTTGGGGCAAATGATTTATCTCCAGAGAAAATTACACCCACGTCCACAAGGCATGACTTACTACCAGTCATCGACGTAGAAGTGTGATTTTCTGACTTTGGCTGTACTAGTAAACAACACCTCTCGATCTTACTGTCAATCTCCAATCAGCCTGCTGCTGAACTGTATTCCCCAGACTTCTGAAACATCAGAGGAGACATATTTGTTTGTGCCCCTGCGTCTGTTGGTTCTGCTACAGAGCGCAAGATTTGGAATATTAACTAATGTTTTGGTATCGTTCCAGACATCAATTACAGATCATCTGTGCTAATGAGCTTCAGTTTCCTTCTGCTCAGAGAGTTCAGTGTGCAAGGTGTGTTGAAAGAACACAAACAGGCACAAGGAGCTGATTGCATAATTGGACTTAGATACATGTTTATTTTCCTTGAATCAATAAGCTCGACTTCAATGCCTCAAGGTCTTTTTTTTCTACACTTGCTCTTTAAGGGTTTTCTTTGGGGTTTTTTCAGAAATCAATGTAACGACTGTTTTAATACATGCATTTTAAAGTGGTTGCACACCAAAATGTGTGGACCTCTTTCATAAACAACCAAAAAAAGGAATAGTTTCGTTTATTAATCAACTGGTACACACATGCAACTACAGTGATTTCGAGTTCAGCTTCAGCTGTCAAGTTGGAAGTTCTACTAAAAGCATCTAATACAGCAAACTTTATTGAGCATTACACTTTTATGATCTTACTTGAGCCTGGCACAGAAAGAAAATAATTTTACTGTGGCTCCAATGAGAAAAGAATTACTGTATTTTTACAACAGGAAACCTTGAAGGGATCTGTTGTTTGTTTTGTTTTTTTATTATTATTATTATATTTAAACTTAAACTTGTTCTGAAAACTTTGGAATGCATTGCAATCTAATAAATGAAATGCATGTCTGAAGGTTATAAATGCACAAAGTTTATATTACAATACATATAAATAGCGATAGTAAATCACGTGACACTGAGTTGGAATTATAACAGCAGGTAACAGTTGCAGCATACAAACACATTCCTTAAAGGGTTTGACTGACAAATCATGTGACCAGGCAATCAAATCCAAAAGGACAAGGAGCTGATGGTCACACACTAAGAAACATCAGCTCAGGATAAATCAAGCATTTCAACACAGAGAAGAAGTGGCCACCATGAATATGCTTATGCTTCTTTTTACTGTACTTTGTAATAGGGATATAAAGAAGAACTCATTTGTAGTTTTTAAAGCCAGAAGTAAATGAACATTAAATAGATCAGCCGAATGCTTTACGCAAATACTATCAAGGGCACTCGCATATTTTCCAACGATGAATGCTTACCTCAGGGATTGTAATACACATTTGAAGACCTGAAGTAATAAGGCTTACTTGCGTTAAATCACAGCAGCTAATGGCAGATTGTGTTTCTATCATACTGGGGGAAGGAGGATCAGCAATGTAGATGCAGGTAAACAAGGGCAACCTTTAGTAAATGATACAATTACAAAAGTCACAAAACAAAAAAACAAATGCAGAACTAACAATAGATGGGAACAAAACAATGTTAGAGAATAAAGCAGGATACTGTCAGAACCAGGAACTCATGGAAGTAATGCAGAGAGACAGATGGACAGGCTAACACACACCTGCAGTCTCTCACTTATTTCTATTCATCCATCCATCTGTGCTCTCTATCACCTATGAGTCACCAACAACACACATACATATTTGTGTAGCTTACTAGGACAATGATTTATCCACTTTGTACTGTCAAATACAGCAAAAAAAGTGCACACTGGAGATTGTTTTCAAATTGGTATAATACCCCGGTACTTTTAGAGTACTGCACGTTCTGCACAGACAATAGATAATACAATTTGACCAAATCAGTACAGACTGGTTGTATGGAGGGGCAGTTTCTTGGATAGCAAAAAATACAAAACATTCGCATGGAGAGGGTGGACACAAAAGGGAAAAGTCAACACACACTAGTGCAAGGCTGACCATTTTTACCAGATATATGTGTGTGTGTGTGTGTGTGTGTGTGTGTGTGTGTGCGTGCGTGCGTGCGTGCGTGCGTGCGTGCGTGCGTGCGTGCGTGTATTAAAGGTGTGAGTCTTAATTAAGCTCTTTATACAAGGATATGATAAAGAGGAAGCTCTGCAATCAAGGAGCTGGTCATGACAATGTACTAATTCAGTACAGGCTGAGTTGGTAGAGCAAGTCGTCTTTAAATCGCAAGGTTGCAAGTTCAATTCCCAATTTACTCCATCCTTGTGTTCAAGTGCCTTTGAACAAGATGAAGTCAAAGTTGGCTCCCGACAGATGAGTTGAGCACCTTGCAAGGCAGTCATCACTATTGGTGTGTTAATATTGATTCAAGAGTTGCTTTACAGTGTTAATCACAGATAAGCACTATATGAATGAAATGTATATTTTAGAAAGTTTCGGAATTAGCTCATTTATGAAATGTGTAACACCGGCAAGTTTGTGGTATGGAAATTTTAAAAAGAGCAGAACTTAAAAACAAATACAATGTTTGGTTGTTTAGCGTTTTGTTAGATCTGTCTATATTTGAGGTGCTAAAGGAGCTAATCTAATCAGTCTAAAAAAAAAGTATGCAGAAAATATTTCTCAGGTCAGTCACAAAAGTATTTGAAAAAAAAAAATCTGATTTGTTACTATTGGTTGTTCAACTGAGTTCATGTGTGTAAAATATGTATTTTATACATGTGGGAACATTTCTTTTAGAAACAAGAGATTGAATGAAAATTACACTGTGGCAATTTATTTCTTAAATTCTATATTGTATCATATGCCTATTTTTTTTTTTTATAAAGTAAGCAAAATTAATTATTCTTTTTTCCTTCTTTTCTATTCTGTAGGCCACCATTTTCCATTATATTCCACACCAAGCTGACATGTTTTGCATGGATGTATGAGAGTGGCATTGCTCTCTCCCATGTGCCATCTTCCCAAGGCTGTGATGGATCACTTCTGTTGGTAAACAATAAAGTGCATCAAAACACAAAGAGAGGTGAAAGATTGGAATGCAGTGGGACACACTGATTACCTGCAATCTTTCTCTCACTCTCTCAGGAGTGAGAGGCCAAGGTTTCCCAAAGGCTCTTTAAGCTCCCCTGAATTCAAAATAAAATTTGGCATGTCCTCAAAGGCAAGGAGAGATGGCGTCCATGCAAGAAAACTTACTGCAACTGGAGATTTAGACATCCATGCCAGAGGGTTTGGAGTTAGAATACTGACTCTTGAGGGAAAAAAAAAATACTTGTGGTAAAAATCTAAAGTAAGGGTGCCAAATAGCTGGGGCTAATAATAAAATGGCATATCTCAGAAGCTTAGAGACATTGAAATAATTACAGAAATTGTAGTGTAATGATAGTTATTTCACTTGTTCGTATTACTTTTCAAAGGAAGGTAAAAACCAGTTCAGTATTTATTTGCTCAGAAGTATGTGGGCAGCTGTCTGTGGGTGTTGTGTATAATTTCTCCGTAATATATGATAAACATGAATTTCTTCCACCCACAATATAGACTCAATATTTGCAATAAGAAGCACAGAATAGCAAACAAAGTGAGGAAAGTAAGTTGCCACTCCACAGTATGTATGTATGTAATAATGAATGGGAACCTTTTGACACACTGCGGAGTCAGTGAACTCAACTCTTGCTGTCTGACGTTAAGTGTTCATGTCAACAAGCAAGGATTTTTTTTAAAGTAATGAGAGACAGTGAGGTCTTTGCTCCATTAACTGTACATCACTGGTCTTCTAAACCGGTAATTCTCATTGATTCTGATTCAAACTCAACCTTTCATTTATGAAGAACTTTTCAGTTGTACCGTATGAGCTTTACTTTAAAAAGACAAAACAACAAAAACCATCCAGCCATCTATTCCTCACAAAACAATTAATTTGTATGTACACCAAAATGTGTAATTTGTAGGAGCCAGAGAAGACAGAAATACAATATCTAGCAGGAGGTGTTGATGAAAATGTAATCTAATTAACAACAGATAAGCAATAAAGAGCATAAAGTAATAGTAATTTCTTAAGTAGACTGAAAACAATAAGATAATGTAAAGCAACTGCTCATTAATCAATCAAATATGCAAAACAGAATAAAATATTGTAAGGTGTTTGTTAGGCACTTAAGTTTCACTCATCCAAAAATCCCCAAAAAAGAAAAAGTTCTTTGAAACTGAGTCTTTCTAAACTCTATTCTGGTCTGTGCTGTATTTAATACTAAAAGTGTTGTTGTTAGTTAAAAGGGTGTGACTGGAATACACAGAAACACTGTTTCAGCTCATACACAGACAGTGTGTTAGCTGCATTTTATTTTTGTTTGTTTTGGAGGAAATTCAAACACTTCGCCCACGCACGGTTAAAGCTTTCAAATGTGACTAACGAGGCTACCTGGGAAACATCTCTTGTAGAAGCGAACCGTTAACTCAGGCTGGTAAATGGTCTATTGGTGAAGTAAAGTAGATCTTCAGCGAGAAGTGAGTTTTACTATTATTCATGCTTTAGTTTAGGGAGCGTGGTCGGGCCATTGCTCCCCAAAACGACGACCCAACAGTGGGAGCTCATAGAGCTGAAAGCTGTGTGAGTTTAGGGATGTAGCTGTCGACAAGGAGGAACTTCTCTTCTCCACCCTGCTGCTAGCACACCCGTCAATTCAGTCAGTACTGGTTCACCTCAAGGCTTCTGCGTTTGCGCTTGCCAGTGTGGGCTGTCAGGGTGAGGCAGCAAGAATAAAAGTCTGCTCTTAGATATGCTCTATTATGCACCTTGAGGCCACAGATGTGGAGATGGTGGTGTCAACACCACGCAATGAAAACTGAGCCTCAGCCTCTATTCTAATGCAAAGCATGTGAATCTTTTTCACCGAGTCATTCTGGAAGGTTTGTCAGTAAACCTACAAATGTGTTGAGAAGAGAATCAGACATTTCTTCATCTTTGTCCACCTTTTAGTTTTTTGATCAATAAGGGTCACAGAGACGGGAGCCGATCCCAGCTGATGATGGGTGACAGCAGAATACCCTGCACAGGCCGTTACAACATCGCAAGGCAAACGGAGACACACACAACTACAGCCTCTCATATCAGCCACCAATACACATGTCTTTGAACTGTGAGAGGAAACCAAGGTACCCATAGAAACAAACAACTTCCAGGGGACAAACTCGACAGAACCCCAAGCCTGAAATCGAAATGGAGATCTCTCGCTGTGAAGCAAAAGTGCAAAGCAATAAAGCACGATGCAGCCTCCACCCAGACCCTTGTCCCTCCCAGTTGTTTACAGAGATGTGAAATCCTGGTCCAGAGGGGCCACTGCCCTGCATGCATCAGGTGTGTGTTCTTGCAACAACACTCCTGAATGAGATGAATGTTTCACCTTTAAGTTCTGCACAGAGCATGACAAAATGTTGTTCCCTAAAATCAAGCTGCTGGAGAAGAATTCAACTTCCCAGCTCCAAAAGGTGTTATATAGGTTTACAAATATCCAATACATTAAATACAAATATCAGAAGCTGGGGAGTTTTGCTTGGGGAATTGTCAATTCCCTTTATGAGGTTTTTTTCTGCTGCATTTCTTTTAGCATCTGTTGTGTCATTCAGTAGCTCCCGCACATAAGCTGCATTTATCTGAAACCATATGAAGGAAGGGATCTCAAGTTAATGATAGCTTTCTCCCTTTCATGAGTCCAGATGTGGTGATGGAAAAAAAAAGCAGACTGTTAAAAATTGAAGTAACAGGTCATCCCATATTCTTCACACTCTTTATTTCATAGATATAAAGAGGTATAATTTGGAAATATATCTAAATGGAATCTACTTCAGAGAAACACGGTAGTAATCGTGGACTTTTATATATTCAATGTTCAAGGAGTGAGATGATTTATCCTGCTGTTGCTATGATATAGATAGGCCAATGCAAAGTGGAAATTATTTCAAATAACAGCATACCTCATACAGGGGCCTCATTGAAAAACAACATATTATGAGATAATGTTCTTTGGCTTGACATATTTAACAGTTAAAGTTATTATGTAGCTTGCAGACAGAACATTATCGGGATCACACCCACATTTTCCTGTTTTTCACAAAGCCACGATAATGTCTGCTGTGCTTCTTTTTTTTTTTGCATTTCGATTATGATACACTATAGCTGTAGGGGCCATCAGCTACTCTTATATAGCACTGATATTCTATTCCAAGGACAGGCTGACAAGCCTTAACCCTTGTGAATAAGATGCATATGAACATTCACATGCCTTTCAGCAACCTCTCATATCACTCTGATATTGCACTCCGATATTTGACGACACTGAATAATCACATTATGCACAGTGAATGCATGTAAAAATGTTTATATAGTGCATAATAACTGACACATTGGATTTGCATTACAATTCTTGTCAGTACTTGTAATAGATTTGTACGCACAGCATCAACGATTATATCACCTCCAGAGAGGGCACCAAGGATGCAATTTTTTTTTGTATTTTCTCAAAGAAATCCTTGCTCCGGTGAAGCCTTATATGCCCCCCAAAAAATAACAGTCCATTAAATGTATCCATGCTTGTAATATAAAGGGACAGCAGATAACAATAATGACCATAATTGTTTGTAGTTGTACTCATTCAGTGAATAAACTACTGATATAAATTGAATCCACTATTTGCAGACACATTGCTTCAAAAATATCTAAACCATCAGAATAAAAATATTAGTAATTCCATACTGCCATAAAAGAAAAAAAACAATGTAGGTGATGCAATGATAAATCTTGCCTTTAACTCTGACAGCTTTGCAGGACTTTGCTGTTTTAACAAATTTCCTATTAATCATGATTAGTGGGGGGAGTGGACCAATAACTGCCACACTCTCTGTTTGAGATGAGTTTACTACCTTCACTGTGGCTCTGTCTCGCGGAGTGATCCATCTCTCACTGTCCAGCACCCGCTCTCCCATTTTCCTAATGATCATCTCCCCTGAGGCTCAAACTCACCACAGAAGGAGGTAGAAGTGAGGTGTTTTGGGGGTTTTTCCTGACATAATTTTCCCCTACTCAATAAATTGTATGTGCGTTTTTATCCAAAGCTCTAAGGATAAATGTTTTGAAGATGGGCCAAAAAATTAAAATGTTCATCAGGATTCAGGAGTACAATATTAAGTGTGATGGAAACATGAAATCATGCCTTTAAAAGACACTATAAACTCAGAGAGTGTCTCTCAAACATACCCTGCTTGTTGTAGGTCCTTTTTACAGCCTACATCAACTTCCTCTATGCTCCACTGCACAGCAGCACAGTGAAAACCTTTTGTTTGGCACCGTGTCATCCTATTGATTTGTGTGTCTCTCATTCTTGTTCAGCGACTTTCTTCTTTAGCTCTTCCTTTGTGAATCTTGCCTGGTTGGTGGTAAGTCAATGTGACACACGTGGTTCCTGTGTGATGTCCTGCCTAGGTGAGAGGCAAGCCTCGGCGCTAGCGGCTGTGCTGGTTGTCTGAGTTGGTTTGGCTGTAAACCTTTCTATTTATTTTTTTTTTTCTTTCCCAAGTCATATCGAGATGTTACAGCCATAAACCCAAAGTGGCAGCTCCACTTTAATCACAGGAAAGATGAACATTTCTACTGGGAATCAATTAACTGACCATTGCACTATCAATTGCAAACAAGAAAATGTATAGTTTAAAGGCTAAATTATCCACGAGATGACACGGCATGTTACTGCGATGCTGGTACATTATTCTGACCTTTAATCACAGTTAATTGCCCATTCCAATTACTTCTGCTTGTGTTAGATAGTCAATGGCATACAGGGTACAAATCACATCAGCGTCGTTTCCATGAGTATTCAGCTTCTGCATAGCCGAGATTTTTGGTTCACTGGTTTTCTTAGTATGAAGAGGCTACACAAGATGTCTGCTATTATCACACCCCAGTTACTGTGTTGGAAATTGGAAATGCATCACCAATAACCCGCTGAGATCTGATTTTATTTTTTTGTAGCTGAATGGGACAATCAGCTACACCAGTAGAGTGCGAATCACGCGCAATATAAAGAGGAGTAGGAGCTTTTTGCTGCTTGGCTTGACGACGACTTGGAAATGAGTCAGTCATTAAGCTGGTAATGCTTTTTAAACTTGGTGCTTAGGCGCAATATGCCCAGAAAGCCCACTAAAAGCCCACCTCGTGATTCTGCCTGATATTCTTCAACTATTTTTATTTTCACTCACAAATAAATGCTACATCAAGTATATATTTTCTGCATCAACAACAAATATAGAGATGGTGCAGACAATTATAACAGTTAAAGTAGAGACATGTTTTACTATCTTTTTTAAATCACCATTCACGTAAAAATCTAACAGTTGATGAGCGTTAACACACCCATTCTGCACTGCAGGAGGAACACAGCTATTGTAAATAGTGTGCAGCAGTGATGGTGACTGATTTGTTCACAACAGATGTTCGAGTCTGGAACGGTCCCGTGATTGTTCCTCCACCATTTCCCAGCGGCTACAAAACACCGCCTGGAAACCCACAAATAGCTTCAGCTAAATAAACACCAGATGAATGTCAGCCTGATTGTGTCTGAAACCTGTTTGTTCTTTAAATGGAATCAGGATTCACCGTGACATTTATTTATTGTAACATGTTATTAACACTCACTCGATTTTACACCAATACATTTGAGGAAGGAAAAAAAAAAATTTGGAACAAGAATGAGAATTTGAATACGATTCATTTTCACTTTGTTCTGGAGCTCCAGCCTTCCTTCATGGATAAATCATAGGTTTGGTATAATATTGCTTCACATTTAACTGCCTTCTTTCATTTAAATAATGATGTAATCACAGCAGGATGCAGAACATGCAAAAGGACCTCAGATCCTATACAGAGCTGCATACCATCCTTACAGCTTCAGCGCTGTGTAATTGGGATCAGTCTTCAAACAGTACCCACTGGGAACCCGGGACATGAAGAAGCACAGGGTCTGTGTTTGACCGGAGGTGGGGGAGGTGGTAGATCCCTTGATCAAACCCTCTTTTAACCTCAAAAAGGGGGTTATGAAGGGTGACCACAGGGGTGTCCGTGCCGAGCTCTTGACCGCAGCCTTTGGAAGGTGGTTGTTATGGGATACAGGCCAGCATAGTGCAATCTGCTCCAAAGGCACATCTCACGCACACTCGGCCTCTGTAATGACCTGATTTAAAAGCTGGTCTCCACTGTTTTTTCAACCTGCTTGCTTGTGTGTGCACGCGCGCACATGTGTGCGTGCGTGTGTGTGTGTGTTTTCCTTAACCCAATTTAGCCTTGCAGTGTAAGACACAGAGAAGGCTAATGACTATCTTGAGCTGCAAACAAAATGGAGCATATGCACTCTTTATGTTTAAAGACAAACTCTTTCCATTATGTAGATTTCAAAGATCTGAGTCTTAAAAAAAATAGAGAAACTGGAAGAATAGTGTCATTATATAAATACCTCTACCATTAAAATATAAAAAAACAAACAAACAATTTTCCACCACTGAAAACATGCAGTGGAATATAGAGGTTGATTTAAAACAAGGAGCAGATTTAAAACATCACCAGGATGAGGTCGGGATGAGTAAAAACATTTTTGTCCTGTGGCATTTTGTTGATCTGCAGTCAAATTTTGTTTTTTTTTAATAAATTGTTGAGGCAAATGTAAAACTGTTTTTCACAGGAAGCAACTAAATGGTGATATGCCTCAAACACCATGAAAAATATTTTGCTCCACTAATTGAATGGAGACATGGTGAACCTTGGTCAACTGGACTGTATCTAAATCAGGATTCTCACAGTTGTAGCTGAACTGAATCAATTTCCGATCTTATCCTTTTCAAGTGGTAACATTTCTTTTTGACCTATAAAGTGTCTTTGAGTGTGAAAAAACCACTATACAAGTTTGATATATTGTAATTATTATTATTATTATTATTATTATTATTGAGAAAGAATTTTTTTTTAGTTCAGTTAACTGCTGCTTCTACTGACTTTAGTGTTTATGACAGTGACAATCTATAACTTTAATACCAAATGTGTCTCTTGTTATTGCAGCATGTGAATGACCTAAATACAGGCCAGGTTCAAAAGAAGGGGGTGGGGTGTGGGGGGGGGGGGGGGGGTTAATTGAACAGGAAATCCAAAAACAGAACTTCTTCCCAAAAGGAAACAAAAATCAAACCAAATCAAATCATGAAATGAGGGACAAGGCTGAAGAAGTGACAAAACAAAATCCTGGAGAGGGCATCTATATACACACAACAAGGAGACACAGCTAACAGCATAAAGGATAAGCAGGGGAGGAGCAGGAGCACAGAGGAGGATGTGAGGGTGGAGCAAAAAGAGAGTGAACACAAGCAGGGAAAATAACATCAGGCATTGTGAAACATGACACAAAACCCCAATAAAGAAATATGACCATTTAAGGACCGATTGAATATGTTGTTTGAATATCATGTTCACTTTATGGGGAAAAACTCCAAATATAGAAATACAATGGATATGTAAACAAAATGTCCCTTAATATCCATATACTTCAGAATATGTACATATAAACAGCAATATTTCAAGATTATTGATATAATTTCAGCTGTTAGTCATGTACTTTGTTTATCGAGATGTGCGTGTATATATTAATTTTTCTCTCAAAAGGAAGTTGCTATGTGATTTGCAGGGTTCACACTTATTTACAGACTGGCATGAAATATGTCGTCTCCCTTCTTCCACTCTGAATGCAAAGTCAAGCTACAGTAAGATCATTAAGTAAGAGATACAATGCATGTTGACGATAAGTCATATAAAATCATGTTTGGCTCTGAAAAAGGCATTTGTGAAATGTGAGGAATAAGAGAACGTAGCGCGTGTCATATCATATAATTTGAAACGACCTGCGAAAAGCAAACATCTGGGAACACGCTGAATCTGTATCATATCATATCAGTGATACCAGCTTTGGTTTTATTTGATATCGGACAGAAATGAAAGTCGCTGGTATAGCACAACAGCACTTTGTGGAGAGGAAATGAAAAGATCAACATGTCAACCAGGATGTGTTTGCACTTGTCAGGAAACCATGGAGCCGTTTTTGTATTCATCTCGTTTAAACAAGTAAATATTGATCCTTCGAAGGATTCAGATTTTGTCTTTTTCCTCTTTCTTTGTCGTCATCGTTAGGACGAAACTATGCCCACCATCCGTCACCTGTGGTTTGATATCATGCAGACCGACATGCTTGTGGTATGACTCAGCTCGTCAAACTCTTACCAGCACATCGAGTTACAAGATTTCACAACCTTTAATACAACGTACACTCTGTTAGGGCAGGTATATAACAGTTTTTATTGTTCTGATGTTTAGAGCTCCTCCCTTGTGATGCAGGTGGAGTGCAAGAAGGCAGAATAAAGATCAATATGAAACCTCTGAGATTCAGGCTCCAACTTCCCTCCAAAACTCATCAATCGCACAAACACAACAAGTAACCTTGACTGCCTTTAGACAAATTTCTCCTATAAAGGGTCATTCATGTGATGGATAAGTCTTAGATTAGCAGTAGTAAATTGTAAATAGTTTTTTCCTTGTCCTTCTCCAACACACAGCGAGCCTCCTGAGAAGGTGATCGTCTGGTTGCTCTTTCTTGAGCTGTCAGGAGGAAAGCATCACTGCTGCTGCCTCTGCTGCCTCCAGACTCCGAGCGGGGCAAGCTGCCACAGAGTTGATAAAGTGAGCCATTTTGCACACAGGCAAGATTACTCTCAAGGACAGAGATTAAAGTGGCTTCTGTTTGAGTTGTAACCCCACCAACACACACACACACACACACACACACACACACACACACACACACACACACACACACACACACGCACACACACACACACACACACACACACACACACGCACACGCACACGCACACGCACACGCACACACGCACACACGCACACGCACGCACGCACGCACACACGCGCACAAAAGCACGCACGAAGCACATGCATTGATACCAACACCCTTTTGAATGCATTATGTTCACAGGGATCACAGCAACCGAAGCAAAGCATACAACCTCAGGAATCAGTAAGCGCAACAACAAAAGAAAAGGCTGATAGCATTAAGGCCCTTAGTTTTGTATCATTTTTGCACAATAAACTCTTGGTCCAACGATAGCAACGATTCAAGGTAAACACCTAATAATTCCTTGAGCCATATTCACATGGCTTTATAATGGATTGTGCCTCAGTGTCAAAGTGGCCAAAGCAGTGGTTCCCACGCTGGAATCTGCCGAGCGATCATAAGAGAAGATCAACGCTTTGTCTGTTATGAGAATGTCAAAACCAAATCCCGCATGATAAAGAAAATCTTCAGATGCTGTCTATTGATAGTTTTGATTTTGTTCCGTGCATGTGGATTTGTCAGGACTCAGGAGATCCATTTGATCTTAAACCAAATTATGGTTTTTTTTGGGTCAACAAGGTTGGCTTACTCGAGACAATTTGTTTTGACATGATCCCCCCCCCCCCAGTATTTCTACTCATAAGCTGAATGTGAAGCGTCCAGAATCAATTAAGAAGTGCCATGCTTGCCTTCATTTGACCAGCTTTGGCTTCGAGTCCTTCCTGGCTATCTGGCGGTGCTAACTGCTGAGGTAAACAAAAGCAATGTGGACATAAAAAATATAGGTTTATAGAAAAATTATGTGTAATTCTGCAATATTAACAGAATAATGTTTTCAGGCTTCCATTTTGTGATTTCATTCATTGTTAGACCTACAAATATCAACTTGTTCATGCACTTCATTCAAGCTATTATATAAATAATATGTTTGCAGTTCCAAGTGATTTTATAAAACCTGAACTTTAGTCAGGAATTAATCAGTCTGATATCCATGCAAGAAAAATGTATATGACATTGATTATGTCCTCCAAAAAGACATAAAAAAAAAACAATTAGAAAGATGAATTCTTAGAATTAAGTTTTTTCTTATTGACATCCTTTATATTTTCAGTCCACCAACATTTACCTGAAAAATACAACCAAATGCTCTGTGATCAGACATATTTTTGCCAGTTCAAGCATTCCTGAGAGGGCCGACACAATGAGTGAAATTGCCTTCAGCAAAGAGTTAACGATTACACTCTCTTGTTAGACCCAATGCAGCACCCTCTCTTCTTGGCTGGTACTTATCAGAGCAGAAAACCTTAATTAATTCATGGCTGGCTGATGTTTTGCAGAGTGGTTGAGTTCGAATCATTGTGCATTGTTGAATATGTAAACAGCTGGCAACCAGACGTGTTTAGATGTACTGGGAATTAAATTGAAGATCCGGCAGACTTCTGAAAATAAAGCATTTGTGCTGCCGAGATTTATTTGATTTCAATTGTTTTGGCTACAGGAAAAGATAATGCTGGATGTGAAAAGAACCTGAAAACAATGTTTTTCATTTTAGTGAAGCTGTGATGGACCAGAACTAACCTCTGAATTTATATTGCTGCTTCAATTCATATTTAGACTTAACACCACTTCACTAGTTTGGGCGGGTTTTTTTTTTCCTTTCTCTCTTTTTTCTAGGGGAATTTATCTGTCTACATTTTGTGGAAATGTGCCTGAAGTTGTTTCACAATCATTTCTGTTGATGAAACGGTGCAGCTAGAGTTGTATTGGTTACCTGAGCTTCAAAGAAAAACTGTGCGAAGCTGGGAGGAAAGGGCACGTGCGAAACTCCGAAGCATAGTGGAGTCTGATGATATTTACAAACTTATGATGAGTGGAAGTGGAAGTCGATATTCAGACGTTTACTAAAGTCCCGTTGTTCCAAACGAGTCTTTGGTATTTTGCTTCACTTTATGTTTTGTGACAGCTATTTATCCACCTACTCCTTCGGCAAACCAGCTGTCCACTGAGGGAGCATCTGTCTATGATATGCCTCACTCCAAACTTCTCACATTTCCTTGTATAATTATGTTTGTTGGCAGGTTGTTGTTTTTTTTCCTCTTTGACTTCCTTCCTTAGAATGGAAACTCTTGCTGATGCAGGACTGAAAAGCCTAAAGTGATATTGAACCGCATTTGTTGTTGTATATGAATATACCTGACTTGGATCTTGACTTCTTCAACTTCTACATGCTTGACATCCAGCCAGGTATTGCTCAGCACGCTAATTATAGAGCTTTTTGCTGCATCTTCCTTCTGCACTCTGGTATATCTTAAAGCTTTTGCCCTGTGGATTGCTCATGCTTTCCAATGTATTATTTTCAAATCCTGAATTGCATGAGTCTGCCACAGATTCCCTTGACATTACAGCAGCATTTCAAAAGACGCCAGGATAGTCTTCATCTGCAAATCTTCAAAAAGACAAATTTAAACCAGCTTTTCAGGCAGTAGATATTTCAAAAATAGTGACACTTAGCTTGAAAAACATCCAGTAGCAAAAGTAATTTACATGACGGGTCAAAGTGAAACATCAGAGTGCAGGAGGGTTGAATCGAGGTTTCTCGCATTGGGAGGCCAAAGTCATCCTGATGTTTATCAAATGCTTCCACTGCCAAAGAGGTCACTTTATACGAAAATAACACACTGAGCTCAACCCCTTTAAAAAAGGAAGTTCTCGACATGCATAATTGAGGGTCAGACCATGTGCTTCCTTCTGAGTTCAGGACAGGGTCAATTTAACAAGTGCGCATGACCACTGGATTGCTGTGAATATGGAGATGTCGTGTGCGATACCATCAAACAGAATCGACAGGGGACAATAACAAACCTGTGCCATCCGGGACGGTAATATGACTTTGGTTATGTTTGCAATGCAGGGTTCGATTCAACTTTCTCATTAGAAATATTAGATAATGGGAAATTTCTTGGTAGATTGATCCTCTTTAAAAATAATATTTTCTGAGCAAAATTATTTGTTTTGCCTTGTTATTTTTTACTTTTACTACCACATTGAAGTGATTTACTGTGAACAATTGGTTTCCACTCATCAATACTAAATGGAAAAATGTCCTTAAAATCTTAATCTACTTCAAGCTCCAATTTCACATTTTCAGTGTGAAGATATCTTTCTGATTCCGAATTCCAAACTTTAATGTTAACATTGATGGTTGGATATTTATGTGGAATAATAAACAGTGTGGGTTCAGGCCCTGTTGTGGGTATCTGTGTCCTACTGAAACATATCTCACTCAGTGTCCTGACCTGTATTTCCATATTCTGTAGAAAACGTTCCTTCTTAAACCGAGAGCAATTCTATGGTACTCAAGATATTTTTTATATTCCCCGTGAACTATCGCCTCTGAATCAGAGCATGTGGAAAAATTGGCATTTTATTTTTGATGAAAACAACAAAATGAGCTTTCAGGAGTAGGAAAAAAATTATATTCAATCTAGCCTTTTTCCAACATAATATTTTTTCCTATATATTTTGGATTATGAATAACATGTACTGCAAAATTTTATGACATTAGCCAAATAGAAATGAAGACTCGACCAGATATTTCAAATTAAATGCTTCCTCCTAGTACAAGAAAAGTTTGCCTTGCCTATATATTCAAAGCATTAATATTAATATCTTCTATTCACATACGCTTCCATCTTCTATACCAATTTAACTAGAGCAACGTCACGTGCAAACTGGAGTATTCAAATGAGGATTTTTTTTTTGTGCTTTAGACTCTTTAGATGCGAATGTGCTGTCGGAGGTATAGTGTCAGTGTTCATTTGCTTGCTTTGGCCAAAGAGTGATTGGATGGAGCGCTGTGCCCAATTCAGCACATAAATGTGGAGCTGAAAGTGTTGTTGGCAAAGAGAACAAATAAAAACATTTTTAAAAAGAAATGCACCACGGGAGATGATTGGGCCTCAAAATATGAGGTACAACACAGAAAGTATCTCATAATAAAGTCAGCAAACAAAAAATGTGGCGAGACAGCCGAGGGATTGACTGTCATCGCAATAAAATAGAATATAAATAAAACAATAGCTTCTCTTTTCATCACTTTTTTCAAAAGCTGACCGAACAATACAAATGAACGACTCATAAACAAAGCATAAACTCCTCCCAATCATATGTATGGTTCTGGAGACACACCCAGTATTCTATATACATGAAGGGAAATGCACTAAATGGCATGTGTTGTTTTATACATCAGTCACATGTGATACTGAATGTGTCCCATCAGCAGATCAGCTTAGACAGTTTGTGCATTCAAAATTAAGTTTGCACCCAGTTTTACACATGCACTCCTTTAGTAGGTCAGGCAAATCGTTAATACGTGTGGGCACATTTGCCGACTCATCCAACACATGCAAAATGTATTGTATATTCAAGTTTCTTAACTTTTTAGGTCATTTGTATGGACTGCTGCAAAAGTTTTGGGATACCGATATGTGTATATTCTAAATTCAATGCATCTGTGAAGGCACTACTTATATAAGTCTGTGTGCACCAAACTATCTATGAGAAAGAATTGCTGTTCAGCGTCTACTATTTACAGCTGTGTCTTTGAGGCTTCTTTCGATTTGATACCAAACCAAACCAAAACAAGGTCTTTCAAAGTATAGCAGCTGGGGAAATATATCAGTTTCTGTCCCTTCAGGACAAGAGTCTCTTGTGGAAACCTGTTACTTTGTTGGTAAGCGATAGAAAAACATTTTGAGGCCTTTTAAGAATTTGACTGGATATCTCATAATTTGCTAGTTGCTGAAGGGGAATATTTCTTATTAAGGATATGAATATTTATGTGTTTTATATATATATTTATATATAGAGATATATGTATCTATCAACAACATTCAGGTTGTTTTGGGCTTCTGAAAAATAATTGGATTCAGTAATGAACCTCAGCAACTCCCTCTGTTCTTGACATACACTGTAGTCTGTGTCCTTTTAAGATAGCAGCGCCAAACTGATAGAGCACCTTAATTTTATCAAAGGGGGAAAGATAGGACAGAGAGAGAGAGAGAGAGAGAGAGAGAGAGAGAGAGAGAGAGAGAGAGAGAGAGAGAGAAGAGTGAGAGAGAAAGACTGAAATCGGTGCAAATTGTTGGTATATTTTATTAATATATCAAAGACCTATATTTGTAGACTTTGAAGAAAGAAAGAACATAAACAGTATATACGTCCAAATCATTGTAATCAATTAAAAGATACAAGTCACTGAAAACATATGAGCTATACTTAAAAAAAAACATGTGTTTAATATTTCTTTTATAGATGATGAGTAAATGGGATCAGGCCAATGTGAAGAAAAACCTTGTGCACATGACCTCACCCTTCAAAATCTGATTAAGTGAGTGTGCTGAGACCTTTTTTTTTTTTTTTTTTTAACACCTGAGGTGTGGTCACAAAGATGACGAAAATAATCTGCTTTTCACAGAATCTCACAGCAAAAGGGAGTGTTCTGTTATGTTCAGGTACAATGGGACGAAAGGGATATTGAAAGACAAGTGGTTGCTTGAAAAAGATACATGCACCAGAAGAGAAAAGGGTGAAAAGTGAATAACGTGAAGGAATTTAACAAGGTAACCGCTGGAAAACTCTTTCAAATTTCCTTAAACTAATCAATCTTTGTTCACTATACCCTTTATCTTTGAACGTCCAATAAGCCCAGGAAGGATGCAGCTGTTAATCTACAAGAGAGAAAAGGGGTCTATAAATGGCTTTTTAATGCTTTCACTACGTTCTGTTTTTGCATCAATATAATACAGACGCATGAGCCTTTTTTATTGTTCCTAATTGGGACTCTTGGAGGATTAGCAGCATTTAAATGAACCCTCCTCTTGGTATGAGACAGTGCATCAACAAAAAACTTTAAATAGCAAGGTCATCTGGAGATGATGTTGGAGGAAAGTACCCTGCAACGCAGTGTCACAAAGATGGATGTGGTTCATTTACTATTCGGTCAGGTCCATTTAAAATGCTATATCATGGAGAATACCTTTCCATTACTAATACAGACATTAAAATTAGAGGGAGTTGCTAAGTGAACTCTAAAATGAGTTAAAGTAAAGGTGATTATATTGCAATGTTTTATGTTATGTTGTAAAAAACAAATCCAACTGTATGTTTAGGTTGTAACTGCAGGCTTCCGCAGACCACAGCAAATGCTTTAATGCAGACACATTGTGCACATTGTATGAATCTCGTACAAGAGTACTGCATTAAAATGTGAGATAAATACACATCTTCACAACAGAAGCACAAGATGCATGTTAAAAAGATGCATAGGGGAGCTAAAGCATGACTGTTCTTTCATTTCCACTTACGTTTTACTCATGATTCATTCATAAACGTAGGAGTTGCAAGCTAGGTTGTTGTTGTTCTTTGTTGTTTTTTATTTTGTTTTTGGGGGGTGGAGGGGTTGTATGTGCAAAATAATCTAAATATTTCCTTCACCACTGTCTGGTTTTATTGGTGTTTTGTCTCTGTCAATTCAAAGACGATGCATAAAACTAGGTTCAACATTTTGATCAATCAAATTACAGCCACTGCATCTATATTACATTAAAGTTTGATGTGAAGGACTCTTGTGTTGTCCCTCATGCTAACAGCAAGTGTGGTTGCTTTTTCCCGATTGACACGTCAACTGTGTAAATCAAAACGTGGAATTAAGCTACAGATATTTGGCTGCTAAAGGCTGAATGCTCACCGTAACACAAACAGCACATCATGCATTCTGCTCAACTCACAAATGTATGGTGGATGTATGTGTCCTAACATATACATCCACCTATGTGAATAACTGTGTTCTGTGCAAGGCTCAAACTCCAAGTTTTACTGTATACATGTAAAAATCTGAATTATTTGAGATTCCCCTCCTGCAGCAGTCCTTCCGTCAGAGCTGTCACCTTTGGTTTATTTCCTGAAAAGGCAAAGGAGGTTGCGTTAACATCTTCCTGGAAAAAGGACCTTGGAACTGTCCATGTTGGCTCCTATATCGCTCAATGTAGCCTCTCAATCAAAAGAAACTGCTTTTGCATTCAGGTCTCAGTGTACGAATAATCAAAAGATCCCATAGGAAGCGCGGGGTCAGAACAAACCCAGGCACAGGCGCAGGAAATAAAAGTTATGGAAATGTGGCCAAGTTCTAAGAAGTCATAATGTCCACACGGGATTCACTGTAGGATAGCCGCCACTCAAATCCATATGGACAGGAGAGGAATCCTTCTCTCGATATACTCGGGTTCATACATCACAAGCAGAGTCAGTCCACAGATGATCTTTCATGGAATAGTTTTAATTAACGGCGGCCTGCTTCAGTCAGGAATCAGCAGCTTTTTGTTTGTATCAGAATGACAGGAACATGTTTCACTGACAGGTATTGTTTATCAAAGGCAAACCCGGACAACGAGGCTTGACTGTATAAAGATCCGTGCGTCCAAACATCTTTTTAGTTCTCCTGCAAATATTATCAATACATTTTAACAATGGCTTGAAGAAATATCCTGTTTTTCTTCTGGATTCAGCATGTTTTTGTTCAGCTCGGCACAGGTTGCGTCAAGCACGTAAAGCTCAGTCCTGCTGGCTCAAGAGGAAGGCAGACAAAGGAAACAGTGGGAGGTATATCTTCAGAAAAGAGAGCCAAAGATCAGCAGTGTTTTAACCTTAAGCAGCATTTACATTACAATAGTGATGATTCAGGAGTGGGGTATTTTGGTGCCGAGTGAGTTGGCATTGCCGGGTGTTAATATTGTGACATCTAGTGGCAGCTGCCGACGGACAGAAAGAGACGGTTTTCCCATTTGTGAACAACCATTTAGGTGATTGTCTGTGAAGAAAAAAAAATCAAACCAAAAAAAAAAAAAAACTTTTATTAAAATGTATAGTCCATAATCTTGTAAAAAAAATTGCGCTTTGAGCCTGATTAGTGTGTGTGTGTGTGTGTGTGTGTGTGTGTGTGTGTGTGTGTGTGTGTGTGTGTGTGTGTGTGTGTGTGTGTGTATACGTGTACGTGTGCGTGTGCGTGTGTGTGTGTGTGTTTAGTGTTTAGTGGAAAGAAATGGGAGGAGGGTTATTTGTTGGAGATTAGCAGTGTGAAGGATAAGTGGATTATTGCTGTCTTTGAATAGCCATCAAATTAACCATCCTCTAAACGAATTACAGGGAAATTGCTGTCTATACACCTCCACCTGATAGAGCCTTCATAATGTACACTAACTTGATCATTAGGCAATTAAAGCTCCCAGCGGCTATAGGATATTTTATGACCACATAGAGTTCAGTTGTGTATTTTACACACCCAGCGATTGTTTGTTCGCTCTTTCTGGGCACAAATGGATTTCACTTAAACACAACAGCTCATCAGAGATGGGTAGCAGAGAGTAAAAAATAGACGGGATCCTCCAGGGATCGTTTTTATGAGAGCACCATCATTATTCACAATTCTTTAAAGGGCTTAAAGGATGCCAGTTCCCAAAGGATATTCTCGAGGAGATATTTTGTTTTAATCACAAAAGCTTGCAGTTAAAATTTATGAGGGAAGAAAAATGAATAATTAACACTTAAATGCACTGACGGGCTTGTGTTATGGCCTCATATTCTGCTCCTCTTCTGGCATTTGTCTAGATTTATGGAGGCATTTCTGTTCTTTCCAGCTGCCAGACACTGATGTCATAGCGGACCGTCTTCAAGTCAAATTTAAACTATTCTCAGTAGTTCACTCTCACTGCTTCGCATCGACTGCTCCTATTCAGATGATAATGACAAGATCTGGAGGAAAAAAAGAAATGTGTATCTTTCTAGGAAATTAATATTACTCTTGAAGGACTGACTGGGAAAATTATTTTACTCTCTTGTCCCCAACCTAAAAGCTACGTCACCTAGTATAATTTAGCAGTACAAATGGAGACAGACATTAAACAGCTTTTCCTTTTTTTCACATTTTATCTCATTATTTCAAAAAGTAGGCAACAGATGAGGGAATAAGACGTTATAATGTGACACATTAAGACCACGACTATGCATTTCAAAGGAAGTGAAGAGATGCTTTTCCCACCCCAGTAGGAACAAGTGAGAAGCACTGTGTAAAAAGTGGTCAGCCTCATAAAAATTATTTCAATATTATACTCATATTATTCTGTGTCAATATGAGCTCTGATTGTCTCTCTGACCTTTGGTAAAGACGGACACATAAGTATCATCTTTGCATGCAGTGCAAACAGCCCATTTCCTCAAGTACAGAGTAAGACAGCTCGGAGGCAATTGGCTTAGCTAAGTTAAAACAGCATGGTTTTGCAGAAACTTTTGCCCACAGGCACCACTCAAGCTCATTAGTGAACCCATCATATCTAATTTGTTTAACTTTCAAACTAAGCAAAATGTAAAAGTGAGTTTGTCTCAGGGAAAGTTCTCCCAGCATTAAGTGGAAGCTATGTTAATCCGAGATATTTGCACCATTTTATACTCAAAGCCCAGACATCAGACTACAATGAATGTGATTTTTATTTTTTCTTCCCGGGATGTAAAAACACAAAAGTACATTTTCCAAAATTGTGAAGCTCCTTTTCAAAGGAATCCCTAAACAAAGCTACATATAAACCTCAATTTGCCTTTTCATCTTGTTCATCAAAAGCTCTGACAACAACAAATCATCAGCCTCATGCAATATTTCAGAATAAAAGAAATATGTCTTGGGTCAAACATAATGTCCAATCACTACCTGACAGCCATGAGGGCACACAGAAAGCGCGTCTGCTCGACTGATGAGCAAGACTTGAGAAGAGCAACAAAAAGGAAACACTAGCTTTAGCAGCCAAGCCATTGCACAAACACAGTTATACGGTGCCAGTTGGTGTCTTTCACAGCCTCCTCCAACGAGACAGACAGCAAAAGCTTCCCATATCACCTCCCCATTTATATGGCTCTGACATGCACAGATATGTGAGCGGCTCCCAGCGATACGAGTCGTGCTCAGCTTAGTTAAGCTTGTCAGTCATTTGCAGTTGCAAACACAGCGCCATGACCACTGAATGGCAACATGTTTGCCAGAAGGGACAGCATTAAACCAGCTCTGTGATAATCGGAGATCAGAGATGAGATCAGCGATGTGTTGAACGCTGTTGATGTGACACTTAAGCTATCTTCAAATCAGCAATTCAAAACAAGTCAAATCACAGTTTGCCTGAGAAAAACAGTGCGCTTCAGGCAAACTGATATTCCCTTATGTCCATCAGCATCATAATTAAAAGATGGAAGACAGACAGGGGAGGAGAAAAAAAAGGAGCTGTCTAGTTCTGTGTTTAGTTTTCTCCACTAATGAAGGGGTTGTTCCAATGCTGACCTCTTCCAAATTAGGCCAGACTTTCTAATTAATATCTTACAATGTATCAGTGAAGGAAGAGAGAAAAGGGTGATGTGAATCCCTCTACTAATATTGACATGGAGGAGATGTGTCTGTTTCTATTCTATGATACAGGAGGGGCACAATATTGGTACTTGCTGTCCCGTTCACCCAATTTTTCTTCATGTAACCACATGTATTTGTCGGAGGGTAGCTGCCTAAACCACACTGGCTTATCTGAATGCCTGAAGCTGCTTCACAAAGATAATTAGTTCATTAATGTTATTGTAAATGAAACTTAGTCCTTTTATTGGAGAAGTAGTCTGTTGATTGTGTGCAGGTTTTGAAAGATACAATTATTTCCTTAAACGCCAATCAGCCATACATTTTATGACTATAGCACTTTTTGCAATAATATTTTAAGAATTTTACAATTTTAAGGAGAGACTTAGAAGAGGATACTGAGTAAAAGACATCCCAAGGCACCCGCTGAAATTATAGTGATATAATCTCCATGTTTTAATAAAATAATATATTCTGGAGTTATTTCTTCGTTTTTATGAATCAATTAACTCTGGAAACAAAAGCTACGAATGCCAGTTCTTCAACATTTGCATTGTGTCACTTGGCTGAAGAGAAGAGGCCTGTGCATGAACTGTGAAGTAGTAAGAACCTGGCATGAAGTGTGTACATATAGCAGTATTCGGGCTTCTTTCTGAGTACACTAGCAAAATCGGATCTCTCACAACAAGGATCACATTTACATGACACAAACCGAGGTACTGGAAGACCTCAATCCCAACTGGGATATTCCCATCCATGTAGATATCCTGTGATTTTAGTGGTAGCAATTATGAAAAAAAAAAGTGTTGTATCGCTATCGTGTCGACTTCACATGATTGTGCTGCAATTTATTGGCTTGAAAAAAAATTACCAGTGTAATTTCAAGTGCACGTCATGCGGAGGTGTACAGGCTTAGTCTGAAACATGCAGAGATGAAACACAAAGAAAGCTACGGGGAGAGTGTGTGATTCAGTGTCCCACTGGTAGCATATCAAAATGTGGGTAAGGACAGTCCTCAAAGGATCCTCCAGAGGCAGGAGATGAACCGTACAAAGAGGGAATGTTCAAGGGCTTCGAGAGAGCAGCCACTGAGTGACTGCCTCCACCACAAACCAAGATCTTCCCTTATCGCTGAAGATCAGACCCAGCACCTGCTGGCTTGATGGGAACGCTACACAGCAGATCTGGAAATGACAGTACAGAGAGAGGGGATGTTTAGCAGGGATGATATGGGATACGAACTCCCAAAATATGTGTTAATTAACTTCACAGGGCAAAAATCAACACTTTTGTTTCTATAGAAAACATATTTGGGTGGCCTTCAGTTAGATGATAAACAAAGAATAATATCAGAAAGGACTGAATGACTGGTGATTCACAAATGTGAAAACTACATAGATTATGTGAAATAAATAGCTAAAACGCAAAAGCAACATTTCATCCACTGGTGAATATTCTGTGAATAGAGGCAAATATGGTGGTTGTGAATGGGTCACAGATGAGCCGTCAATGCAATCTAGTTCACAAAGTGTTTTTTCTCCTGTATCGACAAAATTTTCATTACCCCGAGATTCTGTCACCGCCTTTTGCTTTTAGTTGCTTAAGAGAAAAAAAAAATCTGGATTCTGAGGAGAAATCAGGACTGAGTGGGCAAAGTCACTTTCCTTCCTCTGCACCCTCACTTATCAGAGAGGAAAATTACCATGTGAGAAATGCAGCAGCAGCCTAAAACTTTGCAAGATAATACTTTGGAGCCCAACATCCATCACCTTCACTTTCCCTCCATAAGTCTCTCTGTAGGCCTGACAGACTAAAAATGCAGTGGTCACAACAGAAAGGACGAACATCCACTGCTGCTGTGGCTCCTTTTTTTCTGCCCAAAAAGGCCTCCAATTGAAAAGTAGAGAAACTAACCACAGGGACAAAGATGAAAACCATTTACAACAAATTCAAACAAGACAATCAGATGCAACTTTTCAAGTAAAAGATGTCAGCTTGTGTCCAGTCAACTGAACATGGGTTTGAAATATATGTCATTTTCAGTGTTATCTGCTTACGGTAACAAGACATATTTCTTATTTGAATTCAGGAGCAAATCTACATGTGACAAGAGCAGAGGCACACATTGAGGTTTCTTCTTCTGAGTGAATTGGCTCCACTCACACAGTGCTTGTGAGGCTATAGAAGCAGATCTTATGGTAGTTTTAAGGTTTGCTCCAATTCTTAAATTGGAACATTTAATTATATCGCCGAGATCAATTACTCAGATTAACTGGATGCTGTCTACCTTTAACTTGGATCAAAATCTCATCATGGCCACTCCAGTAAATATCACATGATGTGTTGAGTGGGTCTGTATAAGTACAATCAGGTATTAACTACATACGTATGTAGATAACCCTCGTTACTGATATTTGCAAGCAACACAAAAATTGAACACTACCCATCCCTGAAGTATTGAATCAAGAAAGATAAATAACAATTTAATGTTGAGTCCATGAAAGAAAAGCCCTTTTGCCAGAAATCTGTCATCACTTCCATCAATCAGATTCATGACCTCTGCCTCCATCACAATCAAAACACAGCTCACAGGGAGTGTACAATATTTAGGTGCAGACTTCTCAAGGACTTTTGTTTTAGTTTTTTTTTGTATTACACTAATGTTGATACAGTTAACAGACCACAAATGATCATTTACTATTTGAGAATTAAGCTCATGAGGCATATCGAATACTGTTAACAAAATATGTGCTACACTTTACCTTTTTCTATTTATTTTTTTTTAATTACTGCATTTTGACTTGACTTGCGTGGATTTCTCTAAAGAGTGTATGCTTCAGGTCAGGGAGACTGCCCTGGGCCGACAGTGCAGCCAAGCTACTTTCACATAAATCTATAGAGAAAGATTACTCCCTGATAGGAAATGACATTTCTTATACCTCTTACAGTTTCTCTCACCTTCTCACTCTCACTATCCCTCTATCCGCAGATGCAGTTTAAACAATATGACGGTGTTTTCCAAATTACTCTCACCCTTTTAGATGTGCTGTTTGACTTTAGTAAGTCTGTCCAGGCTGTGCAGAAATATAACAAACCCAATATATTTCATATGTCAGCTACATTAAAATGTAAATGTAAACTGGTTCATCAGCAATTTTACTTAGTAACCTATGCAAAGTTAGAAACATTTACTTATTATACAGCAATTTGTTTCAGTGGGTCACAATCAGGCAATCATCAGTCATTATTTAATACAAATAAAAACAATCATATCACCGTTGGTCTTCTATGTATTTGCAAAAAATCTTCCGATTCACAGTAAACTTAAAGCTTGTTACAAAATACATTCATACTCTTGATTTTTGTGGCAAATAGCCTACATTTTTATATATAACTTTAGTTTTGTTTAACCAGTTTCAATATCTGTTGTTTTTTAGGCATCATCATTTATTTAAATCTATGCAGGGGTGCTCTCACAGCACATTCAGTAAAAGTACCAAGGACAAGAGAAAATAATATGGGACACTGAAGGGAGTACAACAAACAGTCATGTGCTGTTCGAGGTGGAGTTCCTGCAAACAAAACCCACCATGGGGATATCATAGGGAATGGAAATAAATAGGGCATGCAAACACCTCTGTTGAATGTCACGGACAAATGAGATGTTTGCGTTTTTTCTGTCTTTCACCAACAATGGACGCCTTATGATAAATTAAACTGTGCTCAAGTTACATACAAATATTCTACAATATAAAGATTTTCCAAAGAAAATGCCGATAAAAGTTATTTAAATGTATTCACTTGAAAGGTTAGCACTTTAAAGATGCCATTTGACAAAAAAATTTTTCTTTGACAGATTGTAAAAGAAAAGATTGATGAGATGAGTGACCCCTCGTCCAGATAAATTCGAAACCATCTACAATTTTCAACCATCATGATTCATGTTGAAGGCAACAGGTCCCACATCAATGCTAATTTGTTCGGATAGCACACTCAATGAACCTTCTGAACGAATTAACACAGCAATTTAGAATTTGTGAATTGTCCACCGGCTACTGAAAGACAATAAAGAAACTCTTCATAAACTCTCGCCTTCAAAGCTGGAGAAGAGAAATAAATGAAAACAGCCGTCTCTGGTAAATCATTGCATAATCGCTTCGGTGTCCTCTTGACAAAACAAAACAGATACTTAAATAGCAGACATTAATCACAGTTACTTTTCCAGGGAGGGATCATTCAAACGTATCCCTCTCTCCAGTGGTTCCACGGTGCACCTTGAGGGAACTATTCGTTGCCGTTTCCAGATGCTTAGTTCTGCTCCATTTCACCTCGCTCCAAGTTTTTGATCAGGCGTTGACTTCATTACACTCTGGTGTATGATTTCTGAGGAACCACGAAAAGTGAAGCGCCTGTTATTGCGTTCATTAGTTTCCTTTTAATCCTTCATGATATGACTCCAACAAAAAACTGATATGTTTTTCATAGTGGTGAGTCGAGCGTTCCTGGTTGATAATATATAGTCAAAGACCACCGGTCCTTCATGGCATTTCGAGAGCAAATCTTTACACTCTGCCTCAACAAAGGCACAATGTGTTACCTGGTGTCTGGCTTTGCCTTTTGTGCCACTGATTACTTTTGAGATGTGGCAAGTGACAGAAGTATGGATTGCCCAGTTGCATCAGCAATTTCTCTGTAGGCCATAATTGCACTATATTGATGCAAGGGAGGAAGGGGTGCTCATTTCATATCTTACAATTCCACAGCTGGCTGATGAAAATGGGGCACTTTGGTCTTTGTGAGCCATGACAGTCTCATTCTGTAGAACAGGCGGCCCCGCTTTGTGTATGTGTTGCAAAGGCTGGATCTCGCCAAGTAATGTGAAGATGTATGTTACTATTCATGATTAGGTACAGCATGTGTCTTTTGATTTAAGGCCCTGGCGGAGCCAACACCCCACTCCCCCAAATAAAGACGTTTTCAGATTAAAAAAATAAATAAAATGAATGCATCAATCTCAATAGTACTACAGCGCAGTTACAACTGTTAACAACTGCTCCAGTGTCACACAAAGAAAGATCAAATGAAATTTTGTGGAAATGACAGGCACTCTAAACTGTGCTGTGACAAAACAAGAAGGTGAAGACTGTGTGGAAATCCCAGAACTGCATGAGAAAACCGGAACGTCACATTTCATCACTTATTCACAGGTTGTAAATCTTTGGAAATAACAGTGTTTAATTGCAGAGGATTTAATTGAAACCCTAAGGTGTTACTTTTTGAGAAGTCTCTTAATTGAAATGTTGTCAGAGATGCTTGAAAGCACTTCACAGAATCCTTTTTAATCCACTTATTTTAAGAATACTGCTTTCATTAATGCACCGTTTATAAAACAGAAGCAGTTCTCCAGCTGTGTTGATGTGGCTAAACACGATGATATGCTAATTACCACTGTCTTATTAGACCTCACTTTTCATGTCAATAAAGACCCTTTTTTTTTTTTCTTGCAAGCACATCATGAAGAAGCACAAAGACAGCCAAAGTTTGTCAGTAAGATTTTATGTGACTACAATAATAGAGGACGCTGTTCCACGTTAAATCCTGTAACGTCAGCTTTCGTGTGTCCATTACTTTAAAAATGCAAGAAAAAAACCCCCTGCTTAATAGAACATTAGACGAGATTCAGAAATGAGATGGTGCTAAAGCATGCTGCAGCAAAGAAACAACATGCAGCTCCAGAGCAAAGTTTCAGACTTTTAAATGTGAGTGGTTTGCATATTTTCTAAACACTTAATTGTATAGCTTCCATAAAGTGCTATAGTTATGATTGCCCCGAGCTGTGAGCACCACATGTGATCAGCAGTCATAGCGAGCAGCTGCTGTAAGCCATATGGCCCTTTAAGCTATGGAGGAAGAATCCCCTTGTCCTCATTAAACAGCTCATGGACCATTGGCCCAAAGACCTGGCTGCTTCTCTGACACTCTGCATTATCCCCAATATATTCCGACAGTCAATGCTACGCTGCTTCCTCTTTTCATCGGAAATAACTGACAATATTTTATTTTCCGGTGTTTATATACTGATGAAGTAAATGTATGAATGCACAAGCAAAGTTGAAGCTTATCTATTCAGAATAAGTACCCCCTTACCAAGTACGCCTAGTTAATAAAAGAGTTTATCACAGCAAATGTATGTTTGACTGTTTTAGTTTATTTTGCTTCGCATAATCTTGATGAACAATGTATTTACACAGTCAGCCCACTAGAATTTAACAAGATTATGTTCAAGGCCTCAAGGAGGGATGTTGATATGCTAATCTGATTTGCCTTCAGAAAGCTTTTGGAGAGGCAGCGTGTATCCGCTGGACTTTTAGCTCCGGTTCACTTCTCTGCCCACTGGTTGCCCTAATTGTTGGAAGTTATTAGCACTGCAAGCAACTTCAAGAAACATCCACAGAAACTGTCCAAGATGAAGACAAAAATTGTACTTTTGCATAATTTTAATCATAAAAATAGTTGGAATCCAGAAGGAGGTTGAATGTGCAACACTATAATGTAATATAGACTAGCACATTATAAAGTAATAAAAGAACAAATAATTTGATGCAACAACGATGTAATTTATCTAAAAGTATTCTGTCGCTACAAGTACTTCAGGTACTCAGAATCATAAAGTATTATTACTTCTTGAATCACAAGTAAAGGGTCAAAACTCTTAATATATACAACTGTGACTGCAATAGCAAAACAGTACATTCTATAATCTGTAACAACTTAAACTTACATGAGTAAATTGCCTATATTTGCACTACCTGGACATTTTTGTCTCATTTACTTTGTGATTCTGAACCCACTTAAAGCATATTCCACTTCTGTACACACTGTATACATACTAATTTATTCCAATCTTCTTAATCGTTCTCATAGAAAATAGTATGTTCCTATTTTCTTGCATGAACTTGCTGTGCCACAAAAATGTTATAAATCGGATGCATCTGTCTCATAGTAGTAATCTGCAGCGAAATATGACATTTTTGTACAGACAGAATTGCTACAAATCCATTCGTAACATTGATTATTTTACCTCTTCTCAACGTAGCAACCATTTAACACACGCTAGACTTCAGATTTGTGCGTCCTTGGAGCAACATTGGGAAATTGCCTTTCTCTCCGCTTCTCTTGTTGAGCAAAGACATGATTTATCAGCAGTTCATTGACATTCAGCAGCACGTTGGCTCGTGAAGTGACAACGCATAACAATGAGTGCAATTAAGGGTCCATGTTTTCGGTAATCAAACTGAATGCAAACCCAAAATGTTGCAACCTCACTTGAATGTTGAGGACCTGTTGACCAGACAATTTTGACTGAAGCATCAGAAATGAGTTAGTCGAGGGTAATTAATAAAATAGACCACTCAGATTTACTTGAAAGTAATTTTACAATGATTATTTTTTTCAATCCTCTTTGCAGAAATCATGTTACAATGATGGGTCGGTGTGTTTTTTTTTTAATATTAATTCAGGGAAGTTTGGGGATTTGGACAGTTATTCAGAAAAGCAACTATTCATTATAGTACATACACCAGATTCTGAATGACCAACCTCTTCTCAGACGATGTTTCAATGTGTCTGATGCTGCCGTACCGAGATACAAGACGCTGTTTTGTGCAACTGAAGTCATGCATGTTAAGACATCAAAATCACAAAGTTTGAATTTTAAAAAAAGAATCACAGATGGAGTAAAAAGATAACTTGACTTAAGCGTGTGTCCAATTCATCAAACCACCCACAACTTTTCTCACCAAGCACACATTCAAGAGCAGTTTAGAGAAAATGACTGTTTGAAGCCCCGCGAATGAAACCAGGATTGAATGTCGCAGGTTTAAAGGTTATATCTGTCACTAGCTGAGGAGGTTCTAATGACTGCTGCCAAAGCACAGAGGCCAGATTATTCATTTGAAGGTGTGATAACTCTGGAAGTGTGCTGTTTCAAAGAGGTTCAGATTATTGTTTAAATGTGCCAATGTGACTACAACATTCCCGAGTACTGCCTTGCACATGCTATTATTTTTTATTAATAGCTAAATTGCTCCATAAATCTAAATTAAAATGTTAAAATTCACGAGTGTATGATAATTGCTTTTCTTACTGATATTTGCAATATAAATCTAATGGCAGAGGAATGAACTGTGCATTTGCAGTAATCAGGAGGGATGTTTGGACTTTCCTCAGTTTTCAAATGCTTATTTAAGCTGCTTGTTCAGCCAAAGCAACATGAGACTATAACTCCTGCAAACAATTAACGATTATTATTGCTATTGATTTACCATTACCTATAGGTGCAGAGCTCAGGTGTTGATAAATTGGATAACTCATGTAATGCTATGAAGGGTAACATTTTCCAATATGATGCATTGAAATGAAGGATTAAACTGCATCAGCCACAGTTAGCTTAAGAATGTAAATGAAAAAATATAATATAATAATTAAATAAAAAGTGTCGGCTTTCACTCCACCATCATGATGACAGCTAATTGGGTAGGTTTGTTGAAATTGTTTTCATATATGAATGACTCATAAAACCAATGTGCTCCATGTAAAATATTTGCAATGATTGAGCAAACAGATGCTTATTTTTATTTTAAATGACAAAAAAAAATTTTTTATTTCATTTTAAGGATCGTATGGTGATATTACTGCACAGTACAATTCAGAAAATAAGGGGAATAAGGTTTCTAGCTGGATACTGCAATTTCATTTAATGAGGTCATTAATTGAGAACAATCAGAAAGTGCTTTTTAACAAACCCTTTATTGCTGGACTGAGCTCTGTTTTGTTCACTATTTTAACACTGTGGCGACTTCATTGGGATGTCGTTATTTAAATACAGCTAATCAGCTAATCAAAGGGGCAAACAACTGCCTTGAGACCAGAATCTGACTTAGACACTTTTCTCCCAGAACACACTGCCAATGTCCGCGTTGTTATATAATCCCTTATGTCAAACCTCGCAACGCATACTTATATGTCAGCCCTGTCCATTAACAGCATGTCTATTGAAATATTACTGCAAAGGTCATTGCCTGAAGGAACAGTGAGACAAGAGGGGAGAGAAATGTGCGTGAAATAGCTGTGGCTAGTTGCCTTGCTTGCCATTTAAAAGCCAGCGAGCTTGGCTGATAATCCCCGTCAAAGGAGTGGGTCTGATCCCAGAGCTTCAGTCACTATTGATTGCCTGTTTTATTGTTCTTTGATTTCCATTTTAGTAATTTAACAAGCGCATGATGGATTGGTGACCTTCAGCTCTGCCCTGTCTAGCTTCACACCCATTTCCCAAACTTGTGTTTGTCTGGCTTTAGACTAAGAGTATTGTTTACTGACTACCATTCTTTTATTTTACTTTACACAATGAAGAACCATGAAGAAGAAGGCCATTCTTTTGCTTCATGTTTTTAGTAATAATTTAAAAAGCAAATATTGCTACCTCGCTCATGAAACACTGAGCTGTAAAGCATTCACTTTAAAGAGCCTGGCAAGAATGCTTGGCATGAACAGCAGAAACGAAATGAAGGTGATAAGAGATGTTTCATGCACCAATAGTCCTCCAGTGTGATAGTGAGCTCAGGGGTGCAGGGCCTAATCCATTGGATTTTAGTTGTGTGATGGAGAAGATTAGAGAGAAAACTGGTGCTTTTTTTACCTGACGTTTCCGTCTTGCTTGTTATTCTCCTCTTGATTTCTCTGCAGCTCATTGTGATGTAAGAAAGGCTGATTTGCTTTTTATATAAAACTGTTGAATGGGAAATGAGCCTGGCATTATGCAAGCTGCATCAACATCCAACTGAAACAATGCAAAACTTTCAGATACATTTTTTCATATTTTCACCGAGGGATTTCTTGTTTTTCCATGTTTATGTACTTGCTAAATATTCAACTCACAGCAGTGTGGAATCAGAGAGATACTAACTGCAATTTGTAGGAATCTGACTGATTTTGTTTGATTCTGATTCATGTTTACATACAGAGGCAGCAGAGAGAATTATGCATGTCCTTATTTGAGAGACAACTAATAACACATTAAAGGCAGCGAAGAGAAACTCACCCTCCTCATATGCAGCGTATTCATTAAGAGCACTTCATGGTTTATTCAGGCTGTCATTTCAAAATAAAAGCCCTCTTTGAAAAGCTTTGATTTTTCTGAAGGAAAGGTATTCATTTGGGTGTAGGCAGTCCAAGTTTTGATGGCTTGGTGAGGAATGCCACAGGTGAATTCAGAAGATTCTGTTTGCTCGGTATTTAGCGTCAAGACGTGTGTATCAGCTCATACGTATAAACCTTCAAAACAGCCTGCAGCAGAGCAGGGGTAAAATATTTCATTCTAAACACAGAAATATGTTAATTTCCTTCATACAACCGTTGGGAATGAGATATTCTGCTGCCATGTATGTCATGTATCACTGAGACTGCATTGCATCCATTTGACACCCAGCTAGATTTTGCCTGCAGACATGAGCACAATTTGGTTGCCAGCGCTGCAGTGGGTTGCCAGGTTTTTGGCGACCAAAATGAAAACATCTAATAATTCATTGGGCGTCACCACCCTTCAGCCTCCCCTGTCAAAATCTTGCTGCTGTACACCTCATTGCCTCCCCGTGGGAGCAGCAGCAGGGCAGTCTCTGTCACATTTGATTACGGCCTTGGAGGCAAAGAGCAACAACATAATAACCTTATCAGTAACAGATGATTGAGATCTTCAAAGGCCCTGTTCTGCCTCGGTGCCTGTTCATCTGACTGTCCGGGGATGCAGGCTGATCAAAGGCCCCCAGAACATGGTGGCTCAGCTCTCCGCTTCTCAAAGGCCGCAACTTACAACCAGTCAGCGACTGGCAGTGCTCGTGCATTGGCGGTGACAGGTGTCACATCTCACCGTCCTGGGTGGTGCATTCTGCCTTCTGATCAGGAAGAGTCCCGTCATTGTTCCTGGTTTGAAATGTCCTTGATGTCTGACAAAAGAGTTGAATTCCTCATAGGATGTCATAACGATATACATTTTTTATTGACTATCTATAGACCTTCAACAGTTCAAGAGTGTCTAAATTCCCTTGATTTATCTTGTATTTTATTTTTATCTAAATATATATCTTACCATATGATAGGATACTATGTACATAGTCAAACACCTCAAGGTTTATGCCAGTAAGAGTGTTGCAGAGACTGGAAGCTTCTCTCGGAACATTTCTGCATGACCCTTATTACCAAGTAAAGTAATTACCAGGTAAAAACATTGACAACATGAATAAATGAATGTGTAATGAACTGAAACTGAGTAATTAAAATTATTCACACTCCTGCAGTTTAACACAGTTTTTAAATACATTCAAAGATTGTCTGTGCCGTAATGTGCTACATGAGCTTGATTTCCAGTGGGCTTGAAATTACATCTGAAGCCAAAGGAGTGGGACACTGCAGTTATAATATAATAATTTTCACATTAAAATTTACTGAAAAAGTTGGGAAAATAAGGAAAATATATGTTGGCAGTGGACAGAGATCAGCTCACTGCTCATATGTAGTGTAAACCTAATAAACAGTATAAAACAACCAACTACATTTAATTGAATTTTTTGATCTGTGTCAAACACAGAAGCAGGTATTCAAACAGCACATTCATTTCCAATTTCTTCCTTAAATGTTTCAAGGTGAAGTAAACATCAAAGATGCTTTGCCACGAGCTACAACTGCGGGAACTACTCTGAAAACGGTTGCAGGTCATCACTTTAAGATGGTATCCTTGAAGCAGCCACATTTTGGAACCCTTCCGCATCGTCAGCAGGCATCTCAGGTTCACAGGTGTTTCGCCCCTTAACCTGTACACCTCGCCTGAGTGGGGCAGCGAAGACTGACTAGGCTTCACCTGCGGAAGGGTTCCAGCTGTGAGCTCTCTTTAGCCATATCCATCTTGAGCTGGACTCGGCTGCTGCGGCTATCTCCCTGGTGGCTTTCTTCAGCTGTTTGGGCTCCAGCCCCATCCTCTGGAGGAAGAACCGCACCGACCTTGCGGGAAACCCACGGCAGCCGACTTCGATGGGAAAAATTGTTGCATGCCATCCTTTCAGGACAGCTTCGTCAATCAGGTCTTGGTACTTGGCTCGCTTCAATTGGTGAGACACGTCCAGCCTCTCTTCCCAGGGCACCGTGAGCTCTGCCACTATGATGGTTTTTGTGCTTCTGGACAGCAAGACTATGTCTGGTCGAAGTGAGGTCACTGCCACGTCCTGTGGAAAGACGAGCTTCCTCTTCAAATCCACACTCAGCTCCCAATCGCAGGCGCGTTGCAGGGAGGAAGGTAGGTTTTTGGCTGTTGTGCTGGTCTTACGAGCCGTTTCCCCTTCCCTCACAAAGGTTATGGCTTTGGGCGGTTGAGCGTGCTTGTTGTTGGCTTTGACCCGCTGCTGCTCCACCCAATTGGCGATTTCCGAGAGGACCTTATCATGCCTCCATCTGTAGCGCCCTTCAGCCAGCGCCTTTGGGCACCCTGTCAGGATGTGGTTCAGCGTGCATGCGGGTGCGTCGCATTGGTTGCAAGATGGGTCTTCTTCTCTGCCCCAGATCTTCAAGTTGCGTGGAGTGGGCAACAGGTCGGTCACAGCGCGCAGGAGAAAGCTCAACTTCCCTTGGTCGGTTTGCCACAGCTCTTTCCAAGGCATTGGCCGCTCCTGTGCCTGATCCCACTGTGTCCATCGACCCTGAGAGGCGAGTCCAATCGCTTTCACTCGTCGGTCCTCCTCTGCTGCCTCGCGAACTCTTTCCACCACAAGACCTCTTTTGGCTCTCGCATCAGCACTGCACCACCTTTTCCCGCTGTAGTGGCCAAGACCCAGGCGTCCCTGACATATCACACCCACAATTTCCTGGTGTTTCCAGTGGGATTCTGCATCAGTCACCGCTTGTTGGGGCTTCCACTTTCTGCCGCATTTGATGTTTTTACTTGCGTGCCGAACTTTCCCATCCAATTCCATCCCATTCAATTTATATTACAGTGTTTTAATGCAGGCTGAAGCAATTTTAACCAGTAGTACATATCAGGCAAGTTTTAACCAGTTTCAGGAATGAAAGGTGCAATTCCTTTAAAAAGCGAATGTACACCTCCCTTTGACAGTCCTTTGTACATATCCTCAGCAAAATCCTTACCAACAAATATCCATTGATCTATTTTCTCCACATCCTTCATGTAGACTGAGTTTTGAAGAGGCAGGAGCCAATCCAAAACCACAGCTGGCAAGAACGCCAGTCAAACACAGACCAACTGGACATGCACACGTTTCAAGTAGAAAAAGGAGCACAGGCTGAGGAAGAACATGCAAACTCTGCACATATTGGGCCTATTTTCCACTGGCTTACTGTGCAGCTCTAGTGGCAAAAAATCATTCTAAAAAATATGGCCTCTACATTTTTAATAGGTTGTATTGTTAATGCTAAATTCCTCATTGAATTGCCTGGCTGCATCTATGATCTGCAAAAACAAACACTCTTTTATATTTGATGAACAAACAATCATCAGTGTCAGATTCTGGTTTATCTGGTTAATCTGGCATATACTGTTTATTTTTTCTGACACGTCTTTATTGCGCATCACCACACACGTTTGCCGCGATGGTTGCTTTTTGCAGTCCACACTGCAGCAACTCTCCTTGCTGAAGCTGGTCTTTGCCACTGGCTCCCTGTGTCACTACACTTTAAAGACATAAAGGTTAACAGTGCACAAGTTTGTATCCAAAAAAGACAATTTTAGAGATCTACAGCCACTCTCCTGAGTGTTTGCAATAACACAATCGCTTTTGAGCAACACAAGTCAGCAAACTGATCCAGCTACACTTTGCCACTTTCCATAAAGGTGGTGGGAAATAGCTGCGAGCAATAATTGCTTCAATTTCAAGCAATGCACACAACTCCAAAAAGCCAGCCTTTGCTTTTTTCACTTGGTGTACTCAGTAATCACATTTTAAAACGGTGGTGAAACAAAGTTAATACAATGAAAATATTTGCTCATCATTCAAACCACTTCCTATACAAATAGGAAAAGAAAGATTGCATGGAGGAAGTGACGTGAAAAAAAAGTCTTATGTAATCACTCAGTCTTATTTTAATGCACCTGCATAGAGTGATGCTGCTAGCGACGCTAGCCACACTCAAGCTTGATCTCACCAGGTATGAAAAGGTAGCACAGCTCATCGCAACAATGCCTTCACAAGGTATGTTTCCACTTATTTGACGGTCAAGAGTTCAGGAAGGAATCTAATATGAAAATACCATCTGGCATGCAAAGTGATTGCCGCACAGAGCGAAGTGCCTCATGCTTCAGCAGTAATTAGCTGATAGCCGATGTCGTTGAAGATCCGACTGTTATGAATCTACTTAAATGTAAACAAAGGGGAATTTTATTTGCATGGAGTGTAAAATTTCTTAAAAAGGTAAGTTGACAGGAACATCAATAATCAGAAGGGATTACCCTAATTGAATACAGTGTTTGAATACACTTTATATTAAACTACACTCGTGAGCATCCACATGACAAAAAAACAAGATTACCTAACACATACTGTTCATGTCAGCAAATAGCAGCAAATAGTTTATATCCAGTTGGTCTGCGATTAAATAACTTTCTTGAATAATTTGTGACTGTTTGGCTGAGGTCTCGGCCACCACTAACCCAAAGTGAACCGCATATTCCTCTTTAAAGTCTGAGCTTTATTTCATTGCGGTCTGGTTCTCAGACAGACCTTTAAGAATTCCTCCCTCCCTCCCATCATTAAGCCTCCTCTGCCACAGCCACCTCACACGTAAGAGCTCCACTGATCTAAAGCTGTGAAAGACAGTTATTGCTCTTCCATCGCCTCTGCGTCACAGGGGAATTTCCAAGACTCAAATAACAAAATACAAGAACACATCCAGGCCCGTTGAGAGTTCATCCACAGCACACATTATGGTTATGCTAATTGCATTAAGCCAAGCCATTCCATTCAGATTGAATGAATCTTGATTTGCTGTTGTTGTCTCTCAGTTGTTTACAGTAACTCTTTGCATTCAGGACCATCACATTATTACTGTTTGGTCACTTGAATTTGCGCCCTGAGGGAGAAAAAGTGAATGTGTTTGTGTCTATGTGCAACACATGTACAGACGAAATGAAATTAGATGAAATGCTGATTGTAGTAAAACTGCGGTATTTAAGCGTCTGCCGTCTTTCTTAATGTGAGACTGGCTGCTGGTGACTGACCCAACACAGTCATGTTTGCTGAGAGTCCTCGCTTGCTCCTGAAGCCTTGATCTAAAAAGATAGGCCATGCTAAAGTCATTGAATTAGACAGTCCTCGACTGAGCTTGCAGACAGCATTTTATCCTGCAAAAGCCCATTTAGCCAACCTGAATACAACCAGAGAGGCAAAGGAAATCATCTAGATTTAACACTGAAGAGGGTATCGAGTTGAATTCCCCAAGGTAAAAGGGAAAGGTTTGATAAATATTGTTACACTTTTCCTTTTCATTGCACAAATTGTAATGAGATTATTACACAGTTTAAAGCTCTTTAAACCTAATGGGTGACTAACTCAAACTACTTTGTGAGTCCTACTGCTTTTATACCATTTTTAGGTTTACTTATTGAGTTTTTACATAATGTCCAGTGTGCACTCATATATTAAAAATGTTTATGGATTCCCCTTGCATTATTGCATTTCACCAGACAATACAAACAATACAGAACAGAGAGCCACTTAAAGCTTGATTACTCCAGTCTCCATTGTTGACTTCTCGTCAGTACTAACATGTTAACTAACATGTTATTTATTAGAATATACAAGATGCTATATATCTGACCAAAAAAAATGAATTGAAAGTTGAGAATTGAAAATTCATTGTGTGTCTCTATCATATTTCACAGTATAAACATTTGTGTTATAATTATAATTCTATTGTCTAAGAATCATGTGTATTAATTCATTCATGGGATGCCAAATAAAATGCCTTTCATTGTTATAAATTTCAGTCCATAATGTTTAGAGCCTCCATTCTTTATTAACTTAAAAACCAACAATAAAACCTTTCATATGCAGAGCCGTCTTTTTTTGGCATCAATCTACAATCTGTGAATGCGTCACTAAGCTTTATTTTCATTATATAGCCACTTAATTCAACTCAGTTTGTGAATCACAAATGGACTTTTTTGATTGCTTATCTATATTTAATATCCCTTCAGCACTTTATAACTACAAAGCTGGAGTCTTAATTGTGCATTTAATTGGATGTAAAGTTTCTCCTAAAGTAAAATTATCTTTTAGTGAGGTCTCAGCTGCCTCGGAGTATAATGATTTGTGACAAGACAGCAGAAGGGGGGAAAAAAATGCTCAGGAGCAATTATTGAACTGTACTCATTTCTGTCTTGATAACATAACTTTTTATTTACATCATTTAGTTTTGAATTTATCTCATAAAGTTTGTTTGGGCAATTGGCTTCTGGCCTTTAGACACTGCACAGCTGATTTAAAGTTGCCTGTGATAACGTTCCCATGTGACTCTGTGTATTCAGTGAGTGGAAATAACACACATCTCAAAATATTTCTATTCAACGTGTTCAGTTAATAAATTGCATGTTGGTGAAATGCCACAGCATACTGTAAGAGCAGATCCATCTGAGTTTTGCATGTTGCATAAGGTGCGTGATGCAGCATTGTTTCTCATTAGTATCCAGCGTGTTAAGATGCCAACTGACAGCAGTCCTGGGGGATGGCTTTGTGCTGCTCCCTTATTTATGTGCCCAGTGCAGCTCAGGAACGTCTCATCCTACATGCTCTCTACATCCCCCATCTTTATACATTAAGCTCAACCTCAGGAGCACCGCTGGCAATGCAGAGGTTGGGTATATTTGTCTACCCACTCAGAGAGGCGACAGCGAGGTCGGGGGAAGGTTTTCAGACATTTCAGTTTTATGTAAATGGTATTCATGACATGCAGAAACATTCATTTGAGATTGTCTTAAAATAACAGCTGATACTATTTGAGCAACACGTAAATCTGATTATGGAGACACAAAAAAAATTAAAAGTACATTCATGGCACAGCTTAAGCTGCCTTGGAAATGATGTGCCACAAATAGCTTGGTGGAATCTGTGGCTGATTGCTTTGCCACCGGATGCATGATTGGTGCTGATCAGATACAGAAACTGAAAGGCCTCGTGGAGAGGCTGAAGAAATAAGGCTGATTTATTCCTGATTGCTATGTGAATTTCAGCTTCATTTCTTGCGCTGCCTTTGACTGAGCTAAAAGATGCTATATGCTAGCAGTCAGGTGGCTTAAAATATCCCAGAGCCCCTCATGGATGTTGTACCGGCAATGCAACCGACAGGTGATTATACACACTCAACCTCAGCCCCCGGCTCACGGTATGGTAATTGTAGCTGTCACGCATATATTTTACTTGTTGTGCTCTGCAAGCAACAGATGGCACCAGAATTTGAAAGTGTGTTGGTATCTTAGCATTCTCTCACAATATGTGCTATAGGAGCTATGGCTGTGAAAATGAACGCATTGACACGGATTAATCCATCATCATGATCAATCTGATTAAAAGTTTTGACATAATTAACCCATCTGCAGGTCCAGAGAGCCCTGAAACCAACTGGATATGGAAGGTACTAAACAGCACGACAGCCCTCTTGATGGGAAATTTGAGTACAAAGAAACCCCACAATGGAACAGTCGACCAACAGAAAGTATTATGCACACTCTGCAAAAAATAATTTTCTTTTCACTAAAGCACTTGCACCTTTAAACACCACATTAACATGAAGCATATGTCAGTTGTGGATTCTGCTGACTCTTCTCAGTTGCAGGAACATTGTTAGTAAGAAGCAGTCCGCTCTGCTTTCGGACAATGTCAACAAGTTTGTCTTAGTAGCTGGATGAAAAACAAGCAACCGCGCCACATTGATATGGATAAATGTTTTTTTGTTGTTGTTGCTGCAATGAATGGTTAAAGGTGTTTAATACACATGTTCAGTGCATGGATATTCCCTTATTTCTTGAGTGTGTTCGCACATGCATAATGAAACACAATCAATAGATTAAAAATGAATGCTATTTCGTCATGATTAATTGAAACGTATCCACCGCAACCATGTGATTAATCGGATTAAAAATCGTAATTGTTTGAGCGCACTAGTAGGAACATGATTAATTCTTTACTTATATACTATGGCTGTTCAGGCTACTCCACATCTACCAGCAGTTATAACACTGAATAAAGCATTCTATAAGTGGCTTTGGCTGGTTGTGAGAAATAATAAATAACAGCATGGACTGGAAAATTATTTGCATAAGTAGCCAACACATTTTTTTTTTTTATCGATATAATCCAAACAGACCAGCGAATTAGGCATGTTTGAAACTGCAATTTTATTTAGTCAGAATGCATAAAATGATTGCCGTTACCATGAACATAGTACACACACACACACACACACACATATATATATATATATATATATATATATATATATAGGCCGGACTTGTGAGAGTGAGTAGAATATTATGACAGCAGTGCAATGTTTTACTTATTTTGACAGTATTATTCATAAGCTACAGTCCCTTGTCTTCACTGGAAATGACAACCTTAACACCATCGTTCATTTATCATTCATTTTCTTCCCCGTGTTAAACCTGACAAACATTTGCTATGTTTATTAAGTAGCTGTGAACATGCAATGTAACGGAGTGCAATGTTTCACCATCTGTCTCCTTATTACAGGAACACTCACTCGACTTTAAAGGCTCGCCGTTATCTTTAGCTTTCAGTATTTCCAGTTTCAGGTAATTTTGATGTTCTTTTCACAACATCACTGTTAATTCTGTGCTGATCTTTGAAGAGTGTCTACATATAATAGGCAAAAGATTAAATCTTGCATTGTCTGCACATTTTTGTGACCATATCTTTGTCTTACAGATTCTGTTTCTGTCCTGACCCACAACCCCGAGTTCAATTAGTAGCCTGAGGTTGCGTCAATCGAAATACTGCAACACAAGAAATTTGTCTCTAAATTACAGCCAAGGTTTTAGAGAAATAGATACATATTTGACTCCTGATTTGGAACATTGTAGAGTACTGATATGTCAAAGAGACAAGTTGTTGATCATTCTGATGTGGCGTGACTGGTTGTCCAGATGCTCTTTGTTGGGACTGGGCTCATTCCATTGACAGTGCTGACGCTGCAGCGAGCGAGGAGCTCTGAGGATACTGCCAGGCGCTGCTCGCTGGCCCTCCAGCAGATGACTGTGCTCACTTTGTAATTTGCTCGATTTAGAGACTGTCTGAAGGACCTCTGCTCACCAGTGCTTCTCGGACTGGCGCAAGATAAATGCCACTACAAACAGTCAACTACATTGTGTCAAAATTTGCGAGTGTGTATTTACAATATGATCCATACAAGACTGCATCTAAGAAAAAAAAACAAAAACAAACTGTAATTGTAATATAAATAATATTGACTAATAATAGACTAAAACTGTTGTCAGGTATAAAATCTTTAGATCTTAAAGTTTTCCGGACATTGTATGTGTCCCAATTGTGACACCCACGTGATAATGGCTCAGCATTCCGGTTGCTGCTTCTATTTTTTGCAGACTCCTCCTGTGCATTGCTGTAGGCTCTGTGTCTGGATCTGACAAGGAGGTCCTAAGTTTATGTGGCGTGGCACCAGGGTAGACACACACCATTACTCCAAAGCCCCAGGTTCACGCATGAACATCACACACAGTCCTCGTCTCGCCTCCCCTTTCTGATGGCCTCCTGGCTTGCCAAAGAGAAGGGGTTGCCCTGCTTTCCTAGCCTCATTGATTCTGGAGGGTCTCCATCAATTAAATCTGATAGGCTTTCAACTCCAGTGAACCCAGCACGGCAGCTCTTCAGGAAAGCACGAGGGTCACTCGTACCTGAGAGACAAACCAGCCACGGGCGCCTTCACATGAACGTAGAGAGACACATCATTGCCTATAAGCGCATACTAACCAACGGCAGGAACAGGGACTGTATTTTTATCTCGCAAAGTAGTGTATATCAAAAGCTGCGAATCCAAAGCAGCTCTTTTCATGCCTACAAACAGAATGAATTGGTTTCTTTTTTTATTTAATGTTGACATGTTTGTTTGTTTTCTTTCTTTAGATGAACTGTTCTGCCTGGAGGCACAAGTCAGTACTCGGCTCAAAGACTACCTCGTGTGAGATCAAAGAGAATGTACACATTAGGTTGGTTCTTTTTTTATATCTGCTTGCTTTTGTATTGTTTGGTGACGTGTGTAAGTCGGCAAGAACAGATCCACTAATAAAACTGGCATGTTTGGTTTGTGTTGCCTGTGTTGATACGTACTGATCTAGTAGCTATACTTTGATACCTTCCTGTAACTAATTGGCCTGCATGTATTTTGCATTTCCATTCTCAGTTGCAAGCCCAGTTTTTGAACACTAGTGATGATCACATCATTATTAATCTTTGCCGCAGGGACACATCAAATGACTTACTCAGTAATACTGTGTGGTGCCACTAATGAAAAGTGATCATTAGGTTATCAATCAGTCAGCGTATAAAAATGAAGTTGAAGATGTAATGATTATTCACCCTGACTGTAATGATTTTATTTAGTGTCAAATTTGTTAGCTTTAAAAGTTTTGTTCTTAGATTCGTTATTAAATAAGGATGATGATCATTTATAAAATGTGCCTGCTGTCAACAAATAAAATGTTGAGAAGCAAAACAACGCCATTGTATCATTCCAATCAAACAGAAGAGCCACACTGTTTTCCAATATAACAGGTTGTTTGATTATCATGAATATGTCAAATGTTACCTATACGTGAATGCACATACAGCAGAAAAGCCTCCACCTCCGAGTCTGGTTTCTGCAAAGGTTTCTTCCTGTTAGAGGTAGTTTTTCCTTTCCACAGTCGGAAATAAATTCATTGGGCTTTTCTCTGTTAAAAGCACAGAGAAATGACTGTGTTGTATTTGGTGCTATATAAATAAAGTTGAATTGAATTGAATATATCCATACAGCTTATTTGTATTGATCGGCCATTGAAATTGGTCCTTGAAAATGCTGTATTTATTCATTTTGAAGTGGTATTTGCAAAGAAAACACTGCCTTCATGGCCACAGGCAGACGGGAAGCAGTAACATTTGAGAAACCAACCAACCCAGTTGGTATTTGAATCACAAAAAAACTAAATTCAACACTGGTCTCATTCATTAGGAATAATTAACTGACTAAGAATTTGTTATTTAGTAAAACGTGGAGCTTGTTTGTGAGCTGCATGTGCATGATGGAGTCATTCTCACTGCAGAAGCTAAAGCTACTGAGAATCGAGAGTGCTTCAATGTTCAGACATGAAAGAAAAAAAAATATGGTTGCAGGTATGAGTGAAAGGAATAAGACTGAAGTGGAAATACACCGCCTGAAGCACCATTCTCCCGGGAATTTGCATATCAACCAGCAACTCATAATACGTGAAGGAACGCAAGTCTGAGAGGCCAAAACAATTAAATGAAAAACATTGTATATTGTCTGAGGAGATGAGAGGGAAAATGTTATGATGGAGTCAAGCACAAATGTAAATGCCGGGAAATTCTTGCATCCATTTCTGTGTGTGATAAAGTGCCTGTATGATCCCTTCATTTATGCATGGCTGGCCCTTCAAAAGACGCATGGAAATACCTGCCAGTGGGAGAATGATTCAAAGGAATGAATGGAAAATATACTTTTCAGAGCAGCCATGCCTTGGCTCTTTTTTCTACTTCTTTAAGTAAAACCACCATAATAATAATAATAAAGTCTATTTTGTCCTTCATGACTATATATGTTCAATAGTTTGGACCCTCTCCAGTGAGGCAGTGAACAGACGTGAGGAGTGATGGGTTATTCATGTGTAAACAAAACATGGCATGTTTGCTCAGGGGCAATCTTTTGGAAGAATGTCATTCTGAATCGTGGCAACTGTAGATGACACATGAATTCCCCTGGCAGCGGCAGACCATAGCTACGTTTTAGGTGCTCGCGTGTGCAGAGTGATCCCAGTCATTCCTAGAGCATGGATAATGGTTATGTGGCAAAAAAAAAAAAAGAAGAAAAAAGCCAAACAGAAGGCTAAACCAACAGCTTACCAACGTCTCACCAAAGCCATTTCTGATGGTTATGATGCACTTGAAGAAGCATGTTCTCCTCCCCCCCGGTGGGCTGAGGCAGGAGAAAGAGGAGCTATACTCCGAGGCAATCAAAGAGCCATCGATCGGGTCTGCTGCTCCCAGAGCCCAGCGGAACAGATCCTCCTTCTTCTCCTGTCATTCTTCTGCAGTTCTGCAGTGAATGCTGCCACAGCACTCCTGAGCAGTTTCTAAATGTTCACATATGGATTCAGAAACCTTCCTGTATCAGACACTGGCGCCAAAACATGGATGCGTTCAGAGCTACTGTCACACAGCTGCGAAAAATGCTCAGCAGCAGAGAAGGAACTAAATATACTTGCATGGTTTTGTTAACCTGAAATGAGCTTGTGCAAATTACTTGTACACTTTAGCAATGAAGGCAGCAAATTATTATATCTACACATGAATGGGGAGAGAGGTCCCACGTACTTTTTCATATTGGTTTGTGAATGAAGCCACATGGCCCTCTTATTCTGTGGGAAAGGAGTGAAAGAGATAGAGTCCAGGACTGAGGACAGCCACTCTATCAGAGATAAATGTAATTTATCTACAGTGAAAAGCACTTCAGAAATATTGTTAGTCACAAAGTTATGTACGAATACATCTCCAATCAAATTGAGTGAAACTAACTGCTGTCAAGTGATCATGAGATCTATGTAGATTTTTGATAGTTATCATAGATTTGTCCTCTCTTACAGAAAGTACAATAACATCAGTTTGCAAATATGACAAGGTGGTGTGATTACTGCAGAAGTGTCACACATTACATGCTGGTTTTAGACCTACTGAATGTGCAAACGGAAGAGTTCACAACTTTTCTAGAGATACAAGTGAGAGAAACAGAGTCTGGTAAGAGGAGCTTGGGACCTGCTAGAAATGGCTGTGCACATTTGCTCAACATGTGTGCAAATAAAAGCCAATGTGTTGTTGCACCATGGTTAAAAGTAGCCACTAGCAGAGTAAAGAGTCTTAAAGTGGCACTAAATGTACAGTGTCAGCAGCAGTTACAAGCAAATAAATGCTGCAGTGCTTTAAATCGCGAGCTGACTCCTGTGTACTTGTTCCTGACTGCTGAGTAAACGAAGCGAGTTAGCCCCGAAGACAACACCGGCTTTGGATCTGAAGAGGATGATGGGTATGGTGAGGACACAGCAGCAAGTTTTTCATAGGATGTCTTCACATTTTGTTCCAAAAATAATGATGATGCCACCCAGAGGATGAAAATCAATAAACATCATGTGTTTTTTTTTTTAAATATGCTCTTTTTCGAGGACAAAGATAATATTATGGGTTACGAGTCCACATAGCCAGTGTATCTTTTAAAGATGAGCTTTTATGCAGGTATGGCATCCAGAGAAAAATAATGTGCTGGAGTTTTGGATGGCGAGCAAGTAAAATCCAGGATTTCGTAAGTGGAACATGTGGCTGGCAAGCATTACTGGCCATGACCACGAGATTCATTAACACTCACCAGCAAGCATTCGCACTGTGAGAACATGACGGGTGACTCAGGCAAAGTGTGGTCATCATTACTCATCATTTCAAGCCTGCTCCACAAAGAATAGAAACAATGAAAAAAAAAATTTTTTTAACTCTAATTAATGGATCATACATCTAAGTATACTCTACATAGACATTTAGATAACAACAACATTGTGACATGGAAAGAGGAATAGGGTTTGCAACACTTGCAGCAATCTGACGGACTGCATCTGATTAATTGTTTATGCAGCAAATATTGCTGTTTGTATTCATTTGAAAGCAATGTGCTAGTTTCCTTCAGTTGTGACTTCCCTCCTTTCGAGTAGTAAGATCACATATTAAAAAAATTAATTAACACCTTAATTTGACTGACATTATTTCTAGAAGAGATGGGGAATTTATTATACTTATGATGTCCGCACACATGCTTTCAGCACTTTTTATAAAGTGATTATGAGCTCTTTTTTTTATCAATTTACAGAAAGCAAAGAAATTTAAACGATAGTGTGTTCAATGATGGAAACAGAGACATTACATTGTTGGAATGGGATATACAAGAACAAAAGGCATCTGTTTTTCTAGCAATTGCCAAGTTCATATTGTAATTTATTAATCATCATTGTAACTTAGACACTATCTGTGGGGTTTTTTTTTGCCAAGTTTGGAATTATGACTCACTGCTAGTGATTTCTCCATCTGAATATTATATTTATTGCAAAAGTTAAAATAATTATTTGACCTCTTTGACCATGTTGTTGATGTGCGAGCAGATTTTAGACTTGCGGCTTTATGAAACTGTCATTCAAGCGTACATTTTCTACCCAGCAACATGCTGATGCCAGTGAGTGACAATGACTATTGGTGTTTGGGGCTTTGAGCCTGACAGGTTTTAAGCACAACAACAGAGTTTTTTTTCCCCAAGCAGCAGCAGCTCGGTGAGTCTTCCACTTCACATTTTTGGGAGAAAGAGACAACTTTTGCTTCCACAGACGCTGTTAAATATGAACATTGTAACACTTCCTGCAGTATCGTCGCTCAGTTTGTTCAAGAAGGTTGACGGACGAAGTCTGTCTTGGGAAACTTAAATTGTCATTCTGCAGCTTTTTGCACCCTGGCAGCCCGGCAGCAACAAGAAGTCAACATTTTTTTGACTGAAATTCTGAGTTCCTGCTTGCCCGCTTCAATATGCATGCAGCCTTTAAAAGAAATGTTGCCGTATAAAAGGTGTGGAAGCCATTATTCATCCAGAAGTAGAATCATGTGGGTTATTCACTTTGCTTTCTTGCTGAGAACCTAACTTCATACTGTCCATTTCCTTTGACAAAACAAGAATCAAACTCCACGTGACTTTTGTACTGCAGAGATAGGCTGGATTCATTCTTTTTAACATCATGAACCCTTGAAGTTAAACATCACACTCATCAAGTGAGATGTGAATAAAATATATCTTTGAAACTTTAAGCAACAAAGTTTTAAAAGACGTGACCTCAAAGTTTCTCTTAATCAGTAAATAATTCTGTTAAAGATGATAAACAATAGAGAGGCTGCCTCTGTCAGGACTTTTTTTTTCTATTTTCTGTCAACCTTAATATTAGTCTGCTGATTTGAATTATAACACTGTTATGTGATACGACACTCTAATAGCACTGAAAGTCATACAGTTTCTGGAGATAAGGCTGCTTTGAACCATACAGACCCACAAGCTGCTCCCCTGATTTTGGTCAGCGATCTGCATTTTTTTTTGTGCGTGTGTGTTCTTTGATAAAGATTAAATGGAGGAATTATTTAGTTTGACAGGAAAAGGCAGCCTCTCATCCCTCGTGGTTCACTGCACATCAAATGGATAGATATGTTCTCAAAGACAGAGGCAAAGTTCAGGAAAGAAATCTGCAAGGTTTCATACACCGCAAATTGTGTACCAAGGGAGATTGTTTTATCTAATATGACCACATCCTCCCTTTTCACTCTGTGTTATTTATACTTGAGGCTAAGTTGAAAGCAGATGGAGCAACCAAGCTCTGTGGATGCTAACATAAAGCTGCAAATGGTCTTTGAAATTGACATGAAAACAGAAAAAACAATGATGAATAATGTATGAATCGTTGTCCAATTACCACACAAATAATGCCTGTTTAAAGAGGCCAATCACAACAGACAGCTCTGTGGACCTTGTGGGTTTTTTCCTTTTTCCCCGTGAAACACTGATTTATATTTTCCCCCGTTCCTCAATCCCACTCTGTTTTCCTGAAGGCGAGCTGTATCTCGGAGGATATGAAAAGCAGTTACATGTGAAAATTGGTTTTTGACATAAGTAGAACTTTTCAAAGTGAGGTTTAGTCCTGAAATGAACTTGTGGGGGAAAGTTATAGCTTCATCGTGGATTCTTTGTGTGAAGTAGGAACAAACTTATTATACGCATCGAATCAGTTCCTCTGTAGTTTACAAAAGCAGCTGAAATTAAAAACACAAATAACATGTTTTCTCCTCTGTAGGGTACAAATGATGCTTCAATATTTATCTATGGGTATTTAAATAAACAACAATAGGCATAGATGCTAATTTACATCAAATCAGTGGTACCCAATAGGGGGACTTGTGGGTAGTTTATTCTGAAAATAATTAGTACAAAGAATATGATTTGAAATTTAATTTGAAAATGTGAGTGAGAGTTGCACTAAATTCTATGAATAGATTTATTCACTAAAAACTAAAGTAGATAATTTCAAAATAATAGTGTCTCTGTTTTGTATGGTTTTAAATGATCAATGATGTGTATCTGAGCTTCTTACTGTATCTATTGCCATCTAATGTGACCAACTTAGACAAAAGATGAGCAATCATAATGATATCTTTGATTGTAGATTAAAATCTGTGGTCTAATGTTGAGAAAGGTTCACAGACAGCCTGAGATTATTTTCTGACAGGGTCAGAAATGACAAACTTCACTCACTACCTCATTACACAACACAAGCAACACCTGCGAACAACCAGCAGAAATGCAGCAGAGAATTATGAAATTACTTAAAAAAAAAAAAAAAGTCAGAGAGATTGTAAGCAGATTGCCAAAGAGGTAAAAAGAATGACCACATTGTTATGGCAGCAGCATTGTGCAATCAAACGTACAAATTTTGAAAATTCAAGTTGCCTTGTTGCGCATAAAGAAATAAAACTGTTGCTATGAAATAACACTGGTTACTTGGACTCTGTTCTCTGTCTAATATACAAACTGCTCCACCTGTCCATGTGCTCATGTGTCATGTCACAAGATGATAAACCATCAACTGCCTCCTATTTCTGGACAAGTGTTTGGTGGTTTTGACACACTTCTGTGTATGTGGGTTTACTCCAGGAACAAAACAAAAAAAAGCATTTGTGATCAATTTTTGGAGGTGTGACGGTGGGTTTTTGTGACTGTCTGCTTCTTTGTGTTCATGCTACCAAGGTAGAAGAATACTACTTTTAAATTGATCACACCAACTCTGAATGTCCAGTTTCTTCTGTAAGCTGTCAGCTATTATGATGTTTTGTTTCTTCAGGCTGTCAAATTTAAGAATGGTAGTGCAGTCCAACAACCAGTTCCTTCATCAATCTTTAGGCACAACTGACAAAAGGGGTTATGCAGGTTTTAGTAGGCTGGTGGACTGTTGTATACAAATTACTCATTCTAGATCATGAAAAATGAACAAATGTTGCATTTAATTTGCATCGGACTCTTGCTGGAAGCTGCATTACCTCTGTACACATTATTACATCCTGGGTGTTGAACTCTTAATTATTTGTCACAATTATATGAGTTAAGTGATATTTCATTGTGTGGCACTTTGTTTTTCTTTTTGGGACAACCATGCCTAGCATGCCAATTCCTAACAGTAGCATTTCAGAAGTGAGTTTGTGACTTCAATTTTGTGCTTTTGTGCTTCTGGCTAAGATCATGTAGATCTGAGGTTCTCAACCTGTTTGACCTTGAGGCCCAATTTTCCCAGTACAAAGTGGCCCGAAGCCCAGTTAAATATTGACACTTTTATTTCAACTGATCCGAATATGTATTCAATAGCTGAATCAAGTCCACTTATATTAACAATTTAAACGACAATAATGTGATGATCTCAAAAACATTTCTTTATCTTTGTATGTAAACCTGCACATACGACACTTAACAGGAGAGCAAATATAACAACTGAAGTTGTTACAAGAACAAATAGAAAGGCTCAAGTCAATATTACCCCAAAAAATAACAAAGTGAAATCTGAAGATTTTTTTTTTTTATTTGAATACTCAAAAAAAACCTAAATTGGCACATGGCACTGCCCCAAGTGGTGGAAAGCGATATTGCGGCCCTACAACCCTCACGGCCCATGGGAGTGGAACTGAACGTTTTTTGCAGCCCAGTGGCCTCGTGGTTGAGAATCACTGATGTAGAGAAATGCCTGTGTACACGGAGAAACCTACAGCTCACACTCAGCCTGATCGTATCAGAGAAATGAATCAAAGACATTGGATTCATAGACCTCGGTAGATAAAACTGTTGTACAATACATTTAATGCCCCAAAAACATGGACACAGCCACGCGGTGACGACAACTGGTATCAAAATCTGTGCTGCAAGCAGGAGACCTTGTAGTGGTCTTCCTGCTCCAATACACCTCATTTGAATTCAGTACCGTTTGATCACTATTTCTTTGAATTAGGTGTGTTGAAGCAGGGACACACGTGTCCAACTATTTGACAACCTCTTAAAGTGAGAGCTGAAAAAACACTAATAGAAAAAAAAAAAAAAAAAAAAACATTTTAATAGCAGTGACAAATGTCCAGCACTTTTTATGAGAACCAGTCTTGCAGTGTTAAATACTGTAATGCTGCCAGCAAGCACTTCCAAGCTTCTTTTGAGCTTCTGGTATTAATGTATTCATTGATGTGACAAGGTACAAGGAGAGAAAATTTCTCAGAGCTCAGATAAAAAAAAGGAATTTTCCAGTGAGATGGAGCATCGCGGGCATACAGCACCACACTGGTAGAATTGACTCTACTGTTCAAATAAGATTTATTATTTATTGTTTGTTTAATGTCAAGCCCCAATTCAATATAAAGAAAGTGCACATTTCTGGGTGGTGTAATTTCACTGGCATCTCTTTTTTTCTTTAAAATCCCCTTCTGTTGCTTTGAATTCCTCATTGAGAAGAGAGCGTTTTTATTTGCTGGTGGGTCAGTTGGGGGTTTTCATTCATAAATTCCTTTGTAAAGCACCGTGCTTAAGGGAATTACAATATGTGCTCTTTATATCATGCCCATTACTGAAAGCTCGGCACGGTGTGTGCTCATACACATGCAGAATGGAGCTGGTTTTATTTGACAGTGCATGAATAAAATATTTTCTTATCAGTTTCTCTTCTTGCAATACCAAAGTGAAAGTGAACTCCATGTATGCAAAATATATTTAATTACCATTACTAAGAGGTGACATGGTGAGAGCTCAAGTTAAATGAGCGAGAGAGCCACATCGCATACAAATGACCGAAATAAAAGACAATACTAGTAAAAGTAAGTAGTCTTTGAAGGTGATCTTTCGTGCACACGTTTTCATCGTTTCTCCCATGCTGGTTTTGTTTGTTCGTTTCAGATGTCCTGTCGTCCTGTGTGCTGAAAGCAGCCTTTTCTCCTTTGATTTACACTCCCGTTCTTAATCGTGTCCACCTGCGTCTTGTCAAGTTTTCACTCCCTGTTGTATTTAAGCGCCGCACTCTGCGCCGCTTCATCTGGTGCCCTGAGTCAAGTGCTTCAGCCTTTTGTCTACTTTATTCCCTGCGGTTCAGATCTAGTTAAGTGTTTCTGGTTTTGCTCTTGTCTGCCCCCTCGGAACTGTTGCATGTGTGATTGCCTGCAGTGTTGTTGACCTCCGCCTGTTCCACCTCCCCTATGGACTTGAATGGTTTTGTGACTGGCTCAAAGAGGATGAAAATAAAATTTGCTTTAACTGAACATTTTTAAGCTGAATTTTGCTTCTTTTTTTTCTTTTCCAAACAGCCAGGTCAACTTGCTCAAAATAATTGATACAAATTACTCATACACTGTTCAACAAATGAACTGAAATATCGTGCAGTTTTCTTCGACTCTGGTAATGAGTGTTCATTGCATGAATGTCTGATTTAACACTTCAGACTCAAAAGAACTGGTCATTATCAGGCCTCTGTAAAGTCTTAGAATACAAAAAAAATTATTTGAATCATAGTTAGAGCTTTAATAAGGAAAAAGTTAGTGCAGACAATGTAATCATTTGGAAAATGAATGCCAATGTTGTTCACACGACATAGCAACTGTTATATTCACTATTTACACAGTGTAAACATCTCTATCTCGTTAGTTATGAAAATACTTTGGATTGTCAAAGGTTGTAGAGTATGTAATAATACTGTATTTTAATTATTTATCACATTCACTTCACATATCCTCAATTATATGCAAGAGATGAGTCAATTTTGAAGTTGCCATAAGCTTCCACGCACAGGATTTTCTTGTCAGTTGCTTTTATGCTATTGACACACAGCTTCGTAGAACCGTGGTAGAATTTCTAAACCTTTCCTTGGGGTCTCAGAAAGCTCTTTTTTTTTTTTTCCCTGGGTGTATTTAACAATTCTGTAATTGATCCTTGCTTTTATTGAGTTTTCAAGGGAATTATTTTCACATGCAGAGGTAACTACTCCTACACTCCTGAATCAGTATCTTATAGCTCAGTCCCAACTAAATAAGCATGGTGCATACTGCAGTCCATTGAAATTAAAGATGTGAAGTATTCATCAGTAATTTTTTTTTTTTATATACGTTTATGTACATTTTTATGTACATTTAAAATAAGAAACGAGAGCGCACCAGATCACTCGAAATGGAGTAAAATACATGTAGAAGGTGAAAATGAATACTACGTGCAAGTGTTAGCAACGCACTGACATCTGAAATGTGCTAATTACTACATGACATTCTTTGAAAAACATCAGAAACCAGACACGTTGGAGAGCTCTTGATTTAATTAGGCTCTGTTTTTTTTTTTACTTGTTTCACTGTGCAATGGGCTGTGCAATGTAGTGGTGAGCGTCCTTGAGCATCCAGAGAGAGCAGCCATGGCTTTAGATCTGGGCTTAATGGACCTTTCTCTGTGGAGTTTGCATGTTCTCCCTGTTTGGAGTTGGGCTTTTACTGAGTATTCTAGTCCAAAAAAGATGCATTTAAGGCCTGTGAATGTGAATGTGTGAAGTTGTTTTGTCTCTTTGCGCTTCCCCTTTGATGGACTGTGTATCCTGCCCTCACTCATAGTAAGCTGGAATTGGCTCCAGCTCCCCGCGACCCTTAAGAGGATAAGTAGTGTAGAAGATGGATGGATCATTAACTATGCACTCATGAAGGTCTTTATGTGAATTAGCTTCTTCTTTTTTTTTTCTGTTTCACCGATAGTGCACAAACACAATGTCTTAACTAAAAGAAACTGTGTGATAGTAAAATGGTCAAACCTAAAAAAATAAAAAAAAAGTCATTCAATAACATAACTTGGATTTGTGAAGCTGAATATATTGGATATCTGAACGAACTTTCTTCATCCTGCCGATGAGGGTATACAACGTCAGACAATATTCTGAACATTCGTGTCTTTGACGAATCATTCACAATGTTGAGTATTCAGTGATTCATCACTCACAAGCTGCATTCATCCTAAGGTCGTATGCTTTAGTCTCTAATGAATTTCTTTGTCCTTTGCCGTTGTTTTTAGATGTTCTGGTAAGTAACATCAAGGGCCAAGGTAATCACCCAGATTAAGATGTAAACGGGATATTTCAGTCTCGTATTATGGCTCCTTTGAGGCACTTTGCATGACCTCAGCAGTCTATTATAATAACAATAAACTCCTCAGTCACTGCGGAGAGAGCAGTTCCATTCAACACCTTTTTTTGATTTCACCTCGATGTTAGTCACTATAACAAAAACACTTATATTTAAGTTGTCTTACCAAGATCAAGACATGGAGCACGGTGAAAGAATATCATGGCATGTCATGTGCTTCAGCATCTCACACCAGACAAATGGATACAGTGGAATAAAAAAATTAATTGATGAATCAACCCTGTATCACATAATTCTATACATTTTATATACATGTATCTGACTACATTGCAGTAGTGTGTCGTCGGCCTATTTTCTGCACTGTATACTGTCCAAAGAAGAGGGGGTGGGAACAAATTGCTTGCGTAAATAACGAGCACAATGCATTTTTGTATGCAAAATAACCAACCCATAACAGTTCCAGTATTTGCAGCTGTAAGATGCAATTTGCCTTCCTTTCACCAAGTGTAAAGAAGACTTGTTCACTCGCTGAGGAGATGAGAGAGGCACAGTGCCACATGGGTTGCAAGTGAAGAGTGTCAGACCACTGTTGGCAGCGTTGGAGGAGGCAGCTGTTCTCCAGTCACTCAAGGAACAAAGTTTCCTCCAGATGTTCATGCGCTGAGAGTTCAATATGAATTAAATACATTTCAATGTGAATACAGAAAATGAATGGTAAGATTAATTCCAATAATTGTCATATTCAGTTTCAAGTATTTGCTTTCAATTTCAAATTGCTGTATTCAAAAAGTGTAATTCAGCTGCTCTGTGTGAGTATGATAAATTCATAATTATGCAGCGCAGGTTTTAATCTGTGCACAAGTCAGTCTGTTTGTTTTTAATAAAATGTCAAATCATGTCATATCATTTCAATGGGCAACTCATCATTTATGTCAACATATGTTAATGCCTTTTAAGGCAACTTCACACAACGACTCGACACAAAAGTGTACTTTTGAGTACTTCAATTTGAATGAAGCTTTTGTCCTCTCCCTGGACCACAAGATTAGGATCTTTGGAACTTAAAGTTCACGATCTAAACCTCCTGCAGTTAGTGAATTCTATATTATAAAGATAGACTGCAATTTCACATTCATTATGAACAAAACTGCTCAGGGCCGATGGTGCAGAAGAAATGAACAAGAGTTTAATCCAACCAGAATATTGATGGGTTTAAAAGTTGTGGCAAAATGTCAAAATTACCATAGAAAACAAATGAGATACCTTCTATATGTTTCCTTTGAGACAAAGGAAGTGCTTAGTTTGTCCTGAAAACTTGAAAACTGAAGTAAAAAATAAAAAACAAAACAAACAAGCAAAATAATTTACTCTTCTTAGTTTAGCGCATTTACGGACACTCAGTGGGGGTTTTTTTCTATTGTTTTCCATTTTCTGTGCAAACACTCACCTCCAACCTCCATTGTTCTTACTTTTCACATATTGCCCTTTCACAGCCTCCAGTATGGTCACAAACAACATGGCATCCAGCCATAGGTTATCTGTGTGGGTGGCGATTGTAACTGAGAACGTACGGCGCGTAGTGCAGAGAGTGCAGGCAAATTAAAAAAAACAGCATGACATGTGGTTGCCTTGCATTGTGGTCTATTGTTTGTGGCCATTCTCTGAATTTAGTATCTTGCCCTCGCCTGCAGTGGACTTCTGATTAGATGGTAGCTGAACATTAAAGCAGATTGTTTTTAAAACTGTTCATCTGTATCATTCAGCTTTGTTTATATTCAGCTCCATTGTGCACAAACAGCAAGTTTAAAATTCAATGTAGATGTTGCTCTTAGCTTACAAACAATACTTAAAGCTACCTTGCAGTTTCCCTTGGGGCTTTATCATGCTCTGGTCAGGCTAGAATTTCATGTAATACAATTTGTGGATGCTTCTGCAACAACAGTAGGCTTTGAATTTGTCGTACATTATACATTTGTATAATGATGGGTGAATCATGAGCTAAAAGTATCTGCGCAGCAGGTCATCTGTCAGGGTTGCTGACAGTACCAGCTGGCCCATTCGGGCTGCCAGGGGCACAGGCAGGTTAGAGGCTGAGCCTCCCACAATCATAGTTCTCCTTTCTGTATCAGGGGCTGGAAACTGAGCCAAGCCTCAAGTTGTGGTGTGCCTTGCACCAGAACAACAGCATAGCAGATCCAAAACAACAACAGAAGGAAAGGAGGAGCAGATTGCCCACGCAGCCATTCATGTCCAGCACATTATTGCAGGTCCCGAGTTCAAACTGGGTCAAGGATGAAATATCGGAATCAGGGAAGGAGCAAGATCAAAGGTGTTCGTGCATGAGGTCCAAAGCTTGAGAGTACGCAGCGGTTTAAGAAATGGTTTTAGGGCTCAGGTCACACTTATTTAAAAAAAAATAAATAAATTCAAACTTTAAGCATTTAGTTTAGGATAAAGGAGTAAGAAATGCATTTTATCAATGAATAGGCCGTGTGTGTGTGTGTGTGTGTGTGTGTGTGTGTGTGTGTGTGTGTGTGTGTGTGTGTGTGTGTGTGTGTGTGTGTGTGTGTGTGTGTGTGTGTGTGTGTGTGTGTGTGTGTGTGTGTGTGTGTGTGCATTACAATGTAATGGCATTTCATGGTCAGTGAAAATGATGAAAGTTGTGGAGGTGATAAATGATTGAAAGCATCCTGGACATCACTTGCAGGTGAAAGAGGAGTGTGTTTATGGCGTTTGCCTGATTGGTTATCTGTGGATGTGTCCTCAAACAGTCCTGACTATCAGCATGTGTGACACAGCAGGAAAGGAGAGAAAAAAAGTGCATGACTTTCTTCCGTCCTAAACAAAGTTTGTTGCTACAAAAAGCCCAAATAGGAAAAACTTCTCCAGCAGGATGTTGATGTAGCCCACTTACACTTCACCACAGTCAATTTTGAGCAACATCTATGAGTTACTGAAATGTTGCTCTGAGAGCCGAGAGTCAACATGTAACAAAGTGAACACAATAACTGAAACTCAATTTGATCAAATCATTTTCAACTCCTTTATGCTCACCGATTGGGATGAAAAGAAACATTTTATAATACAGCTAAAAACAGCTAAACAGAAAATGTAAATATCAGGAAACACTGATCTCACTGGCTGAGACAACTCACAACTAATTGGAGACACGACGTGCTTTGGTGATATTTTCACTTAGAATGATGCTGAATTGGTTCTTTGCAAATGTAGCGAGACTGTTGCATGTACTCCTGGAGAAACCTGGATCAAAATGTATCTGCAATACATGCTCACAACTTGGTCAAGTCATTGTTTTAAACTTGGTCAAGTCATTGTTTTAATCAGACATCAAGCAAAAATGAGCTCCTATTAGAAGTTCCCTTATTGGGTATTCAACCAGATTAGAAGCAGACAGACATATTAATGTCTGTTAATGTCTGTCCTTTCACTTTCTAACTTATATATGATATCCAACACCATGTGAACCCCTACGACTGTTCTGAGGTGTTGCTGAAAACCTCTTCTCCAATTCTGTTCAAGTACAATGAAGAGTCATCAATTGTAATTGTTTGCTTCTGTGACCGCCAGCAGAGATGAAAGGTGTCCACAAAAACAAGTGTCTCACTTAAATTATTAAATTATATTCAGTGGTACAAAAAAACAAAACAAAAAAGTAATGTCCTCCTGTCACTGGTCAAAATAGCTTAATGAGAAGGTTTTGTTCCATGTTTACCTCAAATCACTTGTCTGAACTCACTGCATTGCCCGTCGTTTTTAAATACAGCCTGAACTTGTAAAAGATAACCTCAACCCTTCATCGTGCCAAAAGGTGAACCAATATGTAAAGAACGGAACTTTTCAATCTTTTGAGTTAAAGTACATCATTAATATTCAACGGATGCAGACATTTCATTGTTGGTGTCACGGTTAATAGTTTTTCATGAATTCCTTTTGGTAAAAACCAAAAATATAACGCATTTTCAATGTATTCCTCTTAAATAAAATCTTCAACCCATGTCACATATCCTGACTCAGAATGCAGCCCTCATTTGTTAATGCACATTTTGTTAGGTTTCTCTGCAGATTGGTTTCCTGGTTTTCATTTTAAATACCTCCTGGTTTTATTCTCAGACATGAAAAGTGCTACTGACTGCTTCCGTTTTGCAAGTAAATGTTTCACTATCCAATGTATCAGCTCGTGCAACTCAGAGGCAGTTAAGTTTATACGGGAACACTCGTCTGTGTAACCAGGCCTTTGGGAAACGGAGAACATGACATGCTGTACCGTCAAAATTTTATTCCTTTGTGATTTCAGAAGTGATTTGTTCCCTCGCTTCAGAAATTAAATCCAACTGTAATGAGCCACCTAACTTCAAACCTCATCAAGTCAAAATGACTCCTCTAAAGCAGGAGTCACAGAAAACCCCAGCACCTGAAAGGAGGGCATGATTAAGTGTGTCCAAAATAAAGCTCATATTTTCTAAAAAAAATGACTTGCTGTGAGAAGATTTAAAGCCCGACTATATTAACATTGTAACATAATGACACTCTTCAGCAACTGTTGTGTCAGAAGATTGCCTAAATTGATGATTTCAAGACAGAGAGAATAAAATAATAATAATACAAAAAACAAAATAAATAAATAGGCAAGTGAAGTTGGTGATCTAGTCAGGGAGGCTGGAGTTTATTTTGGCAGCATCATGCCGCATCCCAGCAGCACCGAGGGCGAGAGGCCACGCAGTCAGCTGTGAGGGGAGCCCAGGTAAAAACTGCGGCTGCATCATTAATTTCTCCCAGTTTACGTTGTGGCAGCGAGTTCAAAGCGTGCTTTTTTGTTTCTCTCTGTGTGTCTTCTGTCTTCCCTTTGGCTCCGACCAGCCTGGGCTTTGTGGACACCGGAGGCAGGTGGAGTAGCAGGTCAGAGTGGAAGAGAAAACAGCATGGATCCTGCCAGTCACAAAGGACCCAGAAGACTGAGTGGCCAGGCCCTGCTGGACCAACTGGCAGATGGCTGCCTCGGGATAATGACCAGGTGACATCTGCAGAGTGAACAAGCCATCAGGCTAACAGACTCACCTTGACCCACCAGGGAAGCCAAGCTGCCTGTTCTCCACCTCCTCCTCCTCCTGCGATTCCCTCAGGTTACACCCACAACCTGAGAAGTATAACACAAGTTTATTGATTCACCAAGTTTCACAACTCCCCAAAAAAAGAGGTGCGAGAATGTCCTGAAAGAAAACATTAACAGATTTTATGTGGGTGTTTGAATTGAATTTTCCTTTATTCTCTAAAGATTCAGTCTGTGACTGGACTGTGAGTAAAAGTGTCTCTTCCTCTTTCTTTTTTTTTTTTTTCTGTTCTGTGATTCAAACTGAAACATGTCAAAGCATCAAATAGGCTCGAACATTTTGAAAAACATCTGGTGGCAGAAGTTTTAATGTAACGCAAAATAATAGAGAAAAAATTAAAAAAAAATTCCCGTGTTCGGCTCACAATGTTGCTACTGATGAGACATTTTTAAAAGCCAAAGCCTGCCTTGTCTAAAGACTCATACGTGCTTTCTATGTGATGCCGTGCACAAAGGTCATCTGTTGACAGCAGTGAGATCATGAAAAGGTCAGATTTCTGGTGCCATTTGAAAAAGAGGCAGCGTGATACCGACCTGCCAATATAATTTCAGCATGTCTTTTTCATCCAAGTGTTAACACCGTAGATTGTTTACCCACTAGTTTACCGCGGCTGCGCGACTGCCGGTGAAATGAGGCTGCAAGAATAAAGTTAGAGGGAAAAAACTTTGCTGGCTGAAAAGGAGAAGGTGTTGTTGAATGAAAATGATGCAAATGAAATGAAAATAGAAGTGCGGCTGCGTCACTGAACACCCCCCCTAAAAGAAAATAATTTAAAATGATGAGCAATTGCTACTGTATTTTCATGTTCAAGGATGGAACTGCCGAGGTAGATTTGTAGAGAATTGGTCCCGCATCGGTAAAATCCTGAGTAACTTGCAAATATGGCTGCAGTTCATGGCTGTGTTTTTTTTTTAGAAAGCAAAAAACTGTGGATGCTCCAGTCGCCCCCTTTGGCTGGGCCAGATACCAATTGTGAGCCCTTGTAACAGCTTCCCCCATGCATGTATAATGAAACCTCAGATGCATGTTTCACCTGACTAAACAGCTTCTACTGGGTAAAACTACAAAGAATCGATACAACCCATCAGAGAGGGATCTTCTAACCCTATACAATGCTGGTGGCCACTAACTTTACCCATTTCAACTCATTTTTTTTCCCATTGGAGTACTTTCTATCAAAACGAGCACCAGGCTACCTTCAAGACTGGAAAAAGGAGCGTGTGAGTCAAGTTAGTAACTTTTATAAAACTCTATATTGGCAGCGCTGCTTTTACATTAATTCCTTTTTTGGGCGTGGCCTATACAACTTGACTATATGTGAAATGAAACACGTGCTTTGGCAGGGTGTCATTTGCAGAGGCAGTAGATATAAAGAAATGAGTGTAAACGAGGAGAATCCGCTACATAGTATGTGCAATCATCACTTGACGCTTTAAGTGTGTGTGGAATGCGTACACGTCTGTGTCGTTTGTTAAATCTGCAACAATCAAAGTGGAAAGACACAGCAGCTTCCATCAGGTGCACTTGATGCTCCCTCAAATGAAAAGTAATTAGAAAGAAACATCAGTTGGCATACAGCAGCGGCCTCATGCACTTGATATGAATGCAGAAGCGGACTCCTGTTTCAGATTTATTTTATTACATTTGGACAAGTAGATAATAAATATATGCACCAATGCATTTTGCAAATTTGTTGTTTTACATCATTGAGGGATATTTTCATGCTGCAGCTGGTTTGCATGATCTTTATATTTTTTGGTGCGGGCTGAAGTGCATATTTGATGCATTAAACCGTCACCCTCATTTGTTTTTATTCAGTAGCGTGAGTGTGCTGAATGCTTTATGCCTTTGCTAAGTAGTGGACAGTGGCCCCATGCATAAAATGGAAGAAGTCATCATTCCTCGCATATCTCAGCCAATTAAACCCATCTGCAGACCAAATTGGTGCCAATGAAATCTTGCAACTGCATTCAAATGATGATGGATTGTGTAGGGTATCTTCACATCAATTGCCCAGGAGGAGAGTCGAATACAAATGATTTCGTCAATGCAATAAATACTGTACTCCTCATAAGCAAAGTAAAGACTTACTATATATATATATAAACTTACTATATAGAGATAGTAAAGATTTACTATATATATATATATATATATATATATATATATATATATATATATATATAGCTTATGTGGAAGGAAATAGTGCTAAATTTGTAAGAATCAATCAAATAAATATTTATTGCAATGAAGCTACAACAGGATTTATTCAAACGATTTGAATACTTTACAATATAGCCAACGCAATTGCAAACAAGCTCAACGCTTACATTATATTCGTTTTCTAAGAGTAGAGTGAATCGCAGTAGAATATCATGTGATTTGTTTGGGACAGCTATCTCGCCTACTTACTAATCCTGCACTCAATTGCCTACATTTCTATCTGTTGAAGTGCCGAGATCGATCAAATAGCCATAGAAGCTTTCTGTCTGTTCTTTGTCCAGTCAGTCAAGAGCTCTGTTCCTCACGTTGCAGCATTTGTGCCATCCACTGTCAGACTGTGAGGAGACACTAAATGACTTCCACTTTCAAAGTCTCCCCAGCTTCACTAAGCTCTTTTAGCTTATACACATGCTGCTTAGGGTGCATTTTCAAGTAGTTAACCCACTTTTCTCTGCTTGCTTATTGACAAAAAAAGAGACACTTCTGGGGCTTCACTTACTTTTGTGTTCAAGCATCGTGTCTCAAGACTCTCGCAAAGAGCTTAACGTCGCAGACAATGAAAACTGTTATTTACATAAACACCCATAGTCACCTTTGAGAATCGCCATGGTGGGACGTGCCGTTTTAGTTTGATAGAGGCTGCATATGGAGGTTTTCCCAAAGCGAAAAACCATGTGGTAAACACAAAATATAACATCCAAAGAAATAATTAAGACTAAGTGCATACACCTAAGGATTAAATCAATTTATCAACACACATGTATGCATCTCAGAAGTGCCATAACCTCAACAATTGGCTAATAAAAAGATTTAAATTGTGGGGTCATTGCTCAATGATACATTCAGGGAGTCTGGGATCACGTCTCTCCGGTGACCACCTCCTAATATTTGAGTGCAGGAGCCAAGCTGCAGTTACAAACAAATACAGCGAGGACCAGCTCAGTGACTATCTGGATCCCATCCAGACCCATTCAAACAAAAATACTCTCTCATTATTTTCTCTGCAGGGATGTGCAGAGCAGTGCTGCGATCCACTGGCACGCATAAATCTATTTCTTTCATGAGTCACTGGATTGTTGTTTTGGCTGCTTTGCAACATCTTTTCAAGGAGTATTCCCTTACGGCTTTTAGTTTGACAAAGAGGCAACAGGTGCATGAGTGACAACTGTGTCCACATTGAACAAACAGAATAAGGAGAGTCTGCTCAAGCAGGCTTTCCAAGCACATTTCCGGAATTATTTCTTGTGGCCTGGTGATTGAATGATTTAGCCGGTAAACACATCTGCCTGTTTATTGAAGCTTATTGAAAGTCTTCTTGTTGCTGCTCTCAGATCTTCTGATCACCAATTGGTTATTTTCAAAAGGAACTTTTTTTTTTTTTTTAAACCAAACTTGTACCTTTGGCCAAATGTAAGCAATTACAAAAGGATTTTTACTGTAAAAATAATCCCTTATGGCTGTAGCTGTTCTCAACAAAGATTAAACCCTTCATGTGTAGTCCAACAATGTGGCGGTCTTATAGAGCGCTGAGCACTAACAGTTAAGGTTAAGAAAAGAAAAGAAAACATAATAAAGCCACATTTACCCCACCCCCAAAAAATATACATAATTTACAAAAAGCCCACGACAGTTTGAGATCTCTAACACAAATTACTGCTAAGCATCGTTACTAAACTCTAACGAAAGGGACCATATTAGTTTGACGCCTGACACCTTCGACGCACATTTTCATTTGACAGCTCAGGAGATATCTTAATCTTGTTTGAGACCTTCAAATGCCAGGATTCATTTCTTCCTGCTCCCTTTGGAATTATGTTATTACGGTAGGGGAGATGACAGTTGTATCAATTATGCATAAGGTGAGGGTGTATGGAAGAGATCCATGCAAATCAAGTTCACCCCTCAGATGACGGTGAAATAAATGAAAATGCTCATTTCAAAGTGGTGGCTTCTGATAAGTTCCCACCCGACAGGCTCCAGAAAAAGTCTGTTAACATCCACAGAGGAGGACATGTCAAAGAACCTTTGACTCACCATGGAGAAGCATATCTCTGATGCCAATTCCTGTTTGGTTTGAAAATATTCATTATGGGTACATTTGATCTATCTATCTATCTATTTCTTCCAACATGCTCATAAGAGACAGGTGTGAGCTGTATGTACGTATGCAAAGGAGGGGGTATGAGAAGGTGGTTGATGCAATGACGTGTTCTTTTGCTTGTATCATTCCATGTTCCTCCAAAACACTTTTCCTCATTCTGTCTCTCTCTCTCTCTCTCTTTTTGTTTCAAAATCTCAGTTTCAATCTGATTTCTTTCTCAGGACATTCTCACTTCAACAGCTCCACCAACAGGTGAAAATATGCCAGTCCCCGGCTGCTGCGCTGCCTGTTCCCATCACCAGCCCAAGGCTCTGTCCACATTTCCTCCCCAACAGTGAAATGTTACACCACATATTTTCAGGGCCTGCATTTTAAATCCTCTGCGAACTGCGAGCTGTTTCCTTCATTTGACGGCTCAAATTATTTATAGTCTTTCCACACACAGCCAGTGCTGAATCAACAGAGTCATGGGGGTAAGGCCACTGAAACGCATCTGCTGTTTGCTTCGAGACAAGTCAGCCAAAATGACACCCGGGGATGCTCAGTGAATTGTGTTCTTGACAGGATCTATGACTTTACTCCTCTCAGCGCCAATAAAACATGATCGTGAAATATCCTACGACATGGCTCTCTGTGCATTCAGTTTGAATTTACATTCCCGAATGTGTCCACTGGGAGGCAGTCAGAGATCATTTTGTGTGATGTTGAGACCTCTGCCTAACGTTACATTAATTAATTAAATAAATAAATAAATAACATCAAAATAGTTTTCTGTTGCTAAAAAATGCATCACAATTTGCTATTGGAGCTTCTTCAATACACCCCATAATATTTCCCAATTCTATCACTTTCTAAGTGATGTCATGACAGGTTGCAATCAGTCACTGTTTGACAATTTACTGAAGAAGCAGATCAGATAATAGTGTATCCAATCCATCTTATGTACAACTTTATCTAACATAGTGCCAAGTACTACTCCTCCATGTGGCCTCAAAGGTGACCAAAATCTATTGATACATGGAAATTAAGTAAAATACTCCTTCTTTAGTAGGTGTATTCACACTAGTAAGTATTCACTTCGCAAAAAACAAGATGGGGAAATAATTGAATTAAATGCGCAAAAAATAAGTTTAATTTCACTGAGTAGTTTATACCATGTTGCCATCACATGCAAAATGCCTAATGTAGGTGTCAGAATCCATTAGACATACATGCAACTAAACCATCTGTATGTAAACAGAAGTATATCTACTGGAAGGTTTGCTGGATTAATAAATGGCTCTCTGCATAACAGCAATGAAGCCATAACCACATCACCAACGGAAAGAAAATAATGACATATACAGTGGCTCTGGTATTGTTTGCTCATTTGCTTATACATAAGGGAGTCTGTCAATTTGATTTCTTATTCATTTGTTTCGCAAATCAAAGTTTTGCCTTTGTATTAAGGCATGAACAGTGTTTTTTTCAGACAAATTGTCTCCTCAGTTTATCCTGGGTTGTTTGGATGTTCAATGCATCTCTATGGATGTCACAGATGTAAAATGTGGGCATAATGGATGGTTTTGGGCTCCCATCTTTGCCCCACATGCAGGCACAATAAGCAGATTAGAAACAGAGTCAAGACTTTCCATCTGAACAAGCAGCACAGCAACACCATGGATCTGCTCTTATGAATAAGAACTCATACCTCTGCACACATACCTCATTGTGTCTCTTTGTGTGTGGGACCAGCAATCCTTTAACTTGTGTTGCCATCAGAATCTGAAACGCAATGCACAGGGCAGCAATAAGTAGCAACATTCAGCTAAACAAAACTGGAAGTAGAGGGGGGGTATAAACAGAAAATATATTTGTTTTACAGAGACATCTACAGAGACAAAAAACACCAACATTTTTAACCAACTTGGCTAAAACGTGACAAAACTTACTGACTGACACAAAATAATTCACCATAAACTTTCGGTGGAGATTTTGATGACTTACAAGAATGTTTGAACAATTTTACAAATAGAATGAAAAAAAAAATTTTTTTTTTAAATAAAATAAAACCAATGCATTCAAAATAAATTAAAAAAAAATTGTTGTACTAAAGGCTTTTTTTTTTTTTATCAACTTCAATATAATTCTGATTCACCTCGAGAATTGGGATTGTAAGTGTGACAGCATAGAGAAGAAAACTCACGGCCTTCCCTGATTATTCTGCTTTATAATCGTGGAACACTTGGAGATTATCCAGAGATTTAGGATAATCTCCACTGTAACTTTCCTAAAATTAGCATTTCTTACCTGTGCGCCTGCATGTTAACCCGATGAGGAGGCCGCCATTGTAATCCAAGAGCGTCCACACTCTGAGGTAGGCTGCAGATACAGCGGAAACGTGTCAGTATGGTTAAAATAAAGTGCATTCACCTGAAAAACAATCCATAACATAGAAAGAAATTGTGTTGTGCATGTTGGGTTGCTCTACTTTGTGTCCTTGTTCGAACCCAAAAGCAGAAAGTTTCTGCAGTTTGCTGTGTCAGTACCTCGTTTCGCCACGAGGGGGCGGTGTCGTCATTTCAGCTCATCGCGCAACCGGAACACGACGTGGCATGTAAACAATTCACTTCCTGCTGCGGTTGGTCCCGTATTGACATCCGTCTTCAGGTCTGCGGAGCCGGACCTTCCCCGCACGTTGGACTCCCCCGGCATCTGTGAGTGTGTGTGGCGGAGATCAGGCTCTTGTCTTCCATGAGGAGCGGGCTGTAGGCGCGATGACAGCCGGGCTGCTGCTGCTGCTCGTCGGGGAGCTGCTGGACGTCTCCGGCGGCGTCTCTGCAAACCGAGGAGGATATCCCTCCTTTACAGACGAGATCCCCTTTAAGATCTCCTGGCCTGGACCGGAATTCACGCTGGTGCTTCTCCTCTCTTTGCCTTATAATCATGTCGCCTGTGTGTCATTGCATTCCCATTGAGAGTAACGGGTGTTTGTGGTTTGCAGCCACTTTCAGGCGCTCTGTACAGTGAAGATGACTTTGTGATCATGACCACAGCAGAAAAGGAGAACTACAAATGTCTGCTGCCTTCACTGACTGGAGGAGAGGAGGTGAGCTGCTCCAGACTTCACTGTTGACAATGTGACCCTGCAGGGTTAGGGTTACATGGGCGTTACAAATGTTTCAGAAATGTTTTACAAGGACCCAGCTGCTACTTTCACTTGTCATGTTGATTCATGTGTTTGTTTCTGATTATGTTGTTGCCTTGACAAGACTCCATGTCTCCGTGGTCACATTGTTTCATTGTGACTCTCCTGACATTGCCTGGTAAATCATTTCAGACATCCCTTCGTGGCAAATGCAACAATAGAAGTGTGTGTCGTGTAAATTCCAAATTGATGAGCTCAGAAATAGCATCATTTCCTTCTAAGATGGCTTCATATTCTACTGACTCCACCCTCAATCTCTATCATATTTCAGATGTGTGTATGTTATATCATTTTAAAAGTGTAGACATTGTAAGTTGGCCAAGCCATAATTTGAGGGAAAATAATATTGCCAATGAAACTCGTTTATTAGCAAAAATGCATATATTTGTCTGCAATATGGCATACAAATATTTGTATAATGTGACATCCCTGTATTTTCTCATCTTTCTCACTCCCCTGTCTTTTATTTGTTACCTCAGGATGATCAGAAGGAGTACAGCGGGCCCACGCCCTCTGAGCTACTTGAGCCACTATTCAAACGAAGCAGCTGCTCCTACAGGGTGAGGCTGCACTGCAACTCTATACCGTTTAACTTCATGCTCTGTCAGTGGACCATGACAGTCTTCTTAATTTTTCAGTTTTGGTTCATCGACATACTGAGTAGTGACTCTAAAGCTGCTTTTCCTTTATTCACGTTGCAGATCGAGTCATACTGGACTTATGAAGTCTGCCATGGGAAACATATACGACAGTACCATGAAGAGAAGGAGACGGGCCAGGTTGGTGTTTGATGGCAGAAATGAAAAATGACTGGTTTTATTTATTGAAAATAAAACTAAAAACATTTGGTTTCTCAGAAAATTAATGTCCAGGAATACTTTCTGGGGAATCTGGCTCAGCAGAGTAATTCAGCAGAAACGGGTGAGGTGCTTTGTGAACATAACCACAACAATGAAGTCATGTTAATCGATAATTTATCTTTTTTTTTTTATGAAGTTATTTGTTGTTTTCAAGCAAGCAATTCATTCATTTCAGATCAAGTGGAAGAAACAGAAAGTGACAAGCCAGCTGCAGAAACAGAAGTGAGTTTAGCAATGAAACTTTTAGTTTAAGTGGACGGCCTTCACATTGCTTGCCTGATGGGACGTTTTCAATGTTGTCTAGGTGCCCTCTAAGAATATTGAAGGTCAGCTGACTGCTTATTACTCCTTGGAGATGGGAAACGGGACTCCCTGCGTGCTGAAAGAGGACGAGCCTCGCTCCACGTCCGTGTTGTACGTCTGCCACCCTGAGGCCAAGCACGAGATCCTGTCCGTTGCCGAGGTCACCACCTGTGAATACGAGGTGGTGGTGTTGACGCCTTTGCTCTGTGCTCACCCAAAGTACAGGTACATCTGTTCAAGTGACACCATACTACTGTTAAACTGAAAAAGGGTTCATCTCTATTGTGTTGTGGCGAGTATTGTCAACTTCGGGTTTTCCCTATCTGCAGAAGTACTGAGGCATCTCACTGCTTCCTTCATGTCCCCTGCAGGTTCAAGTCCTCCCCGGTGAATGCCATCTTTTGCCAGGCTCTGTCAGGTTCTCCTCTGCGGCCCCAGCGACTCGCCCAACTGGAAAAGGAACAAGAGGAACAGCTCAAGCCACCCTTCAGTGCATCTTCCGGGACGCGAGAGGTGAGCTGTGAGCTTAGGAGGAAAAAAGCCTTGAACTAAAAACACAGTCAGAGTAGGAATGGCAAGGAGGATGGTCAAATAGTAAACATGCCTGGAAGTAGAGATGGCAAAGAAGCAGGTATCTAAGTGGTTTAGGTCAACCATCCAAAGCCATGGAAAGTGTGTTCGAGGGGTGGTGAGGACTTCACAAGGCAGAGTGGACTGAATGGAGATGAGTGTCAAGAGGGATCTGAAATAACTGGAGATCACCTATCTGAGGAGGTTTTCGTTGGCAGTGAGCAGTATGGACAGCATTAAAGATGAGTTTATTCAAGAGACAGTCTGGAGGGAATGTGAGAAAGAAGAGGGGGGACGTGGTTTAGTGAAAGCTATGGAGGGGAAAAGATAGTGAGGATGTAGTTGCCAGACAAGAGGAGAAGAACAAGGCCAGTGACAAGCTTTACAGAGGCAGTGAGGCAGACCGGCTGTAGAAACCCCTAACTGAGCAATACCAGAAGAAGGATTACAGTCACAATGACCTAAATGGCTCATTTAATCATTTGACGTGTCACAGGAGGAGGCGGCACCAGTCCGAGAGGAAGCCTTCACATCCACTCACAAGCCTATGACTGTGGCAGGGCAGGCTCAGGCCACAGTCGGCACCACTCACATCTCTCGGTTAACGGACGACCAGCTCATAAAGGAGTTCCTCAGTGGCTCATATTGTCTGCACGGGGTAAGGCATGTCTGTCTGTAGACCTACAGCATTGCGTCATAAACGTTTCAGTGACCTATGATCGTTTTTGATAAACTTTTTGTATCCTTTTGTCTCATTGCTTTTATGCTTCCTACTCGCTACTTTTATGAATGCTTTTTATTTTTTTGTATTAATTTCAATTTTGTGTAATTTTTAATTTTGGGATATTTATTGTGCTTTGAATGAAATGTTTTCCCTTTTAGTCATTTTTACCATGTCTTTTTAATATTTTATTTTGATTAATTATCCCTTAAAGGTTTTTGTTTTAGACTGTATCTTTATAATCACTTTTGGTTAACCTTTTCTTATCTTTTCTGTTTCTTTGTCCTCGTATCAGTTCATCAGTTGTTCTGTGAAACTATGCGAGTTGTAAGAACCTGCATGAAAAGATGTTGAACGTCTGTGTTTCAGGGTGTCGGCTGGTGGAAATATGAATTTTGTTACGGAAAACATGTCCATCAGTACCACGAGGTGGGAAGTTACATTTTTATCTAAATGTGTTGATTTTTCGAATTTCGCTGCATCATTTGTCGTTTTATAAAAATGATTGATAAATACAAAAAGGGGTATTAAATGCAGTTTAACAACATGAAAAGCAGAAATTATAACCAAAACTTAAACTCTAACCCTGTAGTCTGTAGTCTTTAAGCCTGTGGTCTTTAAAACCTGTGTCGAAGAGCCGCGGATGCTGATGCTTTATTGTAGCAGTGAGAATATTCTTTGGTGTCCCAGGACAAAGAACAAGGAAAGAACATTGTGGTGGTGGGGAACTGGAACGCAGAGGAGCACATTGACTGGGCCAAGAAGAATGTGGCTCGATCCTACCAGCTCAAAGATGACGGCGTGCAGAAAGTCAAGTAGGTCTTCCAGATTTTCGAACCGTAACCAACCTGCAGTTAACGTGTGACAACAGATTTTTTGTTTTGTTTTTTTCCTTTTACTTTCTAGGTTGGTTTCGCACTTTTACGGTCACGGGGATGTGTGTGACCTGACAGGGAAGCCCAGACAGGTCATTGTCAAACTCAAGTGAGTCAACCATTGCACTCTGGGTCAGTGTGACTGCCCTAGGGGGTCAACATGTGGCAGAGATAAACCCACTCCGGTTTCTATATGATTCACTCAGATCAGCTTTCGTCTCTATTTCAGATGCAAGGAGTCAGAGTCTCCCCACGCTGTCACCATCTACATGCTAGAGCCTCAAACCTGTCAGTATGTGCTCGGGGTAAGTTAAACCATGTGCTATGTTTAACTCCGGCTTTTGCTGAGGACGTATTAGTTTATATCTGTTTTGGTACATCTGTAACAAGTTCATTACTATATATAAGAAAGCCGGTGAACACTTCTGTGAGCTGTCTCAAACAATAATGGGACAGTTGATTGCAGAGAAAATGATACAATGGGCTCATCAGGTGATAGACGTCCATTTTGGTTTCAAACCATGTCTGGAAGTTATTTTAAAAAATTCTTGAATTAGAGGTAAACTTTCCAAGACTCTCTCATTCATTCACATTCACAGCTAAGGGCAATTTAGAGTTGGCAGTTAAGTTTTCAGGACAGTAGGCGCAAACGAGTCCCCAACTAAGAACATGCAAACTCTGGACAGAGACTCCAATCAAGGATATTCTTGCAGTGAAGAAAGGGCACAAACCACGATGCTATTGTGCAGCCAAGCATAAAAGATCTAGTGTTTAATTGAACTTCCTGTGTGTCAAGGACTGGCACTACATTGAAATGTATTGACTGGGTGATTGTGTGTGCCCCCCAGGTTGAATCTCCAGTCATATGCAGGATACTTGATACTGCTGATGAACATGGACTTCTCTCAGTCTCCAGCTAAGAAAAAAAAAATGAAAGCAGATTACCGCAAGCATACATGAAGGACAGGAAAAGGACGCCCATGGAACAGATGCAGGAGCGGAGATGTTCCCGCAACGCTGCACGAAAAAGCCAAAACTGAGGGGACACTGGATCTTGAGCCTGGACTTTTATCTGGCCTCGGAGTGCAGCTAGAACTCTCATACCGATCTGTGCAGCAGGCGAATCCACACCAGCCAGATCCAGCAGGCGAGCGCAGGCTCCAGTGCAAACCATGAGAAGAAGTCGGTGCCTCACACCACAGGCTGGGGGATTTACTGCCTGAACTTCATATCTATGCTTCTGTGTAGAATAACTGCAAGGAAATAAGTACTGAATCAGGGGATTTAGAATCGTCTTGAGCATCATCAATGTCTCCAATAGTTGTATTGTCGTCGTTTGCCTGAGCGTGTGTGCTTGGTTGGGGGTGATTGTGCCACTTTGAGCTTGTCGATATGACAAAAGGTTGTGTGCTGTGGTGATGCGCCAGATGAGTGAGTGTAACTTATGCATTAGTGGGTGCTGTAAAATCGCTACAGAAGTGATTGCTAAAAGTTCATTTGAGTGCAAAAGATGCAAAGAAGGTCTGTGTGCTTCTTTTTCAAGGAGCCCACGGACCAAGGTGTTCTGTGGTTATGAAGATGCAGACTGGGATCCAGATCACTGCTGTTATCACTTGGATTAAAAAAAACAAACAAACCCAAGTATTTACAGCAATAAATAGAGAAAAAACTAACACATGAAACCTTGTTTGTCTTGTCACTGGACAAATGTGAGACTGCAGGTTAAGAATGATTCCCTGTAGTTTATTAAAAATATGTGTTCTGTTTTTTATCCTTATGCCATTTAATAGAATAAAGTTGTGACTTTTTTTTTTCCGAATTCAGAAAAAATATTAAATAATGATATCGATAGGCCCTTAAATTCCCACCACTCATCTTCTGTGCTGATTCATTCAAGACAGAGATGTAGAGCACTGGAGATGATCCCATGGGAAAAGGCAGGTATAAGACAGACATTTACATATATATACAAGGAATTTATGGTTACCAGTTAACCATAGATGAATGTTTGGACTGTGGTGTCACGAGCCTGTATGGAGACTGGCTCGGCTATGACAATCTCACACTGAAGCATGAATACTAACGACTGCTCCATTGTGCACTGTAGATGAATATCTACACCTGCGATGGTCCACCTGGAAATAAGAAATATATATATATGGATCATTTGTAATTTTATGACAATATATTCACTGCGTCAGATGTCGGTTGCTCAAGAGTGTCAAAAAGACAGAAATTTCTCTGGGGTTTGCTTACTTTTGAAAGTACCTTTGTATAGTTATTTTAGATGTGACCTGAGAATCTGCTTGACTCCAAGAAGCTCATGAGAAATGAGTCCTTAATGTTCAGCCTGCTAAATTTCCAGCCACCAGAGGGTGCTGATGCTCTGTGTAATGTAATATTCTTCACTTATGAAACCCTTTCTTAGTATTTTTTTTTTCCACATTCTTAACAATCGCACAGCAATCATGTGCACCACCCATTTCCTCCAGACGGCTACAGTATGTTTAAGGAACCATCATCGAATGCTGTCAACATTCATTGCATTGTGCATTACAGCTAAACCTACCTTTGTGAGGAATCACAAAAAATAAAAATGCCAGTGTATTTACCAAGGTGACATCTAAATTCAACGTGATTGTATCGTTTTGCTGATCAGTTTTCTGATGATCCATTAATTGGACAGTTGTGGTGAAAACATTAAACGCAAAGATCCCCTGCACTTGCCAAACATTTATTGTGTTTATAAAGAGTATGAGGCTCACAAACACATTTTTCTTAAGAAGCAAAAGTTCATCAAAATACAGCCACATGCCATCAACAATAGTTTGTGGGCTTGAGCTGAGTTTCACAGAAGCCTGTTGAGACCAGAAGCTGTTTCAGAACTTTGCGACTTCAACCAGGCAGGGGAAGGAATCAAAGACACCTAAAACCTGTCTTTGGCTTTAGTGAAGACCTACACACTGTTGGTTTATAATGGCACATGCGTGCAAAAGAATTTGTGGGCGGGGGGGGGGCACATTAAGGTGAAAATGTGTACAAAGCTGATCATACCGATTCTTTGAATCTCGCACTGAACATGTCTTTGAGCTGCAAAACAGAACAAAACATTAAATACGGATTCCAAACAAGTAAAATGTCCTTTTTCGATTTGATATAAAGCCATGGCAAGATTGTCCAAGCATTCCTGTGCCTGTTCAGTTAAACTGAGGGAATGGGGATCTGGTGCACTGAGGTGCTTTCAAAGTCTTGCAGTGCATCTTGGTGAGTGTGGTAGTGCATGGCTACGTACGATTTGGCAAAGGCAAAAGTCTGAGAGCTGACAGGGTGCAGGCTGGTGGGGGAGCTGGGACCTGCAGAGGGGCTGCTGTTGTATATACTGTAGTAGGGCTCAATGCGTGTGTTAATGGGAGTAGAGCTACTTGGAAGGCGAGGTTTGCGTGCACCTGTGGCTCTTGGACTTCCCGCACAATCCCTGGAATGACTGGGCCCGCAAGCCTGGTCTACCAGCCTCCTTTGGGGCTTGGGTGACAGTACATAGGCTGAGTTGGTCTCATGATGGGAGGATTTATTCCGATTGACTTCCAGGCTACCTTTGCCCATTGCGTGGAGGCGAGTCTTTTGCTTGCAACAGACAAAGCCCAGAGCAGCCCACTGAATACAGCACAAGACGCGTCGGCGAAGGCCGGCGCTGTTCCGTGAGTACACAAACGGATTGATCCCAGATTTGAGGAAAATTAGGACAAAGCCACACAGTTCAAACTGGTAATGTGTGAAACTGCTTTCTGGAGACAAAACATCCTGTGCCAGTGAAACACCCATTGGCAAGCAGCAAAGTAGCACAGAAAACACGATAACCACACAGGTGACAACTGCCTTCGAGTCTTTGGCTGTGGCTAAGTTGACTGTAGAGACCAGCTGACAACAAGTGGCTCCTTGAGCGGCTCCTGGAGCAATGGGCTGGCCAGTTCTGTTGGCATAAGAGTGTGTTTGTACATTCTGCAGTTTGTTGTAAGTCTGATTACGGTACAGTGAGGGACCTTGAACTGCACACTGCATGCTCTCAAATCCTGCTACAATGAGAGGTGGTGGGGGCGGAGGGCATGTGGCATCGACAGTGATGATTGGACACTTTCTCACTTGTGCATTCTTCCTTAGCGTCTGAGCAATCATCAGGTAGGACACAAACACCACAGCAACACAAAAGGCAAAGTCTGCCAGGTAGACGTACAACACAACTCTGGCCTGTCCGCTTCCCAGGCCAAAATGGGGCAAACAGGGTCCGTCTCTACGTGGATATGCTCTCATCGTGAGGAGAGCAGCCATGGTGAAGCTGGACGTCCACAGCAGGGCGGTGAGGGCCAGTGTGCAGGGGAAGGAGGCTGTGCGGTTGGGCTGCTGCCCCAAAACCATCCGCAGCCTGTGCAATGCAATGACGGCTACCGTCTCCAAGGACATGATGATGAAGCCCGAGCTGGTCAAGTGGAAGGCAAAGCAGAAACTCTTGGAGACGCCGTCACCACCTCCTGCATCCAGGAAGAGCACCAAGGCAAACATGGGGGCAGTCACGCAGCAGATGAACAAGTCGCAGAAGGACAGGTTGAGGATCATGAAGTCAAAGTTGGTACGGAATTTGCGAAATGCTGGATCAAAAAATGACAGGAACACCACGAGGTTGCCATAGGAGCCCAAGAAGAAGATGAAGATCAGGAGGAGAGAGCAAAAGGTCAAGGTAGCAGTGTGGATCACGGCCCACGCTGAAGCAGTTTGTGTGACCACGGTGCCATTGAGGGTCTGCTGTCTTGGCACATCCACCAGGTCTGATGGCGTAACAGTGGTGTTCATTGTATTCTTGGCTATTTATAAGGATCCCACAGCCTTCAATTTCAGCATTATTCGTCGGTGAAGTACGCGATGATCACTGGACCTGCTGCCTCCGCCATTGCGTCCACCTGGGTAGAGTGCTATGGAGGATACACAGTCAGCTGTCAGATGTACAGCATTTAATGCATTCATGGCTTAAACTTAAATTAGAAAAGCTATGAACATAAGATGCTGCTGAATGCTAAATACAAGCTGAAATAGTCTATGCAACACTGCATTTGGTCAATTGTGTACACAGTACACACACACACACACACACACACACACACACACACACACACACACACACACACACACACACACACACACACACACACACACACACACACACACACACGCGCTCTAAATCTTCATGTATATCACATTTCAGTCAAACGGTGACAAAATATAACATACCATCTGTAATCGGTCGTGCCTGATCATCATCACCACCACCACCATCATCTTCATCATTTGATACAGTCCATCTTTTGATAGTAAGCGACCGCTGCGCTGCTTCCACGGGAAAAAAATACGTGTTTCAACGGCGGCTCGTCCTCAACAGAGCCGTCCATTGGCGATCACCAGCGAACAATATCAGCGTTTCTGCACATCCGTGCGAGCGTATTCCCGTTTTTTTTTCTCTCTCCCTCTCTCTCTCCGTCGTTAAAATCCACTCGAACCGAAGAGCGACGGCCACTGGACGTGCACTGAAAAATGAGTATGAAGTCACTGTCGACGTATCGAGGCATGAGGTTAACTACTGCATTCAAATAATAGTACGTCGGTTAAAAAAAAAATACACATTTACATTAAAACACCAGGAAGACCGTCTTTAAAAAAATATATAGCTATATATATACTATAAATATTCTCTGTAATGCAAGCCACCCAAAGACACTGTGGACGTTGCACCATTTTGACACGTCAGAAATATTACCGCAGCTTCTTTTTCTCGTCGCCATGGCAACGCGACGTATTTTATTCATTTCGCTCTGTGTAGAGGTATAAATGAGGGTTACCTGATAAATGCCATATGAAAACATGAATATTACCCCTATTATGAACTGGAATATTTTGCAGTTGAGTAACTCGGAAATGGGAAAATCCCAACACCCAATAGCAATAAATAAATAAATAAATAAATAAATAAATGCCATGGTATCAAAGGTCCCGGCCCATGTGCCAAAACATGCACAACGCAACATCTGTAGACGAAGTTCTTTAGGCATTTCACTGTATTTTGCACCAGCATTTCATTAAAATTGGCTTTATGTTGAGGTTGTAGTAATTGCTGGTGGTAATTGTTTGATTTTGTGAAAATAAATATTTCCATTAAGTATACCTTGCACAACAAAGAAAATCTTCAACTTCTAAATTTAAAGGTTATTATTGGCACCAGTTTACTGGTCCAATGAGGATGAAATTGGCCTGTATGTGGCCCCTGATCTGAATACTATCAAACTGGGAACTTCCAATCAAGAAAATAGGGAATTTTGGAGAAGCAAAATACAAGTGTTTTTGACATCAAGATAAAACACAGTATTTCTTGAGGGTGAACTCTTTGATGAACAAATCTTGTGAAATAGTTAAGACATCAATAGAGGAGAGTGGACTATGCAAGCATCATTTCATATTGGTGTTTACTGTTAAGTGTGGGTGGAGTTTGCATGATCTCCCTGTGCATGCATACTTCAGCTTTCCATCCCACAGTTCAAGAAACATACAATTGAGGTTAAGTGGTAATTCTAAGTAGATTGCCGGGGTGAATTGTCATATGATGTAATTTATTTCATTCCTGCTCTTCTTTTACCGTCCTTGGGAGAAGCAGCTCAACAATGTGGTTGCCTGGCAACAAGACGAATGATGAGTCTCTGTGAGCTCATTAATGTTTGAAGAAGGCACAGTAACCATGCGTATACTTTCAGCAGGTGCATTGGCCAAAAAATTTGATAAATGCCTTCCAATATATAATTTGATGAAGAGGTATGATTTATTTATTTTTTTTTAAGTGTGGCATTGCTTTGTGTATATACAAAACATTTAATTTCTAAAGTTATGCTTCAATTTTTAAAACTATAAGATGCTCCAGTCTGTTTTCATTGTGATCCAAGCATCCCACTTAAGAACACCATGGCATGATTTGAGTGTTCAAGCCTCCAGAAAATCAGAATTTAGTGAAATATCCCACCACTGCCTGTTTTCTTTCTGTAGAGATGACCAAACAATAAGAAAATCACTGCACCAAAATATACAAATCTTTTCCATTTATGATATTGTTTAAACATCTTCGTGTTCTGAAATGAATTATAGAAGAAAAAAAAAACACTACATTTTGTTACAAAGAGTTTATTATTGTTTCTGTGAATAAGCAAACAGTAAATCTAAAAAACAAAACAAAAACAAACAAAAAAAAAATCACTGCAGTTTTGGCACTACACTATATGTGAGGTACTAAATGCTTCCCAGATTAAATGAGTTTCAAGTTATCAGGGCAAAACATAAATGCAAACCAAAATTATTCTATTTTATCTTTATGGATTTTGAGAACAGGTGAAATGTTCAGGGAAAGACATCAGCATTATAAACGGGCCGTTCGTTTTCTTTCGTTTCCTTGCACCTAACAAATGAACTTTGGTCAGGTCTTCACAACAAACGCACCACGCAGCACAACAGAGGGGAGCTTTCACTCTCCCTTTCTTTGCAAAGAGTTCATGAGGCCAGGATCCGTTGCTAAAATGGCTCACCGCTTTATCTCAGCATTACTTTCTAAGTAAACAACAAAAAGAAAACTACCGTAATCAACTTAGCGCTTCAAAAAAGTAAATAAATAAATATGTTTGTGCATATTTGCTATACTATGATACATGCATACAATGACGCAAAATCATATATAGATCAAACTGCCACACAAACATTGTGTGTTGCAAGATTGAGCCTAAACTTAAAGAGACCATGTTCAACAGTCACTTCACTATGGCGTAAAACACACACTTCACTATTGGAAAATAGTAACGAGTGTGTCCTTCGCTGGACATCAGGTTGGCTCAGAGCTGATGCTTGGGACAAAATCCTGAGAAATGTGCGCGACACCAGTAGATGTCTTCAAGCATCCCATAAACGCACACACACACGCGCACACACACACACAGACACACGCACGCACACGCACCTGTGTACATGCACACATACACACCACAAAAGAGGGAGAAAAAAAAAGTCTGTACAATGTTACAAACTGCAGGTCATTCATCCCTGCAATGATTGAACCTTAAATATTAAGTATAGTAGAAATGCAAATGAACTAATACATAAATTACACAATGCTTTTGTGTGTCACAATGTAGTTCCTTTGTACCACAGTCACTCTTCCACGCTGGGCTGTGGGGATGCTGCGTCTTTCATTAGGGTCTCCCTCCCCAGTGCAGGCTGGTGTCTGTACAGTCTGGAGATTTTAAATCACAAATAAACATAAATACAACTGTGTGGTTCAAGAATTATTGGAGCCTCTAAATCCCCGTAGTTGAATTGTTTGATGTAAAATAATGGTAGGGATCATCAAGCTGACCATCTAATTCAGAGGCATGTATAAAAAGTAAAGAAGATAAAAACGCTTTACCAGGTTTTAGGCATAGTAACAGGGAGAGACCAGCAGGTCAGTGAGGACCAGCAGTTGGTCGTCGGTGAACTGCTGCTTATGCTGCTGCCAGTTGTCATGGTGAGTCCGACGGAAGTTTGACAGCGTTTTCTTTACAGTCATCTGAAAGGAAACGAGACAGGAATTGCAGCCATTTGGTGGACATGCAGCACTCTGATGTGATGAAGAGGGGATTACTCAAACCTCGATGGGCTGTGTGTCATTGAGGTGAGCACTTAGGTCCATCAATAGCTGGGGCATCCAGGTGGGCACATCATAGGGGCTGGAGAGAATGCAAGCACTCAACCCAAGAACACCGGCATGGCGACGCACCAGGTCTACACACACACACGCACAAGGGAACACAATACAATGTGATTGAACAGCATGTGTAATTATATGGGAGCAGTTCCATTTTTACATCTAATGTACTCGGTTCCTTACCAGCAGAAGGTATGGTGTCCACTGTGGAGCCGAGCTCCCTCTTCCTCTTCTTCGGCAGGCGCGTCTTGCAGAGTGCCTCAAAGTGTGCCTGCATGGGAGCGTCCATGGACAGAAAATTGCACTGAAGGAAGCCACTCAGTGTGGTGGCAGCCATTTCTCGTACCTGCAAACAAAATGTCAGGTCACACCGTGCAGTTGTATTTTCACACATTCACCTAGTGAGAGACTACTACAGACTATTCAGGAGTCATTGATCATTATGAAGGGCTGTAGGAATACTTTTTTGAAAAACCCGATATTGAGATCTACTGATATTTATCAGCAATTAGGCTTTCTTTTACAAACACGAAATCATAAGGAATGAGGAGTTCAAAAGTGGGTGGGCAGGGAGAACAAACTCCATCACACGGCTAATTGCAACCTATTTATATGCTGAAAATGTATTAATTATAGTTGAGCAAGACAAAAGCTTCTGCCTCCACTCTGTAGTCTGATGTCGTCAAGCAACCTCATCTACTACATTGCTGCCTATAAATTACCGAAAAGGTGATCATATAAATAGGACATTTAAGTCATAATACACAGCAAACAAAGTGAGTGAAAATATGGAAATCTATGAAGAAATATTCCCAACAGCTTTTTTTAAGTTACTGATGAACTTGAATGAGCATGGCAAAATCCATCTTCACAGCACGTTGAGGCAAATGTAAACATTTATTGAGCTTGAGCTGAGTCAACACAACACGGAAGGAAAAATTAAAAGGATTAAAAAAAAAAAAAACCCCTCCACAAAAAATTCACACAAAAGTGCCTCGATGTGTAAACCCCACAAAGCATTGCTGTAAACATTAAAGCGTTCACACAATCAAATGACCACAATTTACAAGACAGATTGTTTATACTATTATCTTGATTCCAATTGAGTTATTGGTTTTTAAAAAGGTAAAAGACACTGAAGCTATGCTACAACAAATATGGTCACAGTTAAAAAAAACCAATCCAAACAAGTATTGGACAGGTTGTTCTGTATTATTACTACTACAGTGCCTTAATAAGCGCTCTTGCTGTACCTGAGTAATGTGTGCATGCAGGGTTTTCTACCTGGATGGAAAGAGTAGTGAGCAGTGGGCTGCAAATGTGTGTGGCTTCACAGTAATGAGACTTAAATGGTCTTTGTAGCACATATTTATGTGCTTTTCTCTCTGGAATTGTGAGGAAAAGATGCTTACGGCGCAGATGTGTGAGTGCTCCTCAGAGGACAGGCGTTTTAAGCCAACTAGGACAGAAGTGTCATACAGGTAAAGGCCTGAAAATCAGGCTGAGGTTACTTTAAGATGTCATACAAAGAATGGCTACTTCCATCCCCCACTTCTTTGTCTCTACTCCATCCCTCCCCCTCTCGTCCTCCTTCAATCTGAACGTTATCTCCATAGCAACAGATTACTGCAGTCTGTGGTTGCCATAGCAACAGCTCGAAGAGTAGGGGGGTGGGGGGTGCTGAATCACTACAGTGAAGCTGTAAGACACCAAGAGTTCCATGCTAGCAAAAATAAACATGCTAGCTCAGGCATGATTATATAATTAGTGCACGACCTGAGCAAAGATATTCTCGACGTACTTTAGTTTAACTCATGTTCTTATCTTCACGTCATGAATGATTGCAATGTTAAACAGCTGTGATGAACGGTCCTTAGTACCTCGAGCTGCTCGTCCTCCAGCAACCTTATGACCAGTGCTCGAACATCAGTCACTAACTTCTGGTTACTCGTGAAAGTGAACAGGTTGTAAAACACCATCGTCTGGAGGTATGTTAGCACCGTGTAGCGGGCATGCCAGGAGCTGCTTTCAGCAATCTGTAACAAACAATCAAAAAAAAAAAAAAGTTTGGCCTACATCAATAAATCATTAACATGTGTTGAAGAAGGAGAAGTAAGAAGAAGATGAAGACAGAGAGAATGGAGACGAAGAAGGCGAAGAGACGAAGAAGAGTGTGTTCTCTGGATATAAATGAATTCAGGTTTGTTGTAATGGCTTTGGCTCTACTTTGGGGATCTCTACCAAAGTGTGAAGTCCACAGCTTGAGTATATTACTTTATATTATTTGCATTTCTTTCGTCTTTATTTCTACGTACCATCAAATAGATTCATGTACAAGGGGGAAAAAAAAAAATTCTTTCCTCACCAGCCGAGTGAATTCTCCTATTAAGGAGCTTCTGAATGGTTTGAATGATTACATAAAAGAATAATTCAAAAATTGTGAACAACTTTTCCACTGTTTCAATCTGACCTGTAAAAAGGCAAAGTCATGAGTGCTGCAGGTGAGAAGTGGAATCGCAGCAGCCACAGTATGACTCACCTCCTGCAGGGCACTGAGGACCATGGGAATCTGTTCACTATAGAGGAGTTCTTGAGACATCAGAGAGAGGCAGGTCTTTGCGTCTCTCTTCAGCTCATCGTAGCTGTCGTCATTCTCCACAGGTGCAATCTGGAACAGAGATCAGATGCAAGGCAAAGGGCAGGCAAGTCATTTTATTGCAGAGACATCGTAACAATAGAAAAAAAAACCTAACAAACTCAAAATGATCAACGCTATGAAACACATAAGGGATTGTGTCACCTTGAAGAGCAGGGGAAGTAAACGGAGTTGTTCTGGGACAGCAGTGGAGAAGGAGCGACCAGCACTGGCAATGAGCCACTTCAGCACTGCGTTTGAAGGCAGAAAAAAAACACATTAACTTTCCGCCACTGCTGACAGAGATTTGTCATGTGCATTTCTCATAAGTTCTTGGAAATATATGACATTTACAAAACTCAAAAACTTCCAAAATGCTTGGAAAAATGGGAAAAAGATAAGTTTGCATTCATATACCAGTCAGTACAGGGCTCCCCAAGACTTACAAAATTCAACCATCCAATCAAAGACAAGATTCACCAGCATGTCACACATTTGTAACATGAGCTTTGCAGCTTCTCAAATATAAACACAGCATCATTGAATAAGATATTGAAAGCTCCATTTGGAAGGACTTTAAGAAGAGGCATAAAATCATTCACAGCCATAACATTTTAATGATATCAAGTGGACGGAATAGTCACACGAGAGGTTGAGTCCATATAAATCACTCCTAAATGCCCCCACTACTTGCATCATAAAACATCACAAATGGTTACAAACTCCACTCACCTGTTTTGAGTAACTTGATGGCTTGTGTCCTCTCGTCCTGCTCTCCCACCTCGTTCTCCTCAACAACGTGGTTCTGGATCTCCTCATCGCCCTCCGTTAGAGGCTTTAGCTGGACCAGGATTCGCTCCGTGAAGTCGGAGATGCGCGGGGAGGTGGTTGGCTGAGTGTATGGCAAACTGACGTCGATCATGAAGATGTACGTGAGCACGCTGAAAAGACACCACATCAGAAAGGTCATGGTGATAAGAACATCGCAGGATAATAAAGTTTCATAATTGGCTTATTCGGTTTCACTGTGAAGGGTCTTACCTGCCGATACGCTCTCGTACATTCTTGTAGACCTGTGTGAGTTTGGGCTCAAGGTATTGCAGCAGCCTGTGGAGGAGCTCCGGTACTCGCCACTCCTGCTGAGCAAGTCCTCCCTGCAGCACATACAGACGGCTGCGACGGGGGGGGGGGGGGTAGGACAAAAACAAAAAAACATACAATATCACACATCCTTAGTTTCAACAACAACGTCCACTTAAGGCAGCGACATTGGTACTCACCATGCGTCAACAAAAGAGCCCCCCTCTCCATTCACCGGAGACTCCATTAACATCTCAAACAACCAATGAAGCTTGCGTGGGTCTCTGCTTTCCTGTGGAAGCCAAAAACAAAAACTCATGAGGAAGGTAGGATGAGTGACGCAAGTGTAAAATACAATGATTGACATTCATTCACAAAGGGCTTACACAGGCTGTAGCGATGCAGGTGCCCCAGTCGGCATAGGTTTCTATTGTGATGTTTGACAGGGCCGTACGGAGCATAGGACACAACAACTGCCAAAGGTTTTCCACCTGTCAAACCACAAGTGTTCACAGTTGAAGATACACATTTCACAACAAAAGCAATCTGCTATTATGTATCGTATGACAGAATACATACAGCAGGATCAAGCAGGCATTTAGACTGATAATTTCACATGTGTATGTGCGTTAGACAATGGGTTCCCAACAGTTAAAAAAAAAAAAAAAAAGGGTCAAAATGAACTTTATTCACACAAACTCTGGGCCTACCTTCAAGTAACTCCAGTGCTTGCAGCCTCTGATCAGCCCAGAGATGATCTCTGCCACACAGCGCTGCTTACTCTCATGAGAGTCTGCCACCAGGCGCTCCATATGCGGCCGCATGAGAGGAAGAAAGGCATCACTGAAGTTCCGGAACAATCCCTAAAACAGCAGAAAAATGTAAACCAGTTGCGCAATTTGTCCACTTCCATGGGTTTCTATCCACTTGTATGTGTCAGGAACTCTCACCTTGAACAAACAGAATCTGCGAGGGCTGAACTTGTCCTTCCCCTTGCGATCTTCCAGAGACAGAAACTCGATGAACTGGTTGATGAACACCGGGTCCGAAAAATGATCGAAAATAATCTGTTCCCGCTGTTTGGAGAGCATAAAAATAATTTTAATAGAAGTCGTGAACTTGATGACTGCATGTGTTATATTGTTTTTTTTGTGCATTGACCTCAGTCATCTCCTCTCTGCTCAGGTTCTGTTTGGGTTGCTCTTTCAATGGTGCGTACGTCAATAACTTTCTGAAAACAAAAAGGAAAGGATTGAAGGACAATGTGGAGAGACAGTACCAGGAAAGACAAATGTATGGAAACTGAAGGTGGCTGGATGAATAGAATACAAATATATAGGGTGAACCTTGGCCAGCAGTAGTATCCCCAGTGAGTCTTCTCCACAAACACACACTGGTCCCAGTCCTGCTGTGTGCGTGGCAGCTTGCTGCTGCTGTACTGGAGCCACTGGTTGTCTGGACGGTCCCCTGCTACAATCCCACATGGCTCCTTCTCTTTATCTATCAAACATGGATACAGACATTTGTGCTGACTTCAAGTATTGCTGTACAGACCATGTTGTAAATCTTCAATATCCATAGAAATAAAAAACAGTAGGCAATAGCCATATGCTGCTTACAAAGCTCAGATGGACTGACAGGGACTTTCTTATGCAGTCTCTTAATTTGTTTCATGATCCCTGCCACGGCGGATATTGCCACCTAGTGGAGAGGGAAAAAAACCCAACTTGTTTCAGGAAAATAAAAAGTCCAAAGATGAAGCTGGAATACATGCACGTGCTGCTGGAGAATCACAGTTTTGTGTGGGTGAGGGTGTATACTACACCTTTCGGACATAGAGTGAATCGTGGTTGAGACTTTTCACAAAGAATGTCACAGCAGGAGGTGGGAGCTGGCGATCATCTCTCAGCAGCAAAGACAGGAAGCCGATCGCAATGTGTTCAAACTTCCAAGGCCTGCGATACCAAACAAATTAAGCATCCATGAATAAACGTCAACACGGGTTTGTAGAATATGCCACATTAGGTGGAAAATAATTCAACCTACAAGTTCCTGTTGCCAAGGCAGCCCAGAAGATCACCAATAAGTTGCTTGTATTTCCTGCAAAAAATGTGAAACAATATCAGCTTCTGTTATGGAAACAATCTACACAATGCCTGTGAAGCAAACAACATATTTTAAAAGAATGATTATGATAATGTCTTTGAAGAGAAAAGCTGGGATCTGCTGAGGTGAAATTTCTTTGTTTTGTTGTCAAACTTACTCAACAGAATCAGAGTTTTTCAGCTCCTTCTTTTTGGAACCGTCCTCTTCTTCTTCCCCTGATGGAACCGGCTCCGCTGGAACAGGCTTTTCAGTGATCATTAGTTGTTTGGCAACAGCACAGCACTCATCGGGGATCTAGAGATGTGAAGACAAAACATGGTATCTGAGACAATTTAAACAATCATGCATATTGTGATTGAGTTGTCCTGTACTGATGACAGAAGGTTTTATCTTATGAGAACTACAGCTTTGTTTCATCCATTGCAATAATAAAACCTAATTTTATTAATATTGGCTAAGGTAACAGTCAAAACCCTTTTAAGAAACGTCAGTTATTGAGCTTTGAGTGGTTTTGGTTTTGTAAAGCATTTTGAGAAAGTGCCATTTTTGGTCAACTTACTGAGAAGTCGATGCCGATGGTTTCATACTGCCGGTGAATTTTGTCTGCAAGGTCATCGAAGAGCCGCACAATGGAAGGCTTCTCCAGAGACATGGCTGAACTAAGGCCAGAGCGCACAATGGCAGGCCACGTCAGAGCGATGCACTCCCAGTCATGCAGATTTGCCAGGCACACTCCATTGTGATTCCCCAGGAGACAGTACAAGGCACCCTGGAGACACAAAGACGTGGTTCATGACGATACTCTACATAATAAAAATATCTACATCTAAATACTGTGGTAATTGTTAAGCAGTTTCTTGAGTCCAAATCAGTCCTCATACTTTGAACTGCTGCTGAGTGACGCTGCCGTTGTCCGGGTTGAGAAACTCGAGGACGTGGGGGATGAGATCTCTGCAGCAGAAATTGTAGGTCCCCAATGCAGTGAACAACATTTTCTGAGCTTTACTGCGTACCTGGAAAAGAAAAAATAGGCAAAGTTTAGATGCCATTTTTGAAGTGTTCAAGTCTTCTTCATTTGCTAAGTATAATTGATAATCATAGGCCATACGGTAAATAAACTCAAAACAAACGAATGTTTAGTGCTGCTACAGCAAAATTGCGATTAACACTCCAGAACTCACCTGACTGTAGGTGCTTGTCGAAAGCCTCAACAAATCTCTCATGAGCTCCTGGTGAATGCTCCTGTACTGACATCCTTCCACTGTCAACTTGCGCAGCTGGTAAAACATTCAACAAATTAATGAATATTCAAATGCAATAAGACCTGAAAAATGTAGTTTCTCTACTCAAGCCATACCTCATGCTGGAGCATGACTCTGTCTATCAACAGAGCCCTGATATGCTGCTTCCTGCCATGGAGCTGGGAAGCAACAAATCATAACACATTAAACTCCTAGCTGGTAAATAACTGTCACTGATGCGCCTAAAGTAACCTCTGATGGAGACGAGGAATTATTTTATCCCTCCTCTGGGGCAACATCAGCACTAAGGAAAATGAAAACTCACTCTGTTTTCCATTGATTTCTTCACGAGGTTGAAGCTTTTCCAGCGGGAGTCAAACTCGTGCTTGTGAGAGCCTTTGAAGTGCAGAAGATCACTGATAATCTGAAGAGTACCACAGACAAACGCATTGATTAAAGTAAAATCGACTTGGCAACACTGGACGAGTGACTCAGGGTGGAAAATGTGATTGTATTTCAGATCGTGATAACCTGCGCCTACACATTTTCCCACACAGGACTTTTACAACGTAAACATCCACCACAGCAACTCCGAAAGATTTTATTGAGATTTTTACTGCTTGCACACCTTGATGATGGAGAAAAGAGACTTGGTGTCATCTTCAGAGTTCTCCAGGATATAATCTGCATAAGGAGAAGGAGATGAGATAAATACACACTGAAGGCAAAAACTTGCGTGGCTGTATAGTGACAGGGTGTAAATGAATGAGTACGTACGCAGCAGCTTTCTCATCACATGGCAGATAGCATCTCTGTAGTTTTCTCTGGACTCGTCTACAGGCGGAGACAAATTAGTGTAAATGAACGGTTTCAACATTTTACTTTGAAGCACCATAGGAAACTTGATTATAGTGATCCAACCAATTTAGTGAGCTTACTGTATTCCATTCCTGTGTAGAGGGTGGTCTCGTCGAGATTCACCATGCTGTGAACACTGGAGGAAAAGCCGACAGGTCAAGATTTAGTTCTAAGAAACTAACGTATCAACCCATTTATGAGCCATTTGGTGTAAGAGAACGTTAACGTTTTCTCTCTTTCTTTGTTTTCGAATAAGAATGCAGCTGCTCACAGTTTCGGGATGGGTTCTCCTTTCAGGGGAGGCATGAGGTTCCCAGCACCAAGGAGGCAGTGCTGAATGATGGTGAGGCTCTGTAAGACATCATCTCTGGAAAAACACAAACAAATCACACACTCATTGTATGCATGCAAATGTTACAGACTTAAACAAAATGAAGATGGGCCCAGCCTGCGCTTGGACTTTTGTAGATGTCTGACTAACTGTGTCACCCTAGAGTAGAGGAGCATTTTAAATTTGCTCACCTGCTCATGTCCTGATCTCCTTGTGCAAATCTCTGAAGGCGCTGCAGCTCGGGCTGGAGTATCAGATCCAGTAAATAAAAAGCAAATGAGATCTCCTCAGTGCTGGGAACATGCCAACGGATGTCCAAATTCCACAAGTCACCCGGCCGGCCCCAATCCTGTTTCAACCAACATGAAAACAATGATATTATACAATCTGGTTTAGTTAGCTCTCACTTGTGAGAAAATGTAAGTTAAATATTGGCCCATTTACCTGGAATCTTACCACAAATCAGAACTTAGAGATTTTGAAAATTAGAAAAGTAAGAAAAGATTTTCTGCAGGTGAACCACGGGATTGCATATTGAAATGTTATTCAACTTCAGTTGTCAATTGATCAAATCATTTGATACATACTAAATTGATGAAAACGTAAACATTTTTGAGGGCATTGAATTGTCCAAGAGATAAATCCCTGGAATGGACGACGCCTAAAACAGGATGCATGCATTTTACTCGTATCCATAACATTTCTTTAGTGAATCTTTATGAGTCAGGTGAATCTCACACACAGTTTGAGTTCGACAAAAACAAACTGCTGACAACTTAGAAATCAAAAGCAATTTATCCCATTTTATCTGTGGTGCTGGACACAGTATCCCCCAACCATGTCCATTACAGGTCTCTTTGTCAAGGAGTCCTAATGGGAAACAAATATCCTTCACTGATTAATAATTTATTCTATTAAGACATTTAGGAAAAAAACTAGCTCACAGTAAATCCAAGAGTTGTTTTTGATTAATTAGCTGTTCAACAGAAGCCTGATTTCACACCTCTTCTCCTTCAAATCAGTCATCAAAAAACAGCCATTGTCCTTTTCAAGTTCTTAACTTACTCCTTTTAAGGATTTACTGAGGTTATTGTGAAATAATCCTGAGCTCAACCACACTTGTTTATCCAGTTCCAGAGAACTTTGATACGCTTGCAAAAAGCAACGGAAATCCGAATTATTCTGCAGTTAAGGAACTTATCACATTGTCTACCTCTTTAAGTTGTTGCACACAGGGGAGTTAATGAAGATGACTGATGTGCAAAAAACGATTTGTTTCCCAAAAGGATTTGGGTGAACCAAATAAACCTCAGTAGCTGTCTGATTTGTGTAGCTAGAGGGTAAACGTCTTGCTGCAAGAATATCTATGGTTTTGTCTGTCTTTTTGCATCGTCGACCTGAAAGAGTTTTCTTTGATAACAACTTAATTTATATAGCACTTTGTCTAAACACTGTTCCGAAGGGCTTGGACACAATAAAAAAGTACAAATGTCGATAGTCCAAATCATGAAACAAAAAAAAAAAAGAAAGACAATATGACATGTACTATCAATCGATGTCGCTACCTTGATGGGTAGGTAGTCACTGATGTCTTGGTGGAAGCCTCCAGGCACACTGCAGTACTCGGTGGGGTAGATGAGTGCAGTGGAGCGAAGGACATGGTGCAGCAAGTTGCACGCGAGTGTGTATCCCTGTTTACACTTCAGGCGGAGAGTCAACTGCAAAATCTGCACCAGGTCCGAGCGATAGCGCAGGATCTTGTCACCATCAACTCGAGACACCTAAAGCAGACATGATCAGAGGGTTACGGCATTAAATTATTGATGGAAGGTCCTTAACACGAAAGGTCACAGGCATTAGGAGAGTTGATCGACCTCAGAAAGCAGCTGGAGATTCCACAACAGCTCCTTGTCAAGCTCCTCCTCATTCAATACTTCCTCATCTGTTTTAGAGAAAGAGTGCGTCAGACAGATGATGAATAAACATGGAGAAAAATGTGAGTCATGCATGTGGGAACGTTGTCTTTTGTGTCTATTCTGGTGTGGTGATTACTTACGGACAGCAATTTGGTTGATGGCATTGCAGCAGTGTGGCACAAACATCTTGAGTGACTCTGCGGGGTGACACTGAGAACAAAAACACAGCGAGGATGAAGACGGTGAACTAAAATAAGCTACAAGACATTGATATACACTTTCAGCTGGACGCACACAGCCTGTGTGGATGAGATTTACCTTCGCAGTAGCTCTGCACATGTCTGCCACCATTCTCCCAGACACCCGTGTCTCGAAGATATTGGTTGTAGCAAAGTTGAACACCTTTCCCAGAGCCACCTTTGAAACATTCAAGCAATATAATAAATGCAGACCTCCATATAAAGAATATACAGTATACATGTGTGAACACACAGGAATATATTGGTTAACATACTGTTATGATTGTAGTGTGCAACTGTTTGATATTACATTACATTCGAATACAAACTCTGAGTCTAACATGGTCAAACTGAAGACAGCCTCTCCACAGAGAACTGTTGAGATGTTGGAGCAACCCATTTGCAAAATACCTTAAAGAATAAGTGCTATTTGAAAGGATAGAAGGGTCCCAACAAATAGCCACCTGATATTGCATTGACAATAAAGAAAATACATCTGTAGTACGGTATTTGTTTTTGAAAACGCTTTCACTGTCTTGGAAGTACACAAGCCCTATCACAGTGCTGTGAAAGCAGTCTTCACCTTGAAAATGTCCAAGGAACACTGTGTAAGGATGGTGCTGAAGGTTGAAGACAGTCCGAGTTCAACAAGACTCTCCAAATGAGTCATTTTCTCAGTTTCGGTTTCCTCTCGAGTTTGCTCCAGTGTGCTGCTGTCGATCAGCGCAAAGCATCTGTGGAGGTTTAAAAAACAAAACAAAACAAAACTGTTAATTGCCCCACCCATCTCAACCACAAAGTTTAAGTGAGAAACCTAAGGAAATAAACTAAGCTTTAAAAAAAAAAAAATTTGTTTGTCACATTTACATGTTTTCTTTCAGTCATTTAATTTTAAGCAGGCATTTATTAGCATGACAACTGAATGCTGCAGATAGTTGGTTAGTCTGATGATTGCAATGAACTGCACACACCTGTCCATGAACTGCAGTACAAAGTCTTCAAACTCAGCTGAAGCAGAGCACATTTCTCTTTCCACCTAAAAGTGAAACAACAATTTTGAAAATGCTACAGAGAATAATCAACCGACGGGTTGATTGGAAATCTGAATTGCTGATAAAAGTGATCGCTTTTCACTTCTGTCAAATCAGTTCTGTCGTGGAGGGCAGACGAGCAGTCCACCAAAGGCACGAGAGTCACAAACGTAGCAATAAACTGGAATGTGATCTGCAAGAACATAAAGTGTGTTTACACCAGATTCAACAAGTTCCCCTCAAAAAAGGTCACCATAAATATGATTAAGAATCCAGCAAGGATATGAAGACGGAAAACAATTAAGCGCACCATGCACTTGCTGAAGTCATTTGGGTCGACGCCTGGTAGTGCCCTCATCAGCAGGGGCAGCATATGAGTGGGCCCCTCAGGAAAGCGCTGCCCACCTGACACGAGGCTCCGTGCCACACCAATCATGCAGCTCAGAGTGGCTGTGAGCTGATGGGGCTCTGTTAGAGTCTCCAGAGCAGGGTATGTTCTGTGGTAGAGAGAGAGAGAGAACAATCAGGCCATTGTCTACATTTCAAAGCATGGCCTTGTCTCTAATCTGAACCAGTTCATGCACAACCAGGATTCAGATGACTGAAAACTGGAGATTAAGCTTGAATCCGGCAATTGAATGATTCAGCTAAAACTTACTTCTCCAGCACAGGAGGAATGACCAGCTCGGGCCTCATCAGAGCAAGGTTTTGCAGGGCCTGGGCTGCATCCAGGCTGCCCGTCTTGCTGAACATGGCCAGCAGTACCGGCTGCATCATGCTCTCGACAAAGGCTGTGATATCCTCCTCTGTGAGCTTGTGACTGTCTGGTATGGGTGTCAGCCATGTGGGCTTCCTGTACCGCTCCCGGTGCAGCCGCCGAACCACGCTTGCTGGGAGACGCTGGAGCAGCTTCATGAGCTTCATCTGGAAACGAGGACAGGGGGACAGAAAGACCGATACATGACGAAGAGGTGACAGACAGCTGGAACGCGTGCTCGGGACAAATGGGAGAACTGTAGGTAGATGGTTGGCGCCTCAACAGACACGGATAACATGATGGAAACATAAACAGAAGCCAATACACTGTAAACACAGTTCTATCTATTTGTATTGGATCCACTTTCGCAAACTTTATTGAACTACTTGAATGACTCACGATCATAAGAAAAAGAACATATTTACTGTGTAGATGCTTGTTCATGTTCACTCATCATCAACCCTCTTCACTTTTCACTCAACCGATTGCAAAACTGTTTCCAAGTAAGTGCACTGCATCTGACCAAGTGAGCATTTAATCTGTAACCATGCAACAGCTTCAGATACACACAAACTCATCTTGATACCAAAAATAAAGCTTTGTGTATGAGGACACGGTGATGCTGCATGTCTACCAGAGGTGGATCCTCAAAACAGAAAGGCATGTGGCCTGCATGCCAGGGACTTTTAATAGCCTTGCCACCACCACCTCACTCACATGGCCTGTCATTTTTTTTAGAACTTGATACGGATGTAAATGTAGCCGGCCAACATAGTTGTCGAAGCTTCCTAGAAAATGATGACGAGTGAACTTGACGTTGTAAATGCTGACTCCGGGCGCCAGTTAGTGGTGTTCACATGATGCTTGAATCAGTGGTAACAAGTCGGGTGAATGAGTTAGAATCACTGGAAGCAGTCAAATAACAGGACTCATGGGCTCCTAATTTGGAAAAGCTTTAAACTTTGTCTACCTTTGACACATGTTGAAAAAAATCTTTACAGTTGTGTTTTGAGGAGATAAATATCATCTGCCAGTAATAATGAAGACACTGCGCTGACAATATTTTACAGACCCTAAAACTTACTTTGGTAGAGTCGGATGTGAAAACAAAAGCTCTAGCAGTTTTAATTGTTTTGTCTGTGTCACTGAGTTTAAAACAGCCATCAGCTATAAAGACTTAATGACAGCAATATCTTTGTAGGGCAATGACAACGTTTAGTTATATTTGAAATATTGTGTGATGAAATAAATTGCCTATTTTGCCAACAATGTTAATCAAAGTGAGTCAAACTACTCCCACTCAGTTATGATGACTTGTATTCATACCTTTAACTTCAATCTATGTAGGCAGAACTATTCAACACTAGAGAATTTGACTTGCTTTAAAATTAGACCATTGAAGCTCAACATTTTTTTTTTTTAATTTCTCTTTATTATAATTAATGATTTTTTCCCCTCATTTTAATCTTGAATTGTTGATTTTATGAAGTACAGTGGTCCTCAAAAAGAAAGCAGTGACTCACCAACCAGCGACCATGATTTGATGGGTGAAAGAAGGATGTAATACTGTTGAAAAGGCCACTGAGTTGTGCTTGAGCTTGCTTGCTGGGTCCTCCCTTAAATACAAAGGGAAATACAAAGATAGACATAACCACAGAATTTTTCCCCCCTGGTTTCAATAAACATGCATAAAAGACAATGTGTGATCAATAAACTAACCAGAAGGGATGACACCCAAAGCACCACATGGCTGATGTCGTAGGCATTGGTGATGTACCGTGGCACCATCATTTGACTGGTCCCCACTGGGAGATTCAGACTCCTCAAAATCCTTGTGAAAATCTTGAAACACAAATAAATCAGAGGTTTGAATATTCTGATGGGGACATGTTTGTTGAAAAAAAGCCTGTGATATTTAATTGGCGTCAACAGGGAAATGAATATATGTTTAATAAAGTCATGTCAGGGGGTTAATCAAGGGAAATACAGATATGGTTCAAGTCATTTTCCTTTAGCAGCAGAGAACAAATTCAACAAAGACATCTGATAGGTTGTTTCTCACACAAGAAGTGAATACCATGAAATATAAGCCATGTAAACATGTGGGAGCACGAGCCACCATGTTCAAAACAAACAAGAGATTGTGTAATGCTCTTGGCCTGGGGTCCACAGGCTTTACTAAAGGCAATTTGGGAGGCATTATGGAAAACAGTTTGGAACCATGTGATAGCTGGGGAAAGTTGAAAGAAGAGGGCAACAAACCTTAGGAATATAGGGGTCCCAGTTAATGTAACCAATGTTGTCATTAGCCAAGCGAGCAAAGAGGTTAACCAGATGCTGCAGGGATGTAAAAAAAAACAAGTTAGAGAGGGATAGCAGGAATACTGACAACTATATATCAGAAACATTTCACAACAGAAATGCACTCACTAGTTCCCAGCTGGGAAGGTTTTGTACAGACATCCATAGACTGATGAACTCGTCAAACCACAACCTGCGAGACAAATATTGTAATATTTTTAAAAAAAGAAAAAAGGAGAAGATGGCATATAGTGCATACGAATTAACTGAGAGGCACAAAGGGTTTTTTTTGTATTGAAGTACAACATTAAGATTTCGGCTGTTTGTACATAATTCTTTCTGTTTAGGGAGCGTGGGAGTTCCACATTTCTGTACAGGAAAACATGCAGCTATCAAAAGGTTTATCTACATTCCAGATAAACTATGCTCAATGAGAATTTAGGATACCATCAGAGGACAACTCTGACACTGGTATCCAAAATTTTGATCAGTTTTATGTTTACAGGAAAAAAGTAACATTTAAATTATGCTCATTTCATTTGAAACATGATACTTAGTTACTGTTGAAGGTCTGATGAAGGTGAATATAATATGATATATAGATTAGAAAACAAATATTTTAAGGAAATCCTTTTAATAATTTATTGCCTGAGCACAGTGTTTCTTTGTCTATGTTTAGAAGTATAGACAGTGACCAGGCAGGGACACTTTGTTCCAATATTGCATTGCTTCATGACTTTTAAAGAGTGACTAAATCGCCAACAAATCACTCTCCACAAATCTACCTAAGGGTTATGATTAAAGAGTCAAAGTAGGGTCGTAAAGACCAAAAAGTGGAAAGATTTTTTTTAGTCTTTAACCAAGCAGGTCTGGAGAACAGAAGATTTGAGCTGGACTCCAGCCCGTTTCAGAGCGCTTGTTTCAAAATCTCCCTCCGGGTCATGCCCCCTTGGATATTCACATCAGCACGTATTCCACCATGTGTGCCAACTTTGACTGGTATTCATGGCGTCTGTATCATTGCCCTCTACCGTCATACTGGACTGATACAAGGTCACTCCGTTTTGTAACTGAGGCCTTGCTGTCTGGGAGAGGATGACAAGTCGCTTACTTAAACCCGTTGTGATGCAGCTCTGGAGGCAGAGTTGTTGGCAGAAAGAGTTCAAAGTAGCTGATGGCTCGTTGCATGGTGACATCGAAGGGACAAAGCAGCGGCCTCCACTCATCCAACATCTCTTGAGTAGCCGACTCTGCGAAGTACCTGCATTTAGAGAAACGGAGCTGCAGTGAGATTTTGATGCGAGAAATCCAGCCAGCGACAGATGCTTACACCAATATTAAGGCCAAATGACTATATGTATGGACACTACAGTCATCTCAACAAGGAGAGCAGCTTAGAGGGTGTTGCAAAGATGGACAAGCCTCTTAGGTCATTACAGATCACCTTGTCATACAGCTGTACATGCTCATCGGATACGGTAAAGCTTCATTGTAAAGAACAAATCATGCAAACTGCAACTCATCTAGTTTTAATCCTCAATATGTTTGTGTGACCAATATGTTTAATATTTAGCATATATTTTTAGCTTCATAGAAATATCAATAAATAAAGAATATTAAGTGTCTATTTAGCTACCGGTGTTCTGGTTAAAAGGGTCACCAGAGCAAGTCATTGCAGTGTGAACCACAGATTTGGACTTTTTTTTTTTTTAATGTCAGATATGAAATTGGGTCCCTCATCACATCTATATAACAAAAATTACAAAGACGACTCCTATAAATTGTTCACACAGACAAAATAGACTGACATATGTCCACAAAAGCAAAGATGAATGGACATATAATGTCCCAACATAAATGGAAGATCACACCTGGCACACATTTAGCAGTTGGGGTAAACGCCATGGTTGCAATAGGGTTAGAGGCTCACAGGGATTTTTCACAGTCCATTAGATGCTTGTGTAAACCCTACAGGTTATTTTAGTTTACTCTACTTCCTTGGGGATTCCAGGTCCGCTTGAGTACTTGGTGGGAGTAAAACCTATACTTCAACCAAGGCGACTTCCCTTCTGCTTTAGTGCTGATCCATATTGTCTCAGCAGCTGACCACAAATCACTCTCCCTACTCACAGCAACAGGAAACTCCCGCGCAAGACAGAATTAGATGAGATAATAGGATTATCTGCCTAAGTGCAAACTGACGGACGAGTCTGCCTAATATATCTGCATGAACACAAATAGTAGTGATGAATGACTTCACTGAGACCGAGCAGTGGCTTTCTTTGATAATGAACATTCAAACAGAGGGTTGGTTTATCCATGACCTCTGGATCATACAAATGGCCTTCCTCGTGGATCCACGATCATGACTTCCAAGTTGAGCAATGCATTATGGACTATAAAAACGTCAGTGATTTGTCAGGCTTGTAATAGATACAGACAGGTGTGATAGCATGTACTTACGGTCTGCAGCTTTTCACAAGCGTCTTCAACACACTTTCCACAGAACTGGAAAAAAAGAAGAAAACCATAATGTGGTTAGTAATCTGTCACTAGAACGTTGACGTTAGTAAAAGTTAAACAGCCCTTCACCTATGCATCTTTGATTGCATGCATCCTGAAACATAGTTACACACCTGAGTGGAGTACTGTGAAAGAAGAGTGTTTACAGACTGATTTATTGAAGACTAAGTTGCCATAAAACTGCAATGATAACCTGGAGAAATCCATTATAGTATTTTTGTGTGGCTGATTTTATTGTGCCACACACACACACTCAAGTATAAATTGTTTAGCAAATTCAGAACGTAACCCTCACATAAAATACCACAGCTGGAAAATGTCATTAGAGGCAGTGTTGGCTTTCCTCCGAATAAGACTTCTTATGCATCACAAACTCCCGTGACATGATTATCTTCACATATAGACTGAAAATGTGAAGGACTTTGGTCACATAAGAGCGTTGAAAGCTTCAGACCAATATAACCACAGCTTTGGACCTCGCTGCTCAAAATCCTCCTCTGGTCTGTTCACATGCAAGCTCAAGCCATGCCTGTTTGGATCTGCCCTGCCAATCGCACTCGACAACTGTTTTTTACAACTCCACATCCTTCAAGTCCTCAAATAGCTGACACACTATGAATTTGTGACTCAAAACAATAGCTTAAGTATTGGGTAACACTCTGTCGGCCAAACTGCCTCCATTTGACCGCAAGGATCAAGCCCAGTGTTTAATACTGTAAGCCCACAAAACCGGGTCACACACATGCAATTCCAAAGGCAATAAGAACCAGCCAAATTCAGGGTCCCTTCATGAGCAGAGCAGCCGCTTTGGGGGAGGGAACCCCAGGCACAACTAGATGACCTTTGTATCTGTCTTAAGATGAACTGTCACGTTCATCACTTTACATTCCGGGAGGGGAGGAGGGGACACGGCGAGCACCGAGGCTCTTAGGTGACTCCTAAATATGCTGTTTAAAGATGCGGGGAAGGCCAAGTTCAAAGCAGAATTAGGGGGTCATCAGCAACGGCAAGAACCAAAATAACTGTAGCGCGAACATTTATGTAAATACCAACAATAGCGGGCTTATGGCTAAATATCTGAAATTTAAATAGTATATTGGAACTCTGACATTTATGCATCTGATATTTTCTCCTGTACTGCCACTGGGTAATGCAATATCGATGGAAAAAGACAAAGACATGACATAAAAAAAGAAACCACAGAAAAGTCTGTTATAAATCTATTTTGGTTGATATGAGGGACAAGAGAAATATCCCCCCCAAAAAAAAACTGTTAGCTGCAGTGCGACAGTCTCCAATATGAGTGAAATGTTAACACTGATCAAGACTCGACTATTTTTCTGTCACAAGCTGCATGTGGGGTGTCCAGCTTGGTTTGCACATGCAATGTATGTTTATTTATAATTACAAAAAGGGGGGAGAAAAAAAAACAAGTGCCTCAAAAGATGAATTCAAAGGAAAAAAAAAAACACAAAAAGAAGTATTGTCCTTACCACCTCTGAACCAATTTTAGCATTATGAGTTTAGAGGATGAACGAGGCCGTGGAGAACTGAATGTAAAAGGAGACAAAGGCATAAAGAACACATTCAGCACACGACAAAGTGCCAATCATTCCAAATATGAACATACTATGCAGCAACTTATACAATCAATGTAATCAGAGGATTCCTGATTTGTGCATGAGTATGGTTTGGTCATTTTGAGAGACGCGAGCTGGCAATCAAAGCAGCTTGTTTTCATCAGCTGGGATGAAAAAGTGATGCGCTCGCAAGGCAGTCTGTGATAAACGTACAATGTTCCCATAGCACCATAAAAGAGCACCTCGCACTGCTTGCTAAGAACTTCAGTGAAGATTGGACAGGATGTTGCATAAGATACACAAACAATTAATCTTCTCTGCAAAACCATGCAGGCATCATTTGGACTTACCCCTTATAAAAAAGCAAAACAACCAAAACTGCTATAAAAGTTCAGACATTCTTCCTGATTGGGCAAATTCTGAATAACCATGTAATTTAATTTTACAACTAAATTTTATAACCTGAAAAGAACATGTGACAGTTCACTTTCTATCCCAATAAAGCACTGTATGTATCCCCTAAAAACTAACATTATGGCTTGACTGGCTGTAAATTAAGCTGTCAAAGCACAATGTCAAAAGTATAGATATTTAAAGCATTTTTGAAAAACAGGACAAGGTCTCATAATTTCAATGAAAACGAAAATTGTTTTTGTTTAGTTTCCATTTCCTTACAGTGACTGATGGTTGCAACAGAATTGGAGATAGGCAAAGCTGTTGAATTTTGAAAAGACACTCTAAAAGAAAATTTAGATGTGTCCAATGGGAGAAAATTCAAATGCATCCAAATTTGGCTTCTTAATAGTAGAAAAACACAGCATTTAGGTGAAGAACATGGACAGAGGGTGAAGTTGCAATAGTATTGTAAGCAGGTATAATGCACATTATAAGAGAAAACAACAGTAATGTGCTGTAATATTCAAATGATGAATGCCAATATATTTTAGTGACGAATAAAAGCAGTTAAAGACAAACCAATTCTTTTCACTCCACACAGCTGGCCTGTCGCGGTGTGTAGTGGACACATGGAGGTTGAAAAGTTGCACATAAAGGTCGACAAACCTAACTATCAGATGGTCAATGTGCGTGGTAGGAGATACTTTACGATGAGATTCAACCATCTGGCATGGAGTTTATCCACATATATATGTTACAGTAAGGACTGGCCTACTTTATAACCATCTGTAGTCAAATCAGTTATTTTGTGATAGTAATAATAATAATGAACACGCTTTAAATAAATCAGAAGCATGAGTAGAGAAGGAAGCCTACTTGGGAAACCAGTTCAAACCCAGATGCTCCGTCTTGGAGAACAGGATCCTGTCATGGAGCTCATACAGCGGTCTCCACGGCAACTCAAGGTCCTCCCTTGAAAGTAGTTCCCTCTTCCTGTTGGAAAAACACGACATCCACACATATCAGCCTAAACAAATACTAGCATGTTATAAATCACCCTAGCATTAAAAAAAAAACAAAACGTAAACACACGTCAATTATACCGAGTAAACAACTTTTGGAGAGAGAAACAAAAGTAACAAAGCAGGCATGAAATATCTGTCTGTTGCACATTCTGATGTGTTGTGAAGTGAAGGAGATAAGGACGATTCTTACTTGAGGAGGTTGATAAGAAGCCGAGCGAGGCCCTGCATCATGCTGATCTCCAGCTTGGGGATCGTCACTAGCTCGTACAGCAACTTGATGAAGAGCACATGGTCTTCTTTGCTGAATTTGCGTCCATACAGCCTCATATACCTTTATAGGAGGAAAAAGATTTATGGATATTTGCCCCGGTTTCAGTTGGTGGATCTGATTATTCGATTCCCTATCTCATTCCTGGACATGTGTACATTGGGGGGGGGGGGGGGGGGGACATGTCCTTGTTGGTGTATGAGTGGAAAAGTGAAGATGACAAACAGAGTAATGACGTAGCAAAATGTAATAACAGTCCGAGTATCTTTTACAATAATAATAAACTCAGCCAAACACAACTCTGGTGAGAAACTGTTAAAATGACACAACTAAACCTGTTAAGATCTGTTAACACTCTCAGACAAAAAGAAAATCTACACATTGTTGGCAAGAATGTCAGAATACCAATAAACTGAATCTGGGTCAAGCCAACTGTGAACTTCCATCTCTGCTCCCGCAGTATTGTAGAGAGCAATACTAGAGCCTTAAAGACTGACAAGGATTAAAAACAATAAAATAAAACAGCACTGTGAGAAATAATCCACTGTCAATGATAGAAGGTCTTTGTATCTTTAATGCGACATCTCAAAGATAAATGTAAATAGACACAAAAGTATTTTAGTAGCCACATTTATCACGTAACATCGAGTAATTGTTAAGCAAAAACTGACAAGGAACAAACAAAAAAATCTCATTTTTTTGTTTACAGAAAATAAACTGAATATTTAAGTTTTGGGTTTGTGAAATTGAAATGTATTCCAAAAGTGTTGAGTTGCCATATGACTTGCTCTTCAAATAGAAAAGCGGAACACAAACATAACAGTAATGACAGTGACCTGCCACAGCGCTGCTCGGCCCCGGCTGGGTCAGGTTGTCTGTTAAACACTACCGATTATGAAAGCCATGGCTAATGGAACACAGGAGGCTTGTTTGTACTCCGATTACAAGCATAGAAGACTTTGTAGCGTTATACAAGTCATAGAAGAACATAATAAAATAAAAATAAAAAAATCACACATGGTTATAAAAATCCACAAAGTAAATGTTGCACAATAATGCTCGAGGTAATAAAAGAAGCACAGCGAGAACGGGAAATAACGGGGTCATGAAGTAAACAACAACTGTGAATGTTGCGCTGGGAAACTAAAGATTAGTGTTACTTACGTGGAAAGTTTCCTCGTCCAAAACAGGACGCCGGGCCATAGCTCCCGAAGCTGGACAGCTCGGCCCAAGTTTCCTTTTATTTTACTCAAAATAGCATTGGACTCGTCGTCTAGCTTGTCCGCGTATGGCAGAAGTTTGTTGTAAACGATGTCTTTCTGAGGAACAAAATCCAAAGTGCCACACTGTGTCCTCTTCATGTCCCAGATTCCAGCCGGCTAGCTTCAATGAGCTAGCGCTTCTCCGCCTCCGCTTCCCGGTGCACGTTGCTTTGCGCCTCGGCTAAAGCTCCGGCTAACTGCCGCCTCCGATGAATAAGCAGCCCCTTTATGGCCCACAAAGACACCAACTTATCAGATTCACAAGTTGATGACACGCTCGCTCGCCATCTAGCTAAAGTTAAATTAGCTTCCTTTATCAGACAATAATAAAAACGCGGCCGGCGTCATCTTTCAGAGACATTAAGGCGAACGGAAAAAACAAGACTTTATCCCCTCAAACCGCCTTGGCACTGTCGTCCTGTCTTTCGGCTAACGCAATCCTAAAATCCTGCTAACGGTCTAGCTAAAGTTAGCTCTGTACTACAAAAGCACTGTCATATCCCAAGGACTGTCAACGTCGACTGATTCATCCAACTACAGCAGAGGAGACTGCAGACGACACCTAGCTACCAGCGACACAATCCGGGCCGTCACTTCCGCTGGCCGCGTGAGGAACTACGTGTCCCAGCCTGCACCGCGACCTCCCTGCTTTTTATAACAGGATAAGTGGAAATCCACTTAAGAGCTATGTCCTCCGCTGGCTTCTTCTCAAAATAAACACTCAAAAAACTATTTATCATGTTGTGGAGGCTTCACAGAAATATTTACAAAAGTTTAGGTTTGATTAAAAGTGACATAATAGATACATGCAGAAATGTCGTGAGGCAGGTTAGTTTTACCCTAATGAGGATGTGTTATCACAATACTAATAAGCAGAATAGCATTACTATTGCAACAACACACCATCAGTAGGGTAAAACTAATCGGTCCCTGTGGTAACTTTTCTGAATCCTCCTGTCTAAAACCCAAAAAGTTAGAAGGATGGTGAGGCCCCACTTTCACGGTCTGTATTCATACTGAAAATTAGTTTCAGCCATTTCAATGTTGCAGTTTCTCGACTTGAATCTCAACCTAAAGCAAATTTCCAGCATTTCTTTCGTTTGTGACATTGATTCGAAATTGTCCTTAAGAGAATGACTTAGAGTGTGATGTTTTTGTTTATCACATGAATTTGAAATGATGAAATACCAATGTGTGTCCACAAGTTAGACTTTCGTGGATATTAGATATTAATTTGTGGGACAATTTAAAGTTTCATTTTAGAGGTTATGTGTGGGGCTCTGTAGGTACTTAAGTAAGAGAGTAAACAAATGAATGTATGGATGGATGGATGGATGGGTGGAATGAATGAATGAATGAATGAATGAATGAAGTGTAGTAGTTGAGCTAATAATGCAAATGCAAGTTATCATATTTCAGAGTCAGTCTGACCACACTCAATGTAATATTTCCCAAATGCTGTGAAACCCCCCAATTAGTCAAATGACTCAGACCACGGTGGGCTCTTAGAGTTATCAAACCATGACAAAGAATTGAATACATAAACACAGACTCTTTTGTCTAATAAGTCAGATAATGATGACACAGCACTCCAGCGTTTTCGTAACTACGGCTTTATGACCTTTGCCGGAGATGAAAAGTTTTTTTTTAACATTTTTTAAAGGACATTTATTCTTGTTACACAACAACACCAATACTGGTATTTATTTATTTATTTATTTGTTTGTTTGTTTGTTTAATCAGTACACTGCTGCCTTTTACTGAACTGTCACTGCCACCCTGCGGTTTAACGGAGAAGTACAGGTACCTGTTACTCTTGGATCTCGAAGTCCCACTCTGATCTTTAGCTCAAAATACTCAAATGCACAAACAACAAGAAAACGACATGACGCCAGTGTCAAAGCCTAAAACTTTAATGTTTTAGTAAGGTGGTCATCTCTGACGTGGAGCTAATATAATAACATTTCGAGAAGTTTTGTGTTTCTGTGTCAGAGGGAAATTGATACCCTTTTTTTACTGGCTGTGTGTGACGTCCGAGTTTGACCCGTATCCTGGCAACCTGTAGTAACATCGACATTGTGCTAGACGTGTTAGCTGCGCTTTGTTCAGGTAACAGAGGTATAATTCGTGTGCCTGCCTCAGTGGCAAGGAGCAAAGACTACTATCCTAGCAGATAGATTATTTTAATATTGTTTGTTTGTTTCTTTCTTTCTTGTTGGGGGGGGGGGGGGGGGGGGGGGGGGGGGCGTGTGACTCGTCCCGCTCCCTTAGGAGCACGGACGCAACAAGAACGTCAAAAAAACGTGCAGGAAGTTCAGCAATAGATTCCTTTGACCTTATGCATACACCATTTTTTTCAGGAATTTTCTAGTGGTATTGGTGCTTTTATGTGGCAGCTTGACGGACAGAAACAGAGATGATTGAGAAGCTCAAGGTGGATTGTGAGGAACTATTGTCACATCAGCAGCTGGCCTGTGATCACTGTTATTTTAGCATCCCACTGCACAGAAAGGACATCCAGGTGTACAGCAACACGGACCTACTGCAGCAGGTTTGTTTTTTTTTTTTAAACAACTTTGTTTGTATTGACACTGCTATCAAAAAGCTACCCACTGTGGTCAAGAGTTAACTGCACTTTTAGTGTTTAAACGTTTAACAATTTGCTGTGTGGTTAGGTGATTTAAAAATTTTTTTTTAATCAATTCCTTTGTTAGTTTTCTCTGCTTGTTGTTACTTTGTCCTTTGTTGTGTATTTTTATTCTACTAATATGTTTATTGAGGAAGATTATTTCATATAAGCCTCCATGGGCTTCTTTCCTCTCCTGCACAGTCAGGTTCTATTTCTTGCAATTCTCTATTATATTCTTATTTTGTGCAAATAAAAAACAACCCCAAACAATAATAAAACATTACTAAACAATGTTAAATTACTATTGCCACTTGGGATGACAAGTAAAGAAGTGGGTCTCAGGCATGCTGTACAGCTCAATGATACTTCCCATTGTTTACATACAACACTGTCTGTTAACACAAGTCACTTCAGTAAAATATATTTATTTGATTTACTTCCAAGTGACATCTATTTTATGTGAACTTATTTGTCCACAGCCTCTGCTGCTCACTGGCCATCATGGAGATGTCAGCGCCATGACTTTTGGACGGGGAAACTCTCCAGTTCTCCTGTGCTCTGCCTCTGATGATTATATTATTGTCTGGGATATTGAACTGTGCAAGATGAGAATACAGGAAGGTGAGCAAATTAGCTCTGGGAGTCAAGTGTTTACAATATTCACCTGTCAGAAGCAAATCCAGAATACCGTATGTTTCTATCACTACCACAGAGCAATAATGTTGCACAGCTTATTGTCTGTAATTCTTCAGTGAAAACTTTAACAAGCCTGCCATCTAGTGACATATTACTGAATAAACATTCCATGCCTGCTCCCATCCAATGCATCATCTTTCCTTTGAATATAATCAACCTGGTTTCTTTTGCAGGCCAGGTTGCAACTGGAATAGTGATTGGGGCTTTACTGGGAAAAACTGTTCACCTTTCATTCTGTTTCTCTGATGAACGAGTGGCTGCCTGCTCAGGAGAAACTACCTACGTTCTAAGTTCTAAGGTAGAAAATAAGGCTTACTCATGTCTTAGCTTGATATGATATGTAGTGCAAATACTGTTCTTTGCATACTAGTTTAATTTGTCTGCTGTTTACTGCTGTTTTCACAACAGTTCTTTGTTAAAAGGTGTTTAGTGTTGTCAGAATACAGGATACAGTAAATCGGTAGTTTTGTTTATCCATGTTTCACAGATGTTTTGTACTCATTCCAGATCGTATCTTATCTCGTCTCGTCTCATCTCGTCCCGTCTCGTCCCGACCCATCCCATCGTACCATACCTTACCTAACCTTATCTTATCTTTTATCAGAAAGAAGAAGTGATATGTACCTTGGTTAGCCACCAAGGACCTTTAACATCAGCAGAGTTTTGTCCTTGGAATGAAAATCTTCTTGTCACCACATCAGAGGACCGGACTTTTAAGGTACTCAATTAAGACCCATTTGTTTTATTTAGTGTCTCAGGTGTGTATTGATTTATGGAAGAAATACCAAATGACTTTGCAAACACTGTAAAAAAAACTTTGTGCTTCACCTTGCCTCTTTTCAGGTTTGGGATTTACAAACTCAAAGTGCTTTCTACCAGTCATTTGTGCTCTCAGGTACATTATTTTCCACCTTCTTTTTTGTTACTCAGTTGATCACAATTCATTAGGTCAAAATCACATTTGTACAAAACAGTCAAGCTCAAGTAAATATATTTTGGAACAACCTAAATGTTTCAAATGCTACATTTGAATTGTTTCTTGAGGAGTCGAACCTTGTATAATAACTGAAAATATATATATTTTTTTAGCTTGTCCACTGCTCACTGCGTTTTTCTTGGAGAAGGACAAGCACCTCATCATTGGCTCAAATAATGGACAGGTTTGTAAATTATACACAGATCATTCGAAAGCTCGAAAAAACCGAGAGGCGAGAGTTAATATTCTGAAGTTGTAAGACAACTGCTTGTGTTAGGTGTGGTGCTTTTCTTTTAATGGTGACCACAAGTGTCACCTGGTGACAAAAATGGACCTTCACAAGATGGAAAAGAGACATAAAGTTTACCAGGAGGCAGTGAACCATCATCAAACCGGTGAGATGTCAAAATGTGACGCTGCCCGAACTATATGATTAAATGCCTTTTTCAGCTGCCCGAGTGGCAAGACATAACTCAGTTACTTTAATATTTTTTTTTATCCCTTCTTTCAGGTGTTGCTGAAGACTCAGACCAAGTGGAAACTTCCAAACCAGTGCTCAGAATTGCTTCATGTAGCCCAATTACAGACACCAATGTCGACCAACCACAGTAAGGAAAAACAGCAGTGGAAAGAGTTTTCTTTTTTCTTTTTTTTTTAAAGTTGTCTTACTTTTTGACCTACTTAACCGATTAAAGAGGTGACAGTGAAGTAGGTCATATTCTGCTTTGGAACTTTGCTCCACTCAATTAGTTGCAGGAAATGAAAAACTCTGAGGTGGATGTTGTAATCTCAGGATTGAGACCAGTCTGACTCATTCACTCTCACACTCCACATGCTTTAATGGACCTTATCCTTTCACTTCACCAAAAGGAGGAACTTATTTTGTATTTTTATCTTTTGCCAGGGAATCTGAAAGTTGAAGTGAGGTATAATACTGCCAGTAATGAATCAAATTTAAAATGGTTTAGTTTGTTTATATTTCCAGAAAGAACTCCATAGCTATCCAGGAAAATAGTTGCACACTTTTTTGCCATTGATGTGTCATAGATGTTAGATTACCACAAAACCCTGGAAGAAATTCTCGAATAAATACCTTATCTTTGCGGACTAATTTCCCCCACATTTGCACAAAAACAGAAAACAAGGCACAGGAAGCTTAAGTCTCATAGCATAGCTGTGTCGGGCTGTCCAAACATTTGATTTTATGATGGGAAGTGGGCACTTTAAGAGCAAAGACATAACTCCCTTTGTATTTTTTGGACCACTGAGTTGAAATGGACTGTGATGAGGAAAATCATGTGATTTCAGGGAACTCTCTCTACACCCTCTTTACAAGTACTGCGAACGGGACATTAACTTTAAAGTTAGTTTAATATACCGTTGATATGTCTGTCTGTATTCACTATTTTAATAGTTTCCATTGGAACATCTTTAAGGAAGACGAGGCAGTTGACTCATGAGGGAAATAAACAGGTAGACCAGAGGTTCTCGAAATGTGCTGCAGGCCTCCCCTTGGGGGCACCAGAGAGTTTCAGGTTGGCGGGTGCAACACCAAGAATATTATAATATTATGAGATCAGGAGATGCCTTTTTCAAGATTTCTTCCCTTTTGATTTTTAAGAAGAAATCTCAATTAAAAGAACAAAAGGTGGACTGTGGTTAGATAATAAAAGGGATTATGGTGCGTCAGCCCTGTCACTGGTTTTCATAATAACATTTTTAGGAAATGGTAACATCTTGAAGCATGCACAATGTAAACCACAACTCTGCCACACCAACAAAAATGTATAGATTTTAATAACTAGAACAATGCAAAAGTCATATTATAAGTCCTCATTCAGTGTACAGTAGTGGTTTTAATGTTCATGTAAGAACATATTAAGTATGATAATATTGAAGGATTAAAATGTAAGTCTTTAATCCTCCACAACACTCTCAGCATGCAGCTCAGCGCAAGAAGAGAGATTTAAAAAAGCCAAATTGTATGACAGAAGCAGTAGTTTCCATAGTGCTGGGTGCGTTTAGTTTAGATTACATCAAGTCAAAGGAAACTTGAATAAAGATCTATAGGCTTTTGGTGTGGGTGCCCTACCACTCCATCACATCCCTATGTTTTTCTTTCGTATGTGGTTTCATTGTGATTCCCCGAATGATCTGAAAAAATGCTTTTAAGGGAACTCCTGTAACACTGTTTTTCCATATGTGTGCACTCCTGCAGGAATGACAGCTGGTTTTGTATTGGAAGCTCTGATGGCTTGTATGTGGTGGATCTGGCTACTTCAGAACTCCAAGAGGCACTTTATTTCAAAGGTGGGCTGCTGGTAGAATGATTTTACCCAAGTTGTTGTTTTTTTTTTAAACCTCAGCGATTTATTTTAAACTCAATTGGAGGATCACACATTTCTCCCCAAAAGGCTGTAAAATATTTCCCTATAGCATCATATCTGATGTTGGAACATTTAAAAAATACTATGCTTATATACATTGGAGCCTTCTATTTGGTCCGGCAGTGGCAAGAAATTGCCCAAATAGAAAATCTTGCGGATGCTTTTCTTCCTCCGTGGAGAAATTGATGGCTTGACATTTTTTTTACAAAGATCTTCAGGAAAAATGTAACAGTGTACAAGTCCAGCTCTTTAGATATAACATTCGATATTAGGTTCATAAGTACATTCTTTGACAGTGAATTAAAGATAAAATAACTCTTGCTGTCAGGCAATATCTTCAGTCTATGTTACTACACAAAGCAGTCATTCATTTTTTTTGTTCTAGATCACCCTGATGTGAGTTTATGTATGGCTGGTTCATGGTCAGTCTCTTCTGCGTGCAACAACAAAGTGAGTAATTTCACAAATATCTTGTGAAACAACCTTCAAGCTGCCTTGATTTGGCTTTTCAAACTATGTAACTTCAATAGTTCAGTTGGTGTGTGGGATCTAATACCGGTTCAGAACGTTTCACGTAATTGCTAATCAGTTTCGGTTCTGCTGTTGCAACTGTAATGCTGACATCAGTCCCTACTGGGTTAGATTGGTTCACTGGGATGCTTACCAATTTGTCTGAATACCAATTCAGATAATTTAAGAGATTATGCTTCATCTTTTACAAGATCTGTCCAGTAAGCCTATCTTGGAAAAGTCAGATATTTATGTTCCTGCGGGGAGGCTATTCTTATACTATAGTACAGCATAAAATGCTTCATTCTGGCTTGTAAATCTTTGGATAATCTCTAATAACAGTTGTAGAAGTATCTTTAATTCCTCTCTGTCTTGCTTGAACAAGTGGGTCTTTTCATTCCTGCAATCAATGTATTTATTCCACAGATGGTGTTTTTAGTTGGCTCTTTGTTTACTCCATGTGTGGTCCTGCTGGAGTTTTGTCTGAGCGATCTCTTGAGGGTCACGGGTTGTGTTCAAGGCTTTTCAGTGTTTTCAAGGTAAATGTTAATGCAAAGTTATTGTTGCTTTTTTTTTTTCTCTTTAAATTTCCTAGTGTGACAGACTTTCCTTTTCCTTTTCCCCTTGTTTGTTGATTTTCAATCTTGAGTAAGAAAGCAAAACACAAGATGCCTTTGTCTTTGGAAACCATTATTTTATAGACGGTCGTCAACAATTTGCCTTTAGGTAGAACAAAAATATGCTTATTTGATTATTCAGTTGGTGTATTTTTTGAGAGGATCAGTCGAAATGTGACACGAATGACAGAAACTTCTCTGTTGCTCACATAATCATTTGGTTTAAGCCTTGAAACACTCCATTTAATGATTGCATTTTTCATGTGTCCAAACCTTTACATTCACTTAAAATGTGTCAAAGCTGTCAGTTCTGGCTGCACTCTTAAACCAGAAAATTACATTTATTATCCTTTCAATAATTTAATTTTAAGAATGCCATAAATTCAAAAATGGCCATTGGGGAATACGCTATTCATTTTGAGTATTAACTGCACCTACATTTATGATTACTTAACTAAATCCAGTTGCACAAATACGTGATAATTTTATTAATTTAGTGGGCTTTCTACTTAAACAGAATTACATTTAATGGGCCAAACATAATCATCTAAGCTTGTTACAACCTGCAAAAACAATGCAACCATAGAGATTTGTTACTTACTCCAAGTCACTGAGATTTTTATTTAATTTTTATCTAACTAGCAGAAGAATACATGAGTGTGGCCTGTTTTTCAGTCAGTTTTCTGCTGCTGATAATGCTTTCTGACTCTGGCATTTCCATATTAACTTTCCCTATTACAACTATTCATGCCATCTGGTTTTTCATGAGTCGACAATACCGTGGTACTGAGAATTAGAAAGCCTAATAATCCATAACGGTGGAAAATATTGTGCTACTCCATTTCCAGTAACTCTTTTACCCTATTTTACCCCTCCTGTGTTTTCAGTTCCCCTCCACTGCTCGAATCTCCTCTGAATGATGAGTTAAGGAGGAAAGAACCCAACCCTTCTAACCAGAAAGGTCAAAATTCCAGTTGTTGTCAGAACACTCACCTCTCACTCATGTTCATGGAATAAGAACAGAACTTCTGCTGTTTGATGACTTTGGGTTTTATAGCTTTGACCTATTTTTCAGTTCACTTCATGACCTGAGTTGGTGCTTTTAAATTTTGTTTGTAGATTCATAAAACGTAGTTCTTTTATCATGAAATATTCTGCGAACATCGACATTACCTGTGAAGATATGGCTGGATAGGATCATGAGCTTTGCATCATAACAGGCGTTGATGCATTCATCTTTCGACTAGTGTCAGATCTCATCTGTCATGTATATGCCATTTCAACAGGTACTGCAATTAATGCATCAGTGAAAGTGCTGCACATTTTAACTAGCTCCACGCAGTAGTGGATTTATAGGTAAATTGAGCTTATTTGTGTTTCTCTGGTGTATTATTGGGACTTGGCAGCATGAAACTATTTTACTGGAGACACACATTATGCTGAGGTTGACATGTTCCTCTTACATAGGGTGCTGTGAAAGCCATTATTAACTGGACTCCCCACAGTTGGAATGAAAGGATTTTCCCGTGCCAGACTATGTAGGAGATCTCATGCGGAGTCTGGAGTTGCTGTGTGCCTGCAACGTCAAACCACAAGCATTTACGGATAACCAACCATGTCGGCCCCATGCAACTCTATGTTTCTAAAGATATTTAAAGTATTGTATACAAATTACACCATAAACCCCCAAGATCCTTCAAAAGGAAAATATTCCTCCATTGTGAGAGCAGCACAAGTCTGAAGGAGTGCTTTGAAAAGAGCTGTAATTGCAGAATAAGTAGGTCTATTGCCATATGACATTGCTATGTAAAATCATCATGAAGTTAAGCAGGACAGCTGGCTGTGTGAGATATTCTGCATGTATTACATTTCACATTATTTCTGCTGACATTACAGATTGTGGATTAAATGATCTTACTGTCAGGTTATTTACTGGCCACTATAAAAGCAACAAGCATTGACTAACCCTGTATGCATGTTTAAAAGTCACTCTGTGTATTTCTAAAGATATAAATAAGCTTGTGTATTTGTCCTTTTACTGTTTGGGGTTATTGCATGTTTTGTGGTAGCACTGCGATGAATGGTCAACCTGCCCTGCTTAGAGACCAATTTTAGCCCATTGTGACAGTTATTGGAGAATCATTAAAATTATTAATCAAATGAATCATAAATGTTGTCAGGCTTGCAAATAGTAATGGTATCGAGAGTAATGTCCACATGACCTGTACTCTTGAAATCATTTGTTCTGAGTCTATTGAGGCTGCCACAGATTGTTTTATTACTGATTATTGTTTTAAGGCACCTGTATCAGTCTTTATTTATCCAGATGGTATTTTTTTCCTGATACAAATGGCACATCAACATCATGTAAAGACGATCATTATATTAGTAATACCTGTCGGTTTTCAGTTACTTGCACATGATTTGCTCTACGTTTTGCTCCTCACAGGTCTAAAGTGAAGGTTGGGTTCAAGTATCAAGGGTCTTGTTTATGAGTAATAGTAAGAGCGATTGTGAGATTGGCCATAAATTCGAAAAGTCAGCCGCAGTAATGCAGTTACTGTACTGGGCTGTTGTGATGAAGACGGAGCTGTCCTGTAAGATCAAGCTTTCTGTTTACCAGTAGATCTATATTCCTATGAGGCCTACACAATATTGGTTGATTTGTGATACTATTCTGATATGTGAATATAATTTTGAATCTCATAATAGATAGGGGAAAAAAGCACATACTTATGTATATGATATTTACTTCTGTGCTTCAGACTCTTCATCAGTTGCAACTGGCTATGAAGTGAAATGCAATCTGTCTGTAGAAATTGAGTAGGGTTGTCTCTGACTGGAGAATTATGTTGTCAGCGTGAATGCACAATGCAGTTAAACACAATTTATTGCAGGTCAGTCAGTCTTTTGCAATTATGTATCTTGTGAATGTTGATATAGCAAACGGCATTAATTGTCGGCTCTACTGAAAGCATGAGATGTCATATGCAAGCAGCTGAAATAATGTCCTCCCCCACGCAAGCCCAGGCACCTACGTGTGGGTTTATCTGCTGCTAACAAAACTTCATTGTAAAGATTGCTTTTTCCCATTTGAGCTGCTGCTGCAAAAGAGGCTGAACATGCTGATGCTTGGAGGCAAACCAAAGTACTTCAGTATTATGAAAGATTGTTGTTATTAGGCGGAGGTACACATAATGAGCTATAAAAGAAGTACGAGGCCAACTGCTGTGATTTTATGCAGATATAACTTGAGATGGAAATTTGTCTCAGACTCTCACTTCAGATCACACCGAGTGTAAAGTCAGCGTAAATATAAGATTTTTATTGGTATGTAAAAGTAAATGACTGTTATATATCAGCAGGGGGTCAATAGGCCTGTTGAGTGAAAATAAGTGATTGCATCTCAATGTAATTACATCTCTGGCCTAAAGCGTTTAACTTTCTGGTATCTAATTGATTCTGAATTAAAACTACTTCTCTTTCTGGTTTTTATTGACTGAAACCATGATGTATGACTTTGTTTTCAGTGAAATATAGCTAAAAAGAAGTTAATTTCATTTGCTGTTTTTGGAGAAAACACCCAAGAAGAAAGGAAAATGAATGGGTTAGGAACCAGTTCTGTTCGAACATGATAAACAGTACAATATTAGAGGAAAGAGCTGATGAATTCAGTGGTGTCAACCTGCAGACTTTCAAAATCCCCAAAAAAGGATCAGATTACTTATTGAATCATTGTCACATGTAATTTACAGGGCGAAAAAAAGCGTCCTCACTTCAGTGAGTGTTGGCAATGATGATCAAAGATGAAAACCATTCTTAGATAAGAAACAGTTTTGAAAATAACCAGATGTGTTTCTCTTGCACTGGGTGGTTTCAGTCAGCAGAATTTTCTGCGTACAATGCAAACCCAACTTTTTTGGGGGGACTTGAAATGATTATTCAAGATGAGGTGGCTCTGGTTTGTTTTGAGTTTGGTGATTTTACAACTAAAAATAATGAATTGAATTATTAACTTCCTTCAAAAAATGTTAATGATTTTTTTATTTAAAGCTCTGTCATTACTTGACAAGTTATTTATTCTCTTGTACTTCTTTATATTCTCATGCACCTAAAGTTCTCCATTAAAGTTTCTGAAAGTTTTTTCTTTCTTTCTTAGTTTGCTTTCTGTGTGACAGGAGAGTATTTAGAAAGCTTGACATGTTTTTAATGGATGTGGAAAAAGTGAGCTCATTGTAATATAGTAAAGGCACTGACAGGAGCCAAATGAACTATCCCACAGTTTTTGGGTGATGCGCCTAATTTTTACAGCACAGTGGTCTCCCTATAATCCTGAATGCTCCTTCTCTTGTATAATTTATGTACACCACCCAGGTGTCAGGAGTAGCTGTATTACATAGATAATGAATGAATATAGTTTAGTTCACCCATGCCATGCCAATAATATTGCATCTTTCCATTTGGAAAGGGTTCATTTTTATTTTGGACGTATATTCTTGATTTTAGATGATCACTCATATGCTTGTTGGTTTGTGTTTCACTAAACTTCTTGTTGTTTTACAAAGGAGGCATTAAGGACAAGCCTCTGGTTTTCCACTCAAAAGTCAAGTCGTCTGGATACACTTGTGTCTCAAGGTAAGTTAGCTTTTTGCCAGAAAATCTAATTACATTTTATTAGATTGGCTGGTACTTAAGCAAGCAGTAAACTTATTGCAAGTATTCAAGAGAAATAATGAATGGAAATGATTTTTTTCCATATCTTAGATTTCTTGCTTTTCTTAATATGGGTTCACATTACGGGGGGGTTCCACTCATATTATGGTTTTGGGGGCCTCCCTGGACTGGCCAGTATATAAACATACATCACACATGTAGAACTACTTAAATAAAAAGTATCCACAAGATGCTCTCTATCATAGCTCTTGACTTTGATCGGTTCTTAATATTTAATCTTTCTGAACACTCAACGAGCTTTGAAAAATTTTCTTTTTTCAGTTACTTTTGAAAAAATAAATGTTGAAATAAACTCTGATGAATGATATAAACAGATGCATGAAACATTACAGCAAGTAGTCAAGTTTGTCTGTCCTTTTACTTTTTCAGAACAACTATGTTCACTCCCAAAACAAATGTGCCGAAGGTTCCCTCCTCCAAACAGACGAACAAAAATATGTAAGCATTTCAAATGCGCTAAACATACAAGGTGTTTAGACAGTTATATATATATTTATTTATAGCTATGTAGCTATAATATATCTTCAGCGAGCATTTGTGTTTTTTATCATTTAGAGGTGTTCGCCTTCCAAATTACCCAGTGGACAGTCCAGCACCAACTGTCCAATGTATCGAGCGAAGCATCGTCAACAAACAAGTCTCTTGTCTTCAGTTTTCTGGTGGGTGACGCCCTCCAATTCCTTATTTATTTATTTAAATGTATGTACACAATTGTCATATTCAACATGACTTAACACAATGAAAATGAATAAACATGATTTGGTAATACAACGTTCAAGGCCTAATGATGACTAACAAAAATAGGTAGTAGTTGAGATTTCCGTCGTCAACTGTCTGTAACTCTTTCTCCAACTGGATGTTGTGAGGCACTGAGCCAATCCCTGTTAACTATGAGTGAAGACAGTAGACGCTCGGCGTACACAGTGCAAACACGGTGAGGCAGATGATCACTCACATAGACAACACTTTTGGTGTCACACTTTTGGTCTCAGAAATAATGTAAAGTTTTTCTTTGTTAGGCAAAATTCGTTCCTATTTTGCAAGGAATAAATCAGCTGTGTTGTCACTGACAGACAAAACAATTGCTTTTCTTGTCTCTCCCAGGTGATGGAAAACAAATCCTGTGTGGTCTTGGCGACAGTTCAGTGTTATTGTACAAGTCCTGCCTCACTGGTAACTCCTCTGTCTACACAGGTGTGTGAAACTAACAGAATTATTTGTATTTCATGCTATCCTTTATATTTAACCTTACTCCCTCCAGTGTCTGTCAGCATTTGCTGAAATGTCTTAAAAAAAAAAAGACCCTCACATTTAATGGTTACTTAAGGTTAAGACCTCAAATAACCATAAACCATGATGCTTTTGGGAGACAGGGAGGGCATCTATAATAAGAAGTTTGTCCTTACTTGGAATAATCGAGTGAACTTTGATCTACTTTGAATAAGCTCTATGGCTTGAGATGAAAGATTCAATGAGCATTTAAACTGACTCACCCAGCTATCACTGTCAGAAGTGTAGATACACCCATGATTTCTGTTCCCAGTGTTTTGATAATTTTCCAAATCAGGAATTTGTTCCGTGTTGGTCCGTTTTTGTTTTGTTTTTTTGTGATAGAGTATATGGAAATCAAGACACATGATTATGATATTAATGAGTTGTTGAGAACAGTGGATCTTCTTGATTATCTACAATAGTGAAGCAAATAGTGAATGAAATAAGGACACATCTGAGTCCCATTTGAACGTGGCTGGAACACAGTCACCACAGGGGGGCAGCAGAGATAGGAAGAAAGGAGTTGAGGTGAGGCCCAGGTCACCACCAGTCTGTCTTGCTTTCTGGGCAGTATGGTTAAAGTAAATACTGAACCCCACATTGGAACACGGGGTCCATTGAAAATTTCTGTTTTGGTACACAGGACATAACAAACCGGTGAGCTGTGTGAGCTGGAGCCTCAGCAGACAGTGGTGGTTAAGCGCCTCAGATGACCTGTCACTGCGAGTCTGGACCCACTGCGATTCAGAACCTGCCATTATCATGGTAAATGTCCCATGCTTATGCACACGTGTTTATGTATTCCTATTCTTTTTTTTATCATTCCATGCCACTCTTCTCTTCACCATCACCACTCCATTGTCCTACATTAAGTCTCAAGGAAACTTTCATACTCTCATTCTTAGTCCAAGTACTAACCATAAAAAAAACAAAAAAAAAACAAACTGTGAAATGAGGACCAGCTAGAGTGACCTCATATTGCAAAAATGTCCTCTCTCTGAAGGGCTAAAAACTCAGATTGGTTTAAAAGTAAAACAAATTAACTACACACACATGTTGTACACATTTTTTTACTTCCACTTGTGTTTTCAATGGCAGGTTTGATTGCTTCAAAGATTTGGTTTGCCTGTCATTCAAGCCTGGTATTGTATCCCAAATGGATCTTTTATCCATTTGTTGTTCTTGAGATTGTATTTTCTCAGTTTTTTCCCCTCTGGATTTGATTATTGCCCTGTGAGGTAGCTCATTTCAGCAGCTCACACAAGAACAGATATATTTAGGTTTATTGGGCACCTATAAGAAGCTACTGGTTGCCACTGACAAGTAGTTTCTTGCTTTTTTCACCTACAAATGTTTACACACTCATAGTATGGCACTTATTATGCTTTTTAGGACTAAGGAAGTCCTCATTAGGAAAACCAATCCCTATAAAGTGAAAGATTTAACTCTGGTTAGGGTTCGGTCAGCAGTGGTTACGTTTGAGTTTCAAGTGAGTCTGAATGAATATAGGTTGATGCAATGTCCACAAAAGGCACAAAAGCACAACATGACTTTGTGTGTGTTTGTCATGTATTTATAATGGAATCGCATGCGTATATTTGAATGTAATGTTAAAAATCTATTTTTGGCACGTCAGTAAAAAGCCAATTTTTCTTCTTTTCTTTTTCTGATCACAGTTACCACATGGAAAAATCTAATTAAATGCTCTGATAGAATGTGTTCTTGCCCTGGTTATATCATCTTTGTCATTGGAAGCATCTGTGGGACTCAGAGCATCCAAAGCTCTGATTATATGCAGGCACTGCTTACTTCACCGGGTATCACATTTAATGGGACAGTAAGAAGTGTGTTTCCGATGCCAAGTGAAAACAATGGTCTGTCCTTAAGAACTAGGGTCTCCCCGTGCTGCTGATGCTAACCATCCATGCTTTCCTTCACTCAGGGAAATTGTTTTGAGCTTGGCTGTGTCTTCAGCCTTCAACTGCTTTTAGTTCTTTTGATACAACTTGGAAACAAATAGGCGTCTTTTCAAGGACAAGAGCTAATTTGCGGTGAGCCAGACTTGCAAATAGTTTTGTGTGGGATTTTTTTCAAAACTCAGTAAAAAGGAATGATAACTGGCTTCCTGATATTCTTAATATTAGAGTCCCTATTAATGACCTAGTTGTTGTAAAAGTGTGTCTGTGATGTCTAAACTGAGCAAAACGGATTATGACACAGATGTGCAACATGAATGATATTCAAACTACATCCAAAGATTGCCAAATCTCATTTGAAATTTAACAAGTTCCTTAACACATGTTTATATAGTGCTAGTTTTGCAGGCTCCTTTTCTTTACTACATGTAAGTAATTGATGAATTCCAGGTGATATGAACTATGACTGTTATCAGTTATCTAAAAAGCTAAATAACTTATTGAAATATATTTTTCTATATATTTTCCTGGAATTTTTTTTCCAGGAAGAAGTTGAGATTTTCCCTTTAGGCATGTATGTTCTTACATTGCAACTCATTAGTTACCTCAAGATATCACTATGTTGTGTCTATCTTTCTTCTATTAGGACAAAAACATGTTCTCTAAGCCCATCAGAGGAGCTCAGTTCTATTACCTTGACAAGTTTTTACTTTTGGCATCTGGACCTTCTCTTCACCTGTACCTGTATCATGTGGACACCACAAAAGATGACCTAAAAAGGTAATCACATGAACCACACTCCAAGTGGCCACACCATTCAAAGCACTGACAGATGAAGAGATGAACTTGGATTTTCAGGATATAATACAAAATCTATAATGGTATCTGTACATTGGTAATTGTCAGTAAATGAGAATTCGGCTCAGGGGGCAGTGGTGGCCAAGAGGCTGGAAGCGGACTTGAGTGTCAGGAGTTCACAGTTTGGATTCCCACAGCAGACAGATCATCACTGTGTCTCCCTAAAAGACCCTTGACCCCCATCAGGTACCTGGTGTGCCACTAATGTGGCTACCCACCACATCCCAGAACTAAGATGCAGAAAAAACTATTTGCTCCAGGATGAGTTGAGTTAGTTTATTAGCTCATTTGGGTTACTTGGACCACACAAGGCAGTGAAGTAAAGTGCAAGCAGTGGGTTTCATGATCCTGTCAGATGATTTTAACATTGCCTTCAGATTCACCATATCTCGTCACAATGGACATGAATTGGCAACAGTAATTATGAAATAAGAAATTAGGTAACAGGCATATAACTGAAATATTTGATATCTATAAAATGATATATTGGCTGCTTTGTCAACCTGATATCTAACGTTTATGACTATTGTTCCATTAACATATTAGCACAAGCACTACTATTTTAGAAAATAATTACCCATGCTTGTAGGGTGGAAGGCATTTTTCAGAGATTTAAACCAGCTATTTTCAAATATTTAACTTTCTATAAAAATAGAATGCAAACCATGTTATTGTAATAGAAATTTTCCAGATTAGATACATGGATAGATTGTGATTGATTTATTTCAAATACCGTCCAAAGTTTTATTAAAGAAAGCATTGTTTTTTTAAACTAGCTTTGTTACTAATTTGATAGGAAGCTGGCTTTATTTAGTGGTTACCGCAGACATTTATAACCTCTAGGCACCACTGCCCCAATTACAATACAAACTGCTTCACTTTTTACTATAAGCTGTCAGGCCTTCTACTGTATCCTTTATATCCTCTTTTTTAGGAGCCTATTACAGGTTATGTTGTTTACTCCTTTGCCTATTTGCGCAATTTATTTTTGTATCCTAAAAAACATAAGCAATCATCAGTTGGGAAAGAAAATAATGGGCAATGTCCTTTCTTTTATGCTTCAGCTGTGTAGTTCAGATGACTGAAAAGTGATTTGTTTTGTTGAAACTTTATTTACATGCTTGTTGGTTTAAAACTGATGAAACCTGCTATTTTTCTTCTTAGGTATAAGCAGCAAAGTGTCATCAAACTGACAAGTCGCTTTACCACAACATCTGCAACAGACATCACTGCCATGTCTTCAATCAATGATTTCTTCTCGTGTATCCTTCTGCTTGCTGTTATTATGATGCAGTTCAGATTGCTGAACAAATGGCCATATCTCTGTAGTATTTTCACTTGGAGCATCTGGTTGGACTAACTTCAAAGTGAACCACTGCAATCAGTATGTGCTTCATAAAAATCTTAACGTGTGGCTCCGGGGCTTCCACTGCTGATTTTACGTGTAAATGATTGAGGTGTCTTCTAATTTTTTAGGAATGTCTGCATTCCAGCCCCTTGTTAGTGTTTATGATGCATTTAGCTTCCAATAACCCTCAAAACAGAGCTGTGTGGGAATGAATGCGATGCTGTCAGACTCCTCAGCTCTATTGTGCGTTAACAGAAACTACATGGGCTGTAACTTTGGTAAAATGTAGTTGTATGAATATATACACACACACACACACACACACACACACACACACACACACACACACGCACACACACACACACACACACACACACACACACACACACACACACACACACACACACACACACACACATATATATATATATAATTAAATTAGCAAATTGTGAAGATAATCACACAAAAAGATCAATTTGAATAGAACTACTGTATTTAAAATAAGGTTTTGTTATTTATAAAGTACAGTTGGTACAGTAGATGGTGTTATTCCACTTAATTTCACCAGAAACCCAGTTTTATTGTGCAAAAAATAGAAATCACTTTGTAAAAAAATACTTTTCAAGATTCAATGAAGTGAAAAAAGCAGTGTACGGTTTTTCATATTCTGAGTTGTATTGTGGATTATTGGAAATTTCTGGGGAACAGTGATTAAGAAAAAGACTTTTGTAAGCCTACATGCATCTCCTGACCTTTAAAGCTACATACTTCTGTATCACCGCATGGAACGACAGTAAATGTCTGCCCAAAAGCAAACTGATGTATTCTGCAGTTGTAACAGCTCAACAACTCCTCTCAGTACCGGCCAATGAAAGTTCCTTGATCAAATCCATTATTTTAGTGTGGAACGCTGTCTCAAGAAATGAACGTTCATGAAAGGGAATATAAATGTCATTATTTCCGATGATAACTGCTTCAGACATTGTCCTGGTGGGTGGCATTGATAGGTCAATGCAAGTGTTTGACATGAACAAAGCTGCAGTTGTCTGGAAAGTGCCTGAAGCCCACAGCAGAGCCATCCACTGCATCACACAGAATAAGGTAAGGGCCTGGACAGTGTTTCCATGACAAAAACAAAGGGCTCAAAAAAGGAGTTAAAATGTTTCATGGCCTGTATTTTATGTGTTCTTGATTTTATTTGTATAACACAATTATATTTTGTTCAGTCATAATGTCAATAGTGACAACACATGTGGAATGACAAATGATACAACAAATCAATATACAATCCTTGATTTTTAAGGCAAGCGAAGCAAAAATTGGTGGTTTTGATTATCGGATCCGAGTCTTTATTTCAATTTAATGGGAACTGGAATATCTGCAGCTGGCAATGTCCCATGGCGCAACAGGAACAGAATTTAGTAGTAGAATAAAAGACAAGAGACCAATGAAGACGTTTTATGTCTGACCGCAGTTAGAAATTACAGTGTTACTGTTAGAACACAAAAATCATCACTAAATACAATTACTTTACACTTTTCCCCTTTTGATATTGGAAGTATGATGGCAAGCCATGTAGACTTGAACTCTGACAACAGGTCTTGTTATGTCAGGAAAGTGGACAGGTGAGTTTCTTGTGATTGGGATAACCTTTTACCCTCTATGAATGGATAGAAGCAGTGACGGCTCATCAGCCCATAAATAACATTAAGAATAAACCGACTCGGCTATGAATTTGCTTGGCTTGGCATCAACTGCTACTATGAGCTTCATCTTCCATCTTACTCACGAAGGGTCTGCTACTTGGCAGATGTTACAGCGTTACATAAGCCATCGGAGTGTTTCGTGAGTTACATAAGACAAATCGACTTTGGTGAGTAGCAGTGTTAGTTTGTGGCGTGAATGCTTAGAAGAATGTCCTGATTATCTAAAAGTTTCCATGGCAGGCAGACGTACAGGATCTACTATCATCAGTATCATTCATCTTGAATGTAAGTCCCTGCAGCATTAGAATAAAGATTGCCATAGGGAACGGCGGCAGGAGATTACATGCTGGATGATGGCCTTGGAGTAATGCTGTTCCATGATGTGGTGTGGGTTTTTCATGGCCTTCCTCCCACATCGCTGTCTTGATTCAATGTGGACCCAATTTGCTGGTGGCGAGCAAGTAGAAAACTTGGGCCTGGAGCTACATATGTGATAGTTCTATTGAACACGATTGCATCACTTGAACTAAAACCTATAAAAATCCAATGACTGTAATTCGACATATGATTCGCATTTCTGTCACTTTCCATTTTACAGTGAAAAGCAGGTAATCGTTTCCAGCTTAAGAATGTTTGCCAGCAATGTAGTGACAATAAAAAAATAACTATATTTTGATTGTAAAAATATTGGAAGCGATTAGCCTCCATACAGATACTCACGTAACGTGCTGGACGGCAGAAGGGTTACGGTTGTCAGAGGAACTTGTACTTAATGACCCAAAGATATTGACTTTAGTCACTTCTGCATGTTGGCCTCTACATACTCGACATTCAGACCAGCCTGGATTAGTTGGATAGACTGCAGCTAGTGGCATGGATTAGGTGCATTAATGCATTCAACTGTGATCCACTCTTGCACACAGCTGACTATATTCCTTCAGCCCAGAGGTGCCTGTTCTTTGTCACGCCAGCTATTGTGTGCTACACATAGTGGAAAGCCTGTGGTGTGTTGTTTCAGCTTGGCTATTGCGTCAATGTGGGGTTCTCCGCCTGGGTGCCCGAGGGCCTTTGGCTGCTGCTGGGTCAGTACCTGTGGATCAGAGGGATTGCCCCTGCCTGGAGACTGCACTCACAATGTCTCTTCCCTCCCCTGTCGCTGTCTCGTCCTGAGGCGGACCAAACATCAGGACTTGCAGAGAAAAAAAAGCAGCTTTTCCCCACTTCAAATTTCCATCGCCCCTCGTGCAAAAATTCACCTGGAACTCATCAGTGCTGAGGACTTCTCGGAAAATGGAACTGGAAATGCCCTCTCAGACTCCCGTTCTCACACTCTTAATGGAAATCTAAACAAAAAACACCCCCACTGCTGCTCTCTTTCGCTCTCTTTTCCTCTCCCTCACGTGCACGTTTTACTCTATCATCTGATAGCCTGCTTTCAAAGTTATATATGGAATTTACACACAGATGTGCGGTGGAATCTACAGTTTGGGATGAAGCCCAAGTTAGGTACAAAAATGCATGGAAAATGACGCAGGCAATTTAACAACTACAAGTGTTTTCATCTAGCCCTCATGTGGTTACATTGTTTTTACAATCAACTTGTGCTTTTAAGTAGAATAAATACTACCTGGAATAATCTTATGAAAACTATTTGCCAGTGACGAACACACAGCCGCAGAACTTTCCAGGAGTGGACAAAAATTGAAGTTGATTTATGACTTATTTCAGTCAAGCATTTACTGACTAAGCTATTTTCCTTTGTGCATATCTTGAAGGGATCCGCATTCAGCACACAGTCTCCAGAATCATACAACCTCTTTCTCACCAGTGCAGTCACAGATGGCGTGAAGGTTTGGGACCTTCGTACAACAAGGTTTGTGATATGATGGCATTGATTACTCAATCTGAAAATGTGTGTTATTTCTGTTTATAAGGAAAATGTTCAAGCACCTTTGAGGCATTATAATACTGTATAGCAACCAAAGACAGACAAACAAAACAAGGATCCTCTATATTAACTTAATTCTCTTTTGCCATTAATTCAGCATTTTTAGCACAAGAATGTAATCTCAACCTATTGGAAATCACCATGTACCTCTATTTAACTACCGAGCTGTGTATTCCACTCTTGAAATCTGTCCAATACGATAGAGAAACAAAGCTCACTTTAAGCTACAAAACATTATTATTATTATTATCTTGAGAGTGCAAAATTACCTTATATTCAAATCTCATCAACATTTTCCGAGCATAAACATTCTTCTGTTGTTGAGTAGCCTATCAGTTGCTCAAATTCCAGTGTGCAGAGATTTTACTTGGCCTTTAGTCATAGATATCCATATAAGGTACATAATTCAAGGAGGCCATTTCAGAATTCAGATTGTTCCTGTGGGTCCAGTTGGAGTCATTATTAAGTATGTCATCCTTTCATGTCTGAGAATGCCTTTGTGTTTTACTCCTCATCCCACACTCCATCACAATCTTATTGTTATCGGAAAAATATTTGTGCCTCATTTCCAGGTCAACTCCTGGTTCTCATAGTTTTTTTTCTCAAGCTTCCTTCAACACAGGCAGTTCCCCTGAGGTGAAACATATGTATGTGTGATATGTAGGTCATTCTCTTTTGTTTTATGTACACTTCCTGATTCATTTCCGTTGTCATTAGTGACAACCATTAAATTATCTACAGTTCTAAAGTATCACCTCACTATATTTGTGTAAGCAGGAGATTTGCAGCTAATGGCAACAAATTCGGTTAACAGTTTCATGTTCAATACAGTCTCCAAAAACCATGTGACCGAGAGGATGTCACTGAAAGAAAGTCTATCTGCTCTTTCTGACCTGACCTATGTTGGATTTCCATACCAGGCATAGACTGCCCAGAGCTTCACACAAAATGATCTTCATAAATGTTAGCATCTATGTTCATTGGTTGATGATCTCCTTTTTTTGATCTCTTACCTGACCTGAGATGACACGTTGTGTGTTCTGGGAATTTGCGTGTGAAAGGCAGCAGAGATTAGTTGGATCAAGACATGACGAGACACACAAGGAATTGTGAGGTTGCACTGCGAAGAAGACGCTGACCTCAGTGATTCCACTTTTATCCCAGTGTCATGTTATCTCCTGAAGTGGAGGAATGAATGAATGAATGAAACATTATTTCAAACATACAAATAAGTAAAAAGTACGTAGTGGACTTTGTGTCTGAGTGTCAAATGAACACTGGTCAAAGCTTCTGTTGTGGTTGCAGCAAGGATGCTTGCACTGGCAGTTCTACAAACTAAGTCTTGTCTTTCAGTTGTCTGTTTCCATTTCCCTTTTTATGGTCACCAAATTAGCTTAAACACTCCTTGGTGGCTTGGTCTATTGAATAATATGTATGGAAATGCATAAAGGCAAAGAAGCCGTGGGGCTGTTGGGGTTGGACCTCAGGTCCAGTATTTGTTTCCTGGTAGACCAGTGTAGTGAACCACGTTTTTTTAAAAAGGCAAATGGAAAGTCCATTCTAACTCATATTGTATCATGCTTTTTTTGGATCACAGGGGAAAGTCTTTCCAGTGGGATAGAAAGAAGAGTGTCATACTGAAAAGGTAGATCCTATCCCAGAGGGGGATCAGCTTTTCTCATTCACGCAGATTAAATAATGGATATGTGATTTTGATAGTCCAGTCTACATTTGTTTGAGTTTTTTGGCTTCTGAATGTGTTCTGAGACATTTTGTTGGATATGCTTAGCAAGCATAAGTTACAAGGGTCACTATTCTGGGCTAATAGGTCTCTACACGCTTGTTGTGAGAGCTGTATCCTCATACTTGGAGTTTAGTCAAAGTTATTTTTCACCTTTGCAGTTGCTGTTGAAATAAGTTCTGTTTGCTTGATGGCTGGCATCATCCTGGACTGGAAAATAGTGGCTTTAATTGAGTTATATCCTTCGGTTGCCCTTAGTGTTGTTGAAGAAAGTATCATGAGGCATTGACTGTGACCCCACCCAGACTACTGTGTGTTTGTTTTTTAAGATAATAAGTGAATCAGCATTAATTAACTAAGTACATTCTTGTAAAAGCAGCCTGCTGGCAGCACTTTGTTAAATAGTAAATGTTTGTCATTTTGTTGAACTTGCCTTTTCAACTTGCTGTGAGAAACATCTAGAAATTTCTGAAATTCATAAAGATTATGTTGTTTATACCAACTTTAATTATGTCAAATCAAGGAGGAAGAAACACATTTTGAAATCAAACTTTATGGCTTTTCATCAGTATAAATTTCACATAAATCCATGAAATGTGAGCTGACAGGCATAAAATAAAATTACTTAGAAACTCAACAAGACCAGTTTAGTCTCACAAATCTGGTTGAGCAAATAAACGTTCATGTTTTTTTTGACAGCAGTACTCTGTGCAGTATTCTGTGTTATTAAGGTTCAAGTTTGCTTCAGTTTTTTTCAAGCTTTCACTGTTCACTCAGTTCACCAACATTCAGTATGCTTTAATGTCAGATCCTCCCAGATGCTGATTCCAATATAGGGAACAGATGGTAATCTGTTTCTCTTTATGCAGTGATGTCTTTTCCCTAAGTAGGATGGACTTTGCTTCATTCATAAATGCACGGAAATGCAATGCAATGCATTCTGTCAATACATACATAAATACCATATTTATGTACGTTAAAATATATCCAATGCAAAAAGCAAACTTTCACATGATATGCAGTGATACAGATAAATATGGTGAAATTTACTGGCAGCATGTATGGAGCTATGATTATCCTGCTGATTACCTTGATGACTGACACTGAATACCCAGGTGCCTTCAGTAACCTTATAGGCTTCCATTCAAGTGGATCCGATCCTGTGGTGCAGTCTGCCTTAGTCATCAGGAAAATGTCGAACAGTCATCACTCACACAACATGGAGACTGTGTGTATGTGCGTGTGTGTGTGTGTGTGTGTGTGTGTGTGTGTGTGTGTGTGTGTGTGTGTGTGTGTGTGTGTGTGTGTGTGTGTGTGTGTATCGCATGCTCGCATCTCCCCTCATTAAATCCACATTCTGACCTAGAAAACCTTTCGAGTGTTTACTCCAACCTGTTCTGCTTTGTATGCGTGTGATAGAGGCAGGTTATGCCAGCTATTGCGCATCCAAAGTTGAAAAAGACTTGTCATTGCATGCACTGAACTAACAACAGCAAATCATAGTTTTCACCACTGCTATGAAAAAGATTGTCATCCTTCCTGATGTGGAAGAACTTTCAAAAACTATCTAATTCAAGCAAAAGGGTTGAGCAGAAAACTGAATCAGATATATGATCATATTAGTTGGCTTTGAGTCCCACTTCTTTCTAAATGGGAGCTTTTGCTTTCACAGTTTAAAAATGCATAGATACGTTTTTATAGGTCTCAATGCTACAAGGTATTTTTAATGTTTTAATTCGATTGACTTAGCAGGAGGTATTCAGCTGCAACACATCCTTGGTTCTTAACATTTATATTCACTACATGTGAATATGATCAGACGATTGTGAAATGAAATTTAGGTCATCATTAAATAGAGGAGAATGACATAGAGCTGAATCAACACGTGAGCTGCAGTTTAATGCCACAAACTAGTGAGCGTTTAGCAACTCACGTCTTGTTGTATTTTCTGCCTTTGCATTCACTGTTTGTAAGTTTGAGGAACCCGCTTATAGAAGGTACGTTATATTTTTGAAGGATCACCAGTGAATATGACCTACTTTCAGTCCAGTGTAATTGCATTAGCATGTGGATGTTAAAGACATGCTCTCACCAGATCCTGTCAAAGCCCTGAACTGCCAACACACCATAGAGAACTGGGCTGCATACAACTGCATTGTAAATACTTTATATGTTGTTTTAAACCAAACCAAACATAATAGAAGTTGCATGAAGGGACCATTTATCATTTAATATTTTCTCTTTCCTGTGTTTCACCTGAGTAAAGCTTTCCTCCTTGTTCCCAGCTCTTCCACATGTCTGTGTGAAGCATGAAGTCTGCTGAGTGACATTTTTTTCTGTTCCATTTAATAGTATGACAACATCTACTGATCACTTCATTAGAAAAATGACTAAACTCATAGGAAATCACATTTGTGACAAAACTCTATCACTTCTTCACCACTGATTGTAAAAATCTTTTAACAAACTTGTAACTCCATATTGTGTTGGTATTTACACTTCAGGGGGACAAAAAACATTGTCTTGTAGATTAAATTATACTATTTAGTAAAGAGGTATTTAGTATTGCTGTGATATCATGGCATCCACTATAAAACCTGAGGGCTCAAATAGTCAGCTATTCTATATAATCTAGTTTTGGATTTCAGATGTGATAGTCAAAATTATTTTGTACCAAAGTGTGCCTTTCCTTTTCAGGTGTGTGCGTCGCTATGACAACCATGTGAATCGCATTCATCCGTGTTCTGCAGCCATCTCACCATGTGGCCGGTTCATTGCCTCGGGTTCTGAAGATAATGCTGTGAGTAATCTCACTTGGGGTTTTTTTTTTGTAGTTGTTTATTTTTGCATCTGCATAATGCGCATTGTGCTTATCTGATAGCCATTTTGATGAAATCACTGCAACAATTCCTCAATGTCTTCATGTGAAATTGCATTGGGTGATGATGAAGCTATTGAAAAGAAATTCAGTTTAGCAAGATTATTCATTGTCAGTCATTATAACTACATTTGTTACCTTTTCCAATAGTGCATGGATTAAAAAATTGCGTTGCAGCCACAACTTTACAAAATGGAGGCATACCACATAGAATGTATTAATACTGAATGTTCTAGTAGAATGAATGTAATCCTGGATTGGAATCAAGTTATGAGTTTATCTAACCTATTGCTTAGAATAGACCGCCACTATATTTTCAAATAGCATTTAGTCTTGTGTATACATCAAAATTGTGTGTTTATTGTTATAATAGTGCAATTTACAAAGAACAATGCAATGTGAGAAATACTTTCAAAGAACTTCATAGAATGATTGAGCCTGAGCAAGCTGCATTGTTAACCATTGTCAGTTGATATGTGTTCATGAGTTTAAAGCAGCGATGGCAGAAAAAATGTATATTCTGAATAAAAGCTTCAGCAAGTGTGACTTCTAAATCCTACAGGTTACACTTCAAATGCTGCCCACTTTACACTCTTTGTGGCTTTGCCCCATCTTAATACCCACAGATCAAGCGTAATCCTTCTCTTCAATCTTCTTTCTGTCTCAGACTTTAACCTCGCCAACTTGGCTTCCATACCATTCTCAAAGTTAGCACCCCAGATTTTTAACCCTTCACCCTGTTGTTTTCTATTGAGAGTCATCAGACAAATGTACTTGGCCTCATGAAGGTAAAAGACAGCCGGACAATGGCAGCTCTTTTTTTCAATCACTTGTACCCCTATTTAAGGTGAAGACCGTGCTTCACTCACATTGTTACGTTGGATTCAAGCCTTTTTCCAAAGGAGTCAAATTCAACAATCATGTTGAAGCCGAACTGTTTAATTGGTTTTCCAGACTGCGGCTTCTTCATTCTTTGAGGACTTTTTCAGGAGACAACCTCCCTTTCCTTAACCATCTCTCTTTTCTTGTGGTCTGTGTGCTTGTTGACAGCAGTGGAATAATATATGTATGCTGGTGGTTATTATTAATTATGGGGACTCAGCACAGTTTGGACATTTGAGAACATCTCTATCGAGATCGGACATTTCCAGCATTTCTTGGAAATTGGAAAAGTGTACGGTTGTGAGCAACATCGTATTTATTTGTAGCTGCCCTGAGATTTCTATAAGCCAGACGCATTTGTACTTGTCTTCATATATCAAAAGGCAATCATGGAAAAAAAAAGTTGAATACGCTTAAAAGACTCCCTAGATCATATTACATATTTTCCAAAGAAGTATTTCCAAGGGGGTCATGATTTCAGTGTTTTCAAAACAAGCCTGTTGTGCATATAGTTCACAGTGTCACTCATTTTATTTCCTCAACCTTATCAGCTGACGTTGAATTGAATATATAGAAGACAACTATTAATTGGTTAATGAAGATGTATGCCCGATGATTCCTAACCGCACAATCTGTTGGCCCTGCTCTCTGCTTCAGTAATGGCTGACAAACACAGATACGTCGGGGGATCTTTGTGATATTTAATCATTCCTACGAGAGCTTCTTTCTTCCAAGTAACTAATTCCCTTTTCGGCAGCACACTGTTCATGTGCCTCAGACAGGAGTCACTCTAAACTTTTTGACAGAACTCCCTTGAAGAGGCTTTTTTTTTTTTTTCCCAAAGAAACATAATAAAAAACAGCCGCAGGAATCTGATGAGTCGTCGTCTGGTAACAAACATCTGGACATCTGTTTTTATCGGTGGTCGTGGCTCTGAAACAAACAAATCTGTCTCAAAATGTACTGATCATATTCGGAAAAAGAAAACTATGCTTACAAGCTGATAACGCAGTCAAATATTTCTTTGCTATAAACCCTCATGAACTTGCCCTTTTTTTTTTTACCATCTAATGCCAAATGTAAAATTCACACCAATGTCACACATGCAATTATATTTGATGAAACAGAACAGAAGTGATGTGTGTCCACTTAGATTGACAGTAGCTTCTTCAATCAGTTCAACAAGGTCATCTCAATGTTTAGAACATTTCAATTATTACAGTTTTTACACAGAAGCACAACATAAACTTTTTTATCAAATACATCTGAAAACTTTGCTAGATTTAAATTTCTCCCTGTCAATAAAAGGAAAAGGTTATCCGAGTCTATTGAATTAATTAATGTGATCACTGGTGCTGCCTGTTTGGTTTCATACTCAGAAAGTATGGAAAACTGAGACCACCTGCCAATCGTTCACTTTAAATCTTCTGTTAAACTTGTCTGCAGATCCATTTAGGTTTAATCCAGCTGTTAGGATCCTGGCAAAGACAATGAATGATCTCATATGACTGTTACGCGTCTGATTACTGATATCAACCATAGCCAGGTCTCCTTGTGATAGCCGATCACTGTTGATGGTGTCTGATAGACATAACGAAAACCTTAATCTGTGTAAGGATTCACAGTAAAGTCTGATGTATTTATCTATCTTGACTCATGAATGGACAAACAATCAGGAGCAGATGTACACATGCTAACAACTGATGTCCTTTTGTCTTTCACCCGCCCAGAAGAGAGGACAGATCTCTTGGTTAAGGGAAGCCGCGGCGAACTTTAAATATAGTTCAACATACCTTGAGATTGGATTAACACAGTAATTTATTACAAAAGACAGAAACACTGGCCATGTAGAGAATCGCCTTATACTTAGCCGTTAAAGCAGCTGAGGATAAACGCGCCTCAGGTCAGTCGAAGAGCAGAAGGAAGAAGAAAACTCCACACAGAGCTTCCGCCAGATCAAACACGCGCGCTGCTAAATCCCCTCTTCCCATTGGCCACCGCTAGAAAGAGGCGTAAGCAACGTGCTCTCCTATTGGCGGACCTTCACACAGACTGAACAAACTACGGTACCCATGATGCATTTCGGTATTTGTCCACCATCTACAGCTCAATAACAAAACAGTCCGCCGCCATTTTAACAGTTTGAATAAGTCCATGCGGGAAGCGTCACAGTTCGGAGGTCAAAGAAAACGTCATAACTCTAACACAACGTACTGTATATGCCACAGGATTGGAATCGCAACAAAACCGGATATGGTTTCTTACAAATGTTAAAACAATTCTTTCCTGTCTTTCAATTGGCTGCCAATGGATTCTTCTGTTTTCAATATGCAATTCATCAACAGTCTGCACTGCCTTGTACATCGTGTGGACTAACTGTTGAGGGGCCTGTCTCTGTCGGGTTTGCATGTTCTCCTCGTACTTCCGAGGACTTTCTCCCACAGTCCAAAACTATTTGTTTGAGGATAATCTATACATTGCCACAAGGTCCCGCGTTCTTATTCTCCACTTGTGTGTATTTCAGGCATACGTGTATGACATCCGTAGCAGTATCTACTTGCATAAGCTTCAAAAACACTCGGACACTGTGCTCAGTTTGGCTTTCAACCCTGCTACACCACAGGTATGAATCTTTTTTTTGTCTTTGTGGTTAAGTTATTATAACCTAACCTATTCTAAGTTATTATAACTGAACATTGTCATTTCAGTCACTTTTTTCTACATCTGCTGATCAGGAAAAACACATACTGCTTTAGTATTCCAGGTGTAGATCGAGATTGTCTTCATAAGCATCCCAGGGTTTAATATCAACTTCACTGTTGTTATTCTTGTGCTTAAATTCAGCAGTTAAATCTATGCCAGTACAAAATATCAAGTTGTCACATAAACATCTGTAAGACTGTCTTCATTAATAACTCGGGGGAATCTGTTTTCTATGCAAGAAGCTTTAATGAAGATCGCGTATGTATGGTTACCTCTATGTTTCTTTGTCTTTATACATAATTTTAAATTGCTAACATGTAATCTTTTGTAGCGCATTGAGCAGGGGAATGTCTGAAGAAGATCTACATACCGGTACCTCATTGAGAAAACAAACCAACTTCTCCCCGTATTTCTCCCATGCAATATAACCACGTTAATTTAAAATTCATATCTCCCAAATCACTCTGCGGGTGTAACCAGGGGTGGTCTTTTTACAGTCCAATCAGATAATGTCTACTGTTTGTCTGTGCCATAACCCTGCGGGATCAAATGGCTTGCTGTTTGTACTGGGACTGATTAACTTGTGTGACTGGCTCATTGCTGGGCTGTGATTGGATAAACAGTCCCACAAGTGTTTTTACAGACGCACAGTAATAGAGAAAAAGGTGCATCCCAGGTTGTGCTTGTTCAGTTCATGATTTTCCTTGTACCTTTTGTGTTTAGCCACATATGAAGTGTTCACAGGACTCCACATCTCACCACTTACTGGTGCACGGTGTTGTTTAGCATTACCCAAGTCCCACCTGAGCGAGAAATGCTTAAATGTTTTATTATCTACAATTGTTCTCTTTTTTTCATATTGCCCCCTCTAATAAGTGACAATTTGTTGTCTTTGCTTGGCCCACCTTCTCATTGTATTTGCTGACATCCATAGGAATTCAAGAGCAACAGGGAATCCTTCCAGCGATAACTGGAAAATACTTTTGACTGGCTTGAATTGACATTGGAAGAAAATAAGGAGTCTAAATTTACAGTGCTACTTCATAGCATATCCTCACTGTCTCTAACAAAACCTCCAGAGCATTTCTTGAAGAGCATCGGTTTTCCATAGAAATGGTTTACCATTCTGATAGTTTAGTCTTTGGAACAGTTCAAGGTAAGTAGATGTGCAAAAGAAACATCTTAAAATATAATATCTGAACCATACTGGACATCTCCTGAGATTTGTTGACTGTCTACTTGAGTCAAGGCACATGTTTTAAATCTGTATGTCCATCTGTCTAACTCAGTTCTATTCAGCCTTGCAGTAAGACATCGCTTTTAAATATCTAAGTTTGAAAGTGGAAAGTTTGGTCCTTGGCCATTCACTGGCTGAAGTACAGCGATCTGCAGAGTTTGAAGGTGCACTTCATCAGTCACAGTGTACTTTCGCGTCACTACTTGTGCACATTCTGTTTTATTTGATGAGACATGTGGTCAAAGCTGAATGTAAGAATAATTAGGACATCCTTGCACTGAACTATTAACGTATTTTCCACCTCAGGCGTGAGTCAATTAAAATGTTGTTAGTTTTTTTTAATCCTGAATATGCACAGCTTTATGTAAACTGGTGAAATGTTAACAAAGACTGTTAGTGTAACAACTTTAGAAATCATTTCTACATGGAACGCCAATTAAGCATTTACAACAGTGGTTAAAGTGATCATTGAGTGGACATTATGAGCCTTTCAAAGTAGTTGGTATCCATAAGATATTTTTGTTAACTGTATTCACTATAGATGCACTATGGTGCTCCTTCCTGGCCTTTACTTGATAAAGTTCTCTGCCTTCGGTTGATGACAACCTCACCTAAACCTGTGGATGTATCAAATTCACAATGGAACTGAAGACAACTGGAGCGTTTTCCTCCATGAAGAACCATGGCAAAGCCTCCCAACTTAAAAAAACCCCCACAAACAACCTTAGTTCAAGGTTAACAGTTGGTTTAACAATCATGATGGTGCTGAAATATATGAGGAGCTTTGCCATCTAAAAATTTAAGCCAGATACTATCTTGGCCATGTGGATATGGCCTGCCATTTCTGCTATTTTGTTGAATTTTGACTTAAGTTCAGTTTATGCAATCACAGTTTCCTATTACCCAAGTGTTCTATCGATGAATAGTCTTCTGAAGTGTTTATCGGGCCGTCGTTGAGTGCAGAGAACAAACAGCTGAGGACTATCACTCGATTTCACCACAGATCTCTTCAGAGTGCTTTGATACAAACCTGTCAAGGGAGGCAGTTTTGCTCAGTTGTTACTTGAGATGGATCGGTTAAAATGCATCCTCAGTAAATGTTATGATTATACCAACTGTGCTCTTATGACTTCTTTCCGTGCTAAGAATGGATATTCATCATTCAATCTCCACATGTATGCACTACACTCTTGCAGTGTTTGTTTCTTTTTTTCCTTCACGTTCCTTTGCTAACATCATACCTAACATTGTTAAATGGCCGGTCAGTTTTAAAACAAACAGACTAAATCTATAAAGCATCTCCAACCCTGTGCTCACTTTGCTTTTTAGTCACATTTGAAGTGCAGATGTGCAATATATTTACTGCTGTGGGAAGCTTCTGATGTGAAACACAGGTAGATAATGGAAGGCATGTTTTTTTTAACTCATTTTTCACTCACGTTTTCCATCCTAATACTTAAAAGACCATCAAGCAGGCAGATCTACCTCTGAGGTACTTTCCCTCAGGTTTATTCCTGTACTTTACCCTATAATGAGAGGTTCCAGCTTTTATTGTCACTTCACTTTGTTGTCTTGTAAAACTTTGTGGGATTTCATGTGGCTTACCTCTGTAAAAAAAAAAAAAAAAAAAAAAGCATGGTTCCTTGTGTCAGATGTAAATGTGAGACCCTGAAAGTAACCTATCAAATTAGAACAGACGTGTTCTCAAGCATGCAGCACAGTGTTGTTGTAGTTGTTGGCTGGAAATTAAATTGGATGTAGGGTGTAAACCAAGCTGTGTGCCAAAAATCAAGACAGTGATGATAAGGTGTTTGCTGGATTGATGGAATTATTAGAAATGACCAAAAGCCAAGAAAATTGACAGAGAAGATGAAACTATGAGAAGCAGGTTACTGGGTCAGTTTAAAGAAACAGACAAGAGGCCGGGTTCTGTTTGGGTTACTCAGATATTTGTACTGTCTCGTGTAAAACTGCCGATAGCTCAGATTATATTCTTCCACATCACCAATGTTTAACATCTTTGAAGTATTTCCCAGATTTCAGTTTATTAGATGGGACATCAGAGTGTGCTTCTCATTTTGTTTTGACATATTGTTCCTTTATGGACTGTTTTGAATGCTCTTGGGATGTTGTGTTTTTTTGTTTTTTTTGTTTCATTGCTCAATATTTGTGTTTCTCATTATTCAAATATCGTCTTTTAAAAGGTGACCTATTTATTTCAACCTTAAACAGAGAAACATGTTAAACACTCCTACTGAAGCATAAAATAGACTCGACTGTGTTACTTAAGTTTCTCTGTTAGAAGAGATGCCTCAGCAATGAGTGTGTGGTATCAGTAAGCAAGAAGAAAAACTATGTAAATAAATAAACAAACAAACAAACAAATAAATATAGTCTATACTAATTTAGTTTCTGTGAAAGTGTCTTTTAACAACACGAAGTTGTAGTTTGACACATTTAGTTTTATTTGCTTGTTTTTCTAGTGTGTGTGTGTATGTGTGTGTGTTTATTGAAACAAGATTTGCAATGATGGCCAAATATACTGTATACATATATTATTTCAACAACAGAATCAGGGTGGGTAAAGGCTCATGAAATGTTCTCTAACATTTCAGCCTTTGGAATCATAAAAATGTTTGTAATCTCTCTCGCTCTCTCTCTCTCTCTTTCTCTCTCTCTCTCTCTCTCTCTCTCTCTCTCTCTGTGTCTCTGGAGTGCTTTGGATCCTATCTGCTCTTTGTGCGTTGGAGTGCAGAGCAGTGACCGCTTACTGACACAAGCAGCTGTCTGAGAAAGTTACCACGTACTATCAGCCAAACTGAGCTGAACAATGAGTGAATCATCTCACTGACTTTTTCTCAGCATAGTTTTGTCTCCACATGTCTGCATGCACCACCTTTGTTCTTTTCAGTCCCTTTAGACCTTTTATACCGTATCATTTTATTTGTGGCCATTTGGTGTCTGTAAAGTTAATCTCAGCCCTCTGCAAGGATGGATTTTGACATAAAAGCTTCCCCTGAGCTTCCCTCAGGAATTATACAGAGTACTAACTCAATTAAGGGATGTAATGATGTAATTTATTAGCTGACAACACAGAAATTATTGTCCTCAAGGAGTTCTACTTTTTGTGATTTAACAATGCTGAGAAGACTTTAAGCTTCGTGACATAGTTTTCTTTTCTATTAGACAATTCATTTTTATATCTTCAGTACTCTTAGATTTGTAATACATAACAGGAAACAATCCTAGACACAGTAAAGCTAAGCTGGACATTTTATGAACTAATTCATGGGTTGAATAGAATTTGTTGGTCATTAATATAAATAAACTGTAACTTGCAGCTACATACTTAAGGATTATATCTCCTTTTACCTGGTTTTAATAGAGTGTAATAAACCTGCCAGCCTTAACGCGCACATAAAGCTAATTCCTTGAATTTCCTACTTGCGGCAGATTTCCTGTAATTAATCTGTCACACTTCAGTTTCCACCATCACCATCTCTCTCCATGTTACAAACGTGTTCTCCTTTCTTCTTTGAGTTGTTTTTCTAACATAATTCCTGGAAAACATTAAGAGATGCATTCACAAACACAGCACACTGCCAAAGATGACAATAACAGACTTTTCTAGTTGTCTACTGCGTTCCGTTTAAGATCTCTAAAATATATTTAATTGTTTATAGTTTTTACATTATTATAGCATCCTCAACACATTTATCTGGGTCTTTGTAGTCTTTTTCTCCTTCTTTTTTTTATCTGCTGGTTCCTTTCTTTCCTGACCTGAGAGAGTGAAACCCTGAAGTGGTCAGAGCAAATACAGAGGTGGGCTCCGCTGTCGGCTCCAGAATGTCACATGAGAGTGTGACACAGACTGAGCTGAGACAGCCTCCCTGAAATCACTCGGCCTGTTCAGCACAGCTGGATCTGCAATGATCAGGAAGTAGAAAATCACAGGTGTCATCTTTAAGGACAAAAAACTTTTCACATGTAGCAGACAGAATTTCCTCGGTCGGATGTGGTGTTGGAGACTGCTTACATGATCAAGATTGTAGAACTCTTTGTCTCGGAACTTGCTAAAAAAGCAATTCACATGGGCAGTTTTTACATTCACAAAGTTATTAAATAGCACATGATATATCTTTAAAACTTTATTATGAGCTTCAGATTTATGGTTTGACACTTTGAATATATAATACATTGATATACCCTCACCAACTACATCATCAGTTGGACTTAAAATTGAATGTGATCCAGTTCAACAGCTCTGCTTGAAATTCTATCTTGTTGAGCTGTATAGGACACATGCTATTATGTATATTGATTGTTAAAAAGAACAAAAAAAATATCTATGTTGGTTAAGATTTGGTGTGTTTGCAAGTTTCAGATATATAATATAAACTATATGTTTTCCACACAGATAGAATTTGAATTTTGTTCAAACTACTGGCATTGAGCTCATGGACATGTGAGCTTGTCGTGGAGAGCGTCTGCTCCTTTGTCGAACTTTCCTGTGGCGCTTCCTTCCCCTCTTGACATCTTCAGTACAGAACATCTTGCTTTTCTGGCACTTGTGTACTTTGCACTCTACACCCGATGAATGATGTGCTCTCGGAGGGGAAAACACATTGCTCTCTAGTTTATCAAGCTTTTGTTCGTAGCAGTTTGCACAGATGGACACTTTTGACACAAGTGTTTACAATTGAACATGTAATCCATGTTGCATTCTTAATTGTCATATTTATTCCTCCTTTGAACTACTGATTTGTGGTCTTTCTGTTACATTGAGCCAGCGCACCTGAATATAACTTGATGCAGCACTCAAACTCCCAATCTGATTTTACTCAGGATTCCCAAGAAGATTTCTAAAAATAGAAACAAAGGAAGAAGGAGCCCATATTCTGGACGTTATTTGTCATAGTTGTCCCATTGATCGGAGGTTTTCAGTGCAGGACATGCTTCTCCTGGAGAGTGCCAGCAATAGAAATTATAAACTCGGGCAAAGTTCTATGATCACCTGGTCAGCTAAGTTGAATACGTTTGCACCTTGATTTTAAGTATGAAGAGTGAAAAAAAGGGTCCATGATAGGGAGTAAATTGATAATTATTTAGATACTGTTAAGTGCAAGGAGTGATTTTGATTGCTATTTGTTTTTGGAAAGAAACTGTAAGAGCAATGGTCACAGGAGACTTTCATCACTGAAAAAGACAACTGAAGAGCCACATCGCACATTTTGAGATGTGCAGTTCTCAAGATTTTTGCGTGTCCCAAAGTGTACCAGACAAACAAAATACATTTATCAAGTAGTGATTACAAGACTACACATCAGACATTGTAAATACATCTTTACCAAGCTTGTGAAAACAATGTTTCTTAGAAGTGCTGCATTGAGGAAAACCACATAACTCACTTGCAATGACCCATCATAACCTCATTCTTTAGGTCTCTAGTAAATCAGTTTGTAACAAGTCCTGACTTCTAACCCCCAACATCGCCCAAAACCTTCAGCCCTCATCAGCTGTGCTTGTTTCAGCATAATTAAACAGAGGTTGAAGGTTGCAGAGCAGGAATGTGTTGCACTGCTGTTGTTTGCTGCACGTGTGAAACATAAAAATTCCCCCGATGTTGTTATTGCCTTTTTGGACTCTGTGGTTCAGTTTCAAATAAACACTGCATGTTTGACATGAGTGTAATGCCGCGGCGATTATGGATTTGGATGATTAGGAGAGCTGTGGTGGATGAAGGAGCCGTTCTCCCACCTTGTGGAGTTCTAAGCAGCTATTTTAACAACCCCTGGGGAAGGATCCAGACAGCTTGTCTATTGTTGATCAAGGTCATTGAGCCAGAGGTGTTGGTGAAAGAAGACGGCCTGAAGATAAAAGAGATTATGAAGAGAGCTCTCAAGTCATTTGTTTGAGGGAGTATCTTGGGCTTTCCTATAAAAACACAAGTGCAACAGATAGTTGTGTAGACATGAAGTGTTTTTGCAAACTGGGTAGCCTCTTTGAAGACAGTCTGCTCTTTGCACATTGGGAAATCTCTCAAATTTCTCCCTCTAAGGGGTATTAAATCCTCTGCGATTTAGTATGTTTGAATCATCCTCCGACCTCCGCTGCTGTGACTCCCTTTCCCAGCACAGGCATCCGCTTGCTGGTAAAAGATTATTTCTTCCGCATAAAACTCTTTTAGCACATGGAGAAAAGAAAATCTTGGACTATTGTTGTACCAAATATGTTTTTTATCAACAATTGGCAAACGTTTGCTTTCCAAGGTCTGTCGTTAATAAACTTAAAAAAGGTCTTTACAGCCACCTAACATCTTTGAAATGATGTAAATCCAAGTATTTTCACTACATCGTTTTCTTTTAAATAGCATTTAGGTGTTTATTTTCAGTCATGCAAGATTTGTGGAGTCTTTACGGGGTGATTGAGGCGTATGACTACACTTGACTTGTGATATGATTTCAAATGGTCATGCAAGGACATGAAGTTGAACTTTGAGCTTTGTCTTTGATTAGGATTTCCAAATCTTTTTATTCTTTCTTTTTAAAGATTTGAGTAAGTATCATGCATTCCTTAGCCTCAAATAAAACCTTTTTTTTCTATTGCTATTGCTGCTCATCGGCTGTCTGAGTGTTGAGGTAACGTTTCCTCACACTCCTCTGTGCTTCTGGCTGATAAAACCAGATGAGATAATGTGTACTTCTTACTCAGAATTGTAAAGAACTGATTCTTTGCATGTGTGCTCGGCTGTGGGCGGCACTAATGTGATGGTTTGGGCTGCGGCGCATGAGTGTTTGCATGCTGGGTGTGGATCACTGTTAGTTTACTGCTGCCTGGTTTTGCTAATAATCTGTAAACAGTTGACTCACAAAGACTAGCACTGGCAGGAACCTCCATTCCCACTACTCCTCATTAAAATAATGTTATATAACAGAGTTTCAGGCAGGCGGCTTTGTATTTTTTGTGGTAAATCGCAGGTATGTAAAATCCAGAATTTCAATGGGAAACAGTCTCCTCCTTGATCTCAGTGGTGCTTGTCTCCTTTATAACAAAGCAGGTGTGCTGTTATGCAATAAGAGAGGCGTGACAGAGTTTATGAGAGATGGTCCACCGAAGGTGAAGCTGAAGGTGATGTCGGATTTTTTTTTTGTCCCCTCTCTTGCAGCTGCTGACTGGTACTCTGGATGGGAAGCTGAGGCTGTTCCGGTCTCTGTTGGACTCATGACACCCGTGCTGCTGTGCATTGTGTCTCTCTCCTCGACTCCATGATTACAAATGAGACATGCAGAGAACACGCAAGAGCCTCATTAAGGCAGTTCAGCTCAATTGCTGGGATTTCACTCTGAAAGGACAGCGTCAGTGTTGTTTTTTGTCTCATTAAACTGAAAAACAGGAGCAAAAAAAAAAAAAGAATAGATTTGCTGTTGTGATTTCTTCTCCTGCAGTTTATTCTTCTTTGTTCATTTCTAAGCTTTTCTGTTTGATTGTCTTTTTGTCAGCTTCAGTAACATGACACGGTTACTGATAATTATAGCTAAACTTTTCCACAAATAATTATTCATCAGCCTTCCTATTGGTCACACATGGTGGTTGCTAAAGCATCACATTAAGTTTGTTCAGTTTGTGGAACAGATGTACTTCTATATCACTGCCTGTCACCACCCCACAGCAGATCAGCTATGACGTCAACTGGGTGCAACCTCTTTGGCTGCCAGGCACACTGATGCTCCTACTGTTCATACTGACACACCCGTACACATTGTTTGAGCTGTACATTTACTGTTTTTGACCTTCACCTCAACATAATATCAACAGTGCCGATACGTGAATTCAAACACCATAAAATTCCACTCTGAGAAGTTTATGAGAAAATTTGCATCGTTGGCTTTCAGTATTTTGTTTTGCTTTGAATTTAATTTCAATTATAAAGATCTATGCATTTACATACAGATTTGAAAAAAAGCTTTGAATAATATTCTTTAACATGAGACAGCGACTGTTTACTGTCACACGTGTACTTGTACTTTTATGAGTATTTTTAATGCCATTTTAATGTTCAGTAAATGTCTTAACAAATCTAATTGTGACTAATGCTCTGAGTAGGTTTTGCTTGAGGTACCTCATTGGTAGCTGAGTACAATCAAAACAAACTGATATTGTTCCATTATAGTTGCCAACAGCTACTTATTTGCTGAAAGTTTCTCGAAAAGTTAATGTAGGAGGAAGGTTAGAGCCTCTTGTGGTCTTGCAGTGAAGCTTTTTGCTTCACCTGTTGGGATGTTATGACACTTAGCTCAGCCTTGGGAGAAGCTGGAGGAAAACTTTGCCTATCTATAGAGGAATGAAATTTCAAGCATCACCCATCCCTTATCCATTTGGGAAGAAAAAAAACCCTGTATCTGACGCATTATGCGACGCTGATGTTTATACTGATGATATAAAGATAAATCCTCTGATAGGATGCCGGTTCTTAACTCTCTCAGACAGTGATCTTTCAGAAGTCTGCTCATCTCCGCTCGGTCCCCTTTCCAATATCCTGCCGTTGATTTACTTATCTTTTTGGATCGGGTGATTTATTTGATATCAAGATTATTGTGTGTGCACCACCAGCCACAGAGCTTGAAATATAACTTCCAAGCTACTTATTAACAGCTGGAACATTTCCAATTCCCTACAATCTGTCTATATTAGAGCATGAGCCCATATAGGATTTATGGGGAGATAGTTAATGTTTTTGTCGTGTGCCACGTTACATATGCATGTGGATTTGTGTCTGTTTTAATGCCACAAAGATAGGTATGTATTGGCAAGCTTGGTTCAGTCCTGTCTTAGTGAGCTTTAGTGTTCCTACTGGCTGCATGGAGTGGAGTAAAATCTAATAAATTGTCTTTGGAAAATTTGATTTATGCTTCCTTGTTTTTTCTCCATTTGTGTGCTGGAATGTATGTGTGTGTGTGTTTAGTAGACAGTATCTTCTCTTGAATGAATTAACTGGCTACTGAGATCCAGTGAGCATATTTTTCTCCAGCCTCAGTGATATACTGGAGTGTGTGCACACACTCTCTGTGTGAAGTCATTCTGGGTGCACTCCCTGCGTCGATCTCATGAGTTAAGAATGACGTGTTTGTACTTGAAAATAAAAAGCACTTCAAGGACAGCCACACCCGTACGTCATAACGCATTCTCCTCCAAAAGTTTTCATCTCTCGCAATACTATGTCATTAATTTGACTAACATGAAGTTAGTCTGAGTCCAACTTCACAAAGTACGAGTACACTGGATTTAAGACAGCTCTGAATGGAGCAGAGTGTCCTGCGATGGAAAGATACAAGATACAAGATACAATAAACAATTCATCTTTTCATTTTCCACATCAGCATCATCTTCTACTGAAATGTTCAGAAATGTAGGGGGGCTTATGTCACTGTGAGCTCTCTGGTCTCTGGCTTGGCCTTCACTTTTCCCAACTGATGTAAAATATACTGGACATCATGAAACATGCATTTTAATGATCCTCTACAGAGCCAGCGACTGAAGGCTCCAAGTTGAGGGAGGGAACTATTCGTGCACATGTTAAAAACGTCTGTCATATAGCTGTGACTCATGCAAGTCCAAACTTAATACTGCATAATGTGTTATGAAACTTTCATATGAGAGAAGGAGCCAGGCTTATAAATATTTATGTAAACTTTGACATGTGTATTGTTACTACATTTTATGGAAGATAGACAGAACAAAACAGTATTTCAGGTTATTGGCAGTCTTCTCGTGAAGAGCTTTAAATATTGCTGCCTTTAACACCTGGTGTGCACTACAGCCAGAATCAGACCTGATGTAAATCCTCATAACTTTTCTCACAATTTTGCGGTTTTTTTGGTTATGATCAACTACTTTATTGGTTTGTCTTGCAGGAATAAGATGACAGAACCAATTCCTCCACAATCGTAAATAAATAGTGAAGATGTTGGTGTTCGCCAGTGTTGTGAACAACACTCAAGGTCATCATACAGAATGAAATGTTCAACGTTTAAAACAGCAACAACATAAGTTCCAAGGTGGGATTTGAGAGTTCTCTTGGATTGAATGTTTCTGATGCAGGGAGGCTGAAGGCTCTGGATGTCATGGCAGTCAGGTGGGCTGAGTGAGAAAGCAAATCTGAGAGCATGGATGCTTGGCTTGATGCGGAAGAGTGAGGTTATGAAAGACCTTGAGTGTAAGAAGTAGAATTTTGGAATGAACGTGTTGGTGAATTGAAAATGAGACGGGTTTTTGGAAGACAGGCGTTATGTGATGGATGGATGGTGGTCCGGTGATGACCGAGGTAGCAGCATTGCTAACCAGTTGGGAGAAAGGTTTCATGGTTAGGGGAGATAAACTTCTTTCATTTAGAGCTGTCTGCTTGCTTGTCCTTTTCTAAACTGTTTTGATGCAGATGTATCTTGTCATGACTTCATCAATCCATTTCTGTCAAGAACAGGTGTTATGCAGGGTTTTGTATGACTCCCGAAATGTGTATGCGCCGAGAAGAAGTGCCTCCAATTGAAAATGTCTGAATTACTCAAACAAAAAGTGATTCATGTTGCTGCCAATTGCAACCACTTTACTTATGTAACATCAGTAACTTTCATTTTGCTGAACCACATAGTGCTGACAGCTCAACTGATGTACCACTCTGTGATTGTCATTAGGCTATACAAATTGAAAAACTCAATTAAAAGTGATGTACCAGTTATGTTTCATGTCTCTGCTTTCTAGTTTCAGTTAACTAACTTTTCTCAAGTGCTTGTTATCAGCAACTTGTACAACGCTATTCCTCAAACTAGAAATTCACTTCCTTGGCCCTGCAGGCATCTGTGGCACAGTTGGCAGAGGAGGTAGTCTTCTGATCCAAAGGTTGGTGGTTAGATCACCCTCTCAGCCTGTCTTAGAGCAAGACATCATACCTCAAATGCTCCCAAGACCAATGCACTATACCACCATGCATATGCACAACATCTATAAATCCTGACTTGTGGGGCTTGATAGCTGGGATAATATACGAATGTGACAGATTTAGATTTTTGAGTATCTATTTTACTGTTAAAATCCATCATTCAGTTGAGTTTTTACATTTTGAAGTTCCAGCAACGACTCCAACTATAGTTTGATTGGAGCATGAGCCCAACAGCCTCAGAAACTAAACAAAGACCTGAGTGTGGAGAGGAAAACTTCATCAAAACCCACTCAGAAGAAAAAAAAAAACCCGGAGTCACTGAGTAGCACCCAAAAGAAACATTTAAAAAGAGCTGCGAGGTGAGTAGAACGTAGTACCTGTAGCATCGCCAAATTAGGTCTCACCACAGAAATAGCTGGATTCATTTTAACATTTCACTGTACATCAATCTACATAAACATCAGGGGAAAAGAAACACTCCTGAATTTGTTCTCTTTTATGAGTCACATGTTTGTTTAAACACTTTGTAGAAAAGACGCAGGTGTCAGCAGATCTGTGTTTGTCTTCATGTCTTTTACAAAAGACAAGGGTGTATTTCTGGCTTGACTAGTGCAATAACATGTCCCAGGGTTGAGTAACCCTTTGTGACTGCAAAGTATGAGCTAAGTTCAAAGTACCACGGTGAGCATGATTATAAACGGCCGTTAAAAATCCACACGAAGCCACACAGGAAGAGGGAAATCGATGTCTCTGTACTCGAGTCCATCTCAAAGAACAGTCCCGGGCTTCTGTGTGCAGACAACGACGGAAATACAGATTAGTTGCAGATGGTGTCATCCAGGGTACAAGGCATAAACATCCAAGTGCTTAACACTCCGATAAATCAAATTGAGACCCTTGTGGAGTTAACAGGGAAAAATGGGGAAAGCAGGAGCACGTTTCGTTAGGTGCCAGATCGCTGAACAAAACCACGTTCACTTTTGAACTGTGGAGCTTTTAAAAACTCCCCTCATGTATTATCTATTTGAGTATCAGTCCTGATGTCAGAAAGAGGTTAAAATTCTCAGCTGCTCATTTAGTTCCCTGCAACAAACACTCAGATAGCTCCACGCACCTAAATTAATGGTGTCAGTCAATTTATTTCAAAGACGGGCCCCAAAAGCCTCAGCAGGTCATGCCTTAATTGCCTGCTTAGTATCCTCACAACTCACCCAGCTTTACTTTCTGACACTTTTACCACCATTTTCATCATATGCGTCACTGAGTGGGCAGTTTACTTGTAACATAAGACCTTGTTCTAAAATTGTTGCAGGTTTTTCTTAATCTTTTTTTCCTGGAGTCACTGGCACAGAGCAGCTGACAGATGATCAGCCTTACACAGACAAGCTGGAGTCAAGAAGTTCGTCTGGAGGAGTGAAGTCTTCTCACTTAGTAGGTCATCAGCTCTAATCCAGTAGCATTTACACGTTATGATTAACTTTACAGTCACACTCTTTATATAACTACTAATAAGTACAAGTGACTATACAATTATAGTATAGTTGGCATTTCCACCTCACAGTTACAATAACCTTGGTTCAAATCAAGTCCTGAGGTGTCCATTCTGTGGAGTTTTTATTTTACTCAGTCTCAAAACTTTTCTGTGCTTTCTATGTGACCTTTTCACTATGTATGATTATGTTGTATTCTGACTTTTACCATTTTCTTTTCATTACATATTTGAGAAACTTGAAATGATGCACACATTTTTGCTTGCAGATATATTGAAACTATTGTTCTCAAAGTTTAAAGAACCATTACAGAGATGCCTGGAACTCATGTGTATATTGAGTGAAGATGTGAATGAAACAGAAAATGAACCTTTCCCACCGTAACAAATCAGCTAATCATCAACATTGAAAGAATTTGAAATCAACTCAAGAGAAATGAGTCAATGCAACAAACTGGACCTATTGCAATAATCTAACAGCAATGAAAATAGCTCAATTATTACAATAGTTCAGTTTAAACTTACTTTAATGACTGTTGCATTAGCTTTAAGATTTCACAATGCTTCCATGATTAGCTATTTGAGCTTTCTTTGATCCATTTTCATGATTACTATGATGTAATACTTTTTAAGTCAAGTCAAGTCGAGTCACTTTTATTCGCATAGCATTTTAAAACAACTGTGACTGAAGCCAAAGTATTTCACATAAAAAACAAAATAAAAATAGAAGAATAAAAACAGCAAAAAGCAGTAAAAACAAACTATAAGATTGGCAACAATAAAGCCAGGCACAGTCTCAAATGTGGTTAAAAGCCAAGGAATAAAAATTGGTCTTAAGATTAGTTTTAAAAGTGGGCAGTGAGGGGGATTGTCTGATGGGCAGTGGAGCTCATTCCACAATAGAGGGGCTGCCGTTAACTCTAAACCTTTGACTTTTTCCACAAAACAAATAAACAGAAAAGCTCTGAATAGAACGATGTGATCGAAGTTAAAACTCCAATGCTGGCAGAGTTTGGATTCACATGAAAGAGAGAAAAGTTTAGATATCTTATGTCCCGTTCTGTACTTGAACTTCATTTTCAAGTTATGTTGCTGCCAACTAGCCGTGGCTATCACCTGTCTGGATAACTTAAATTTGAGAAATAACCTTGTATGAGGCAATACTTTTCATATTACGCCAGGTTTCTATACCCTCGAATGAACTCCAGCTCGGCAGCAGAGAAAATGCCTCAGAATTGCATTTGCGTCAACACTGAGTGTGCGTCAAACGAAGGCTGCATCACGTTGATTTAGCCTGAATGCTTCAAGCTCTGCCTGTACTGTCATGAGGAGCCAGCGACAAAACCTGCGGTCAGTCATGAGTTTTCCTGTGGAAACTCTAATTCCTGCTGACTGCACCTGTCTTCACCAGGTTTTCAATGATTATCTCGTTATGACAAAATCCAACATGTGGGACTTTTTCCTCTCAGCAGGTCCAGTAGGTACAATTCAAATGTTAAAATTTCAGAACTCTGCTCAATGAAAAAAAAAGTATCCCTATCTGGTGAAAATGTGTAGTCATCTTACTGTCAGCAATTTCTATTGTATTTTTTTTTAAGCGTTATCACTTTGTTTGACTTTGATCATGTTAAAGAGATAAACAATTTTTGTTGATTTTGAGTCTCTATTTAATTTCACCTGACACACATCAACATTATTGTCAACTATAATAGTTGACAATAATAACAGCAATAACAGTTGACATCAATAACAGATGTGAATATCAGATATTGCTGACAATTTGCTGTTTTTGAAAAAATTAAACACAGCACTCAGTTGAGCATAAACTATTCAAATTTCATTTATAAGAAATTTGCAACAAATCAAACAATGAAGTCAAAGCATTAAGTCAAATGATAAAATGAATTGTGTTTTGGTGCTTAAAATTCTTCAATTAGTACATAACTTTTACTGAGTGGACTATATTGCCACCTCATATCTAAACAGTAGCATCTCTAACATCAGTACGAATCTGTAAATCCACCATGATCTCATCAGTAAACTGCAGTTATTCATTTACCTTTCAGCTAAATATTAAAACTGTTATTTAGATGTTATCTCACAGTTCTGTCACAAGGATCCATTTTAGGCCCATTTTTGTTGAAATCAACTTTACTGTGACAATGTGTTTCTTAGTTGATCTTTGACTCATTTCAAATTAATTTGTCACAAAGTGCGAGGAAACAGCATAGTTCATAAAAACAATAAAGAGACAGGCACAAGAATGATGATGCCAATAACAGAATACCATTGAAACAGCTCGCTGAACGATACAAAGATCCTCTTTCTGTTATGAGCTGCAGTGTTAACATTAGAACAGAAAGTGTTTATGGATTTTAAATGATTTTTAATGGAATATAAAGGCAGGATGACATTGTCATATGGCTCACAACTGATTTGCATTGTGAGGCTCTTGTTTCCAATGGAAAGTATTCAGGGTAAACTTTGTATTTCGTTGGAGTGAAAATAATCGTGATGGCTTTTAAATGTCTTTTGGGGATTTCTATACAAGTTACCTTAGTGAACCGTGACGTCACATTGTTCCTGTCCAACAACCAGTAAAAACAACCACTGAAATGTTGCCAGTCATAAAATAGCACAAATAGGAAACACTGATTTCGTGCACAAATGCTTGAATTCTCCTGAAGTGACCATACTGCTACTATCAGTACTTCTGGAAGGAGCTTTGGTGTGGAAAAACTGTTGTACTTCAACACAATTATTACTGTGTTTTATTGTAAAGTGCTTTGTTTGCCTCCATGGTTTGTACAGGCAGTGGAGTTTCAGCTGTGCTGCTGCACCTTCTGTGCCCAGGGACCCAAGGCCAGAGCTCCTCCTCCTTCTCCTCCTCCTCCTCCTAAAGAGATTTCACTCTTACTTTTCTCTCCCTTGCTGAGCACTGTTCATGGAGTTTGTGCTCACTGTCCACACACGTCAAACTTTCTGATCCACATTGTTGTTCCAGGTTTCTTTTGTTATACATTGCACACATTTTTCTGTAAATTCTACCCAGAAATCTCAGTTCAGGGGCTCATGAATTTCCTCAGTGAATTTCACCAATCTACTATAACTCCACACATTAGCAGCACATTGGGGTGTGGGGGGATGGGAATCTGGAAGTCATTACCAAATAATTGCATCTCAGAAATGAAATTATAATTGTGAGAAAAAGAGGGAAGAAGCTAACAGCAGACTGGTCTGATGGAATCAGCATCTAAAATAAATATCAGTGTGACTAAATTAAGGACAACAGTGCATGTCTTACTGTTCTAAAATTCTATATTCTTTTTAATCTTGAATTTCAACAAAATAATTAAAAAAAATATTGAAATCAGTCTTCAGTCCATAAATGCATCACTATCCGGTGCAAATCTAACATTTGTAGACCTTTGCAAGCAGCAAAGGTAGTAAACTGTTCACCCTTTGTCATAATGGACTGAGAATATCATTAATGCTGCATTTTGTTTTTCAGAGGAATTGCTGACTTTTGCAATCATTAGCACCATTTGATAATATGCGGACATTATCACCCCCCCCCCCCCCCCCCTCAAAAAAAAAAAAAATGTTTTGTAGCTTTGGGTTTATCTTTATACCCCACCCAAAAGCTTTGAGACAAGGAGAAACCAGACATGACCTATTTCACTTTAATGCAATGTCAAGTTGAAGCCAATTTTTAAATTAAAACTAGTATTAGAAGCTTTGAAACTGACCATGTGTTGTTCTGGAAACAAGAAATCATCTTGTGCAAGTTGGTTTTGTAAACTCCTGCGTTGTCCTGCTGCATACTTTGGCGATGATGGTCTTCCAGCAGATCACTGTATGAAATCCTTGATGGCAATAAAGGTCGTCTTCTCATAAAAGCAGGCCCTTGTTTATTGAAAGCGCACTGGTGGAGCACATTAGCCCGTCAAGTGCACAGTTAGAATTTCCTTCAAAGCCACAAAGTCAAACTGGCACTCTTGAAGTGCAGCGACGTGATGATTTATGGTGTGCACGGATCGGCTTAAATGTTTTCCACAGTTTTTCAGGCTCCCCCATTGACTTCTTAATTGCCTCGCAAAACTAAAGAGAACAATTCACAGAAGTCTATTCTGTAAAAAGGACTCCACGTTGAGCGTCTCAAGTGTTGTAAATTACGGCTTGTAACCATCCGTCTCAGTGTGTGAGGAAACACTGTGTGTATCCTGTCAGATGAAAAAAACGTGCGACTTTTCTGGGAGAATGTCTCAGTGATGTTTCATTATGCTGAGACGTACGTGCAACAATAGGTGACTTTTTTTTTAAATCTCAAAATGTCTCCCAATGTCTCTTTCTCAGTTAATTATTCCCACAAAGATCTGGTTTTGCAAGACATCTCAGTTTTCCCAAACGTTCTGCATCCCAAAGGCTTTGATTGGTGGTTAGTGTGACACATCAGCTACAAGCCATGATTTTTCTTTTTCCTTCAGGTCAGACAAGAAGATGCGTTGTGTCTGAAGTTTGTGGAAGGAAAATAAACAAGTGCACACAACTGTCTGAACCAAGGAGCGAGACAAAAACAAAACGGGGTAAATGACAGTGATATCGAACAGGCTTGTGTTTGCTTTGGAAAAGCAACACAATGTTTTGACAGTGAAAAGGGTTGTTGTGACACCTGAAGACGAAAAAGTCCCCGTGTCCATTGTTTCATAGGGATTCTTGATCGAATGGCGTTGCCTTGGGCTATACGCAAAGCATGATTGTGCATGTGACTGAAATCTAAAAAACATGAGCACAGATTCAGATTCAGATTCAGACACCTTTATTTACACAGTTATAGCGTGATGAGTCGTCTTGTCCAAGTCACAGAAGCTACCAATATGGTCTTGTTAAAGTACAGTATGTTTTAAGACTGATGGCGTCAGAAATTATTAACCACATTGGAGATCTTAAGAAACCACTGGAGTGTTTAGTTAGTAGAATAATTGCTTCAAATTTCATCTTTTGTAATAATTTTCCTGGCTTTTTCCCAACAGAAATCAACCTGGGCCACATGTTTTCCCTGAGCAGAATGCAACTGCATTATGGCTTGATAGGCTCACACTGATATTGCTCAACAGCACAAAATTGGGTAAATAAAATGAAAATGGCTGCAACAACTTCAACAAAACAAAGATTCTGTTGACATCACTGCTATACCTCCAGCAAACAAGCAATAGTCACTGCCCTGTAAATGCATAATGGTGACAATAACAGCTTTAAAAATGTTGCATCTCTCCAGATATTTAAATTTCGCACATTAAAGTACAATTGCCACACGAACAGAGTCCTCATTTCATCTGGGAGATGATGCAAGTATATTTTACAGTGCCAGTCATTTGGGCCAAATGTGTTTCATTGGCATTACTCAACTTCTGGCATAATCGACTTTAAGGGGATTATTGGAGTCACTTGTAGCTGAAAAACCATGTCTACCGTTTCATTTTCATCATACCCCAAACTATTGTTTTGTATTCAAATATTGCATGTTACATGTGTTGTTCTGAGCACTTCAACTGTTTCAGGTGCCAAATTTCTTCTTTGAAAGGAGACCTCGAATCATACTGAACATTATTTTTTCTATGTTTTCTTGCATGTACAGTACGTCTAAATCTTTGTTTTCATTCAAAATACCTACATTTCCAAAAGTCATAGCTTGGAGAGGACAAGTAAGGAAATTGCCACCAGCCTAACAGTTATTTATGGGGGGGGGGGGGGGTTGTGCTTTTCAAATTTTTGGAACTGTTCAAAATTCACAGGTTTGTGAGGTGCTGCAATGTTACAATTGTAAACTAAATGTTTCAAGATGTTTCCGAAACTCCAGGATTTCCCTTCACAGTCCAGTAAAATAAGGGCTTATCAAAATGTACTATAAAAATTTGAGCATTGTTTGTCTGAAAGCATTTTCTACCAGAGAACATTGTTGGATAGTTAATGAGGACTTGAAGACGGTTGGTGTGACAAGATGTCGAGCATCTGTTGTGTTTGCTGCTGAAGATAAAATCTAACTCTGGGTTTCAGACATGCCAAGCCTGTAAAAACAGCCATTAGAAACTTTAATCGGATAACACAATGTTGCTGATTTCTCATTTAGATGTCACTTATAGACCTTTATTGACGCTCATCTTGAAACACTAAGAATGGCAGTTGCTGCCACTCTTAATGAGCAGACATCTGTGGAGTGTCTCAGCTTCTTCCGCTCCTGGCAGATTCAATCTGATGCACCCTGGTCAGTGCAGCTTGTTGTCCTCTCATATGTCTGACGAACCGTCCACTAATATCTCTAAATTCAGCCAGGTCAATGAATACGTCGTGTTGTTGAAAGACAGCCACCCTGTTTGCTTTGAAATCCTCTGTTCTCAGCCCCCCCTCCCCCCACCCCCCGAATTGAATGCACATTTCCATTTGATGGAGGGCTTTTCGCTGCGATGCTTCCTATTGGTACATGAAGGCCTGCCTACAGTCAGGAGCAGAATCCCTCCACAGGGCTCCAAGAGGGAGACATATCAGCTTCTCTTTTCCTTCTGCAGAGGGAAGCCTTGGCAGAAGGCTGATGATCTCCAGGCGTGAGACGCTGCTTTCCAGCAAAGTGGGAGCAAAGTGGAAGTATCTGTTGTAGTAGAGGACATTGTCTTGTTCACATTGCTGGCACAGCTGAGATTCTCATGATGAGTTGTTGATGGTGGTAGTTTTATTTTTTTAATAAATGGAACAGAATACAATACAATACAATACAATACAATACAATACAATACAATACAATACTATACAATACAATACAATTTAAAATATCAATACAACACAATAAAATCAAATAAGTAAATTAATCTTATTACTATAACTATAAGAATTTAGGTTTATTTAAAAGAGTCCATGTGTACCTCTAACAGTCTGGGTCCAGTTCAAAGAGTCCTGGTGTAATCAAACAACCTTGGTCTACTTTATATAGTCCAGCTGCTGTTTGATGGATTTGTGTGTTGTTAAATAGTCTAATTTTAAGAGCCTGTGTCTTGTTTAAAGAATCTGTCTTCATGTCACTGACTCCAGTTCTGCATTAAAGAGTCCTGGTCACATCTGAAACAACCCAGGTGTAATCAAAGGACCCCAGACTTCAAGTCTGAAGATAGTCCAAGTGTGATTTCAAAGGCCTGGGTCATGTGTTATTCATCTAGGTTTACATTCAAGGCAGAGCATCAGACATACAGCCCACAAAAACCATGGGTTCGGTCAAGCCCATCACATGACCATGCAAAGTGTGAAAAATAGAAACATTAACTGACATTTTTTTAATGTTTTAGAAAGAATAGCAAACAAAACAACACTGATACTCAAGATGAGGGCTCAGTGATGCAGCAGAGAAGTCAAGCAAAGTAGTAGTGAAGTATAAGTAGTAGTGATGACATTCATGTTGAAGGAGTGATAGCTTTAGAAACATCAGTCTAAAGATACCTGGTGATAGATATGCTTCAGATCTCTGTGCAGATTTTGAGTGCCTATTGAATCATAAATTCAAGTATTTCTGGAATTTGGGGAATTTTAAGGTTTTGAATGAGATGGTAGATTTTTTTTTAAATACATAAATGTGCATAATGTAATTAATAAATTAGCGTGACACCGTATTTACACCTCTATTTCAGAGAGTCATGTGTGTTTTAAAAGGTTCAGGTCTCATTAAAAAAAGAAGAAAAAAAACATTATCCCCCCACAAAGTTTTACTCAACATATATTTTCTTTATTTCTACAAGTCCTTGCAGACTTCATCATGTATCTGGAGTATCCAGTACGGTTTTGGCCACTGTTTGCTTTTCCCTTCCTCATCACAGTGCCTGGTCCTGGTCCGTCCCGGGGGGGGGGGGGGGGGGGGGGGGGGGGGGGGAGACCACCCCCTCCATGCCTCGTCCAGTGAAAGTGAGGCAGCAGCAGCGCAATGGGAAGGTGGGACAGGCAGACAGGGAGGAGACGGTGGGCATCACGGTGCGCCCCCCCCACCCCCACCCCCATATACCAGCCTCCCCGTGCGAGCACGGGATAAGGAAATTACGCCATCGGAAGATAATTATGTAACTGTGAGTTAAAGCGGAGACCCCAGACTGCCGATACCCGGCTCGCGCTTTGATTGACGGGCGCGGTGCGGGAGCGTGTATAAAGAGGCGGAGGAGGGAGCCGCGGTCAGTCAGTCACTACTGAGCCTGGAGACTGTGGATGGAGTCGAACCCAAGTGGACTTTGCTTTTTACGCACGGCCTTTAGAGGAGATACCAACCTCTCATTCATTCAAGCATCACTTCAAAACGCTAAATAAGTCGAATTTTAAACTTTTTCATTATTATTTTTCATTTTCTAAGCGCTGGATATTCGATATATATAGATACTCAACTCTTCGGGTAAGTGAGGCTATCAAGACGTTACAGTCAATCTTTTATTTAGGTTGTTTGTTAGAAACGATATGAAACCTTTGTATATATGAGATTAAAGCGCACACAAGCTCAACTTTACATTCTGATAACTTGTGGCATTGATAGTTCGTGTCATTTTACGAATTATTTTCTACCTTAATGAATTTATTCACTTGTCCTATTTGTATTTTTAATTACATGAATTGGATCCAAAGAAATATATTTAAATTAGCAAGGGGGTCATTAAATCTGCTAATATGTTGTTTTCTTTGTTTCTGAAGGAGATATGATACTCAGGAGTCTTTTTGCGTTGCTCTTAACGCTAAATTTCCTTCAAGCAATACCTCAAGGTAAGTTGGAAATGTTACCCTCTCCAATCCTGTATAAAAATGTGATTGATTCTTTTTAATATTAGTATTTTAATCATTGAAGCTCACTTGTGCAATCATCTATTCCAGTTAAGTGTCTTTTTTTTAAAAATGATGCTTAAGATTAAACTCTTTAAAAGTTTAAACTTTTTTATCAAATGCATTCCTTCTTTATTAACTGACTGATGAACTCCTCATTTCCACTAAAGAGACTGTAATTTCACATTTCTCATCGTGTGCTCTGCAGATGGTGAGCAGGAGGACGAGACGTCATTTGACCTGTTTGAAATCAGTGAAATCACACGCAAGACCCTGGGGGCCAAACAGTTTCGGGGCCAAAACATAGATGCCCCAGCTTACCGCTTCATCCGTTTTGACCACCTGCCCCCGGTGAAAGCCCCCATACTGAAACAAATACTACGACAGATCCAAAACAACGAGGGCTTTGTGTTTGTTGCCAGCATACGACAGGACCGCGCCTCGCGGGGCACCCTGATCGGTCTGGAGGGCCTTGATGGCCGCCGGCAGTTTGAGATCGTGTCCAACGGACGTGCAAACACTCTGGACCTGGTTTACTGGGTGGACGGCTCACAAAACGTGGTTTCATTTGAGGATGTGGATCTATCTGACTCGCAATGGAAGAATATCACGCTTCACGTTCATGGGGAAAATGCAAACCTGTTTGTGGGCTGCCACCTGATAGACAGCTTCATCCTGGATGAGCCTTTCTATGAGCACCTGCAGGCTGAGGGAAGCCGCATGTATGTCGCAAAGGGATCCATTCGGGAAAACCACTTCAGGGTAAGAAGTCTGGGACTTTTTAAGTAACTCAACAGAGATTTCCCAGGATCTGGGAGTCATACTTCCACAGCTTTTGTCACCAATAGCCAGCTTCAAAAACAACTTTGTGGTCTTTGCTAAGCTTATAATGTAAGCTGGATTTAAACAGCAGTTTCCAAAAGTAGAGACTAACATGTCCCCTCTTTAAAATCTGGCAGAGCATCACCCTCATCTCTCTGTGTGGAAAAGACTCTAAATTTAGCCTCTAAACTTTCCCTTGTGTGTAAGAAATGAGGGTGAATATTCAGTATGTGACAGGATCAAAAGTGAAATTCTATGCTGGAGCCTGAACGTGTTTCGACCTCATGCTTGTCATGGGTTTAGAAATAGATATGCCAACTCTGAAATGCACGTGATGAAAACCCCAGTAACTGAGACTGATTTTTTTTCTCTCCTGAAAACAGGGCCTCCTCCAGAATGTGCGCTTCATCTTCGACACCTCAGTGGAAGACATCCTCCTGAGCAGAGACTGCGAGGTCACCAAGCAAGGTAACGGTGGATGTTTTTGGTTATTATTCGTGCCCTGGTCCAAAACTTTCTTCCACGCTCAATACATGAAAGCCAATTCTACTTAATGTGAGTTTTACAACTCCAAAAAAATGACTTAAGATAATTACATTTGCAAAATTGATTCAAGCTTGATGCCTCGCAGATGTGATTTGGAAACTGTCTCTCATGCAAGTTTCAAACACAAGCAATCTGTGTTTTGTCAAGCGTGTTTGAGTATCAACCATCTACTTCTCTTTTATGGGTTTGGCAAAAAGCTTGCAGGTTGGATATGTGGCTGTATCTGCATTACCATTTCTTCAGGTTTACAGACTCAGTAGTGTCGATGCAGTGGCACGGTGAACAAACGGAGCGACAGATGCTTATATTTATTTCCATTGGCAGTGTACTTGGGATATTACCCTGGGAAAGAAAATAGAAAACAGAAACTGAATGTTATCCTGTGGAGCAGGGAGCTTCTACTTCCAGATACACACACACCCGCACGCACGCACACACACACACACACACACACACACACACGCACACACACACACACACACACACACACACACACACACACACACACACACACACACACACACACACACACACACACACACACACACACACACACACACACGCACATAGACTCACGCGCATTGAAGTCATAAATTGGCTGATTGGGTTGCTTTTTCTTAACTGCAGCTTCCCTCACACGAGGGACTCCTAAGACTGCTTGATCCTCAGTGGGATTCACTGAAAAAGCTGCAGCAACTAAAGAAACACAGATATCTGAGTAAATATGTACATAATCATCCTTAGCAACAAACCTAAAAGCTCACCAGGGTTTGGTCTGCTGTGACAAAACAAATCCATGTGCGGTGTTAGTGTATGATGATCTTGTCGTTGCATTTTTGTTGCCACAAGTAGCTTTGGAGTCATGCGATGGTGGAGTTTATTTGTTTAACCCCTGCCCAGAAGTGTCTTGTGTGTTGACTTGTCCGGCAAACCTCTACAGTGGTCAAAATGTGTGTCGCACACACAAAGCAGCACCTGTAAAGTGTGTTACACTGCATTTTAATTAGCTGTCTTCAAAAGAATGGCCTTCATGTTAAATGAAGACAAGATAATCATACATACTTTTTCTTATCTTTTCTTTGAAATACTTTTTAAATTGAGGATTGCTGTCAGAGAGAGAAGAATGTGTGAATACTTTCACAGACGAGCGCGAGTGCATTCACACACACGCTCCCTGTGTGAAGCCCTCCTGAGATTTGAATGAATCTAACAGACTAAAGAGGAAAGAAAACATAGCGCTGGCTGGAGTGGGACATCGCTACTCAATGTGGATGACTTTGTGATTTAGAGTCCCCCAGTCTGCTATTAATCTTCGCCAATTTACATAGCCAGATCCAAACCTGTTGCAGATATATGATCTTCTTCAGCTGACTGACAAGGCATCCTGTGGAGCTTTGATATGTGTCTTCTCTATTAGTTTTGCATATCCCAAATTCATAAAGTCAACCTGGCTTCAGTTGAAGTTGAGACAAACTGAGGAGTCATTATATCATAAATTCCAGTCAACACAATCTGCACTGTCCTGCTCTGTTGGCATTTTTTTCTCTCTCTCTGCGTCTGCACAAAGGATCACAGCTGGCAGACACGTTACTCTGGGCTAGACTTTGTGCTCCAGATTTGTTGATTATGCAAATAAAAACAACAACAACTTAACATTTCAGCTTCAGTTCGCTCTTCAAACATCCCTGGAATTGAAGATAACGTTCGCTTTCACAACATGCACACTATGCCTCCGTGTTAGTGATACATGCTTGGAGCTGGGAATTTCCCTGCATTAGTTACCAAGACAAGCATCCCCCCCAGTGTGTGTGCTCCAGGGATTTGATATATGGTCAAGACGAGTGTTAAATATTCTCATTGTAAACTCATCTGTGTGGTTTTTCATTCGCATGAGGAACACCCAGATTTGTGTACAGAGATGCCCTTTCTGTCCTCCCACATCCAACCCTGCCGCCCAAACAGATACATCATTCAAGTCTAACACTGTTGACTGGACATTTGGTTTTGCGAAGATGATATTTACCCACCTTGTTGTAATCCTTTGGCAAGCTACAAAAAGACAAGAAACCATTGCATTGCCTATGATTCAACCATCATACAGTATCCCTCAATTTATTTGTTCGATCGGCAGTCCGTCTTGTTAATTCATTTGGTGTCTTTTCTGATTCACTCTGATATCTCCTTTGTTTGTGTTTCCAGACGATGCCAACATTGTGAGCGAGACCACTGAAATTCTGGACGTGAGTCCGTCTATCACCACAAACATAATTGGTCAGAAGACGGATGACTTGGGGGCAGAAATGTGTGAACGTTCCTGCGAGGAGCTCAGCACCATGTTCCAGGAGCTCAAAGGCCTTCGGATTGTTGTCAGTAACCTCATCGATGGCTTGCAAAAAGTGGTAAGAAGCAACTGGCTGTTCAATTCTTCCACTGTGTAAATCAACCTCATCCTGGCTCTAAAGCAGCTGTCTGTTTTGCTTCGTTTTATTGGCCAATTGCATTGATGAATGTGAAATGTGTAAACATTTTCTGTGCAAGGGAGAGCTGCTTGACATTTTAGAGAATAATGAAGATTTTTAGGAAAATAAATGATACAATACTCAGTGCTGCAGCCAGAAAGTAGAGGGTTTGAAATGGGTTACTAGGTAACCTACATTGGTTTGGAAGCAAACATTAAGTAGCCGCGGGACTGTTTATAGAGTCGCCTGTGATGGCTGAACCCGTTTGACTCCCGCTATCTGTGGCAGCTTGAGTCAGACAGATTTTATGACATGTTACATGTGGATATAGGAAGTGTTCCCCTGGCAGCGATGGGGTCCAGTCTAATGTCTGGCTTTGTTTAAACAGCCCATGTGTTTCCTCAGGGAGCCTCCCAGCAATAAGAGAGTCTGGGCATGAACCATGGTTTAAAAAAAAAAAAACCAAAAAAACCGACTGGTATGAGAAGGGTCCCTGAGGCTCTTCCAGACCGAGTGGTGTCTTATTTTTTAGTGTGTGCACACTGCCGTCTGCCTTTTCCAACAGAAGGATGGACACAGACACACAAACCTTGGCTGTAATTTTTCAGCTGACAGTTCCCAAATGTTGAAGAGTCCAGAGATCTCCAGGGCTCCAACTGGGTTAGAGGTTGTGATGTGCATAAGTCAGCACTGGACTATTTTCCTTGAACCATAGAGGGCGTGAAAGAAATTTAGTATGCTGCATGAATGAAAAGCAAAGTATTCAGATAATAAGAGTGACTTTTAATATATTTGTCTTTTTTAATCACCAATATTTACCATTAAATCAAGACTTGGCTGTTTTTCTCTTTCTTATGAGACTTGTAGAAAGACAGACTAGGTTGAAGCGTTTACTTTTTGTAGGATTGAGTTTGAAAGGTTAATAGGATGCAACATGATTCAGATTATTTTGTAGTAACAATTTTTTTTTAACTAAAGCCTGTATTACTTTTACACGAGTGAACAGGACCAGCGCTTTACAGGAGTGACACATGCTGTTACTCTTTCCACCTGATAAAAAGTGACCTAACACTAGCACTCTTGAAAGAAAAAGCTTGCCAGCATGTGTGAGTCCCCCCCCCCCCACTGCTACCAGCACACCTCAATCTCAAACGTGTCTTAATCCTTTTTCACTGAGCTCATCTCTGACTGCAAATCTGTCTGCTGCTGTATGTTCAGACAGAGGAGAACACGGTCATGAAGGAGGCCCTTGGGAGGATGAAGGACACTAAAGAGAAAAACATGTGCTGGCAGGATGGCCGCCTGTTTGATGATAAGGAGGACTGGGTTGTAGACAGCTGCACCAAATGTACCTGCCAGGTAGTAGCAACTCACATGGAATGATACACAGATTCACCGGATACACAAGGAATTCTAATGAATCTCAAATCCGCACTGATTGCAGGAGTCCAAGATTGTGTGTCACCAAATTACATGCCCTGCGGTGGCCTGTGCCAGCCCCTCGTTTGTTGATGGGGAGTGTTGCCCTGTGTGTATGCGTAAGTAGTTGGAACATAAACACAATTAAAAACATGCACACAATTTTATGTATATGTTATATATAATAATGGTGCAATGTGTCATAATAAAAAAAAAAAACCAAAGGCTTTGCATATTAAACTTTTTTACTGCAGGACAATTGCAGCAGTTCGTCTTAAGGAGCAAACCACATATTTATTGGTAGACACTAGTAGGAATGTCAACTGTGGCTCCTTCAGATGTCGTCATGTGAATAACAGTATGAAATAAAGCATAATGTCATTTTCTAGTACTACGACAGTTCTGTTGAAGAAAATATACGCAGTAGTCGGTTTTGTGTAAAAAAAAACAACCCAAAAAGAGCCAAATGTTTCTTTTATTTGTTTTAGCTAAAGACAGCGAGGACGGGTGGTCCCCCTGGTCAGAGTGGACAGAGTGCACCGTCACTTGTGGTGCAGGAACTCAACAGAGGGGCCGGTCATGTGATGCAACCAGCAACCCTTGCACCGGGTCATCTATCCAAACCCGCAAGTGCAGTCTGGGCAAATGTGACAGCCGTGGTGAGAATATTTTTTCAGTGTATTTCCTGTCACTTATTTTTTTTATTTCAATATGTACCATCCAGTAGTTAACTGCCTTAAAGTGCTGTGATATAATCTCGCTCAAAGTATCTACTCTCCACTGACAGTAATATAAAACGAACACCCAGTTGTGGGAGGGTGTAACAGGACAAAACTCTGGAAATTCTCAGCTCAGCAGATGAGATCCTCCAAAATAATAAAGACTGAGTTAACGCCTCCATAAATCCAGATTTGTCCAAGTGTGGCACAGAGACGAGCAGAATAGCACAGGGCAGGGTGTGCCCAGTCCAAATCAAATCCAAATAAATTGTTGGCTGAGTCACTGCTCCGCAGAGCAGTGACTCACCATTGCCTTTAATGAAATACATAAAATATTATGACTTTGACAAATGAATGCCCTACTTATAGTGTGAGGTGATTTTGCGTGATTTGTCCATGTTGGTGAAACTGATGAGATGAGTACCAGACAATCCCATCTGGCCTGCTGGATTACCTAACATTGTGTAGAAAAAAACCCTGAATGACTGGGAGTAGCACTGGAACACAAGAATGAAGATCACAGTAATATGTGTAGTTATGCAGCAGTGAAAGCCGCTTTCATACTGCAAGTGCAATTCAACCGTAATGCATTAGTGAGATTGTGAAAATATGTAGAAGGATGCAGCAGATAAAGGCTTTTGTGAACTTTGATGTGGTTTGAAGCACTGCAGGTAAGATTTCAACTTTTTAAAAGAAAATTCAAGTTTCCATTTTCAAAGAATCCATTCAATTGTGAACATTTTCATAATTTACTTGTACATCTTTTCATTTAGGGTAAAAAAGAATGTCATAATTAAGTTTTGTTAATTGAAAAGGTTATATGCTTTTTGCGGCTGTTGTCCCTTCTCGATTAAACTGGAGTCTGTGTGGACTCAAATCAGTTGGACACCCATGAAGTAAAAGGATAAGCATCTGTCATATCTTGCAGCTAACATTACACTGAGTCTGCGTGAGCGACCGCTTCCATCTAACCACTCGAAGATATTTTACCCACAGTGACATAAATACTGGTGCAAGCATGACAGATATATCTTTGAAAGTGAGCTTCTGCCGCCAACATCACATAATATTTACTCAGAAATCTTGTGGCATTTTTTTTTTTTTTTATTCACATTGCAAATTATACATGTCTGTAACTTTTGAACTGAATGGAGATCTACAGGGTGACACAGGACATGTGTGGTTTAGTGATCTCTGTTTGACACGTTGGCTGTTTGATGCCCAGTTCGCCAGGATGGAGGGTGGAGTTTGTGGTCGCCGTGGTCATCCTGTTCAGTGACCTGTGGAGAGGGACAGATCACCAGGATTCGCCATTGCAACGCTCCCGTGCCACAGCTGGGTGGCAACGACTGCGAGGGAAGCGGGAGAGAGACGCAGGGCTGCTCCGCTCAGCCGTGTCCCAGTGAGTGTGTCAGAATTTCCTTCATGGAGGCCAGGCATCTAAGTCCAGCAGCCATAGTCTCTCGCGCTTCACAACAACCCTGAGGCAACATTCCCCTTGTGCTTTGAATTGGCCTCCTGTCAATCTTTTCAGGAAAGGTTGACCCAGATCAGCCGAGCATGTTTTCTCTGTTGGTTTTAAGTTAAAAGCTTGTGAGGTTCTGATTTTTTTTTTTTTTAACCTCAATGGTTGAAGAGTAAAAATCTCTGAGAGATAAATAAGAGACATAAACTAGACCTTACCAATGTGTATTTCTGGATCTTTTCAGTCGATGGTGGTTGGGGACCGTGGTCTCCCTGGGCAACCTGCTCTGCGACCTGCGGAGGGGGAATGAAAACACGCTCGCGTGAGTGCAACAGCCCCCAACCTCAGTATGGAGGCAAGAACTGTATCGGGGAATCCAACGACAGTGACAGCTGTAACAGGAAGGACTGTCCTATTGGTGAGCGTCACTCATGTACAACTACTTCATTGGCCCAGATTGTAACACAGTATCCATTATGAGAAGCATTAAATATCCTTCTTTTACATTTAGGACCAAATTCCACCAAAACTGCTGAGAGTCTGGTACTTAATTACATTAAGATTATACTGCTAAGAGTAGTTAAAGCCAAGTCGTTAACATCACCTTGCTCCATTTGAATTGCCTGACATAAGGGCCAATGAGGATTTTCTAGTCATTTTTAAATTGTAGTGGGAATCACTATTGGATAATCAGATGTTTTCAGATATCTATATGTAGCTTAGGAAATTTTTTTTTTTTTTTTACCTGTGTTTCCATTTTCTAAGCTTAGTGCTATAACTAAAATTACAATGTAACACAAAAAACAAGTTGATGAAAAAAGTGATGATTTCAACTCGTAATTTGATTTTGCATGCACTTCATTGTAGGGGATTTTTTTTTTCTCTTTTCAAAAGTCCAGGATAATTCAAAAGAGCATGATTATGAACACGTTTAAGTAGGACAAGCCTATGTTTGGAATAATGATGCAATTTAGCAGCTTTTGTGAATCTCCAGTAGCTATATTGCCTTTTTTAAAAGCATGTAAAAACTTCAGACATTTTATTGGCATATGTTACTGTATGTAGGAAAACATATTTATTGAGGCTGCGTTAAACAGAGTTTCGAGAAATAAATGTGCGCTTTCTGGTTTTAGACAAATAATTTCTTAAAGTTAAATAATTATTTTCATAGTTTATATTAAAAGCAGTCTGGGTTACACAAAGAGATTCTACAAATTACCCAACAGAGAAAGAAATATTTTTATTTTGTTCTTTAGGAAAAAGGTTTTTCGTTGAACTTAACCTAAGGTAATTGTATTGTATAATGTATTGACTGTGTTGTGATGTGATGGGCAAAATTCCAAAAGCATCAGAGTATAAAATCAAATCTACACCATTTGGTTAATTTAGTTACCAATATTGAGTTTTTCAGGTTTGTCTTCATTCTTGTTGTCTGAATCTCACACAGATGGTTGTCTGTCAAACCCTTGCTTTGGGGGAGTGGACTGCAGCAGCTCAGCGGATGGATCCTGGGAGTGTGGTCCGTGCCCCGCTGGCTTCCGTGGAAATGGTACCCACTGTTTCGACGTTAATGAGGTGACGCTCACAAAACGTACTGCTGTTTGACGTTTCCCTCGTGCAGCTGTCCATTTGCATCTCGCTGACGACTCTGTTTACCTCCTCCAGTGTGACATTGTGTCTGACGTTTGCTACAAAGTGAGTGGAGCGCAGCGCTGCGTCAACACTGATCCTGGTTTCCATTGCCTGCCCTGTCCAAAGCGCTATAAGGGCAACCAGCCCTTTGGCATGGGCGTGGAGGCCGCCAAGAAGAACAAACAAGTGAGCTCACCTTCAATCAGGAACCTTTATGTGACCGTTGGTTGGACGCCTTTCACACAACTAAAGCCTTGAAGAAGTGAAAATGATAACATGTGGTATAGGACAAAACGTGAACTTTTTTTTTTTGCTCAGGGTTGATTTTTTTTTTTTTTTAGAGCAGCTGTGTGGATTTTTGTTTGTCAGATCCAAATTTATGAATGATTGAAGCAGCGGCCTCGATGATTTATAATCATAATTCTTGCAGTGAGATTGTTTGCACAGTATTGGCGGGAAAGCCCTTGGACACCATATACAATATAGATATAACTCACCTTGACTGAGTATGGGCCAGCAAAAAGGAAACACAGGAGAGGAGAGTAACGCCTAACAACAAACGTGTCACACATCTCTGGTCATTTCAGTAGAACCGCATTTTATATTTGCTTCATATGTTAAACTAGTCAGTACTGTCAGTCAAGTAAATTGCAAAGCTGTTATTTGCAGTAAAACCAACAACCTGGTATTTCCTCTTGTCAGTGTTACATTAACGTTTTCACATGAGCTACTCAACATCAGCTACTTCACTGGCAGAGCTGCTTTCCTCTCCTGTGAAGCTTTTTAAACTTGCCATGCCACTTTAGCTTCGACTTGCATGACGTCTCTGGTGGAGTGTTTTATTTCTCTTTAGCCGTCTGCAGCTGCCTCTCGATTTGATGCCCCAATTTCACTGATTGATTTTGGAAATGGGGAATTGTCTCATTGCTCCATCTTATAGTTTAGATCAAAGGCCTCTTCTTGCTGTCACTTTGGGCCTCATGAGGTCACAGAGCGCCATCCAAGCTGCCGTTTGGTTCATCCGCTGGTAATGAGTGGCAGCTGTGAATACCTTCGACCAGCAAGTCTCTTGACATCGAAGTTGCCCAGGAATCAAATAACTTTGAGTGTGGCCTCCTAAATAAAGGGATACCTAAAGCCTGGCACATTTCATTCTGATGTTAACAATTTTCATAAAGCAGTCCATCATTATTATTATTCTCTTCAGGTGTGTGAGCCAGAAAATCCATGCAAGGACAAGACTCACAACTGTCACAAATATGCCGAATGCATCTACATCAGCCATTTCAGCGACCCGATGTATAAGTGTGAGTGCAGGACCGGTTACGCAGGAGATGGCTTCATCTGCGGCGAAGACTCAGACTTGGACGGTTGGCCCAATCACAACCTCGTGTGCGGTGCCAATGCCACTTACCACTGCAAGAAGGTATTTTGTTGAACTATGTCACATGAGATACAGATCTTTGAGCAGTGACTCTAGACAACACAGTAAAATGTTCTATCAATGTTTCAGGACAACTGCCCGAATCTTCCCAACTCTGGACAAGAAGACTTTGACAGAGACGGCCAAGGCGACGCTTGTGACAAGGATGATGATAACGATAACATTGTGGATGAAAGGGTATCAGATTTTTTTCATTTGTGAAAACTATTTCTTGTCATAAGTTGAAATCCATTTTAAGTTCATGCTTTACAGTGAAAAAAAAAGCTTAAAACATGAGTGCTGTTGTCGAGGAAAAGTCGCAGAACGCCATGTTACACGACAGCTAATAGTGTATAGAAACAGCCATCATAATGTGAGATTGAGTATAAAGAGTTCCTCACACAAACTTGTTAATCCCTGGAGCCCCCTGATAGAATCTGTGACAATTAACTTGCTTTGACAAATGAATCCTTCTTCAAGAATTGGACACATTTCATCCTGTCGTTAAACTCAAGCGTATTAAAGAGTTCCTGAACATGACATATAACCCCCTCCCACAGGACAACTGCCCCCTTCTTTACAACCCTCGCCAGTTCGACTTCGACAAGGATGAGGTTGGTGACCGCTGTGACAACTGCCCGTACGAACACAACCCTGCACAAATAGACACCGACAACAATGGAGAAGGGGACGAATGCGCAATTGACATTGATGGAGATGGTAATGTATATGTTATCTAATTAGAATTTCCACAGCAGCCTATGGTCATCTTTAAATATTTTAACCAAGACAAAAAGTACATCACTTTTTCCGTTCTTATTTAAGGAATTCTGAATGAAAGCGACAACTGCCCCTACGTGTACAACACTGACCAGAAGGACACCGACATGGATGGAGTTGGTGACCAATGTGACAACTGCCCAATGTTGCACAACCCTGATCAGGTATTGCACCACAATGCAGATCAGGACACATCCCAGTGCAGTCTATAGATGAAACCTTAAAACCGTTTTTTGTTTTTGTTTTTCTATTTCCAGACTGACGTAGACAATGACCTGGTTGGAGATCAGTGCGACAATAACCAGGACATTGATGAAGACGGTCATCAAAACAATCTGGACAACTGCCCCTATGTGGCTAATTCCAACCAGGCTGACCACGACAAGGACGGCAAAGGAGACGCGTGTGACTACGATGATGATAATGATGGGATACCCGATGACAAGGACAACTGCAGACTTACACCTAACCCCGACCAGCTGGACTTGGATGGTGAGGATTTGAGTTTTGTTGTTGGACGTTCAGCAAGTTTTGATGCTTTATATGAGCATGTTGTGCTGAACACTCTCTCCAAATACAGACCAAAAGGCCAACTGGCACTTCTTAATTACTAGTGGTAACTTCATTTGACTTAAACACTCAATACTTAACTTGTGATGTGGCAACATAATGAAACTCAGCTGTGTGCTACCTGCACTTGAGTTTAAACGGAGTCCAACCTGGCATAAGACACTTATTGACAACCACAGCTGTACGTTTTAGCACACAGATCATATATGGGTTGTTTTATCGCTTGTAAAATTGCCCCTCATTTTATGTCTGCTTGTCTAAACGGGCTCCCTCTCTCCCACAGACCTCATGCACCCGTTTCTTTGTGCTCATTACTCAGTGGTGCTGAAATTAAGCCTCAGTATGGCTTTTCCCAGATGCTTTTCAGAGTTAGCAATTAGTTTTGCTGGGCCAGGTGTGAAATGTGGTGGCTGTGGAAAGAGTCAGTGAATACGCTGGCACAGTTGATGTCATTCTGCATGACTTCAGGAGGGCACACGCCAGGCTGCGAAGGTTTTTATTTCTTTTAGGCTTTTGCCTGTGATTAATTCTTAGTGCCCAATTTAGCCTGGGTTACCTGGAGTTTGTACAGCTGTCGGTAACTAGAAACAGACGGCCAAGGACCAAGGCTCAATGCTTTCACACTCTTCACTGCCTGTCAGATAGTGTTTATTTGATAGGATCGTTTGAGCCCCGAGTGCAAAAACAAAGACGATGACAGAAGGCAGCTTGCTGCTTCCATGCAGTGTCCCTAATTATCCACTGGCATCCTTTCCACCGTGAGTTCCTGGCCTGGAGTTCACTTATAATAGACTTCAGGCTTCACATAGTTACAAGTATCAGTGAAAGTTGTCTCAGCATGAAAAGATGACTGATTTAGTTTAGAGGACTTGGTATATGTATTAAAGCCAGTTTCTTGGGAGGAATTTCATTTTTTTCCCATTCCTTTTTAATGTCAACTTGGAAAAGCTTCTCAACAATCACTGCAGTGGGAATATTTTGACAGTCACATTAAGCTGCCATGGATTTTTTTTTTTTTTTTTTTAAATCAAAGGAAAAAGTTGGGGAATTGTAGTTTGTCATAAATTCCTACTTTAAATCAGGTCATACCTGTTGTTTTTTTTTCTTTTCTTTTTTTTTCCCGTTCCTTTAAAAAGGTGACGGACGAGGAGACGCCTGCAAAGACGATTTTGACAATGACAATATACCCGATATTCTGGATGTGTGCCCGGAGAACAGTGCCATCAGCGAAACAGACTTCCGGAAGTTCCAGATGGTCCACTTAGATCCTAAGGGTACCACTCAGATTGATCCGAACTGGGTGGTCAGACACCAGGGCAAAGAGCTGGTTCAGACCGCCAACTCTGACCCAGGCATTGCAGTAGGTGAGCAGCACACTTTATCAGTTGTTTCATGTTGGTGATTCATGTGTAAAATGTGAAAAAAGAAAAGAAAATCCCTTTGACTGTGTAGAGCAGAAGAAGTTTACGTCACACTTTTTCTTCCCCCATTGCAGGTTTTGATGAGTTCAACTCGGTGGACTTCAGTGGAACGATGTACGTGAACACGGACAGAGATGACGACTATGCGGGCTTTGTGTTCGGCTACCAGTCGAGTGGGCGCTTCTATGTTGTGATGTGGAAGCAGATCACACAGACTTACTGGGAAGACAAGCCCTCCAAGGCCTTTGGCATCTCCGGCGTTTCGCTCAAAGTTGTCAACTCGACCACAGGCACAGGAGAAAACCTCAGGAATGCTTTGTGGCACACAGGCAACACTCCCGGACAGGTGGGCTGCAGTCCAAATGCTGTGCGGCTGCTTTTCAAGACTAAAGCAGCTTTGAAATGTCTTGTTGTGAACTCTTTCACACAGGTACGGACTCTGTGGCACGACCCCAAAAACATTGGTTGGAAGGATTACACAGCTTACAGGTGGCATCTCATCCACAGACCAAAGACTGGTTTTATAAGGTAAATAGCAAAGTTAACCACAAATAGAGAACCGAGCATTTTTCTGTCTCTGTGGGACGTACCACTGATTGTAGGCCTTCCAAAGACTTTACTTTAGGTATTTTAGTCATTCTATGAACTTTCCTTTCTTGGCTTTATTTACTGTTTCTGTTGTGCACCGTGGCTTTTAAGTGCATCACAGAAATAACAGGAAAGATGCATTAAAACCTCAATAAAAGTCCTGCATTGACAAGAAGGAAATGGTTTATGGAGAGCAGTGGGTGGTTCAGCCAAAAACATACAATTCTTTTTGTTAAAGTGGTCAATGTATAACACAGTTCAAGGAGACTGTGGTACATAAAGTAGTAATTCACCATGCTAGTAGCTATTTCGGTCTTTTAATAAATACAGTAAATATTCCAAAAATGTAAAAAAGCATGTGCTTGTTATGTGTTTTTTTTTCCAGGGTTGTGGTATATGAAGGTAAACAGATCATGGCCGACTCTGGACCAATTTATGACAAGACGTTCGCCGGAGGACGATTAGGCTTGTTTGTCTTCTCACAAGAGCTGGTGTTCTTCTCCGACCTGAAATACGAATGCAGAGGTTAGTACAAACACTTTCAATCTGTAACCACACAAGTTTTATTTTGTTTTGTTTTGTTTTTTTCTCAAACAGAAAATAGAAAATAATTGCACAATAAGCTCCATGCTTTTTCTTCAAATCACAGATAACAGCAATGTATCCTTGTATAAAAGATTCACACTAATTTCTGAGCTTCAGTGTGAAGGGGGGATTCTCTGAGTTAAGAGTTTATTGAGTTATAAATTTGATTTGAAAACGCTTTGCATTATAGAAATATAATGTTGTATTTTGCATCTCATAGATGGAAAACACACTATATGGTATAGTATAAATGATAAAATATTTAATAGTTGTTTATAGCTCACTTTTTTACACGCTGGTAATACACATTACCTACACAGAAGCCAAAGCGTAACAAACTTAAGGTTATCGGGGAAAAGCTTCCCCTTATCAATTGACATGGGTAAAGTTTTAAAACCATTACCATTTCTTTCAAACCTCAGATGGCCTGGACATGCCAACAATGTTCCCAAGGTAATGATGAGCACGGTTTTATATGGTGTGTTGCCTGAGGAGCTACAAAGATGTTGTCTTGCTGTGTTTCCGCTTGTCAGCTTGCTCATGATGACAATGTGTCTGACGCATTGTGAAAGGCCTTGCGAGCTCGACCAAGGACCTGAGATCTGCTGCTGAGAGCTTGAACAGTGGAAAATGATTCTGCGCAGCCATGTTACTCAGGACACGCTTATGTGACGCACACGTTGCTGCTGCACTCTGACTGTGAATCTCACCGAGCATCCCACTTTAGATTGTAAATGTGGTGGTAATTGTAGCTCTTTTCTCCCCTCCTTTCTTTTTTGCAGATAATTGAACCAAGTAGGGGGAAAAAACCCAAGAATCTCTCCACATCAACACTGAACCCATTTCAGTGCAAGTGAGACTTTGCATTCTTCCATATTTTTCCTGGATCCTTCCACTTCGGGAGAGACATGGCAGATTTCTGTGTTCCTGCTCACTTGAGTGCCCTTCCTGATCTGAGAAAGAGAAACTGATGAGATTAAACACACTTTTAAAAAGCCTTAGCAGAATATTGAAGTATAACCAGTGTACCGAGTCTACAAGGAAAAGCCATTGTACAACCACTTACATGCTGTATGTGATTTCCTGCAGTTTCTTACTTGCTACAACGTGTGACTCAGTTGTTTTCTGTCATTAATATCCAGTTTTGCAAAAGAAAAAATGGATTATAGACAAAGATAAACTGTAACCAAAGAGTAACCATTAATATAGAGCTGCCAATTAATATTATCATTCTGAATGTTGATTTTTTTTTTCTCCTTCAAGCAGAGCTCAAATGGACCATTGTAATAGTGCCAAAGATGTTTATACTAAGTCTGTACTATAATTTTCTTTTGTAAATTATTTATGCTTTGCTTGTTATTGTTTGTTAGCATTTTTGCTAGTTTGTAAATAATTATTTATTTGTTTACACTGACAAAGCATATAATTAAGTATCACAAGCATCACGATAACACATTATAGTCGATTGTTAGTGTTGTCATGCACTTCCTTTACGTGTTAGTTTTTTTTTTTTTACAAATCTTTCAAATTAAATTGTAGCATCCAGATAAACACCAGCTGCTTCTGAATAATCACGTCCATAAATGCAGAAGATTTTTCCGTTGATGTCAGAGAAAGTTAGATCGTTTGTTTATTCACTCAGCAAAGAGAAGGCCTCCCCTTCCTCAAAGATTATATAATTTCGGTACAAGAGGGATAGTTTTCACTTTGCCTTATTTTACTGACTCAGCTACTGGCAAGCAATATTCTCACTGGGTCTTGAGATGCCATATTTTGTCAAATCAAGGGAAAGCGCACAGATCAAGGTTGGAGTCAGTTTTAAGGGCTTTGAAATAGATCAACTCATTCTTTAAGTGCCTGATTCAGTGAATCCAACCATCAACTGACTTGTCACCATGGACTCATGAAGACCAAATACAGACGCATCATTTTCCTATGATTATTTTTACATTCATATGTTAGTTATCAGTATCACTCGCGGATGTTTATAGTGTTGATTGAAAAGGATCTAGATGAAGGTCTCTTCAAACAAAGTGCGACTGTGTTGATTGTACAGTTTGGATTGAGGACAAGATAGTGCACAACTTTGTTTTCATTAGTCTGTATTGCATTAGTTTTGCTCCATGTTTGGTTTCCACCCTATTCCATTTGTTGAGAGTTTGCAATGCACAAAATGTAAAAACAATTTTTAATACTTGTGTTGTTAGATATACATTTTCTACAAACATCTGTGTAAGATTGTTGTTTCAGAAATAAAACTCTTGTACACCACTTGTTTGATCATGTTCATGAGTGTTGACAGGTGACTCCATATAATATATAAATGTATAAAATCCCAACTATATAAAAATTGCTGGTCTTGCATGTCTGCTATTGCCCATATTTGTATTGGATTCTCTTTCTAATTTGACTACTTTCATGGTCTGCAGCTTTTAACTGTGGACAGCTGATACATGCTGTATAATGTCACAAAAATACAGTTCAGCCATTTCCAAATGTCGCTGGGTTTTGTCGTATCAGTAAAGCCAATTCAAACAGCCGTAGCTTTTCACCAGCAGAGTGAAACACATTTTTCCCACGAGCGGCTATTTGTAGAAGCAAAACAGTCACTTTGTTCATATTTGTTTTCAAAAAGGCCATATCACCTAACGTAACCCTGTGCTTGATGTATGTTTCTAAGTGGAGTAAATACAGATATAAATCAAAGATTGAATAGGCATGACTGATCTCAGGAGGAATAATTCATGGCTAGTCCTTTTTTTTGTAGCACTTGTTGACACTTGGAAAAATAAGTCTCATTACCATATTTACCGCATGAAGTCAGACACTCTCATCACCTTAAGAAAAATATCATCATGCTTAGTTGCATGCAGTCCCTGGCAATATTCACAATGTGGTGAGAAAGCTCTCAGCACAGAACTATTGCTGAGCCTGTAAACAAAATACGGAAAATGGCACATTAGTAGGCAGTGTTTAAAAAAAACAGCTTATCTTGAAAGATTTATTACACATAACAAGTTTGCTGGAGCCATAGCTTGAGTGGACTTCAACTACGACATTATTGCGGTATTTCGTCAACTTGAATACAAGTCAGGATCATGCAGCTTCACATTGAGGTCCTCAAATGATGTGAAACAAAATGCATATCTTTGCATAATCTTGACAAGAGGATTCGGATAATGTATTATTCAGTTTGCAGAATCCTGTGGTAGGAGAGATAAAAATAAATTGTTGCTAGTGGTTTTATTCCCTGTAGGGAAGCAGGGAGTGAAGGAGTTAAGTAAACGACGGAGAGGCCAGGCAAAAAAAGTGCTATTAGGGAAAATGGGGAAGTCAAAACCTTGCTCTCGTAGCTCTATGTCAGAGATATTTGAGTCGAGGTTCCTGGAACAGTGAACGTGGCACACACCAAAGGCTCGCTATACTGGTCTGGCACCAAGATCTGGTTTGAAGGCCAGAGCACGTCCCAGGGTGCTTCGTGAAGCTCCGCCAGAGGATGTCAATGTGTGACACAGTAAACCAGCATTTTCTGCTGAGGCACAAATTTAACAACCAGCAAGCATTCAGAGAAGATGAATAGCCACAAGCAAACTGGCTGCCATCAAAACAAAGTCCATCGAGAATTGCTGGCTTTTATTGGTGATTTTAAGTGTATGAGCTGTTAAGACACATTAACGTTACTTGGAACTGTAATTACTGTACATGTTATAGTAATTTTTAATTAATAAGTTATTAATTTTGTGTGTTTGTTAAGCAGTACAGAATGTATGTCCTTACATCTAAGTAATCATATTCCTACAGCATCGTTCAAATGCTTATTATTATGTTATCGCCATATATAATACAATTTCATTTGTCCATGTGGCTGAGTTACTTCCTACTTGAGTTTCAAAAAGGAGAAGTTGAGTGACGCTGGTAAAGATCAAAAATAAAGAAATAACTAAACATTGTACTCACAGCCTGAAAGAACTGGAGAAAACCAACAGTCCAGAAAAGAAGGTTACACAAGCAACTGCTGGATGAATTAACAGTGAGGTGTAAGTTCGGTGTGGAAGTGTATTTATTGATCTTGGAGGCACCGTTGCGTCACTCATCACCAGATTGCCAGTTTTAACAGCACAGAGAGATTCAGAAATGCATCGGTGAACAGGAAGCTTCCTCTCCAAATATGAGTTTTAAAGATGAAGTGCGCTGTGTGCATTGAATTTCCTCCAACATGTAGGTGTGAAATACCTACAGTGCAGCTATGACCACTATAGACTATACTCTCCTTACCAGGTTTCTTCACCACACCCTTCACTTCTTTTTCAAACATGCTTTTCACATCATCTACCGACGTGACTGTATGAACTAGAAAACCATAATGGAGCGAGAAAGAAACGGATGATAAACAGGAAAGATAACAGTGAAGTCACTGCCTAGAGGAAGCCAAAGATCTTTGTCTAGAAGTTTATTTCATCTGATCCAAAAATGAAGAAACTGACTACTATGAGTTCATTTTATCTGTTTCCACAACAAGCTGTTCATTTTCAACAAACTAACACAGAGGACAAATAATAAAACTCATAATTATTGTTGAAATGAACATTGTCGACCTTTCTTGATAAGAGTTATATTTAATGATCCACTAATTGCAGCAAACAACCAAACTATAATAACATTTATACGAGGCTAATTGACAGCTAAACATTTGATATGGAATTGGTTGGGGGTTTTTTTGTTTGTTTTTTAATTACAAGTAAACCCAATGAACAAATAATGATACATCCTTTAATTCAGACCTCCTAAAACACAGAGTCCAAAATTTGATACATTTCAGGTTCAGAATCTAAAAAATATCACCAACAATAATTAATAAGTTTAAAAGACTGAACAGAGTTACATAGTGTAGAATAATGGTTAGCATGGTATGTTACCTGAAATAATAAGCAAATGTTAGATCATTCTAGTATTGCCACTATGTGTCAAAATAGTAATTTACTGTCCTGCCTTTTGTCTTCCACAATTTTTTTTCTCCACGCATAACCTCAATAATACCATAAATTTGAATTAATTAATCTTTTAGTTTATTTAAGGCACACTGTGGCCTATGAGTCTTGATTTCTATCTATTGTGTCTTATTTATATCTAAAACTAATACGTCAGGGCGCTTTTTGATGGATTATATACAGGTTATATAAAGGCATCAACCAACAACCCTTGAAAAATGAAAATGTTGGAGTCAAAATTGCAAAAATACAGATTTTTAGATTTTATGTCTCATTCCTGTGGCACTCTATAAATGCTCATATCTTCCAAACTCAGTGGTTCACTGTAATCATCAGGGTTTCTAATTTTAGAAGTGAGACAAGCCTCAAGTCTATTTTCAAAGATTCACTAACCCGCTCTGTGATGACCTCAAGTCAGCCCATTGTTACTTTCATACTGAGGAAAATAAATTGTGCATAAACTCAAACCATTAAAGTGCACCACTGCAAACATACTTTTGATCAAAGTATCTTTGTTTTCTGGAACTCGTGCACTTTTCTGCCTCCCAGAATATGACAAAGAAAAAAGAAAATCACCATTTACTTTTCCCACCAGCTCCTTTAAAGAATGAACCTATGTTGCTCCTGAGCAAAGTGACTGAGCGGCTGCCAAGGGCAAGAATACTCGGAAAGAAGAGGCTCTGTCATTTGAAATCAAGTAAGTCATTTATTTGAGGCGGGAGCTCCTCCAGTCTTGGGGAAAATATCCACGGCCTTCTCATTCTGCCAGCCATAGGACGCATGCTCAATGTTCTCAGAAGCCGGAGTGCCAGAAGTGTTGGGCTGCAGGCTGAAGCCCTGCAGCAAAGGGGCTCCAAGTTGTCTGCACAAGCCCAGGGTCTTTGATAATAGGTTGGGATTCCTCACTTCAGATGTTTCAAATGACTGACATCAGAGAGTGGTTGTGACTCTCAAGAGCAAAGACCTAAGAGGCAGAGGGAATTTTCAAGTGGAAAAGAATGAACACAGAGAGGACTTTTCCCAGGCAGCTGTAATTATATGTTTGGACATTCGCTTAAATCCAGGCGGAGAGCAGGACTCTGCTTTAGGGATGTATATTCAAGGCGACTCAGTGGAACTTGCGTGAAAGTGTGATCCTCGGAAACATCCAACTTGTCAGAGTGAGGATTTTTTATTTTTTTTGTCTTCCATTTAGGCCTTGATGGCACTGGTGTGAAACTGGGAACAGATGCATTGAGTCTCATTAAATCAGGTTGTGAAGTTTTGGCCTTGCCGTAACCTTGCATGAACAAAAGCCAGACAGTGCAGATAACTGCAAGACATCTAAAGTTTGATTTATCTGACTCACCAAAATATACCCCAAATCAATTACAGACCCTGATATCGTTCAGAGACAGACATTTTTATGACATTATCCAAGAATGCTAGTGCTTTCAAATACAAAGATTACAGAGTTCAAGCTCAAAACCGGACGTGTGTCCTGCTATTCTCTCTGACGGTTGCTGCAGTGAGCTCTATCTGTCCACAGACAGTGGACTCAAACCTTTTAGCACACTTAAACACCTTCAAACAGTCCTGACAGCATGTTACACTTCACCTGCACTTGAAATAACACTGGAGTCAAATCTGCAAGGGGCCTGTTTGTCACGGAGCTGTGCCTGTTTGCTGCTCAAAGCTGGAAAATGCAATGGTATGAACTCACCAAGTGATAATTATCAAACCCTTTTTTTTTAGTTGTTCTATGACAGTCGGGCTCATTCAGTCCAAAGACGTCCCAAATGACAGGACATTTCGTAGAATTCCCTTCTCATAGTATGAAGATCCCTGCTTTAATTGCATGTTTTGAGGGTCTTTCTGTGAAGAGATTTCTTCAGGTACTACGGTCTCCATCCACAGTCCGGAAACGTGATTGAGGTTGATTGCGACACAAAATTGCTTTCTAATGAAGAGTGTGACCGGCTACTTTCTCTGTTTACCCTATGATGGATTAGTGACAAGCCAAAGGTGAACAATGCCTTCAGCCATAGTCAGCTGGGAGGAGCTCCAGGAAACTCTTGTATCCCTTTTGAATGTGCTCTGTATTATAATAACTGTACAGGACTGTGTGATGGCTGATCTCAAGTCATTAACTTCATCTAAAGCTGTTGCTGTGAGGAAGACTTTGTTCAAAATTGATGAGGACCACCTCTTCCAGTGAGTAAAAGTTTCATGAAATAGTAATAAAGCCCTTCATAGCCTCTTTCAAGATGCTGATCTAAAACAAAGTGTCATTAACTGGACTGTGTGGAGGCGCCTGTTCACACCGAAGGTGTAAATGCAGCAGAAGCATTGTGCAGGCCTGATGGTTTGACAGATGAAGGAGATGCAGGCGGCGCTGCATCTGCTCCTCGTGAACTGGACGACAATGCTTCACGCTCCCCTCCCTCCCTCCCTAAGCAGTGGAAACAAGTGCTCACACCATATCCTTTTACATTTCTAATGGGTTTTTCAGCCATGTTGTGCGCTGCTGTAATGGAACATCCACTCATGAAAATACACATGGCAAGCTGTTTGAAGATATCAGCCATTTTCTACCTTTTACTCCTTTTTAAACATTTTTTTCTCCTTAGTCATAACCCCATTACGCAATCGATGGAAATCTGTTTCCACACCACATGCCAAAGAAGTTTACTTTAAACATATTTTCAGAAGTGTAACTATCTAAATGTATTTCTACTTTAAATAACTGTATTTAATAGATTTGACAAATACTGTTGAATAACATACTTTCAAATAGGCCTAATTTTAGTCTTTGACTGCTCGCATGAACAATATCCAAGATGAGAAATGCAGCTGGCTCGATATACAGTACAGGCTGGCTTGTTGTAAAATGACATACATTTTTTTTTTGTTTTTTTTAATGTGTTAACGGTCTTCCGGGTGCTGTGAGAGAAGCTGCTGGCTGCACACATTTCCAGAAGTGCAGTGTTTTATGAGCCAAAGCGATATCAGAATGTCTGTATGTGTGGTGAAAATCTTTGAGCAAAACTTTCACTAACAGCTGGAATTATCTTCGCCAGCTGTTTGCCAAGAAAATTCAACCATTTTTTTTTTTTTTTTTTTTTTTACTGTGTTGCAACCGTGAGAATGGCCCTGATGACAATAATCATTTGTTAGAAAGTTGTCACAGAACTTCAGAGACTCACACAGTGCATGAAAAAGGCTTCAGTCTTTGATAAACTCCACCTCAAGTAATCATTGTAGTTCCTGTAAACACCTCGATAATAAAGCTACTACTTTAAGTCTTGGTTATTTGCTCATAGGTGTTTTGTAAGATTAATGTATCAGTTGCATGTAATGTAACATAAAACTAACACCAAACATAAACATGCAAATCTTTTTTTAAGTACCATTATCATAAAAAAAAAAAAAAAAAGGTAAGATCGACAATTAAGCAAAAACCTATCCCACAATCCTCCAGGCCGGTTCCTGAGTGGCTGCAGGCTGTAGGACCCCTGCCCAGTCAGTGCCCCCAAAGATCCGGCCCTGCATACTTATTTAAAAAGTTCGAATCTTGTCTGTCCAATTGGAAAAATTCACATCCTGATATACATGTGACATATGAAAGAGTTAGGTAAACACCTTTTGACAATTTGAAAGGTGTTGTTTCTAGCACAACACATTCTTTTTGTTGGCGGAGCTGAACTTTGTTGCCGTCGAATTGCTCCTCTGACACTTTGACTTAAATGACATGAAAACACGTCAAAATCTTAACAACTCGCGTGATTGCTATCAAGTTATTGTCTTTTGTAACCCAGTGATACAATACTCAAATCATTCAAATGTTGAAGTACTGCTGCAAAAGTCTTTTAAATGTATTTAGGGTCCGAGCCCGAGCAGAGGTGGGCGAGACCCTGTTGGAATGCCAGAGAATATTATTATCCCCCCCCCCCCCCCCCCCTCCATTGTTTTCACATTTGTAACATCGAGCAACACGTTAAACACGTTTCACCTACATCCAAGATATTTGGTAGACATATGCAGCACGTTGAGCCGCACAAAAATGTCACTAACTTCCCAACTCTACACACAACAGGAAGTCTGCCATTTTGCACTATGCATGAAACACAATAATCTTCCTTGGCGGTAAGTCCTAGAGGCCTGAAATATGCCAGTATGTACAACAGGCCTTCCTGATGAAAACATATCAAAATGTAACTCCAATCTCAAAAGGCATGGCCATCAAGCTCCAATGAATATCAGACGGCTTGTCATGAAACAGGAAGTGATGCGTAACCCTAAAGTGATGCGATCTGCCTGAAAGTTCACATGTTGGGGTTGTTTTTCCCCACTGGTGAAACCAAGCACACCAGCTCTTACCAACATACAAAATCAGGAGCCATTTTCCAGGGCTGCGTCTTGAGAAACTCTAAGACGTGTTACAAACGAATATGTAAAACCACAGAGCAGTCAAAGCCTCGTCCCTCGTGGGATTTCTGAATCCCCTGAAAGAATCCTGGCCCCTAGATCACATATCACATTATTCAACAAGCACACATCTTCATCTGGACAATAGTTCCTCACTGTGTTAACTCTTGTGTATAAATTTCATGTACAATATTTTCTTTTGGTGTAATTTATACATTACAGTAAAGACAAACAATGACTCATAGCAGAATCCATGGAAACACCATGGTATTTCCATTTGGATACATTATGCTAAAAGAATAAACTTCTGCTCCAACACATGTGCAATGACCAACATCCAAAGTTTTGCACATGTGACCTCATGCTGAGTCACTTTCTCAGTCCAGGGAATTCAAATCCCAACTCTGACATCTGTCAGTGGAGGTAGATGTAGAGGTTGAAAAAGCGGACATGTAATTGCATAACCATTCCGCATTTATTCTTCTTCACCTTGGTAATGGCATTACATCAAATAACCGCACTCAGGCCAGTACTTTTTGGCTCTGGGTTCGGGCCTCATGCGTGGGCCCCTGAGAGCCGCAGAGCAGGTGTCTCCAGGAAAACCTCCCAGCGTCTCGCTGACAGTCGGATGTGCGGATGTGTTGGTGGGGCCCGCTGCTCCTCTGTCTGACGAACGAGGCAGGTCCCTGGAGAAACTGACCCTGCATGCATCAGGATCTCATTATGGGCTTATAGCACATATACACAGTGTCAAATAAAGTTTAGACCCCTGGCAGTGCTGTCACATTTCATGATTTGTACTTTTTTCCAATATGTCCAAACGCCTAATGCACGCATTCAGAGAATCTGAGCACATTATCTCCCTTCATGACTTTCCAACATGAACTCATCCACCCGTCGCTTAATCAAATTTAGCACCTTATTTACTGAATCCTGCAGCTTTTTCCAAGTCAGAAATGTTCAAAATTAACTCAAAAGGTTTCCACAAATGTGTTCAGTTACTTTTCCAACCAGAGTCGTCACTAATGCAGCTGATTGTGTTGTCCAGGCAAATCAACTCATTCAGGCCTGTTTATAAGGTTGGGTTGTTTCCCAAAAGCCTGTTTTCTCACAAGTGCATTGCTGTTTTTACCATCACTTCTGGCTCTTTAATTACTGCATTTGCCGATGCACCTATTATCTTATGCACTTACCCACAAAGGTTAAATTAGTGTCGGTTTGTTAAAGCTAGTCACAATATGTCTCATAAATCACACTTATCCAGTGATTTCACTTAATCCTCGGTGCATTCTTTGGACAGCACGTTGCTGTGTTACCGAGCCAAAAGTATCGTTCCTCCTGGCTGAAAGCTGTTGGCTTTGGCCAGCTGCACCATCAGCCCAATTCATTCCTGACTTGAAAAATGGCAGCTGCAAGCCACTGATTTTTACAAGAGTCATTAATTAGTTAAAGAATAATAACAAAGGGAAGGTGAACCCGGCTATTAAAAAGCTGTTCTGCACCTCTAATGGGGTGAGAGATCCTTCAGACTAAAGTAGGATGTTTGGGTGCTGAGTTGCTCTCCTGTACGTCAAACAAGCATGTAGCCTGAGCTGCTTTACATTTGGCCTTTAGTTTGATCGAGCAGCGAAGCTTTTTTTTTTTTTTCCCCAAATTATTTTTATAACCTCTCTGCTTAATTTAATAGTGGACTATAAATTAGAACAGTAGGATATCATGCAGCAAATGTCAAGTGCTACAACTCACGACATGCCTCCTAAATGAGCCCGAGAAGGACAAACTTTAACAGTAACACAAACCTCATTTAATCAAAGCTGACGTTCCTTTAGGGATTGAGAACTTTCTTGAGGCTCTGTAACATGTTTTTAAACCTGGTCACCTTGTATCTACTCACTTTCCCTCTGCAAAGTCGTTGACACGTGAACGAGACAACCTCGCTCCTGGATTCAAACCCAAGGTCAGGGGGATTCTGACAGTTAGTTTCAAGTTTAACAAGGACATTTTAAGACCTGTGATTGTAAGACAAGTGAAGACCTTGCTGTGTGCTGCAAAGCCGCACTTTAGACATTTCGATGCTTAAAGACGCATAGGAGCTTTTTCTCTTCTCTTGATATTCAACCTTCAATATGCAGAATGATAGAAGTACAGAGGTCAACAATACTGCCTTATCAGAATAGATCAGGAATACTTTCATTGGTGTTTTTTTGTAGTATTTTATGGTAACTGCGTGAGTATACTCAATGACAATTCAAACAACGCAAATTACTTTTCTCTTGTCTCTACTACTCAGTAAGCCCCCAAGAAACACAAAAAGGAAATCAAATCAAACCTTTCAGCTGCAATTTTGTAGTTTATTCTTGTGTTTTACATCAACATTTGTTAACAAAATTTGTCAGCTTTTACCAGCAAGTTTGTAATGTCATGTGAATATTTAGTTGTTTTTGTTCTATTACTTGAGCACTCTCATAACATCAGTCATGTTTTGTAAGTGAGGAAAACCTGAGTACAACTTAAACAATGTAACAGTAGTTAGAGTTGAATATAGATTTTCCGTGCTCTTTAAATTCCTGCATGTTTTCCACTTGAGTTCGTTAAATAAAAATGAATGTATATGGGTTTTTTTTTTTTTTATATCTCTATTGGAAATGTGAGTTACACGTAGGAATATGTCAGGAACTAATTTTTATAAATGTCCAGTAATATTGACTTATCAGGTGTTGGTAGTGAAATAAAATAATTACTAACTTTGTTTTTGTACCAAAAAGATACAATTGGAATAAATGAAACCAGTTTAATGAAACAAAATGTTATGGTAGACAGTGCTGAAAAGAAATGTGATGATTTTTAAAAATATTGTCATCTTCTATGAAGTCACCTGCAGCACTCAAACATTTCTGCAGCAGCCTTCTGACTTGCACACAGTAAACGTTGCTCCTTTGTGCTTCATCTCACTCTCAGGTGTTTGAACTTAAAGGACTTCCTGAGCTACAAGCATGCCCTCACTTCAAGGTTATTTGATCGTAAAGGACATGAGGACTGGGGCATTATGGGAGCTGTTTAAAGAGCTTGGAAACCTTCCTCAGAAACCTCCAAGGTGGAACGGTCATAGGCCCTCCATTAACCTTTTCCAAGGGTCTCTGGGTCACAAAGACAAACAATCATAGACTGTTTGTTTAGACATGGAGCTTTAGCACAACTAACATCATATATTCACAGACAAAATATGCTGAAGTCATCTGAAGTCAAGCGTGTACAATAACAAAAAACCCTAACAGTTGTGATATTTACATGTAGGCAATAAGCCTTTTTTCTTCGTATTGTGTTTAATGTATCTCTGCTCCCATCTGGTGGTGGAAAGTGGAACTATCTGCTACAGAAATGTTCAACCTAGATCATTTTAATGTCTCTGCCAATGACGTTTTGTAAAATGCAGAGTGCAGAGGGAATTATGAGCTATGAGAAAAGTTCACTTCGACAACTAATTCACCTGAAAGAGTCTTTTGAAATCCTGCACCTTTCAGATGGAGAAAGAAAGAAAGACAGAAAGAAAGAAAGAAAGAAAGAAAGAAAGAAAGAAAGAAAGAAAGAAAGAAAGAAAGAAAGAAAGAAAGAAAGAAAGAAAGACAGACAGAAAGAAAGAAAGAAAGAAAGAAAGAAAGAAAGAAAGAAAGAAAGAAAGAAAGAAAGAAAGAAAGAAAGAAAGAAAGAAAAGTAAAAACACTTCACAACTTGCAGACTGTCAAGGGGAAATCAATATTGCAAAGCGAGTAAATAAAGAAGACAAGTAAAATATGTGGATATACATGTAAGTTTGGATTCATAGAAATTGATTACTTGATCTCATATTACATGATGTATGTTTTTAATGCCCACAAAACAACTTCCCTGCAAATATAACAAATAAAGCTACCGATAAAGCTACTTCAATTGCGTTGGCTTCCAAACAATAATGAAAAATATATGGAAAGCAATTAACCATACTGTCATTCTGTTGTTTACGTTTACATTGCTGGTAGTCACATTGGCATCAAGATGACAACTGTAGGTTTTCAATAAAAGTCTTCTTTTGTTTCCTTTTTGAATAAACTTCCTTCAGTTAGTTATTTGTTGGGGGTCAAGGCTCATGCTCAGAGACTCACTGTGGTGATCTGTCGCTGTGGAATTCAAACTTGCAAACGACCAATCCCAAATTTGCTTCGCTGGCCTCTAGGCCACCAGTGCCCAAATGAAAATATTGAACAGCACATTGTATTGCATTATAAGGTTTGCACATATACCACTACATACAAAAAATTGTCCGATATGAAATAAGAATCTTCCTTGAACTTTGTGGCGGCTGCAGCGTTGTGGTCTGGAGTTGGGGTCCTGTCTGTGTTGAGATTGCATGTTTTTCTTTTGGATTTTCTCTAGGTACTCTGGTTTCCTGTGAGTGTCTCTTTGTGTTTTCCTTATGATGAACAGACAACCTGTCCAGAGTGTAACCTCCTGTCTCACACAGTTCCCAAGTCCCCCAAGTTGCATGCAGCAGTACAGAATATGAATGGGTGGATTTTATCAAACTAAATAATAGTGACTTATATTTATCTAAATGGTAGTATGTGGGTATGTCATTTTAGTCTGAGCCTGGGCCAAATATCCTACTTAAGTCAATATTTGGTTTTATCGAGACTAGCTGTTCTAACAGTAAACTTCCACCCGGGGACGCTGCCTACATGATGTGTTCACACAGCGCTCAATTCAGGCTGTAATAATGGCTCAAAACACAACTTGAGACTCTCAACAAAAACAACCAACTTAGAAACAACTCAGCGACACAAAATACACTTTTTGTCTCCTAAGTTTTAGTTTCGATTTAAAGAAGAAATCCTCAACTGCGCTGCGCAAACAAAGCATAGACGATCTTTGCAGTGAAGTCAGACTCCGCCGTGTTTGTGGACGGCGGCACATGTGTTCCTGTGTTCATCCTCCCCTCCAGGCGTGGCTTTCAAGATGGGTGTGGTGGTTCCCTCTGCCGGGAAGTTTCCTTCTCCGTGAGGACACACTGGTTCAAAGTTTCCTGGGCAAAATCTGAACCTGAAAAACACGAACTTCAAGTGCAATGGATCTATAAGGAAGAAGGTTTCCAGCACAGCCCCGTTGGAGCTCACAGACACACCTGGTAGGTCATGTGTTTCACAAGAGTTTAAGGTGTGAGAGAGCTTTTTGCACCTCATGGGGAAGTGACAACTTGATATTTATCCACACAGCTGCCTGGTAAGAAGAACTTTGACATGCTTGTTGTACTATACTTTCACCACCCTGATGTAAATCCATGCAGCATTTTATTGTTACTATGTGGCTGTTTTTGCTACTTTAATCATAGATTTACTTGCCTGTGCCACAGTTAGGCTACGTTGTAAAAATGGAGAGAAAAAAAATTACAGCGCGAGGTATTTTGTAACAGCACTCTTTTAAAAGAGGCAACTATAGTCTGCATATATATTTTTAATTTCCTTTCATTTTGAATAATGGATTATAAAGGCTGACGTTAATATGAACTATATAGACAGCTGCTGGTTTTAAGGTGTATTGAGCATGCTTTCATGACTTATAATACTTAAAAATGTTCAAATGGAATGTTACATAAAAATAACTTTATTATCGCGTCTTCATTTTACTTTAACAAATAGCAAACAAGATAATTAGACCTATAGCTGTGATCGGTACTGATTATGACGTCACCCTGAAGACACACACACACACACACACACACACACACACACACACACACACACACACACACACACACACACACACACACACACACACACACACATTAATGGCAATGGATGCCACACAAGGTGCTCATTCTGAGGACTTGTGTTCATGTGGCCCCAGGACACTTTGACACTTGGACAGGATGAGTCGGGGTTCAAACTTCAAATATTGCAAAGATGACCTGCAGCCTCCAACCAATCTTGTGGTATCGACATGTATCTAATTAGTCTCGCTGAATAAGTGTCTATTTGGCTCAGATAGATGGATAGATAGTTTTATTGTCTGACCCAAGGGTGTCAGAAATGTGTCTTTTGATAGGGCTAAAAAAAAGCCCTTCCTTTTGTAGGAGTTGCCAAAGCAAAGGATTGCAGTCTGCAACACCTTCCTGCCACAACCGGCAATCAAACCAAACACTTAAGGCCAATACTGAAGTTTAAGAAAACTAAAGACAGAATAAAGAAGTGGTCGATAATGATGTCATAGTTATTTTTGGGGCCATTGGGCTTGTTTTGAGTGGCTATTTGGCTGATTTGTCTCTCGTTCCTGGCAACCCTGCACATGGGTACTGCTTTTATCTTTTGTTAGGAGAATAAATTTGCTATTTCGGAATATATATTCACTCATACAGCCTGATCTTTAGGGGTTACCATTTTAATAATTATGTATCTAAAAATATCCCTTTCCCTCCAACAAGGTGTTCTCCCTAAACCACCACATGGTTGTGGTCCAGGCTTTGAATACTAAGTGATACAGTAACATTTTCCCCATTGCTGAAAAGGTCATGTGTACTGTCCGAAGCAGGCAGTGGAGCTCAAAGGCTTCATTCACCAGATAAAACAAGAAAAAAAAAAGAAAACCTGTGAATGACATCCTTTATGTCAGGGTGAGCTGAGCGCTCTGAGGACAGTTGACAGTACAACCCGGGCTGCATGAGCTGGTGACTGAATGTAGAAGAGCTACGCTCGAAAAAATAAAAGGCTGTTGTCTCATGGAAGGGGAGTTTGACTTCTCAACTTGTTTGTGAACCTTCACAGAAACATGGGCCTCCTGCAGCTGCTGAAATCCCAGTTCTTGTGCCACCTGATCATCTGCTATGTGTTCGTGGTCACCGGCCTCATCATCAACCTGCTGCAGCTCTGTACTTTACCTCTGTGGCTGGTCAGCAAGCAGCTCGCCCGCAAGATCAATGTCAGGCTGTGCTACTGCGTCTCAAGCCGTAAATAATGTTCTTGCTCTCTGCCTTAAAATTCATACCGTAATGATGTTGCATTGGATCAATGTTTAACATGTTGTATACAGTCAGTCCAATTATTATGAAGACTTTAAGACCTGTTTGCATTATTTTGATCTGTAAATCTTTAGAAATGGTCGCTGCCCTGGAGTGGTGGTCTGGAACAGAATGCACACTTTACACTGACCCAAAGAGTTATCAACTGTATGGAAAAGAGGATGCCATTGTGGTCCTCAACCACACTTATGACATAGATTTCTTGTGCGGCTGGACTTTGTGTGAGCGATTCGGAGTTCTTGGGGTAAGAGAAAGCAGTCAAGGCAGTTTGCCTTGATATAAATGCGTGAGTTTTTGTTTTTGTTTTTTTTAATATACAATTGTATTCAGTACTTTCTTGTGCTTTCAACTTGCAGAGCTCTAAAGTTTTAGCCAAAAAGGAGCTGTCTTACGTGCCTGTGATTGGCTGGATGTGGTGCTTTCTTGAGATGGTTTTCTGCAAGCGGAAGTGGGAGGAGGATAGAATAACGATGGCTCAAAGTCTCCAGAATCTGCACGACTACCCAGAGAAGTTCTGGGTAGGTTTGCCTCATGTGACAAATATTATAATATCCAAATGAGGGAAAGGGATGTTGTCAGACTTGTGTTGGAGAAATCTGGACTCATGCCACTGTCTTTTTCTGGCTCAAGTTCTTGCTTTACTGCGAGGGAACCCGCTTCACTCCAAAGAAACACCAGGTCAGCATGCAGGTGGCTGAAACTAAAGGACTGCCCAAACTCAAGTATCACCTTCTGCCCAGGACCAAAGGATTTTGGGTAACGGTCCAGAACTTAAGAGGAAAAGGTGAGTCTTAATGATTGATTATGAAATTTAACAAGACCACAAATTAAATGAACAACTTAACTGGCCTTTGTGTCATTTCTCCTGCAGCTGCAGCTGTTTATGATTCCACTCTCAACTTCAGGAACAATGAAATGCCAACCCTGCTTGGGATCCTGAATGGGAAGAAATATCATGCAGATTTATATGTGAGGTAAAGAAAAAAAAAAAAAACGTTTTGCAGTGGAGGTCATATTGTTTTTGTTTCCATTTCCTGATGTGATAAATCCTCATCTGTGTGGTCTCAATTTTCCCCTCTAATTCCTGGCCATCAGGAGGATTCCTTTAGACTCGATCCCAGAAGATGAAGCAGAATGTGCGGCTTGGCTTCACAAACTTTACCAGGAGAAGGTGAGAGGATGTTGGAGACAAGACGATCAAAGAGTTTGATCAAAGTTGTTTTGGGTGGCCTTCCTGTGAGAGTCCGAGGTCCACATTGAAGTATAAGTATATCTATATGTATGAATATATTAAAAGGCCAAAAGCAGAGACTGAACTTCAGGTGAAAGTTCAAAAAGCACTCAAATGTCATAATAAGGTGAAATATAGTCATTGTGTAAATGTAAAGAGAAGTGGATCCATACATGTTCCATACTACAGCTTTAAGATTAAAGATCAAGATTAAAATGCTTTATTGTTATAAATACAATGAAATTGTGTTAGAGTTCATACAACCCAACATAGTATGTTGTGCGTGTGTGTATGGGGGGGTGCATTAATGGTGCAGAATCCCATCAATATTCATAATGGCAGTGTCCAGTAGCCTCACTGCCTGAGGGTGCAGCCTGTGGGCCGCTCTGGCTGGTAAAGCCCTGTACCTTCTGCCTGACGGCAGCAGGTGAACAGGTCATGGGCCGGTGGTGTCGGTCACGCAGGACGTTACACATTCTCTTCGGACAGTGGGCGGTGCAGACGTTACTGATTTCCTGCTGTTCGGCTTTCGTGCAGCTGGAGAACCACACCAAAAATCCACACGTCAGAACACTACTGACTAAAATTTCCCCCATCAGAATTCAAAGTGTGTCACCCTCTCCACCACCTCGGTGCCAATACAGAGTGAAGGATGGTTATTTCTTCTTGCAGGGATCCACAATAATCTCCTTGGGTCTTCTTGATGTTCAGTACGAGATTATTATCCGCACACCATGACGCTAGATCCTGCAATTCAGTCCTATATTCCGTCTCATTGTCGTTTTTTGATGAGTCAAGCACTGTGGTGTCGTGGGCGAATTTAACAATCACATTGGAAGGAGAGGAAGCAGAGCAGTCATGTGTGAACGGAGTGTAGAGCAGAGGGCTAAGCACACACACCCTCGGTGTAATGTAATGTCCTGATTGCTTAAGCTGACTACCTCCACAAATCAACCTAATAATATGTTACGGTCAACAGGCCATCTGAGTGGACAGATTTCTCTCCTAGTGGAGAGGTTTTGTGGGATTCAAAGAAATTAGCACCGTTAACAAAAAGTTACTGATTCAGCTCAAATCTGTTTTGTCAAATCCCTGTGAAAACCATTCTCTTTAGACTAAAGCATGACTTCATGAAATATTGACTCTCCGGGTGAAATATTCAATTCATTCTTTAAGAATAATAATTGCTTATCCTTAGATTTGATGTCTTGAATGTTTAAAACCCTCAAGCATTATATCATTATGTCGTACTTTTTTTTTTTTTTGTGCACCAACAAACATCAAACTGGTTATGCGTGTATAAGGTTTGTCTGTAACCACAAGTTAAAGAACAGCCTCTCACCAATTATTTCCGGTGCGCATGTTGGAAACAGGATGGCTTTCAGGAGCAGTACACGCAGACGGGGCATTTTCCCGGCCCGGTAACGAGACCCCCGCGTCGACCCTGGTCCTTGATCAACTGGCTGTTCTGGTTCTGCCTGCTTGTCTACCCTCTGGGCCTGCTGCTCACTCAGCTGATCAGCTCTGGATCAGCACTCGCCATCGCAGCTTCCGTGACTCTTTGCTCTGCAGGTTGGTTGCATCTATCCATTGGTTTGTGACATGATGCGTTACTCTTCAGCTCTTAAATTGACCTGCTCATTTTTGTCCAAATGTTTCATGAAGCAGCCGACTTGACTACTTCAATGTAAGTCGTCCTTTTTGAAGAAAGAAAAAAAAAAAAGACTGTCTAAATAAAGCTCTGTCAGTCTTCAGAAGTGTGTAATCTTATAGCGTTCAGTCAAGAGAAGTGTCATTGAGAGTTTTAACAAATAGGTCATTTTTCTAACGGCATGGTTTTATGAGTAACATGTTAAAGCTTTAACTCAGTCTTTAGTTTTATTCAATAGCAAGTGTTGACAGATTTAACACTTTGTGTTTTTTCTCAGATTGATAGCTTTGATCGCATCATTTGGTTGTCACTAAAAAAATCAGAGTGGCAGAAGGGAATTTACAGTGGAAGCAACCACATCCTGTACAACACCTGCCTCCACTTCTGACAATACCAGTGCGTAAACCCCCTGTACTTTTTCTTTTACAGCTTCACTGGGAGTTCGCTGGATGATTGGCCAGACTGAGATTAACAAAGGCTCAAACTATGGAAATAAGGCAGTTCCTCTGAACAACAACTGAAGAAGTGTGAACCAGTCCGTGCTGCTCCTCAGCACAGCGACTAAAGTGCACAAGTTTCAACGTCAGTCTGACAGAACGCTGTTGATCCAACAAGTACAGACTTGCTCAAAAGCAGAGTGCAGAAACGATAGAATCATCCCAAGACTTACGCTGCAACTGATCCAAACTGGACTGTAGTGCAGGCAGGAAATGTGGCTTCACGACATTCCCGTCGGATCACGGTGTTCTGTGTTATGTCACAACCAAAACAGATGACTGGATTAAAATGCCAGGTGGTAAATGGTCTACCTCTTTCACTCCTATGTAAGGAACAAAAAGCACTTCCATCATGAAATTAATAAACTAACTTTTGAAAATGAATATTGGTGCATGCCGTTTGTACAGAAGGAAGAAGCTGAAGTCATTTGTTGGCTTTGCCTGTTTTCTTGTGCAAGTGTGTTTTTTCTCAGAAACATTCCATTGGCCACGCTCCAGTCTCATCAACATCTCATCAACAGCTCTGCAAAGCCCCCACGGGCATCAAATTGACTTCAGCTCCTCAGCAAAGCGAGGATGAGTATTGTACTGTGCAGATAAAATATTTAAGCAGTGCATCCCCTTGATTTGACTGTGCACAATGTAGCACCTGGTCAAAGTTAGCTCTCTGCAGGTTGAGATAGAAATGATAAAGATCCACCTCTCAGATTGCAAGATTCTTATTTGCTCTGTTAGGTAACAGGTTCACTCTGTGCTCTGGTTGTTGACACTAAAAACAGCGGTAGCAGTGACTTACCAAACATATAATCCTGAGAAAAGGACTATCTAATCTGAACTTTCCAAGTTATGTATTGTGATCCTCTTATCACAGCCCAGACTTCTTTCTTCTGAGTTGTTCATTAACATCATGTTTCCGTTCTGTGAAGAATTCAGGTGCCATGCATTCTTATGAGGACAAACAAAACTAATAATAATAATAATAAAAACTAAGCAGTTTGAGATGAATACAGTGAATCAGCAATTACAGTGTCAGAGAATATTTAGACACATCAAACTACAGAGACACCTGCTGGCTGCATGCAAGCACCACACAAACTGCCACCAACCAGCCTGGAGAAAAATAACCCAAAAAAGTATTTGTTTATGGTTTCTAAAAGCAAAAGCAAAATCCCATCCCATGTTTAATGCTCCATTACCAGAAATGTACCTTTCATCGAGACCTTCAACTTGCTGATGTATATTTGGGTGTTCAAATCCAGATCAAGTTTACACGTTCTCCCTGCACTTAGACGTGAATCTGTGTGTTTGCTCAGAGTAGTTAGCTGGGATTAGCCCCAGCATACTGTGACACAAATGGATGGTTTTGTTTACTTTTTAATAATTTTCAATAATTTATTGAAATTCACTTTGAAACCAGTATTTAATATTTTGGTTGTCAATCCATTTTTAGAAAATCATCAGCAGGCATCAGAAGAGGTTTTTTTGGTGTGCTTTTTTTTTTTTTTAAGTTTAACAACTGTATTCAGTTGTATGCACCAGTAGTAGTGATATGTGAAAAATTCGGAACGTTAGAAACCCTTTTTCCAGATATCAACTCAATCAAACCATAAGATATTCTTAAAGGGAGATTCTTATTATTCTTATTCAAAGAGACACTGATTTTGAGCACACAAGCAGCACACAGCAGAGTAGCTTCACCTCTGAGTAATAAATGTAAAGTCATATCACCACTTGGGGAAAAAAAACACTGACAATTCCCTTGCAGTTGATTCTGTTATCTGAAAAACTTAAGATACCAGGACTTTATCACCTGCAGTGTGAGCTGGACGTATCCACTGTACTTGCACACAGCTGCTCTTCCAGTCAGTTATATTCTCTGCAATAATCCAAGAAACTTTCTTTGTGCACCTAAATATCAATTATATTTCAAAAGTGTTTTTCAACAGGACAGTAACTATAGTAGATTTGACCTTCAAGAGTAAATCCAAACAGCCACTGAGTTGCTGTCATTAGTTCAGGGAACATTTAAGCTGACAGGCCTGTTTGGAGAAGTTATTTAATGTCACCCCATTGTGAACTCAGGTGTGTCACAAAAGAGTTTGAAGCTAGGTCTTTAAACACAAGTTGTGCAACTTTTCACGTAATCTCCGTGAACCATTCTCTGGCTGGCAGATCAATGGCAGGTGACATGTGTGCACTGCTATTAAACTCCTTTTGATTTATATTTGCAGAAGCTTGTGCAAGTGAAGCGTCCTATTTACTACAGTGTTTTTCTTCAGGTTAATTTTTTGGCTACAATTTCATGCTGTCAGCATGCATGTGTGCATAAATTCACGACTGGTTTTGACTTTGGTGCCGATGCTTCTTCAAGAGACTGTTATTTGATGTCCACTAAGCTTCATAAAATTGTGATCCCCAGGTATACAAGTTACTTTGATTGAAAACGTCTTTTTAATATGTTTGACACCCCTACTCTACATCGTGTCTGAAGTTTAATTCCGCTTTTACACCCAGTGTAATAGTTTTTCACGCATCCAAAAGTAGAAGACAAAACCATGAGATAATTACAAAAACTTTTTATTTATTATTATTATTGTTTTTACATAGCAAACACTGTGAGAGCAGCAGAGGACCTAGACTTGTGTGTCAGTGTCTTTGTTTGGTTGTGTTCAGCAGCAGGGAGGGAGCGCGGGCCCACTTTCTCCTTTTAGTTGGCTTTGCTCCAGTCACAAGAACAGCTCCTCACCGACGACCAGTAGACTTGAGAATTGCCCCAACTTGAGACTTTCTCCTCGGCATAAAAGCAAAGAGAAATACAAAAGCAAGAATGCCTTCGTCGTGTCCGATTTCTTATTAAAAAAAAAAAAACAAACAAAAAACTACGTGGATGGTATTGATTTTGTGAAGGTAAACCAGCGCCTCCTTCCATTCACCGAGACTTGACACATCGTCAGCCTCAAAGGGCATCTCATACTCGACTGCCCCCTTGGGTAAACAGTTTAAAAGTGCTATAGATTTTGCCCCCTTCCATCACCCACTTGTTTAAAACGGACACCAACAGCAGGCGATTTCTCGATGCTTTTTTCAGAAGTCTCTTCACCACTGACAACAAACATATGTGGCAATAGTTTAACTTTACAATAATGTTTATACATGAATTAAAGCCAATCCATTTCTTACAGTATGTACATTTCCTCCCCTTGTCCCTCGGGTAAATAAAAACACAACTCTATACTCTATATATCCAGTTGTACTCTGAAATGATATTGTAATTAGTTCCTCAGTTTAACTCCATGTGCCTTCAGCCGTAAAGCCCTCTCCTCCTTGTCCACAGTTCATGTTTTTGTTGTTTTTGCCAACAGCATGTACAGTAGTGCTTTAATTTGTAAACTTTAAAGCCACAGAGGGGTTTTCATTCACTCTTCATCAGTGCAAACCTGAAAAAGAAATGAGACAACTGCTGTAATCTTTTGAAATGAAAAACAAAAAGATTTAATGATGTCATATCTTGCTTTTTCTGGCATTTTATTTTCAGTCTATCAGAATATTCTGTACTTGTAAGCCTGAAAAGGATGGAAGCGCAGTGCAATCAACTAACGGATAACATCAACCATTTCCTCCAAATTACAGGCAATGCATCCCACATCAAAAACCTCTGGCCCAAGATAAGAGATGGCTGTACTGGTAGTTAAAAAAACAAGGCTCTTTTTTTCCCTTTGGAGCTATTGCATGTCACACTTGCAAAAAATGTAAAAGTATAAAACTGAACTGTAGTTTTGTACTTCCTTTCATGCAAGCACATAGACAATCTACTTTATCTGTAAATATGTCATGATTCATAATGAAAAGATTGAAAAGTTAGTTTTTTCCCTCAGACTGTAGTATGGGTCAGGTACAAACTTTTGAATAAAAGCCTCGATGCAAGTTGAATCCATGCCTGTCACAGGGTGTAAAAACAATAAAATGATTAAGGGGGGGGTCTCTCACCTTGACAAACGTGTGATCTAGCAGCATGCTAGCTGTCCAGCGCCGTTTGGGTTCACTCTCCAGACAGTGGCCGAGGAAGTCCTTCCCCTCTGTGCTCAGCTTCTCCGGGATGGGCGGTTTGTGGCCCATGCCCACTTTGTACATGATCTGAAAGTTGTGCTCATACTCATGCCAGGGTCTCTGTCGATTGAAACAAAGATAAGAACATGAGTCATGTGTAGAAGCGGAGGATGAAACAGGCTCAAGGGGCATGTGTGCACAACTTGACATTAGTTTAACACAAAAAGTTCCTGAAGTCTTTAGAAGAAAAAAAAAACGCGTGCGAATGTTTGAATTTAATTAAACTCAAACATAAATTCCAAGTAGGAACAAAAAACGTGTTCACAGCATCTTCCTTTGTTTTCAGACTTGCAGCATAAATATGGAAAACAATGAATCATTAAGTCTTTTCTTTACCTTTCCAGTCACCATTTCAATAAGCACACAGCCCAAACTCCAGATGTCTGCTGCTCGCCCATGGCCTTCTCCTTTTGCTCTTGTGATGACTTCAGGTGCCATATAAGCTGAAAGAAATTCAGTCATTTTTTGGAAATATATTTGGATGATATCCAACGCATTGGATGAGGATATGAGCATTTATAACCTAGAAAAACATCCAAAATCTGCATCACGTGCTTATTTCACTGCCTACACAGAATCATCTTTTTGTATTTGAGACACGTCTTTAAAAGCTGATGTGGTGTGGTTAGGACTTGCATATTAATATTTCTATATACACTTTTATTTATTAAACCATGTAATTAAAAAAAACCAACCATTTCACATTTTCAGATCTGTTCGGGCTTACAGAATTGTAAATAACATTTTGAATTACAAGACACATGAGAAGGAATTTCTTTAATTCTGATACTTGTTTCCAGAACAAATTTGTGAAATAATTTAATTATCTCATGGTGTTAAAGCTGATTTGTCACCGACCCATGAATTACAGCATTATGGCCCCCCTCGGAGTGCGAACAACCTGTACATGTGTTGCTGTCTCTTACCTGCTGTTCCCAGCGTGCTGTTGACCTCCCCCGGCATAGTGTGGGTGTTGTTTCGTAACTTCACTGAGCAGCCAAAGTCACCAAGCTTAATTAGACCCGATGATGTAAGAAATATATTTGCTCCTGGAACACAAAAAGGACACAATGGAAACCGTTAAATGGTTAATCTATAATAATCCAGACTTCCACAAAGTAAAAAAAAAATAAAAAAATCATAATTTTGTACTGACCCTTAATATCACGATGAACAATGCCGTGTTCATGGAGGACATTTATGGCCGTAGTGATCTGTTTACTGTAGAGCCTGATGACGTGTTCCTGCAGCCCCAGTCTGGACACCTCCTCCAGCGTGCCCTCATCACAGTACTCCATGAAAATGTACATTTCCTCCTGCAGGCGAGCACATAAAAGATTGACGCTAAACTGCTTGGGTTCGTAAAGCGCGCCAACTGAGTGGAGGCTGATCTGTGTAGGTTTCTTACTCGATGGAGCTCCACACCAAAGTATCGCACCAGGTTCGGGTGTTTAATGCCTTCGAATATTTTCAGCTCATCTGCAGTTTCTTTGATTGTTTTGTGATCGTTTGGCTGAAATCGGATCTAGATGAAGAACAGATGTGTTACGGCCTGAGAGTCATATGGTTTGTCTTTTAAAATGGCCCAAGTCAGCAAGAATGCATACCTCCTTCATAGCCATTAGCTCTCCAGTGTCGACATTGATGCAGGTGTAAACCTTCCCGTACTGGCCTTCACCTGTAATCACACGCACAGACGTACCATTACTGTCTGTGTCAGAGAGAGAGCGAGAAAAAAATGCAACATGAACAGTCACAATGCAGCCGTACCGATCTTGTTGCCTCTCTGCCACTTGAAGGTCACTTTCCTAAGTCCGACATGCATCACGTTGTCGTAGGACTTTGGTGTGTGACACACTTGGCCGATGATGTTGCGTTGCTTCATCATTGCGTAGCGCTTGTCCTCAAACTTGCGAATGGACCGGCGGACAGCCTCCATTGGACTCTGCCGTGCAGCCGTGTCTGTTGAAGGAAGCCAGCGAACGGCAGTGAGTCCAATGCTTTCAAGTGGTTCTGAACTTATTGGAGGAATTAGTTGGTGCGACAGGCCTCACCCTTCGATTGGCTAATGAAGGTTCGCAGCTCCCAGCTTCTCCGTGCAGCACTGTTGGGATCGCCTTTAGGATAGGACGGTTCTGGAGAAATAAATCACAGGAGAGAATTCAGCTCAGGGAGTTCAGATGAAGTCCGACATCATCTGTGAAGACACCCACCCTCTCTGTCCTCAGTGGGGCTGGAGTGACGGCTCAGAGACTTGAACTCTGCTGCAACTGAGGACAGACGGTCATTCTCATGGAAACTGGATCCTCTGCAGGCATGAAAAAAAACCACCTCATGTTTCACAAAGAATTAGTCAAAGACTAATTGCCTGATGGCTCATTTCAATCTGGGAGTTTCTCTGTTCATTGCAACCACCAAGAAAGCAATGTATTATTCTTTTGAAGCAAGTGTGCTGCAGAAACAGTTTCATGCACTAAGTGGTAACTTTACATGGAAAGAATTGGACAACCCAAACAGGCCAGAGCACAATTTCTAGCATGTTTAATTCTATGTGACCCAGTGACTTGCAAAGGAGTAGATATGGTAAAGAAATACCGTCATCAGTGTAATATAGAGTCGCAAAATATCTAGCAGATTGAAAGTTATTTTGACATCTACCTTCACAATTATGTGGAAATTAGAAAAGGACAGAATTTGAAGTATGAAGGGGGAAAAAAAGAGACCAAGATTAATAAAAAAAAAAATGTGTGCAATTAATAATTGAAAAAAATATGTTTCTGACAGAACAACAACTGTTGTCTGGAAAAACAAATATCAAGGTGCAAACACATTAACATTCTACTTCAATTTATATTCATGACAAATCATAAAGATACCACAATACTAAACATTGCATTTCCACATCATAGTGTGCAGATCTAATACAAATACATTTAAAGTTTGAAATAATCAAGACTCTATAATAAACAGAAAACCATCTGAACCTTCAAGTGAAAGAAATGTACTTTTTTAGCCTGTCGGTTAAAAACACATTAATCAGGTCTACATGCATCAGAGTCATTCACTTCTTGAGGTCAGACCTCCAGAGTGAAGGATCTGATGTCAACACTAATAAGCCAGGAAATCTACAGGCAGTTAATCACCAGCATCAAAGCAAGACCAATACCAACAGCCGAAGAAGCAGAGTTTTATGCGCCACTCTTTCTATGAGGTAGAGCTCACTTTCACACCATGCACAACAACCAGACCCTTCCCTGCACAGTAGTGACACTCCTGCAAGCTCCAGTTATCTATAATGCAGACATTTTGCAGCCTTTACTAAACCTGAAATAAAACATGTAAGGCTGAACTAAATATTACAAAGTCGATTTTGGGCATTTATTTTGGCCCATATTCTATTTTTATGAAAAACATCAGTGTCATGTAAATTGTTAGCAAGCTGCATCTTCAACAAGCATCAAGAAAATATTCTTTTAATTTCAACAGCCATGCTCTAGGTGCATCATCTCTGACTTATAACTAAAGTTGTGAAGGTAAAATACAGAGAAAAGGAAATGCTTCACTAGATTAACAAATTCAAAAGGCTGGAAAAAATAAAAACTCACAAAAATTGGTTTAAAAATATTTTAAATATGTTAAGGATGACCCAATTACAGAAAAATAAACTTAATTTGTTGCACAGAGGTAAAGCAATATATATATATATATATATATATATATATATATATATCAAAGCAGCAGGAAATATGCTGCCTCCTCCTCCTCTTTTTAAAAATTCAACAATAAATGTATATATTACTCCACCCTCACAGACTATGAGCAATTCAGGCTTGCCTGCCTCCACCTATCAGATCTTGATCACTGCAACATGAAGCATTTCTTCTTCATGTGAGATGCTGGTGGTAATTTTAGTCCTGCGGGCCACGCACTGACAACAGTTTCTAGTTTGGGGGGCGGGGGGGGCAAGGCTACCTGACGTCATTGGGGGTGCTGCCGGGTGCTTTGGTGTGGCTGTGTTCCCCCGGGCCCTGAGGAGTGGGCCGAGGGCCGTTGGGGAACAGCTGGTTCCGGAGATCGCAGGGGAGGCTTCGAGAGCTGCGTGGCGAAAAAAACAAACTGAGGACTCAAGAGCACTGCCTGAGCCGGCAGTGTGGCGTTCAATGGGATGTGTTCAGATGTGTGGACTGGGTGGCTGATTGAGGGGGTGGATGACACTCACTCAGGGAGACGCACACACTTTAAAAAAAACAGTCTAGTCATAGGAAACACACACATGCACACACGTAAAAGCTTTGCAACCATAGAGCGAGATATAATATTTAAAAATGCAAAGCCATGCAGGATAGAGCGCTGATACTAAAAAGTGAAAGACAATAAGCAGATCAAACTGTCGTGAGCTCAAGTACAGTCCCCTACCTGAAACTGTCAGCATTAGGGATGAACAAGTTGGGGTTTGGAGGGTCACTATGGCAACGAGGGACCTTTACAGGACGAGGACTGTTTCTGGGAGCTGAAAAAAAAAAGATCTCAACACTTAATTAAAGGAAGTCATTTACAAAAACCAACACATCTGCATCAACAACACAGATTTGGAATATTGGTTGTTGAGCAAAACTTTATTATAATGAGGTGTTGGAATTGTTCTGCCTTCTGTAAATGTTAATGATGTGGTTACAATAAATAGAAGACATTCAAATAAGTACTGGTGTAAAATCTGGGTGAGTTATGTTAATAATTTTTTTCTGCAGACTACTTAACTAGTAACCAGGGTCAAAGCAGTGGAAATAAAAAACAAACAATTACATCACAAATTTTACTACACTTGTTACTTCTCAGTATGCACAATACAACTTCTGTTACTAAAAGGCTACGTGTACTAATGCATAGTAAATGCTTGATGACTGCACCGCAAGTTTTAGTAGTTTACTCAATTCTAGCCATCGTTTATTCAACTTCTTTATGTTTTGTTTAGCTTAATTTGCTGAATTTCACAGAGGTGAAATTTCACTTGCATGAACATTTAGATGTGCAAAACAAATGACATTTATTTGAATTATATAATGAGAACTGATATTAATGATACATCAGGTTACATTAATGATTTATGAAATCCAATATGAAACACAAATATATCCAAGATTAGCATTAAAATCCAAACATTCCTAATGATGCAGTGAAACCATGTTTTCACTGCATCAAATAGGAGGAAAAAAGATGTGACCTGGGGCCTTTCTCCTTCATTATTCCTGGCACGCATCAAATTGTTCTTTATAGTCAATTAATGAGGAAGCGTTTGCTGAGCCAATGATTATCAAACTTCACAATCAGTCATACACACTCATGACTCACAAGGAGTGTGTAGCCTGTAAAGTTCATTGCCTTACTCAGTGACTTCCAGTCACACTGGATGTTTATTTGTTGTTTTGCAATAACTGGAGTGTAATCACAAGGCTACTCCACCTGTATTGTGTAACCACTCATCCCTGGGAAAATACTCAAATCAGCTGTGAACACGGACCAAATAAACCACACATCACAGTGGAGGATCTTACCAATGTACAGGCCTGTTACTGGGCTGTGGGGCTTCCCAATCACATGGCCAATACATTCATTCATCAGGGCTTGCAAGCTCTGGTGAGGAAAGTGGACATGCTTTCACAAATACATCAAATTAGTGTACTGTGTAAAGTTGAGATCACAAAGAAGGTGGATTACCAGAAAGTCATCCTCTGGTAATGCTGATATAAAGGCAGGTTCAATGGCCTGAAGAAAGTCAAAACCCTGAGTAGCCCACCTGTAAACATAGAGAGCAACATCGGATCAAAACTTTAGTGCTGAAATACAAATTTACTGATAACTGTTTCTCAGAGAGACCTGTCAGGTGAAAAATATTGATAATAGGACAGAGTGACTCATGCTCAGAGCCTCTTTTTTGTGCATACTTGTCATGATAACAATAAAAAAAATAATCTTTGTTTGCAATGTCAAGCTGCTGCTTAAAGGCTTCCCTCTATTAACAGAGTGTAGTGTTTCCATAGCAGCGTGCTTACAAGAGAACGACAAGCTTTTTACAAGGTAGAGTAAAAGAAATGTATTTAATGAGGATTGTGATTGTTAAACAGAAGATAAATACGTTTGAGTCATTGATGCACTACTTGCATTAGTAGGATGGGCTTGGTTTTAACTTTAACTACCTTGATAAAGGTGTCCCAAATTTAAAGTAAGAACTAAAATAAATACAACCCGAGTGCTCCTACCTGGGCTTGGTGCCTCTGCCACTCTCACATTTGGTCAGGACATATGTCATCCATTTGCGTGCAAAGGCGATGTAGCGCTCTCCAATCCTCTGCCTAAACTCCCCAGACATCAGGCGCACAACTTCTTTGTGGTACTATGAAGAGCAAACAGGGAATAATCAAGATTACGACATAAAATCCCCCCCGGCTAAGGGCTGGTCGAGCATATTTCATATCCAATAAACCAACATAAATGTGGGAAAACTCAACACAAAATATTTCCACAAAAAAAAGAGATAGGTTGTAAAAATTTCTGATGGCAAAAATAAACACGGCGTCACACGTCTTGTTTCCTGGAAGCTTTTACCTCGAAGGCAAAATTGTAGCCCTGTATCATTGCTTCCCTGTAGTACTGATGCAGAGTGGTGGACTCGGACTCCTCCACCTCTGCCTCGAACTCTGTAGTGAACATGTATTCCACTCGGTCGATGGCCCTGCTGATCTTTATGCATAGCTGCAGAGCCTCGTCCTATCAGAGGAGGGACAAAGAGTGAGAAACGTATATTATTGTTCATTTAAATACCAAGTTTCAGAAAGTGTTAATCTGAAATGACATGAATAAAAACAAGCAAATATACAAATCTAGTGAAATCTCATTGTTGCTTTGAATGTGATACAACTCCAGAGCTAAAGCTACATGGATGTTGAAGAATCCGATTATGTACCAATCGGATTAGAAGCGCCCTAATTTACCTGATTAAATTGTTGCTATCTGATTAAAAATACAATCAGATCGGAGGAGATGGTGTAAACCCATTCATGATCCAATCATTGAATTGCTCTGGAGACACCGTCCTACAAATATCATGACCCTAATCGTACTCTAAAGCGAGAGAGAGTATCTTTAATGTTAGGCCCATGGTCACAGTGCAAAGCATAATGAGATTGATCCCCTGAATTAATCGAATAAGATCCTAAAAAAAAAAAGCCACTATGAATGTGTTTTGTATCTTTTCTCCAAGTAACATTTCTTAAATCTGGCACAGCAGAAATTGAGGGTAGCTGACGTACAGTTGCAGTAAAAACACACATGAAAGTAGGCCACTGACATGCACCTGGCTTTACAGCAGCACAGCAAGCCCATGCCGTTATGGGTTGGAAATCATTGCAAGTAGTTATGTAAAGCACCTTGAGCTCCTCCAGAGCGCCGGCGATGAGAGGTTGACTCGAGGTTTGCTCTCGGCTGAGAGTGAGCACGTCCTCCATAGACTGCTGGAAGGCCTTCCGCTGCGCCACCAGGTGAGCCGACTGCATCACGATCAAGAGCACGTTTTCCACCTGGAAGCACATTGTATCAGAAGGAGGCTTGAAGAGCATTCGTCGAACAAACGTGCACGAATGCTGAACTCAAATACGTCACCTACTTTCATGGCCCTTAATGTGTCAACGGCCTCCATCTGTAGCACTAGTTTGAGCAGCTCCCCATCCCACTGAGCCCACTCGGCGTCGGCGCTGGAGTCTCCGGCTCCGTGTTTACTCATGAGCAGGTAGGCATCATCTTCAACGATTTCATCGGGCTCTTTGGAGCAGTCTTTGCCGGCAGCGGCATTGAGAAGCTGCAAGATGAGAGGCCGCTGCTCCCTCAGACCACAGGGGACAAAAACTTGGAGCTCTTCCAAACCTGGAGTCTGAACCTGGGTAAGGAAAAACAAGCAGGTTAAATAGTTTAACAAACCACATGTGGATGGAAATGACATCAAATGAAATGTGCAAAATTAGCAGGGAAAAATGCATACCTTCACATAGTTTCTCTTTTTCAGTGCCAGCAGGAGGCAGGTCACCCCGTTAGTGATGCTGAAGTCTGCAGCAACTTCTAAATCCTGAGAAGGAAGCAAACAAACTGCGTGTCAGAAATACAAATCCACAGACTTCAGTGAAGGAGGGTAAAAAGAAGTGGCACAGATTGTGGTTTTTGGTTTCAAGGTGGTGAAAATTCTCCACTGCTGTGTCTCACCTTGCGAAGCATTTTGGCAAAGCCCAGAGCCTTGGACGCTCGCTCCCTGGCCTCATGGAACAGCTCCTTCAGTGACCGGCTGGTCTCGATAACCGACCGCCTAAAAAAAAAAAAATACAAAAGGGTTTTCAACACATCCTGAGAACTAAAACATTCAAATGTGAGAATTTCACCTTTAACGGAAAATGCAATACCAATGCAATAAATCAATTATCAATATAGCTGTTGCTTCGATATTTGTCTCAGTAACTCTAATTTACAGAGAATGCACTCCACCTGATCTCATCTGAAGCAGTACTGTCATCTGCACTTTCCCAGAACTCATTGTCGCTCTTTTGCAGACCAACATCCAGAAACTCTCCGGTGGATTTGAGCAGCATCCCAGCAATGTCACTGTGAAGAGCAGACAAGCTTAGTCTCTTATAACGTTAAAGAACTTCAACCTTTCACAAATTCGGGTCTGTTCTACTTGCAATGGGCATCATGAGGGGAAACTGTAAAATGAACTATAGCACTGCAGGTTGACTAACCAGAAAAGCTTCCCTGATTGCGCCTCCCCTCCGCGAATGTATGGAGTGATGACTTTAGTGAAGTTCCACTCCTCCTCCAAAAGGTTCTTCAGGCTGTGAGAGGCCTGAGGCAGCTGCTGCAACATGTGGATCCAACTGTGCATGTAGTCAAAGTACACCTGCAGAAACAGTTTGAGAACCACATCATCTGGGACATACGGCTTCCAGTTTTGTTTTTTTCCCCATTACCTTTCCATACTTTCGCAACACAGAACATCTCCCCTCTTTAAAGTCAGTGTGACGGAAAAGAGTCTTACCACCAGCATCTTGTGAAGGTCTTCTTCAAACTCATCGATGTTGGCATTCGTTTGCAAGCCCTGAGCGTCGATCACCACATCCCGCAGCATGAACTGATAATACTGCTTCATCAGAAGACCTCCTTTAAGCACTTCTTTGCATTCGCGAACCAACTGCAGAGCACAAGCAACCCCTCATCAAAACCTCATATAACACATACAAGTCAGGCATTCTCGTATTTTTATGTCGTCGCCATGAAAATAGGTTAAGATATCACTCCATTAATAAATCTAAAGCAGTGGTTCCCAACCTTGGTGCCTGAGGTTTGTGGACATGCTCATTCTCACCACTGATCTCGATAAATGTGTCCACTGACAAAAACACATGTGAACCCGTTGAAACTGTCAAAGTTGTTGGCATATATTGTCATTAAATATTTACAGCCCAGCTGTTGGCCTTAACGCAGCCAGATGTAAAAAAAATAGTACGTTTGAAGCTAAAACATTAAAAAGTGCCGAAGCAGCTTCTTGCCTGTTTGATGCTGAGCAGCGAAGGCTCTCCAGCAGGCCTCTGTTCAAGTCGGAGTTTAAGGCATTCGTGAATGACGTTGAGGAGGACTCGACAGAGCATGAGAAACGCGGGCCTGAAGGACGGGAGATCCATGTCCAGCAAATCCTTCCAGGACATCTGATCTGTGCCCAGCTCTGAATCCGGTGGGCCGCGGCAGGATACATGACGGGACAGCTCTGGCAGGTAGTCGCTGTACAGCATGGGGTCCGGGAAGTCTGCAAACTGAAAGTGGGAGAAATAAAGCACATCATTCAGAGCATACTTCTTTTTAGTTTATTGTTAAAATGCAAGAAATCCAACATCCAGCCAAAATTTGAAACCTATGATGAACCGATGTGCGTGTGGCATGAGAATTTGGAGTTAATAGAGTTGAGTTTACAACTGTCCAAAAGGAATCAATATAAACAAGCAAAGTTGATCACTCACTGCGATACTCAGTAAGTATCGCCTCTTCTTTTTCACTCATTATATCAATGTGCCAGCACATCTCTAGTTCACCGATAGATCCTCTGAAAGCAGCTTCCCGCCGTGCCTGATTGAATTACTGACATTTGCATTGCAGACGTGATGATTAGCTGTTTTCACTTCCCACATTTCATAAACTGCAGACATGATGCTACAAAGAAGCTTGAAAGCAGTGCACCACAGTGCATCGTATTGAGGGACTCACACTATTTTATAGATTGCACCTCTATAAAGGTTGAGAAGGCAGAGGTAGTGAAAGAGGTGTGTATATATATATATATATATATATATACACATACACACACACATATATATATACATACACACATATATGATAATGAATTAAAGAATGATAATTACTGTGCCTTCCAATAAAGAAGAGAAAGCTCACCTCCAGTGCCGGAGTGTGGCAGAGCAGCGCTGCTCGGGACCGTTGAAGAGAGCGGTCCATTAGTTTGTGCAGTCTGAGGATCAGTTTACGCAGTCCCATCTGTTTCAGAGCTTTATCCACAAATGGTCTGTAGATGGCTGTAGGGCAGAACACTCCTCCGCTGGCCGAGGCCTCTGCAATCACTGATGAAGCAGTCGGGAGAAACTCGTCTTCGGACAACAAACGAGCAAATTTAGGAGTCAGGGTAGGAGACAGCTCTCCTGCTACAGATCCCGCCACTCCTTCCTCTTCAGGATCCCTGTCCTCTGTGTCGCTCTCCGCTGTGAAAGTGGCCGTCGAATCGTTCTCCTCGTCGTCTTCAGTCTCTTCTTCTTCATTTCCACGGGAGCAGCGGGGCGAAGGGATTTCGAAGACAGGCCACCCGATACGGGAGAGGTCGTGGAGGCCCAACACAGTGGCCATAACCCGCAGCTTCTGGTTGAGGTCCTGTGTGATGTTGAGCCACAGACAGAGTGCCTGCACTCTGCCCTGGAAGTCCCGAGCTGCATACTTTTCATAGTCCTTTTGAAGTGCCTGTAACGACGGGTACAAAGCCTCCACTGACTCCAACAGCTCCATAACCCGCTTGACCTGTTCGAAAGCCAGCCGCTGACGCTGGAGGTGTTCCCTGCAATCGGCGCCCGAGCCGAGGGGCTCTGCTGCATTCAGCGCGGAGGGGCAGGCACTGAACCCCCACGGGTCTACGCCACAGTGGTTGGTCTCTGCTACAGCATGCTTCTTCTCTTCGCAGAGTAGATCGGGGATGCACTGATCTTCCCCCTGGATTGATAGAGACCCTGAACACTGAGCCCCTCTCAGGTTGTCGTAGTTGACTTTAAAGTGCAGCACCTCATTGATAATGTCGGGTATAGCTTGGCGGGCAGTGAAAAGAAAAATGTCCTGGTCGCTGGTGGAGCGCCGTGCATGCCACGCCTGCAGCTCAAGCCAGATGACCTCATTGTTGTGGCCCATGAAGGGCATGTTCTCCAGGCCTCTCTGCTCCTTCTCCTTCCTCTTGGAGGACATAGACGTGAGCTTGAGCAGCAGCCGCAGAGTCTCGAAGAACTTGAGCCGGTCGGCAGGACAGTCCGTCCGCGACGTCTGGCGGTGAGTCCGAGCGATGTGAGGCATCGACACCGGGAGTTTGCAGCTGCTGCAGCCCAAGCTCAAGTAATGCTTCCTGGGATCCATGATGAGGGAACCTAAATGGCTCGACTTTGAGAGTGGATCCAGCATGAAGGACTCTTCAATGGTTTTCTTGTGGTCTCGCTCTGTAGATCGCTGTGTGGCCCTCTGCTTCTTGCCCTGCTTGTAGCTGTGCTCCTCAGGAGGCTCAGCCGGCTTGGGACACTCTCTCGGGATAGACGTGCTGAGGTCTGCTGGAATAAAATCACACCCCCGGTCACTATAATGCATGTAAAGCAGTTGAAGCGAAGCAAATTCCGACCTCATAATTTATTTCCATAAAATTCCATGAGAATCTCCTTAATGGGTCACAAAATGATAACTTTTCAATACTATTCAGATATTTTGAGCATGACATGACATTCCCCCCCCCCCCCCTTTTTTTTTTTAAGTAAAGGATGTTAGGATCCATAAGTGTGCCAAGTAACAGTTGGTTTCTATACCTGCTGCATGCTAAATGTTAACTAACCATGCCTTTCTCTAACATGCATATGTTAACCGGAGGCCAGAATTTATAAAGCGCTCATTGTATACATTTCCTCAAAATAACCAGAAGAGGACATGAAGTGGTTATTTTCTGAAAAACCAGACAGACACCTGAAGCAGAAATGTGTTCTTTTGCTCGAGGCGGCAAGAACAAGAACAAATTTGGTTCAAATGTTCAAAATCAAATGACGCGCTTGTTTGGGCAGCCTCTTTACACCAATTATTAGTCATTTGTGTGTATTTACATGCCTTAAAAAAGTGTTATACAAGCTTTTAGGTTTTGTTTTTTGTTTTTTAATATCCACTGCTGTAAAACCATTTACACCAGCATATTCCTGCTTTTCCCCATTGACCACACAGACTTTTCTGACCAATCAAACAAGTTGTGAGACAGCACATAAGACAAATGTTCTGTCCACAGGTTTTTCTTATCTCTCAACCCTTGTAAAAAACTAAACTCCCTCATTATGGATAGGCCATTATAATTAACACTGCCCTTTGCTGGTTATCACTTCTATTAGGTTAATAACTAAGTTTAATCCAAAGATTACTTGCTGTAACTGTAACTTCTGCATTCATCTTCACATCCCAGTGTGCATGTGTTCCTATTATGGATGTTAAAGTTACTCTACCAGAAAAAAAAGAAGAAAAAAAAACTTCCAATAAAAGGTCTCCCTTTTGCACAGGGAATAAATCAATACACAAAAACAATACCATCACCTCTCATTTACACATAATCACACCAAAGTTGATATGATTACAAACAAACCGGAATTTGTAGCCATCAAACTGTGTTTATGTTTCACCCACTGATGTCGTCTTTGAAACCTGTGCGCATGGGGTTCTGGGATATCAAAGATGGCGTTGCGGCAGCTCAAGCGAAAAAAAGATCAACATTTGACTGATTCGGCCCGAAAAAAAGTCACACTTTCTCAATGAAAGAGTATTAAAGCCATGAGAAAAGTCTGAAATGTTGTAATGGTTAATCATCTTTCCAGTGAAAATCGAGATATTGCAAGATTGGGTGTACAAACGGGATCTTGTGACACAATGCCTTAGGAATCTTCGGGAGTTTTCATGACTGCAAGATGCCTTGGTTCTTGTTTTGGTTAATGCATTAAACGGCGATACGCCTCTAAACCTTTAGGGTACAGAGGAATACAGATTAACCAGTGATTTGGGGACCTTTTTTTTGTGTAGTTGTGGATTTTGTTTATTATTCAAATTGGGCTCAGTGTTTAATGAAACAATGTACTGCTATGTCACGGCATCCAGGCTTATTTCTGCTTCTCATATTTTAACTCACCTTTGTTCGGAGAACGACCTGCACTCCTCGCTTGGCTGCTTTTCTGATGTTTGCTAGACATACGTTTCATCTGACGGGAGGTATAAGGAGGTGACGTTCCATAGAGAGGTTCTTCTTCCTCACTGGGGGACTCCCAGGATTCATCCACCTCAGAATTTTGTTGGGATGCATCTTCCACTGGCTTAGCCTGCCTGTAAACATTCAAAAATAGATTACAAAAACAAACAAAACAAAAAAAACACTTGAATGACACTGACTGGAGTTATGCTTCCACAATGAAAAAAACCCCCAAAACATTCTTATCCTGGAAGATATGCAAAATACAAGTCATGGCTTTGGCACCATGAAACTATTTCAGTCATAACACAAACCAAAACCATAGAAATGTGTGTACAAGGTCAAACAGGGCTGCATTGTTTGCATCAATAACAGGGTGTGCAGCAAATCTCTCTAATGCCACAGCAAACGGATCGCTGAAGTACAGCTAGACTGCATGTCTGCTGCTGCGTACAGCAGAAGACGAGTTGTCTGTCCTTCGGAGTCTGGCTGGCTGCCTTTTAAATGTGTGGCAGTAGATCTCGGTGCATGACCGCAGCCGTCCAGATGAAGGATAATAAGCAGTGGGCACCTTCTTTTGGTTTAAATAAACATAATGGCTCAAACAGGGAGGGAGGAAAAGTAAGCGTTGCAAACTCTGTTTGCTATGTTATCAACCAGACTGCACAACTCTGCTCACCAGTGTGTGCCAATGATGCAAAGACTGAAAGAATTAAAATGCTAATGCACATTTATGAAAATGTTTGTTCAGTGTAAACAAAAACAAAAAAAATCATTGTATAATTTTGTAATATATGCTGTGCAAAGTAGAAGCTGCACTTACTTCTGCAGAAACAAAGTGCTATGATAACTTCAAATGTTTCTTTCTGAGAGGAAAAAGGTGAGGCAGAGAGGGGAAAAAAACCAAGAGAACAAGCAGCACGCCTCTCCCAATTACAATGTCAAAGCTTTGTTCCCCTAATGCCTTTCTGAGGATTTTTAATAGGATTAGAAAGAAAGGTTAGGAGGTCGGACCCCACACACAAAAAGAGAGAGAAAGAGCACAGACGGAATGAAAACAGGCGATATCTGCGTTGGTCATGATGCGTCTTGCCATCGATCATCTTCCAGAGAGGCATTCCCCCACACGTGCCGGCCAGCGTCTGTGCAGACGTTGTTGAAAGGGACTGGGCTGTATCACTTTCACTGGGGGGGGCTTAATCTGGAAATCTCATGCTGAAGCAAGTCACAAAGAGTAAGAGTGCTGACTTCTATTGCCCATCTGCCCCTGAACAGAATGTCTGCGCACACACACACACGCACACACGCACACACACACACACGGTGCAGCTGTGACACTGCATGCAAGGCAGTCAAACACCTGCTGCAAATAATCCTGCATATCTACATGCAAACGTGCTTTTTATATGAGAAACTCACCACATTGAGCACAACTGCACAACTTTGAATGTAATAATACCCACTCGCCAAAAGTAGAGTAGTGTTGCATCTTACTGAAATGTCTCCCCAGCCTGACCAGCACCCTCTTTCTTCTGAGGGTAACACCCTACATGTATGCATTTAGATTTCTATAAATCTTATTGAACAGTACATAAAAGTACAACTTGTGTTATTACATTATGTGTAATTTATTAAATGATCCTGAAACTAATGCAAAAGCAATTGTCTCTCGTCGAGAGGATCATCAATAGCTCACTCTCCAGCTGGCAGAAATCCAAACCTATGGTTCAAGCATCCTGATATCAATGCTAACATCTAAGAGCATAGAGTATGTCTCTGCAAAAACAAAAAGAAAAAAAAACTATCCACCGCACTGCCAATAGTCCAACCAACGTCACCACAAGTCCTGAAATTAAAGACAAACTCTTACATGGAAATACACTGGTTTCATTATGAGTGCACTGTATGGGAAGCTGTGCTGCAGGAGCAGAACATAACAATGATCTTTTCAGTATCCAAGCAAAAGAGGACACAGTCTGCAATTATGCGCACTATAATAAGTGATAACGCACCCCGACAGACAAACCACTGTGGTGTTGTGATGTCGGGCTCAAGCAGGTATCAGGAAACTGATAACAACAGGCTGAGCGCAGGCCGATTCTAATCCTGCAATAAATGCATCAAAGCATTTCAGAAACTTGTTATACCACCAGCATAACGTGTCCCGTGTTCGTCACTGTGATCAGACAGTGCATGCACTTGTAAACAATCTAAAGCGTGCATGGGTGTGCGATGTCTGAGGACAAAAATAGTTCATTCGTGTGAGAGGGAACACGACCAAATTTTTAAAAGACACTTCTCTACACAAAACAGCATGACTGAATCAGTCAGGAATGAAAGCGGAACCAATGACGCCATCACTGCCGGTTGTTTGTTACGTTGCCATGAAACACTTGGAGGATGGATTGAGCTGCGAAAGTGAAGGCTGTGCAAATTCTTCTGATTTTTTTTTTTCTCTCTCTCTCTCCCGCTTTCATACTTGCAAACTTGCATGGAGAACGTTCCTGGCCTGCGTGTCCTGCAGTTAACCACAGCAACACTATGGTCCTCAAGCTGTCCCTGCCTGGCTGCCACTAGTGAATTATCACTGCAGATGGTGTCTGGCTGCTCTCAATGGTTCATCTGATGGCTCATTGGGGCTCCAATAAAGGACGGTGGAATGCTCGAGCCCCCAGGCAGACGCACCGAGTGAATAATAAACAGCACAAAATCGAAAGTCTTTTCTGTACGGGGACTGAAGCAATGATACCAAGGGCTGCCAGAGTCAGGGGGGGCTGACCTTTGACACCCACCATCCACACTATTGTACCAGCAAGGGGCACTCTATTGTATAGTTGTGACACGTGGCCCGTGAGGCCCACAGCTGAATACCACACAGCTGGTTAGTGAGCACACTTGCTCACAATGCCCAAACTATAGAGGTTTTTTTTTTTTTTTTCATTTGTAGAGCGAAGAAAGGAGGAGAAGGTGGTCTGAGTTTTGTAAGAGCACACTTTGCTTTAATTAGATCATGCTGGCACAACTGATGCATGGCAAGCTAAATTCTGATTTTGATTAACTCGCACTGGAAAAACCATGTGTCCGCTGGCTCCAAATTAGAGCCTGCAGTTAACTGCTGAGGCTGCATGATTAAATAACCATTTTTGCAAATCTGTGCACACAGTGGCAGAGCAGATCATGCATTCAACAGTGTACATGTCTGACAAGTAGCCGATCCCTCACAAAAGGGCAGAGCTACAGACGTAATCAGCTTTTGCGCCATAAAGTGACAGAATTCAGAAACAATGAACACGACATTCTTGACCACACCCTTCAATGGAAAAGTGCAACACTTCCCAGAATGGACCTCCCTACTTCTTCTGCACGCAACTGTGCAAAGTGTACTGTACATGTGTGACAGAGCAGCTTCCTGCTGCTAAACATGATACCATATGCAAACAGCTCTTTTGTATCTTAGCAATCATGAGGTTGGCATTTACAGAAGCACCTCTATGGATAATCAGCTCTTATAGTGGATTTGACACAGAATGTCCTCTGTATAAGAAGAGACACAGCCTTTCCTGTGCTTATGTCAGTAACCGCAGCAAGTCAATTGATCTAAAAGTATATAAACACAGACACTGTTTAATGGCAGTGGGTTATGCAACGCTCTGCATTTAAATTCATTCAGAAACAGTGGACAATAATGAGCAAAAAACTCCCCCTTCCACATAACTGCAGATAACAAATGAAGCAGATGAACTTGTAAATCCCCCATATTTAACAGTCAATCATGCACTTCCTTATTCTGCACAGTGCAATAAGAACAACAGCTGCAACAGTTTGTAGAGACAAAGATGCTTGTTAAAAAGGAAATGACAGATGAAGGTGACAGAATGTGCAAGCTTTAGCTTCTCTCTGTAAAGCAGGTGTGGGCTGAGACAAGATGCAGATAGGAAACACTAGAGGACAGTCCATCTGTATTCCTCAGCCTGTGCACTTGGCAAATACAAGCATTAATGAGTTCTACACAACTCGCTCCTCCAGAGCTCCGGGCAGCCATCTACTGCACGCAGTACACCACATCCTGAAATCTCTGGAATGCCTGTGAGCCACAAAGTCTTCAGACTGACGCTGAGAACGTGACATTATTGACAAAGGACCTCTGTATTGCAAACATAGTGATAGCCTTCAATTGCACATCGAGTCTTCTTACTAAAAATACCCAACGGTTAGAAAAATCCTCACTTCTCAAGGTATGTAGGGGATTTAAAAAAAAAAAAACTTCATGTTTGCACTTCACTAATAAGTGCAATATATTAGCAGATGTTTGCACAGAACACAGGTAGGCCAAACTTAAGTTGTTTCTCTGCAGTGTCTGCAACTCTGGCCATGTAATCTCTATTGATTAGACGTTTGCTCTGCTCCCCATTGCTTCACTGCATCAATAACAAGGAAACAATCCCCAGCAGTGGCAGATCTGCACTGAAAGTATATTCTAGTGAGTAAAACAGTGAATAAAGAGCTAATAATCGATGTGAAATCTCTGGAGCATGAGTTACCTTGCACTCTGGAAAGTAGAGCACACTGTAACCATGGCTATGAAAAAGGAAATAACAGTATAATGACACTATCATGTGATCGAGCAATGCTTCCCACTGCTGCTGGTCAGATACATGGGAAAAAAAGACAGGGCAGCAACAACACTAGGGACACTCTTGCACAATCTCGTGAGCTGTTTGTGTATCTACTTAAAGTGAGCGGGCACGAGCGTGCAAGGTAATAACAACTGGCTGATACTCCGTAATTACTGAAATAGCCGACGCACAAGAAGAAGAAAAAATGACTGCTATTTACTGGAAAGCAGTATGATCGCAGATGACAAGGACTGATCCAACCTGATAAATGCCCATAAAGTGATAACGCGTGTGAGAACAAGGGGAGCAAAAGAAAGACATAACAGCAGATTCCTGAGGGTCTGTCAGGGGCAAAGCACTGCGGTATTTCCATGACGAGATGCGCACATGCAACAAAACCTCTCGTGTGTGCAGATGGATGCATGCTGCTGCAGAGATTGCAGAAAGGCATCATTCTGTAAACGATCCGAACACATTCGTGCATGGATTGCGACCCGCGCCGGGTCCAGCCGCGGGATTTAACAATAACAGAGGAGCAACATGCTAGCTTGAAGCCTGCGAACTTTCTGCTCCGCTGATGTGATCAAAATGCATAGTCCAGCGATCTCAAATAATCAGTCGACGCACTTTCGAGTCCAACACCACGAGTCCACGATGCAAAATCCAACGCAACTTTAAAACCTCGCGACTTCCATACCCACCCTTTTGCGAACTTGTTGGGAAAATAATAAAGTGAAAAGCCACAACTAAAAGAAGACGGTAGCTAGCGCTTCCCTGGAATTTTGCACGATTTCTGGGGGTTATAAATGTCCATAATGTTACCTCAGCATCGGGCGAGCATTTTCTCGATCTTTTGAGCAAACGGGAGTCCGCTGAGGGGAGAATATCTGCGACAAATCCCGGCGGAAAGTGCAGCTACAAAAAAGTTTACAACTCCGGTGCTGCAAATGCATCAACTGCACGCGTACCACTATTTGGCAGGAAGACGCTTTCTGCGGGATGCGCAAGCGCCCCCGTTGAGCGGCCCGCAGTATCGCGTTCAGCTCCCTATTTGGCAGCTGCGAGGTCCTGATGGTGAAGTGTTCGCTTTACCTGCTGGGCTTGTTGCGATCCGGAGGCTCCATAGCAAAGCAGCGGCCGCCGTCTTCTAGCCGTGCATGGGCTACACCATGTCTGAGTACCTTCACACGCGCGTTGCACTGCTGAATGTTTGCAAGATGCGCGGATTTGCGTCTCTTTTCAGCACTTTCTACCCGCCGGTACAGTTGACTCTCGCTTGTGCGTATGTAGTCGCCATCTTTCCAACGTTCATTGAGGAGGAGTGCCACAGCCTTGCAGTACTACGGCAAGTCGGAGAGGTCATGTTCGGTCAAAGCCGTGCAACATTTCGTCTTCACATTTCCCAAGAAGTTAGACTCGCTTTGGACATGAGGCGTAAACTCTGCGCCGAAGGGAACGTTTGCATTGATTTACAGATACATCACCATCCACCTCCCAGGGAAAGAGAAATAATATATATGTCGGTAGCCACAGAAAGCGTTTTAAGTTTAATGTGCAGTTCAATCATTCAGAGCAGTTGTTTTCAACAGTCTGGTTTCATACCTCGAATGGTCTGAGTCTACTTCAAAGAATTCACAGGCACATAATTTCCTTTTACCCTCTAAGGGTTCTAGCAAGAGCTAGTTTTCACACATACACACAAAGCAGGTAATTGCAGTATGCACTCTTTTTACTGTAGTTTTTTTTTCCATCACCATACAAATCATTAAAAAAAAAAAAGTATATACTGCAATCAAACATCACATAGCTACATGACAAGCTATGTAGTCAGTCAGTTCACAGATGTTTTTCACTCCCCACATGAATGACGGTAAATTAAGGTCAGATGGTAAATGTGGTAACCTATCATGTACCTAATTTACCCAACTATGCTAAATTTGCCTTGTGGACCTGTATACAATATGAGTCATTCATTCCTTTATGGAAATATGTGGTCATATGCCTTGTATTTACTCAGTTTGAATGAATGATTTAGAATTTCAGATGCTGTTGAAAGCTTCTGTTGAAGATGAAATTCTGATTTTATACGTGCAAACTCTTTTTAATGGACGACTGAGTTCCTCAAGTTTTCCCAATTTGACCAAGCTTATTTTGAAGTTTGGAGGGTGAAGTATAAAGATTTTGGGTCCAGTTCGATGAGTCCTAGTGTTATTTAAAATGTTCTCGTCAAGTACAAAGAATGTGGGTCTGGTGCATTTTGTTTCACAAAGTTTGTATGGATTCTAACATTTGTTGAAAGACTCTATGCCCATATTTTGAAGAACCCAGTTCTGATTTAAAAAGGCAGGTCTTTAAAAATTCTTGATATATTTCAAAGACCTAAAGTGTGGGTCATTTTAAAAAGATCCAAGGTCTAGATTTATGAATCCAGATGTTGTTTAAAAAGTCGTATTTTAAGAGTCCATGTGTGGATTGAAGGAACCGTGTCTTATTAAGGATCTTTGTTTCCATTTAAAATGCCCAGGTATGTTTTGAATAGTCTTGATCAAGTCTAAACACAACAAAACAAAAAATTCTAAGTCCAAGTTAAGAACCCATAGTCAAGTTTAATATCTGAGGCTTTTTTAACAGAGTCGACGTTATATGTTAATTGTTCAGGTCTACCTTTAGCAGTCTGTACTTACTTTGGAGAGTCCAGGAAAGTAAGTTTACATCCATTTCAAAGAGTTCAGAAAGAGTTTCATCTGAGCTTTAATGGGTTAACTTTTCAAAAGAGTGTGAAACTGACTCATTTGCAAACTGAACTTCAGACAATAGGGGGCAGATCTGACTTCTATCCTAGTGAAAAGACTGAAACACATTTTGTAACATTGTTTAACTTTGTGTCAAGTCTGACTGTGAAAAAAATGTTTCTGAATGCCAGATATGTATATTTTATTCATTTTAATATGGGGTATTCAGTTCTGAAAACCTTAAAGCTTAGCCAAGAAAAGAAAAAGAATAACATGAAAAACAACATACCACCAACAGGAGTGTTCAGTGTGTGTACAGTCATAATCAAAGTGCACAAAAAAATTCAAAGTACAAGACCGTATGAGGACAAGATACCTTATCTGCTCCCTGCACAGATCCAAAGAACAGCAGCCTGAACGAGACATGTCCCAACACCAAAAGATGTAAGTGGATATATATATATATATTAGAAAATGCAATTTTTCTTCCAAGTAATTAGTAGTAACCTGGTATAGTTCAAATTAGGGTTCAAACATAATTGTATTTAGAGAATTTGTCTTTTATATTGATAACAGATATTCTTGTGACATAGATTTCTGTTTACTGACCATTTATCCTGCCAACGACAAAGAGGAGGAAAAGCAATGTCTATTGATTTACAATTACCCTGAAATGTCAATATGCACAACAAACAAACTGACTATGCAGCATGTGCTGTTTACATTATTATAATTTCTTAAGTTTAATGACCTCACTGTTAAATTAAATAGTATCAGAACAATTTTGACATGGATGTTTGTGCACGTTCAGCCCAGATTGGAGCTTAAGAAAAATGAAACAATGCATAAGCAGCAATCTGATCAAGTCTGGGGAAAAAAATTCAACTGAATCCAGAAGACCGTTGTGTTAGAATGAACTGCATCTGAGCATGTGCACATGTGCACATGCTCAGATACACACTTGCAAGTGTGTATGTGAGCAGATCACTATGTGTACCTGGTGCTTGTGCAACACATAATTTAATGGAAGCTCTGGCAACAAGATCATAGCGCTCTCAGCACCTTTCCATCCCTATCATATACTGACCACTCACTCCCATATTTCATCACATTAAGCAACAAGACAGATGTTTATATCTGAGCAAAATGAAATAAATAAATAATAAATACTATTATAAATACCAGATAATAAATACTATGGTTTGATAATAATCACACAGTTTCACTGTGAAAAGCCCATAGTCTGCGATAAATATATCACACCATTCTATCATGTGAACCCTTGATACACTTTAATGAGTTTTGCATTGTGTGGATCGTGTGATTTTACATTGTGTGAACCCCAGTAAACAGTGGAAATCAAAGCTTCTCAGACCATCCGACCTTCCATCTCGCTGTAGCAAGTACATTTGACCTGGAGCCTCAATTTCCTTTATTCCAGAAAACAGAAGTGGTCCTTTACATAGCTGTCTGCTGGTGTAACCCATCCAATTCAAGGTTTGTTGTATTGTGAGTTCAGAAATAGTGGAGATTAGTTGTTATTTAACGTATTACTGCACTGCCTGTTGATAGACTGACCAATCAGTTGAACCTCACTGTTGACCTGTTGAGAACAACACAAAATTCAAATAATTTCAAAAAATTAGGTGCAAAGTAGATTATTTGTAATGAAGTTATTTGAGGATGCCAAGTCGTAAAGAGAAACACTGATTCTAAAAAAAATAAATAATAATGTTTTAATCTTGATACCTAAATGGGGTATTGTGTAAGACAAGACTGCACAAAACTTCACAACAACACTGATTTTAATTCATAATCATCCGTGCAGTGAAAGTTCATTTGTAAATAGAATGATTTTTGACTGTGGGTCCTTAATGCTTCTCCCTCATAAATGTACAATGCAAAAGCATTCCAGATTTTATTTTTCATTACTGTGAAACTGCTTGTAGTTGCTGAGTTATACCATGCATCACATGAGGGAATTATTAGCTATTCCAGTGTGCTTCACCACCTCCTAGACAAACAGTGACATAGTACATATGCATGATGATGTAATCACAACCTGTGTGGGTGTGAACTCATTTATTGAGAAGATCCTCTTCCAAAGATTGCAGGTTTGATTTTCCATATGCTGCCATATTTGCAGCTTTTGGCTTTGTGAAACAACCATTCTGAAGAGATGGAACTGGCAGAATCAGTGCCATGTATCCAATGTCCTTAAAACCATTTTAACAAACTTGCTATTATGTCACATCATATTTGTGTGGCCTAAAGTTTGTTGGACTTTTTTATTGGACACATAATTCATCCATCCTTCCATCTTCTATACCGCTGATGTTCAGGGTCACCTATCATGACAACCTTCATCATTGGTGTGACAGTGTGTGTGTGGGTAGGTGAATGTGGCAAACAGTATAAATGCTTTGTGATGGCTGAAGAAGTTTGAACAGGTACTATAATCATTGATTTCCAATTAAAATGCTGCCTGGAATTGATTTCAACAGAAAGTGAAAGTTGTTAATTATTCCTTAATCAATCTTATTTACTTCCTCATCAAACTCCACAGGATGGTCATGCAAACCCTGCAAAGACAATCCTCCAATGACAGTAGTTGAACCAGGATTTATAAGAGTGCCAATAGATACACATGCATGGAGCACGAGTAGACTCAGTTTACTTTGATGATGTTTCAGTATTTTTAGATGAAATACAAGTCAATAAAACCTAGATCTAGAAATACATGTATGAATTAAATAATTACAAACTATATTTCAAGTTGATATTGAAATCATCCAACAGTGAAGAGAAACATTAGTGACAGCTTTAATTTGGATCACTTTTGATGTCAGTCTGCACATCTCTGCCCTCTATCCATCACTACTAAGAAATGATGTGGATCTGCTCTGGTGTGCGCTATGTGCTTTCATTTTAAGTACATTTTGCTGATATTAAGTAGCCCAGAGCTTGATCTCCGATGCATTAAATAGGACAGTGAAGGTGAGGCTGAAAATAGGCCAGAGTCATTTTGTTAATAAGACACCTGCTTTTTTCCACTCCTGGCATCTCTGTTCTCAGTCTCATGATCAGGGTTTTTATGGTTGCTTTCACAAGGAAGTGAGGAGTGACCGAGAGCAGCTTTCTGCCATTCTTCCATTGTTTTGTATAGAAACAGAAAACAGGCCCGTCTACCTGAGAGGACACAAAAGGGGAAGCTGCTACGTCATACGGCCTTTTCCCTCGCCACATCATTTGCTGCATTCAAGTTAACTGAAACTCGGAAATAGCACTACTTTGTCTTTTTTGCGGAGCTATTGTAGTAATTTCAAATCTAAAATCACACACTTTGCTGTTATCTTAGTACATGCATTCTGAAACAGTTCGCATCGAGAACCTTTGTTTCAATTGTGTAGACATAAGCTTTTTTACCTAAAGCACAGGTCCGATAATTATGCGACGGTAGAACATTTTCCGACTGCACGCGAACGCCTCATCTGCGCGGTAGGTCTAGCGGATGGGGGCGAGCGCTCTCATTTCATTACAGCTTTGTCTCTAACGGGGTCGTCCCTGTCGCCTTCATTCCAATAAAAATCACAATAACGCTTAAGTTATTGTCAGTGATTTAATATTTATGCAAGAGGTGACATCGTAGGGTAGCACATCTTTAAAATGCTCCAGTCTCTCGCCAGCAATTCCTGCGTGCGTTTGATACAGAGCCACAAATCGACGTGGTACTTCGTGTCTCTGGTGCTGGGGTATCTCCTCTATCTCATCTTCGGGGCTGTCGTCTTCTCCTCGGTCGAGCTGCCCTACGAGGACGCCCTGCGCCAGGACCTGAGGGCCATCAAGAAGCAGTTTCTGCTGGAAAACGAATGTCTCTCCGAGGAGCGCCTGGAGCGATTTCTCAAGAAGGCGCTGGAGGCCAGTAACTATGGGGTATCCATTCTCAACAACGCCTCGGTCAACTGGAACTGGGACTTCACCTCCGCGCTGTTTTTCGCCAGCACGGTGCTGTCCACTACAGGTTAGTACTGTACTGTCCACTACTGTACTGTCCACTACTATACTGTCCACTACAGGTTAGTACTGTACGGTCCACTACTGTACTGTCCACTACTATACTGTCCACTACAGGTTAGTACTGTACTGTCCACTACAGATTAGTACTGCACTGTCCACTACTGTACTGTCCACTACAGGTCAGTACTGTACTGTCCACTACAGGTCACCTATAACCTGACCACATAGACGAGAACTACCCCCTCCCAAAAAAAACCATCACAATAATACATATCATCACCTGATCATTGATTGCATGGCAGGTAATGCATGATGTCTCCCATGCAGACACGTTGTTATGACTATTTGGCTTTTGCACAACAAGATGTGGATTATCTAACATTGCACAAAAAAGCATGATGTCTGAAATTTTTCTGAGGAATACCTCGAGAGCGAGTTGGACCACATGGCTGCAGTTATCTGTGAGGTTTCAACACACACTCATGTGGGAACGGTTGCAAAAGTTTTTCTGGCTTAACTAAAACAAAACTGATTTCTAAGTATGATGCACACTGTGACGTAAAAGTAAGTACTTTTACAATTTTCAAATCTGGAAAGGCTTGTTATTCTTTGTTGTTTGTGTCCATCATGCCTATTAGTTTAAAGAAGTTGCTAAACTCTAGAGTCTAGACTAAAGGGTTTAAAGATCTGATGTTCATCACTGTATATTATTTTAATTCAAAGGAGTCAGAGGTCAACACTGCATTTTTTTTTCCTATTCACATAATGAGGAAGCATGCAAACATCACTTCCTCATTTACATGGTTATGTTAGCGGTTGTGGTATTTTTGAGATGCATGTGAAGTCCACTTCACGGACACACGCCAAGGTTTTACAGCCTGCTTCACACTGACACAACTTACCTTCAGTAATCATCCTCAACCTGCCTGTAACCGCCTTTTGAAGCAGAACTTTGCTTCAAGCCCCATAATCCACCTAATGACTATATAATTGACTGTGCTTGTTTCTATTCTTTTCTCCGTGAAACTGTTAACAAGAATCTGCTTGAGCATGTACGGATGGATTGCAAATAGTCCAGAAAACAGGTTGAGTTCTTAAACCTAATGGGAGCGATCATATGGGAATAAGTCAACAAATCATAAGAATGGACAACGTCACAATGTAAAAGACATTTTACAGTTTTATACAGATATAGTAGTTCAATCTATATTTGATTGCAGCAGTGAATGTAAAAAAAAAAGAGTTAAAATAGCAGCCAAATGAAGTAACTTGAAGCAGGTCAAAAGTGCTTCAGAATGTTGACTGTGAAACTATGTTGCAGCCGAGTCCATTCAAAACTTCAATTTTTCAGTTGGTGCTGAACAAATAAGTCATAATGTTGAGCAAGGAGACGTTCCTTTATTTTGTTTGTAGAGTAATAACAACCCAGCATGTTACCACTAATAAAGTAAAGGTTTATTGCTTTAAGTATACACTATACTGTATTATTGGATGTTTGTAGGCAAATATTGGTTTAAACGCTGTCCATTTTGTCTTTGTACAGGATACGGCCACACGGCACCACTTTCAGATGGCGGAAAGGCATTCTGCATCATTTACTCAGTGATCGGCATCCCCTTCACCCTCCTCTTCCTCACCGCCGTGGTGCAAAGGATCATGGTCTTCAGCACACGGAGGCCGATCAACTACATCCACACACACTGGGGCCTGTCCAAGCCGCTGGTGGCCATTGTTCACGCCACCCTGCTGGCTTTGCTGGCTGTCTCTTGCTTCTTCCTCATCCCCGCCGCCATCTTCTCGGCGCTGGAGGAGAACTGGAACTTCCTTGAGTCCTTCTACTTCTGCTTCATCTCTCTCAGCACCATCGGCCTGGGAGACTACGTACCAGGAGAAGCTGTCAATCAGAAGTTCCGGGAGCTTTACAAAGTGGGAATCACTGGTGAGTTTGGATGATTGTACTTGTGAATGATATCCTCAATCTATGAATGTTGTCATTCATCCAGGGAGGAGGCATCTCGGTGTTTATTTATGTTGTTATTTATTTTCGTCTACATTGGAAATGTTTTAGGTTTTGGAACTGTATGAAAAAGTAAATAGATGTACCATTATCAAATTGGAGCAATACATTAATACATTGCTCATATCATTGTCCCTAATCAGTGCAACTACAATATCAGTGTTTGTATGCACCTTAAACGAAGCCCGGAAGAACAGACATCACCAGAACCTGTCCTGCATGCACTGGAAGCACAGCAATCACTTCATTATTTGGCCAATAAATAAGCCAAAAAGCACTTTCAGATTAAAATTGTGTGACACTTTGTTACAGTTACAATGTAATCCCAGTGTCACAAACCCGATAGACTTTTAACAATGCGCACAATTTATTTTACACACTTTTATTCAACACAAAATGCACTAACCATTACAGTGTATTTAGTTATTGGCTAAAATATCATTTAGTGGTGCTGCAGTGTTCCACTTCACAACTCGAGGTTTGAGTCAGGAAATGCACATCGAAAAGCAGTCATTCCTTTATAAGATGTGAGATTAACACTTGCTGGCACTAATTCTCAATGATGTGCAATAAAAAAAAAATCATCAAAAGAGGAATAACGTGGCAGGATGCAGTCCAAGTCCAACATGAAACTGTGTAAAGGGACATGCAAACATGTCATTGAGATGCTTCTGCTTCTGCTTCTGCTAATCTCCAACAACTGATTCTATACAGATGTATTGGAAACCATGGCGCAACATGATTGCATTCAGCAGAATAATCTCAGGATCGACGCTGTAATGATTTACTCAGTACAGAATATCAGCGGTAGGTTTATGGTGCTGAACTTTGACCTGCCTGGTTGTGATGCGGAACCAGCATGTGACCCATTTTTCTGAAAACACAATAGATAATGTTTAATGACATTTAACAGGCGCATTCATCTCAGTTTTAATAAATTGTCACTGCGTATTGGTCACATATATGTATATAGATCCTCGTCGTCAAAGTTAAGTAGATATTTTTACAAAGTGAACATGAATGAAATAAAAATAAAATTAAGGCTCAATGATAATAAAATCATGATTGGAGGAAAAAAAATTGCTATTCATTACCGACTCACTAAAGACTTCCTATTTTCTGTACGTCACAGCACACTTCTCTCTGAACAAATCCAACGAGCTGCTGAGAAAGCATCATCTTGACATTTTCCTACCTGCTTTTTTGTCAGCTTGACAAACTGAAATAGAACAGACTGAGACATTTGACTGCCTTTTCTGGACGATTTCCGCCAGCATCCCGTCTGTCAGTGCCACTGTTCGAGATAATAGAGGCTAAAGTAATTATGAATGGATGGAGATTTTTCAAAGCTGTGGGCGTGCGCAAATGTCGGAAGCTCCTGCAGTGAGCTGTCTCTGGCATGTGTGATGTGGGTGTGTGGTACACGAGCAGAGGGACGTCATTCAGTGCGCACAATGTTTCTTTCTGAGTGAGGAGAGAAGGCTCTAACAGAACAGCCTTGTTTGCATGATGATGATGCCCCCCTCCCTCCCCCACACACATACACACATATATTTGTATGACTTCCTCTACAAAGCAAATCGGAAGTGACATCACTATCTGCACCAAGGTGTGAACCCACAGTCTGCAACAAATAGTTTGTCCTATGTGCGGTCGCTGCTGTTACGATTTACATGCATGATGTAGTAGTTTCCCTTTGTCCTGCATGCTTGCAGTTTGTTCTGACAAACGATTTTCGCATTCAATATTGACATAACTAGTTTCCTAAAACACCAGGCCATATTATGATCTCGATTCTAGATGCATTGTAAGGATGATCACAAACAGACTGAGGAGGTTTCTTTGTTTCGCTTTGTTGTTTACCAGGCTTGGCTCACCATTGCCCTCCTGTGTCAGTACACAGAACTGCAGCCTTAGCAAAATACTGTAGTGCTTGATGAGATGTATTTTTCTTTCTTTTTTTCTTTCTTTCTTTCTTTCTTTCTTTCTTTCTTTCTTTCTTTCTTTCTTTCTTTCTTTCTTTCTTTCTCTCTCTCTCTCTCTCTCTCTTTCTTTCTTTCTTTCTTTCTTTCTTTCTTTCTTTCTTTCTTTCTTTCTTACTACACTCTCATTCTTCTCAGAGAGAACCACATGACGTTTATAAGTATAGAATGTGAACAAATTAATAGAAGACATAGTTTCCTGGGTCAAAAATATAGAAAATACTTGGAAATGTGAAAGTACAAATGCTCAATACTACGGATAATTACTAAAGCGTTCAATTCCTTCCTGCTTGTCTCTCTAGTCTACCTGATTTTGGGTCTAATCGTCATGCTGGTGGTGCTGGAAACCTTCTGCGAGCTGCAGCAGCTGAAACAACTGAGGAAAATGTTTTACCTGAAGAAGGAGAAGCCGCAGGACCGCCTGGCCATCTTGGAACATGATCACCTGTCCTTCACGACTGTGTCCAAGAGATCTGTGGTCCACGGTGACAACAAGACGCAGCCGTTTGTCAGTGTCCAAACTCTGGGCTCTCCCAACGATGACCCCCTGATCCAGTAAACAACGGTGTAAACACCTAAAAAAGACACGTAGGTAAGAGTAGAGGTGGATAGAAAGTGTAGAACACAATTTCAACAGTAGACATCTCGCAACACTGCAAATTGTAGTTATGAAACTGACTCAGATCACACAGTAAATCTTCTTTAACAGAACCACAAAACTGACAGTACAGTATTATGCGGCAAAGAGGAAGCCTATGTACATTTAAAAGGGAATACATTTATTATTTAAAAGGGGCTTTAAATACAACATCATTGATAAAGGAAAGGCCTTCCACTGTATTTATGACTGGGAAGCTAAGCACTTTTAGGAGCTGCATTATTTATTGCATATTTAGGATAATTATAAAGTAATTGATCTCCTAAATTTAGAAGACAAACAGAGCAGTTCTCTGTGTTGAATCAGTTAGGTAAATATGTGTATATTATATAGAGATTGCTTGACAGGTGTATGGAATGTACATAATTGAGTAAATGTCTTAAACGTACAGTGGAGTGGCACCTTGAAGTAGCACGCCTGTTAAACATGAGCCAAGGTGTATCAAAGCATTACAGATATGTACTAACTATAAATTGACATGTAATTTATCCTCAAGTCTTTGTTTTTTGTGTTTTGGAGACTTGTTATGAGTGTGTTGCTGGGTAAGCTCTGCAGCACTTTATTACATTCCTTGCACCTTGCATCTGAATTGACTCCTGTTAAGTTTTTTTTTTTTTTTTTATCAAACTGATGTACGTCATAATAAAATGAAAGAGAGAATACACTTTTAGAGAATAAAGACTGACATGAGACGGAGATTCAAAGATAGACTGAAGGTGGTGCTTTCCTGAGTAAAGAGCTAACAGGTCTGTGAGAGTGGGTTTTACACTCTTTGTGTTTTCTTGCGTTTTTGGATCGACTCACTCGAGGTGTTAAGTTTAATCTGTTTAATCTCCACTTTGTCACGTGTCATTGTAAGGAACTCCATTTCTGGAGGTTCTCATGTTGCTGTGTCATTTTGAAGTTGTCCCATGTGTGAAGCTCTATAAGTCATCGATTGGTCAGAATGGCCTCGTGTGTGCCGGCCTGTGTGAAAAGGGAAAGTGATGTTAACCCGGCATGGAAGGGAACTGCTCGGGGCTAGCCTGCTGCATTTTACTATCAATAAAGAGAGCTCAGTTTGCACTGGAGAAGGCAGATGAAAAATGATTTGGCCTTTTTTTCCTCTTCAAAAAAGGAAACATCGGTTTGAATCTGTGAGAACAGTGGACGGTTTTTACTGAAGACTTTTGTTAAGGATGACCTGTAAAAGCTTGATTATGCCGCTCAGCTGGAAAAGAGTTGTAGTTGAACCGAACTATTTTACTGTATTTACACATTTTGAATGTAAAAAATGTATATTTTTGAATATGACCTGGGAACAGTTTACAAAAATGTTGCTAGTAATTCACACACAATTAATTCTGCACTGGAAACGGTACAGCAGGAAAGCTTGAAGTAACCAGTTCAAGTAGCAGGAGCGCAGCTAAAACACCCCGACTCTGCTTTCGTATTCAATTCGATTGTGAATCCACAGAAACACATGAAAACAAAGTCAAATTGGTGGGGCTCACACGCGCACACACACACACACACACACACACACACACACACACACACACACACACACACACACACACACACACACACACACACACACACACACACACACACACGCTAATTCTAGTATGAATGTGACACCTCTGTGGGAAACCGTGTGTCCACATGTGCCTGAATACTCCATGATTGCTTGAATAACCTTGACTGTGTCGCCCTCCACTGATCTCCCGTTATTGCATTTATAGATCAATGGCTCTGTCATTTCTGTTTTTCTTCTCTTTGCTTTTAAACCAGCCTGGGCCTTTGTGGGAACTGTGAAACAATGATGCTGTTAAAACTGTCTGCTTAAAAAGGACAAGTGTAATGTCTCTGTTTCACTGTAACATGTTTCACTGTTGTCGATACGTTAAGTAGATTGATGTCAAGGCTTTTATCCTGCAGCGGTACTATTGTTGGCAGTAATTGTCATCACATGAAGTTTGTCATGAAGGTGAAAGCTGTCAGGTAGAGTTGCTCGAATTTTGTTCAGGGAATAAACATTGTGTGAAGGATTACAAGTGGACGCACACTGGCATTATTTATTCATGCGAAGAAAATTGACCTTGTTTGGAATATTTGTAGTCATTGTCTTTTGTACCTCTTCAGTTGTCGTGCTGGATGCTTTAGAATGACATGCACAGCTAAGTATTCTGGTGTTACAATACATGTAATAATAAATATACTGAGGTTTTACTGTTAAGTCAATTTTAGCAAAAGAAGAAATCAATGAGCTGTACAATATTGATGTGTCCTGAATAAAGTGTTTTATTATTATCTGATTTTATCTTCATTTGTTTTCTTTCGGTTTTACCTCGAGCACTTCTCTACGTTGAAATGTTATTGACAACAGCTGGTTCCCAGAGAGCTGATGGAAAATGTGTGATTGCAATGTCAGCTCACAGCAAAACGTACCCTTATATAACATGAATTATTACCTCCAATTAATAAAAGAAAAGCAGGAAGTTGCAGGCAAGTCATGCACATTAAACCACGGGAGAGAATCAGAAAGTGCAGTTTAGCAATTTCGCAATTTCGCATCACATGTTAACCTCAAATGTGTTTTCTTTGTGTGTGTGTGTGTGTGTGTGTGTGTGTGTGTGTGTGTGTGTGGGGGGGGGGGGGGGGGGGGGGGGGGTTGTGACAGGAAATAAGTACCCAGAGAAAAATATTTTCACTGTGAAACTAGACTTCTAGCCACTATTACCCAAGCTTCATGAATGACATCAAGTACATTTCAGGCCATTCTATGAGTAACTGGATAATAGGATATAAAGTGTTTGTGTTTGCAAGAAGAATATTGGTTTAGAAACAACCAGAAAATACCAGCTCCAAAGAAATATATAAATAAACACTCATCCTGATAATTGTGTTATTCCTTCATCTGTCAGTTATAATGTAATCCCGATCCAGTTCCTGTACGACAGAGCATATTGTGTTTTATAGCTACGGGGGAACATCCGTCTGTGAGTAAAGTAAATTTAATTTGTTCAAGGCTTTTGTTTTATTCAGCAGTTGCACTCCTGTAAGTGTAATTACCTTTGACATGCAGGCACCTTTCACCACCGAGCCACTGAGCCGACATTCAACTTAATCAAGTTTAACCACACTCAGACGCTTGCTGAAATTTATTGGATTGTGAGAAGAGAATAACCTGTGGGCCCACACTAATTGGCATTAACTGTAGAGGACCCAGTTTGATGCAGTGCAAATCTCTGAGACTATGTGGTGAATAGCAAATGTGTTTGTTCTTTTGCATAATGTGAATGTAACAAATCAGTGCAATCAGACCAGAATACTCCACTGGGAATAAATAACGAGCAGAGAGGAGAGAGAGGACTGTCTCCCCTTAGCCCTGAACATACCGGTAGTCCTTTACAAATGAAGTGTGCAGTGTTTACAATTATTGTAAGCAGTGAAGCAAGGACCTTGTTAAAATTCCAGTTTCAAACAAAAATAAGAAAAGATGCTTAATAAACATCATTCAATTTCATTATATATGTTTACAAAGTAGTCATTTCATGGTACCTTAGATTCAAATATAATAAATAATAAATGAAATAATCCAACCTCATTTGAGCATTCATATGCAACAGTGGGGGGGGGGAAACAAACCCTAATTTCAACTAAAGACAAACCTGAGGTGATGGTCGACAATAGAAAGCTATCGAAGCGGCACGTTGCAGAATACACTGCAAGGAAGAAAACACATACATTTAATGACATTAAATGTGTGTGGAGTGAATCAGGTGTATTGAATTAGAAGTCCCAGCTGTATACACCAGAAGCTTCAATAGAAAATGGTCCCGGGATGGTCTGAGGAAGCACCGAACTGTGAGCTTTGTTGAATAGGGAAGTCTGATGTTTACCACAAATTCCTCTCCATATAAAATGCTATATGCATGAGCAATCTCTTGTACCATTCAGCGCCGTGCTCACAGTAGAACGAGAAAGCATTCGCTGACTCCAGACACTTCAAATGAATATACCTTTCTAGTTTGGCAGATGGCCAACTGAAGTACACCCACACTCCAGGGCATCAATGCTTCACTCTTTGTCTCTCTGGTTTTCATTGGTACCTTCATACACGCAGTGCAGTTGTCAAAAGATGTAAGCAGGCAGTCAGTCAAGAGTGTAAAGGCGGAGAACATGACTATTCTCTGGAGGTGCATCTCGACACACCTGACTGAAATCCACCCGCAGCTTCTTGTCATTTATACGGCTATTTGATCTTTTAGTGTGATTCTGATGTGTACAGGAAACCATCAGAGTTTTAGGTGGGAATATTGAAGTATTACTTATTAAAACTTGAAGAGATTTGGGATACATTGATGTGCAAATATGTCAGGACCCTTGAATAAAACATGAATGATTGCTTAACTGAGCTTAACTATTGACACTTACTGAAACTAAACATGTCGAGTTGTACGAACATGGAACCTTAAGCTTAGTGTTTATATTTATTAGTAGTATGTATACTCAAAATCATTACTCTTTTAACATGGGATGGGGGGGGAAAAAGCCATTCCTCTAAATGCTCAATTGGAATTTATTTTTAATAAATAATACATAACATCAAAACATGAACCTAAAATCTGTGTGTGTGTGTGTGTGTGTGTGTGTGTGTGTGTGTGTGTGTGTGTGTGTGTGTGTGTATGTGTGTGTGTGTGTGTGTGTGTGTGTGTGTGTGTGTGTGTGTGTGTGTGTGTGTGCGTGTGTGTGCGTGTGTGTGTGTGTGTGGGTGTGGGTGTGTGTGGGTGTTGTCCCCAAGGAGGATGCAAATCCCTCCGAGCACCTGCATCCAGATCACAGTTGGCTCTGTAGTCCTTTGGGATTTAAACACAATACTACTTGTGAGACGGCTAAAATGAAAAGCTAATAATAAGCTTTAAGAAAGCTTAAACAAACCAAGCAATGCTTGGATTGATTTACGCAACTAAAAGAGTAGCATTGCGCTATGACGTTTATACAAAACCTATTCTCACATTAGGGGCGCTGCATGCAGGGGTCATCCGGGACACGGAGCTGGATCCTCCAGGACTGAGGCGCTGACTGACATCTACCCTATAGCACTTCTGCTTTCTGATGGTCGAGCAATTCTATTTATATCATTTTATGCACGCACGCTCACAGATACTTTCTGTATCCAATTCAAGCCCAAACATTCCCCGCTGCAAATTGTGTAACTGTTCTCCTTTCCTACTGCAAACACTGCAACCATGTTTCTGCTGTAAAGGGAATATTGATCCTATTTTCTGGACTGGACCATGAAAACACACTCACAGGGCCAAACAACGAGAAGCTCTACTATTTCTCTTTTAAACATGCATGCAGTGGAACTTCAGGAGGATTTATGCACTGAGTCTTGGTTTTATAGCAGGTAGGATAAACTGACAGGATCAAGAGCAGAGAAGAGAGGGAGGAAAAATGGTAAGAGGATGCTGCAGCGACGAGGATTAACCCTCCTTCCACCACCCTGCAGTGAAACCTCTGCAATGTCATGGGAACACCAAGACCTATTGTTATGCAGCTTTATTTTCAACAAAAGCAGCACATGTACATCTGTGATGACTTGTGACTAAACTCATCACAGCTCTTGACCGTGAAATAAATAAAGAAGTTCGAGGGATCTTGACAGCATTGTGCATCTTCATCTATATCTGTCTGACATTAAATGTCAAGATAATCGTACCTGCAGCTTAGTAATGTACGAATGGAAAGGCACAGAGCCTTATCCTTTCACCAATATAGCTACTCTATGTATTATTCATACTAAAAAGCCTCTTTTCTTTAGTATCATTCACCCACTCTTGTTAAAGGTGAGGAGGCAAACTGGAAACATGCTCATAGTACTCTCCTTTGACCAAGAACAGTGTTCTTCTCTTCTCCAGGAGGAAAATTAAATCCAACAACTGCAGATAAGATGTCAGGAAACCCCACAATAAATAGGCAGATATGCCATGGTTAATTCTTGCAGATACTTAGTTGGATTAACAAGACTGTAATTATACTATTGCCTTAGAATTGATAGGTTGTGCATGACATATTGCTTCCCTGATATCATAGTGCCTTTAATGAACATTGGCTGTTGACTGTTCTTCATCTCAGCTCATCAGTTTCCTACAAAACAGGTATCAAATTAAAAACCAACAACCCTCCATGTACGTCTCTGAATGCTGTCACAGTGCCTGTAGAATAACGTTAACATAGCCTCAGTAGCAGAAAGTCTTCTTGCCTCCTGCCTGAAAGACTATAATTGGTTATAAATAGTAAAAAGAAGAAATCATTTGTTTCAAGTGACAAACGTCACATGAGCTCCAGGACTTGAAGAGGAAGCTTGTTGCTGACTTCTCGCTTCCTAACCTGGGGTTACCAATTACTGTAAATCCCCGAACAGGTATCCTAATCAAAGGAAGTGCAGTTTGTACACAATCCAAGGACAAAGTGTATTCACAACTAAAGCAATGAACATTATTATTATTATTATATTTAATCATTATCATTGTAGGATGAATGACTTGTATACATGTTTGTTCGTGACATTTACGGTTAAGAATTATCACTCTAAAATGTGTTAACAGCATGTCGATATACATGAAATGGTCCAAAAGTAACATTTTATATTTGAGGTGCTTCTTTGTTTAGTCAATGGCTTTTATCAGAGGGCTTTTTAATCTAATGACTGGAAGTGCAGAGTTCACTGGCTGTTGTATGCGATAATTAAAACCATTTTTCATAACACACACAGAAGTGACATCAGAGTTTTTTCAGAGCTGTGTTTTCATACTAAAAGCAATGCTGGAGTGAATGGAGAGTGTGTGGACACATCCAGAAATGTAATTATATATTTTACATCCTTTTCATTTGTCAGCAAAACTAAAAAGGGAATGGCTAATAATGGAAATCAGGTCAGCTACAACTGGCTCGAAAAAGACGAGGATGCCAATCTTCTCATCCCACCGGAGTCGTTTGCCTCGGCAGCAAACTGGTTCATGATGTTGACACATAATAGCATCAGCAGGACCTCTCATCCTCAGAGATTCTGCTTGCTGCTCTCCAGCTGTGTGTCAGCCTTACCAATAATGGCAGATGAATAACGAATACACCCTGAAGAAAACACACACGTTCCCCGCGACGTCAGGGTGCCACTCCGTAAAGGTTATTATTTCTTGTGGTAGAAATAACATTTAGTAGATAATCCTGTCTTTGGCACCAGAGGCAATGATGAGTCTCTGTAGGCTACAACAATAAGCAACAATAAATCACAGAAAAACAGAGTTTAAATAAGGTCTATAAGCATGTAAAAACACGTTCAAAACTGTAACCTTTTTACTGGCTCTGAGTTTCATTTCTTGTTCAACACTGGCCAATCAGAAGTGGCCTCTCACACTGTTTCTAGGCTGAAAGCTGCATTAAATATTGATGATGTGAAGAGACAGCATTTATATCATACTTTTTTTTAATGGTATGAAACTGGCCACAGTGGTATGATTATATATATCATAATGGCCCAGAACATGCAAGCTTTTGTTTCTAACTCAGAACTGAAGTTTTGGAAGGAACAGAAAAGAGCTGAAGGACAGTGTATGTGAGGGCTTGTTAAATGTATTATTATCATTGTGAAGAATGTAAATAAGAGAATACCAGAGCTTCTGGGCATTAACATCATCTCTGCAGTTTGCAGACAGTAAATTGAATATTGCCTGCAGGAACATCAGGTATTGAGACAGAGCCCGCTGACATTTTGGGTTAATTTTCCTTTCATATCCACTGAGGAATGTATGCGGAGAAAAACAGGTCCTTTTCCGCCTGTGTCAGTAGGAAAGCAATACTGACAAGAAATGCAATTAAAGATGGCTGAATTTCAGATTACTGTTTCATTTTCTGGTTTCATAGTGTTGCAACAAACCCTCTTGGCATTATTTGCTTTAATTGAACTATTGTGCAACTTCAATTTCGTTTCATGTAAAAGCAGTGAGCTTTTGATCATGATCCTACTATAAATGCAGTTTGTGCTTTTTTTCATTTAGTCAGTGCTCTCCCTCTCTCTCGTGTCTGTTCTCTCCTCTCTCTTTATCTTTTTTCCACACATTCTTGCTTGCAAGATCTCAGGCTGCAGTGCAAAGAATTTACTATTTGTGGCCCCTTCCCCAAACAAGTCTGGCTTTTAGTATAATTGTGGAGTGTTTTTCTATATTTTATTTTAATGTAAATTGCCTTTAAATTGCAAAATATGGATTGAATTGAATCTGAATCTGAATCTGAATCTGAATCTGAATCTGAATTGAATTGAATTGAATTGAATTGAATTGAATTGAATTGAATTGAATTGAATTGAACTGAACTGTATACTCGGTGCCTTGCACAGGTCATCATGTTTGATGTGAAGAAAATATAAACAAACCCTCTTGGCACCATTTGCTTTAATTTGACATACCATGTCACTTTGACAACAGATGCTATACAACTTTACAAATGGTTCCATTCCAGCGAGGGGAGGCAGGGGTCTTGGCACTGTCAACGTTGCCTCTCTGCGTTAACACATTTATGATTAATGACCAGAGCCATTGGTACTATTGTTAGTAACACCTGCACTTTCCTTGAAGTCTCAACATCAGCCATGGAAAGGATGACCGTATGAGTTTGATAAAAAAAACAACAAACATATATGTATGTACATAGTCAGATAATTATATTTAGTGTCTCTGATCATTTGTGAGTAAAGAACCTGTCAGTGTTTATATTTCACTGCTTTTTGGTCAAACTTCATCTCAGACTTGTGTTTATAAATGGGTGCAGTGCCTTGCAGATTGGGAAACCAATTAGATCACTATCAGAGGGTTGCTGAAGTGAAAGATGATTGGGTAGCAGTAGATGACTTGAATATTTTAAAACCCTTTAGATCAACAGTTTTGATATGCATGAGCTGCATCTGAGGGAATGGGCTCCAAAAGAGTTTTGGCAAAGAAGAAGGTTGTACATTGAGAATTGATCTGGAGCCGAGGCTGAGTTGTGATGTTGAAAGGTCCATTATGCAAGATGAACTTGATCCTCTCTTCCCTGAAAGTGTCGATGCGAGGTGTTGACCCTCTTATTGATGACTGGACTCCACTTTATTTTGCTTGAGTAAGCAGAACAACCCCCCCCCCCCCCCCCTTCCCCCCACCACACACCTTCCTCAACTCCTGTGGCAGTGTGAGGTGTGGCTGGTCATTGATCCATGCAAAACTTGTCGTCAAAAAGTAGCCAACGCTCTGCAGTCAGGAGCTCACACCATGCCGACGCAATGCAGAGAGTGGAGCACAGACCTGGGATGTATGGACAACACAACTCCATTAATGCAAGGTACAGTTCAATTGTTCCTGATTGTTGGAACTGCATGTGCTTCTTGACTGTATTTAGCAAAAAAAACTAAATATAAATTCTACCTGCTCTGAGCTTGGTGTGTAAACATTGCACAAATTATATGGAAAATCAGATTTGACATATTTGTCATGTGTGCATCCCACAAATGCATGTTCCTTACAAACGGTGTAAAAGCTTTATCAAGAGACTTTATTGCTCAGAACAGTATCACAACAAATAACTAATATAACAAAGACTAATATCATTGCTTTTTGTGCATGGTTTACAAATATTCCAGCTCATTACAATTAATAAACTCAATAGATTATTTAAAATTACTGAGACAGTCATGACATACTTTTGACTACAAGATGAAATACAAAATCTTAAACAGAGAGTTTGCACTCTATCCTCCACAAATATTATTTTCTCTTACTTATATAGATATAGATATAGATATAGATATAGATATAGATCAAATGTACCTTATGTGTGCTGCCAAAATACAATATTTATGTGAACATCGCATTAAGTATGACTGAGTATGTGGCCAATAAAAACCTTGAATCCTGAAGTGTACTACAAGTGTGCCCAGTTGTGCACAGCTCACCATTCTGATCAGAGACAGACATTTCTTTGAATTACATTTTCTGCTAGATATAATCACCACCCTCGATCATAATTACCCAATTAGGCAACTGGAAGCACAGTTCTGAGTGGATGTAATCAACGACATCCCTCTAACTATTTTTGATTGTACTGAAAGTAAGCTGTATTTCTGCCGTTTTAGTTTATACCGCAGTTCACTTGGACGTTTTAAACGTGGGCCTTGCCTTTGCTTTGAAATACTGCTGAAGTGAGGTAAAAGAAGAAAAAAAAAGAAGAATATGAATAATAGAACAAAGAGGGCCCCGGAGGCTCCTCAAATACAGCAGAAGTAGCTGGTAAAAGTTGTCTGGTAAAAATGCTGGCATAATTCATCACTGTGATGAAATGAAAAAAAATCTCTGGACTTGGGTAGTTTGGATAGTTGCAATAAAAAAATAACAAAAATGTACTCATTTGCAATAATACAACCCTATTATTTGCTATAGAATAATGTGGAAGTATCCATTAGCTCTTACACAACACTTGCTTTGTCTAATCCCAAATTTTGCTTGAATGCCAGAATTTTTAAAGTGGTTTAAATGGTGAGATAAGTCATCTATGTTAGATGACTTATCTCACCACTTAAACCACAACTCTTATGATTTTGGGCAATACAGACTTTAATGTTTAAATTCATGTCAAATCCACTTACAGGAAATGTGAAATTAGACAAATGTGTTTGTGTGCATGATAATTCATTATTTTCCCTTGAACGTATTTATTTATATCAATATTTCTGCTATGGACTCAAAAAGCACATATCATTGCCTCGCAAGACTGTGTCCTAGTCCTTAATTCACTTGTTCCATGTCCCATTATATGTTTGCTTGCCATAAAAATAAATAAGAAAAAAGTCAAAACCCATCAACATATTTTTGAGTTATCTTGTCAACCAACCAAACAACCAAAGAGCAATGAAAACAAATACCTGGCAGAGGAGAATTATGCAAGGGACTTACATATTTTTGTTACTGCTGCCGCCACTTGCATGCAAAATCACAAATGAAAAAGTATCAAAAAGGCAGGTGCTCTGTTTAAGTACAATACTCAAAATGTTTCATTACTCTGACTGGCAGAAATATTCAAAAAAACAAAAGAGACAAATGAAACAAATGTTTTGCAGTTTGACAAATCATCAAAAAGATTGGACTGCTTTTAGGATGTAGTCTATCCCATAACTCTTTTTTTGATTGATTGTATTTTCAGAAGAAAACTACCCTGGGAAGCAGGTGATACAGTTATAGGCACATTTCATTGGGATTGTTACAGAATAATAAATAAATAAATAAATACTTCAGACTTCAGTTAAATGCGTTTTGTTTGTCTGGGGCTGAGATGGAGCTACTGTGACTCTCTGAATGTGACAGTTTGACAGGAAAGCAGAGAAAACAAATGAGCAAATTTGCAAAGCTTCCTATTTTAGATCATGAGCATGCGTGCGAATCCGGTAGATGACGCTGTTGCAGTGCCTCCGGGATGCGGGCGCATCCAGAGCAGAGCGCACCAGTTAGTGCGGAGCCAGTCTGTGCTGTGGTGGCCAGGCGTGCATATGTTTAGTTTGGAGTGAGCAGCAGCAGGACCATGGTGGCTCCAGCCTGTCTGGACGAGGACTGAGAGAGAGACTGCAGCCGCCCTGACTGAAGATGTACGGGGATGGAGAGGGCACGGTGTGGGACCGTGTCGGGCGGCCCCACCGGGACTGTATGTGCTACCTTGGACCTCCCACCTCTTTGATGCCCATGTAAGACATTTAAACTTTTGCAAATATGCTATCGACAGGAGGCGGGACCACCTGTTGAGCGTTTGCTTTCAGAAATGCTTTAAAAAAAAAAATGGATTCACTTCGTCAGTAAGATGCGCTTTACATTACAATTATCCATATATGCAAACTGAATTTGATTTGTGTTTTCGTTTCAACTTATTACCAAGATTTTATTTGAGTTCTGCAGTAATTATAAGGGTCTAGGGTTAGGATTCTGCAGCAAAAGAAATAATTGAGCACTATATTTCACAGTTTTCCTCTGAGTGGGTCAGTAAATCATGTTTGCTGTCACATGCTGTTTTGTAGCACCTATAAGGTCATTAAGTCTCCAACTGCTCTACTTTGCCAGGTATAAACAGTTAAATAAGGCTCCATCAGTGCGGTTTCCATTTTTTCCTTTCAGTACCTCTCACCTGCTGCACACACTGTTCGTGTGTTTTCTCTACATGATGAAACTGACCGAGGATGTAATGAGCTGTTGTGATGAGAACTGATCCTGCATCCTCAGAGCTGTCACCATTGTTTGCTTCCCCCATCTCTTCAAATCACTCATGATCGATTCATTAGTTTCAGATTTCTATAAGACTATAATAGAGGTCATGCAGTGCATGGTATACAACTATTGCAGGACCAGTCACTTCAGCTTAGTGTCTTTCTCTTGTGGTGCTGTGGCGAACGCAGGGCCACTGAAGGATGATGATTTTTGTACTGTACAAGAGATGTGCTGCAGGGGCCCCTGACACCGGCCTCTCTGTGGCACATACAACACCGACTTTCCCGGCTTCCCAAAGGAGACCTCTTATATCACAGAGTCACATACAGGGTTCACAGACTTCCTTTCCCTTTGCCAAGTGGCCTCACTTCGTCTTGTAACATTGTGAAGAGAGAACATAACCTCTTGTTCTCTCTTCCCAGCGGGATGCGCAAGTCGCCCGACGTGAGCCCCAGAAGGCTTTCGGACATCAGCCCTCAGCTCAGACAGCTCAAGTACCTGGTGGTGGACGAGGCCATCAAAGAGGACCTCAAGTCCTCCCGCTCGGTTGAGGACATCAACAGCGCGTCCATAGAGGAGCGAATATTGCGGATCACCGGCTATTATGGATACCAGCCTTGGAGTGCCAGCTACAACAGTGAGTGTGTTAGCACAGACACACGTAGACACACACACACACACACACACACACACACACACACACACACACACACACACACACACACACACACACACACACACACACACACACACACACACACACACACACACACACAGCTATTTGTGATTGTGGGGCATGCACCTCTCATGCTGAGGCCCATGAGAGGTCAGGTGATGTCAGTGTGATAAGAACCAGGCGGAAAAGTTATTGCAGGAAGCAGATGCTCATTAGATTACATAGGAAGGGTAATAAATGATTTAATAAAAACATGGATGGTTGTTTTCCAGCTGACAGGGTTTGATGATATTGTCCTTGTTTGTGGGTGGATGGAAGCAGAGGGTTCTGAATGCATTTCAAATAACTGGAACACAGAGTGTGGTTGGGACTTGTCTCTTTAATTCTGTGCATGTGTTTGCAGTACTCTCATAGCAGTCACAGGTTTCTGCATGGTACAAATTTAACCTTCCACTTTGGGTTATTTGATTTCAAAGGCTGCCGACAATGTCTCTTTAAATCACAGCAGTCCAGATGTGCTTACAAATGTCCAGCATATATAAGATTTGTGCTGAATCGAGATTTCATGCGAGTAGTTCATGCCTGCACTAAAGGCACTAAAGAAACAAGTCCTGCTCAAAGAAACACATTTCACATCAGCCACCAGCTTTGTCGTTGTTTTCACCTTGACTGAATTTGCACTCGTTGTAACTCTGTGAATTAGTTGCCAAAGCGCCTGTGTTGCAGCCGAAAGTGTGGAGCTAATTTTTGCTTCACTGGAGCTGGCTGAGTTCGGAGTCAGACAGCGAGAATGCTGCTCTGAGCAATTGATTCTTTGAAGAAGAAGAAAAAAGAATGCTGTCAACACATCTCCTATTTTCCTCGCACGGTTGTGCTTTTCTGCATCACTTGAGTCGATTTACATCGTGTTTCTTGGCGTGGGGCATTGAACGCCTGAACTGCTGATCCTGCCTTCATGATGCGATGAACTAAAGGCTTGCTGCTTCACCTGCTCTGATGCTTCATCTGGGATGCTGCTGTGGTAGTGCGGCGACAAACCGCAGCCCTCGCGAGTGACAGTCTGACTCCCATTTGTTTTTATGGCTCTGACATGGTCGTATTTAGTCGGGAGGATTTTGCCGACTGACACCCTCCAGTTGGTAACCGGTGGCAAATTTTGTAAATTTCACATGAGGCTGCAATATTAAACAGCTATGGGGCTTCTTCAAAATCCTAAAGTCTACACTTAACATGTGAGCACCGCAGTATTAACAGGACAGCTGCTGGTAAAATCTAGTTTCAGCTTTGTTCTCTTTTTCACAACCATTGTTACAAAATGGAATATCACACCAGTCTGTTTGGCTATTCATCTTTCATTAGGCGAAAGATCCATAATAATCTTTTGTCATAAACAACCCCAAACTTTCTGCTCAGCCCTGCATCTATCAGTGATTTCATATTTATCCGATTTGATGGTTACTGTCAGTTTCTTCCAGTGACTCATCACACTTGACCATGCTATTTCAAGAGAAGAGATTAAATGAGGCTGAAGAAACACAAACATTTTCATGACTAAAATAATATGAAACACACAATGACATAAAAAGTAATTAAAGAATGAATATATGATTGAAAGCACATATACAGTATATGAGATGGTGTTCAGAAGGATTTTTGCATATGGTGTGTTTAGGGTAAAACAAGTTGTAATTTTATAGTTCAATGGTTTAAGCATCTCATTATCATCTATATAAAGGTTTATGGCAATGTACCTATAATAACTGTTTCTGAAAAGACATATTAGCTTTTATTGGTTGTCAGATCTGTTGCATTTTGATTAAAGTCAATGAAACTAGACAGACTTTTTTTTACCATATAAATCCCTTCAGGGATTTATTTCACAACACCATTGTCTAAAATAAAGAATTCCCTATCCCTTTTATTGAATTCCATGAATAAAAGGTTTCATGATCTGCTACATTGTTGCGTCACACATGTTTTGTTGAGCCAAGCCATTTGGGGAAAAATGTCCATGAATTGAACATTTCAAGAAGCGTTGTGTTCACTCAGATTTCACTTGTTTTCTAACAAATCAGCCCTCAAGTAAAACCAACGTGTGCCAGGGTCGAAATGAACAGACTCTTCACATCTCACCTAGTTGCAGCTGTGTTTCGTGGAGACAGAAGTCCCGCTAGTCACATATTGCACACGGTTGCATGCCATGTGTTGAACAGAATAAGCCCACGGCCCTGACACACACGCACGCACGCAGGCATGCACACCCGCGCGCACACACACACACACACACACACACACACACACACACACACACACACACACACACACACACACACACACGGCTGAGGCATCAACGGTAACCACAAAACAACAGCTAATGGCTAAAGAGTGCTTGGGCGGCCGATTTCAAGAGAGGTGGGAAGCTGAGTAGTTCTCAGCGGAGTGCAAAATGCTGCCTGTTTGTTTCATTTACCATTAACCTTTTTCCAAATGGGCACATTTGCTTCTTTACACGGGAGTAAACAGAGCTGGGCTGGGCGCTGGTCGTGAGCCGGGATGGAAGGTGGCTGATTGCCTTTGTAGTCTGCACAGCCTGTGATACTGCACAGGGATCACAAACATGCAGGGTGATGTAACGCGGAGGAGTCCATAAAACATGAGAAACATTTGACTGTAGCTAGCATCCATAACTTGTCAATATGACAATATGACAATATGATGATACTGTGAACGCAGAGAGAGCTGCAGGACTATGCCTTGATTGTTGATTAAAAGAGCGCTCCTATGACCTACCTACGATTTAAATTCAAAGAAAGGCTCAGCTTGAAGTTTGTTTTTTGCTTTGTCCTCATACATAGAAGAGGTGTACTCTCATATTAGACTTTTCCCTTGTCCATGAAATTGCTTCTTCAGCTTTGTCAAGTTCCACAGAAGAGCCGACCATTTGTCAGACCAAAAGGCTTTCTTCTTTTCCCTAATTTCCTCATGTTATCTATCACATTTGTAGTATCCCCTCTGGTGCAAATGAGAGCTACACGAGGCATGAAATGAGGTTGGACTTCTATTTTGAGCTCAGGGTTTAGGCATGGTAAAAAAACAACAGCGGAGCAGGTTGGAGCGGGCCTATGTACCCATGTATATATTCAATGCTGGCAGGAAGGGGACAGCTGGAAGGGATGGGCAAGGTACGAACCAACTGCGAGAATAACTCTTTGCAACTCAGCTGGAGCTGAGGAGAAAGATAGCGGTAGTTACACAGATGCACACGCTTGCTTGCTCAACTCAAACTTTGCCTGCATATGAGCCTGAATGAACCTTGTTTAAAGACAAAGGTGAGACTCGCAGTTTACAACAGTGTTTAACGTCTGATCAGTGAGATTAGCAGGAAAGATGAAGCTTTAGGAGAAAGAGACATAACTTCCACCCACATGGGAAAGCTGATTTTCTGCTATTATCTATATTAACTAACCAGGTCACAAACAAACTTGAGTATGCCACCTATGTTGGAAAAAGGTTTCTCTATTACAGCTGAATTAAAATTGGCATTGTTTACATATGTGGCATTCAAAGAGCTATATTTTTTTATTTAAGTTATTGTCATCATATGTGGTAATTTTTTTCTCTCAACAGTTACTGCTCTTTTGCTTTATTTTATAATTACTAGTGGTAAAGCAAAATCACTTTTGTACTTATAAAGAGCTTAATCAGAGACAATGTGTTATTGTTAAGATAATTAATTTTACTGGATTTTTTTGAGGAGAAATCAGGATAAAAAAAGAAAACATGGGGTGTGAAACTATAATTTATAGGGGTGCAATGTGGTTTAAGCTCTCTCCCCGAGAAAACAATGGTTTACCTGATCGTGTGCCATAAGTTTATAGTTGGGCATCCCTGTGTGGTGGATAAACAGTGGATAAGCACTGATATCCAGTTTGAATCAGGTTCTTCTTCCACAACCCAAAAACATAATTTTGAGGGTATTTGAAATTACAAAGTAAATTGTTCAGGCATGTGATTGTCTGTCGCTCTCTCTGTGTTTTTCCTGTGAAGGACTGGTCGACTATTTGTACCTGTATTGAGCTGGTTTTACCTTTCGCGACATGGATGAAACATGATCGAAGATGGATGGATCGGCTCATCTTAGGAGAACTGTACATCTTATGGGCTGCATGGTAGTGCAGTAGTTTACACTGTCGCCTCATAGCGAGAAGGTTGTTGGTTCAAATACGGCCTGGGGCCTTTCTTGGTGGAGATTGCATGTTCTCCCAGTGTGAGCGTGGGATTCCTCTGAGTACTCCGGTACTCCCACGATCCAAAAACATGCATGTGAGGTCAATTGGTGATGGCCCTAGGTGTTAATGTGATTTCTTTGTCTATGAGTTTGCCCAGTGACAGACTGGCGACCTGTCCAGGGTGTATCCTGCCATCTGTCGTATTTGTTTGTTTGCTGTAAAAGCACAGACGTTCAAAGTGTGTTGATGTGCAGTTGATGGTTCATCTGTGTGTTTATACTCCATCCATTCGTCTTCTGTAGTGCTAAATCCAGTACCTGGTCGCGGGGAGCTGGAGCCAATCCCAGTTTACTATTGGCGAGGGCAGGATACACCCTGTAAAGGTCGCCAGTCCATCACAAGGGCAAACAAAGAGAGAAACATCCAGACATTGTGTGTAAACTGTTCCAACAAAATGTCTGCATGTTCACATGATCATATGTACAGTCATCCACAAAAAAAGGGAAAAGAGGAAAAAAACAAATGAAGACTGCAACAGCACAGTATTTAGGTAAACAATTCATTACCCTGCAGAGCTCCGTCTCCTGACGATTCTTTTTTCTTTGAGCATGCATTTTTAAAACACTCCTACATGTTTTAGTGAGATGCATAACATAAGATGTGCTGAAAAGTCAGATACCCAAAGGACTTGGACATCATGATATATTGAATATTTTATGTAAATGGGTTATGTGGCAGAGGGACATATATTTATGAGTTTTTGCAACATACTAAATTTATATAACATCTTTCATGTTTCCACAGACAGATTATTCAGTTTTACAGTGTTTTATGCTTGTGGGTATTTAGGTATCAATAAATGCGGAGTCTCCGCAATCCCAAGGGAAGCCGAGGCATCGCCTCTGCAGGAGCACAAGCACAGAGGAGCAAATAATCCTGCTTCAGGTCTCAGTCAGCCAAAGGACCTGGAAAATCAGCAAGGAAAAGAATAAGTGCTCAATTCAGCGCAAGAGCAGTTTGGAGCTTCCCTTCATTTCATACAAAGTAAACTTTAGCAAAGTGACTTGGCCCAGTTTGAGGGCAATTTAACGGCAGAACACTTTTAGTATGGTTAAACACGTTTTAAATAAAGCAGAGTCATCCGTGTATTGGAGTGCAATGTTAAACCTTTATAAACTTGGAGGCTTTTCATATCTTCTAATTTGCTGTCAGAATGTGTTATGGCACCATAATCATAAACACTTATGTCTAGACACAGTGACACACAGTTTACTCACTGCGTTGAAAAATTTCAGTCATTTAGTCTCTTCTCCTGTTCAACAGGGTTCATTTGAACAGGTGCATTTTTGGTTTTTACCCTCTCTGGTACAGTAGAAGCTGTCTCCGTTATGCAACGTCACATGTATAATTGAGGAGGATACATAGATCATCACACACCTGCTCCTGAAGCCTCTCATTGGACTGCAGGGGCTGCTGAACAGCTTCACCACTTTGAAGAAGAAAATCCCCTGGTCGTGTTTTTCGCAGTGGCTCGTCTTTGCTCTTGGTGACATCCAATGTGATGTTAACTGTGGAGTAAGTGGTGAATGCAGAGGAGAAAAATGAGTGGGCTTAAAAAAAAATTATTCTGGAAAAGAATTAGTTTACCTCCAGACCAAAAAACAAACAAAATAAACCTTGTTTGTTTTATGACATAAATGTAATAAATGAGAGATCCACTTGGCCCAGGCGAGTATTGTTATTGCCTGCGTTTTTCTGGATTAAGAGTGAAACACGGCAGCTCGAGGTGAATTTCAGTTGTTGCACTGTCTTCTCAGTGCTCAATCTGCTTTTTAATGGCAATCCTGCCAGGTTAATGCCAAATCCTGTTCTGCTGTCATCACCCTCTCCTACTTGGTCCTTTTATCTGCTGTTAATTAGAAGTTGTGAGGTGATGACTCCGACTGCATCGTAATTAATCCCAGGGTCTGCTCTGGCTGGCAATCATTGTCTGTGTTGTGCAGAGAAGTCGAGTGCTTGGAAGCAAGGAGAGCAAAGTGTTAATGAGGTTGTGCAAGTGATTAGGAAGGTGACTTGGACAACCTCATGGAGGAAGATGGGTATTGATGGCAGCAAGTTATGTCAAACTCTGTTAATTAATTCACATGTTGCATAAGATGGTAATTGTAACTACGGGTCAAAAAAACATCTGTTTCTGTCACTTCTGCTACTGGTGAGAGATGCTAGTGTCAAGCATGAAAGTAAAGAAACAAAATCCATCTCCACCTCTACCCCGGGCCAGTAGATTTTTTTTTTTGCGTGGCTTGATAGAAAAGTGTTATATCAACTGACCTAGTTATGAAAAGTTGGGTACTGCTGTCATATTCATGTCTCTTCTATTCCACTTTTCTGGAACAAGCTTACTCTTCTCCATTTCAATTTGTCAGTCATATTTAACGAAGGCTCCTTTTCCCTTTTTCTGCCTGCCAGTGTTGCATTAGACCAATATGCAGGATCAGTGTCGAGCTGCGTTGCACGACGAGCAGCAAACACTTCCAGTGCATTCAGACCTGACGTGCTGCAGAATCCAACACTGACCGTCAAGTGTTTGTCACATCGCTTCCACTCACCTGATTCTGTTAGCAAATGTAAGACAGTGAACAAACACACGAGGCTGTTAAATTAATACAGAGTTATGTATGATTTCTCACCACATTAGTGGCCAATTAAAGCTGCACCAGTCAGCATTGTTCTTGTTTTATTTAGTAAACCTAGTGTTAAGTTACCAAGCAAACAAATTGATTACACTTATGAGTTACTTCTGTTAATTAGAAAAATAAGTAGTCGATAGTGCAAGTAACTGTACCTGTCTTATTAATGTGTATTCAGTTTTATTACTATGGTGTTGCTGTGACACACTGGCTGTGCTGCTATCACTGTGTGAGTCAGTTGAATTCATTAATTTTGTCCAGCTGAAGGTAGGTCAGTGGGTTTCGCAACCTTTTTCTACCGAGACTCCCATTAAGAATACATTTCCATTTTAACATTCAAACTCTGCTGTCAATTTAATTTTAAACAAATCAGAGCTTTTTAAGTAAACAGAAACACTGAAAAACAGTGAAATTACGTTCTGTAAAGTAACAGTCAAATTGAATTCAGTGTTTTTGAAATGGCCTCTATGCAAAAATATATTTTAAGACATGAGTAAAAAAAAAAAACCCAAAAAACCCCTGCTGAACCTGATCATTAGTTTTGCAAATTCAAACAGGATTTCCCATGAAATGAAACAGCTGTGTGGTCAAAGTCCATCTCCTCGCATAGACAGGAAAAGAAAATGAACAGGAACAGGTTGGGTTTTAATGAAGTTCACTATAGCAATCACATTGGTTCTCAAATCACTGAGCTTACAGTAGATACGCTACAGACATGCAGACAGCTCTGCTGAAGGTAATATAAGATGGAGGATTAATGAGGCGCTCCTCCAGTCAACAGATATTTAGTGAAATAGTGACAGAGTTGACTTCATGCAGGAGCATGTTGTTGCCCTCACTCCACACACACCATACATGAATGGTGTCTTCAAATGAACAAAGTGATCGTGTGAGTGAGTTAATATCTGAGAAAAAATTATAGAAGAAATCAACGTTTTACATAATTTGGGATACTTTCGTTGCCTCTCTAGATCTGAGGAAATATGTGCGTGTAGAAGTTTAAAGTGTGATCGCATTTGACCAAAATGGGATGGATGTTGAAAAATCTAAATTTAAATGAAAATCATAGTGTTTTATATAAAGTGCTATCGGGCTGCCCTATTTGGAAAATAACAGCGCATGACTCAAAACAGTAAGACCAAAACAGAAATAGTTACTGTGTGTGTGTGTGTGTGTGTGTGTGTGTGTGTGTGTGTGTGTGTGCGTGCGTGCGTGTGTGTGTGTGTACTTTTCTACTTTTCCAAAAACATCTACTTTTTTACTTTTACTTAACTGATAAAGTCAAATCAGTACTTTGACTTTTACCAAAGTCTTATTTCTTCCTTACAGTCTTCACGTTTTTAACTTCTAATCACATATTTCAATTATTTATTCAGGTCAAAGAATATCCAGTTTTCCAGGGCTTCACTGGCATAGAAAAAAAAAATCATTAGCATACTTCTTTTGTAACTGAAACATAAACTAGATTGTGTTGTACTTTTGTTGTGGCTAAAGTATCAACTCTAAATATATGACAAAGCAACAGAGACCCATTAACACTGCCTGTTGTTTTACTCCGAGAATCACTTAACCATACCAGCGGGAAATAAATGTTCATATTACATACGGTCCAGATATAAAATGGTGCTGGAAGCAGAGATGTACAAAGCCAGAGTCACATATATTTCATCCTTCAGCAACTCAACATGATTCACAGCCATTTGTTTTTCTATGTGACTCAGTGACATAATGTTACCACTGATTTTCTTTCCCATCAAGAAAAACACATAAAGGTGTTATTACTTTGCATCTGTTGGAGTTATTTTCAGTTCTCAGAGATCCTCTTTGATGATACTATGTTTTCTTGTCTGCTTATTATCCCATTCCAGTCAACGTTTGCTTACGCCACATCCTTTCATCTTCATTTGTCTCACAGTCATTTCTCAAGAGGTTGATTGTAACTGTGTGTGTGTGTGGTGTGAGTACGCGCAACAACATGAGATCTGTGGTCTCATCAATCCAACCAAGCGCTACATAATATACTAGCGTGAATTCATCTAAGAAAATGGACAAAAGAATTGCAGATTGCCTGGCAGCAGCAGAAAAGAACAAAACAAAACACAACAAAACTGGGTTTTGTATGTTAAACTTGAGATTAATCTTAAGCAAGTCTTCTGTGGTTTTAATGTTAGAGAGAAACAAACAAGAGCAGCCATGCGTAGCTTGTGGAGAATAGTTGTGGTGCAGAGAGCCGCTTGGTTCGGTCTTTGCTCACTTGGCCGAATATATGAATGCATCACCCTCAGGTGATCCTGCTAGTGATATACTGTGGAAAGAATGCATTTTTTTTTTCTTAAAAGGATGAACGAGTGTGTGGTGGAGGAGGGGCTGGAGTTGCGATCATGTAACCTGAGGCAAGTCAGCAGGAGGGAAGCGTCCAGGATGCTGGGCTTGGATTTACGATTGGTTAAATCAGATATCTGCTGTCACACTGTGTTGCCATGCAGACATTGTGCAACACTCATCTTGTTGAAGCAGCTCAAATCATTGCAGCATACTCAAGCCTGAGATTAAAGACACACTTTCACAGCTGATTGATTTTTATCAACTTGTGATTCAATCAATAATTGTACCTCTTTTACTGTTTTACTCTTTCACTCTTGATAGATATATTTATATGTATATCTATTTGATCTTATTTCACCGATCGATCAGGCATACAGCTTGGTCTCGACCAGGGATGGCAGATTTGATCAATGATTCTTTCTTCATTACCAGGTGGGGGCCGGGGAGGGCTTTCATTTCTCTAATGCCTGCAACAAGAAATATAGATTGATTTGCAGATCATAATCAGGTTTCTGCACATCTTAAACCGTTTAAACAGCTTGGCACCAATCTATATCCAAATCTCAGTGGGAAAGAAAATAAACAGTTGTCATACATTGTCAGAATATTCCTTTAGATGGGACACTGATGGTGTTCACAAATGCTGCCACACAGTAAATCAGCGAGTGCCGTGCTTCCTGGCACAGCAATCAGAAGCAAATGGAAACGTGAACAGACGTGTCAGAAATAGGATAGGATAGGATAAGAAAAGAAAAGAAAACCTACTGGATTTATCTATTTCTAGAGATGGAGAACACCTCTTTTGGCTGTAAAGTGTCCAGACAGTGATAGACTGGTTCTTTGGAGTTTTTGTGTGAGAAAAACTCTCACTGGCGTCTGTTTGACAGCTGATCTTTTTTGTCTGTGACTGTTCAAAAGGAAACAATCGTCACGAAACGCTGCAGCCACAACGACTTTTATTTTCGTTAAAGATAAAAATATATGCGTTCTATGAGCTTGTTAACCTCAGGATTGATTTCCATGGATACAAATCTGGCTTACAAACAGTTCAAGATGCGTCGCCAGAAGTAATTTCACATCATAATCACATGTATAGGTAGCAGCCAAGGTTCTCAAAGCAGGGTTCTAAGTCTTTGATAATACTGCAGAGATTGTTGTCCGATGTGCTCACAGAAGTATTAGTAATGATTCAGTTGATTTCCTGTGGAACCAACAACAAGATCATCCATCCATCTCTCTGATTCCTCACTGCATCGAGAGTTTCATAATGAACATGAGCAATGACCACAATGGAATGAGTTTCCATGACCGTTTCAGATTTGAAGTAGTTTAAGGAGTCAGTATAGTTCCCTCTCTGAACTGAATCCAACTTATGGGTGACATTCAGAGACAGAAAGTACACTTACAGATATATTGCTTGATTTGAACTCACTTTTAATGTTGTTGTAAAATACTAAAGGATTGGATACATTTTAATCAACATTTAGGTTAAAACACTCCCCTGAAGAATTACTCAAAATGACTTTTTCCATTTAATTACCATGTCGTTTAACTAAATTGCACTTTAACTTAAAATGTGTTACTCAGTAGTAACTAAAAAATCTTAAAGTAGATTGCATGTTATATCTGAGTAAAAGTATCTACTTAAGAAAAATATATATTTAAATGTCCTGTCATGCAGCAGCAGCTTTGTTTTAAAAATAACTTTAACATGTAATCACTAATCAAAATGACTAGTATTAGCTGACCATTTCTTAAATAAATAATTGATCTTGAATTAGGGTTGTGATTCATTTTATTTCATTTAGAGCAGCTGATAAATTACCCTCATGGTAATAGTTTTATCTTTCCTCTCCATTCATTTAAAAAAAATAGGAAAGCACATATTTGGCCTGCACAATGTTGGGTTTGTCACCTGATTTTTATGTGTGACAGTGGGAAGATGCGTCATGAAGTTTCTTTGAGCATTTTGAATTAAAATTTTACGAGAGTAATAGTCTTGTATGACCGATTATGAAGATTTAATTTCAGTATTAAATCAAAAGGTCTATGATGATTCTGCAGTCAGTGGGTGAGAGTTGTGATAGTCGAGGGAGCAAGTCTTCCCCAAGCATGTCACTATAAGTCATTATTATAACCCCCCAGCTCCCAGTGTACAAAGTATTCAATGTTGGTTGAGGAAATCAGGCAATTAAGGGAGCTGTGGATGTGGATGAGAAGCGACAGCCAATGGGGGAGTGCAGAAGGAGCCAGGAAGGCTTAAACCTCCTCTCCCCTCGGGGAACTGACTGGTCCACATCCCACAGCCTCCTACATGCACAAAAACAACCACTTAATCATAATGCTTATTCAAATCAAGCCAATGCAAAAGCCTCTATTTGCCCAAGTACTTACTATGCACAATCACTCCACGCTTTGAGGACTGTGCTCTGATAAATCAGTTCATAAGAGCAAATTATATTGAGAAGTGAGTGCTGTAACCGTTGGTAATGTTGAACAAGTGTGGCCACAATGACAGTTTATTATCTTTAATGTTAGAATTATCCCAAAAAATTCTGTTACTAAAATATATATTCAAAGAATATTTAGAGTTTTTGCCTACTCATGTAGCTTTTAAAGGATGGTTTCTGTATCCTGGCTAATTGGCGAAAATGATTTAAAACCCATACAAGATGAATCGCACCTCTTTTCCTCTCCTCAGTGTGAAATCAGAGTAATTACTTTGGAGAGTGGGACATTACATTTGTCTTCCACGTTGCTTACGCCACACTTATAATGAGGAGACTTCTTCATAACGAGAACTTGGCTCAATTGGATGATAAATTGCCTCATTTTGGGGAATTCGATCACCGGCTCATGAAGAAAACATGCCCACAAAAATGTATATTTGCAGCATCAAGTGCTATTTTTGTCCCGACACTGACTGCTCACTATTCGCCTGGTTGCTCTCATGGTTTGACGTTGGACTGAGACGTGGAGCTGGAGGAGGGAGAGATAGAGAGTGTGGCTTTTATGTCACTGACACTACACACACGTGCACGCTCGCACGTCCGTACGCACGCACACACGCCTTTGAAGGGTCTCCAAACACCTGCTGCCGTCATAGATGGACGGACAAGTTTCACGAGTGATCACAAACCAGCTTTATGTGAGCTGAAAGAGACTTGGCTGTAATCACTATATCCAGTGTTAACACTTCAAAGACAAACAGATCAGTCGCTCAGAGATAATGTGAAAAAAAATCAAAAAATCAAGCAGACTTGTAAAAATCACCTCCTCTCATCATTTGATATTCAACACGTATCATTCTTCTCTGATGACAATGACTCTTATTATGTTGCGTCTGCCAACTGTGTCTAACGACTAGTTTCTCTTTTAATGTTTGAATCTATTCTCCGTCTTTGAATTATTCACCAGTAAAGGCAGAGTTGTACACTCATTTTGTGCATCTGTCATCCTCAATTATGTCTGAACAGAATGATTCAAATCACCATAACTGTGTAATGGAGGTGTAGCGTCTCAGGTGTATTATTTAATGTTATCTGCTGCTCTCGGCAGATATTCATAGTTCAGTCGGCTGTCTCCAAGTTACCATCCTTTTACAAAGATGGATATTTGATGAATAACTCTTTTAAGGTCCCATGTCATAATGTGTAGACTGTTAAGACTGTTTCTACAGGAGGAGTTAGTAACAGGTCTTCTATTTCTGGAATGACTTTTGCTTAACCATTGCGCAGGTTCCCAAATTCTTCTCTTCAAATGTTCTCAATCAGCAACAAGACAAGCTGTTAACCATCAGTCCTCTGTACTGCTTTATCCAACTGTAGGTGTTGGGGAATTGGAACCAATCCCAGGGGACTATGGGGGAAAGCAGGTCTCCAGTCCATCACAGGGCAAATAAAGACAACAAGACGTACTCCCACTTAAAGGCAATTTGTAAACATCAATAGACTTTCAAACACATGTCTTTGGACACATAAGAGGAACATACAAGCTCCAAAAGAGAAAGGTCCACAAGTCTGGATTTAAACAAATGATCACAGTGTTAATAAATCTTAAAGGTCTGATCCCCCTGTGTACCTTTAGTGTTGAGACAACAAGAGTAGCCCCCCACTTTGAGTCTTTAAGCAAATGAATCAGCAGTGACACACAACTCTAGCAGTTCAGCATCACACAAGAAAGCAAAGCAAGGGGCAAAGAATATCTCCCCCTCCAGGGACCAATAAAACTACATCAAAGATTTAGGGAAGAAGCTAAATTCCGTGCAGCCTTGTTTTCCCAATCCATTTCACTTATTGCTGTTCACCTCATTTAACCTCTTTTTGCAAGGCTGGATGTAAATAAATCTACATTTCATTAAAACATCTTCTTCTTCTTCTTCTTCTTCTTCTTCTTCTTCTTCTTCTTCTTCTTCTTCTTCTTCTTCTTCTTCTTCTTCTTCTTCTTCTTCTTCTTCTTCTTCTTCTTCTTCTTCTTCTTCTTCTTCTTCTTCTTCTTCTTCTTCTTCTTCTTCTTCTTCTTCTTCTTCTTCTTCTTCTTCTTCTTCTTCAATTCAAGGTGTGAGCCATTTATATACTTCATGCTGTATGTCTCTTCCGTACTAAATACTGTGCTCACGATGCATTGTCCTTAAAACTATTTGATTTTTCCATGTGCTTTTTATTAAAAAAAACAACAACAAAAAAAACCTCATCATAAGCAGATAAGTTCTGAGCACTGACAGATTGATTGATTTCTGTGCACAACTTGTTTTCTGCAATAGAAGTGATAATAATCATTGTCTATGATGTTTAAGTTAATTATAAACTGTATGGGTCTGTTGATATATTAATCTCAGATTTGCTATTTTTATAATGCAATCATTAATCTACAAATCAATTACTATCTAATGATTGTGGAACAACTCAAATTGCCTACACGGCCCAATTTGTTCAGGACATGAGTAAATCGTACCACTTAAATATATTTTTGCAACAGTTCGCTCAGGATGTGGTGTCATTGGAACTCTGCTTAGTGTCTAAAACAATGCTTATAAAGCCAAGATGTCAAACACTCAAAGAAGAGACAAAAGAAGAAAGAACGGAAGAATGAACACCACTTTAAAACAGATACAACTAACGCGCCGAATGCGGTCCACTCCTGCAGCAGTGTTTGATAAGCTTTGAAGCGGAAACAATTTTCCATAATATATTTCCATTTATAGAAACTCACTGTACATGGCTGTCAATGCTTCCTCTGGTCACTCTGGGCTCCTATTAGCCCTCTGTCACCTCCCAACAAAGTAGTATGCCGAACAAAGTCTCTGATATAAAAATAATAAAATAAAAATGACTCACACTGGGACTGAGTTTTAACAACAGCACAAGAAAGGACATGGAAAAGAGAGGAATGATTATAGGGCAATGCTCTGTGTGTGTTCATGTGTGCTCTTGTATTTCTTTGCTTTTTTTTTTTTTTTTGTTGGACCCAAAAAATAGAAGCACGCAAGATAGAACTCCATGTGCGCGTGGTTTTAGAGCTGAAGTTAGAATTAGGTTAACGTTAGCATTGTTGTTACCCTCAAGGCTATCCTGAAATTCTTAGTTGTGATGTTTCAGGGTGAAGGGTCTGCAACCCTCGGTTACAGAGGCCACACTGTAATGGCTCCCTGGAGCTTTCAGAGAGTTAAGTGTCAATTTTTACATTATTTCCAGTTTTATTCAAATGTATCCTATTGTGCAGCTCAGTAGGGTTAGGGTACAGACATATCATTTCACTGCCAACAGTCCTAACCTGGATGTTACATATGTGGAGAGGAATTGATTATCAGGTCCTTTTTTCACGTCAACCCTGGGCATGTATGAATTTTGTAAGCACGTACATGTGGTCACAGTGCCCCCTTTAGACAGAATTTAGTCTCTGCATGAGGGTTATTCAACTTGCTATCGACTTTTGTCTTGTCACAAATAGTATTGTCCAACACAAATACCATCAGAAAATAAAGCACCATTATATCAAATATAACTTGATACATACACGTAGCTGTAAATATTACTAATAGAGTAGGGAGTTTTCTATGAAGGGAACAAAATGCATCTTGTCCTATCAAATATTATAAGAAGCTGTGTTACAATAATAAGCAAAGTTACTTTGTGAAGTATAATCACATTCCATGCTCACACTTTTGAGGTTCAGGTAATTGCCTCATCTAAATGCAGAGAGGAGAGAGGCTTTTTGAAATACAAGCACATAATTACAGCAGTTGAGAGTGATCTGAATAATCTAAGGACTGGAGATAAGTGGAGGTTGAAGTAGCTGAATGAGTAAAATATCTGGGGAGAACCACTGATCTTTTTTTTTTTAACAATGGATAGATTAAAGTACATTACCATCACTTTATTCAGACAATTTAAATAATGAAATGATCATACTGTAACTTGACAACAGAGGGAGCCAGTGTCATTTTATTGGAGACATCTTTTGTAGACGGATTATCCTCTTAGGAAAAAATTGTGGTTTTTAAATCAGGAACATTGTGCTTGTATTGTAGGCATTGCAAAAACTAACAAACTGTGATTTGCCCTGAACTATCAACATTGTGAACACCTGCCCAATATTATACATCTTGCCCCTTTTAAAAAATCTGGAACTACAATGCACTGTTTTATAGCACCTTCTTTTTTTTTTTTAATAAGAACCAGCATCAATCTTTGTTGGATTGGCCAGCCGTCACTCCCTCCATGAGCCTTGACCATCAATGATCCTGTCACCCTTTCAACACTTTTCCTTTTTCGATCACTTTTCTTGTTGACTGAAGATTGGGGAAAACACTTTGAAGAAAACATCCTCACTTGCAGCTTCATGTACTCTAAATACAAATGTGCCATGATAAAGAGATAATCTTCAGGGTTGGTTTCACGTTATCTGTCAGTGGTCTTAGTGTTATGGCTGATTTGGCTGGCGTATATGCTAATTATAAAAACTGTGTGGATCAAACAATGTAAAATGAAGTGATACTAAACTATTTCTGTCCATCACGTGTTTGTATTAATTCAGTTTGAAAGCAGAAGGATCATCATGCCGACAGTGCTATTTGGTCTGTGATGTAGACTCAGGTGGGATTTCCTTCAGAAAGGATTCACAAGCACACTTCAATTTACCTTCCTCAGTGCTAAATCCCCTCTTGATTGGTATCAGCATTAGTTACCGGACAGAACAATTACTCTCTCTCTGCTGTTCATGTGTCCACAGGGCTATTTTGTGGAAGGAAAGCCTCCAAGTGTTTCTTCCACTAACTTTTAGCCAGTACTGGTGGTGGCCCTGAAACCAGCTTAATTAGATAGTAGAAACAAGCTGGCAGGGGCTTGAGTCCTCCAGTGGGATGTAAATTTAATGGAGACTCACTCTTCCTGATTAACAGTGGGCCACCGGGGTAAAGAATGATTATAGGGGCTATCACTTGGTATTACAACTTGGCAGCATTTAATAGATGCGTGCTGGACTTTATTAGCTGTGGTTGTAATTAAGGCGGAGTCCCACATTTTAAAGTGGCTGCCTGGGTAGGTCTCTCCATTGGCCTCACGGTGTGCAGCACTGTAGAGTGGAAGCTGATCTCTGTGACCTAGTGTCCTCTCACAAAGAGCCAGACGGTTTGTTTTGGCCTGCTGGGATGTGTAATCAAGACCAGGAACAATCGCTGAATCAAAAATTAAGAGACAGATAAGATTAAAGACTAAATGGTTAAAGGTTATTGGTGTGGGAAATGAGCTGTTTGTAATATAATTTAATTCACCATGACAACATAAAAAGAAAATGTATATATATATACACATATATGGAAATGTTGCAGGGTTTTTTTCTCGACATTCCGGAACAAAAAATACATAATTTTTGCACAGAGATGCATCCAGCGTATAGCTTGTACTGGGTGCAATTACATTTGATTTGATTTCATTAATTTAGTTACACCAGCTAACTGCCTTTGGGAAGTTTTGAAATTCAAGAGCTGGAAAAAGGAAATCCAGGAAATGAACTAAACTCCTGGAGACCAATGTAGCCATCAGCATACCTTTAGACTGCACACACACACACACACACACACACACACACACACACACACACACACACACACACACACACACACACACACACACACACACACACACACACACACACACACACACACACACACACACACACACACACACACACACACAGATACTTCGTTCAGCCAATCACTGTGGGCAGCAACATCACAAGAGCTTAATTATGTGGATGCTTTGGATCAATTTAATAGTGTTTATGCCATCATAAAATATTCATGCTGCTCTTGTCCTGCAGAGAAGAATGAGAGTAATATCACAATATTGCACAGAGGTATTGATTTCCCCAGACAACAAGGGATTTGCAAAAGCTCATTAAAAATCATTTTGAAGCATATGTATTGTGGGGAAATATCATTTTCATTGCTTAAAACTGTCAGCGTATAATTTGATATATCAGATATTAGATTACAATTGCAGTAGTATCAGTCCTGTTTTGACAACACAAGTTTCAAGTTTCAAGCTCATATGGATCAATGGAAGCGTGCGCCACCATCAACCTTTACAATGTAACTCAAATGAGGAAAGTGTTTTGGCAACTGTTTTCCTCCCTCACACTCTCCCAGAGGACCTCACAGAGGCCATTAATCCAACACGCTGCTGTTGGTTGCGGCGCCTTGACAGCCGTTTTGCCTCTGCAGATGAGCTGCGTCGGCTCTCAGGATGTATAGGACCCAGGAAGAGGGCAAGTTAATCTGGCTCGACCTTTCTGCCACTTCAAACAAGCTGTTATTTAGGACTCCGTCCCACCTCCTCTCTTCTGTTCACGCGCCCTGGGAGTTGTCGTTAAGCAGGCAAACAGACTCCTTCAGTATTGTAATGAACCCTCAGCTCCCCGTTCTATTGTGATAAATCATCTGGAGTGGAAATGGATCAGAGAAACTTTTCTTTCTCTCACAAGAACAAGCAGGAATCCTCTACTCCAATATGGTCAATTCATTTTAATGACTGCGTCATTAATATTCATAGTGGCATTAAAATGAATTGACATTTTTTTGTTTTCATAGCTCCATCTTTTTCACTCATTTTGTTGGACTTAATTATATTTGCTGATGTGAATGAATTGGAGAAGGTTTGCAAATAAAAACACAAAAACATTCCGTTCATTACTTCGAGTGACTTTGCATTTATGGATCATTGTCATGCAAAGCTCGAAAGCATAGTCTGGGCAACTTCATAACCCGCCAAAGTTGAAGTTGGGGGTGCAAAAAAAACCGCACAAAAAACCACAATATTGAAATCCCTGATCAGCGTTGTTGAATTATAGCACAGTAGTCATTACATAAGAGACAATTTACAACCTTCTGACCTTTCCCGGTTCACCCAGTGACTACAGTGCCAAGCTGGTGGCACAGGGCAGGTTGATTGACACGTTTTAGCAATACTGCTCGTATTAACCAGTCTAAAATCCTTTCCTATTCGCAGCATTTAGCCTGACACAGAATGCTACAGTGACTGAAACAAACCTGAAATATGGACATCTGGATTATCATATTATTATTTTCTGGTACGATCAGTGAAGGTCACTGATTCAAGAGGATCTGCAAGTATCCACCACGTGTGCTATTGTGTCATTCTGATTACTGACTGAGGAATAATTCTTGTATAAATGAAGGATTTATTAGTGTACCCCAATGAATTTATAATTTCAAGATACTATTATGAACAGAAAAACAGAAGATTTTGCTCATGTTTAATTGAAACTGTAAGTATAAAACTTCACTCTATATATGTGGAGCTCATGAATGACATAATGAATTTCCCCACCTGCACTATGAACAGTCACTCTGCTCTCATGACGCCTCCAGGACTCCTCAATTTCACAAAGTACGGTAATGCTCACATTCGGACGGCTTTATTGGTGTTCCACAAGGAATTGATTTGCTGCAAATCAGGTTTAGCTGTGTCATTAAATCGCAAACGCATGTAGCAAACCTGTTAATATTTCAGCTGCAGTAGTTTAGACGGTCTGCACAAATTAAGCCTGGCGCGTTCACTCACATTGGCACTGCTGGGTTCATGCAGAGTCGGGCGGCATGAAATCATTCAGTCTTGCATACAACTTTTAACAATCCAAGTCAGTCTTTGTCAGGTACTCGGTGCAGCCAGTTGCAGATGAATCACTTTTATGCTTAATCAATGAGAGATATTTTCTGTCCACCTCAGTTTATTCGTTTGCATTTAGGTTTGGATGGTACAGTGGCGGATACCTGGTGTATCAAGAACTATGATAACATGTCAGCGCACTTTCATGTAACTGTGTTTTCTATGCATTGGTATTTCATGTTATTTAACATTGAAAGTTTGTTATTTTCCATCACATATTTGTTTTCAAATCATCGAGCAATCAGAGCGTTGAAGGTTTGAATACCACTGTTGACAAGTCACCACTGTGGGTCCCTGAGCAAAGCCCTTGACCCCAACTGCTCCTGGTATGTAAATTAGGGTTGACTGTGAATAGGATTCTTTCTTCCTTTCTCAGGCCTTCAGTGTAACATTAGACCACTAATAGCAAAAATCATGCGGAAAATTCTACTCATCAGTCCTGCTGTCAGAAAATCTGCCGAGGCAGCATTCCCTCCAGCAGTGCAGTGTAAACCAGGTGCACATATTAGACGGTGGGGGTGCAATAACCTGAGAGCGGTCTGGTGATGACGACGATGATTTGTGATTTGGGAGTAGAGATCTCCTCAGACTCCAGCAGGGAGGTAAAATCACAACATTTCCTCAGGATATGCTGACCAGTTTTCCATATTATAAATTAATTTCAATTCATGATCATCAACTTTCAGCTTCTAGTTTTATGACACCTTGCTCAAAACTATTGAGTCTTTGTGATTTTAGCTCAATGAATGAATGAATGAATCAATCAATCAATCAATGAATCAATCAATCAATCAATCAATCAATCAATCAATCAATCAACATTTATTATTATAGCCATTTATGACAGCCTGAATATGATAAGGTGCATCAGAATGCCATAGAAATAATATACAGTAAAATAACAATAAAAAGATGCCTAAAAGAAAAAGAAGAAAAACTTGCAGCACTGCTGGATGTTAAAGGCCGATCTGAAAGAATAGGTTTTGAGTCTGGATTTAAAAAAGACACGGGTCATTGAAGATTCATGTGTCGAGGGGAGTCTGTGCAACAGGAAAAAAAAGTTCCTGTCACCACAGCTGCTGCACCTTGTCCTCTGCACTTCTGACAAAACTTAGTTTGAAAAAAGGAGTTGGGAGAAGTGTAAGTACTTTAAACAACCCCTCCAGTCTAGCTATTTTCATCTAACTTTCAGCTAATTTCATTTTTTTTTTTTTTGTACAACAGAACCAATGGAATGGTAACCAGCACAGGGATCACATCATGAAAACCAAAGAAAGTGGTTTCACAATATTATATTATTTAAAAAATATCAGATGTTTTTGTTATTTCTTTTTCAACCAGAGACAAAAGTTTTCACAACAAAAAAATGTAACGGATGCACAAACTGTCATGTTACCCAGATATTGCTTCAACCAACATGTTTGGCTGATGCATTTATTGAACAACATCAAGTAACTAATATTTCACTGTGGGATTGGCTGGAAAATAATACAGAGGCAGTTTTATAGCACTTCCTTAAATCCCTTCGAAGGGCCTCTTCCAGGAATCAATGTATTACTGAGACACTTTTAAAATATACATAGTATAAATAATTGACCATAAAGAGGCTGGTTGTGTGGGGTTGGTTGTGATTAAAGATGGTTTGACCTGGAAAATGGCTGTCACAGCTTCCTTTATTATCCAGTTTGAATAATCAAAAGGAAGAAAAAGCACACGCCACTCTTTGGAGCAAACTGGCACATCCCAAAGTACATCGAAGAATAAACGCCTCCCATTCCAGTTCTACCTCTTTCAGTCTCTGGGTAGAAAGAGAATTCAAAAGCCTGGGCTGATGCAGGCACCTCAAAGGATTTGGCTTTTTACACTCCCTTATTTCTCACACACTTACACTCCAGCGGTGTATGGATGTGTGTTAGAGAGGGCTGTCACATGGTGTCTCAGAGCATGGACTGGTTTGATCCTCCTCCACGTTGGCAGATAAAAGTCTATGAGTCACTGACTTGGATCTTTTAATGATCTCTCTCGTTTCACCTGTTTCCACCTCTGTGTCTTTCCTATCAATAATAGCATGTGCGCTCTCATTGCATCTTCATGTTCTTAGCAACTAAGCTGCCGAAAACTGACAACATTAGTCCCCAAAGACAGCTGCCAGCTGCACAGCCTGAATAGGACTCACGTGCAAACACACACACAGATATGCACACACACACATGTGATGTGGAATTTGTCATTGTGGCACACTGCAGCATCATTCATGGAGGAGATGTTATGTTTAGCCATCTAACATCCTGTTCTGCTGTTTTAGTTCACCCTTCACTGTTTTTTGTTCATTCGCCGTGAGCTCCTGCTCTTACTTCATCCATTACTTTGTATCCGCCCGCCCCCAATGACATTTCCCATTTCCAAGCCCAAACACGGGGGACGAGTGGGAGGCAGTGGCAAAATGGTGAGAGATCCAGTGGATTTGGTCGCTGCTGCTGAAGGATGCCAGAATGAGTCTGGGCAGAGTTTTTTTTTTTTTAAGCTCTCTGTCCTAGTTATGCAGGGCTGAGGAGTCTTGCTTCAATGTGAGGTAGAGTCTCAGCAGTGAATTATTCAGCACAGCTTCCTTTAGGCATGCTCACACTCAGTGGATTTCATACACACATACACACATGCTAAGCCATTGCAAACACACTCACACTATAGTTGTATATCTTTAGAGACATTAAAGTAGGGTCACATGAACTTCAGAGGCTCTGATCAGTTTTTCTTCATTTGAATAACTGCTCCACCATCCGATTTCTTTTACATTTTTCTGTTTAGAGTGTAACTGTGTCTAAGGAGTTGAATACAAGTGTCATGTGGAATGACTCAGGAACAATTTGAGGTGACCAGCTGCTACCAGAGTACACTGGACAGCTCTCAGTGTACCAGTGGTATAAAACCTGGTGTGAAGGTCTGAATTACCACTCAAGACTTCAAAACCAATTTATCTTGTTGGTATCGAGACGTCACAGACAGGAGATTTGGAAGACTGTAGAATGCCTTCAGCATCCTCTAATCCGCCTCACACAAAAGCCTGAAAATGTTACGTCTCTCAATGCGAACTGTGCCAGACACAACATGAGGAGGCAGTGTCAGTAGCATCAAACTTAGGTCAGTCATTCAACCAAAACTGTAGTCACAAATCTTGTATGAAAAGGTTTTGATATGTTGATAAGACACTAGAAAACTGTACTTGAAGTAGTAATTTCACCATTTTACTTGTTAAAATCGTGATCTTATAGGGTGTGTAGAGGTAAGACTCTTGGTCCCACTGCCTACTGTTTGTTTTACATGAGTTGATAAATGAAACTGCTTCTTTTCATATTGGACTTTTACATTTTAAGCAGCTTCTGCTGTCATTACAGTATCATTACTGCTCATAGATATTTGGTAGAGATGATCTGATTCCTGACTGCTGTCAAAGCAAATACTAGTCTTATTAAACATCTTGTTTTAATGTCTGCATGCCAACATAACACTGAGTACTTGCGCTTTCATTTGCATTAAGTCGGACAAGGTGAACATGAACCGCCAACACAGTTTTTAATGCCAAGGCAATGGCTGAGTTCACAATACCACATATAAAGTGTTTTAAATGAAGTCAGTGGAGAAAAGAACAGTGTTGAGTTGGATCAATATGTTGTATTGGCAAATACCCCGAGGTGGGGTGTCAGAGTCTGTATCAGAGCAGAGAAATCTGGATGTGAACTCCTGTGAACTGTTGTGTCGGTTTAATCCTGACTATTAGGCATAGACATATACGATGGAACAATACAGCACGAGTTAACTTTTTTGTCAAATATTATTCATGATTGTCGTAAAATTTCTATAGTTATTCAAAATAAGAAATTCTATTTTGAAATCTGGAAGTATAACTATTAAAATGAAATATGAAACTGCCATTATTTATTATATAAACCAAGTGATTAAGTTGATAATTTAATGTGGTAGAGAGCAACTAGCACCCACAACAAACTGGGCTTTTAAATGATTGATGGATGGATGGATGGATGGATGTATGATGGATTGATCGATGGATGGATTTAGCACAACACACCTTAAGTTTATTCAACATCATCCTCAGCCAATCACGTCATTATAACAGAGATAGATTTAGCACATATTATTTCTTCACATTATCCGGTCTACAGAAAAGCAGATTATTACTGTATTAGTATTTTCGTATTAGTCTTTTGGGATTTACGGGGTTTGCATGTTCTCCTCATGTGTCCAGAAATCAACCTGGGACACTGCTGTTTATCTATTCACTGGATACCCCAGTGAGCTTCAGGACACTCCAGGGATTTAATGTGATTCCCAATGCCAAGATCGAACATAAAGATGATTTTGTTCTCATTTAATTAACCACAAACGTTTCATCTATTGTGTTTGAGTGGATTAAACAATCCACTCAGTTCACTCACATATCAGCTGCACTACAATGAGTCTGTTACACCTGACAGTTTGCCCGCACGCCTCCGGGTCAGCGCGTCTGTCCCCCCCGGTGCGTCCCTGTGGGGGCCACGGCCAGGAGGCGGGGGTCTCTGGCAGTTGAGGTGGGCTGGAGGACTCGGGCTAGTGGCTGGTGGTGGTGGTGGAGCGATTAATGCGTGACGTTGGCGAATTGCAGCAATTTCCAAACTCTACGTGGAAGGAGAGAGAGAGAGAGAGAGAGAGAGAGAGAGAGAGAGAGAGAGAGAGAGAGAGAGAGAGAGAGAGAGAGAGAGAGAGAGAGAGAGAGACGCGCCAGGACGCACTGGATACAGCAGATTTGGAGCGGGAAGGCAGGTGGTGGAGGGGGGTGGGGGGATACGGCAGAGGCAGGAAAAACACCATCAACAGGGAGTCGGATGGATGCGGGGGTACAGGGAGCAGGACGCCGGCTCTAGAAGCACCAAGGGTCCCGTCTGGAGGTGTGGTGTCTGCACCAAATCCGCTTCAGGGATGTAGTCGAAGCGGGTTGGAGCTCAGCCCATCCGAGCTCATCATCATGAAGAAGCACTCCGCACGGGTCGCCCCGCTGTCCGCCTGCAACAGTCCGGTGCTCACCCTCACCAAAGTGGAAGGTAGGGAGAGCTCTGAGCCGCGTTTCCCCAGCAAACCCGGGTTCCATGCCCGCTGTGCGCACCCCGTGTTTCCCCACCTCCACAGCTTAGCTCCTACAACAGAGACTTCACTTGATCTTTTATTATTATTATGGTTATTATTATTATTTTAAATTTCTTGAAGGTTATACACTGGTCGCTCTCGGACACGCGTCAACTTTAGAAAATCTCAACGCGAGACGGATCGAACAGCACGCCGCCACGCGTAAAAACTTACAATCTGATGTGCGCCTTCTGCACATCAACAGCTGCATCGTAATCTGTTTTTTTCATGATGACAAACACAGTCGGGTTTTTTTTTTTAATTGCACTATTTATTGATTATCTTCTTCTTTCACCGTGACATTCTGATGAAACACCCACACACTGAGCTCCCAGACTGAGCCGTGTTATTTCAACGTTACTGGCGCATTGATTATTTCTTTCTTTTTTATTTTTGAAGCGCGACTCATAGTGACTTGATGAGCACTGTGCTAAATGCACTGTTCCTTAGGGAGGGTCTTAAGTTGTTATTGCAGCAGGGATTCCCCTGTACTCTCCTCCCTCCACCCTGCACCCTCCACAGACTGCAACATCACAGTTAAAATGTCAGAGCAACTGGGACACGAACCCCAGTAGTAAACATGTTAATGGATCCTGTGGATGCTTTGTGATAGTGCTTCTCAGTGGCTACATGATTATTTCTCTGCAGTGGGTCGTTGTACCCCCCCCCCCCCCCCCCCCCAAAAAAAAAACAAAAAAAACTGGAAGCTCCTGCTGATTGTTAGACATCTTCCTACATTTTCTTAACTACAGCTGCTGCATCATGCTCAACAATCCCTGTCCCAATATCTCCAATGAGTGCCATGATGTCATACCAATCTTCTTGCTATTACAGTGTGCTCATGGGATGTTGCCCTTGACTTGTGCTTCTGCAAGGAAGCGATGTTATGCATTTTTTTAATCTGCGCCTCAGCAGAGCAATGAGTAGTGTGTCAAACGCCCAGTTAGTCGTGAACTGGCTCCTGGTTTTACGGCATTTACAGCTGATGTAATCACTGTAGTTTGATCATTAAGCCACTCAAAAGAAAAAAAAGGTTAAACCAATTAATATAATTTGCTTTGTTGATTTTTAAAAGATAAATGATACAGTTATTCAAGCCTGTGACAAGTTACAGATAAAGTCTGGAGAATGTTGCTGGCAGCTTAAAGGTTTTTATCCTCTGAAGCTTCTTCTGCAAAAGATCTACTGTTTTCAAGTTAAATCTGATTCAAAGGTCAGCTATGAAGGCACTAACCTATCTCCTCATCAAGTGGTGCATGTCTCCCCATCTGTTTCGTTGTATTTTCTGCGGCAAAAACTTGCTGCTGAATCGCTTGTTCAGTAAGATTTGTCAGCTGAGCTCAACATTTAATGTTTTCTTTAAAGATTCACAACAGTGTGGGAAGGTATTAATGTGAAGATATCCAAAAATACTTTATTATCAATAATGTATGACTCAACCAGCTGTTGGAATATGAATGAGGAATTCCCATGCAGTTTTATATGGACACTGCAGGAAACCAAACGGTCTAACAAAATGTCTGAGAGCTGTTTGTGTTGCATAGACTTCATCACTGGAAGAAAGGATTTTAAGCTTATTAGTGTGGATGTCAGCTCCAAATATTTTATTTTTAGACTAACTGGCATGGAGAAGCTCCTATTTGACAGGATTTTATACACAGAATTAGCTTTGCCATGCTGGAAGTTGGTGAATAGAAAACAAGGTTGTCAAGGTGTGTAGTACATGTTTGTCGAGGGGCGATGCAGAATTGTAAATTGTTAAGGGGAGTCAAAGCTGTGAACTTTGTGATGTGATCGTTCGGCTCCTTGTTTCAGCAGCTCCTTTGAAGGAGGAGGGAGCCACAGGGGGCCACAAGCGGATCAACATACAGCTTTCAGACTCTGCTGCTTATGTAACGTCAGCTCCAAAACCTCTGTTCTCCCCACTAACAACCAACAACCGACTGTCAAAGAGTTTTGTATTTTCCTGTTCAGTCACCTTCCCTACACCCACAGTCTGAAGGGACGGTGTGACAGGTGCAGCTTTGTGAAACCAAGTTCAAAAAAGGCTTAACATGAGATTCTAATTTTACTGTCAAAGAGTTTTTACTGAATTTTTACTGAATTTTACTGTCTAATTTTACTGTCAAAGAGTTTTGTATTTTCCTGTTCAGTCACCTTCCCTACACCCACAGTCTGAAGGGACGGTGTGACAGGTGCAGCTTTGTGAAACCAAGTTCAAAAAAGGCTTAACATGAGATTCTAATTTTACTACATCGGGTTGTGCTACCTGATCACAGTGTGTTGAGAAACAGTCATGCTTTGAGGGGAGGGTTGAGCATCCCACCATCAAAGCTGGCACCGGTCTTAGTGATGCAGTTGTTTTCTTGCGGCTGGCATCAAAACAATCTATCATCAGGAAATGCTTCCCACAGTCATCTCATGGTCCTTGAGCGGTTTGATTTTATTCTCTAACCCCGTAGAGGTCGGTTCCGGCTGTATATTGCTGTCTCCTACAGCCCTTAGTTTGATTCACTGACTTCATCGGGGGTATTTACCAGTTCCTCTGCGTGTTCTTGTGACAAATTCAACGAAACCATTGGCCCATGGACTATTCTTATTGATTCCTCTGTGAATGCATTTCGACAGACGGCGTCTTTGGGGAATGTCAGTGTTGTTCCCGTGTTGTCAGAGGCAAGGGTAAAGAGTTCATAAAAGCCCCCTTTAATCTCTGTAATTTAATTACATGCTTTGAAACAGAGCAGACATCTTTTAAGAGTGATTCAGCGCACACGTGTCCCTCAGGACGCTGGTCATATTTCACCAGCTGCTATTATGGGCAGTGTAAAGCTTTCCCAGGGGCTCCCTGCACCTTGACCAGAATATCAGTAGGATGAGAGCAAATTAAACCCTCTTCACAAACAAAAGTAGAGTCTCTGATCTAAATTGAGATAATTAACTTGTTTGTAGAAAGTGTTAAGCCTTATGAAATAGTATGAGGGCTCAACTTGTTTATTGAATTAATGTGATTCATGTTATTGTGAACACTTCGGCTGTTGGTTTTGTTTATCTGCTTCTGTACAGTTAAGGTGACCCATTGTGCTTATTGTCAGGATATTTTTCAGGTTTTTGAATATAATTCACAGTTCATACTTGCAGATGCTCTCAATGTAACTCTGCAGTACAGTATATCCTCCACCCAGCACTGTTTAATTATTTATTAACAGCTTGTGCTCTTCTGATCCCTCAATTTCCAGAACGCTTTTCTTTCTGAATGGAAACTGCAGCATTATTTACTAGCACCAGCCTCATGGTAGTGGTAGGCCAGGGTGATCAAATTATTATTTTTTTTAAATGTGAGAATCTGACTTCTGCTTGTACAATTGAGCATTTACTGTCATTATTATTATTAATAAAACATTTTTGGACATACTCAGCAATCACCAAAAGATATTTCACTGAAGAAACAGTGATATTGAAGATGGACACGAAAACTATAAAACCAGTGTGCTGTGGACCATCTATACAAATATGTGTGCTGGGGACAAAAGAATGCAACTATCAGAATTATCATCCATGTTAAACACACAAATATGGTGTCATGTTTACTTTAACATTGCTTACATAGAGGGCATACATACAACAGGGCACCTTGTACTTGTTTGCATGTGTCTTATTTGTATGTAAATGTTAAATCAGACTGTGTGTAAACTGCAGAAACCTCAGTATGGAGATTAGGCTTCATCTGCCAAAGCAGAGGTCAAACAGAGGCCCACGTATGTTCTGCTGAAAGATGACCAGGAGCAGTTATGAATATCATTTTGGAGTTTTCATTTGCACACTTCAGTTGCACAATTCATATTTTTGGAATAACACAAGTTGAGTTTGATGGCTGTCAAATGTACAAAACTAAGACTTCTTCTCACTAAATTTATTTAAAATAGGCCTTTCTTGCTTGACAAGTGAATAAACAGTCGCATTTTATTCTATTAAAAAGCCAGGGTTTGTTAAACGGCGCTTTTGTGATGAGAAAAAAAAAATATTGGTTTCAGAGTATTGTCTGAAATTAATCGAAGCCTATTTGAGATCCATTGCCAGGCCTCATTGCTATAACTGATCTTTTGTTCTCAAAGACAAAACATTAATTTGAACAGCCATGTTTCATATATAAACAATAAGAAAAAATGTGATGCTTTGAGATACAAGGTGCAATGGAGGGTGACAATGAGAAAGCTTTAGTCAGGGCGCAGGAAGCCTGCCAGTCTTCTCTAAATGTATAATGCTGCTTTTAGACTAGATGGTGGAGTAATACTGAGCTTGGAAGGCAAAGTATCACATGTGGGAACAAGCCCAGTTGAGAACAGAGACATGTTAAAGGTCTTGGTGTAATTGTGACCAGTGTCGCCAAAATGGGAGCTCTGTTGGTTTTGAGCTGAAAAATTACTGAGTTTAACAGGTTTTTCTTTTGTTTTTGTTGATGACTTTAGTTATTTTCCATTTGTTGTCATTTGAATTTTCAAACTGCGATGGTCAATTTGCATGGGAGAGTGGTTGAAAAATAGTGAAGTCACACATGTGATATTAGTGGCCTCAGGGTGCAGCGGGGTAATAAATTCAGTGTTTGGGCAAACACTCAGGGTGTACACCTGCAGTGGTTGCCTATCCATTACTTCAACAGAGGCGCTGTGGCCAATCTTTTAAATATTGATTTGTTGCTGAAAGTGCTGGGACTCTTGCCAGTCCGTTAAACTGCAGGACCATAACACCGCTGTTATAAGAGAATGCAAGAGAAATGGCGGGGCACTCCAGGACAGGGAGGGTTATAAGCGTTGGGCAGTGTTCCTTGTACCAAATATGAATGTTATTACTCTGCGGTAACACACAGTGCCCAGACCCACCCAGTGACTCCCTGCTCACTTACACTGCGTATGTTTTTTTTGTGTCACAAACCAGCGAAGCGTCCGAGGGCCGTGACACTGACCTGTATCATAAGCATCTGTTAAACCAGCTTCGAAGGTCAAGGCAGTGACAAACAAGTTTACTCGGTGGGGAACTCGCTTTATTGTCCTTCGAGGTCGAAGGAGAAACCGGTCGAGAATAAAACAGAGCAGGATCGGTGACAGGCGTCCCGGCCCCGTCTGCCCTTCTGGGCCTTTGTCCCCTCAGCCTCTGCGGTCCTACCTATTAGCCTGTTGACGCAGCAGGGTGTGTTTTTCCGCCTGTCTCTCTTTTGTGTTATTGAGTGGGACAGACTTGTCAGATGAGCCTGCTGTGGTGTGTTGAACGCCTGTGACTGACAGCTTGGCCTGACCCAGCTGTCACAGTCAAGTATCACAAACTCTGACTGTCTGTCAGACACTGAGGCTGCAAAGACAATGTCTGTTATCTGTGTGTGAGCTACCTGCCTCTCAGACTGTCTCTCCACCATTCCTTAATGCTCTAGAAAAACAACTCATATGAGAGGAAAAAAATGCATTTATAAATAGTAAAACATGTAAAAGAAGCATTGCTAAAACCAGCTAACAATTAAGAGAATATAATATAAATTTAGTTGAACTTAGTTTTTTTTTAACTTAAAGTTGTAAAATAGGTTCATTGTGTAACCCTAACTTGCAGGAAAACTGACATACCGTGAGACTTTTGTCTCATAGAATACAATAAAATAGAATAACTGCGATTTGTGCTGTAAATGATGCACTTCACGCAGCCATAGTAAGAGTTCACGGCAAAATGTTTGATTATGAGCATGAGCGTACAAGTTTCCGTTGTGAATTTATATTCATCGCCAAGCCGACCCCGCAGACAGTAAGACAAGGACAAGAGTTTCTCTGAAGTGTGTGTGGGTGATTGATCTGTTTACCCTTTTGAATCACTGAGGCAGAGCGCTGCAGAGCACTCTCACTCCCACAGAGGTGTTCCCAAACACCCAAACAGACAAAACTCTGTCTTACTCAGAGGTCCCAGTGAAGCACTCCCGTCTGTTGCATTGGTCACTGTGCCAAACCACCACAAACCTGATGCCACCTCCACTGCGGCCCGCGCCGCTCTTTGTTCTTGTTCTCTGGGTAAGAGGTGCAGCAGAGGGAGTGTTGCGAATGGCGTGGGCGGTGGCCCGTTCGGGGAGCAACAGAGGGACATCGCAAAGCTTTCTCGGCCTGTCACGGCCAGGTTCTGCGAAGTGTGAGAGCAGGCAGTCAGGCAGGGCTCTGCTGGCACGTTTGGGATTTGCAGCTATCAGCAGGAGAGATCTGCACTGCAGAAACTGCAGGGGGAGGGAGGGGAGCTGGAGTGGGAATGAGGCTGGCCGGGAAGCAGGGAAGCATGGCTTCTGATGGGAGGCAAAGCTGGGAAAGTGGCTAGTTAATGAGAAGATAAATCTCAACACCTCCAGCTTTGACTTCATTGGAAGTACAACATATACTCAATACAAACCTTATGAGGTGCTCAATGTGCCAAACTACTACAGACTGACAAATGAACACATACAATAAAGATTGATTCACTGAGCCTGTGCTCTTAGAGACACATTGAGATCTTTTCCACTCAAGTAAAGCCATGTCACACACACAGGGAAATCTTTTAAAATGCAAAATGAGAAGGAAAAAGTATCCTACTTTGCTGTGATAAAAAAGCAGGGTGTAATCCTTTCTGTCAATAGTTTGTGCTGCGAAGCAAAATCTAACATTAAAACACTTACCTGTGTGTGTGTGTGCGTGCGTGCGTGTGTGTGTCGCCATGCATAACTGAATTTAAGGGTAAATACATCAGAGGAGGCAACACAAAGAAGCCATACACAGCTGTCAGAGCAGATGAAGAGCTGGTCCTACAAGGATTCCAAACACTTTCTCCCTGTCTCCTGTGATTTCACAGATGCCTGTTAGGATACATTCAAGTACATGTGGACACAGAAGGGTGGGGGGTCTTTGCTGATATAAGGATCTACAACAAATATTCTTCTACGTCTACATTTTAGCACACAGAGGCTGAGAGTAATACTGGAAATACTGTGGAGGTGCATTACAACGCAGAACTAACTTTACCGGGGTTGTTCCTACTGTACAGTCGACATGCTGACCTTGATAATTGACATCTGATTGTTTTCCGATAAGGTTAAGAGCTCTCAGTTAATCATTCAGCTGCTACAGAAGACTCTTTCTGGGTTTTTCAGTAATAGCTTTAAAATGTCATTAGCTCAGGAGTCTTTCATTTTCCAACGACCACAGCGCCGTCTCAAGGTGGATACAGAGTCATTAGTCACCATCAAGTGAAGTGTGAAAGAAACCCCAGTATTATCAAGTCAAGTGCTTCAGCAGTAAAGAAAGAAAGAAAAAAAATCTGCATTGACATGTCTGTAGTGTAATTTATATTTTTGATGACCGTGTTCCAGAAAGGAATAAACTATATTATAGTGTGAAGTTTGCTATATCACTGACGTTGTCATGACGCTTAACTTGCACCGCATGCGGGAAATGCTTAGCTGGGTCGTGGTGACTGTCTTGGGGGCTGATTGGTTTGGCCCGTCGCTGCATTTGGAAGATTAAACTGTGGTGCAGTACAGAGAAGTGGTCAGAGCCACCGAATGTGGGACAAAGCCCCAGGAAGGGCACAAACTGGGCAGTGCAAGCACGAGATAACCTTCAGAACAAGACAGAGAGACGCAGGGCTCAGAATAGAGAAACTCAATTCTCACCCTTGTGCTCAAGTCTTTGATAAACATCCATGTGTGCGTAGCCACTTTTTTGGTCTTTGCTGACACATCATTTCCTTGCCATACCAGACACCGATCACGAATCATCTTGTATTGCTGAGTAGGATCTCACTGTTCAGGATGTATAAACTGTGTGGCATAACTTCATCTTAATTGCGCCGTGTGTTGTTGCTTTTTAGGACGGATAAACAATGAATAATGTAAATCTATTGTATATTCAGTAAGTGTCCCAGGAAAGCCGAGGCATTAGCATTGGAGGCGGTGGTCATCAGGAAAGTTAATCTGAGATATGATGAGACCACCTGGCAAGGTCAGAGCCCGTTCTTCCAGGAAGAATGAGATGCCTCATTGACTGTGATGGATTCCTCCCTATACATCTCTTTCAGAAAATGCGCAGTGGCCCGCTATCATCATACAATGGGTGTTCAATTGATTGCACAGATCACATTAACATGGATAGACTGTCTAATCAGCGCCAGGCACACGACACAGGACAACTACATTAAGATGAGAGTTCAGTGTTCTACGGACGCTTTACAATGATAACATTTGCAGTGAGGCTCTGGTGAGATTTACTCTGGTCTCATTGAGGCCTTTTGAAGTGCCTTCTGTATTCCAGTCAGCAGCCAATAGTGCATATGAACCAGCATACAGATTTTGAGTTGCATCAGTACCTCTAGAGACACTATAAGGTAAAACACTCAGATTGAACTTTTTGGACAAGAGAACGCTACAGAGTGGTGCATGGTGCTTTTCATATATTATATACAGATGACGTGGTGATCTTTATTGTCATTCCACATTGCTGTATGATGGAAATTTGTTTGATGACTTTCTTTGTTAGGACAGCATATGGATACCCACAATGGATGGATGGATGGATGGATGGATGGATGGAGGGCTGAATGGATAGTTTTGATGAACAGTTGCTACCAAACTAATTGTAGTGTCATCTTAAAAGTTGTAATCCAAGTTTATAACAATTACACAGAGAATTTTAAAACTATAACTAAACTGGCTACAGGAAATGACAGTCAATTCATTTATCAGTAAGTGTAATGACTCAGGGGAACCAGAAGACCTTAGCAAGTGCCTCAGCGTGGAGAGTGGGTGTGCGTGGGAAGGAAGAAGTATGGACTCTATCAGGATTTGGCAGGAGAAATAGGAAAAAAAGTCTGTGTGTGTGTGTGTGTGTGTGTGTGTGTGCACGCACACGTGCGTATGCAAGTGCATGTGTGTGTGTGTGTGTGTGTGTGTGTGTGCTCAGTTGAATCCCCACGCCACTGTGACTCCCGAGGTGGAGAAGAGGTGGCCTAGGATTGGATATCAGATCTGCCCTCTTTTGTCCTCTGTTTGCCTGTCGCCTGTCACACTTGATCACCACATTTTCAACTCAGATGTCTGATTGATTGCTTTCAAGTTCAATTAAACTCCAAAAGCAGCTATTTTTATCTGCGAACACACAACATGGCACATGTGACCTGAAGTCACTTGAGCAAAGGAAAAATGAAAAAAAAAAAAAAGATGTCATGAGCTCAGACTGACATTGAGGTTCTGTTGAGGTATCAAGATGTTTTGATCTCTTCTATCGAGAGCGAAAGGGATATTGATCACATTTTGTTTGTTTCTGATTGTTGAATGAGATTTCTTTGTGTCCATCCGTAGGAGAAGACCGCACCAGAGAGAATGTGGTGGGCACCACAGACACGCAGTCAGCTGGTGCATCTGGAGCTGAGTCCAGCTCCAACAGGCGGAGGCTCCACTGCTGCATCAGAGTAACTACAGTACAGATAAGGAAGGCCCTGTGGGGAGTCGCTATGGTAATGTGCGTGTGCTCGTCCTGGGCAGGCTCCACCCAGCTCGCCAAGCTGACCTTTAAGCAGTTTGATGCCCCTTTCACCCTCACCTGGTTTGCCACTTCCTGGAACTGCCTATTCTTCCCGCTCTATTACATCGGCCATCTCTGCAAGAGTGCGGAGAGGCAGACGCCCAAGCAGAGATTCAGGTTGGAAAACTCTCGCCGCAACACAAACCACCAGACAAACTAACACCAGCTTCATTCATTCATTCTCAAAAAACAAAGTTACAAAATGATCCAAACCGAAAGGAATAAGCTCAAGAAGAAATGTGAAGTATGAGAGAGAATTCAATATTAGAGAAAGACGAAATAAGTGCACTTTAAGCTGAAATCACACCATGAATGAAAGTTGGTTTTTGACTTGAATTGTCTAAGATCTTGTGGGAGGTGACCCAGAGTCAAAGAACAACAGCAGCAAGATGAGAGGACCAGAGTTACGTGGATCTCACTGCATGAGAATCTAATTAGCAATGTTCTTTGGCATGTCTGGAACACCAATTAACAAAATGAGGTCTGAATCTTGAGTATGTCTTGACTTTCCATAAAGCCAAAAAGTCTAAAAGCCACGACAAGAAACAAACAACAAAAATCTGAGAACAGTTAAGAGAGTTAAATAGTTTGCGATGACAGGAAACAACATCTGGAACATTCTGTTCTGTTAGTTCTGACAAACTAGGAACGCAACTCATTTCAAACAATTTCACCATTAAACAACAAATGAAATACATTAAACACCAAAAATAAAGATTAGGTTTTCAGTCTTTAGCTACAAGCAAATTGTCAGAAATCTATTTGTGAAGAAGTCATTCACCACTTAATCTAAAAAAAACCAACTGGTAATAATGTAGACTTTTAAACTTATTCACTTACTGAAACACGGGATGAAGGAATTCTCAACATCAAATGGATGTAAATTTGGCCACGTGCTAACATGTGAAAATAATCTATGTTTGAATACAGACTATGCGTTTATTCTTATTACTGGTGCCTGAAAAAAGTCTATACTACTGTACACGCCACACTGTGAAGGATCAATCAACCGAAAAATGGAAAATGGAAATTACTGCGAAAAACCCTGAACCTAAATGACAAGGGCATTGTTTTATTTTGATAAACTGATGATGCGCAGACCTTTGTTAGAGTGTCATGTAATAAAGAGATGCGGGAGCTTTAGGAGACAGGAGCATAATCCAAACAAATAATTCCACCGTCGTATTTTTTATGCACATCAATTCTAAAGATAAGCTTGCAGTGGCAACACATGATTAACGGAAAAATAGGAGCAAATAGCATTCAATAATACTTTCCCTGGACTTCCCTTAGATGAGGCCTCCCAACTACTACCGCCAGTCACTTTACTCGGTTTACCACTTGAACTTATTGTGATTTATTACAACAAATTACGCTTTAAAAAAAGTAACAATGTCCATTTTTCATGTGTTACAATAAGAAGGGTTTTTATGTATGTATTGAATATTTGAAACACTAACTAATGCAGTCCGGCTCATTACGGTAATACCTTTGGAATTTCAGAATAAACGGGACATCGTTGCAATCAGTCACATTAGACAGCGAGTATTTATCATGAAGTAGCTGGTTTGTTTATGTCGGTTTAGATTAGCAAAAATTGAATTGAGAAAATTTGATTACAGTGTAAAACCGACCATTAACCCAGTGTGTCTTTGTTGACATATACCTATCCTCTAAATGGTGTGAAATATGTTTTCCTGCATGAAGGAACAGACACCTTGTTCAATCAGTTTTACCAGTTCCCTACAATGATCATAAATGAGCCCAGCTGATCCTCTCTCTGTATGAGCTCACGTTATTTATCTCATATGTTTGAGATAATTATGCACAGTCACTCTGTTCAGATTTTTCTGAAATAGATGACCACTTATTTCTTGAATCTTCTATTGGGTTTTCCTGTAGCATGAAACCCATCCTAAGACGGTTTGAGATGCTTTTATACAGTTAAAGCAGCACATTAATCAAAGTATTTAGTCTTATATCTGCCTCCTCCTCCGCTACTTTCAATACAAACACTCAAAACAGATGCGGTATGGGCATCTGCTGCGAGCGGTAGGCTGCTTTTCTGTGTTGCAAGTCTTACTTTTTGTTTTATTTTATTTTCTTCCAAAGGCTTACACAAAGATCTAGGACGACTGCTCCTTGGGCCAGAGCTTGTGTGCTATGAATAGCAAATGCTCTGTTTGCAGTGCATTTATTCAGATCGAACCAGCTGTTGCATCCCAGACAATGCAGAGAAAAATGAACTGAGGGTTGACATTGGTAATAGCTGCCCTGCCTCTTTATATAAATCCAAACAAGAGGAGATTGTTTGACATTAGCAATAGCAGGTTTCTCTCGTCACTGGTGTGACTGAAGAAGATTTTCTCTGTAAGAGGCTCTTTATCACAGTCTTGCTGCTCGTCACCTTCCTGAGACGTCTGATTTGATATTTATATGTCCGGCTGTGGCCGCAGTAGACAAAAGTATTAGCTTGTGGAATCACATCTGTGTGTTACTGTTTCAACTTTGATACAAGTAATACAGTTTTCTACTCTGAAGAGGTCGAGCAGTTTCAAAATCTTCTCAGTGATCCAACTGAAATGAAATCTGGTTTTCGCTTCAGTCCTCATGAGGTTTTAGTAGCAACATGGAGAAGAATGGCATGTGGATGGACGGACAAAAAAAATTAAAAATCTACGTGGAAAAAAAAAATCTCGACTTTGAATTTTCAACTTTTTCTGAAGTGCATGAAGGTTTTGGGGGTTTTTTTAGCCTTCGAATTTTTTTTTTCTTCAGTGGCACTAATACTCTTCCGTACATCTAAACCACTTCACACTTGGATAGATTTTTTTTTTTTACCATTGCATGCTGAAGGCAATCACACGGGCCAAAAGATCAACATCATTTGCAAAAAGAAGTCGCCACCTTCCAGCTCCAATGAAGCCCTCCTGACCTCGGCTGTGCTTCAACACCCTGTCCATGAAAATCAGGAACAGAAGTTGAGACAAGTCATGGCCTTAGCAGAGTCTGACACCCACCTTGACATGTCAATCATGTGGACACATTTGTCATGTCAGAAAACAAACGCAGATCACCTGCAGCAGTAATCCCAGAATGGAACGAATCATTAAAGGATTATATTTATAATCATAGTCTGATAGTGTATAGAATGAAGACATTGCAATCACCTCTGTTTGCTGTTTATTATCAGAAGAAATCCAACAAGAAGGACAGACTGATTTGCTTAAATTAAGTAGTTTTTAATGGTGGCCTTTAGCTGTCGCTTCAAAAGCAGAGTTGAAAGCTGGTTTCACCTCTCTAACACTTTTCCTGACAAAACCACAGACTTAAAAGGATCTCTTAAACATTAGCAACGATTATAAGTTTCGCAAATGCGGCTTCAAAGAACACACACACATGCACAGGTACACACACACACACACACACACGCACACACACACACACACACACACACACACACACACACACACGCACACACACACACACGCACACACACACACACACACACACACACACACACACACACACACACACACACACACACACACACACACACACAGTGTCACATCCACTCCCTTTAATAAAAGGATGATCACCTTTAAAGTGCTTGTGTTAGTGTTGCATATATAGAGGGACTTTGAGTAGCGTTTGCTTTTTTTTTTTTTGGGTGCAGACTCAGCTCTCTGGAGGTGATTCATAGCAATCCTGCTCCTGCTCCTCTCTATCCACCAGAAATCACTGGCAGATATACCTGCCACTCCTCCTCCATAATTGCTGCTTCATCTCTTACACGGGGCCCAGATGCTTACAGAGTAAATAGTATTTGAGGAGGACTGTAAACACGAGCAGTCAAAAAGTGCGTGAATGTTATATTTTGATTTTTTTTTAGTGTAACATCTTATTCAACAGAAAATATGGTTAAAAAATGAACAGGAACACTATAAAGTACTTGGAATCCGATACATCATGTCACGGTTTCGTTCCTCTTTCACAATAAAGACAGACTGACTCAAGCCAGTAACTTCACAACCTTTGGGCCTCTCCACAAACGTCTTGGACACAGTAAATAAAAAAAAAATAAAAAAACCTCTTCCACTGATTTCTTCTCAGAGATCAAGTCCAGACTTGTTTAGTCATGACTTCTGACTAAGCTTCATACCTACGCAGGACTTTTAATTAAGTTACTTCCTCAAGAATGTCATCCAACTGCCATTGTTGATTGTTTTCTTTTGATAAACAGACCAAGCTCAGACATTACCACACAGAAATATATGTAACATTTAAATGATTGTATCTGGCTACCTGTGTACTTGGTACCTTATTAAGCGGCCCTCAGTACCAAAGATTTTTGAGAAAAGATGAAGATTTAAGACGAAGTGGGCTTTTGATTTTTTTTTTTATTACAACAAACTACCGAACATCGTTGTTTGTTTGATCCATATATTTCACACGCTGCTGCGACATCTTGAATGATTTAAGTTGGTGCGCGTGCTGAGGGCACGTGTCCGATACAAGTGTCTCAAACATATTCTCATATTGTGGCTGCTTTTCTCAAACAACCTGAAGGTAATGTGTATAATTTTAAACAAGACAGTTTAGTTTCATTTATGGGACAGCTGAATTTATTGAGTTTTAGTGCCCTGTGGCAGACCTGATTGCGAAATATTTACACATTTCTTTTGTAGGTTAGTCCCATGTGTGCCACAGTGTGGGACTAACATCATTTGAATGTAACTGCTCAAGTGGGAACATTTGTTTATACTGAGCTGTTTAGTCAGACGTGATCAAATTTCCAGTGATTGTAATATTATCAACTTAAAAAGATAAAAATTTCAGCACTCTAACGTGGTGGTCTGCATTGTTGTTCTTGCACAGGGAGTGCTGTCGGTTTTTCGGGGATGACGGGCTGACGCCCAAGGTGTTTTTCACCAAGGTGGCTCCCTTTGGCCTGCTGTGGATCCTCACCAACTACCTGTACCTGCAGGCCCTCAGGAAGATCAACACAACAGACGTGTCAGCACTGTTCTGTTGTAACAAGGCCTTTGTCTTCCTGCTGTCTTGGATTGTACTCAGAGATCGCTTCATGGGAGTCAGGGTGAGTGCATCTTTTTGCATGTAATCTATGTGTGACTTTCCCTCAGCAGAAGGAAAACAGATCCATTTGATTGAGCCATCGAGGTGCAAATAATAATAATAATAATAATGATAATAATAGTAATAATACATGTATCCATTGCTTACTACTCTATGTTGTCCAGTTCGATTTTCAAGTCTTAACTTTTGGTGTTTGTATAAGTTTATTGTGAAATTAGCCTGTGGTTCTTTGAATATCCTGTGTCAGGAGACAATATATTTTAATTGAATGTTTGCACTGCTTGGTTCCAGTTCAGATTGTGGCATGGACGAAGAAAAACACATCTTCATTTATCCTATCTTATGAGTAATTGTATTTTTTCATTCTCATTAAATGAGCTATAAATGGAGAAATGTATTAAAAATTACTCAGTCCCTCATTTTCTCATTTTATGTTATGTGAGTCATGTCTAGACACTTCTTTGGATTCATTTGGCCAGATGTGTCTTTACACAAAAGTTGGGAAATGTCGATTAAGACAGATATGAAATAGCACAGATTTTGTGTTTGTGCTTCTGTTTCTGCCTGCATTAAAAGATAAAGTGCTGTCACAATAATATATTTGGTCCCCAGCATCTTGTTTGACCCACATTGCAGGGATGCTGGAAGGCTTGCTGTATTATAGATAACATGAGATAACAGTAGAGCCTTTCACTGCCAGTAGACTTCTTACTGTGCCTCTCTTTTATTTCTTCCAAAGAATTATAATTCCTCTAAGCTATTGTAGTCGGGAGTGGATTTTCTATTTTGTCCTGGTGGGAAAAAAACCCCAAACAAAAGAAATACAAAAGAATTGTGATGACTTGCTCTGACTGAATTTTACCATTGAAGCCGCACACACTGCACGGTTGAGCAGAGCAGCTAATCTGGCTGACAGCGTGATTACAAAGCCACGATTGGACTGCCATTCAAATGTACCTCCCAGTGGGCATTCATGAATTTAGCCTGTGTGTTTGTTCTGAGAGAGAGAGAGAGGCGAAAGAGTTGAGGGTTTACCTCGATGAGTAGAGGTATCTCCTCCTCGCCTGCCATTGCACGTCTCAGATCCTCTCGGAGCTGCAGCTGTCCTGCACCCTGCAGAATGGATTTCCCCTCTTTTACTCTCTCAGACTCACAGCCAACCAGTTTCTCCCTTGTGCATGGCCCGGCTCTTTACCCACTATCATATGTGATAAAAAAGACTCAGCGAGAGACAAATGTCGTAATAAACGAGGTGCTTTCTCTTCCTATAAACTCTCTCTCTCACACACACACACACACTCTCTCTCTCTCTCTCTCTCTCTCCCTCTCTCTCTCTCTCTCTCTCTCTCTCTCCCCCTCTCTCTCTGTGTGGTGGTGGGGATTGCAGTGTTTGGATGTCTGCAGCAATGCAGGGGAGCTTGGATTGGACGAGCATGTGTTGAAACTGAAGGAGGAGAGAGAGAAAAAGGTGGTAGTAGGACGCTAAGTCATCCTTATTGAACAGGGGTGGGGTATTGTTAAAGATGTGTACATAAACAGATGATTTTTGTGTGGATGGATTAATGGGAGTTTGAATGTAAATTGGCATGGCTGAGGCGAATTGTCCAGGTGACCCTGCACAGGGTTAGAGGTTGTAATGGCCGCCACTCACATTGTGCTAAGATGGTTTTTTTTGCATTGTCGCCGATCCTGGACGTAAAGCCACCGTTCAAACCAAATTATAGGTGAAGCGTTGAGTGACAGGCAGCCTGCAGTGCAGAAAGAGTAATTTTTACCAAAGGTGCTCAGGGAGCTCCGGCCAACCACAAACACATGCCTCATTTATCTTCCTGACACCTCCTTAATGCAGAGCTAATCTACTCAGCTGGACTGCGACACCACACCCGGTTATTCCTCAGCCAAACCCCCCCGACATGAACAGTTACAGTATGAAGACACACGTACACGAATGCATTCATGCAATGTGATAAAACATACATGAGATATTTGATTTTGCTGTGTCAAGGTTGAGTGAAGGTGGAATAAAACAGATGGCCTGTTGGCGGCTCTCAGCTGTGGCGATCGCAGAGGCAGGAAGTGGGTGGGTGTGCTCAGTGGGGGCTGCTGAATGGAGGGAAAGGTATTTGGTTTGTAAACATGACGGCAGAGTAAAGGAAATCAATGTCAGACAATCAAGCCAAGACTGTAGACGCTGCCTGTTCTGTACTGGGAGCACAGTGATACTGAATGCAGATTTCTCTGAAGGGTGCTTGTGTCTACGAAAAGGCGAATACAAGCTGTCTGTCGGCTATAAAATAAAACCCACATAATATTTATACTGTTACAAGACTTCTCCGCTGAGGCTTGTGATTTCCACAAAGCCTTGCATGCCTGCTGTGTCCCCACTCAGCAGTAAGGATCATCCTCTTTGTCTTTATCACCAAACTGCGAGCCTTCGCGACATCCATTCTTCATTTACACCATGTACGTCCTCTCTGTCTACAGATAGTAGCTGCTATCTTGGCCATAGCAGGTATTGTCATGATGACCTACGCTGATGGATTCCACAGCCACTCAGTCATCGGGATTGCTTTGGTCGTGGCCTCTGCTTCAATGTCAGCACTCTACAAGGTATTGTTCTGTGCATTTGATGCAAAATTTCTGAGCACTTGGATACATTCATGGACCTCCCATGCTGTGGTTTCACTATTCAGAATGGAATGACGAATAAGATTAAAAATTGCGAGAAAAAAACCCCAAAAAACAACATACGTCTGAATAGTCTTGTCTTATATAAGAAAACCTGGACTAGCTCCTTCCTAGTTATGTAACCAGGTGGCAGTAGACTGAAGGAGATTATGAAATGTGACACTCAGCTGAGCGACCCGTGTGATGCATGCAGAGAAGTGTAGCCTCCGGGTGCTGGCTTCAGGCTGTGTCCTGATCAAGGAAGTCACATGTCGGGCCTAAAGTGCTATTTTGATCGTTTCTGGTTTTCTCTGCCCTTTTGCCAGTACTGAACTAATGTGATAAACAGACAGCTGTGGCCCTGAGCCAAAGCCCTGGCATGTACTTGGCAGGTGCACCGCTGTAAATATCCCTCAACTCCTTCAGAGGGCAGACTTTTTCTCATCACACTCCTCCCCGTTTGTCCTCAGGTGCTCTTCAAGATGGTCCTCGGCAGTGCCAAATTCGGAGAGGCTGCTCTCTTTTTGAGCATCGTTGGGAGCGCCAACTTTGTGTTCATCAGCTTCGTGCCGGTGATCCTGTATTTTACTCACGTGGAGTACATCGGCTCACTCGCAGATGTCCCATGGGCTTACCTCTGCGGGGTTGCAGCGCTGCTTTTTGGTGAGACGGTACTCAAAGCAACAGTGCACAAAGTGGATCCTTCACTGGTTGTGTAAACCCTCGAGTATCATCTTGTGCTCTGTCATTCTTCTTATGTATTCCGCTGTTGTGCTGACTCTGCTTTTTACTGCAGCTTTCAACGTCCTGGTGAACTTTGGCATTGCGATAACGTACCCAACATTAATTTCCCTTGGCATCGTCCTAAGTGTTCCTGTAAATGCCAGTGAGTCCTTTCACATTCCTCCCAGTCTTAGCATTTTAGATCTGGTCGCTATTTAATATTTGATGGTATTAAACCCCTGAAAGTCATAATTTATATTTGATGAAGCATTCCATGTGAATTTAAAGCAGCTTTTAGTCTATTTGCTAATATGAATGTTTTCTTGTAAATTCTACAGTGGTGGACCTCTACACTTGTGAAATAAATTTTAACACGGTGCGCCTCATCGCCGTGTTCATCATTTGCCTGGGTTTCCTCATGCTGCTGTTACCGGAAGACTGGGACCAGTGCATCATCCAGCTCAGCACCAAGCTGCGCAAACGTGACGAGCCAGCGGAGGGAAACGCAGAGGCCGGCGCCACCACAGGGCTCAACTGGAGAAGCAGAGGCAGGACATCCATGTCAACATTTGCACACTGACTCAATGAAATATCAGCATTACAAACACAAAGACAGACCCAAAGGGAGGAGGCATATTAATACAGTTTGATCAGCCTGGTCCCCTGCCTGCTGTTCCGTGCAGCTCTCTTGGTGACAAAAACACTATGACGGATTGTCCTCTGATAGGTAACCAGGAGGCGGTGAAGAGTCGCAGATTGTGCACCGATGTTTTGGTGTCCATTCCACTCAGAAGTTTCTCCGAGTTGGTGCATGGACTCTTATCAATTGTAATATTTCTTACTCCGAGATTGATCAGGAATAACTGATTGAGCTGAGAATTCATTTTGCGGTAACACTTAATCATTCCATTGATTCATTACATCTTTGCGCCTGGGAAAACGTGCCAACTTGCCTGATGTTTTTCAGTCATGATAGGAAAAAAAAAAAAAAAAGGATAGACACCGTATCGACCAGCGAGCTTTAACTTGTACACATTTACACACCTTAAAAAAATCCAAAGAAGAATGCCTAAACTGCTCATTGCCTGGAAACAAAAGGGTGACCTGCAGCAGCGTCCCTCAGGTGTAAACCTATTGAGAAATACCTGCCTTTTGTGCACTGTACATAGCTGCGTCTCACACCTTGGATGTCCTGGAGCTGTGGACCTGAGGGGCTCAGCTGGTGTCAATCGGACCTGTCCGAGTATCTGAGGATCCATCTGAGCTGATGGAGCTTTCACAAAGCCTCTCACTGTTCATCCTGAGAGTCTATGTCAGGTTTTTTCTTTAACCACACTGATTGGCTCCCTGTGGTTATCTGCTTTCCTGGGGCAAGAGTCCCTCTCTGTGAAAGCTCACTCATTCCTCAGGCCCGCAGTTCAGTCACGAGATATTTAAAGCAGTGTCTCTAATGCAATCCTTTCCAATGCATGAGATGGCCGGTATTTGTTCGTCAAATGGTCCATCGAAGAAAACCACTTGCCGCATATTTTCTGTTGCCAATACACTGGCAGCAAACGATATTAACATGTCATTGAACAGGCAATGTAAGTAATACATGTATTTATGTATTGTCATTCGAGTAATCTTAAAGTGTTTCAGGTATTGCAGTCTTTATTTGGGCAAACCTCCAAAAAGTTTTATTTATCGAGCGACAGGGTTAGAGAAAACTTTCTTTATTTTGAACATCGACCATAGCTACCACTGAGCCGCCCCGACACAATAAACTGTCTAGACAATTATTATGAACACAAACAGATTTAATGGTGAAAAGTATAGGCGGTACAGAACTGTCTCACTGTGGCTTAAGGGGAAGTGTGCCGACACTTGATCAAACACACACAAAAAAAGAAGTACTTATTGCACCTGTTTTCTATCCATCACATTTCTGGGGCAAGTTAACATAAACCTGAGGGCGACAGAAACACACGCCTCATGGAGCAACAGGATAAACTCTGCCTTGTTGTGAATGTATGAACATCACTCGACCACACATGCTCGATACGTGCTGTTTTTTTTACCGTGCCATCACAGACTGCTGCAGAGAGACTCTTTAATTGTATCACTCTTGCAATCATCTGAATCTCTTTATGTAATTATTTATTTACTGGGATAGACTTTTGATGCCTCGCACAGAACTTTTTCTATTTTTGCATTTGGTTGCTGACTAACCTCAACTGGGCCAGCGAGAGACATACACAGAACGAGCATGCACATATACTGTAAGAACAGATTCAGCTGAGACGTCCACTTCACTGCCTTTTCTTTGTTTTGCAATAGAGTACATTAGCACTGTTTCCCATTGTCATTCTCGATGACAATAAATAATAATATTGTATTCCTCTGGAATTATTGCTAGACATAAATGTAAACCTTTGTAAGGAATGATGATTTTTACACTGAGATGCAACATATGATTATCACATTTGAGGAAGAAATATTTAGAGCGTCAATAAATGATGGGTTTATTTGATCTTTTGTGGGCTGTCTTCAAGTGTAATCACATGTACAATATATATATATAAATATATATATATATATATATATATATATAAAAAGATTTTTTTCTGTATTTCCTCGTCTTGTGTTTGTCATTTCACACTGAAGTGAAATATCAGTTATTTAGGTATTATTTAGACAGTCTCTATATCGTTGGGAATCACTTACCTTCTGACAAGATACACTGGGTTACATTTTATATGCACCACTTCATAGTCTTTGGGTTAGTTAAACATTAGTTAATGTTTTTTGCATTTCTGAACGCTGGTCAGACGATGCAAACCATGTAAACACAAAAGGGTCAGCTTTGTAAAATAAAAAAATAGAACATATCTACTATTAACATATTGAATGTGTTCAGGAAACTGCTGCAGCATTGCACAGTTCAAATGTATGCTTAGATTAAAAATAGTTAAGTAATTTACCGATTTATTGCTGACCTGTTTTTGTTGAGTGACAAATGCTTTAAAATGGATAGTCAAATTTAATTAAACATTGGGTTTTAATGATATTTAGGTTAATATATTTTGGCGAGAACAATCCATAAACCAACTGTGAGGCTGGTCAACGTTTAGATATTTTCTGATTGCCCCTGATTTGAGGCCACAGATGTTCAGACATCATGCTCCACTCTCACTGTGATCTGTCCAAAGAAAAACGTGGCCTGTTGCTCCTCGGTCAGAGCAGAAAAGGGTAATCTGCTTCCCTCTTGTGGCCGAGCTGGGACTTGCAGTAAGTCACCGCCAGCATCCTGCCGCGGAGAGAGGGATGAAATGTTTCCTGGAAGGCAGATTTCGCATTGATGGTCCTCGGATTTCTGTAGGTCAGTGCCAACAGTGAAGATGGAAGAGGAATACTTGGAACTATCAGAAGTCAAACTCTCTGAGCTGGAAGCTGGACTGGGATGGTGGGTGGGCAGAGTACAGGGTTCGCTGTGCCTGCCGTCATCTCCTTCCTTGGGGACCTGCCCTCCGGTACCCACAATGACCCCCAAACGAGCTTGTAGTTTTTGCCTGAGTCCCTGCAGAGCGTTCTGGAAACGCTTGCTGAGCAGAGCATACAGCAGAGGATTGATGTCAGAATTCAACAGCAGCAGCCAGTAGGAAAAGGTAACAGCAGAGGAAGGAATCAGGGTAGTTTGGCCCGAAATCACAGTTTCTGTGGCCTGAATCAGGGCCACACTTATGTAAGGTGTCCAGCAGAGGAGGAAAGCAAAGATGACCATGAAGAGGCGCGCCACTCCATGGTGGTGCTGCTGGGAGTTCTGCAGAGGTCCCAGTGACTCACTTTGTGCCAGAAAGGAGAAAAATCGTCCGGAAGCAGTGTTGCTTTCCTCTGTTGCAGCACCAGCAAGATCAGTGTTCATGAAAGTCCCTCCCTCTGCGTTCACTTTAGACATAAACTGTCCACTAACATGATAAATGAGTCTCGATGGGCTGTGCAGGCTCCCACAGTGCTGGTCAGATGATGCACCAGAGGCGATGGCAGAGCTGGGACCCCTGCAGCGCTGGACAGAGTCCTCCAGAGTGTTAATCCTCCGGGCATGGCTACGGGCCACCCGGACAATCTTGATGTAGCAGAAGAGAATGACCACTGCCGGTAAGAGGTAGGAAAGCACAGCAACGAAGGCGGTGTAGCTGGGACTGATGGCCCAGTCGATTGCACAGGTGTACATAGGAGTCACGTATCTGATGAAACTCCATCCCAGCAGGGGGGGGCAACTGGTGGCCAGGGCCTGCAGCCAGATCCACAGGACCACGGCACAAGTCCTCCACATGGTGCAGCGGGAGCTGTATCGCAGACAGTCCATGATGGAGTGGTAGCGGTCAAGGGCAATGGCGGCTAGTGTCAGTACAGAGGCTGTACAGTATACAGAGGACGTGTAACCCACGTACCAACAGAGACCCTACCAGAAAAGAAAGTGACAATCACATTACAGACACTCAATGGAGTAAAACCTACGGGCACGAGACCAGCTTTAGATCAAATAGAAATGTTGCTGTGCCACAGAGGAGACGTACCGTAAAATCGACCCATCGACGGTTGAGGATGGATGCCGCAGCAAAAGGCATGACCCCGACGCCCACCAGGAGGTCGCTGATCGCCAGGTTCATGATCAGCACCGACGTCACTGAGTGGAACGTCTTTGTTGCAGCCACAATTACAATGACAAGGCTGTTACCTACACAAAAACACACAGAGCTTGGAAAAACAGCCACAGAGGTCAAACTGGCTGAGTTCTACAAGCACATTTTACATCTGTTACACAACAGCAAATACAAACGTTGGCAGTGATGGTTAGAGAAGTGGACTTGCGATCAGAAGCTTGATTCTGACAGTAGACAGGTCAGCACTGTGGGTCCCTGATCCTCATGAGGTTTCCCTCGCACCTTAGCATTTCTTCCAAAATAACATTGGTAACTAAATGATGGTCAATAAAAAAGTATTTACAATGAAAACAGGTGGCTACACATTAAAATAGACCTTCTTCTTTGCTCTGACAAACTATCACTTCATTCAACATTTGGTAGAATATACAATATTTGATCATTTATAGATATAGTCTTTGACAATGTGACAATTTATATGTCAAGAAAGTGATTAGTGATTTGACTTAAGGTTAAATAACAGTCTAATGTGTAACAATGCACAGATTGTACAGCAACAATATAACTTAAACCAGGGGTCTAAAACATATCGTGGACTCTCTGTCCAATCCAGCCCACAAGGCTTTGTAAAGAGATTTTTTAAAATAAAGTTACTATTTGTCATTTATTTACTGCAGATTTAGCACACTACTGAGCCCTGAGCAAGCTCTCTAATGGACAAATTAGCATGAGCATCAACGACATATTGTGAAGATGAATATGTAAAACCATGCATGTCTAATACTGCACGATGCAAGGTGGTCCTTGTATTGCATTTTAGGTCATAAGACATCATTAAATGAGGCTTATTGTTGAATCTATTCATAGTATAACTTTCCCTTTAGATATTTAAAAGAAAAATACAACTAAAACAACCGTAAACAATATGACACTTTTTGTTACTTTATAATTGATTTAATCATATGCATTTTATAGTCACCCTTCAGAGTAAGACTGAGTTGATGCAATGAGGTTGTCCTCATTGATGGCATCAACCTATCATAAGCAATTGATATACTTATGTCAATTGCTGACATGTTTGTTTTTTAGTTTTACATTTCTAAATGAATAAATAATGATTTTATATTATTAATTTATCAAAGATTTCTGAAAAACTGTAAAAACTACAAGGCAAATGTGACATGCCCTACCATCCATTACAAACATGAACAATTATGGAGTACAAAAAATTAACAAAATAAATACATTTGTGTTTCTTGTTAGTTTACTATCGACAGACATAAAACATCGCGTTAATAACTTCAGTCCATTAAAATCCGCGTTAATCTTGTTACTGTTGTGATGAGAAAACTGAAAAATAGCAATGTTGATGAACGGAGAGTTACTCTACAGGGCCGCGATTATTGAAATATCTAGTTACTGACCAAAGAATCCACAGGTCGTCATGTACCTGCCACAGCTCCCACACACATGAGCACCATGAGGAACTCCAGCAGCGGCTGCGCGCGCCTCGACACGCCGCCTCCTGTGCCTCCGGTCCAGCTGCTGTTGGCGCCTGCAGCCGCCTCCGGAGGAGAGCTGCGCCCCGACCAGGAGCCGTCCATAACCACCAGGAAAAACCTTACATGGTAAGCCAAAAAAACAAGAAAACCCCCAAAAACAAACAATGAGCGATCCTCTCCTTCCTGCTCTCTGATCAGACTGTCTCCAGGTGAACCAACACAATGACTTTAATGAGCTGGGACGACATGGGCACTCTGTGCTGTATTTAACCCTCCCCATCTTCTTCTTGGATCAATAAGACAACTCGAAGCAAATACAAATACAAGACTTAAGTTTATTTAGTCATAGGTAATTAAAAAAAAATTCGTTCAGGGTTTAAATGTAATTAGTAATTTGCTCATATAACCGTTCTCTCTAAAACTGTCCTGCAAAATCAGAGATTCCCTCCATGATTAGAAGAGCCTGCCAAGTGGAAGATTTAAAAGTAATAACCAGAAGTGAGTTTGATTAATGGATCTTATTAAGGCACCGGAACAAGTCTGATTACTGCTGAGCAGACAGAAGCCTGAAAGGATCCAGTCTGCGCTTCACACAGCATCAAATTCTCTTAAGGTCATGAGGAGAATGGTTTTCACACAGGAGCAGCTTGGTTTTACATTTTCATGCAAGTCTCTCTAAAATCAGTAGTTTTCAAAGTGTGGGTTGTTTCTCTCAAGGTCAGGGGAATGCTTTTTCTCATAATGTTCTATTCCAACTCTTGAGAAGCATTTGTGATTTAAAAAAAAAAAAAAGACATGAGTAGAGCATTAAAGCACACTTTATTTATTGTAACTGGTAGGTTTTCTGACAAAAAAAAGAAACTATAGTGTAAAATTATGAATGGAACATTTGCAGAGTATGTACAAACTCCTAAAAACGTATCTCAAATTAAAAGCATTGCAGTACAAGCTCTATCAAGGAGCGCTAATCCTCCCACACTTTGGAAAACTACAAACATGTCAAACTCTGCATGAGGAAGAGGAGTGAGGAAGTCTGAGGTCTGCTGGTTTCCTCCTCAGCTGGATGTTGGGTTGACGTCGGTGGCTCCAGAGTTGAGGTGTTGTCGTGTGTATTCCCAGATGAGCAGGGCGGCGCTCACGTGCACGTTAAGAGAGCGGATGACTCCTTGTTGCGGGATCTCCACACACACATCCAACATTTGGAGTAAGTTGGCAGGAATACCTTCCCGCTCGTTGCTATGGAAGGAAAAGGGAAAAGAGAAAAGAGTTTTCTGATTGGAGTGTTTCCCACAACACCACAGTAATAAAATGGAGATGAGGTCAGGATGGATTATGAACTCCAGATTAACTTCCAACACCTTAGATATCTGCTTTTGGAAATCAAATTATCCTTTGATATAATTTCAAGCAGCTCTATTGTCTTTATCAATATGAAAATAAAGCGAGAATGTTTTAGAAATGTGCCTCCGAATATAGCTCTTAAAAACTATTTTAATTGCAGTCACCTAAAGTCTGAAAATAGCATAAGTATGTCTCGTTCATTTAAAAAGTAATTTAAATATATGCAAAAAATGTCAATATATGTGCAGTTATATTTCATGCCTGTAATTATATATTTTAAGTCTTCTTTAATTGAAGTTGCTCAATAACCCTAAACATTTTATTAAATGCTCTTTAAAATTTGGTTTATTGCAACAATATCATGAAGTACTTTAAACTTCTGCTCCCCTTTACCTCAAACCAAACTCTCACACCAATCTTGAATACATTTCTCTAGTTTCAATATGTAAAAATAAAAGGAAATGCATTTTCTCACTAAACAAATATTAACCAAAACCACACAAATTAATTCAAGACTGATCATTAAAGGTATAGTAGAGGATTTTCTTCTTCCGGGTGGATCATCAAAATAACTGGTCCTCCCAATTGTCAATCATTCTGGTGATATATGACGTAAGCCCGTCGTACGTGCCCGTCCCTGCGCTCAGCTCACTCCACACGGTCCTCATCATGCCGGTGGCCGACCCGACGCATTATTCTCGGACATTTTTACACAGTTTCACCCCCTCTGGTGCAAATCTTCTTGTAAAGTGAGCTTATGTGAGCGATGCCGACGTGTGACTTGTAAACAGAGCGTGCACGAGGAGAACTGGGCTCGTGCATGTCTCTCCCACGCGTTTTAGTAGGCGTTCCGTCTCGGGAGCAGGTACAGTGTTGCGCATGCGCATTTTTTTCAAACGGTGGAGAGGGCGGTTCTTTCCTAAAATTCCTGAAAATCCTCCTGTATACCTTTAAGAAACAATACTAGTTTAACACTGTTATATTTTGCCTGCATTACACGTAATCATTTGTAATTGGGTGTTGTGCATCTTTCATTCGACTTTCTGATGACATCCATGTGATTTAATTTAAGAGCACTCAGGCAGCGGCCAAGTTAATCCCACATTTACTCAAGGCTTTACAATTATGTGCAATAACCTCTTAATACAGATGACACACGAGTGCTGGTCTAAGAGCAATTGAGTAATCAGCCGAGTATATACTGAGCAATAACGGGCCATGAAAATCAAACAAACTGTTAATAAATTTGACATTCAGTCCCCACAGAGGGTGCCACTCAGTAAGAATGCACGATTTGATGAGCTACATTTATCTGAAGTGAAAGCGGGTGAGATAATAGCAACCTGATGAGAAATTAGAGCTGAGCCATGCTGTGCTGAGGCGAGCACAGCTGTGAAAGCACTCCAGACAGTGTACATGGCGCTCTTTAGCAAGCAGCACTGCTCACACCTCTGGGACCAGGCGGGGTGAAGCAAAGCAGGACGTTACCGCAGAAGATATCAATACCAACATCTCTCTTTCTCTGCACGCCAGGAAAACTGAACACGGACACAAGTTACTCGTGCTGTACAAGCTGGGATTTTTCTCCATCGACACAAATGTTTGTGAAAACTGTCCTTTAGTTTCACATTAAATCAATTAAAGGATGCCGCGGAGTGTTGCAGAGCATGGCAGCTGCTGCAAAGAAGTGTTTCTGACGCTGTCACTGCACAGGTTGTATTACCAGTTTGTCTAATTCATTTCCTTCGCTCTCCTTCCTAAGGGACAGCCAATTATAGCTCAGCATGCCCAGACAGGTACACAATGGAGAGAAGGGGCGCGATCCCCACAGGGAGCCACACTCAACCGACGAGATAACATTAAATAGCCTCGTCAGCTCACACCTTTATCTGAGCGAGTCACGGGGGCATGGGGAGATGGAGGCCTGCATGCATTCATACACATCTGGTTGTGTGGAAGCTGCCACACTGATGGCAAACAGGATTGTGTGTGTGTGAGAGAGATTAATATTTAATGCTATCCCACCCCAGAAGTAGCAGGGTCTTCTCAGGAAACTGGTAGTCCTGGAGGCTGCGACTGTTTGCCGTCTGCTCCACTCCAACAATACAGTAGCCTTCACTCTTCTTTGTCTGCAGGAAGTCAGCAAGCTCCATCGGCTTCACCTGAACAACAGACGCACACCGTTTACTGAGGCCCCATGAAGAAAATGGTGAACGGACAACTCGTCTTCAAAACTGCAACCCCGGACAACTCGTCCATGTGATTCTGGACAACTTGTCCGCCAGCATTATTGATTTGAAGGATTGAATTTCAAAGTGAAGTGGGCAGATGTTCTCTGGGTTGCAGTTTTGTGGAGGAGTTGTCCTACAATCGAAGAAAATCACTCATTTTAAACCAAGTCAGATAAAACAGTCAACCGACGTGTGGATGAAATGCTGCATAATGTATGACACGCCACTCCAGCATAAATAATACAGCCAATACAAATCCTACCAATTTGGCAAGTAACACTTGTCTACATCTAATATAAAACCAAAGTGAGATAATATGACATTTTCTAACACTAATATTCTGGTTGATTTGTTGGTACCTGTAGTAACATGCATGTTTCAACCAGAAAGCAGAAACCCACACTAACAAACATTAAAAACAGCCTTGATAATGTTTGTAGTGACATACCAAGACTAATTAATATAAAGTATTCCCCAGAAAACAACATTAAAACCCAAACAATAAATATTGTGCACTTGCTCCATTTGTATTAAATCTGCATCCTGATCTCAATACAAACATGTTTTTTGGAAAGACATCTTGTTATAACTAATAATACTTTCAATAAAACTTTTTTCTTTTTACAGAAAGCTAAAAAACAAACGCATGAGCTGTTTTAACCTGCTCAATTCGCCTGTGTTGTTTGCATATCAACAGCAGATGTTTGTGTGCAACATGGAGGAGGAATGTTCACACCCAGACTTCCAGGGTATCAGCAACTTTTATCATTTGCCTGAAACTTAAATGGGAAAAAAAAAAAACCTTTTCTCAAGTGAATTTATTACTGTACTAGAACCAAAAATCCCCAGAAATGTGATGGAAGTTGCAGCTTCAGTGAAGACGCAGACTGAGCTTTTGACAGTTTTCTTCATCGCGGCACGACAGGAAGCTGTTACACTGCTGTGAAAGGCTGCAACGCTGAAAAAGATTGCTTTCACCCTAATTTCACCCGCTTTTAATAACATGTCCATCACAATGATGAGAACATATTATCAGTTGATTTATTGCGCCTCACCTCCAACAGCGGAAGCCACAGCTCAGACGAGACGCTCAGAGACTGGAAGTGTTTGTCAGCGACGTGGCGGAGGCTGTCCAGGACCAGAGCGCTGGCACCAAAGATCTCACATGTTCGGCACAGACCTACAAGGAGAAGAAAAATAAATAAATAAATTGCAGAGCAAAGTAAAATATGTGTCATACAAAAACAAAGCCAAGTTGTAGTTTTTGACACAAAGTAAATAAGGTAACATTAACTTTTCTTACAATTACATTTTTTTCCCAGTCTTTAGGACATCAGCGCTGAGTCATCCATCTATTAATGAGTCGGCATAAAATGACAAGAAACGGAGTATCCATTCGCACATCAAAATGCGATTTTAAAGAAAATATCAACAGCAGAGCATCGCAGTGTGCGACAGTCCTGGTATCATCCAGAGCAGAAAGAGACTAAATGTGGCCCCTATTCCCAATCATTTCAATTTCCAAAAATCTCTATATTATTAGCTTGACAAGTAACAAAGGAGATCAATCGTTATAGTGAATTATTTAATGTATTCTAAGGTGACAAATACTACACACGTATAATAACCACATATGCAAGATATGTAGATATTATTACCAGCCATAATTTTGTTATATCCTTCTGGCAGTACTCACTATTAATCATCTGACCAAGAAGATAAATGATGGTCCTATCAGCAACACTGATTGACTCAGCCACTTATTTTGCTTGGTCTATCGTATTGAAGAAAAAAAATCATTGAGCCGAGAGACAAATAAAAAAAAAATTATAATAATTTTGGTGCGTGAAGGCAAATCCCTACAACGGATCATGATATCCACATGTTCAGCAGTAAAAGAGTAGCAGCGAAGTAAAAATTGTCACTGGATCTGCCTCTGACCTCCCAAATTGGTGGGCTTGTCGATAAGTGAGGCCACAACCAGCAGGGCGCCGTGCAGTTTTCCCAGTCGGGCTGCCCTCTGTGGTGGAACCAGCTGAAGTTCAAGCTCCTGCTCATGGATCCCCAACCCCCAGGGAGTGATCTTCTTCTGCACCTCGGCCCAGCGCTCCTCTTTATCCTGCTCACCTGGAAAACACAACACCGTCAACACTTGTAGGAGACGAGTCCTGTAGCTTTCATCTCTGCTTGGTAGAGCATGTTAATGTACTTTTGTCTTGTTGGATCCAGTCTCCAGGCTGCAGCTTGTTCAAATCAGAAACGGGATTTCTCAAAGGAAAAGACAGACGTTCTGAGAAGTAAGAGAGTTTTTCAAACTTCCAGGTTGGTATCCATTCATCATCAGCCAATTCCGAGAGGCTGGGGAATGTGAAAAATATGGTCTAAGAAAGCAAAAGGGTATAAGAAAATACATGTTACAATGCATTACTATGATCAGGGCTCAATTTATCTGCTGAGCAAAAGTATGATCACAAACCTCAACACTGTAATCCCTGATGGGATGAAAGGCACCAAAGAAGAAGTGCTCCTGAATCCTCATCCAGTTCTTGTTCGCATTTCTAAACAATAGATAACAAATACACATTACAAGAAATATGCATGTGTCACCGTGAGCATTTTCCAGCTATATTTGCTGATGTGCTCTCACCCAGTGCTCTGCATAGTCTCAGCCTGGTTCAGACAGGCCTTGATCACCGAGGACAGTCCCTTCAATTCATCAACCTCTCCTTCTGCCTGGTCTTGTGCCAGGCTCCACACCCTCTTCAGGGCCAGCAAGGCATACAAGCGAACACTGAAGTTATGGTTGAAACAGGACTGCAGGATGACATCGAGTGCTTTATGGAGCTGTGCTGTCTTAAATACAGAGGGAAAGAAATGTCTTAACCAAACAGAAACAAGCAGCGATGCAAAGAGATGCGTTTGAGTGGAAGAGAAACATTAGAGGTGTTACCTTATCCCTGAGGTTGGGAAGGATGATGTTAAAATGCACCAGGACTGACAAGAAGGTGCAGACACTCGTCTTGGTCTTGTCATGATCCTGTGTGGAAAACATTTTGGTTAATATTTCAACATTTCCACACATGTATTTTCTGGTAAGTTGGAGGGTGAAAAACAGCTCACCATGTTGAAGCAGGGCCAGAAGCTGTCGATGTGTTGTGGATAGCGGACAAGGATCAGAATCATCATCCACTCAATGAGGTACTTCACCGAGGCCTGGTTAGCACAGAACGCGGCTTCATACACGCTGTTCAACAAAGTGGCAACAAACTCCTGCACACACAAACACGAGACAGGAAACACTTACTTTCGGAGTGGTTCTTTGACATGTGATTATTCTTCATAATGCAGCAGCTTTACCGTTTTGAGTTTGGGGAGCAACTGCAGCAGAGTTTGCCAGACTCTGTTTTTGACACGATGTTGAAGGGAGTTGCTATAGTAACGCACTTTTGACTTTGATATGCCATTATCCTGGAAAGAGAGAATGTAGAGTGGAAAATGATGTTAAATTAGCCGTGCCGAGATCACTGTCGTACATCGAATGCAATCCAAATATCACATCACAGTAAAACTGTTTTGCAAAAGAACAACTAAATAAAAACTGTCAACTATGATGTCTAACAGTTCGTCAAATCCACTGTTTCTGGACGAGGATCAACAATACAGGAGGGGTTTGTAGAAGTTTCAGGTGGCCACAATATGAAATGCCAGGTTAATCTTTTGAAAAAAAGCAAATACACACCAACAATTTTCAAAAAGCCTGAATAATAACCAACATTTTTTTTGGCTCATCAATGAGCAACATTAAACCACACCAACTCACTGCTTTCAGCTTTCCCACCTGTATCTTAACTGCAATCATAACAATTCAACCTTTTATCAGTGATCACTTACTATTAATGAAATCTAATAAGAAATGTAATAATTTACACATTCACACAAATTGCTCAATGTCAAAAGTCACAACCTCAAAACTCCAAACTTTAAAACTAGTTTTGATAAAAAGCAAAACTATTCAGAATTTAAAATGGGCGTTCCTGTGGTTTTAGCTGGATAAGATCTGTCTGAAAAATGACACTTTCTAACCTGTGATATCTTCAGCACGACAGCCACATGGCATCGCATCAGCAGCACTTTCATGATATCATCTGCAATTTTCAACTGATGAGTGCTTTTGAGCTCTTCATCCTCATCTGCAGATTTATTTCTCTCCGACTGTGCGTTACTGCAGCAGCTTCTCTTCCTCCTCTCGAGAGGCCAGAATAAGCCAAAGTATTTCTCAGCAGAAGATTGGCGACCCACTTTCTGAGCTTACAGTTCTCGTATTAACACATCTAATGTTTGACGTTGTGCAAATAAAATGGCAACAATGACATTTCTCAACATCGCCCTTCTACTGTTTTGTCTAAATGAGGCCTGCGACTTGCGGGTTTCTGGTGCCAGTCTGAGTGGAATATGGGCGACAGCAGAACACATCTTGGACAGGACACAGTCCATCTCAGGGAGAACACAGCAGTGATTAAGAGTTAAGGATAATATAAATACAAATTAATGTTGAAAGAACCATCAAAATAGCATCCAAGTTAAGGTTTTAAGGTACACCAAAACATTTTTCAAACACTTCATTTGCTTCTCTTTTAAAGAGGTGAGAAAAGTTTTTCACAGTAGGCATCTCATTTGAACTCGTTAAATCTATTTCACAGCACAGGACGAGCACAGTTTACCTTTTTCAACAGATCCATGACGATTTCCTCCATCAGCCTCTCATGCTGTGCATTGGAAGAGTCCAGGCGATTGAGAAAAGCCATCACACATGTGCGAGGTAACTGATCGTCCCTGTTATCACTGTAAAGGTAAAACAGGAGTGAACCTTTGAAATCATATTCACGCCAAGAGAGACCTCTAGAGGCAAGATTTTGATTCACAGCCATGTGGAGCAAGTGCTCACAGAAAACTGTAGGTCACCTTGTAACTGCAACATTTGCTGCACACGTTTCACCGAGCTGCTCCACATATAAGTGGACATCCTGGACAAGTCTAAAAAAAAAATTTTAAATCCGGAGAACAAAACTGTAAATTAGCTGAGAGAAACTACTGAACAAATCTTTAGTATTGTCGTGAGAACTGACCGCTGGTCCCTCCTGAACACTGGTCCACAGATGCAAGCCTCAGTGATGATGTTAATGTGGCTGAAAACACTGGCAAACACAGTGTCGTCCCGCAGTCCGCTGCCGTCATCGACAGGCTGCCATGTCTGGCAGCAGTGTTGAAGCAACACACCAAACACGCCACTCTTTGACTGGGACAACTCCATTATCTCAACACCAATCTACAAACACAACATACAAAAACGTAAAAGCTGGAAGTGCAGTTCTCTGTGCTTCGGTTTCTCGATGCCAAACAGGCTGACGTGTCGGACCTGTTTCAAGGTGCAAAGAAGTGTTGAGGCCTGAGTGTGTGTCAGCTGAAGCAGTTTTTGCTGGAACGCCATCGAGATAAAGCCTTTCAGGGCCGGCCAGAAATCATGAGCATTGGTGCTGAGGCCCTGCACGAGCTGCCAGCTCTGGGTGATCGCCTCGACACAGAGGGCCTCGTCATCCTGCACCAACTGCAATAAACAAATTAAATCACCCAATTTATATAAAATGCACATGAACAGATTTTGTACTCATGAAAGAAACTCAACACTTACTTGTGGCATCACTGTCTCCATGAAGGTGAGCACAGGCAGCACCAGGTCACTGGGCAGCAAAGATAACGCCTCAATGCTACAACTCAGCACAGCCTTGAGAGTCTCTGATGCCTTGGAGGTGTGGACCGACTCGGGAATCCCAACAGTCTTCATCAGAAAGTTAAGACAGATCCACTGATCCCGCATGAAATTGGCAGCGACGCGACCCCATTCCTGCAGTAGAAGACCTTGTTCTTCCAGATCATCGCTGATAAAAGAAGATATTATTTCATCTTGGTGCTCATAAACAATACATTTTCATGTAATATGATTACTCCACTAACCAAGAGCAGTCTGTTATTTGTGGTTTAAGAAGACGCTTATTGATGTTTCCCAGAGACGTTTGACATTGTGACACTGAAGACTCTGGATGGTAGAAGTAATGACTCAGCGACTTCAAATCAGAAATACTTTCTGGTCCCACATTGATCAATTTCTGCTCCAGGAGGTCACATACTGTGGCTAAGGAGGCCATGAGAATGGCTTTAGTCACCTGCCTCACCACAGAAGGGACCTGACCAAAGAGAAACAATCAACAATGAGTGGGCCACACAATCGAACTGAATCATGAGCCGCACGACAGATTGCATAAATATTTAGTTTAGTACCTGTGGGCTGGATTCTCTCAGGACCGTCAAGCTGCACTTGATGAGTTTTGAGAAACCTCTGTGCTGCATTTCATTGTGTTGTTGTGTTGTGGAATTGAACATGATGACCAACTGCCTCAGGACAGAGAGATACAGCTGCGCTCGCTCTATGTCAAACAGCTGTACCTGGAGAACACATCAGAGTAAGAAACCATAAGTATCTACATAATTGGAGTGATGCCGATTTGCTGAGTTTGCTTTTTACCTCCTGCAGTTCCCCAGACAACCATCTAAAGATGAAAGCCTGGATTGGATTGACAAGTTTGGAAATTATTTTCTCCAAGACAACCATAACACTGTCTTCTGTAAAAAAAAAGAGGGTGAGAGGAAAGTAGGTGAATGTCACATGTTCCGGTGCCATTCAGAATCTGAACTTTGTCTGGGAGAGTAATGGCAAGAAAGTTTGCATTGATAAAAAACCCGGACGTGCCCAGAGGAAACATTGAAGAAAGGCCCAGAAGCCGAGGCGAGAGCATTAAACACTACACCACTGTGTGGCTCCTGATTTACTGTATTTCAACATGTATGTAAAACAAAGACATTCGATTAAATTGTCAAACAAAACAACTTGATGATATAAGTTTTTTCCAATGCCAATTCAATTGCAGAAATAAAACATTTTAAAGAGAATTCCAGTTCCATTAGCATCATTCTGTCACACAATATAAAATGAGAAAAAAAATATATGCAATAAGACACAGACAGAAAAATTAGCAGAAGAACGCTAATGATTTGTTTGCTGCATAAGTGCACCTATCCATCTGCTGCACAAACTGCATATTCATAATGTTGGGCCTGACAGCTATGGGAATGAATCAGCATTATCATGACAGACCTTGCTCCTCTCCAACACGCCGACAGTTTGGCGCTGCTCCGAGCTGAAGCAGGCTGAGCACGAGCTGCAGGCTCCTGTCACTCTTCTGAAGTGGCAAGTAGATATGGGTGCTGAGTTTGCTCAAGGTGTCCAGCAGGGGAGACAGTAATGACTCCAGAGTGTTGCTGATCTCTGTTTCTTGTCGACTCTTCTGCATGTCGACACACAACAAAACAACCCTGGCCAACTTATAGGCCTCTCTCGAGTCAGGCAACCTTTCGGTCTGACCTGGAGGACAGAAAAAAATGGTCTTCAATGGATTTTGAGACATATCAAGACGAAGTAATCGCTTTTCTGTTGCATTGCCAAACCAGTTTTTAAATTGGGGTGCATCACTTCAAACGTACCTGTGCTGGCAGGGACTCGGAGATACGACTGCATCTCTTTTTCAGCATAAGCCTGAACTGTTTCCTTATTCGCAGAAGCCCCTGTGCCAGCGCCATCCACAGTCCACGGCTGGAAACTGCCTTCATTTTCCAATAACCAGGCACAGACCTGCAGTGATGTCCATTATGAAGAATGAGGTCAAACTTTCCATATGTCGCCGCAACTTGTTATTCCAATACATTTTAAATCGACTGCTGCATCATCAGTCTGTATATCACAGCGCACCTGATCCCACAGCTCCGTGCCTCTGCACAGGGACTCGTCTGCACGGAAATGCATCAGGAAACTGAAAACATCATCGAGGGTCACTGCACTCTGGGAGTAGGATGGCAAATGAACAGAAACAGAAATTAGTTTTGCTTCTTGGTGAAACAGTCATGGTACTAATAAACATTTAAACAAAACATTAATCTTGCAGTTTCCTCCTTTATGATCCCCTATGACATGACAACATACGTAATGTTTAACAGTCTGTTAACACTCTTAAAACAATTTACTTCTGCTTACTTTGGGGCCCATTTTCTACTCTTATTCCTGTTAATGCGTCATGCTGTAAGGTAGACATTGGGCAACTTGCGCTCCAAAGACATCCTCAGTCTTCAGAGCCTACAATCCAATTTTCAAAAAATTAATACATTATTGATTTCACAGATTACAAGAGAAAAATCATTATGACCAAATTAAAACCCAATTTCCAAGTGTGGAATGTTTTAATTACAGTACTGAATCAAACATAACTGACCAAGTTGTGATATTTCAAATATATTCTTGTGGTAGAAGCATGTTAATGATACTTTAAAAACTATAATGAGGTCTTCTTGTATCAAGGATTAATTTTCATAGGCCCTCACAATGAAAAAAATCCATCCCTGAATTTAAAGGATTATTTCTGTCGTACCACAATAGTAAGAGAGAGGGCACTATTGAGCAGGAAAGATTGGGCAGCCCCTCTCGGCAGGACTTGGTGTGTGATCATGGTGCATCGCAACACCTCTCTGTAACAAATGAAAAGACATCAGCTTGTTGAATATATGGCAAATCTGCTTGTCTCTTAGTAAACATGATGAGTTAGTTACCTGAGGGCGATGAGACCACTGTTGCTCAGCAGCGGACTTGGGGGCAGTTTGGACAGAGCCTGAGAAACAAAGAGGAGGGGTACTGCACACCAGTGCTTCAAGCCCAGCTGCTGGATCAGCTGAAGCAGCACGCAACCTACACACCAAACACAACAGCGAGCCATTAACAGCCAATTAAAACCACGAGACGTGGATCAGAGTTTTGATGAACTCAAGGCGCTCATGTACTTCTCTGCTCTAACGGCAGGCTGCTGAAGAAGGTGGTCATGAAGACTTGAAGTTTCACCCCAAGCTCAGGACAGTCTCCTACATTCTGCTCGGCTGACCTTAAGATGATAAGAGTCAGTTTAACTGAGGCGGATGCACATCAATTATTTTGGTTAAATAACTTATTTTAACTCCTCACCTGTGGAAGAGTGATGTTTCAGAGAGAACATCCATAAAGGGGCCAACAATAAACTTCAGAAGAGGAAAAAAAAAAACATACATTTAATGAGGAGTTCGTTCAGTGAAGAAGGAAACAAAAGCTTGGATGGCTGCAATAGCTTTGCTTCCGAGTCCACACCTGAGAAAATGCTGACGCGAAGGCCGGCTGCTGGAGGGCCTGCAGCTCAAGCAGATGACACACTCCTTCTTTCATTAAGGACTTATTCTCACTGTGGAACATGCGTTGGTAAACACACAGCAGCCAGGAGGGGTGGAAAAGCCCTTGACCTGACGAAAAGCACAGGCAGAAAACTGGCATCTAAAAGAGGAACAGACTACAGAGCTGAAACAGGTTGCTCTAAAACCAAGCTGCATCTGCAGTTTGATTACATTTTCAAGTGAATGAAAGGTTTGCCGGGCTGTTTTCAAGTTCACCTTATGGCGTGTTTCCACCACACCAAAAGTGCAGGGAGGGAACAGAGCATTACGGAGCAGCCCTCATGTCTCATATTTTTTCACTTCTTAAGCACTGACAACCTTTAATTAATTTGTGCATGGTGGCCAAAACAGAGGATAATAAAACTGTTCAAAAGCGGCTATCCTACCAAATACCAAAGAGAGTTTTTTTTACTATTTCCGTCTTACCTTGACTGGTATTTACCGTTGTTTGGATCAGTGTGTCTATTCTGTTTAAAACTGGCCGTACAACATGAACCTGTGTATGAGACAATAAAAACAAACCTGTATCATGAGCCCAACTTGTAGCAAACACTGAAAAACAAGCATAATGGGATTTCCTACCTGGTTTTCCTCTAATGTTTCCATTACCAGAACATAATCCTCCCAGAACTCTCTGAGCACAGTGCTCTGGTTGGGGCTCCATTTAAACAAGGTCTCATCTGAAATTATTAGAGGAAACGTGAAATCAAATAAAAATTTAATGTACAGCTAAAAGTGGATCCCTTTCAGCAAACCTGAGTAACTTACCTTCTTCTGGTGGAGAGGGAGGACAGTCTGAGCCCTCCTGCTCTGACAGGGCTGCACACCTCTTCAGCAGGTACAAAGCCCTTTTCCGTGACAGGTTGTCTCTGTGAGTCAGTCCATCCTGGATCATCCTCCAGAACTGCACGGACAGTCGGGGGTCTGGTGCACGGGAAGCAGCGGCGGTGGGGGAAATGCTGCGAGATTTCAGGAGGTCATCTGACAGGGCTGTCAAACACAACAGTGCCCGCTCTGTCACTACCGGTGTGCGGGAGGTGCAGTGCCAGCAGCAGAGATCGTTCAGGATCAACCTGAGGACGCTGATCAAGCCCACGCCACTGCTGCAGCTGCTCAGCAGAGGGACCAGGACCCTGGAGATGATTCTGGACACCTGCAGGTCAGGGAGCTGTCTGATGCAGGACAGGGCAGAGGACACGGTGCTAACAGTGAACTGCTCATCCGATGACAGAGAAGGCACCAGAGCGGCCAGAACTTCACCGGCGACCTCCACACCGAGTCGCGCAGGGCTGAGCGTCCCCTCCTCTGCCAGCTGCAGGGAAGGCAGGACGGTCAGAGCCACCCGTCTGGAGGCGTCCTGCCCACACAGGCGGACGCAGACAGCCAGCAGCCTGCAGGCAGCGGTCGTGCTCTCCCTCCACGGCTCCCCTTCCCCGGCCTCTGCTGAGGTTTTACACAGGAGTGGAAGGCATTTTTTCCAAATGACCGACTCGATTTTGTCGTGAATGCAGCGTCTTTTTGCACTCGAAACAGAAGACGACCCAGAGTCGTCATCCAGAAGTGGCCCGAGTGCTTCAATGAAAGCTGTCAGCGCCTCCACCCGCTCCGCCGGCGGAGAGGACTCCTCCGGCCAAGACAGAGCCTCAAACAGCACGTCGTAGTCCGGACAGCCGGACAGGACCGCGTTCAGTAACACGGAGTTCATGGTAGGTGTGTTATAATACCGATATTGAAGGAAATGGAGATACACGTCAGCCTCATACCCTGCTCCCTGCCGCCATGGGCAGCACGTTTTCCTCCAGGAATGTAAACTTCCGTAAACGTCACTTCAAACTCTCGCGAGACGTCGAGACAAGAGCGCGAGAGTATGGTAGATATTTTTTTTAGTTTTAATCAGTCTTTCAGGACATTTACAAATAGGAAACTCAACACAAAAATCAACAACCCTATAATTAGCTTTCATATGTGATTAAACCATTTATTTTAAGGTATTTACTAATATGAACAACTAAACCTCACCTAGAACCTCTCATCAGAATGTTCAAAAAGCCCATAATGTCACTATAATCCATATGCAGGAAAAGATGCAATCCTATTCTTTATCAGTGTGCATTTTTGTGAACTGAAGTCGGTATTGGATTATGAAAGACGAATATGAAGTCACTATAGTAAAAGCATTCTTCGTACAAAGGTACGATCATCACCCTTTCTGCTGCCAAGTAGGTTGATCATCAGTCAAATAAAATAAGTGAATCATATTTACAGAGAAGTGGCACAATGTTAGACAAAGAACAATTTCTGGGTTCAGTTGAATTAAGAATTTATTTTCACCTTTAAAAAAAAACAGTGTTTCAGATTTGTTTGTTTTTTTAAAAGCAGTTTTGTGATATAATATTGGTACAGAGTAAAAGTTTCAGTTTAATGACCAACATTTTTTCCTGCTGACCTCATACTAGCTAAAGACAGCTCGTCAATAGCCCACCAATTATGACTTACAAAACAGACAATGCATGAATGAAAATAATTTTTTAAAAATAAGCCTTTTTGTTGGGTGGCAGGGTTACATATTACAAAAATACTGCAGATTTATAACAGATTTAGTGGCTACAGAAATAGTGCTACACAAATAATACTTTTCTGTTGTAATTATGACCACGGGAGGACCATATAGAACAGAGGAGCTTTGGATGAATGCATTGCCAGCTGTAAAGAGGTTCGATTTTCCACACCAGTGGCTACATTCTTGACGAAGACTAATAGGAAAAGCATGACAGAGCACACCATACAAAAACACGGTTCATTATAAAATCTGATTTTAAATAGAAAAGGAACATAGCAGGATACATAGCTTAGCTTCAGAGAGTCTCCTTAGTAAAAGGATGTGTTTGTTAAAAAATAGGTTAACAAAGCGAAGTAAGCCACATGTTATGAATGCCCAATAAAACTGCATGATTTTTTTAAAAACCTATAAATGTCAAGGGCATACAATTTGACAGTGGCAACATGAACTCTACAAGAGACAATAAACCTGATTAGATGTGTTTTGTTTAGAGAGGCTGAAATGCAATAGAACAGTACAAGCAATATTTACACAATATACAACGATAATAAATACGCAGTGTTTACTTTTTGAAATGTCACTGAAGCACTTCTGTCATCTTATCCAAAGCTTCAAGGAGAGAAATGTAGCGTACAGCCATTCTTAAAAGAGAGTTTCATTGCTGCAACAACCATCGTCACTGTAACATCCACGTTGTGCTGCGAATAAAGAGGGAGAGCAGGTGCATTCAGAGGATGAATTCCAGGAACTGCTCATCACCCAACATGTCCAGGGTGAGGCAGTTGGTGGACCTGCGGCCGTAGAAAGAAGGCTTGGACTGGCAGTGCAACAGGGAGTAATAAGTGGGATCAACAGAGGTCTTTGTGTTTGTTGAGGCGTCTGGCAGCCCGAACGTGTAGCTGTGGGAGGAATCATGTGGCAGCGCTGTTCCCAGCGGTGCTGGAGGTGGGACTAGACGGACATCGTCTAAACTGTGGCTGTGCCGGTCCGCACAAACCTGGGCCCTGGATTTTATCATCTGCAACAGAAACGAGAGGAAAAAAATAAATGGAAGTAAAACATCCCAAAAGAAAACAAAGAAGCCGCGAGGAAGAGAAAACAGACGACTGACCTCTTTTAACACGTGTTGGTCACATGAATTTTCAGTTTCTGTCTCATCATCTCCGGGGCAATCTTTGATTTCTGTGAATAACACACAATTCTTCTAAGTAATTAAAGAACAATTAAAGTCCAAAAATTTGCGAATTCAATATTTGAATTAAGATTAAATTATTTCTTTTTAGTTACAAGATTCCCCCAAACTTGCTTGTTCTTACGTCTGGGACACTTGAAAGCGGTCAATTGAACAGTGGACCAATATTTGTTTCAGATCCTCTAGGCAGCAGCCAAAAACAGCTTTCCGAAAAGAACTTGCTGACAATGGAGTCACCGAATCAGAAAAACTGGGTGTCAATAATAAAAGGCTCATTTACATAGAGAAAACGATAAACAAAAGAGACTCAATTACTACTTAAAATCATAAGAGGACTGACCTACTTTTCTTAAGTTTTGTGTTTAATGTATTCCAAAATAATATAAAAAGTGGAAAAAAAACAAACAAACAATGAAATTACCTGTCGGCAGAGTATTTGAGGACAGCTGTGTACAGTCCACCGACACTCCTTGAAGAAGATCAGCCAGCTGGAACATTTCCTCAGGATCATCCACAAGAACCTCCTCTGGACCCCCAACATTTGTTTTTAGCTCTGGAAAAACATGTTTTAAAAATCAGATTATAAAAAAAACAAACAAAATCTGAATAAAATTGCTGTTATAAGTTATAAGTTTTATTCACTCAGTTATTTCTACACCCACAACATATAAACTAAAATATTTCAAGATTCTTTTAAACTTTTATATTGTTGATGGCCTCTTCAGTTCAAAAATCAGAAAAATGATTCTGATAGTTTGAGAAACTTTTCTTTATTATATTTTCAAACCTTACAAGCCATGGTTATTAGAACCAAACAAAAATGCTCCTGTTACCTAAATGCACATGTAATTAACATAAAATATAATGAAGTGTCACTTCTACAATACAGTGGAAATGGTCATTTTCTCAATACTTTCATTCCATATTTGAGGATGCGCCTGTATGAAAGTAAATGTATTAATTAAACACACCAAAAACACAATAAAATTGCATAAAGCTTGTAGTAAGGCATTAAATTGGACTAACAACATGATTATCTTTATTGAGCAACATGTTTTGCACAATACAAGGCCTCAGGGAGCACAACGTAAAACTATATGCAATTATCTGTAATGGTGTGGAGCAACTGAAAACCCCTGAACAGATGGCGACTGATAAAACACAGTTAATGTGTCGATAAATTACTTATTAAAGACCCAACTCTTTATATTGAGATTTCATTCAGTTACATATACTAGCTTTAGCATACGTTCACTTTTGTGGGTCCATTACTGTGAACATAGAAAGTTACGGTGAAAGTATTCGAAGCATTTACAAAGAATATGAGCAGAGAGGAGCCTCGGTGTGTGAATCCGCTCACCTTCCTCTGGACATCCTTCGTCCTCCATTCGAGCCTTGCTGCCCGCGTCGAATCCCGAGGTGCAGGAGCTGCCTCGGCTGGCTGTCGAGCTGAAGCACTTCTCTGCTCGGTGCCGACTTTCCTCCTCCATACAGGCCATGTCTGTGGAGATGCTGTGTTGTCGAGCATCTGCTTCGATTCCGGAGCTGCTGGTGGAGTGTCGGGACAAACCGGGGCTGCTTTCACTGCCGGGTGGGTCCAAGTCCAGGTCATCGCTGATGTAGGACTCTCGGTATCGCTGCTTCTCTAAAATGAAGAAAAATTCAAAAAACTTTCAAGAGAAAACAACATACTAGCTCATTTGAAGATATGGTGATTGACTGCAAAAAATAAATACATTATCACATGCACATAATTTAAAAAAAATATTTTTTTGCATTTGACTGTGCATATCTGTACTTTATGCTTGTTTCTTTACACAAGCTGTTAAAATTTGCTAGTTCCTCCCATACAGATCAATTTGTTCTCTCACAAAAGTACCACAGAGGTGAAACAATATTGTTACTTAAATAGTTATGTTTTGTTTTGTCATGAGGAGTTTGTTCTCAAGTTCTTCCTTCTGCTGAAGAAGTATTCTGCTGAGTTGACATGGCCCCAAACCAAACTGCAATTATTGCTGGCGCTCATCTTATACAACAGTCTTTGGAATTGCCGCCCCTTCCTTTACCTTTGCTTTGCTCAAGCTGGCGTAGGTGTTTGAGTGCAGGCTGAAGGCTGAGGTAGAGCTGGTGGCTGCTGCTCAGGTGCAGGAGGAGGTGGCGGGAGCGAAACGATGACCCGGTGTAATAAACCAGCTTCCTCGCCGACGGCAGGCCATCGGGCTGGATCTCAAATTTCTTGCCCTGAGAGAGCCAACATGGTATACTCGGTGTACATAGCTAAAGCCCATTAAATAATTACGAGGATTCCACTTAGTCGTTCGAGAGAATGCAAATGAGCATACCAGAAAGGTAAGACGCCCCACGTTGGACCAGGGGAAGTCATAGAGCAGCTGTCGCACATTGTTCACTTCCTATGAACACAAAAGACATACAGTAGAAAAGATCCAGAGTTGTAACCTACTCACTTGTGTTTCAACATTTTGCGATCAATAATCCGTTTTGTTTTTTTTTGGCGCCATCTGGACCTTGAAGAAACTGGCAGCATCCCGAGATATCTCACGGTCTGTTGGCTTTTAAACCAGCCAGGCTCGGAGAGCTAATCCCCCAGATGGCCCCTGATGGACAGATCAAACAACTGACAGGCACGGCGGGCGGCTCCAATCTACTGATGGACTGCTGTTAGTGGCAATCCCACACATTCCTCACACATCCAGGCGGACGTTGTAAAGGAACGATAGATACAGAGACCAAATCTTTGAGCAAAGGCAGATTCCCTGGGGTGTACATTCTGTATGTGCCGACATACAAAACTGTACATCAATAACACGCTGGCGCATGCACGCACCTGATAAACCTGCATTCCTCGCAGAGTCAGACCGAGCAGCGCTGTTCCTCTGTCCTCCTTTTTGTCCTGGACAAACGAATGATGAGATGTGAGAGAGGCATCTGAAAAGCTCAGATAACATAGCCGCTTCACAGTTCAACTCCCCACTCTGAGTTCACTGGGGAAGCACTGAGCTGATGCTAACAACTAAGTTAATGTGATAGCGCATTACGCAATGGATGGGCATGCCTTCAAAATATCACTGATGAGTGATTTTCAACATTGGGAGGACAAGAAACTGGAATAGATGGAGGGTTACATAATTGCCCCACAGTTGTTGGTTCGGCGAGGATCGAAGCCAAACTAACAATATGTGCGATAGTGTAGAACTACACGAGCACTGAAAACCAGAAATCCATTTCTCTCATACACAGTTAATTGTAAACTACTTCAAGCTCAGTTGATTTGCATGTTTTATTACACAGCTACAAAGAGTAAATAGCCTCTTCACAAAAAGTCCATTCAAATCAATGTAATCAGGATTAACCTTTTGCAGTCTGTAGAACCTGACAGGGACATCTTCCAGTTGACATGATTCTCTGATAAAGTGAAGGATGGCGTCTCGGGCTGACATGCCCCACAGCTCCTGGTGCACTTTCGGTCCATGGCAGAGGAGATAGTTGACGCCACGTTTAGCTATGATCTGCAGGAGGAAGGAACATATAGGATTCTGTTGTGAAGCTTTGTAAGGCGACGTCATTCAAAACGGTTCACATTTGATACGTTTTTACATTTCGCTGTTAAATTATGTTACCTACCCAGGGGGGAAAGTATTCCTTCGGTTCAAAGTAAGGGGCGACCTCCATAGCCTCCTTTGGCAGCGGGTGGTCACCGAGGTCAGCCTGCAGGGCGTAACCTGCCAGTTGGAAGTACACCTCCTCCTGCTGACGGCACTCTGAGCGAAGCACTCGCTCCCGCAGGTCAGAGTAGTAAAGATGCCGTGCCTTGCGTTCACTGGATCCGTAAACAAAGATTCATTTAGCAAAAAAAAAAAAAAAAAAAAAAGCTTGTGCAGCAGTGAGAAGATGAACTAAACAACGCACCAAATGAGTCGACCATTCTCCACGTAGTATTGGACTTTAAGGCAAAGTACCAGAGGCAATGGTCTCTTCTGTAATCCCTGGACAAAAAAAAAAAAACACGTCAGCATCTTTTTGTCATGCTAAATAAAAAGCACTGACATGTAGGCCACTGAACCGTTTCCCTCCTAATTAAATGTCACGCATTAACATGGTTCAGATCAATCAACTCCTCAGATAAAGTTCTGTACATTACTCCGCTTTACCTTCACCGGGTCTTGCTTCCACTCCTTAGGAAAGTACTTGGTCAGTTTCTCCTCCATGTCCAAAAATATGTGCTCATTGTCTGCGACGGAGAAAGACAATCAGAAAATAGAGAGAAACAAAACAATAATGTAACCGAGCGTAAAATTCGCCCAACAATGGGATTCATTAGGGCAAAAGAAAAAAGCCCTTGTTCTTCCGTTTGTGAATGAGGCTACAGGGAAGCTATACAACAATGCCAATGGGAATGTATCTATCTTCTTATTAAGCTGCAAATACAATGCGGCGGTGACGAGCTGTGTTGTTTCAACATGTGGAGAAATAAGAAGATGAATTCAATGCGACTCTTTTATCTTCATCTCAGTTAATCTGCATTACAAATTGTTTGCAACGTGCACCGAGGGATCATGGGGGATGCGGCATCGTTCTCCGCCTGCGCCCGTGACTCATGACGCAGGCATTTTCTGTTTGATCGACCTTATCTCCTTTGTTCAACTTTGCCTAGTCAAATCACGCTCCCCAAGCCGTTTCACAATCTGCCCCTTCAATCATCCCCTCTCTGACTCATTCCAACTCCTTCACCTCTCATCCCTCATTGAGGCCTTTGAGTAAGAGTTGAGTAAGGGGCAGCTTGTATCATGATGAGTCCACCCCCCCACCCCCCACCCCCCCCCCCACCTCTTTGCCTCCACTCCCATTCTCCCCTTCCCATCATCAATCCATCCCTCCTCAGTGAAGCAGAGGAATGCAAGGGGGCATTCCAGGCTTAATGAAGTTAATATTGCAGGAATCCAGGCCTAAGTGATCGCCAAACACCACAAAAACAAAAGCCTGCTTGTTCAAGTGGTGAGCCACACAAGATTACCGACTCATTCCAACATATTTGTACAAGACGGACACGAGAAAATATAGAGTTTAGGCCTTTGTTCAGTCATTAAAGTGGATTATACCACCGGGTTATGGAGACTGAAAAGCAGGGAGATCTTCTTTTTGCTCAGTGAAATGCTCCCCAGTGCTCCTAAAATATTATATAAACTAGCGCCAGTGCAAAAATCCAACCCTAATTGTAGTGTTTAAATTTCAATTGTGAGGGTGCTGAAATGCAGTACTTTGAATCATTTGGTGTTTCAATCAATACCAATGTGTAAGCGAGGGCAGCGGTTTTCAAATTGTTTGGCAGGCCTCCAATTGGGAGAAATATCTGGTGGTCCAGGAGATGTCTGATCTTGCTGAGACTGCTGAGATAGTGAGGACTGAAATGTGACTCAAGCTCTGTGAGGTATGCTTGAATTCAAAACACCTGCTTAAATTTGCATATCATGTTGAGGCAAATTATCTTACAGTATATTAACACTTCCATTGCTGATCAAATAAAATTTGCAGTGAAACAAGAAAAGCAAAACTTTTATTGCAATTTTGTGTATAAAAAGACAGAGATATAGTATAGAATGTACTTAAGACACGAACTGAACTAGTCAACCAATGATTTTACTGCCCAGACATGCAAACAGTCGTTAACATGAAAGACCTTAGAAAGTCCTGCACTCATGTCTATCAGGGAGCCGATTCCTCAATGCTTTGTAGATACTGTGCTTCAGAGTGAAGAGTTATTTCAGGTTCATGGCCTGAACTCACCTCTGACCACTGTGAAGCCGAAGAAATGCAGCTCTTTGACTCCAAGAATCTCTGCCACACGGTTAAAAACATCCTGCCCAGTGGACTTTAGCTGGAACGGGTGAGGAAGACACACAAGGCTGCATTCAAACATGTCCTCGCAATGGACAAACCTGCACCATGCAACCCCACAACCGTGCATGCAGAACTGTGACCACCTGTGAATCATTGCTGATAGTCTGGATGCCTTGAACACTCACCCCGACAGTGATGTCCAGCTGGTCTTTGTTGGGGAGTAGAACACAAATTGTTCTCTCCTGCTTTATCGAGGTGGACATGACGTCTTGTGTACGTCTGCGAGAAGCGCTCTCTGTGTTGAAATCTTTCAGTTTCTGCCTGTGCTTCTTATATTTCTCACTTTGTTATCAGTGCCTGGGCGCGTCATCCATACTGCATCTATAAAGATAAGAGGACATCAGAGTAAGATAAGCATTTAAAAAAAAAAAACAAAGAAAAGAGATTGAAAAGTTGTTTAGTACAAATAGTGAAAATAACTGAACCAGTATGTGTCTAGACGGACAGCAAAATCGAAATAATTTGTTTTAATTATATGACAAACTTCCACAAGTAACATGTAATCTTCTGTCCTGATGTGGTCTGAGCATGCTGCCAATTAGACCCAGAAAAAAAAAAAAAAAAAAATCCCATTCTCAGACTTAAGTACATGAATCTGTCCCATTATCCCACAACAAGATTAACTCATTATGTCTGTCCTTTTTCTTTCTTTTAACAATTTCTACAAATATCTTTGAGTAGGAGCAACCAAACGGAAATATAACAAGTTATTCAAGGTATTCCATCTTGATAAAAAATACAACTTAAATCATGTAATAAACAACACAGTGAAATAATTAGGAAACTAAACCAAGCTTACATCAAATACAAGTAAAAATCATTAAACGCAAACCTTCAGAAAATACCCATGCCTCTCTTATTTTTAGTTACTGCATGTTGTGCTACACATAATCGTGGACATATGAACACGTGCAAAGCAGTCTAACTGGAGGTCCACCTGAAACTTGCCCTGCTATGTTGACCCAAAGCCCCAACTGGTACGAGGTTCATCTGATTAACGTCTAAGAATCAATTAATCAGGTTAATTACTGCTGGCCGCCAAATCTGATCCCCTAAATCCTGCTCTGGACGATAACCACAAAAGAGAGCGAGAAAAACAAGTGACCAGGAAGTGAAGCAGTCTGCTCTTGTACCAACTGTCTTTAAGTTTTTCTTTCCAACCGTCTTATTTGTGTCATTGCACAATGAACGCTAAAGCAGTTCAGCATTCCAGTAAAAACACCAGAAGCCCAAGACCTTTCTCATTTTTTGCAAGAAGAACATAAAACATATCAAGAAATGTTTGCATATATGTGGAAAGTTTCTCAGTAAATGCTCAGGGTCACTGTATAAAACATTTGTCATACCAAATGTGATTTTCAGACGTGTTCAAACATGGTCTCACTGACATTTGGGTGTCAACAGAATGAAGAAAACCTGAAATTCCTGTAACTTCAACATCCAGCTCATTTATGATGTAGTCACACTCAACTGTATTTGTGGACTGGAAGTGTCGCAAATGGTACATTGCCTCAACAGAACCATGAGTAGCTTTTTAATGCCGATTCTGCATGAATACAATTTTTTTTTTTTACAAAAGCATGATTTACTATGGCCATTTTGCCCACTGCCAAGTCATTTGGATTCTCACCCCTTGCAAGTTTAGAAGATGAATAGATGCATGAATCATTCTACTTCTAGAGAGCAGAGTAAATTGATACTCTGGATGGTGAGAGTACTAAAATGCCAGCTACATCTCAAGGCTTGAGGTGATAAAAGGACAGATTGGAACAATGCATGTTCAATTTTAGTTTCTTTTCCTTGATTTTAAAAAATTAGAAGAAGAAAAAGATGCCCATTTAAGTTTAATTATGGGTCAGATGTGGCTCCTTTGATAGAGTGGTCATCTCTCAATGAGAATGTTGCAGGTTTGATTCTCCTGGAAGCGTCCTTGAGCAAGACACTGAACCTCAAACTGCTCCCATTCGATAGACTAAACACCTTGCATTGGCAGCCGCCTCTATTAGAGTGTGAATGTGTGAATGTGATTAATGGTGTAAAGCGCTTTGGGGACAGCTCAAGCAGTGGAAAAGCACTATATAAGTGAAATCCCTTTAGCATTTTACCATTCAGTTAGTGAGACTAAATTCCCTGTAGTTGTGAAAGTGAGTGACTGCATGTCCCTCTGTTTCTCCCATGTGATCGACTGGTGAACTGTCCAGTGTGTTCCCTGATAAAGCAGTATGGATGGATGGGTGGATGGAGAAAACACATATTGAAAGCAATCAGATTACAAAAAGAACTAACATTCATTCTGGAGACTAAATATTTACAGCACAATATACTTGCAAAACAATTATCAAATTTTCATTTAATGTTTTAAATTATTTTAAAAAAAAAGTATCTGCAGTCTGCAAACACATGCTTGAATCTTGAAAAGTTAAATGAGGACAGATCACCTGAACTAAACGAGATATGTAAAATGCACTAGATCTGCATTCTGTCAACTAAACAAGTTCACCGTCAGTTCAAAGTGACTGCACGTCTGTAGACATCCCCCGTGTTGCTGAGCAGGGGGAAACCTGGCGTCACATGAGAGCAGCCATCTGTATGCTTTAATTCCCTTGCAAGACTGTTATAATCCCTGCTTCTGAGCACACTGCTGGCTGGTGGAAAGACAACATCAGGGACCCCCTCCACTGCCCGCTAAAACCTAACAAGAAGACCAGGGAGGGGGGGTGGAGGGTGTTATCCTGTACACGCAATCCAACTTTAAAACTATTTAATCAGACACATGTTTTTAAGCATTTCTGAAATGTGCTTCAGTGGTGATGTAAATGTGAAAAACTGTCCTATTTAACACTCTTTAAGTTAAATAAAGGCTTTATGAGTGAGCAAAAGAAAGCTTTATGGGCGTGTATTTTCGGGAGCGCAACAAGTGCATCACAAACTCTGACGGTTCATTTCGCGAGTTAAGAAACATGCAGGAAATACTTACCGTCTCGTTATAATAGGCGGAGGAGGTGAAACGACACTCGCGAGTTTTCTTGGGTCGTATTTAAAGTCAGCTTTGCTTGTAATCCGAGCAGAGCAGAAACATTAAAGGAGTGAGGAGAGCATCAGAACTCTACCCCTTTTAGTTAAAGCTTCTGTGAACTCAGCTTCAACAAGACCGAAGCCCAACCAGCGAGCCGTACCATTTAAGGAAAGTTGTAGGGGGACAATACTTTGAGTATTCATATTTTAAGTGTTTACAATGCTGTCAGGCCTTTTCCTGTCATAGTTTCTAGTTGGATGACATCGATATAAACTAAATAAACACTTTTTTTTTAATCAATGTAGGTATATTATTGTCTAAATGTTTTAATTTGACATGGCAGGCACCCCTCATTTCTGTACGAGTAAAGTGAGTCACGCAAATGTCCACATCCAAACAGCATAGTTTGGCTTTTCATGTGGCGGTACCAGGGAGTGGTAACAACAGACTACAGGGTTTTCCTGGAAATGCCTGAACCTTATCTAAATCTATGACAGTTTTCAGGAGTTTGAGCAACAGGCTTTGTCTCTGAAGGATGGACTGCACTGCTCTTTCCCAAACTCTGGTCTGGGATGTTTTTTGGGCCACCAGTTAGAAATCTCAGGGGGCCCAGAGGCTTTGCCTTCTCCGAAGTTGTAAAATTTAACATGCCATATAAAACCGTAAGACTTTTTAGAGTCTAAAGCAATCCTGTTGGTGTGGCTGTGTCCACTGCTGTTTGATTTGACAGTAAAGTTTATACAAATCAGGTTTGTTTAGATCACTGTTTAAAGCAACACTGAATGATAAGTCTGTTTAGTGTTATTATTATACTATATATATATATATATATATATATATATATATATATATATATTCAGTGTCATTCAACTTACCATAGACATTGCACTACTCTTAGGATATGTTGTTGAGGTAGAAAAAAATGTCTCCTTTTCCATCATCTGGAAAAGTATAGACCTTTACAAACTTTGTCAGAAATGATCTCTTCTTGTAACAATGACAGACAAACTACTCATTCAAGTAAACTTTCAGCAATTAAGCATGGGATCAAACCGCCCAACACTAACGTTTATGAAGTGAAGATCCCAGCATGTGCTGAAGGTTGAAGGAGCACATCTAAAAATGTGGACACTGCCACCTACAGGGTAATTTGCTTCATTGCAAAAACAAAACACCCATCAAACAATAACAAATATTGAACCATAAACTGGAAGAGAAATCGAAGTGCAGTTAATTATTGAGGAGGTTGAAATGAAATTACAAACTGCTTATAAGTGTAAACGTCAGCAAAAAACAAAAAACCAAAACAGCAATAATCATTTTAGTTATATTTATTGGTAGATTATGATATATAAACAACTGTCCAGGAAACATTTCTTAAATGACAAATACCTTGAACCTTAATTACAAGCAGTACTTTCCTATTTAAACATAAATATTTATCAAAGCAAATACTTTTAATGAACCAAGTCTATAACACCGACATGTGCTTTTGCTGAATGGATGTTTTTTTTTTTTTTTTTTAAACCCCTGTAATAAAATGTCATGTTGTAGGCAAAGCTTTACTCTCCCAACACCAGGCTGGGTAAATGTTGTGCAGAATGCTGCAATGGCAAAGAACAGCATAAAAGATTTAGACCAAAGCTGCAAGATCTGAGCAACAATCCTTTTTCAAATGCATTCTCTTACTTTTAAAAATGATGGAAAATTGTTGATAAAAAAGCAACTTGTACAAATGACCATTTCTCAGTACAAAAGCTTGTAAAATGTAGATGTGGTGCAAATCAATGCAGTGTCTTTTTTTTTTTATTGATGGAAAAACTGTTTGCGACAGTGAGGGAACTATGTGCAGACTTAACTTGGGTCAGCTCATCAAAACAGCCTTTTCATTGTGTGTAGCAGCTACATTTCCAGTTCAGCATCTAGAATTAATTTGATGACTTGGAGTGAAATAATACAAATTAGAAACATAAATAACACTGAAAATATAGTATACAGTAAACAAGTTCCCAATCACACAAAATACATGTTTTAAAAAAATGGTAGTAGAAAAATAAAAATGGTTCATTCAATACCCCACGTTTCCAATACAAACATGAAAAGAAGTTGATTTTGTTCGTATGCACTTGAAAATTTCATATATCCAAAAACCAAGAAATCATCTAGATACAGCGATCAGAATACATTAGGTGCAGTGAGGTATTAGCGCCACATTCCTGTTGTCCAAGTGTCCGATTCCTCCGCAAGTCTACTGAAAGAACTTGAGACCTGCAACGAGGAAGAACTTCTCCAGGAAGATCTCCGAATCCAGGACAGCGATGTGGGCAGCCCGGCCAATGAGAGAGTTGGCCGTATTGGGCAGGGCATGAATGACATCATATCGCACGAGATTACAGTCTTTGTTCTGAAGGACTGGCAGCAGCAGGTTCTCGATCATCTCAGCATACACAGGACCTGGTGCAGACAAAGGCCAAACAGGAGACGGCGCAAGAGTTACATTTATATTCCTCAAGTGTGGAATGAATTTCACTTAAAAAAAAAAAAAGTTCTCCAAATGCTGATGGGTTTTTTTCTTAACAAAATTATAGATTCATGTCATTAAATAATATAATAAAAAGCCGTAATAGGAGTCATTGGAGCACTGGTATGGCCCCACAGAGTTCCGAGTTCAACCATATGAAGTCTATTGGAGAGTACATGATAAAACAGGAGACTACAAGTCCTCAGAAGATCTGGTGTCAGTTCTGAAAGGTGTCTGCAATTAACTTCCTAAACAATTCCTTAAAGTTGTCTGCAAGTTTACCTTGATGCCCTTTTTGTTACAACATGTGGTCACATTAGATACTAACTTCAATTATATGTATTCACTTTGCATTGTGTTAAGAGATTGAATTTTGTTTTTGCATTTTTATTGTTGCGTTTTAAATTTGCAACAGTTTGTCACTCTTGCCAAACACATTTGTACAATACTATAATCAGAAAACAGGAGCAGCAATAAAATACTTAAACGAAATTAACTAAGAGTACTATATCAATTTCTAAAACGCAATGCTAAAAATAGATCTAACAGAAAGAAAACATGTAAGCCAAACTGAACGTTGCCATCCAGGGGAAATGTCATCACATGGGTGACAGCCCATCCGTAAAGCATGTCAAAGTCCTGAGAACACAGTTTATTCTGCTTGCCTCAATTTAGCATCGGTACAATGTTGAGTTTACTGAAGTCCTGCCAAATCATAGGACCTTCTTTCACTCACCTGTTTGCTTGTCCTTTAACGCCGTTTTGCACATCTCTATTCGAGCAGAATGATAGGGGACATAGCGATCCTGCAGTGACCCGACCAGAACCACATTTCTGAAAAACTGGAGACCTAAAAGTGCAGAAGGACAGCAAAGTTATATTCACAATGATGTCGTCCAAATAACCAGCTTGAACTGTTCGGTAAACAGCAGTACTAACCAGACTTCTTGCTGAGCTTGTAGAGGAAAGTTTGGCGAGGATCAGAGTGATCGCGGCACGTCAGCTGCAGCAGTGAACCAGACTTTTTCCACTTCTGCATGAACCACAAGCCTGAACACAGGGTTTAATAGTAATTTCACAGGATGCGATGCTGCGGCAGTAGACTGAGAACAGCAATAGCAAATCAGCAGTTAGCTGACTGTAATAAAAATAAGTTAGAATATGTGAATTCACCTGTGTTAACCAGAGCAGAGCTGTTATACAGAGTTCCCAGGTGAGGTCCAGAGAGAGAAAGGAAGGTGTGGAGCCTGCTCAGGTAACACTTAAACCGGGGCCTGGTCAACACCGAGCGAACGATCAGATTCCCCAAAGAATGGCCCACAAAACTGAAAACAAGGAATACAACAACAAAGACGGGGAAAAATACAAATCAGCTTTGACACACTTTCTATCCATTACAAACGAACAAAAACAGGCTGATAGCGGGCCGTCAACACAGATGATTTAGCTTATGGAAAGCAAAAGTGTTCCAGTAACAGGTTATTTTCCATGTTCTGTCAGTGAGCTCTTAATGAGACTGAATATTACATTGCAGTATCTTCGTGGTGTGAATATATTGACTCAAGTAAAAACCAGTTCACTGTCGCTTTATTTCAACATGCTGGATGAGTCACCAACTTATCCCCTGAGCACATTAAGACATGAAAAACTGGTTTTCTAACATTTTGTTGCCAAAGCTTGGACAGAACGAGACGCATTACCTTATCTTTGACACGGTCAGGTTGTATATCTGAATGTACTGGATTATTTCGTCCAGCAATCGATCTGTCATGGACTCAAAGTCAGCAAAGGTGTCATTCTGATGATGAAACAAAAATTACGTGAAGGCCAAGGATGTTCCACGGTGTGCCGGATTCATAGCAGTTTCAGTCGGCTCAAAGACATTAATCTTAGTCTTAATCTTCCACTTAATCTAAGAAAAGATTATCCACTTGCCTGATTCCTTTCAGACATGAGGAAGTCTATACGAGCACCAGGCAGTCCAAGCTCTAGGTACGTCTTCACCAACCTCAAGTCTGCGCTGTTACCTGCAGTATTGGAAAACAGTACTTCAATATTCCTCATGAGGCACGCAAAAGTATCATAGGAATAAAACTTTTGAAGAAGCCTTCGTACCGTCGAGACCGTGGACACACACTATGAGATGGATTCCTTCCTCACAGCTTTCATCCTCCTCCAGACTGAAATAAGGTACAGTGGATGCCAGCTCAGGCAGCTCACTGTACAAGAACCCAGGGAGCCTTAGCAGCTTCATTTCCTCCTTGGCCTTGATAAACCTGCACATCGATAATGAAGAGGAAAAAAAGATTAATATTCATTTGCAATGTGCGAAATATGATGAATGTGTGCATTGAGGACAACATGAAGTGGACTTCAGAGAAAAATTTGAAAGATGACTCACGCTTTCATCTGTGGTGTGGGTGCACACTCATACCACTTGAGGCTGGAAGAAAGGGTGGCGGGGGAAAGAGAGGGTCTTCCTAAACCATGTCCGGCACTGCTCGAGGCAGGATTAGCAGGAGCTTTGGATAAATCCTTTTTTTCATGAGGGTATCCGATACCAAGCTGCTCAAAGAGAAGGGTTGTATCTGGAGCGGCTGCTTCCCCGGCCGCCGCTGGCTCGTCATTAGCGACGCCATTAACAAAAGCGTAGCCGTCGCCCTCTTCATAATAGCCGTTCTCGATCATCTCGTGCTCCGTCTCGTCCTCATCCTCTTCAACCGGCGGTCCTGGCTGCATTCCCAAAGTGATTGCAGATGTTTCTACGGGGCTGATCTCAGACACATCTGTACTTGAGCACGAGCCAAAGTAGTTTTCTACCATCCCGCGTTTTACCAGGTCAGTGCTGCTGGTAGCAGAGTTACTGGAGGGGCAGGCTGTGTGCGGTTCACTGCGAGATTCTTTCACAGTCCCCGAGCTCGCTGTGTCCTCTAGTCCAAAATCAGACATGCCTATTAATTTGGAATCTGTTTCCAAGTCACACGCAGGCTTTTTGCATTGTGAGTGACCCATAGCACAGTCGGGGATAGAAGCCACATCGGCTCTTGTAGTGTGATCCCCAGTAAACGCAACACTCTGCTCCTGCACCAAGACACTGGACTTTCTGCCTCGCGCTTCAGCTCCACTGGAGCCTCTAGAGGAGCCGTCACCCTCGTCATCGGAGGGCAAAGAATTGATTGACGTGAGAGAGGACTGGACTCCGCTCACAACACTGGCATTTTCAGGGATCAGAATCTCTCCTGCCCCACTTGGCTTTTGCACTGCACTTTGTTGAGGCTGCGGTGCAACACTAGGGGGGGTCCTATCAGGCTGTGGTGCAGCAACAACCGATTCAAAGATGCTGAGCCCTCCATACATCTGTGGTACCGGAGCAAATTGAGTGGCAAAGGAGCTGGGCTCACTTTCAATGCCCGAGTCTGAGAGGCGAGACAAGGCACTGGGGGCTCCTGCATCTGGCATCCTGATACAATCACTCTTTACCTGTACTGAGACTAAAGGGGACTGGCTGCCTTGTGCAGCTTCTCTCCCAGCTCGATCGGACAAAGAATCAGCAAACTGTGGCTTTTGTGAGTCACAAAGATTTGTCTGCATGATTCCAGGAAAATTAGTACTAAGACGTTGATCGTGCTCAGACGGTAAAAGAACCATTACTTTACCACCTTGGTATGGGTCCTTTAAACTAGGTTTCACCTCAATCTGCTTTAGCCCGGAAGGCCATTGTGACAGCTTTTGACCACTATGGTCCGTTTGTCCTTCTTTTAGAATTGGTTGGTTGCATGAAGCAACAGCCCCAGTACCCGCCTGAGGATTATTTAATGTGTCCAATGTTGGAGGATTTTTTAAACTAGATTTCTGACAAGCAGCAGTAGTTGTATTGTCATCTGCCATAACATCATCGGCATGGTTTCCAGGATGTGCTGTTGTGGCACCAGAGTCAAAAACAGAACTGACATTAGTCCTTAAATAACCACTTGGTTCTCGCTGCATGGTATCTCGTTCCCCGGCTTGGTTGAGGGGAGCTTCCTCTTCCTTGTACTTTGCGCTGCTGTTGCTATAAGGAGCCTTGAGGTTCTTATAGCCCACCAACACAACTGAGTCCTTAGATCCCTGTCTGATCAGTTTCTTGGAGTTATCGGTTTTTGAGTTTTTCTTCAATTTGACGGACTTTCCTTTAGACTTAGGTGGTGGATCATAGTTGTCTGGCCAGGTGTTATCCATGGGACCACATCGTGACTCAGGAATGGGGCTGGCAGCTGCACTGCAGTCCTTGGCACTGGGCTTGTCTGATTTACTGTTAACAGAGCCAGCCCTTGTATTGTGCATGCCCAGCCATGGGCCGTCACGATCTTTCACACGAAACAAAGAAGAGAAGAAAAGAAAAGGGTTACTTGGTTTTCAGAAAATAGTCAATGAGCATTTATACCCAGCAGTGCAGCAATACTGTTTTCACCTTCAGTGATAGAATCTAGATATCTATCCTCAAAGATGATCGGCAGGGAGCTGACATCACCATCCAGCTCAGCACACTCCACTGGAAGTGGAGGCAAAGACAGAAAGTAGCTGGAACTCTTGATGGCGTTAGTCATCTGTTGGTGACTGTGAGCACTGATGAGGGAATGGAAGAAGTAAACGAGATAGTAAAACACTGAAAAACAAACTTGAGCTATAGCATTTGTGGCAAGTTTGAACGGGTCCAGACATGATATCAGCAACAACATATTTCACAATCAAGACAAATGTACCAGCATAACTTACTGTAACTCTTGATATGCCAGAGCTGATTGCCTTGGATGTTCAAGACAAAAGAAAGCCTCAGCAAATCGCCTTACCTATAATAACAGAAATGTATAAGATTCAGACAATATTACAGATATTTAAATATGGTTTCCAGCTCAAACAACAACTATGATCGTTGAACGGTTTTCAGATGATTCAACAAATTGAACATACTCTTAGTGTGTGGTGCTCCATCGCAAGTAGAGCAGCAACATGCTCCTGCAGCGACACAACCTCCAGGAATTGTCCCCAGAGCGCCATGAGCAGAGAACAAAGCTGAGCCAGGTTCATATTTACGAGTTCAGCCAGCTCGTCAGGGGACTCAGCTTTCTGCTGAAAGAATGAAGACACAGATGACCCAACAAAAGGGAAAAAAAAAGAGAAAAGAAATAAAGAAAAAGAAATAAACTCAGTCAGTTATATTTGGCATCAAATTATTTTAAATACTTGATTTAACCTTTTTTACTCATGTCATGATCACATAGGGCGAGAGATTATCCCAACAGATGACAGGCGAAACGCAAAGTACACCTTGGAGAGGTTGCTAATCTATCAAAAGATCAACACAGAGAGATACACAACCAACAACCAGCACACATATTTATACTTAATGGTAATTGAGAGTCAAAGATGACCTTAACAGGCCTGTTTTCAGGTTGTAAAAGAAACCAGAATATTCAGGAGCATGGTCACCCAGACAGACTCAGAGAGCCAGAAAACTGTTGCACTGACTGAATAGGCCAAGCCACTTTGCTAAAACCCGCTGCACCGACCAGCCACTCTCTAGCTTACCATAAATGGCTATATTTGGAAACAAGTGTAACACACAAGAACATACAAGAGGCACTTGATGTCTCACCATTATCTCTAGAAACACATACACTAATAACCAGTTCTTTTAAATACCATTGTACTCAACATGATGCAACATGATGTTCCTGTCTGTTTTCATTCCATTATCTGCATTCAGTGACGTATCCTCTCTGTAATTTGATGACACACCTTAATTCAGGAGGTATTAATTCAAAATTCTCTCTACTGACTTGTTTAGTTCTCTGTGCACTTCATCATCACTTGATAATAACTGTTGCCACTACTATACTCCTTACTGAAATGAAAAAAATGAAGACTTCATTTTTTTCCGGGGAGGCTACATCCAGATACATATCAAAGACACTAATATACATGTACAATAATTCTCAATTTCACTCACTTATCCTGAAATTAAAACTTAGTGATACTTCCATTCAGTGTTTTTATTGAGTAGTCACCACTTCAATGTTGTGGCAGATTTGTTACTTCCTCTCTGTATTTTCATTGGCAACTGAACACGGCACCAAACGGGACCTACCTTAACTTCTTCACAGAGCTCAGACAGACGGGCCTCCAAGTCAAGTTGTTCTGATGAGGGAAGGGAAACAGTGCCACATTGATTCATTGCTACAAGTCATTACTACATGTTACAAATCTTAAAGAGCCTGTGACCATATTAAAGTTGTGTCAGACAGCAGTAGAGTTAAAAGTACTTTTAGTACGGCATGACCACAGACAGTTAACAGTTAGAAAAGTCTCAGCAAAGGCTTTGTTCTACAGATGGAAGAAAGGGATGAGTGTACAGAGTGAAAAGATTACATAGCATGACAGCAATTTAAGTCTGATGTTGCTAAAGAAAACAAAAGAAGGAAAACAGAGGGCATGACTGCTTGTGCAAGAAGAAAAATTGCAGTGGAGGAAAAGGGAGAGAAAAGCAAGTTGATTGGAGGCACGGGAATGATCAGGACATACCTATGTAGACGTGCCTCTGACTTCGGGGATAGGGTCTTCTGAGTACTCTCTCATATAGGACTTGCATGCTGGGCTTTGCTAGTAAGATTGCACATAATGGCATATTTAGCCTCTTATATATTACGTAGTTAACGAAGATGAGTAAATATCTGCTCACCAAGTGGAATTGGTTTGGTGACAACAATCACTGGTTTGTGAGTTTTGTATTTCATCTGAATGTTTAGTGACTTTTTTGCTTGAATGCAAGTATAGTTTTGTAAAAAAAAAAAAAAAAAAAAATTTACGTTAAGATTAGTGAATTACATTTGGATTTCCTGAAACAGCTTGGTAGGTTGGTGTTTGCCAGGTCTCTCTGAATAGCTGAATGTGGCGATATGTGTAGGGACTGGGGGAAATGGCATATGAACAACACAAACTTTACATGCAACCAACACAGATGCTGAAAATAAAAAATACAAAGTCCAAAACAAAAGATAAATAATGCGATGGTATATCATGATGTAAAACAAGTCATTCTTATAGTGACATTTGAAAAATTAAAAAATTTAAAATTTTATTTAAAAAAAAGAGTAAAAATCCAAGTCATATTACTAGAAATCTGGGATTTCGGATTATATTACTTGAAAACTACTTGTTAACTCACACGCAACCTGAGGTGAAGTGTAGCCAAAAGGCAGCATACCTAGTTCCATACGATGTGAGGAGGGCAGGTCCTTGGTAATGGAGGTGAAGTATCCAAAGAGTCCCTGGTAGGCTGTGAGGAGATTGGAACAAAGTGTATGGTGCAAACTGAAGGCATGCTGCAGACAGGGGTCAGAAACCAGGAATGTCCTGCCCTGAAACCACAAAGCACACAGGTTACAGGCTACAGGTGCTGTCAACCATAAACCTGTATTACTACCAATATAACCACTCTCCAACTACTACTACTGTATAATAATTTAGGATCTGAGTCATAACTGTAAACAAAATATTATTGTTTTATCATATAATTGTGTCGTTTCACTCTGAGGAATTTACAGCAGAATAACTCCAGTGACAAACACTGTAGCTAATAAATCCAATAGTAATATTGCCAGTAATAAAAATAATAATAATAAAAAAACCTGCCAATTACTTGTGGACATCCGTCATTTCTGAAATTGTGTGTAAATGCTTCACTGTGGCTTTAGTACAACTCACTGTAGAGAAATCAAAAGTGTGCGATTTGTTGTAATTCCCAAGCTACTCTTCAGTAGCACATCAAGGAGACATTGCTTCTGTTGTTTCTGAATGATTGAGCTACATTTACATGGCGGCATCTCGGGGGAAGATCTAGTTGGCCACCTTTCTCTACCGCAGCAGGCAAATTATTCCTGGCGAAATGTGACAGTGCTCCGAGAGGGTATTCTTTTGTTTTTTTGCCCCGACTATTAACTGTCTGACACATCTCCCCATGCTTCAAATGCAATGGCTGTAACCAACCACTCTGTTGAGATGCAGAGCTTGTAAAACCTGTGACTTCAGTCATGACCATGTAATAATTAAAGCCTGCTTCTCTGGCAAGCTCCCTGCAACAAATGGCTTTGTTACTTTAAGCATTTTTCTCTAACAATAATGAAACAATCAAAGTTGAATTACATAACTTAAGCAATACAAGATTTATGTAAGAGCATATGGTAATTTTACCCTCTCCAAGTTCACATTATTAATACATTAAGAACATAAGAAATGACAACAAATGCATAAAGACAGGCTCAATGTTTTACAATGGCTTTACTTACATCTGGTGATACTTGCTTGACATAACTGCTGCCAAAAACCACATTTTCCAGAGGAGGGATGACAGAGTCCTTACTCTGAGCTGGGGCGTTGCGGTTAAGCCACGTGGTTTTCACCGGCCGAGGGAAACTAGTCAAACACACACTGAAATCAAACTCTGGAAATCATCACAAGATTATCCTGAGGTTCATTGGAACAACTTGTCTCTACTTTGTTTCTACTTCAACATGGACTTTAACTTAAGCTCGCATGATAAATATTCAGCGTGAAGGAGTCTTCTCCTCTTGTCTGACCTGATAAGGGGCTGATGTAGTGCCACAAGGGATGCATGGATAGCTACAGAGATGACGGACAGGTGGAAGTAGTCAAACATGACATTGACATGTTGGTGGATGCCTCGCTGAAGGCTAAAGTGCAGTCGAAGTGTGCGCCCGCTGATATTCTGAAGAGAGCTGGGGTCATCTGGCCTGTGGAAATTACACAGCAAGGAAGGACAATTAAAGTACTTGTTTTCCGCAGGAGAGACTTGCAAACAAAACTGTATATACAGTTAAGATATCGCAACACCTACGTGTAGTCACCATCTGTGAAATATAAATCCAAGAAGAGCTGGAAATCCATGTCATTGAGGGACTCCTCCACCTAAGAATGATTAAAAATAGTGAGAATAGAGAATTTAATTGCAAAAATATGGGACGACCATAAACACATTTGCTCGAAAAGATATTGGCTCTTATGAGGTTGATGGATTTTGAAGACCTTCATTGTTGTGACCTATGCCCCATAGACACAGGAGCTGTCCAAAACAAGGCCACTGCATCCTGTTACAACAATGGAAACCTCACATTCCTGATGCAGGGCCTTTTTTCAAATGAGTAAACTTCAAAGCAGAACCAACAACAAACATATTCACCCTGACAGGTGCACTGCTTGAGAGCAAGTGATAAAAGCGAGTAAACATTTTTAGATTCCAGCAATATTTCTCAGGTGCACTGTACTTATGGGCCGTAAAACTGTGATTGTATGAGTGTATGAGGAAGGTACAAACAATATTATCCGAAAGAAAGTTTCCCCACCTACTGCTTTCCTTACCAATTCTGCACACAACACTGTGGGATATATTCAAGAAAACACAACAGACACAGCTATATTGACTATATCCACCTGTCAAACACCATAATATTCTTGAAGAATTTGCATTTAATCTGCACCTGCCTCGTGTCAAACAGGCAAAGCAGAGGAATCACCCACATATTTTAAAAAGGAAAACTGCAAAAAACATTTAAACTTGCCTTTTTCTCATCCAGCAACATCATGACTTTGAAGAGAAGGACATCGTTGACCACAACCTCTTCATTCTTGTACAGGATCTGGAAAGTTTTACTGCAGATGACATCATCTTGGACTGAAGCAGGAAAAGCCAGATCGGAGCCTATGAGAATGTATTGAGAAGGAGAAAATTAGTGAATCTTCCCCCCAAATATTGCATTCGTTGTATAACCCACATAAAAACATCAGAACCACCAGAAAGGTGGTCATCTTTTAAACTGTCAGAAACGATCTGACAACATCCCTAAGTCATTATCAAAGTGGAACTGTTCAGTTTCTACACTCTCAAAGAAATGTTAAAATTCCACAAATTGGAAAATAGAATATTTAAGGATTGGACTTAGGTGGCTGCTTGATGATGTTGTTTATTTATGAAACAAATTGGGCTTTGTGTGAAAGGAGCAGTGCAGTTTCCTGAAGGGCTGAGGCATATGCACAAAGCCTGAGAGAAACACTCGGAACAAGGAGTGGCCTTATGAGAAAAAGCAGTTTACAATGAGCTCTCAGCCAACAAAACAATAAGTAAATCTGCACTTTTCCCTGAAAACCACCTCATTATCTGAGAGTTGAAAATCCATCTAAACATGCAACTCCACTAGAAGTTTCATTTCAGTTGAAACATGATTGTTTCAATTTCAACCACATTTAGAGAGAGAGAGACACTTAATAATGGTCTACAGTTTCTACTATACACATCTTTGATAAGCAATTCACCTCCTGGGTAAAGCAGACTGGTCTCTACTTTGTGTGGGACACGTGGTGGCACCTTCAGATTGGCACGCATCTGGTAGAACCTGGAAATGAATACAAATCTGTTGAAGAGTAGCAATGCTACAAAAGACTGTCACTATTGCCAGAGCCATGGATATCATTAGAGGCTAAAGAACAAAAAAACGGCACTGGATGGCTACAAGTGCTTCCACTTGTAAAAAGACACGACACCTTTCATCAATGAGTAATGAGCACTTTCTTCTGCAGTCAGTCAAGTAGTAAATGTCAGCATTTAAAGCACTGATGCATCAGGACGACTGAATAGGAGTATCATCACACTACTGCTGTAAAAACGTATTTCCAGACGTTGAACAGTTAATAAAAACATGACATTTTACCACTATCGTCTCCTGTGAATAACAACATTTTGACATTACTCACATGAAGCTGGACGCTTATCAGAATTGATTTGACAATTTGTACAACAATTATGACAACAATTTGTACTATATGCTCAAGATCAACAAGCTCGAATAGTCACAGAGGACTATATTTGTAAGACAAACTCACCCTCTTTGGAACAGGTCCACATTGTAGAACTTGTGGAGCTCCACAGAAAACTCCACTGTGGCCTGCACTTCAGTCATCTTGGGCGTCTACAGGCAGAGGTGCCTTACATCATCTGGGACACACCTGTGGGCCTGCCGGGAACAGGATCTAATTCATGATTTCTGCAAGAGAAATGTACTAAATATATATTCTAGTTTGGTTAAAAAAAAAAAAAAACAACAACCCAACAACAACCTTTGCACTTGATCAAAATGAACTAGGATTATATACCTATGTATTAAATAGAAATACCGTAGCTCTAATCTTCAAGTCATTCAAAGCTTCAGGCAAATCCGATCAACTTCTAAAATCTGAAGAGATCATGGGGGGGGGGGGGGGGGGGAGTAGCAATAATACAGTCACAAGGTCAGGCTAAACAGTGCATTTGATCTTAGCTGTATGTAGGTATGTTTTTCCAAATGTTAAGAAGCATCTTGTCTTCTGGACAGAATTTGTTAGCAGTTAAATCTCTAGAATTAATGGAGCTGGGTAAGGGAGAATACTATGATCATCAATGCAAAAAACAGGCCTGAAACACAATATCATCAATTGGTAGTGTTGGAAATAAACATATCCTTCCTTTCCATGAGGGGAGACTCTTATAAGTCAATATTTATTTAGGTCTAATTAAAGAAAAGGTCATATAGCTAAATTCAGGCTTTGTGGAAGCAAAATAGAACTGGCAAAAATAATTATACAGACGCTCCCTAAATTAGTCATGTATGAAATGAATAAATCATTTGGTGGAGACAGAACAGCACTGTGCAAAAGAAAACCGGCAAAACACAAAAGACTGCAGCGAATCTGACCTGACTCACATAGAGACTCAAACTGAGCAAGGAGAACGTTTCTGGTATGTTGAAAAGGTGAGAAGAAATCCTACGTTTGAAAGACAATTGTCCAACTCAGCTGAATTAAGCAACCAAACATTATTTGTGCCAAGCTGAATCAGCAGCCAACTCGGTGACAGGTGCCTCTGTTGAGCCTACTTCATAACAAAGTTGCAAGAGCTGCAATAATGACACGGAAACATGACACAACCTGGCGTGCGACAGACAAAACAGCTTCTGCTGCATGGCGTGTAATGCACAAGGCAAGTAAATGTTTACACAACTGTGTAGGGCTCAGGGGTCGTAATGGGAGCAACTGGTTAATCAGGTTCAGTCTTCAGACAAGAAGACTGCCCTTACATCTTATTAATAAGGATTATATTTATAGGTGTAGTGAGATGTTGACTGGCCGGAATGCTGGTCTCATAAAGCAGTCAGTGAGTTGGCCTCAACAGACACATACCCACTAAAATATTGGTTCAACCTCACACAAAAACTGAAATTGTTAGGTTGGTTTTTTTTTTAGAAGAACAAAACAACAAGTAAAACATTGATCTCTAATACAAACAACTGCTGGCAGTAGGAGCTGCAACTTATACTTAAGACACCTTAGTGACAGCAGAAATGAAGCATGTTGTAATCATGTTAAGAGTATATAAGGTAAGGCCTGGGCAGGCACCAACTTGCCCTAACAGATTTCCTTCGTTTACAACAATGACAACAGCTAACATCCTGTCCTGACACACAGTTGTTAAAAACAACAGTCGGACTTTACAGCCAGTTTAGTGTTTTTAATGCCACTACAACGTGAGGAGAGATACAAGCTGAATCTCTGTTACAGGTGGTAAGCTCCTAAACATTTTCCCCAGGCCCACAAGAAGATCGGGAAAGATTCGGCTCGGGGATAACATTCTCGGATTAGACCGACCCCCAAAAAAGTGTGCATTTATTGCGATAAAGCTAAGAGTAAAAGTTATCCACCCACCGAGCAGTTGTCGCCGAGGTAACATTAGCCGCACAGTTATGCTAATGCTACTCACCATTGCGCTGGCGAGCTAACATTAGCCACAAGCTAGTCCCCGGTCTCGTCTGGCCGTCTTTTCGTTGTGGTAGAAAGCGCAACTCTCCTGAGTACTTCACTTCATTGGCAGTGGAGACAAGCACAAACGGATGTCGACGGACGCCTCGACGTGTAGCCGCTTCTGCGGAGAGCGTTTGCTCAGAGAGCCGATCTCACTGTTCTCAATCTGAAGAGCTGACAGCAGCTGAACGTTCGCCAACATCCAACTGCGCGGTAACTGCAAATACCAGAGGCGCAGCCGACGACACGCAATACTGAGGCACCTTCAAGGAGCGAAACAAGGTCCAACGCAATGAAAATAAAATAAAATAAAATAGAATAAACAAAATAAATAAAATAGATAAAATAGATAAAATAAATAAAATAAATAAAATAAATAAAATAAATAAAATAAATAAAATAGAATAAAAATAATTCCACATGGTCTTAGCTCATACACAGGTGTATCAGATAACGTTTAATTTGTTTTCATCTGAGAAACATCTTTCTTACACCAAAAACCACACACAATAAATAAAGTTGGCTGAACAGCTGGCATTGCTCTAGATTCAGTTTGTTGTTCCACTTCCACCTGTCACAGTCCTTGTAGTTATTTTTACATGTCTATTTTTAATCAATAATTATGTCCAGATTAGGTTACATGTTTTCTTTGAGAACAAAATCCAGATTTTTGCACATGTTATATTTGGGGAGAAATATTAATCTTAATGCCATACCATAGTATCAGACCTACTTTTTAAATGGCTGTGTGGATAAAGCCGAGGGTGCATAGTCGGGTGGATGAATTTAATAACAAATGCTCGATTTATGATAATTGTCTCTCTTCACTTTGAGAAGTATTTGTCCCACTTGACTGGTGGTATGCTCCACCGATGTCTTGAGTGGTCAATTATATTTTTGGAGGGCCATGGGAACCCTACACCACTTCCTGTAATCACTCATGTTGCTCATGTGTCGCGTGTTTTTATTCAGTGTTTCCCAATGCAGTTTCAGTGTTCAAACATTCATTATAATATACTTTTGAAGGGACATCCATGTCACTCATGTGTCATATGTTTCAGTTGGTTTGATTTTAACATTACATTCAGTGTGAATGATCATTCCAAATGACCAACAAGGCAGACTTCACTCCCATCATTTACCACATGTACATTGGATTCTGTGTGGAATAATTCAAATATAACTTGTCATTGTTACAAGAGGCCTATCAAATCCACACATGAAACAAGTGAAAAATAGCAGGATGTAGGGAGGAAGTGTGGGGGATGGTCAAAGGTTTACAATCAGTAGTTTCATTTCTTAATTTTGTGTGCTCATAATTTCCTGTGATAAACATTGTAATAAGAAAAGATTTCTGATGCATGGGATTTTTTCAGACTCCAGATATTATTACACTGTACGAGCACATAATTTGCAAATGAATCAACCTCTTGTAGCCTAATATTGTTTTCATGTCTTTCGCAGACAGATGCCTCGTTTGCCTGCCTGTGCTGATTTGAATTCTACCTGCATTGGGAACAATGCTATATTTGCACTGTGCAACTATAAATGTCAACATTCAAAAGTGCAGAGAAATGCTGCTTTTTCATGTAATTGCAATTGCTCTTAAAGATTGCAAGCATGAGGCCCTGCAAATTCTCAAGCTACACCTTTTGTAGTAACCAGTAGTAAAATACTGATTGCCAGATTTACCTGTATGTTTCAAAATGTAACATATATTGTAACTTTAGTGGTCTATACACAATAAAAAGTGTAACTCATCTTGAGTTACTTAAAAGCTGTTTATTTGAAATTTGGTTGGCTTTATATTTCTTCTTTCAAAGTTTCCAAAACATATTTGTTAAATTATTTATTTGTTGTAAGCATTGTTCTTATAGCAATGGAAAGCAACGTGCTATTTGATTCATATAGCCTTGTGGTCCTTCAAGATTGTTTGTGGGTTGCATCCATGGAAACAGATTCATCTTAATCTCTCCTTACTTTATGTGCATCACAACACTTCATGTCTTTATGATTTGTCATAGTGTGAATGTACTTCATCGGAATTGTAAATGTGGTGCATCAACACAGGGTCCTATCCTGTGAATGTGTCACTGAAGGATTAATACATCTGAGGAATGATACCAACATGTGTGTAAAAGAGGTCCTTGAGGAAGGAAAGTTAACACTGTGGACATTGTTGACTTACTCCCACACAAAACAACGACTAACAGTGAAACCTTAAAAGAGATTTCTACCTGTGTGTGGAGGTTTTTTCCTCCTTCTGAATGAGCAACAATTCTGAGTATGAACCACAGGAGGTCAATCTTGGAAAATAAAAATGTTTTACTAATCTGTGTATTTAAACTTTTTTTTTTTTAACTATGAAATGGGTTACCCATAGTAAGAAATGTATATTACAGCATCTGTGTATGTTATGTGGTATGTGAAGCATGCCAATGTTATCTTCAAGTTTTAGTCAAATGAATTGTCATTGTACTATGTCATGACTGGCAAAATCAATTCCTAAGACCAAACAATGCCAAAGTGAACCGTTTCATGTGATTTTATTCCAGAAATATTTTTCTGTCTTCACTGTGTTTGTGCTGTGTGATTCAGCAGAGTCTCTGTGCTGGACTTCACTCTCGTAGTAAATCTTATTTTGCACCACATAGTGCAGATGCTCAGACAACAATAAAAAAAAGTGAGACAAAATGCAGCTAAGATTTCAAGGACAACATTACAGCCTTGAAGTTTGCAAACTCCCAGCACAGCGCATTGCTGGAAGCATGAGTCATGATTGGCTGGGTTTATCTGTCATCCCAAACATACTCCCTATATAACCATATCCCTGCCTCTCAGTTTGCACTGCTCTTTCTAGGGTTGATGCAGTTTTTCTACACTTGTTCATCTTGTGCCCTGTGCTCCTGTTGACAAACAAGTTGAACATGCCATATTTCATGTTTCATTTCAAGTTGCAGAAGTATATTAAAGCTAAAAGACTCTCCAATTCGATGATACACTAATGATTTAACTGCAGGATGGTGTGTTTATTGTGTCCACCCTCTGCACACATTGCTCCTCTTATCTATATTTCATGGCATAAATCCTGGAGGGCTTAGTAGCAGCAACACTGCAGTATTATATACATCAGATGTGTGCTTGATAATACATTCAGCAAAGATATTAATTCTCATATGTAAAGTACATAAAATGAATATATTCCACTATCAATCCTGGGGCACACATTTTAAGAACCAGATTTTTCTAACAGTGCTGTTATCAATCAGGGCGGTTAGGGGAAAAGAAAGTGTCTGTTGTATGCAAACAATGTATTCAAACTTGGTAAAGACCTTTAACTTCCTGCCCAGATTTGTAAAAACAGGCACATCTAGTACTTAAGTGTTAAGGCGGACACCACAAACACTCACAGATAACCTAATATTTATTCAAGGCGGTGGTGCAGCTTTCCAAACACTGAGCTTTTATACCCCCCCCCCCCCCCCCACACACACACACACACACTGAGTTAAAAAAAATCAAACAGCTTGTCACACCTACATATAAAATAAGTACATTCACACGCACGCACACACACACATGCGCACACGCACACGCACACGCATATTGTTAAATGTGCACAGCTTGTGTTATTTACAATGACCTCTTTATATAAAGCTCATCGTCAAAGTCTAATGGCTTTTAATCATGCAAATGAATTAACTCAAGACTAAAAAGAACAGGTCCTCTGAGATGTTTTTCTTCTTCTTTTTTTTTTTTTTATTTACCACATCTCTGTCCCTACACCGGGATTTCATATCATGTCTAAGCTGCACATCGCTGAGTTGGCAAGAAGGGACAGTGTCAAAACGGTCGATAGGCCATCTCCCAGAGATATTGCCTTCGCCCTGCTTTCAACTTCAGGATCAACACACGGTGAGCTGCAGCATAGCAACATGCACAAGTGAACGCTGACATCTCGTGGTTAAAGTTGTACAACGCAGTTTACCCTGTCCATGGTCCTGAAGAACTAACGCGTCTTACACCTCATCACACCTCCACACATGTTGAAACTATACTTTGATCATCATTTGACCAGCAGTTCATTCATAAAAAAGCAGTAGGTTTTAAATCACAACGAAACAAATATGAAAAAGAATCACTATTATTTCGAGAGCTGTTGAGCGACAGTATGTTTATGTTTCGGATAAAGCTCATCCACTCGAACGGCCAGTTTACATTTGTGGCTGTATTATTGCATGAGTGGCAGGACTTTAAATAAAATCCGGACCATCCGGCAGATTCAGGACTTAAATACTGAGCAGCAATGAGAAGCAGGTGGGTCGAACGAGGTCATCAAGTCTTTGGAGTTCGTCTTCAGAGGGCTGGACACCAGGAGGCGCACTGTGGCTTTCAGGTTTTTGTGTTTTCTTTTTGATGATCAGTGGCACGGAGTGTTTCTGGAGATCAGAAGGAACTCTGTCGCATTTTTTGTGGTCTGTGTCGTGGTCGATGCTAAGAAAATTGCGCCCCAACAAAAAGTCAGTCTGCATGGCTTCACACTTATAGGGAAACCCAAAGACTACCGGTTTGTCCAAGTTCAACACGGAATACATTGCATCTTATGCAAAAGTAAAAGTACACCCAAAACACTCAGTCTGCAATAGTTAGGGGACTTGGGTAGTGCTGAAACGTAAACAACATATTTTCAATGTTTGGCAACACAAAACAACGCCATTATTGTTATTCTTACACTACTACTACTACTACTACTACTACTACTACTACTACTACTACTACTAATAATAATAATAATAATAATAATAATAATGCATGGGTTTTATATAGCGCTTTTCTGGACACTCAAAGAGGCTTTACATATTATTATTCATTCACTCTATACTTGATGATGATAAACTGCGTATGTAGCCACAGCTGTTCTGTAGCAGACTGGCGGAAGCGAGGCTGCTAAATGCCATTGGCTCCTCTGACCACCACTAACCACTCAGTCACACTGCATTCACCCAGGAAGTGTAGGATTCAGTGTCTTGCCTCAGGACAATTCGGCATATAGGCAGGCAGAGAGGGGAATCGAACCCATAACCTTTCGATTGGGAGACGAACAAAAAAAAGCAGACAAGCAAACAAAACAAAAATATACCATTCATTTTACTTTTGGCATGGTCTTTATTACACGCAAATGACTTTCGTTTTATAAAATGTTCACGCAAGGAGGACTGAGCCATGGATGGAAAGGTTTGGTTATCTCTGAATTTTCTTTTCACTTTATTGCGCTTTTCTCTGGCAATTCCATCTATGCCGTTTCATCGTGGAGCATGCAATATTTTTCTGCAAGTTATAATGTTGTAAACGAGGCTAAATGATCCTATATAGTTTCGGGACTGGGCAAATCACAACCAGGTTTAAAGAATATTCTCAAAAAAAGGTGTGCAGGTGCAGTATGCAATTAAGCATGAAGCACATCCTTTAATATTCATCTAAACCCACCATAACTTCGAAAATTATGGCTGCTTGTAGCTTCATGTGACTGCTAGCATTGACCCATGTTGTAAATGTGCAAACACAACACGTTAACACAGTGTTTTCCTTTGTTTATCAAGTTTGGGCTCCACTCAATGCTGATTCACTGCGGTGTGACGGAGAGAAGCGTGCCGTGATTTCTCAACCTGGACATCGGTAAGAAACAAATCAATTAAAGAATCCAGGCATTTTCTCACAAACTGCTACATTGCTTTGTTTCGTCTTGAAACTACTAGTGTGTCAAATATATAAAACCAAATCCGCTATGACCACCCGTTGTATTTTAAAAGCTTTTATACTTCAAGTTTCGTTTGAATAACATCCGAACCCTGGAAGTGTTACAGTTAAACAACCCGCTGACCTTTCCTGTTGGTCTTAACCGGAGTGTGGCCCCTCCCTGGTGCCCCCACCACAGACCCTCCAATCACTTCCTGCAGCCAGTCATTGTATGAATATGCATGAGCCTCTGATGGTTATGGGACCTGGGACGGTCCAGATAGCCGAGGTGGTTTCCGTCTGGTTGTTTTGCTGGGGTCTGCTTCAGCCCACCAAATCCCAGAGAAAGGACTACAACTTTTTCCTTTCCTGCAGACAGGGAGACCATGGCTGGGGCCCCAGGCATTAAGGGGCCGTTTCTGGTGCTGCTTTTGCAGTTTGTCCTCATTTGCTCCTCTCAAGTAAGTCACGTTATGGTTCTCTGTCTTTATTATCTTTACTTGTGTTTGTAGACAGATGTGACAGAGGTGCAGGTGAGTGTTTCCTCAGTGATCACAGCAAATAAGATCTTCATACTTTCAACAGTGGAAAAGCAATTACTTTTTAATCAGCAGCCTGGCCTGTAAAAAAAGTTTCGTCAGGCATTCTCTTCTTTTCTTTTCTTTTCTTTTCTTTTCTTTTCTTTCCTTTTTTTAGCACATTTAATTATTTAACCCTCCCCAGTTACAGTCTTCTGTCAATTATATATAACTTTGAGAAAAAAAAAATCCCTGAGAAAGAGCTTAATCTGTTAAAGCCATATAATAAGGAATTGCACCTGCTCTTATTTTTCTTTTGTTGATGGTGCTGTATATAATCATAAGAAAGGGCAAAGTCACTATTGCTATTTCCAGACATCCAATATATATTTATTTAACGTTAATGTTCTTATCGTTCCGCACAGAGGAGCCAAGGATCTCCTGGCTCTCCTGGACCAGCAGGTGTCCCAGGAATTGATGGCATTGCTGTAAGAGCTTGTATCTCTCTACATATATCTATAGATCTCTATATGTACCCATATAATAGGGCAGAGGCTTCACAAATACTCACAGAATCTCTTTGTTTCAGGGAGACAGAGGAGACGAGGGTGAGGATGGTCCACAGGTACATTTATTTATTTAATACATTACACAAAGCATTGCTATCTTTTCTATTGTAAGACCTTTTTTGTGAAGAGTTATGTGCGTCTTTGCTTTTAGGGGCCTGATGGAGATGCAGGTAAAGCTGGGTCTTCAGGATTACCTGGGATTCCTGGAAATGATGTGAGTCCTCTGCATCGGACACTTTATATGATAAGAGTGTGCTGCATTGTTGGCTGTGGTGTGGTCAAAAAGTATTTCTCAAACTTGCAAGGAGGTGGGGCCACAAAGAGCAAACCTCCCACACCATACAGTCACACATATTGTCCTTGCACAGTGACCAAGGATATTTCAAAATGAGGGTTTTGGAGAGAAGTGTGCAAAAATGTGAGGAATTTATTAAACAGGATGAACAAATCCTAATTTCCTTTCAAACGAGGCAATCTGAGGGCAGAGTTTAATTAACTTTGACTCCCTTGAGAGTTTGAAGGTGTGTTAGGAAAACATCCAAACATAATACCGGTTCAGATGACAGACTGAAAACATTTGTAAGTGAATATAATCCAGCTTTAAGTTTAAAGTACTTAATGTAACATGAGTTATTTCATATTATAATAATGCATTCTCTGCATTGACAACACACCAGCTGAGACCCGCTGTAAACAATGACTCTTTGTGTATTTTTCATGCTCGGTGTCTCCCATTGAGAATCCTCAAAACAGTGTGAAATGACTTGTTTCAGCATACTTCTTTGAGATGATCTTGAGGAATGCTCCTCTTTGCTTGGTTAGCAGTCTGAGACTTTTGCCCTCTCCCCGGCCGCTGATATTTTTTGTGTGCCTGTTAAGATAAACACAGACTTGTTGGATTTTATGACGACATGTTCAGAAAAAAAAAAGACTTTGAATCTCAATGTGACTGATGGAAGTGAAGCAGTAGTGTGGCACACACTTAAACATTTTAGAGGAGTAAGCTTTCAGTCAAGTTTATCCCTTTGGTGAGTCTAAAGAAATCCTCTCATACATGTATGATTGTGTTATGATAAATGACATGTGAAAATACAATTATGGATATAGAAATAAGAACAACGGTATGGACACCGTCCATAAGTCTGCTGACTTGTGAATTTATCAATCATATCTGTTTTTTTTTCTTTAAAATGAAGTGAATATATTTAGATTGTTATCAAGATTGGTTGTGATGTATTATTTAGCTGGATGGCTTTTGTCTGCAGGGTTTGACTGGCCCCATTGGAGATCTTGGGCCTGACGGTCCCCTCGGACAGAAAGTGAGTGACTAATGAGCGTTTGGTTTCCTGCTTCAGAGGGTTGCCAGTGCAAGTGGTGCCAAGCTGCTGTCCAGCCTTTTGGCATGGCAGCAAGAGCCACAGTGCATAAACCAATTCTTCATGACAAATGAGACTTAATCCTGCAAGTCTTCTCTGTAATCTCCGTGGGGCATGAAGCCCCAACATCAGTCCTCATTAGGCTAAACATTGCTGGGTCAAGTATGCCCAGCTCAGTCATGTGATGAGCGAGAGGAATGTTAATTTGGATCTTCTGCAGACTCACAGCTCAATTCTACCTGAATGTGTCTGTTTACTTCCATCATGTAGGGTGAACCTGGAAAAGTTGGAGCTCGTGGATCTGCTGTGAGTAGCATTTTCAATCCTGCCAGTCCACTGATCAGAAAACAATCGCCATGTGGAACTCCAAACACCAAAAAGCAGTTTTTATCATATCGGATTATATACAGTATATATATGACATTGGGCTGTACTGTTCATGTCTCTTCAGGGTGTTGGCCCAGACGGACCCCCTGTAAGTAATCTCCACTTCCAAAACATCTTAAAAAACTGTACTGTGTTTATTGGTCTTAACCCAAACATTTGTGATTGATATTGTTTACCTGAAATATGAACAGGGACCACCTGGGCCTGGAGGACTTCTGGGGGAAGTGGGAAAAGGTGGCCCTCCAGTGAGTACAGACAGAAAAAATGACTTTTGGGAATGATAGGTAGCAAAGTATGGGAAATACACAACTACACCAAGAGCACTGAAGCAGTGGTGAGTGACAACAGGCCAATAAGAGGACAGATTTATTTTTCTTCATGTGTTGAAGACAGCTAACGTGATGGATAGATGGCAAAAGAGTCTCTTTAATTCAAGTGATTCATTGGCATCATTGCAGTTTTTTTGATACATGATTAAATGTGTCCTCAATAATGACAAATTCCTAATATTACTCATTAAATGAAGATATATTGATATGTAAACCACTGTATGCTGCAGTGTAACTAAATTGAAAGAGTTCAGATCCATACTCAATATCTCTAAGAAGTTTTTCCAAAAAAGAACATTTGTCCACCAATTTTCTATGAAACTACACATTTCATAAATTGAGCTTTTCACATTACACACTAGCACATACATACAATGTGCACTTCAGACTTTTAAAGTACTAATAAAAAATACTAGATCTCAAAAAACATATTTTTTTGCTGTTTTTGGACAGATTACAATTGAGCAAAGATTTGTCTTCCAATTATTACATCCACATTTCATTAAAATAGGTTAATTACAAATGATAAAAACACATTTTGTCATCAGTGCATTCAGTTTCCTTGTGTAGTAAGTGGCACATTGATGTCGTTTTCTTTTCAGGGGTCCATGGGAGTTCGAGGGCCGCAGGGACCTCGCGGACCAACAGGTCCCAGGGTAAGAGCCAAAAGCTTTGTTTGAGATTGGGAAGAATTTGCCACTTATTTAAACTGATTTCAGCAAAACAAACACCAAAGAAATTGACTTTGCCTTTCACCGGAGATGCCACAGATTGCTGCTGTTCGTGTAGTCTTCTAGAAGGTTTTTCCTTTCCTTCCTATTAGTAGTACATTGTCAACTTGTCCTGTCACTTCCAGGGTACAGCTGGGATGCTTGGCAGTGCTGACCTGGTAAACAATTGTTTTCTGAATTCCATCTATCATTTGATTGCTTCCCCCCCCCTTCCCACATAGGATTTCATATACACTTTACAACTCTCATTTATCTTCTTTTTTTTTTTTTTGTAGTGTCCAAACTCTTGTCCACCTGGAACCCCCGGTCATCCTGGCCTTCCCGGCATGAAGGTGATCAGAGGACAGTACTGAGTTGCGCTAACATCACAGAGTCCCACCAGTGTGTTTTAATTGACACGACTTGTATTCTTAATTTCTTTCCAGGGCCATAAAGGTATAAAGGGTGAAGCAGGAGAACCTGGGAAACAAGGGCACAAGGTAAATTATGTAACATGCAGGGGGAATTCTCGAAGCGAGTGTGGGCTTTTTAATACCAAAGCTGCATAAATAATTACTTAGAAACATGTAATCCTTCCCACAACATGTCACACATGTGTTTCACGAGAGGATTATGCATGACTTGAACTGAAAAAGACATTGCCCGCACCTTTGAGACAAGTATTATTCATGCCGCTCTAGTTCAAGAGGAAATGATACAAACCTGTGTGTAATTCCTCTGACTCCTTGCGATGCACAGAGGATGATTTATTTGAAATGATGTTGAAGCACAACTACCCTCTCCCTGTAATGTGTCTATGCACTATATAAATGGAAATGAGTCTGAACCCATCTCCCTTTATCATCCCGCGCCAGGATATGATTTAGTGTCAGTCTGCACTCTGTCCCCAAGAATAATTTTCTCCTTCACAGAGAGTTTCATTTGAGGGATCTTTTGCATGCCTTTAATTCACAAATTCACCGACGCGAAGATGTTTACAGTCAACGGAAGAATAACCTGATGTTATGTTGAGGTTTGAGTGATTTCTTTTGTCTGATGTGATCAAAAAGAAATGTGAAAATATCAAGTGTGTGTTACATTGCTGTCGGTGACACCCTCCTGACACATGGTGGTGAAACAGCCTCAGTTTTTGCATTCCATGGAAAAAATATGCACCTTTTTACTTCACCACACAGAAAGATGGGGGGGGATTTTATTTTTTAGCATCAAACCACAAGGAATAGAGAAATTCTTCTTTTTGAAGAACAAAATCACAGAAGAGTTCTTGAAGTTCTATCATACCTTGGATAATGAAGCTGTATTCAAACAATGTTCATTTCCTTCTTCCTCTTAACATCCAAACAGCTGCCGACCTGTTTCATTCCTTTAATTTCCTTTCTGTGATATTTGAATAGCATTTTTTACATTGTTTATTCATCTCTATAGCGAGTTCTCATTTCCATATTTATACTAAAAGCAGAAATGGCCTTTTTTTTAATGAAATGTGAGTGGCTAAAGATTTCCAAGACTATTTTCATGGATTGATGATGAAGCTTTCTTGGCTCTGACACAGGCAAAGCATGCATTATTGTAGCTTGTGGAGCTGGAAAACACCTATTTGGCACTAAATATTTGTCAGTCTGACTTCCCTTTCAATCCACAAACAGCGGCTGTTAAATACACCCACTTCATTTTTAGATTAAATCTTAGAAGTTAGCCTTCTTCTTCTTATTTTTTATTTATTAATTTTTTCAAAAAATGAGGACGTGGATAACTATGTCCTGTGATTTAGTTGATTAATTCCAGGCTGTTTTGTGTTCATGCCAGAGATAAAGTACAAACAAGCCTTCATACTGTGCTTACATATGAGAAATCTGTCTCTCGCTTTTTTTCTAACGCACTTTATACTTACATTTCAACACCAATATCTATACAATTTAAATTAACCAAAAGAAATAGATTCATGAGATTAGTTACACTCATACATAATGACTGATTTGGGTCAAAATGGTTGCGATAGTATCACAAAAAGGCAGCTTTTATTTGGGTGTTTGTATTTCACAACAATCCATCCATTGATTGTTCGGCTCCAGCAAGGCACTGGAGCCCCCTAGTCCCCAGTCCATCATAGGACAACTACATTTACCTGGCATTTCATCTCAGCATCTGTATTTTTACTAAAATTATGAAAATATGTGTTTTTTGCTAACTCTGCCTAATGATCTTCCTCCACTCAGGGTGAGGAGGGAGACCAAGGAGTTCTCGGGGAAGTTGGAGCCCAGGGACCAACGGTGAGGAGCAGTTCTTGCTATCTTTGAATTCTTCAACGGTTTCCTACTGATCGTGTTTTTTTTATTGGATCATTGTATTGTTTCAGGGCCCACAGGGACTTCGTGGAGCCACAGGCATGTTGGGATCCAAGGGAGAGATGGTTTGTTTGCGATTCATTTTACAAACATCACCTTATATCTGAACTCAGTCACCATTTTACACTGTGAAACGTTTATCCTTTTAAGTGATTAGGCTTGTAATAAATATATTATATCCTTGGTAGGGAGCTCGGGGCCTTGATGGAGATCCAGGTCCACAGGGTGTTGCAGGCGCTTTGGTAAGTAGCAGTTATGCAGCAAACGTGTGTCAATGGCAACATGTTGTTGGTGAGTTGATGATGTTTTTCGTTTAGGGAGATCAAGGTCAGAGAGGCGTGATGGGTGAACCCGGGCCGAAAGGTGAAGGGGTGAGTAGATTCACCTATATTCCCAGACCTAAGCAGTTTCAGGTCTAAAACATTAAGTATAACTATGAGACTATTCTGAGTTGACTTGTGGTTCTATATCTGTGCTGTTCAGGGTGTTCAAGGGCCAAGAGGAATCACAGGCCTTCCGGGTCCAAAAGGAGAGGCTGTGAGTGTCAATGATAATAAATGATTACATGATGTATTGTTTTCAAAATACTTATGAACCTTTCTTGGTTACATTACCAGGGCTTGCCAGGTGTGGATGGTCGTGAAGGAATTCCTGGTATGCCTGGATCAAAGGTGAAGCTTTAACTGTCTTGCTTCAGACGAATGTTTTACATTACAATGTTGAAATGTTATAAAAAGTAAAAAAAAACAACAACAAAAAATCCCCAAAACAAAACAAAAACCCTTTTCTGTTTTCCTGTTAGCCACAGAACTTAATTTGATTCTTCCACTGCCTGTCTCCCCGCAGGGAGGCGTCGGGAAGGCAGGCGTTCCTGGAGAGGTTGGACTTCAGGGGCTTCCTGTGAGTATGATCTCTGACCCCCAGCCATCACAGCTGACAGTGATTGGATTGCACCTGAGTGCAGCTTAAAGCTCCACGGGTCACACATCATCTCCTTTAACACTCACTCTGTTCTGCTGTAACAAACAGTGATGTAATTTATTTTTTTAATTACTTGAAGAAAATTGCTATATTTGGCCCATGACTCCTACTTTTATTCTATAAGTTATAATAATTGTATATTATTAAGTACATATCACAAACAATAACTATAACAATTACTATTTTGGAGACTTTTTTACACACAAAGTGAAATATTTCATGCTTTTAAGTTTCATTTATTATAGTGTCACTATATAAGTATTCTGAATCAGAGGCTGCAGTTTACACAACTGAACTAAAAATACAATTTGGGCTTTGTATTTCATATGCTATGAATGTAGAAATAAATGACAAAGAACTTTTCAGCAGCATGTGTTTTGATGCACCCGTAGAGCTGTGAAATACTGATTATTGTCTTTTGGAAAGAGTAATGATTTATGGGAGCAGCATTTACTACTGGTCCTCAAATTTGTGATTGTTCTCATGAGAGGCACGGATTTAGGTCAAAAGGTCAGATAGTTGTATTTTTTTTTTTTAAATAAGCTTATCTTAATCCTGCTGTCCATTCAGTGAGGTGTATTTCATTCTAGAAAGGACACTTGTTGCATATGTTCCACTTCGTTCAGAGAATAAGAGCATCGCATTTTGCTGAAGGTCTTCAAGGTGTGTCCTCTGTGTTTTTAGGGTTTACCAGGTGCACCTGGACCAAAAGGCTTGAGCGGCACTAAGGTTTGTTTATCTGATCAGTTGTTGAACATTTCCCCCTTTTTTTCTGGAATTATTACTTTCCATATTTTTGAGAAAAATCTGATAAACATTTTTGGTTGTTGTCTCTCAGGGAGATGTTGGACAGGCAGGCTTCCCTGGAACAATAGGATCTACTGGGAAACCCGTACGTATGAACAGAGCACGTTGAACTCTTTGGTTCTTTTTGTCCTCGCTGATGTATCACCATGTCATTTCTCCGTAACACCACAGGGCGAGCGTGGAGAACAGGGAGAGTTGGGGGCTATTGGACCCATTGGTGAACCTGTGAGTATCTCGAATATCTCTTTTCTCTTTATGTGTAGAGTTTAAATCAATTAGCATGTAATCACTTTCTTATTATTTTCTCCTCTGCCTTACAGGGAGACGTAGGTGAACAGGGTCCTTCAGGTCCAGCTGGCAAACCAGGTGCCCGGGTAAGTAAAGAAAACATACAAGGATGAGAGATTTACAATACAAAAACATAATTTATCTTGAAAATATATCCTGGTACGGGGGCAGAATCTGACACACATCCAAGCCTGTCTTATTATGCACAAAACATAAAGAGGAAAAATGTAATTAGCTGCAGTATTTTTGATAAATTGAATGAAAGAAACTAAAAGGCGATGGGGTCTGTGGTCCTGCCTGTTGTTTGACTGGAATTTCTCAGAGAATAGACTTGAGGTAGATCTCACATGAGGTCTATTTTCACAGTAAGGGGAGACCAAGCAGCGGAGTGAAAGAGCTCTCTGTTCTCCTGGCATTCCTCAGACAGCCGGTCAGTGATCAAAGGCTGAATGGCACAAGCAAACATGCCTGAGAGAAGGAGCAGCAATGCAAGTTTTCACAAAGTTCGATTAGTGACACAGTGTGCAAATATATACTAATACTGAACTTTAGAGTTATTTACCATTAGTTATTTAAGCAATAATATTGCCGTTTACAGGTATTGAGGTTTTTTTTTTATGGATATGTTCTACCTGTTTATATGTTCCTACACATCACATGTGCATGCTTATTTGTTACAGGGACCCAAAGGTGACCCAGGTCTTCCGGGCCTGCCAGGTCCTCCTGGCCTGCCTGGTGTCAAAGGAGAGAGGGTAGGGAAATTGCTCATGTCCTTTTTATTACAAATTTTCATATTTAAGCTGATTAAAAAAAAAAAAAAAAAAAAGTAAGGATGAGAATTAAACAACGAAAAGCCCTGCAGCACCCTCTCATGAAGATATGAATATTATGTACTGTTGAACAAAGATCATAAAACACATGGTTTTGTTCCTCACAGGGAGACCGCGGCGAAGCAGGACCCAAAGGAGAGCAAGTATGAGAGATCCAGATACTAAACAGGAATCCTCTTCCCATAGATAAAATGCTCCAATTGAATAACAAGTGGGTTTCTTTGCATAAATTATTTACAGACTGTCTTTTCATAGGGAGTACAAGGTGATGAGGGAGATTCTGGAGACAAAGGAGATGTTGTAAGTGCTTACACTGTACAACAAAGCATTGTCTTTAGTCATATCCGTCTTATCAGTTGATCAACTCATCTGTAATTCATCTGGTATTATAGGGCGAGCCAGGAGAACTTGGAGCTAAAGGGGAGGTGAGTTCAAACATTTTATATTTCCCAGATTGTGCCTATTTCCAAGTGCTGTACCTTTTGTAATATTAATCTCAACCTCTATTTCTACTCACTTTCTGTTTAGGTTGGTAACCCTGGCGAGCCGGGCAATAGAGGTCCAGAGGGAAGTCGAGGCCAGCCTGGAGTGGAGGGGCCGCCAGGGTCACCTGGACCACGAGGCATGCAGGGAAACAGGGGCCCAACTGGAGTCAGAGGCACACAGGGCCCTGCGGTAAGTCCAAGAGGAAGCAGCTTAGAGTGAAAGCTCAAAGAAAGGGTGGAAACACTGAAAAAAATGTTCTTCCTAGGTAATTTCAGGTCATTCGTGAAAACGTCAGGAACTTTATACAATACTGACAGAAATTCTTTCCTAAACTGCACAACATATAAAGGTGTTTAAGTGGAAGCAAGTATTCACTCTTGCACAGATGCTACATTCTTTCTCATTGATATTATTTTTCCAGCAAACTGCAAGACTATCATGCTTTAGAAGATTTTTTTCGGGGGACATAAAAGAGCAAATACATAGGATTGAAGAAAATCTTTCTTTGTATGTAACCATCAGATCCTCTACAAAGGCCTCTATCATTAATTCTGTGGCTTCCATAGATTCTCACAGGAGAACTTGAAAAGGGGTTTTTGTCGGCTGCAATCTGCATCCTCACCAGTGGATGATACTCAATCCTGCACACTAATGATTTAAAGCTCCTGCACTCTTCGATATCAAAGTCCTCGCTTTTCTGAGCCCACGTGCACTTTGACATCACTGTAGATGGAAGTGCAGTTTTCATATCAAAACAGATCGAATCCCTCGAATACCCAAAACCGAAGCCTTTCAACCTCATTTCATTTCAGCAGGACACATAGTCCACTTTGCGTTTATGATACAAATCCAAGCCGTTTGCAATTTTTTCTGCCACTTATGAACCAAATAGTCATTCAGTCAAAGCAAAACAATAAAGCAGGAGGAGAGCACTTTTCAATTAATAACAGTGCTGTGGAGCCTTTATATAAATGTTTCATATGCTTTTGTGAAATCTTTAAGTCATCTTTTTCCTCCCAGGGTAAAGAGCCGAGTGATCAGCACATCAAACAAGTTTGCATGCGAGTCATGCAAGGTAAGAAAAGATAGGTCTTTGACCCCATTTATCACTCCCTCGTGTCTCATTTCATAACTTTAATATTTCCCAGAATGCCTCATTACACAGCCACACATAGAGCCACCCCTCCAGTGTCTGTCTGATCTGGCTGGAAGCGGCACACTCTGAAGTTGAAAAAGGGAAGGTCTCATAACCAAAACATGAAATAAGCTTCAGCCTTTGTTTATGTGATGGATGAAAGATTCCTTCCCCCAGCTTTAGAAATCTTTCACTGAAGTCACAACCTCTGTTCTCTTTATTCTTTTGCTCTTACGTCTTCTCAACTCATCTCCTACACTCATGACTTTTTTATACCCAATGTGCTAAAAAATTAATTTCACCTCCAGCAGACCTGCACTCCTCTGCTCCAAGCAAAGAGTCTGCCTGGAAAAAGGAAATCTTCGAAGAAAAAAAAAAAAAAAATAGCAGTCAAGCAGCTGCTGCATGAATTTTCATCAGGAGCCAGAAAACTGGAATCTTAAGTGCAGAACACCATGCAGCAAGCAGCCATAGGAGATTAATATTTGATCTGATTTGCCTTAGACATAAAGATTCTCTCACTGATTGCTTGAAATAAAGATTATTATCTCTTTTTTGCTCAATGTTATGAGATTATACAGAAAACGATAAAAAAAAAAAAAGAAGAAAAAAAACAGGAGCTACTCGAGGCATTCCGTGACCCCTTCTTTACCTCGCTCAAGTTCACTCTGAGTACGATAGCCGTCGGACCGTCCTGTCCATGAGAATTGCTTTGAATATTCAGTGATGAGCCTGCTCATAATGGGGCATCAATTATTTCAAAATTCCCAGGGTGGCCATCTGCTACAGTGGTTCGAAAACAGTCAGTGTCTCTATGCCAGTTTCACATCGAATTGTTCATCTTCTTTCTGTTGTGCTTTAACAGAACAGCTGGCTCAGTTAGCTGCGAGTTTGAGGAGGCCAGAATCAGGCATAGCCGGTTTACCTGGAAAACCTGGACCTCCAGGACCTCCAGGATCTCCAGGAGATAATGGCTTCCCTGGGCAGGCAGGTATAAGAGGTCTTCCGGGACTCAAAGGGCCTCCAGGGCAAATGGGAATAAAAGGACCCAAAGGTAATATAAACATCTTCAGTGCTCACTGTTTTTGGTGGCGTAAGAGAATGAAATTCAAATGCCTTCATCACACAATGCATGTGACAGGTGAATTGGGAGACCGAGGATCCAGGGGTCCTACAGCGCGAGGACCAAAAGGTCAGCCTGGACCTCCTGGACTTCCTGGTGAGTTCATGTTTGTTTGAATTGATTTATTTGTAATAATTTGCTCACGTTCATTGAAACTGACATTCATGAAAGAAAACTGCTCTTAATTACACTGTAACTGAGGACTACAACTATAAAGTCTCAAAATAGCTGGATGGATCAAAATTCAATGAATTTTACCTGATGCTTTATAAACCACTCCAGAGTAAATCCTGTTTTATATTATTAAAAATAAATAAAAGAAAACTGTGAAATGCTATCTTGAAAGTTTGTCTGCAAATTTAAACCTGTACTTTAAATCCAGTGACTAACATGATTATCTTTGCCTTCACAGGAGAGCCAGGTAAACCTGGTTATGGTCAGAATGGTCGGGATGGGCAGAGGGGACCCCCTGGTGTGCCTGGACAGCCTGGCGTGCCTGGGCCTCCTGGTGCATCTGGTCCTAATGGTTACTGTGACCCGTCAGCCTGCAACCTCCAGGCAGGAGCTGCCCACCAGTCTCTGGATGTGAAGGGACCTGCAGGGAACTAAGAGACATTCTGGCAGAGACAGAAAGACTGTTGGATTATCTCCCCTGAGCACACAACATTTTTCACACTGTCTTCCCAGGGGCTGTGGCTGGCAACATGCCTTTGATACATTAACCCTTTTTCTCCAGTGAGCATGTTTCTTTTTTGTGTGCCAACCACATCTCCATCAGAAGGAGCCAGCCGCTTTGAGTTGTGAAAACACACAAAAACATTGTTTTTCCAGAGCTGCAAAAATGCAGCCGGTTTCGGTGTCTTTTATCTATATGAGAGATGTTTGATATTTTCTGGACTGTGCTCATGTTTCTGAGATGATAAGAAATGACCAGCAATGTTTGTTTGTCCCACTCTCCTTGTACATCATCCTGAATCTGCTTATTGTGCTAAATAATCATCAGGATCCCACTCAGTTCCAGCCTCAATCCTCATATCTCGATAAAGCTGCTGAAATCCCTCTGTAAAACACCACCGCTTTTCACGCCTGCCTTTTCAGCCTTGCAGTTCCAAATAAAAAGGAGAGAGGATGAAATTGTCATCAAGTCACATTGACGCCAGTGTATGTTGTAAATCTGTAAAAATGTTTGAAATGTGGTTAATTATATTTCCTACTAAAACCATCTGATGTGAGATTTGCCTCCTTGTACAGAATGACAACAGATTACTGCCGTGCACATATGGAAATATATATATTTTGGGTTGAGGGATAACCCTCAGTCATGGAACAAATAAAAGAAACTGTCATATGCAGTGTTTATTTATTCTGAATATTGGCCACCTTTTGTTTGGATATTCTATATATTTCACGAGAAGTAAATGGAAGATACGTGCCCCCAATTGTTTCTCCCAGGAACCTACTGCATAATAAAAATAAAAACACTTTATATAGCATTGTCACAATATAGTAGCTGTTATGCACTTTTTATTCCCACCAGTTAATCTTTTCCAGCAGTTTTCACAGTCGGAGGTGTTCAAATTCTCATCATCTTCTCTTCCCTATTGATGATTTGAAATAGCAAAACGGCAGAACAGCCACTAAAGGGATGAAACCATGCAAATTGATGGTCTCAACAGAGATAACCTAGTTATTTAAAATGATCATTCTCAACTGGTTTGTTGGTACATGTCTCTGATTTGTTTTTAACTTTACTTCATGACAAAGGCTTTTTAAATGCTACAAGTCTCAGCTGTCTTTGAAAACCAACCAGCTTTGCTCGTGTGGGGATTTTAATTAATAAAGCTTTTTAGAAGAGATAGATATTTCTTGCATTAACACAGTCAAAGGAATGTGAAAAACACACGATTTAGATGATGATTTCTCCATGAAGAACTGGAACCCAGGGGGACAGTTACAATGGGAGCGCTGCTGTGTTAATGCTTTAAGTGACCCAAGAAGTACTTTGAGGATTTATCGGATTGCCATTATAACCTTGATTTTAGTTTAAGATTACTTCTGAATGTTTATGCTAAAATAGTGTTGTACCTTAACCTTCTTATTTTGTTCATTTCATGTTAAACATCATTTCATGTTTTGTGTTCCGTCAAAAATGAAAGTTCTATTAGTACTCAGTAAAGGTAGTGTAATAATATATATTTATCATTATTATCATTGTGGCATTAAATATTTTCAACAGCTTATCTTGTGAACATTACAGTTTTTTCAACCGCTATTTTCTACTTTTGATCTCATTGATTGGAGTATATACATATCTGTTGCCTTAGACTTAAAACCCATATGTTTTTGCATATTTTGACTATTGGAAATAATCAGATAAAACATAGCAAACTGTTTACCACAACCTACTTTGGATCAATGTTAATATTTGTTCATTAGTTACAAGACAACCTTTTTTAAAAAAAATATATAAAGTAACATATAGTAGGATCTGTTGTGGTCTCAGTCAAACAAATGACCACAGATATTTCACTTGTGTACAAAAGAAAGTATACCAAAAGTAAAATGAGAGAATTTCACAAGATGATATTTGTTCTGTAACTGCTGTTTTAAAAGTACGTTTTAAAGAAGTATTCATCATCAGTGTCAGAACACTTCTTCTTTTTTTTTTTTTTCATTCACTTTAAGTTGCGTAACCCCTCAAGTTGAACTCTTGCTACATTTTCTGAAACAAGCTGTACTACAGCAAAAATAACAAGATAACACAGGAAGTAAAGCACAAAAGGACATTTATTGCACACAAGTAAGGCAGATGCCATTAATCAATGTAAATCAAGATGCTGCAAAGAAAAGTGTACGATACAACCTCTGAAATCTGGTTACACACACACACACACACACACACCCACACACACATTGGATCCATCACACATAAGTGCCCCTTTTCTTTACCAATACTTCAGCGAGCCAAATATAACCAATGTGAAACAAAAACAACAGCAAAATATGTGTCATTTACATACACATGAAGCTTTCAACTGCTTTGTGTATAAAAGGCAACAGTTGTTTTGATGTTGTATATTCCTTCCCACAATAGTGAATCATGTAGACATGTGGTAAACCAAGACTGAGGTAGATATTCAGCGAAACAAAGATTTTCAGAAAAAAATCTTAAAGCCACCCAGCACAACATGAGCTTATAAAGGCGCAGGGAGCAGTTGCAGTGAAAGCAGCAGGCAGACATTTTTAATCCAAAAGGACCATACTGGGAGGCTGATCCATATTCCCCCTCATTAAAAATTTACCGACAAGATTAGATTATGTGTGGCAACAAGATCAACTTACGTTACGATTAAAAAGAGCACTTCTTAAATATGTCAATGCATGAAAGTAGTTATTGTTTTAGGTGTCCCCCCCTGCATTTGCTAAAAGGTGTTTAAATGGAAAACAACTCTGTCCTTTGAATTCCGTTCCATCTGACATTTCCCATTTAGACTAACTAGATTTCTTCTGGTGGTGATGAGAACTGGCTCCAAATTTCCAGTGAAGTGAGCTGTGACATCAGCAGTCATTTCATGTCCTCCTTACTTATCAAAGTGTTTAGCTAAAACGAAGCCACAAACTGGTGTGCATTAATATCAATTCCAGCTAAATCCAATATATGGAGAGAGGCTCTCTCATCAGTGCACCCAAAAAGTTTAGATGGCATTAGTTTGCTGTCTCATCCGAACCTCGTCAAGGTCAGAGTTATTGTCTCTGATGGGAACCCATTAAACCAAATATGAAAATTAGTGTGATGAAAGGACAGAACCCAGAAGAAGGAGGAGACTTTATGTGGCCTATAAACCAAAGAACGATGGTTTGCCACGCACATTACAAGTGATGATAAAATAAAACACATGTCCAGCAGGGGGCTCTTTCAGCTCACAAATGAAGTCAGGAGCATGCATTCAACACCCATTTAAAACTAGACCCAGTCACACTGATCAAATTCAGCAGAGAAAAAGTAAAAACCAGCATACTATATATATATATATATATATATATATATATATATAAAGAGTTCTGCAGCTTCTGAGTGAGATGTGAGGTATGATTTACATGTGTCAGAGAAGCATAATGACTATGATATGAGACATGTAGTACAAAGAAAAGAAGTGTCAGTAAAGACCTTAAAGGATAAAATACAGATAGAAGTGACTTCTTGATGCCACAAAAAATTCAGATACACCCACAGAACTTCTCAAACATTAATCACAGCAGGACTCAAAAGTAACATTACGCCTTTGAGTCAAACTCTCATTAAACAGAACTCGAAATGAATGCAGAATACGCACACTCCAGGCCAATTACCTTCTTCTTTTGCATACAAAAGTTTAATGTTTTGGTTATCTTATAAATGAACACACTGTTAGACCTCAAACTTTTCAAACAGGGAAATAAATAAATGAATAAATGCAAAGACTGAATGTCCAAAACTTTTGTCATGCCAACCAACAGTTTGGAGACTGACAGACTGACTGAATTTTTGAGTTAACAAGATGCTAATTTTTCAATGCGTGTGTCTGCTTAATCCGTTAGGACCTGAGACAACATCTTTAGAGCAGGTCTGATGTGATTCCACCTTTAATCCACTATTCCTAAAGATTATGATGACACAAGTCTCTGAACACTTCCGCATCAAATTAGCAAAGTGTTCACACTGACCCTAAAAATTTGTAGCTGTTGCAGCAGATCCGAAAGGAAACATTTCTTTCCAGCTGGTTTAGGTAAGATTGACTCAACATATTTTTAGATTTAAAGGAAAATATGACCAAAAAAAAAAAAGATATATCCCAAAAATATTTATACTGAAGCAATAAGACACATTTAACCCAACTACACATAGAAAAACAGCCTTGGTCAGTGAGTGAAAAACCAAAATCTAGACCATAACAATGAAGTTCAAGTAGAAGATCATGTCTCATCAAAATAAAAAAATCTGAAAGTTGTAGTGTAGTAATCCGATTTCCTTTGTGTTGCAGAGAAACAAAAATATACATATGAATCGGAGGAATCATCATATACAACACTATGTAAACAAGATTAGTTATAAATCATTATGGACTCAAAGAATTCGTCACCATTTGCTGATATGAAAACATACGAGAAAACCTTGACAGTCACCATGACAACCTGCTGATCAAATTATACTATCAGGTCCCGTAACAAACCCCATTAGTCCGTAAATAATAATAAGAGCAAAAAAAATAAAAAATAACAATCACACATTTTCATATTAAATCAAAAGTGAAGGTAAAAGAACAGGTCACAGTGCACTCGCTGAACAATGACGTAAGTTAAAGTACATTCTATTTGTGTGGGGGGAAATAAAAAATCTGCCCTTGATGTGTGTAGTACAAATAGTTTCTGACAAACAATCTGAGAGTCTTTTGTGGGTTTTATGTTACGAAAGCTTTGGCAAACTTTACTGAAGAGGGTTGAGAACCAACACAAGACCATCAGAATATGGGGTGACACCTATGTATACCGTGAATGCTTTTAAAAATGATTATCCTACACAATATGTCATGAGGGTCAATCAAAATAAAATTGAGGATTGTAAATAATCCATAAATATATGAATTTTCTTGTCATGTTACTAAATCCATGCTACATTAAGCAGAGTAATTAGTACAATCTTTAAAATACATTCTTAAAGAACACATTTAGCATAAATAATTTCGATATCAGACACGTTGGTTGCACTTTGGTAGCATAAGGAGTTAAAAAAAATCAAACAGCTCGTCAAACCTACATATAAAACAAGTACATCCATTCAGGTAATCTCTTTCTTTCTTTCTTTCTTTCTAACACACACACGCACGCACACACACAAACACAACTACGAGATGTACCTTCGGTCAGCTCAATGGCTTATCTGAATAGGAACAGAAGAGTGCATAGACATGCCCATTAAAGTGGCAAACAAATAATTAAGATTGCAATTCAGACAGTGCTGAACTTGATTAAACAAAAAGTCATTTCATGGTTTTAAAAGACAAATTGAGAGTTGAGGAGGAATGCATTACATCACAGTAGGGGAAAAAGAAATAACTTACATAATGTTACAGTAAAAGGTTTTCAACTGCGTTCAGAACAAACCCAATAACCATCCCACAAAAAAAGAAAAGAAAAGAAAACCACAACCCCCAATATTTTTCAAATGTTACTCGAGAGTGAGAAAAAGAGGTCAGATATGAGTATGTCCAATAAATACAGAGCTCAGGAAGCCATCACATAGGATGAGGCTGTCCTCTCCCTGCAATGTGGCTGCGGCTCAGAGCTGTGCGGTTGTCTTCCAGTCAGCCTGAACTCCCATGTCAGGTTCAGAAGGATGGAAGACAGTCACTGCGGTCACAGTTCCCAGGTGTTCCACGGGGGCCTGGAAAGCCAGGAGGGCCCTCAGTTCCGATCCCAGGAGGACCTAAACAGACAAATAGTTATTATTAATTTCTGCACTGGCATGCAGTTTCTCATCCCGCACAAGATGTTTGTATTAGAGCTAAAACTGCTGATTCGGCACAAGCAACATGTTCCCTCTTATTATCACTTACAGTCATATACTATTGGGTCAAAGTTGCAAATCCTGTTTGTGAAAAGCTGCATACAGAAATTCAATCTGTGCAGAACAGTGCAAAAATGTTAAGGCAAGAGTTAAAAAAAAAAAAAAAAAGTACTTTCTTATCGTGCGATGCCATCAAGGAGGCGTCTGATTGGCTCTAAATTTATTCTGCACCAGGGAACAACAACCCCAAACATGCAGCCAATGTCAAGGCATATTATCTTCAGCATAAATAAGAACAAGAAGTCATGTAAGTGATGGTATGGCCCCAACGGAGCCCTCATCTCAACATCAAGGAGTCTGTCTGAGATTACATGAAGAGAAAGAAAGATTTGATCCAGCCTCCATCCACAGAAAATATGTTCTAAGTTCTGCAAGATGCCTGAAACAACAACCCTGCTGAACTCCTTCAAAAACAGTGTGAAGAAGAAATGATGCTGTTTTAAAGGCAAATAACTGCCGCAGAAGAAAAAAACAACAACCAGGACTTGTGTTTATCATCATCTATTAATTCACTTTGTATTACTTGAAGAAGAAAAACCCCAACCACAAACAAAAACAAAAACAAAAACAACCACAAACAAAAACAACAACAACGATGCCGCCGCCGCCGACAACAACAACAACAACAACAACAACAACAACAACAACAACAACAAAAGCTACTCATAGAGGAATCTGGAATTTGAAACTTTGGTTAATCTGATCACAAAACAGATTTCCATTTATTCTCAGTCCATTTCACATAAGCTGCAATTTTGAATTTCATTCACATACTGTGATGGATTTGAGGTTGAATTTACACAGGTGGATTGCACAGTGCAGTGTGTTGAGAGGCACGGATGTATGACAGCAGTTCTATGCAGTGGTTTCTACAGAATCAGAGCTGCTGTCGTTGCAGTGACGCCACAGGAAGATCACCAGCATCCAATGCTGGTGATCTTCAGAGATTCCTTCAGATTCTCTGAATTACTTACCAGGTATTTTTGTGTTCCTCCATGTTCCATCTACATACTTGATATTATTGGAGGGTCTAAATTTGCCTGTTATTGTTGATGAAAGTCTGTCTGTCTCTCTGTGTTTCCCGCAGGGTGAGACCATCTCCAGTGGCCAACAACCCTGAAAAGATTGATACATGGCTAGTCTAGATCTGTTTATTATGTTTTTTTTTTTTTTTATATTCTCTAGTCATGTTCTGGGTCTGTTTCATGCTGTGGCTCCTTGCATTTCAGATCTCATTAATTTGGTCTGGTGTCCAATTGTCATTCTGTCAGGTTCCATTTGTTATGTTCCCTCCTTCACCCTTACCTGATCTTGCCTGGTTTTTGACCCTTGTATGTTTACAATGAGTGAATATTGTTGGTAAAATGTCTGACTTTTGACATCTGGTATGTTATCCATGGATCATTATGAACAAAACTTGATTTACAAATCATTACATCTTAATTTATGTGCATGTCATGCATTTAGTAGGATTATGACTACAACATGTAGCATCCAATGTCTGAATATACTGCAAGGGACTTTGTGAAAGCTGGAAAAGCATTCACAATCAAGTACACTCGTTTATAATTTATCTATCGTTTAGTTCCAGCGTAAACCTTGCAAAGGAGAGAAAATGAACACTTCCACTAACATGATGAAGTCACCTTGGCAGATGAGCCAGTAGTACCTCATGTTACTTAGCAACCACCTGCTGAAGTGGCAGAGCTGTCCACATAGCTTTGTGGTCTTGTATATACAGTTCACACCACAAACACAGCACCCAATGATTGCACCTTATTTCGAATGGATCTGGATAAGACTATTACATAAATCCTCCACTCTCATCCAGCCACCCAAGTGTCCATTACATCAGTCGACGGGTCATAGCTCAGGGGAAGCTGACCTCATCTACAGTTTTTTTCAAAGGGAATTGCAGGTACTGCCTCATCTATGAAAACACGACTTGACCTTTCCACCACTAACACATCCATATGCTCCTTAAGCACACACATGCACGCACGCACGCACGCAGCATCCACAGTACTGCAGCACTTTGGGCTGGCAAAAGTAAGAAAAGGTGTTAAAAAAAACACTCATTGCAAGTGTTTGCTTTTCTTCTCAGGCTGTTAAATATGTGTGTTCAGGCAGCAAGTTTAAGTGTTCGCAGCTTAGCTTGACTCTGCTAATTAACTACAGTGCAGAACAAATTCACTGCACACAGGCACGACTTAGCCATGGCACTATCCGGTCTAATTACCATCGGGCACAAAGAGGACAAGAACAGCGATTTGACACTATGGTCACTTGACACATAAGTAACTTGTGCTTGTATCACCAAGCTATATTGACAAAGGACGTTAAAGGTAAAATACACAGTCAAGTAACTCTCCCGTGACTCATGCATCCAGGTCTCCATCAGTCAAGAGGAACCAGCTCATTGTAAATGCCAAGTGTAAAAGCTATATTGTATTATCAGGCTTCAAGTGCAAAAAGTAAACTCGAGCAGTGGGAAGCTAAATTCACAACCGTTTCTTCAACAAGTACTTTCCAACTCCTTCCTTGAAGGGACTACATCTTGACTCAAATCCCCACCAATAGCACCATGGTGTCTTCCAATGTTCTTGAGTGGTGATGTCTTTTAACGGCTGCTATTTATACTCTCCAGAGGAGCTACGTTGGCCCCAAACATGCATTATGCACACAGCTAGATAGGCTGACTGACTTCAGGTTCAGTGACAAACTCCTACTGCCACAGGCTGGAAGTTGCAAAGTAATCCCCTTCTCATCTTCCATCGTGATATAGCGGGTTTTTTTTTTTTTCATTCACATGTGGGAGGAACGTGCTGATAACCTGGGGGAGGGAGGGCTTTTTCTTTGCGGCAACACCAAGCAGGGATTTCACTTTACAGGATGCATGTCAGTTTCTGCTGCAGTGGTTGTTTGTCCACTATCAGGGTACCATTTGTATCACAGCAGCTCCAGGTTTGAGAAAACATAAAGCAATCTGGGATCCGTGTTTATTTCAAACATGCTGAGACACCAAATGAATCCTAAAATAGAATTTAAGGTCTGAGACTCCACACAGCACCAGTACATTTCCTCACTTTTTGGGAACAGGTAGGAGAGCTTGAGAAATGGCAGCAGATGTGAAGGAATAAGGGCTGTGAGAGCTGTGTTGGGTCATTCTGTGAAAAAAACACGATAACAGGGATAAGGACTCACCTGATTTAATGTGTTATATTTATACAGGGAAAACAATCTATTCTAGTCTTTTCAGTCAGGAGTGAGAGCTTGTCATAGCACAGACACAGATCTGGCCGAAGTTACTAATGATCTCATGACCTCAGACAAAGGACTCATCTCTGTTCTTGGGACTGGAGCATATCATTGGGATTAAAGAAAGAGCACGAAACTCGTTTCTATTATATTTATCAGGCAGATCCTCCTTTATTTATGTTAACAATGACTCTTTAGCTAAGTTAAACATGGAGTTCCACAGGGTTCTGTCTTAGGGCATGTACTTTAAGATTATGCATTCTTTGCGTAGGGATTAGGAAACTATGCATTACCTGTGATTGTTATGCATCAGATACACAAATGTATCCATTAAAACCACTTCATATTGATCAACTTGTCAAACTTGAAACTTGAAACCTCCCTACCAGAATCATGGTTTGCATCCTTCCCCACAATCCACTGTTACTTGTATCTCTCTGGTACTGTCCTATCCTGTTCCGTCTTTCTATCCACTAACCCCAACCAGACGAGCAGAAAGCTGTTCTCTCTGAGCATGATTCAGGAAAGGTTTTTTTTGTCCTGTTAAAAGGGATCTTTTCCATTCCACTATCGAATATGCTTGCTCATGTGGAATAGTTGGGTTTTTCTCTATAAAAGTGCCTTGAGATGACTGTGTTGAATTTGACGCTATACAAATATAATGAAATTGAATAAATATTTAAAAGAAAATTGTTCCATTTTACTTCTCTGTTGTTTGTAGTTTTTATGCAGTTAGGCAAAAGTAATTTTGATGTTAAAATTTGTGCCTGCTTGGGCCACCTCTGGCATTGTCGGGGTGGGGACGATCTGGGCCCTGGTGACAATTTCTCATTTTTGCTTCCATGACTCTACAGCTTCTGTTGGGACACATCTGAGAGAACTGATGGATCCCACCAGAAGGAGGTGTTTCACTCTTCTAACACTACAGTTTGATAAAGCCCATGGTTTGTATAATTTTAAAACATGTACTCTACTGGAAAACCTTTGATAAACAATTTCCACATTTCTGATGATACCTTCCAGTCTATGGTAAAAGTGGTGTTTGAATGAGCACAGCAAACGTCCACTACAGTCTAAAATTCCATTCCCTTTCTCATTTTGAGATTAAGATTTAAAGCTGTGTTCATTTTTCTTTTTCGGCTAGTGGCAAGGAGCGTGACGAGCTGTAAACACAACACTGACATATTGTTCCAGATAAAAGAGCAATAATAATTTGTTATTGGGTTGGAAGAATAAAATAGGTTTATGTTAAATACACTTGCCTGCTGTGGCAAGAAACAGAGATGAGAGACGTGCTTGTGTACAAAGAATGAAACCTAAATGGGGAGCTATAAGACTCTTAAATGCTGCTTTTTCCTATAAACCTAGGCTTTGGGTGATACTTTTAGAACTCCATTACTATTGATGAATGGTTTCCCTGAAGACATTTCATGTTGATACAAAATAATGACTGCTGCAAGCTATATGCAACAAAAGGTCATGCAACATAACCCTGAACTCTGACAATTAAACCCTCCTTTGTCTAAATTTATAACAATTCTGTAAAGAAATGATTTGTGTTTTTTCTTTCGAGCAGATGCTAAATGAAGTAGAAATTTTTGCTTTGAATATGACAAATTGTTCAATGTATATGAATTGAGATATGAAGGAAACTAGTAAAATTAGTCTCCTAGACAAGACATAGCATATTTACTATAGTTCCTGATGAGTGCAGAATAAGTTTGGAAATTTGCAAATGTAGGTGTTAAAGGTCCCTGCTTTATACTGCTGCCTCCGTGACCCGGCCCCAGATAAGCGGCAGATAATGGATGGATTGATGAAGGTGTTAAAGGTTTAATTCTGGATCATATCAGTAATATGATTGCAATTTAATTTATAAGGATATATATATAATATATATATAACTACATACAAGTTCCCTCCGGTTTTAGAGCAATGGGGTGTGAACACCTTTTACACAACCTTTTGTATGTCGCAGTGAACTTCTGTCGACCGATGCTGGCAAAAACCTGGAGTTCATCAGGCCATACACATTCTGCTTGTTGTCACAAGCTCATGTCAATGTCGATTTGATGCTGATGTAATATTGCTTGTGAAACGAAAAGCTAATTTTCACTGCAGCATCACTGTTTATCTTACTAAAACAATCCACACTGCACAAATTTGAAATGAACCAACAGATTCAGTTTTATTTACTGCCGATGACCAACACTTTTTGGCTCTCTTTCTGTCAAACACTTGGTCAAACTTGCTGTTGTTTACATAAAATTAGGTATTTAATCTGGAATGTTTTAAGTGTGGCGTTTATACCTGGGGGCCCCATGGGTCCTGGATCTCCTGGTAACCCCAGTCCGAGCTGGCCTCGTTCTCCTTTCTGGCCTCTGTATCCTGAGGGAGACACGCACACACGCACACGCACACACACACACACACACACACACACACACACACACACACACACACACACACACACACACACACACACACACACACACACACACACACACACACACACACACACACACACACACACAAACACAGTGAGTGTTGAGTAATACAGAGGGGTGCTGTTTACAAACTCTGCAGTACCGTTAGTAATATTAGTAAAAATGCCATGACATGGTGAAACCCAAGGAGTGTCAAGACAAGGACACACTCCTGTAACCTTCAGATCTGTCCAGGGACTCAAACAAAGCAGCTCATTGACAATATAAACATCACCTCCATGACAACAATGTCAGACATCATGTCTGCTCTTATTTTGAGGAAAAGCAGTTTCAGTATGTGATGGAGAAAAAGCCATCTCTGTATTCCTGGTTTCAGTTCCGATTCTTCGAACAATAAAAGACGTACTGACATCCTGTCAAAATAGAGATCATCAAACAAGCCATCTGCACGTTAGCATTTGAAGGAAGAGGCATCGCGGACTTGTACAGCTTTCTGTCAACAACAGGGCCACAAGCATGTATCTTTGAAGATTTCAAAACAGCGCGAGGAGGGTTTTTCAGATGGAGGTCAGAAATATGGGTTGCCGAAGGAATTCAGGAGTGATAAGACGAGCCTAATCAAAGGTGGACCGGAGAGAGGTCGATCGTATAGAAAACAAACAGATGCAGAAAACAATTACAGTATTCATGACAAGTATGCACTGACGCTCATGTTATTTACAGCCTCTTCTGTGAAGGAGGCTAGGTGTGACATGATTACCTCTAAGAAAAACAAACAAGCAGTGATTAACACAAGCACATGCTTAGTCAGACAGAGATGGGCGATGAGTGAAACAAATATCAAAGTGCTTGCACAATTCTTCAAGTTAAATCTGCTAGTGTGTTGCTTATGACAGTGTGCACACAATCAGAACATTCTACGGCATGCGGAGCCAGTGAGTCTTTTCAACAGCAACGTCACCAAGTGCAAATCTGAGGGGCTGCGAGAATTTTTCCCCATGAGGCACTTAAAGTAATGGAGTCTCACAACCAGCAGTTGCATGGAGTGCATCAGAAACATTGACAGGGGTATCAAGCATAGCACCGCCTGGCCCAAAGGGGAAACGCTTCATTGCTTACATGTCAGGAAAAATCTCAGGAAAAAAAGCCTTATGAATGTTCCAAAACTGAATCGCAAAGAAAGAGGGGCTATCCACACATTGCCACAATAATGAGACTTCTTTCAACACTCACAGAGCCTTGGGCATTCATTCAGGGAGGAGACGTTCTATGGAGAAAAAAGCACTGTACCTTAAGCAAAAAAAATACCGAATAGCACACAGGGCAAAAAACTTGGGTGGCAGACTGGATTGGCACCATCTGATAAATCGTGAATGTCATACGGTGTACTTGGTTGAAAACAAATCGTTTTCAGGGGCACTAATGGACAAAGTACGTTTGCTAAAATGATATCGCTCAAGAGTGCCCATGCGTGATTGATAGTACTGCAGTGCTGCACCTGTTGTACACTGTTGTAAAGATTCTTAACAGTAACACCTATGGATTCACACTATGGCTTATAAAAAAAAAAACCACTTTGCTTTAGGCAGCTGCTCCATTAAGTAGTCTGGGATATTTACTGATTTTTTTTTTTTTCATGGTACACAGTCGAAAGCAGGATAGCTCAAAACAGAATTTACAGCCAGTTATAATTAAAGACATTTTGTTCTAGTCACTGCTAATAAATATACAGAGTACACAACAATGCAAAATAAAAAAAATGAAGGTTAAGCCAACAAAATGTAGAATTTATGGGAATATGCACTTAAATACAAGGAATTTCATCAGAAGAAGATTTCATTAGGGCCTCAAAAGTAAAAGATGAATAGAATGATAAATGAGCACTCAATTACAACAAAGGAAAAAATAAAAGAAATGATTCTCTTTGACATGAGTCCTTTTGGGCCTTGTTGGACAACTTCAGACTTCCACCCAAGTGAGATCAAACCATGAGGAAAAAAAAAGAGAGAGCATGAACAGAGGGGTTATTTTTCTCCATAAACAATTCATTTTGGCATATTGGAGAAGGAGTCAAATTGGATATTCCAGAGGAGCACAGTCTGCAGCCGAGGATGACGAGAAATAATGAGGAAATATTACCCAAAACTCTCACCAGCTGAGTGGAGGCACAAGTCAACAAAGGAAAAAAATTAAGAAGTTTGTGATTTTTTATTTTTTTTTATTTATCAAGGGAAATAACTTTCCTCTTTACGTTCAATAAATATTTATTGCAAAGCTGCATTAAAAAGTACCTATAAAACACTTGTTTGAAGCATAAAAAATGAAACAGGCCAAAAGAAAATCCAAGACATGTGCAATGCAAATTGCATTAACACGGCACAAACATTTCTAGTTGAGTAGTTTCCTACTTTAACTACATTATTCATGAATGAGAGCAGCATATTATAGCAGAGGGTTAAAATGTAAATGGTCTTCAATGATGTGAGGTAGATACAAAGCTCAAAGAGAAAGGCCGATGCTGTGGTGTTTCATTCTGCACCAACACATAAAACACTCCTCTTCAAAAGTTAAGACACCAAAGTTCTGCTGCGGACACAATACAAATCTAAGCAAGTCCGAGGTACAAAGCCTGACCACAAACCATTAGTGTTGTATGAGCAGTCAGAGAGTTGCATTAGTTTGATAAAGAACGTCCAACCTCTTCCCTGACTATGCTCAGTTTGTATTTTAGAAGCTTTCTTTTCTTGAGTGAGGTATCAATACTGGGGCTCTTTCCTGTCCACATTGATAACACTTTCTCTTATTCACAGCCAATTCTTCGTTTGTCTTCATATTTCCCAGAGAGCCGCTGTGCACCGCACTCTTGGCCTTTCCTCAGCTTCCCGCCCCTCAGTCTGCATTGATATATGGGTCTATGCAAGAGAAAAATACCCATGAATCCCTGCAAAAACGTACGTGACAGCCCGACCCTCAATAAAGCCAATCATTAGTATTTATTGTCAGTTGTGCACATCAGAAACATCACGAGGGTTCACATGAAAAATCAACAAAAAGCCTCAGTTATCCAACACATCCCCCTTTTGTAAATATTAGATTACATGTATAATAAGGTCAGCACAGTGTGGTAATTCGACTAAATTGTATATTTAATGCAGTGATTTTCAGTGTGTGTGTGTGTGTTTGTGTGTGTGTGTATGTGTGTGGGTGCTCAGTGAGGTTCAGCAGGGAGTGGATTACGAGGGGAAATCTAGAGTAAGGAGGATATCTTTCTCAAAAATCTAAATTAATTTTGTCTTTTGTTGAGAAAAGAAATAATGATAAAAATAAATATGTATAACTAGTTATTATTTTAAAGACACAATAATAGAACAATAATAGAACTACATATTGTAAATGTAAGTATACAAGAGGGACAATTAAAAAATTTGCAAAAGACAAAACAATAAATGTAACATTTACAGATTACATGTGAGGACTTACTTCATATTTCAACTAAATGTTTTGAAGTTATTTTTAGTGCCTGTGGATGCCAAGAGCCAAAAGCCATTATCAATAAAGTCTTACAGCATTCAACCAAATCTGACTGCTTGGCATGAGACAAAGCAACAAGGAGGGGGGGGGGGGGGAGGGACTTTGAAGACCTTTGAGTAAATGCATCAATAATGCATACACATCTGGTGTACACACATGTACAAACATAAATACAGTTAAAGTGGATTACAACAGGTTAATGGTGTTACACCAGAATGTTATAGTGATAAATATGTCATTTCTTCTTCATATTTTAACAGGCATTTTTAGTTTTTACTGAGATGATGTTTACACGTCAGCATATCAACCTGAGCTCCTACCTTGAGGTCCAGGAGGTCCAGGGGAGCCTGGCGAGCCTGGTAATCCATTCTGACCAGGAGGCCCTGGAGGCCCTTGCATCTGTTGAGCCAAGATGCCTGCTGGGGTCTTCTGTAGCATGGCACCACTCGATAGTTTCTCTGAGAGAAGAGAAAAATAAAACAAAAATGGACACATGGAGATTGCTAAGGAGTAATACACAGTGGGAGCAAACATATACAGATGGACAATAGCATGGTATCACAATGTGGAACAGTTTGTACCTTCAAAAATCCTCAAAACTTCATTTCGGATAAACTGTCTGAGTTCCTCTGTGAAGCTGGGATCATCCTGTTTATGGAGAGGATAATACAGTATTCACTGAAGCACAGGCAGCACAAGAATGAAAGAAAATGCAATTAGGCCACAACAGGAAGAAACAGCACAGAAGATCCTGTGAAGATGATAGTTATCTCGGCATGGAAATTAAGTAGATATCTGACATGTATCTCATCTCAAAAATGTCTTCTAGACATTTGCATTTATCCGGACATATTAAAAACAAATCCAGGGAAAATATATTACCTTGCAAATTCATTTTAATGCTCTTTTGTATTTTCTTGATGAAATCCCACCTTGCATTGCAGTTTAATCTAGCAGCTGCATGCAAACACTGGACAAAAACAGATTGAGCTTTGGAAATGAAAAATGTGGATGATGTAACTTTAAAGTGGTGTTTCTTAATGCCCATTTGATTTCTGATGCATGATGTGCCATTGCATATTCAGCTGCGTTCACCTCCAAATGTATGGTCCGGCAAAATAACAATCGGTTGATCTTCAAAATAATATGGTAGCATATTTATGTCACGTGCCATGTGAACCTTTCCAAACTGATTCACTAACAAGAGCAAACAATAGTAGCCTTGGACCTTGAATCTATCTATCTTGTATTCAAAACTGTTTCTCATCTATGTGAATGTTATATAACCACTGTGGCTCTGTACAGTAAGTGTAAAACGTCTGTGACAGATGGAGGTGTTTTCGCTGCTCTGCAGAGCTTTAGGCACGCCCACATATCTCTGTCTTTCTTTCTGTTTCCGTCTCTGCCTCCCTCTCTGACCTTCTGTTGCGCCTAGATGATCAGGAGTGGGAAGCGTTGAGCAGAAAGAGAACAGCAAGCTCCCTTGCACAGACGTGTTTGATGTTTCATGCAGGAAGCTGGAGCTACAATATTTTATATACAGTGAAGAGAGAGACTGAACTAGTTCCAAATGCTGAGGAAGCAAGCTGGTTGATCAGGCCTTCAATTATCTGGGACAACATTGTTTTTATTTTCAATCACACACCTCCACAAATTTCCAACTTACCAAAAGCCTGACGGCACCCAACTTGCCTGGAGGGCCAGCATCACCTTTTTCCCCTGGAGGTCCAATCGGTCCATCTGGACCAGCGTTTCCTATGCGACCCCTCTCACCCTGAACACCCCTTTCTCCAGGAATTCCTGGATCACCCTGCAATAAATGTGGCAAGATATGTATCTCAGCTGCTGTGTAAGTAAAGGCTGAGATGAAGTTTCACAGTAAAATTGAATAAATAAATAAATAAATAAATAAAATAGAATAGATCTAAACGAGAACACTTGGTTCATCTTGTTTACAGACATCATCCCAATTGAATGGCCAATAGTACTTTGGGAAAATACGGTATAATAAAGATGTTATTTAACTAAAGGCAAAGGCCCTGCTCTTAGTTTCATGCTTATCTACATTGCTTCTGTTATAATTATTATGGCCACAAGAGGTCGCCGCACGTCTTCCCCTCTGGCAATTTCACTCTACAACCCAAGATAAATGGGACTGATAAAAAATGAAACTGGTTCTTTATTTGGGCTGACAGCATTCCCAAGCTCATCCACACTGGCACACACTGCAGCTCTGTGGCTACAATTTTAGAGGGTTAACTGTATCACTTAACATGCTGTGCGCAATCATCTATTTCTCTTAATGTGTCCAGTCAGTCACCTGTCCTGGGGTTCTGTTGTCAGCACAAAACTAAAAGCCTCATTTTGCATCCTCTATTACCAGCATTTGCCATAGATTACTGCACAACTGTGACAGAGCTCCTGAAAATACAATGGAAAACTGTGCCGGGCGTTAAATGCCTTTATCTAGTGCTTATGTGCTTGTGGGGATTAGTCATATTTGTGCTGAAGAGACAACTTTCATTATTATTCATCAAAAGCTCTCTTTTGCATCATATTTTGAGTCATAAAACAGCTTTTTGTTTTAATAACATCGAGTGATGCTACTTACACGCTCTCCCTTGGATCCTCTATCACCTGCTCTGCCAGAATCTCCCTGAAACACACGCACGCACGCACGCACGCACGCACGCACGCACGCACGCACGCACACACACACACACGCACACACACACACACACACACACACACACACACACACGCACACACACACAATTTGGATCTTTATTGTGAGAAGCAGGGAAATAACAAACATATGAACAACCATTATATGCACTGAAAGTAAAACCTTTCACTCAGTTCAGACAGCGTAAGGATTTTTTCGTAGCATGCAGGGTCATACATCAATACACAGTATAATTTAAAGATGCACTTGTGATGGGTTGAACTCTGTTAAGTCCACCATGTTTACTCTGACATTTGCTGGAGATACTGTTCTGCAGCCTAAAGAAAAAACTGAGCAAGCTTTTTCTGAATAATTTGACTTTGAGAAATGTGCACTTTTGAGATGACTGTGCATTGATTGCTTCCTACTCAGCTCAGGTGTATCACTTGTATAATGTCTCCCCGTAGTGCATAGTGTTTCACCTTCTGCAATGTCATGGATCCTCTGCATCACTCCTGTTTAGTTTGACAATTGTCTGCTTTCCCACATGCTCTCTGTACTGTACAGAGGAGTTGGGAGAAAATACCTGTCTCTTGCTTCATGTCACAACATCTTGTGTCTTCCGATCTCTCCCTGTCACTCCTCATTGCTTCCCTTTACTCTGCTCGCAGCAATACCTCCGGGAGCATCTTTGTATCAATTTCCTTCTGGATTACAGGAGCCATGCAAAAGGCAATCTGGCATGATGTGGTTTTAAAGCGGGCATTGCTTTGTGATGCTGTTCTCTCCTGCCTGCTTTAATCTGAAGTACTCTGTATTCCCCACTGCTTGATGGGAGGCTTAAATCTATCATCTTGCCCACTGAAATGTGCCTCCCTGAGCATTACATTAAACCTCAAAGTAGTTTGCAAGAAATTTGGGTAGAGGAGGGAAGCTGCCTGCTAGGTGGCACTGTTGCCCTTCTAAACATCCAGGCTCAATGTTGCGAGGCTCTGCGTAATGCTGAGATTATGGAGGAAGAATACTAACTAATCGGGAAAAAAACTAAACAATAAAGTGTCAGGGCTGTCATTAATGTGGAGGGTGCAGAAAATGTGTGAATCAGAGCAAAACTGTAATAATCAGAGTCAATGCAGTTTAGATAATAGATCAGGTAATGTGTTGGGAATGGCTATTCATGCAGACCCAGTCTGCATCCTGTGAGACAATTTTGTGTCATTAAGTCTTGAATATTGTAGAATATACTACTACTGCTACTCTCTACTATTATTAATGTCAATTTCAACCAGGTTTAGTGTTGAGAAAAATCCATAATTAATTTTAAGTGTCTACTGCCCTCTATTATAAACGTTTAATCATTGCCTGGAAATATTAACAATATAATTAGGTTAAAAAAGACTAAAAGTCAACAAAGCCTTAAATCTGCAGGATTCCATTTAGTTTTTATCATTAAAATCTCAAATATGCAAATAGGTTTAATGCAGTCAGCATGCTGTAGCTGGAGGGGGAGGATAAAAATCTGCTGTGCCATCTTTCTGTAGCTTGGCTGATGTAAAGCACTTTCTATAAGGGGATTTGCAACATGTTCACTCAACTCACCTTGTATCCAGGAGTCCCATCTTTTCCCGGTCTCCCCTGCTCAAGGAGCGCAACACAAACAAAGACATTTTGTATCAGCTCCCACCTTCGATTCGATCAGCACCGTTGCACTCCTAGTAATCTCCACAGTTAATGAGATATCTCAACCAAGGGATAATGATGCTGATTGCTGTGCGAACACTGTTTCATTGTGCGCTTACAGGGAAAATTACAGAAACCATCTCTGATGGTAATTACGCAGAGAAATGCAATCATCTACAGGACAAGTGGTTGTTCTAACATACGTATTTTATCATATTGTCCTTGAATTATGTTTCTTTTCTCATGCTGGTACGAAGCAACAGTGTGGTATTCAAAGCTCTATTTGTAGCTCGGACATTACTGGAAGGTGCTCTGGCAACATCTAGTCATGATTAGAGAGAAGAAGAGCGACAGAACTCATGTAGCATCCTTACAGCAACACCTTGGGGTCCCTCGGGTCCAGGGAATCCTGTCTCTCCAAGCGGCCCTCTCTCACCCTGTCACAGAACAGAGACAGCCAATGTGTCAGGCGGCGGTGACAAAGCAATGACATATGGATTGACAGCTCAAAGAGAGTGAGAGGCTGCGGCTCACCGGCTCTCCTGGGATCCCTGGCTCTCCATAAGGGCCGGGTTTCCCCTGTCAATCACAAACATAGGAGCAGAACCGACTGTGTATGACAGATCCTCAATAGTCTCATATCTATGGCACCTCTGCACCCGTCCATGTAGACTATAGCCACTAGCCTCCTATAGGTAACGGAAATCCACAAAACAGACTGCAGGTTTCTGGATTGAAGTAATGCAGTGTTGTGGAACTTGTGCTGTGAAAGCTGCTACTCGGTGTACTTAAGGAAACAACATTGGCTTTTTTTTTCTTTTCTTTTTTTTTTACCCAGCAGCAGGCTTAAACAACACACATTGATCAGGGAGAAGTATAACGTTAAGTAATTGAAAAAAAACCCATCATACTCACTAGAGGACCTGGTGTCCCAGGTGCACCGGAAAAACCAATATCACCCTGAAAACACAAGACGTATCAGCTACATGACATGCACACACAGGAAACAATAAGTCACTGTCATCTCACGCAGGCACAGAGAGAGTGATCTGAGAAACAGACTAAATCTGGGTGTAATCAATGCAGCTGTACTGTGTGAACAAAATCAACGTAAAGCAGGTGAAACAGTTAAAAACACTTTAAATCTCTCCTCAGAAAAATCACACATACAGATTTATTATCATTCCTTAAGAACTGGGGCCGTCTTCATATTTCAGCAGCAAACACTTTGCATATGTCAAATGTTTGACAGTATTCCCCGAAAGGATAAATTACTCTGGATGTGACAGAAACTGAAATATCCCACCCCCTCCACACTTCCACACAACATCCACTCGCACCCTGCCAATCAGGGGAAACTTTTTCACATGCTGGAAGTTGTAAAAAGTTGTATTCATGGCTGTTTCTTTCTTTAAGAAAAATGCTTTCATGAGTTCATTGTGCAAGTTGTTAAGAAGAAATACAGATGACTATGACTTTGGCTTTGATTTACCGAACATAAGGTCCATTAAATTCAAAAATGCCTTTGGTTAAAAAGAAAATTGCTTAATTCTATGGACAATACTTCGGTTGACCCATAGCTTCAATATGAATCAGCTGTGTAACCTTGACAGTGACAAATATTTCCTGCAAAAAACTAACTTTAGGAAAAAAGGTATTATATGTTAAAACTGGAATGTTGTACAAACAACGCCTCTTTCCCCACTTTGCAATCAGGATGTAGTGAGAATGGGAACTTTCTGAGTGCTGACACTTGTTGCATACCTTGGCACCAGGTAACCCTTCAAGCCCAGGTAATCCCATGGTGCCTGGGTCCCCCTGTGAGAAAAACAAAATATACCACTTGTTGTGTTAAGATGAAAAAGCCATTCCTCATATAAACTAAGGGTTCTTAGCTCCTTCTAAGTAAAACTGGCAGGATGATTTTTTTGGCCTGACTCTCCAATAGGAGCTATTGGAAGGCAACAGGTATCATTATGAGATCGTCATTAATCATCACCCATTAATAAGCAAATATAGATCCCAGTCACATGAAAGCAAGTAAATTATATCTGTCTAGAGGCAAGATTTTACACACCTCGTTTCCTCCTCATGATAATGTTGGTCATGTATTGATACAACTCATACTGTGTCAATATAACAAGAAACCTCAGAGGACAAGAATTCAACATATCTGTGACACATGCTGTCACACCTGGCTGTCTGTTCTGTTCCATGAAAAAACCCAACAAAAACAACAACAAAAACAACTCTCTGATGATCACAATCAGAAATGCTTTGTGCACTAAAAATAGACACCCACTGCTGGGGCTCAAAGAAGTGATAGCCTCTATACACCTCATCTTGCTCAAATTGCCATGGAGAAATATCATTACACAGAACAGAGGGGCAACCGTTGCTGACATAGACGGATTGTCCAGGTAATTGTCACACATGTAGATTGTCATGAATAAGCTATTGAGGGTAAGGGGAGAGTGGGCCAGCCAGAGGATCAGCTGTGAGACAGATTGGGGCAATTCCACCGCAGCAGTGAGACCGCTCCCACAATTTATTAAAATGTCAAATTAACATCCTGGTGAAAAATCACTGTGCAACAAAACAATAAAAAAAGCAATTGGCCTTGTGAGAATAAAGGATTCAAGATGACCGCAGGAACGTCAAGTTGTTGCCACGTTTCCGTGAATCGTTTTCAGGTGTCAGTGTGTAGGGGTGGAGGGAGCAGGTTTGTCGGTTCCCACTGGCAAGACAACTTAGTACAAAGGTTTCATATTTGTCGGAGACATGATCATGTTTTTCACGGCATGTTGGAGCTCGACTGAGAGTGGTTAAGTGCACAGGCTTGAGGGTGTATTGACTTATGTTGTGGAGTAGAAAACAACAGACGTAACGATAAAAAGCAACTCTGGCAACTCTGGCTTATCTGTTTGTGCGCGCAGCACGTAAATAGACAAGTGCTTGGAAAAATATAGCCCAGAATGAAAAGCTTCAACTCACGGCCAGTCCTTCATCTCCTTTGGGGCCCTTAAAAGAGGGGGAAAAAGGACAGATTACACCTATGAATGAGACAATTGCCACCATAAAAAGCATGAATACAATCTGAAATGACATGCGGCTGCAGTATGTTAGTGTCATTAAAATTTATATTATTCATTATAGCTAGTCTTTTCTCAAACAGTTCCTGTCTTTAAATCATGTTAACGCTTTGAAATGACCAGGATCATAAAATCCGGTGCGGTTATCACATCGGTTTTACAAACACTGGCCATGTGTTTATAAAAGTCCACGATAGCAATTTTCCCCACTCAGAAAAGAAAAACAAAACAAGAAGTTATTGATAAACTGGGTCCCTTGTTCCTTTTTACACTGATGAAGATGCTCTCTTATTGATTGCTCCAGTGGAGCTGCTGCACTATGATGGATGCAGTATGGTAAGAAGCATTTTCACCATGGTTCATGTGAAGCGTGCGCCCAGGATAACAGTGGCTATTTTTTTGTGAACACCTTAAGTGTTGGTTGTGGTGGATGGACACCTTCAGGGCCCGTGACTAAATGTCTCCCCGGACTGGACCCGATTACAAACAGTCTGATAAGGAGGAGTGGGGACGGGGAGGGAGGTGGGACGATAAGCAAATCGGGTCACTTTTGGCTCAACACTGTGCGAAGCAGCTGAGCTTCCCAGCCCTTTTTTGCATATCAATGATGTGGTGTGTCCTGGGGTGGATCGCAGGCAACTGTTTGAGAGCCTCTTGGCCTTCTCTCACCACCAACTCTCAATGAGGATGATTGACTGTGATATAGAGGCCTCAGAAGCCGCGATAACACTGGAGGGCTGGTCGGGTTATTTGTTATTGAGCTCTCCCAGGTTGTGCAGCTCTTATAGCATCAGCATGTCTGTCTGCTGGTCTTCCTCCACAGCGCACTGCAAAGGATTTGCTTCAGGCATAACAATGATTATGCTTACCGGAGCACCAGGAGCTCCAGGGGGTCCTAAAAGAGCTCCACCACTCTGAAAAGACACGTTCGTATGTTATGATTACATACAGTATTATACAATGTGGGTCAAACACATTTTAGTGACAAGCATGAAAATGGTTCGATCAATAACACTAAAGGCAACGTAACAACAGTGCAGTGGATCATATCAACATCATCACCAACTTAAAAGTCATTTAAAAGTCTTTACCTGCAGCTTGTACAGACTGCTCATCCCAGTGCCCTCCACTATTGGTACACCCTAAAACACAATCAACACAATCAGGCCTCCTCTCTCACTGTGGTGTGAGTTGTAAGCACCAAAAGTCTTTACAGAAATCTGTACAGTAGGTCTGGGCCAGTTACACACTCCTGAGCTCTTAAAAGCTACACAAGAAAGATCAATAGCTCATTTAGTGATTACACACTGAGGTGAGAAAAAGAAGAGGGCAAAAAGCAAGAAGAACTGAAAAATGCAGAGAACAGTAGACTTAATAATCCTTGAGTTGATCGCAATTCACAAAGTGAGCGTCTCAGAGATACAAAAGAGCACACTGATTAAACAAGATTTGGGTATGAGAACGAGGTAATTTAGACTTCTTGGGTAGTATTAGAACATGAAAGAATGCTTTTCTCATGACCGACTGATAGAGGGCGGCTAATGTAAACCTAGAAGGAATCAAGGTTCTCATTTCGAAGCAAGTGAATGCCTGTGCCCTTTTCAGGCCACTGAGCCATCCCCTGTCCTCCCAGACTGCAGTTTATGAGACCAGGGTATGTGTGGGGGGGCATAGCGGGTTCAAGGGGACAGCTGATGAATTATAGATTTGCCTTTGGAAGTGCTTACTCACTCGCCTTTTAAAGGAACAGGACATGATTCAATGCCAGCGAGCAGGCCACTACAATTCCATCATGTTTGTACACATTTGTCTATTACTGTTTCCTTCTTACAACAAAGAGACTCAGACAAAACACAAGTGCTGAATAGTGGAGAGAGTATTTTCACAGTATGAAGAGTCAGCAAGTGAATTACATGAATCGCACCAAGTGACCTGGGACCTCACTGGAGGTTTTGGGGCTTGTTATCAGTAGTTAACTCTCATTTTAGACACTGGAAACTTACTGGAGGACCTGGAAGTCCTGGTCTGCCTGGAGGACCTTCACTCCCCTGCCGAATGCAAACACAGGACTTGTTAAATGTGGGGAAACCCATCAGTGTTTATCAAGCTCAGTACCTACGCATCGAGCCACTTTACGGTGTTTAGGAATTTGGGCTGATGCACAGACAAGCTATGTTTTATTAATATATACTTAAATATGAAAATGTCTTACTTTATCTCCTTTATGCCCTGACTGACCCATCGGACCAGGTCTTCCCATGAGTCCCTGCAAGTAGAGGAGCAACATAATGACATGTCTGTTCTGAGAACACACTGAACGTATGCATACTTCAAAGTGACAATGAATTAAAAAAATAAATAAAAATTGTGCATTATATGACTATAATAGTTCTGAATTTGATCAGTTTTTGAGGATCTGCAAAGATGATGAAGTCAGTTTAACACACTGTTCTTTTGAGGACCCATATATAAACGTGCCTCTGCACTACACTGTGACCATAAAGACATATTTTCTTGTATCAAACACTAAAGAAGATTGAAATATTCCACAAAACATGAAGAACTGCCATCGTACCAGTGCCCCCGTTCGACCGGTCACCCCGGGAAGTCCTGGCACTCCTGGAGACCCCTGGAGGAGCAAAACCAATCACTATTATTCCAAAAAAAGACAGAGGCATCATTTTCTTTTGCTTTAGTCTTTTTCAGCATTCTGATCATACACCTTCCCGAACTCTTCTGCAACACCATGGACAAGGAGAAATACAGCATAAATCGACATGTGTGTGAAAAAAAAAAATACAAAATTCAGACAAGCTTTCAATGTTGGCTTGATTTTGAAATGAAAGATAAACAGTTCACGCCATTCGAGATGTGTTCCCCCGTGTGCAAAGTAAAACATTAATTACTGTCTGTCTGCTTCTGATACTTTCATCATCGCTTGTAAAATAGGTGGTTGAAGACTCTTGCCTTGCATGAATATAAAACACTGAGCAGGTAGGTTTTCTAAAAATATTGATGGTTGAACAGTTTATGGGTCCAACATGTGTTAAGAGGTGTTTTTTTCCCCCTTCACAATAATCCCAAACAGGCCTCAAGTCCCAGAAATTCAATCACAAGTGCTAACTGGAAAATATTTTCAAGTATGCTGTGCAATTGAACATTACTTATTACAGTAAATTGTTGTTGTAAAAGTGATGTATCCACTTATCCGTCGCAAATACATGCATGCATCTATCCATCCATTGCAATCTGTTCATCCCATCAAACATTTAGAAAATACCTGGGGTAGAAATACATTTATTTCATCACACTTCCTCCAGCAGACATTGTGCAGTTAAGGTACATATTTGCTTGTTCTTAAAAGCAACAAAAGTAATGCCAAATCTTTTTTTTATATCATAATTTCTTTCTCAATTTTACCTTTAATGGTCATCTTTACATATAATTATTTTGACTTCTATGTCATGTCATGTCATTTTCACTTCTATATCAACATTGTTTATACATTTTGTTGCAGGAACCCATTTACTTCTTGAGAGAAATACAGTTCTTGCTCTAATGACGGTTGGTTTCCTGCAATGTATCATGTATCACTTGATCTTTAATGCACACATGAAAGTGCTTGTTGGAAAACACAGTTGTGGGAGAATACTGTTTTTCAACTGAGGTGGTACAGTGTCAAAGCAGATTGTTCTCACAGCATAAAGGTACAACTTCGCTTCATGATCATTTCTGTGTGGAGTTTGCATTGTCCATGCATGCTGTTGTCTCCATTCACTGTCTGTTTAGTACCATGCAACAATGAAGTGGCTCTAAATGTGAATCTGTTGGCTGGGATATGCTCCATTCCCCCATGAGAGCAGGACACTGACATAAAGGACTATAAAACACTGTTTTATTCCAGGTATAATCTAGTCACAAGTGTGGCTGTTGCTGAAAGGTTCAAACCATCACATTTCACTGCTTGACCTATGAAATGTTTCTTGGTTCCTTCGGAGAGTGTATTTTTGAACAGACTGCATATTTCTTTTAAATAAAGCTGCTTTTAAAGGGAGCGCGAGAGACATGGATGGCACGGAGCATACAAAGCACCGTGGATATCCTTTGATAGCTTCTTTTGAAAACAGACTGAGAATAGACAGACTTTAGATGAGGCCGTCATTACAATATATTTACATTCTTTTGATAGAAATGTTTCTCAATGCCATGGTGACTTTCACATGGTCAGATGACTACTTTATTAATTTGTTTATATTAAACTTTCCTATTCCTCTCACTTACCTCATCGCCTTTATCTCCAGTGGGGCCTGGGAACCCTCGCTCCCCTTTCACTCCCTGCAGGAGATCAGAATGGATGAGAAGAGGAAACGTGAATGTTTTCCACCAAACATAAAAAAGCCTTAAACTAAATCCTGATGGGTGTAAACTTCAAAATGTCTCTTCCAGCACCCGACTTTAAATTGCCTAGCCTGTTTCACTGTGGTACAAGACTGTATCCATAGCAACAACTTCTGCAGTGAGCACCTAATGTTGAGAATGATACGAGTCATAGAACAGCTGCTTAGGCCACAAGCGATTATCCACAAGGAAATTTATGAAAAGCATTTGTTATTGTAAATCTCACAATACCAGATTCTGCACACATTTCAACAAACACAATCACAGAATCAAGTTATTCATTTCCCAGGTTCTTGCCTTGATACAAAACTGAATGATTAATTTGCGGAAAATGTAGTTAAATTCGCTTTTCGAAATTTATGATATATTCCCTCGCCTACCTTTGGGCCTTCTTTCCCAGGATTTCCCATTGGACCTCTCACACCTGGATCACCCTGTATAGGACAGCAGTACACCATGAATGTGGCTCATAGAGCACACACACTCCAAAACATTTCATGGATAACCCCATTAGAGTGTGAGTAACAGAAAGCATGGTGGCATATAAATAACTAGAGCCTCTGTTAATGATTGTCTGCTGTACTAATGAGATATTCGTACCTTTTCTCCCACCAAGCCTTCTACTCCTTGCACTCCATGGTTTCCCTTCTCTCCCTTCAGCCCAGGAAGCCCCGGGACTTTTGATTGGCACACACTGCAGGCATTCTGCCAGCACCATCGGGGCAGGAAACAAACAAACAAACAAAAAAAAGGAGGCACAGATACGATTTCATCAAGCTGAGAAGGAACAATGAATTTTTGCCCTTTATTATGTCACATCCCTTGGGTGGAGGACAAGCCCTCCACTGACACTCAGTTCTCTAAATGTCTGCAGATCAGAAATAATGTGAACCCACCAAGAGAGCCTCCAAGAGTGTCTCTCATCTAAGTGAGTGATGAACTTTGTCAAACTCACTGACTGTGACATTTAGGTGAGAATCCTAAATATCATGGTCGCCAATCTCGACTGATATAGGTTCTGCACCACACAGGGAAGAATCACGAGTTCCAAGTCGGGAAGAAGCAGTAAAAATAACTATATTTAAAAGTTAAAATCAAACCAGAATCTACAACCAAATGAAAGGTAAGCTAAGAATAATAGTTGTCTTTTCAATCCTCCAAAGGTTCAAGGAAACATCATCAGTATAAGAGAAAGGGAAGTGAGTTCTACAAATGGCAGGTTAATGAAATGAAATATACAAGTGGAGTCTGAATGCAGTAAGGTGCATCAAGGTGGTGAAAGTACAAATTAGAGTGCCAGTGTGTGGCTTTGATGAGGACTGCAAACAGAAGCTAAATCTGATGGCGCACTTAATGGATAAAGGAAGTTGACAGTAACAAAAAGGGGCAACAAACAATTATCAGACCGCTGCCATGTGGCTATGTCTATCAATAACTCATTTAAAAGAACTGTATTTATTGCCAAAGTTGACTTGTGTGAAGTGAAAAATGAAAACGCTTCAGTGGAGCCAAGCACTGTCCAGTTGTTGACAACACAACGATGACTAATCAGTAATTTAATAAAACAAACAAACAAACAAAAAAGAAATACATCAGTGTTTTACATTAATCTTGATGTGATATTGAGGTTATGAAAGGTGAGGCTAAAAAGTTAATTAATTAATGTGCTGCTAAAACAAACACGCTGAAAAATCCTTCACATTCAGCCTCACCTTAAAGTTTCACGGCTTCTGGTAAGCAAAGCTAAAGAATGACTGAGCAACATAATAATAATGAATGTGTTGATATTTATTTGAAAACTGCAGTAACTATACCTGCACATCGGTGTGGTGGTCATCACTGCCCAGTCATAGAGAGAATGTAGGTTAGAATATAGGCTGGCTTAAGAGGGCCTATCACTGTGGCGCTTGAATGTTCTCCTATCTTTTTATTAGATAGAAAAAGCAGTTTCAAGTGAGAAGTGACAACTGTCTGAAGGATTATAAATTACATGCGCTGTTTTGGTTTTTTCATTGTAGCTGGGGCTCGTTTGCATGGTGTCATAAATGCTAGAGCTGCTTCATTCAGTAGATCCCATGCAACTCTCAGCACCGAGTACTCCTACCTTTTTAATTAGATTTTTGTGGGTATTTTTTGACGGCTTGGTGCTCCACTAAACTGCACTGATAATAGTTAAGTTGACTGAGAATACTATGGTTGCATACTAACTACTTCCACAGCATGTGCTCATGCTACAAGTAACATCTTAAGGTGAAGAGGGAAATCCAAGCTTTTACTTCAAGTTTGAAATCTTTAAAATTGGTTTCAGCCAGCTTATGTTAATCAGTGTATTTTTGTGTTACTATAATATCCATAATGTCAAAAGCCTGAATGATATGTTGCCAGAATATGATACATTTTGCTAACATATGTCATTAAGACATATAGTACATGTTACATCCTGAGTTTAGGATCAAAAGAGATTTGCACTGAAATCTGATGCTGCAAAGCTATACCGAGTGAGGAAATTCCCCTTTTAAATCATGCACATTAACGCTATCTTCCATATAGTAATCCTCAATTGATAATGATAGTCAAATGCAATTAGCAGGTACGAAAACCTATGATTATCAAAAGCCAAAAACTGATATTAATACACTTTCTTTGAATCTATGTATAGTGGTTTTACAGATCTGCAGCACAGTTTTATCTTCTGAGACAGCTGTCTCTCCACTAACCTGTTTTCCACTTTATTTGCATTGCACAGGTGTGATATTTCTATATTCCATTATCTTTTCTGAAATACTTTATTAAACATGTTGTCCGACTGTGCACCTGCACAGGTGCACAGTGAATGACTAATCCTGGATTTGTTGAGAAATTATTGGCTATTATTTCCTGGAAATACTTCTCCTACTCCGCCTGATGGAGGCACTCATGGGCTTTCACTGCAATATCTCCTCATCATGAATTAGTGGCTATATTCAGTTTCACATCTGCAACTGATTGTTTTAAACACCAACATGGACATCCTTTCCCATGTTTCATAGTGTGAAGAAAAAAAAAATTGAAATACCTTAAGTAAGGCACCCATGTCTCCAACAATTGGCAGGGCAGTCTGTCAGAAAAACGAGAAAAAGTCTTAGTTTCAAAAATAATTTGTTGTGCATTTGAATAATTTTGTTTTTGTTTATTTAGCAAAGCAACGGTTCATGCGTTCCTCAAAAAATCACAGTTGACACAAGATCATCTTATATAATAATGTGACTGGATAGTGATTTATTACAAGCCTTTCAACACATTTCTGGTTTTATTTTCAGTTGATATCTGCAATACTTGAGGAAACAATTTAATAGCTTTGCTGCTGGAAGACAAATTATTCTTGGCTTCCAGAGGTGGAGAAAGTATACTGATATACATTTGATATAAAAATGAAACAAAACAAAGTGTACTATCAATGGGTTCCATGCATCTTTATCGCACATGAATATAAATAGTTTAAAATGCTCTGATGGGGCAGCTGCTGCAGCACCTGTGTGATGTTCACGCTGCAGCGATTAGAAATAATGTAAATGTTTCCCGTTTAAAATGGGCGAGAGGGAAATGAAGACATGCTAACAATTGGGTGGTGCCAATTTGTCACAGACCACAACATTTTCCTGAATGTGGTGGTGCTTATCCTGGCTGGTTGACTGTAAGTTAACCAAAAACAAAAGTTGCACTCAGATGACTATGACTATGACTGCAAGATGAAAATTCATTGTTTTATATTGCTGATCAGTGAAGCTGAACTGCAGAAAGGAGATTCTCTTACTGGTTCACCTGGAGGTCCTGCTGGGCCCGGTAGACCTGGTCTCCCGGGGGAGCCCTTTAATGGAGACAAAGAAAGGAGTTAACAGCCCTCCTGGCTATTATATCAAACAGCCATGCAAAGGCTATAACGTGCTGCTTTCTCTGCTGCCGGGGATTTGTGTCCAGGAGCTCTGGTACATTGTGCTTGTTCATCCACAGAGGGTAGCTGACATTCTGTCATGCTTGAAGCCATCTTTTATCTGCAGATGTGTAAGGGAGTGAATAAGAGTGAAAGGACAGGCCGATCTCGCCTCACCTCTCTTCCTGGAGCTCCAGGAGGGCCAGATAAACCCGGGGCTCCACGGATACCCTGCAAACACACAGGTAGATTTGCAAAACCATGTTTCATGAAAAACTGCTAACCACTGACACACACATGCTGGATAAAATTGCCATACTTCACAGCATAGCATTAAAAGGTTTGAACACAGGAGAAAAGAAAACACAAAAAAACAAAGCACATGTTATTTGTGTGTTTTGTGATTTGGAGAATTTTCCACAAACCTGAATTCCTGGCTTGCCTGGGGGTCCCACCGGACCCTAAGAAACACATCACAAATCTTGTTAACACCATCTGGCCTCGAGCACCCAGGATCCAATAAATGAATTGCACCTCATGCTCTATTGATTCTTTGTCTCTAACAATACTGTATTTAAAAAAAAAACAATGAATGCTGTCTCTTCCTCAGTCAAAAATCTGTGATGTTCAAACTAACAGATCTATTATGACAAAGCAGGGTGATACTCCAGCTCCTCACAGAACATAGGACCAGAAGTGTCATGTTACAGTGTCTGTTATGAACACTTAAAGCACCCAAACTCAAAGTTTCAGAGTTAATTCATTGTTTTTACCTCATCTACAAAAAAACTCCATAAAGCCAAAGCAAAAGCATTCCTTTTCTCAAAAATATTGCATAAATAATAAAAGGCAAAGGGCTCAAATTTGTATTTACATTCATGGCCATACAGTTTAGTGACTGCTTTACTTTGCTAAAAGTGCCTTTGGCAAAACGACAGCAATGACAGCCTCAAGTCATCTTGAAAATGATCCCACAATCTTGGCACACCTTCCTTTTGGAAAACGTCTGCTGCTCTTCTGAGCAGAATCATTAAAGCGTCTGTGCACAGCCATTTTCAGACCTCACCAGAGATTCTTTATTGGGTTCAGGTCCGGACTCTGGGTGGGCCACTTCAGGACTTTCACTGCGAGTCCCTGATGTGTTTATCTGAGGCATACCTGATGTTGTCTTACTGAAATGGAAAATGTTCGTCCTTCCATGTTGCACAGACATCCTCACAGCTTGATGTTGCCTGCACTGTGTTTGACAGTAGGGGCTGTATTAATGAATATGTGGTTTCTATCACGAACACCGGTGGAAATGATCGCTTGGCAGTTTAATCTTCATTTCATCACACCAGAGGGTTTTGGTACTCAAAGTTTGAATGTCATTCAGGTGCCTTTTGGCAAACTCCTGATAGATGTAATATGTAACATGCCATTTACTGAGCTTTAGTCTACTGTAATGACATGATTGCTGGAGGGCTGCCCTCGTGATTGTCCCACTGTAAGGAACTCCCATTGTCACAAAAGAGCTCATTTTCAAGATAGTGACCTCTGTGCCTTCGGTTATTTCTCTGATCAAGGCCTTTTGTCACCAACAGGCTCAGTTTGGATCGAGGTCCAGATCTATAAAGACTGGTTGATTGGTGATTCCTTACTGCTTTCTTTTAACAATGATGGAGGTCACTGTGTTCTTGGTCGTTTTCTAACAAAGCAGAGTTAAAGTCCCAGCAAGAACTGTGAAGTCTTTGTTTTTTCACAATTTTGTCCAATAACTTCAATTAGTGACATGCAGAGTCCATTTGTGAAGCTTCATAGACCATTAATGGAAGAAGGCCACAGATAACAATTGCAAATGTCTTAACAGAGGATCTGCCCATTTGTCTATGCAATTCGGAATTTTATGGTCTTAAGTTTTTAATAAATGGATAATAACAGTGCATGAACCTGCTTTTGGGTTGTTCAAGTAATGTAGAAACAAATAAGGAAAACAAAAATAGAAAATATTTCACACACAGCACAAGAGAGGGGAAGCTGAATAAAACACCATGAAGGAGAGAAACACAAGTTTGAGCTAAATTATGGATGTGGCTGAGATAATGTGGATGGTGTTACGCTGATCTCCATTACCACTGTGAGAAACCTGGGAGTCATTCTTGACCAGGACTTATCCTTTCACTCCCACATTAAACAAGCCGGCAGCACTGCTTTCTTTCATCTGCTCAATGTGTCGAAAATCAGGAAGATGTTGACTCAGAGTGATGCTGAGGAACTAAATCATGCATTTGTTACTTCCAGAGTAGACTTTTGTAACTCTCCATTATCAGTGTGTCCAAATAACTGTCGAATCCTGTCGAGTTTAAAGTGATTGTTTTTACCTATTAAGCTCGAAGAAAACACAAAAGAGCAGAGCTGTTAGTCCCACATTACCCCTACACTTTGCTCTCACGGTGCTGGCTTACTGGTGGTTCCTAGGTTTTCTTTAAGTAGAATGAGAGGCAGAGCTTTCAGCTATCAGGCTCTTCTCATCTGGAACCAACTCCCAGTTTAGGTTCTGGAGGCTGACGCAGTTTCCACTTTGAAGGTTCAGCTTAAAACATTCTTATTTAATAAAGCTTACAGCTGGGTCTGGTTCAGGCCCCCCTAGACCATTTTCTAGTGATGCTGCTTTAGGTTGAAGCTGCTGGGAGACCTTTACTGCTCCTGGCATGTCTGCTGTGAGTGGAGTTATGTCTGTTTGCTTGTGGCTTGTGTCCCCATCCATTTCTCTCTTTCTGTCCTTAAAATTAAACCGTAACAGCAGCAAGCCGCCACTATTGAGCTGTTTCCGGAGTTTTTCCTTTCCATTGTCACTGATGCTTGCTCATGTGGAATTTATGGGCTTTTCTGTGTAAGAGTGCCTTGAGACGTCTGCATTGTACTTGGCGCTACACATATAACATTGAATTGAAATGAATCTATCAATGCATCATACTCACAGGTGGGCCTATGACACCTTCACCAGGTTCTCCCTTCTCACCATGGTCTCCTGGCAGTCCTGGTATACCTCTCTCACCCTGAATCAAACACAAGAGGGTGGAGATTGAATGAATCCAGAAGGTGGAGAGCTGCCGTAGTGCATGATCATTAAGTATTCAAACACTGCTGGAACCCGTTTTCCTTTATCTTTTGCCTTTAGTAGCTTCAAGGATGAGAAACACAACTATGTTGAAGGCCAGAGGCATCCACATGGTTCATTATCTTCCTGCATTTCAAGTCATACATGAGCTGATATATACAGTATATTCATACCATTACCATTTTTCCCATAACAATACTCCAAGTAATTGGAGCATAACATCATCAAAAAAAGTCTGTTTCAGAATAAATTAAAGTCAATTCAGTATGTGACCATTTTTGATATATCAATAGACGTAAACAGGCAACTTGTACTTATCCTATCTGTGCAGTGTTTTCAGCAAAGATGGGAGGAAATGTGTTTGGGCTGCTCTATTCTGGGAATTATATTATATTTCAGGGTGGATGCTCTTCCTGATGCAATGTGTATACAACAGTTGACCCCTTAGCAGAATGATGTGAACCAGGGCACTTCCCTAACCTCCAGCAACCATTTTAACCCAATCCAGGTTGAGCCAGAAAGGGCATCTGGCATACAGACTTGTCAAGTCTGTGGTGCAAGTTGCTGTGACTTGGTGTGACGACTCCTGTAGAAGTGAGCCACCAAATAGACACTTGAATAAACAAGCAAGATTATGAAGTACTTCAAAACAGTTGACAATTAAAATGATATTCATTTCACAATTTAAAGCTCTTTCAAGCATTCAGAAAAAGTAAATGCACCCCTACATTTAGCACACCTGCTGTTTGCTTTGCTATTGAAGTGTGCCATGTCGTCATGCCAACGTCCAAAGGGGCTCTTTGGGGTCTTTGTTAAAAAAAAAAAAAAAAAAGTGTGAATGCCTATGAGTTTAAGGGAAATGAAAAAAGCTCTCCATGTGATTTTAAATAAATAATTTTAATATGAGGGAAATTAACTGTAAGTGGCATAGATTTCAAACAACTGCCAATTTGTTCAAGACTGGCTACTCCAGCAAAATCAGCCCAAGAGATGAGCGTCTGAAGCAAAAATCAGTCTTCAAGAGGCCCCAAGAAGACAGACGGTCGACTAAAGAGTCCCAAACAGACTGTGTAAAGAATATAATTAAATATTGAACATATTTAAACAGCGTACGCTGCACTATCACTTTTGTATTTACGGAACATAATGACAGTTTTTTTTTTTTTTTAATTCTACTGAAACCCACTCAATTTTGCAAGAGATCCTGAATGAAATCCTGGATGAGTTTTAACAAAAATAGATTTTAATTAATTTTCCTTAATTTTGGTTGTATACAAGAAAAGCTCAAACTACTGGAAATGCATCTCCGTATATAGAGAGAGTTCAAAGAGAGTGTCCATCAATAATCACTCTGCAGAATTAATGGTAGAAAACTGTTGTGTTGGAGATGTTTTACTGCCACAGTGCTTCCTACCTTAGGCCCACGAGACCCTCTGCTTAGAGACAACCCATCACCCTGCAAAATAAGAGGAAGAAGACAGATGTGTGAGGATTCGGTACAAATTCATCAGCGATTCACTTTCAGAACTAAGTTGCAGCCCCAAAGCATTCTAATGCTGGAAATATAACAGCACTCCCGAATCTGCATCACAGCTGCATGATGAGCTCAAGTCCAATACTATTTACAACATTTTTATTAGTTGCGATCTACAGAGGCACCATGATAAGGCCGTACCACACAGAAAAAAAAAAATCCTTGATTGGAGCGGAGTCTGGTGTAAGCATTATTTACTGTACCATCCAGATGAGACATTGATTTCTGTGGTCAGCATGTATTAGTGTTACAAGTCCAACATTGCACAATGTAAATTAGCTGCGTTGTACTTGGACTTTGAACGAACACAGCAGTTTCAGAGAGAAAAGTAGTAATTCAATCAAACATAAAACTCTAACTCTGAGAAGTACTGAACTTTTTTCAGTCAAATATAATCCAACAACTACATTTTCTGGTTGGAAATAAAATGCTGCATTAAGCCTAATTTAATACACCCAAACTTCTGAATCAGTGTATGAAGATTGAATGACGCTACTAATCAAAGAAAAGAACGACAGAGCAAAAGAAACACTTAGAGAAATGCTCATTAATCAACTGACGGTAAAATCGATACAGGCACATGGGTTACTTGAGTTTGGTGACTGATTAAATATATTAAAACCATTTGAAGTTGCGTTTCTTGTGTTTTTAATCATGTTATGTGACAACACATCAGAGAATGGTCCAGTTCAGGTGGATCAGTAAAATAACTGAACCGTAACGGCACATTTTTGAAGTTTTAAAATGAACAAGTATGAACTGATTAATGCTTCATTGTGCACGTTTTCAGAAACTGCCCCTCAAGGTATGGCTTTCATGCTAATGCTATCAACAAAAAGGAAGCTCCGGCTGCTTTACGGCGGTCATTGATATTGCTGTTCAGCTTTGAGTTTTAATGCAGTGTCCCCCTGCAACCAGTGAATACATTAAGAAGAGTTGTTACTTTGTTGGTGCCTATGTGTCGCTGTAATTTTAACATTTTGCATTGTCAACCCTGTGACTGAATTGCACTCCAGTGGATGAGTTTTGGGCCCAAAAAACTCCACGCAGAGAATAGACAGAAGAATTTGAACTAGGATAAAAGAAGTTTATCTTTAATTTTAGATCTATGCAACAATGTAAAAGGTCACTGGGATACTGTGAACATCTCTCATACATCCCTCTTTTCCAATCCTTTTTCAATTGTCACATTGCTGCAGTATGCTAAAGAGGTTTAAACACTTATACCTAAATGCAATCGTGTCCTTATTACACTGCTCACAATGCCCCTTGCTTGAGGAGTGGGTCTGCTGTCAGGCATAATGTTCACTTCAATGTTTCCACACACAAACAAACGTGATTGTTTAAAACTGAAGAGTGCAGCCCGTAATTGGTAAGTGCAAGAGCTATCAACCAAGACCGAGGCCTTGGCTGCATGCGTGCTGCTTTTTTGGGTGAGGCAGTAATGAACATTTCTATATGCAAAGCCATGGCCATAAAAGAGAGCGCTTCAAACACTATAAGCTCTATAATGGGAGGATAAGTGATTATCCAGGCTGAGGTTATCTAAAGGTGGATCGCTTAATGACATTGCTACTACACAGCATTGTGTTATCTATTCAGCTCAAGGAACTACTTCACTCAAGCGTATCTACTGCTGTTCTACCTGTATGCAGATGATTCATGTATATATATTTTACTTTGCTTTCTTTTTCCATTCAACAATAATTCTGTCTACTGGGGTGCTTTGTGACAGCATAAAAGTGTCAGTCTCCATGATCCAATACCCACCATATATCCACCACCAGGTTCCCCTGGCTCACCCTTAGGCCCTGGTGGCCCAATCACTCCTCCAGAGTCCCCCTACAGATGGACACACGGTTAGTATTACAAATTGAAAGCATCAAACTGGCCATGCTACCCTCATCAATGCAAACAAGGCGCTGCATTCCAGAAAGTGAAGCTGGGCGAGGCACAATTTACAAATATGCACGAGGGATGCACAATTGGTAACAATGCTGTTTGTTAGGGAGAACAATTTATGACCCTGCGTCGACGGTACCAACCGATCTAGTTGGCAGGTTTAAAATTGCAGGCAGAAACAGCAGAGTCCGCTTTTCATCTCCCCTGTCCCAAATCAATTCTGTGAATCTTGTCATGGACACTGTTTCATTCAAATTGCCCAGCTAAGATGGGGAAATACATTAGGCACAATGAACTTGGGGTGGCTTTTTCCCCCATTGGAGTGCCATTATCATTATTATTATTGTTATTATTATTATTATTATTAATAATAACAATAATAATAATAATAATATTAGTAGTAGTTGTAGTAATAGTAGTAGTATACTATTTATTTACTGCATTAGCTTGCAGTGAAAAGCATGACCCAAATTAATATTGTACATAAATAATAAAAAGAAGCCAAATTTCATTTAAAAACATGTCTTTTACAATGTATTAAAATATAGAATTTATAAACTTTTATAGGTCCAACTTCGAGATCCACAGACTTCGAGAGCCTCTATAATTTAAAATCCATTTATTTATTGTTCTAATACCATTAGTGAATGGTCTCTGTAAGTATATCACAGCTCTCCGACACTTCTTCGATGTGTCTATAGCACCTTTTTGTTGTGACATGCATTTTAGGACAAGAGTTTTGGGACGAGCAACGAGATTTTTATAACAGGGTGCGATCCAGTGGTCCATAGGTAAAGAATGCAATGTTTTGCACACATCTGGATAGATTTTACTATGGCAAAATGTGTAGTTAATTTTAAACACTGTGTGCCCAATGTGAAAAAGTTTAAAATTAAATATCTTGCAAGAAAATACAATTTCAATGTCATTTCTCTCCCAGTGTTTTTCGTATTGCGGAAGTCGTAGAACCTTAATCAGTATGTTCGCATACTGAGGTTGTTTTTGTTGAGAATGGCTATTATGGCATGGATTTATAAATGTGGGACTACTGTTCAACTGCATGCAAGATAATGACGATTGCAAATAGATCAATGATAGTGCCAGTTTTACTTGGATGGTAATATTTGGATCATTATATTTCATGTAATTTAATTCTGTGATGATTCTGTTTTTCATTTTGTTTTTGGAGTTTTCTTTTGCTGGTTGCTATTGTTTTTGTTCTCCTCCTCCCCCCATCTGCTCTCCTCTCCTGCAGGTAAGAGTGGCTGGGGGCGTGGTTGATTTCTCAAGCAGCAGACGAGGCACACCTGACTCCACTCTGCTCATCATCCTGGCTATAAAGGCCTGGCCTTTACGCCACTACTCTGCTAGATAATTCTGCTGTGTAGTGTGTGTTGGGATTCCTCGCTGCCTTGCAGAGGCATGCTCGTGGACTCCTGTTTTTGGCTGGCCTGCTCCCTGTTTACCTTTTGTGGAGCGCTCCATTGTAATTTTTTAATTCTGAATCTGCTTCAGTCTCTGCTTTGGGGTCTCCTTGTACAAACTCTTAACAAATATATATAGTATAACATTGCACGTTGTACGCAAGCCAAGAAGAAACATTAACAATTATAGTCTCTTTACATTCAATGATTTGTAGACTTATTTTTACTCTTGGAGTCAAGATTCATAGAGATTTAAAACATTTTCAGTAACTTTCAGTATACTTTCTACAGAGACTAAACAAACCTGTTGAGTCTAACAATTTGTGAATTATTCAGGTGCAATACAAGGTTGCAATAATTAGGTGATGATTATAGGGTGATCTACAAAGCACTGGGTGACATTGTACAGGCATTATTAACTGTTTTGATGTCGGTCTACATAAGGGCGCACTGACATGATTGCTTCAGATCAAATATGAACTGAGGTTCATACACACAATGCTGCACGGCAGACACTTTAACACCCTCACCAAACATCACTCCTGCCCAACCAGGCCAATAGAAATCAATCAGAAGTAGAACACGGTGGGTCTTTGTCAACAACGCTGAATTGGTAGGTGTGTAATGATTGCAGCCTACCTAATATTTGGTAAAGAAAAAAACAGCATTTAAAAAAAAATCTATAAACACAATTTAAAGGCTATCTGTTTTTCTTTTAACACTTTGAATCTGTCATGGTGGTTCGCACTTTACCTTCACAGCAACAATACACTTTCTATTCTGAATGTTCTCCTTGTGTGTGGGTTTTCTCCAGATACTTTATTTTTCTTTTGACAGTCTAAAAATATGTCCAATTCTAAGCTACCCCAAGATATGAATGTGAGTTTGGGTGATATTCTGTTTGTTTATGTTTGGCCTGTGATGGACCGTCAACTGGATAGTAAGCTGGGATCAGCTCCAGCCCCCCACGATCCGAAATTAGATTAAGCAGCACCGAAGATTATTTTTAGTGTAATTTATTAAGAAAAGCACATGGACAGCAAACGGCCGTGTTTTCTCAATGTTTCAAAAACTGAACACTTTCTCTTACACTCATTCAAGTGTTTTCTTATTTATAGCAGGAGATCCACTTGAATGTTCATCTGCAGCTGTCTCAACTATATCACGGATATTGGAGACAAGCACTTCAGGTGATTTTTTTGCCAGCCTCCTATATGTAGTCAGTCATGTGAAGTACTCAACAAAATAACAGTGACTCAGGTGGGTGTGGAGACCTGAGAGCAAGTTCATTCACTTTGACATGTTGCACACCCCATCACATATGTCGGCTGCACACTTCTCCACTTTTTTTTTTCTTTCTGTTTTGCACCGTGTTTTGGACGCAACTGAAAAATGAGACCTGTGCACGATAAATAACGGAGGGGCGAGAGGCATCAGACTTGAGAACACAAAGTTGTAACATGATTGAGGATGGCACACTGGGCGGCTAGTCTGAGGGGCGTCTTCACAAGTTGTGTAGCATGCTCAATCTGTGATAAAACATCATAGCTTTATATTTTACTTTGAGGTGAGAACTTGATTTGAAGTTTACCCACCTTTTCTCCTTTTAGACCATCTCTCCCGGGCACCCCCGAGTCCCCCGGCGAGCCCTGTAAATAGCGGTGAAAAGAGACACATCTATCACCAGACCTTCATCTCCTCACACACATTTATCTCCTCCTCCTCACTGCTTCAGCGGGCTGCTGTGATCCAACATAATTTCCCTTAGCCAGGATTTATGAAATGCCTCTTTTCCCTCCCTGCTTTTGAATAAAGACAGATGCTCATTACTGAAGCAGGTGTGGAGAACAGATTGGGCCTCTGCCTCCGTTCCTGGCATAAAGCGCTTAGATTTGCCTCTTTCCACTAATTAATTCTTAAATTTGATTACTGATCGTCTGTGTAAAAATTCTGGACTTTTCTCTCTACTTCCTCTTGGTCTCTGCCTGCTGAGGTTTATCTGTTTATCTCTCTCTTTTATTTTGGCAGCCGGAGTGAGTAGAGTGGAGGATGTGGCAAGGTGACAGATAAGGCAACGAGAGAAAGCAAGGCTTGACATGAGGCGCTGGTGTCTATTGCCAGCATACTTACTGGCTCGCCTGTGAGTCCTGGGAGACCGGCAGGCCCAAGTAGACCTTCCCTCCCCTTGTAAAAAAAAAATTGAAAAGAAAATTAAAAAAACACATTGCTTTGGCCATCTTGCCCTTTTGCTTGATGACTGAATTGCCTGAATTTGAAGTGTTAAACACAGCCAATCATGCCAGAGACTTTCCAGAGTATGTCAAAAAGCAGTGTGCTGCTTGTTAATAGGCCAAGCTCTGTTTCATGGCAATTACTGAATGCTGAGCACATGTTGAGAGCAGCCGTAACTTCACATGTACACATTACTGTATATACAAGCTTATATTCTTGCTGTTATTTCAGAGAAGTTGTTTATGCATTTTGTTTTTTAGATCTTAACTGTCTTTGATCTACATGATCTACATATTGCCATGGAAACTGCACTTAGGCTAAATGGGGGCTGAAAAAAGAAAGCGTTTCCTGGCTGCTGTCTTCATGCATACCTTCACTGATTGGGGAAAATGCAATGGTATAATGGTATTGCTGTGGACATTGTATAATGTCTGTATGAATTCTATTCAAAAGTGACATAAATATTTCTGCTACATCTCTTGAAATATGTTTTTCCAAGAGATTTTACAGTAGTCTTTAGGTGAATCAAACGAGAATGCTTTAGATTTAAGCATATTTGCACATTGCTATATATAAATAGCATTATACTGCATTCTGCAGGCTTTTAGTCATCCTCCTTTGATTGACTGTCGGAGGCACTGCTTGAGATAAATAAAAGACTCACCTCTGGTCCTTGATCTCCCTTTAGTCCCGATGGCCCGATGTTTCCCTGTTACATCCCCAATAATGGTGGATAAGAGACATAAGAGAGGCAGGAAAATAGAAAAGCATCTTTAGATATGTATTCTGGGATACAATGCTGAAAGAAGGGCATTGTGTTACGTTTTTTCTCCCTCTGAATTCAATATACAGTAAAACTTTTGTACATTCAGAAGGTCCGCAAAGGTTTAGAGCGGTATAAACACCAGAGACGAATGAGCTTCAGGAGCATCCAGAGATGGATTACTCGTTGTGTGGAGCTAGAATTTTGAAGCCCTCTGATAACTGCTCAAAGACATGGCATTTTGGAAGGACCACAGTTTCACACAGGTTGAAATACATGTCAAAAGAAGACTTTGATCAAAAGCTGGCATACTCAATATGGCCCTACGTTGTTGTCTAATGCCACACACCGACAGTGGAGGGACGCACAGAGTAGCATTTGGTGGAAAAAGGGGACAGAGTTTTAGAGCCAGGGCTGACTCACCTTGAAGCCTTGTGGTCCTTGAACTCCAGCCTCTCCCTGTGAAAAAAAGTAAAGGAAGTTGGAAATCATCCAGTTTTAAGATGTGCATAAAGAAAGTAGTCAAGTAAGCCATTCCTTTTGCTGACTATGGTGCGATTTGGAGAAAGAAAAATCCTCAAGGACTTTCATGAAGTTTGCTTTCATATCAAATGAAGGTTATGAACGTACAATATTTCCTTTGGAAAGTTTGCTTCTTTGCAGTGAGAATGGTAATTTTATCAAAGCATTTTTCTTTTTCACTTCAAATCATTTACACATCACCTTAAACTGAATTTGTGGGTTTTGATGCGTACAAGTTGAATCTTTACTTTTTGCAGATTTTCCACAATCCAGCCTTTTTGTCCTTATCCACGCTGTTTCGGCAAATTGAACTTGCAATAAAATACCATGAAACATTTTCGGGCCATGTGTCAGCTCTAATCAGTTCACCGATTGGGAGATGGAGACCTTTAATAACCTGAAGTGTCGGAGTTACTGGAGACATACACACAAAGTCAAACAAGATTAAAATCTTATTTGATTCTTTTGCAGTTTGTGACCAGTTTTAAGTCCACGGGCCTACTACGCCTTCACCCTACTTGTTGTGAGACAGATGTTTGTGTCCCACTCTCCAGCAGGTAGAAGGTGTCCTCGATCAAAATGACACTGAATGACACAGACAGTTAAGGATGTTCCACCTTTTCACCTGGAAAAGCTGTTATTTGCTTCAACTGTATGTTTTGGATGGTTGTTTTGCGAGGTAATGAAAAGTCACCGACTGAGTTATTATCACTCACAAACTCTCCTGCTCCGGCTCTAATTTTGTTGCCTCAGAAGCACTGCAATCTTTGACACCTTCACTCTCACTTCCAATCATAAGCTGGTCCTTTTTGTCTCTACACTTTCCAATTTTTTTTGTTTGAGGCTAATTTTGTATCAATCTCCCAAAGAACTCTGTTGTTTGTTTGTATGTTTTGTGAACTCTGCACTCAATCCATTCCATCTTTAAAGTTTACATCTGGAGGTGAATCCAGTGAGGTTATGGTAATAAGACTCAATGTTTACCTCACACATGGAAGATATTGACATATAGGATTTCATACCCTTGTGCTTCTTTGTCTCCATTTTATGACTTTTTTTGTATTATTGTGTGCTGGTTTACATTGTGCCTCACAACTAAACGATTATGCCCCAACAAAATCACAATGGATATCTCTCGGCTACATTAGACATTAGGCTACGTCTTATCAAGTGTTGCATGCTGCTGTACTGCTTCAGTCTTGTTGCATGGTCAAATGTCAAAATTGGGGAATACACATAATTTGTGTGGAGTTTGAATGTTCTACTTGTGTGTACTTGTATAGGTTTTTGTCAGTTATTCCTGTTTCCTCCAGCAGTCCAAAAACACTTGTGTCTCTGAAGTGAGGGGCAGGTGTGAATGTGAGTGCCTGACTGTCTCTATGTGTTTGCCCGATGATGGACTGGTGACCTGTCCAGGCTTTACCCTGCCCTCACCAATCAGCTCTCGCCCCCCTGCAACTGTGAGCTGGAAAGAACTGTACAGAAGACGGATGGATGACTTTCTAGTATGTGCAGCTCGCCACACCTTTCAAATTGACAGACAACTCTGCATCAATCTGAATGGCAGCTCTCGACTTTCAATCATCACCGAGACACATGTTTGTATGAACGAACACTGCAATACACACAACCGCACAAGCAACATTTAGCAGTGTCCGATTAACTGGGAACCATAGCAATTTGGGCATTATGTACAAAAAGGGCTGTAACAGACACAGTGTTAGTTCAATGATGACATACATCTACTTCAATTATAACGAAGCCTGGGCATTTGAAGAAAGTTTATTCTATGAAAAAAAAAAACCTGAACAAGAAAACAGTTTTACCTCCTAAACACCCACGATCTGCACTGTAATTCTTCTCATAATTACCCCCACCCCTTCTTTTTCATTTAGCTGACCATCTTTTGAAGTTTTGTCAATAGCTGCATCAGTGGCTTTTGTAATATGCTCGCCTCAAGTAGATACATCTGTTGTTCAGAAGCCCAAACAATAATTGTTTGGCAATTTATGCAAAGCCTCACCTTGTGAGTCTCTATAAAGAACAGGGATGAAATCAAACTCGCCATCTGAGCAGTGGGTGATGGGCAATTGTTCTTTCAAAATCAAATGTCAATGCTGTTTTTGTTGATGTTACAAAAGACACCCACTGGACTCTTCAATGCAATAAAACCCAGTGACTATATTGACTTTTACCTTTTTAAACAAAGAACAATAAAGACATGAATAATTACCTTATCTCCTTTTTCCCCTTTCTGACTTTGTTCCACAATGTCAGCCTTAAATGCAAGAGAAGAGAGACGATATGAAGAACTACTGCAGGCAACTTTGGGCTCAAACAGATCAACAGGATAAAACCATGCAGTACTTGTCATGTGTTGTTTTTAATATAAAAAGAAAACAATTGCTCACCGTTCCAGAGAGCTGTCGTAATCCATGAGCTGTCATCACCTAGAAGGAATGAAGTAGACACACAATGTTCTTTTAAAAGTCTCAATTTTGCTTGCGGGGAGTACAAAAAATTTAAGAAAATACAATGCTGAGCCACAGATGGTTTTTAAAGCTCATACAGGAGTCACAGCTTCTTCCTAATTGACAAAATGAATGTCTACAATGTGACTCCCCTGCCAGCAGAGTGAACCTGCACTTGATTAGAAAAGGTTTAATCTGTATTTAGATAGAATATTTCTATTCCTCTTTCATATCTCTAGTAAAGCTCAGAAATTGGGTGACAGAGCAGCTGGGTAGAGCCCTCCACGACTAAATCAAATGAAACGGAAAAGAGGTCAAGACCACTTGAATCACGAGAATTACTTGGCTTCAAAGCGGTTCCACAAAGCTAAATCATTCTTTGTACAAGCCGCACGTCACATCACTCACTGAATCAAAGACCTCATTCAGACCTCATGCATTTCATTGAATCAGAATACAATCTGTTAGTGCTCAATGAAATGGTCACAAAGATGAAAATACACACAAAAGACATGCAGAATACAAGACCGTAGTGAACCCAAATATATACTGTACTATATTGTACGAAGTATATTTTTTCATTTAGTAACGAGATAGAACTATTATGTGTAGAAGGTAGCATTACTCATAATCACATTAATGGATATAATATATACAATATGAAAGTCAAGTTGTACAAGGACATTTCGATACAAATTGAAACACGAGATGCACAAAAAACGTTGCAACAAAACAAATGTTTTAGATCAGTAGTCTTCAAACATTCTACTGTGTTTATCACCTGAGAAAAAGTGATGAACTCTGAAAGTATTCAAACTATGACAAGCATGAAGATTCAATAGCCGAAGCTAACATGATCACAAAGGAGAAATTGACTCCTAATATGAGAATATAAGATCATCCATTGAGGATTTTGGGCAACCATAGACACGCAGTACAAAGTCGTAGCACAAAATCTCATCATAACAAAGTGCTGCTCTTCATTATATCTCAAGCCAGAACATAAAAAACAGCTTTTTCATCAAGAGATATTAAAAAACCCATTCAATTATGAATATTAGAAATACGTATTATACTTCTATTCATTTGTTCTAGTCATTCATTTGTTCGTTCGTTCATTCATTTCACGGTATGCATGCCACAGTTTGGTCTCGTGATCACTGTTTTCATCTAATCATGATGTCTTCAGGCCCCTTGTGTTGTGGTAAACATATTTCACCCTTGTAAGCAGGTCACCCTTGCCCAATTTCATGATTTAAGAACCACAAGAGAGAATAGGAACCAATAACTGTAAATTTTGGTGTCCCAATAGCACTTAAATTGAGAGGGATGTGCCTGCTGTTGACATAATTGCAGCTGGTGATTTCCTCCCATTGACTCCCGGTTAACAGTTATTTGAGTTTGTCCACCTGGGCAGGTGTTCTCCAATCCTGACTAATGTGTGCCTGTGAGCTCTCTGAGCGAGAAACTCTGATTAAAGAGCTATATAAAGGCGACATGGTGTGTCCCCTCTCCTCCTCCAGGAATAATGGCCAAAATACGTTTAAACAGTCCACTCGCTCTCTGCAGTTACTCAACAAAACGACTGCTGTCTCCAATTGTTTTTGATACAGTGACATCAGTATCTGATGAAATTCCTGCCAGTTTTTTTTTTTTTTTTTATCCAACACTGTGAAATGCTGCATTAAAACCATTTATTCAACAAAACTTGGCATAACAGATTCAGTTTAATAGATGATAAAACTCCATTATAAAGCAATGGTGTAATAAAACCAGGACCGGCTCAGAACCACAAAGACTGCTTTGCCACTTTAAGGGCATCGGGGGTAGTGATGGCCGTGCATGCCCATAAGCCCACTGCTCCTCCCTGTCACTAATAAACACAGGCACAAGAAGGTTTATGAAGGGAGGGTAATGATCTGAACCCCAGCTTCTGCTGTGTAAGGGAAATCGATGCTTAACTGCCAAAATTATCTGCCATGGGAAAGCATAGAGCACAGACAGTGACTGGTACTAAATATTCAAACTGTGTCATTTATCAAATGAGTAATGTTTTTTTTCCCCTCTACTGTGTGCTATAGCACAAATCTCCTAGGTCCTGGGTGGGCTCCATCTCATCGCACAACAATCAACACAACTGAGCATTTCAGTTTTCAATTTTTCTTTTTATCCAATCTTACATTTTTTTTAATATGATGGCAAAACATGACCTCTGTGTTTTAAACAGCTATTAAAATCAGCTACATTGATATCTATTCTTATCAAGCCAGTAGAGTTCTTGTTGGTTTGACAGGATCAAGTGAAACTAGTGGAGTGATATTTGTTGCCCCCATAATTAAGCTGTCCAATTTCCATATGAATTAATTGCTAACAAGCCATACAAGTGAAACGAGAATGAAAGATGTCAAACTCTGTTTCCAAGCTCATGTCTGAAGCCTTCTGCAGTTCAATAGGCAGCAGATCCTCTGAACAAAACCCATTCGGACAAAGTCATTGAAATGTCAAAGCCCTAATTTCAAAGCACAAAGGCTCCAAAATCATGTTTTTATTTGTCTCTTTTTATCCTTCCATTTTTATTAATAGTGTACACGTCGTTGCAAAGCATGTCTTTGCGGTTATTAATGCCACCTTGCGAGATCTCTCACCGATTTGTCACAGTGTATTTCTGACTTTGAAATGTCTAAGCGATGGGTTCTCTCATCTCAGCGCCACCCACTCTGTGTCACCTTCAGCACTCATCAGACATCCTCCGTGACGTCAGGGCTTCTGTTTATATCTGCTTCTCCACTAAAAGCGGCACCAGTGTCTTCCACCAAAATGGTTTATCTATAATTCAGAATCATCAACATTACAAACAGGTCATGTGCCACATGACCTCCATTAATTCACACTACGAAGAAACACTTGTTTCGAGTGAAAGACTAGCAGCATCAGTATGCGAGCACAACTTCAAATGTCTTCACTTTATACCAAAAGTGCAAGAAATCAGAGTGCACAGAGTTCAACGCCCTGCAAGCTATTCTGTGAATTCTTTTCTTCTATGTACATCTGTAAAAAGCCTTCATAGTGAGCTTGCGGCCAATTATCTGGGACTTCATTAACTAAAAAAAAACAAGGATGATGTTCAAAGAAAAAAAATAAAATAAAATAAAGCAACACCACAAATCTCCTCTGGTTTTAAAAAAGCTTTCTATGTTGAAGCCATTCATCAAATCCAATGCACTATTCACATGGAGGAAAAAAAAAGAAAACTGTAAATCTGCAGGCTTGTCAAAGACTAGAAATTGGTTACAAGATGACATGTCACCATGTTGGAGGTGTGACAGTAAAAGGAAACACCGCACCACTTTTGATTTCTCTTTCCTCATGATCACACAGCTGGAGATTAAGAGCTTTCTAATATACAAGAAGAAGCAATTTTGGGGGTTTCTTGCTGAGAAAACAGAGGAAAAAATGCCATACTGATTCTTTTTATAATTATTACTCATCAACATGTTAGTTTGTTGGTTAATGCAATAAGGCTACTATTTACTAATTTTGATTTGATTTTGGATTTCTCCACTTGATTGTACTTACAGGACCAGGAGGACCAGGAGGACCAACATCACCCTGAAAACACGACACAAAACTTCATGTCAGTTACTTTTTATGAGTCAATATTATACAATGAGAACTAAAACAAACAAACAAACAAATAAAATGGCAAGCATACAGTAGATGGGCAGCATGTTGGCACAGTGTTTACCACTGTTGACCCATGGGAAAAAAATGTTCCTGGTCTGAACTTGCTGGTCAGTGTTTACATGTTCTCCCTTTGCCTCCTTGAGCTTTGTCAGGTTTAACTTAGTGGGTGGAACGGGGGTGTTGCGATTCGCCCTGTTGGCTCAGAGAGATGTTCCAGGATCGATTGTTGTGTGTGGAGTTGCTCCTGGATATTCTGTGTGGGGAGATAATTAATGATTCTGTACGTATGCTGTTGCTTCTCTCTGCTTTTACCCTTCGAAGGACTGGAAACCAGTCCAGGAACAACCCTCCCCTTAAGCCTATGTCAGCTTTGACCCTGCCAATTACCCTTAACCGAATAAAGAGTGTGTAGGAAGATGGATGGGTGAGGGTGTGGTGGTTAGAACTATCATTTTGTATTGAGAAGACTGAGGTGTGTGCATGGGCAATTAAATTGTCTAGCACTGGGTATAGTATGTATGTATGTATGTATGTATGTATGTATGTATGTATGTATGTATGTATGTATGTATGTATGTATGTATGTATGTATGTATGTATGTATGTATGTATGTATGTATGTATGTATGTATGTATGTATGTATGTATGTATGTATGTATGCATGCAACAAGAGCGTTGATGCCTTTCAAATCACACGAGTGAAGCCGTTGGAAGAGTGGAAACTAAATAAATTATTTTTTCTTAAAAGCCTATGGCGACACTGCATTTAACCTTTTGCACAATGTTGATGGTCTGTTGCATGGACTCACATCATGTAGCCTGTTTTACCACTGTAATGGGCGCTCAGGGGCACATTGGAAGATACTTAATTGTGAACAATTGCATGATCGTAGCTCCATTCTTCCCATTCATAATTTACAAGCTATAACAAAAGAGCTTTTAAAAATACAAGCAAAGCTTACATCTACATATTAAGTAAAAACAAACAAGTAAAATGCACTGAGAGAATGTATGCTGTACTACTTAATCCTCTAAATTTGTAATTTTATTGAGGGAAAGGGGTTTCGGAAGTTTTACATTTCTATCTAGATGTGGATCAAAGAAAAAAGGGAATTTTCTAGAACACCACCACTAAGTGAAGAGAAAAGTGGCGACTCTTTTGTGACGTCACTTTAGGAACAGCAATACCAGGATGTCAATTTCTTAGGAGAAATCACAAAGTGATAGATCGCTGTGAAGCTGATCTCAAGATGATGAATTCTTCTGACTTTTAGATTTGATGGCTTATCATTAAATACAATACGAGTTTCAATGCTGCCCACTTAATAATTCCAACAATGTAAATGATTCAGGTTTTTCCACTTGCGTCACAACTTGAAAAAGTTTTCCTTTACCTCCTAACATTTCTCAACTTAAAACAATTGTCATACCCTGAATACGACTCCTCCAGAGTGTGATCCCTTCACTTTTTCTCTATAGCCCCACTATGAAGCTGACATTTTGGACAGTATTGAAATGTCTTGACAGCTATTCAAAGGACTGGCATGCAGTTTGATGCTGACATTCATTTGCTTCAGAACAAATGAACCATAATGACTTAAGTGATCTCTGGCTTCATCTCTAGTACCACGGACAGGTCTAAATTACTACTTCTCAAATTCCTCTGGACAGATTGGCACCAAATTGTGTATAGTCAGCTATCTCCACTCTGACGATTCATCCTAATGACTTCGATAATCCTTTTAGCTTTTTCTCTAGTACCTGCATGAGGTTGACATTAATGCTTTGAGTGAAACGCTGTGGCATCACTGACTGCCACAAAATGTGGTGTACACATGTGCTCATCCCTTCATCAAGAATAACTGCAATCACTCGGGCAATATACTTCCATTATAACTCGCACCAACATGTTTAGCCTGTTCTTCATCGTGATCTCATTGCTATCATTAGGATGTTCGCTATTTAGCTCAAAGCATTGCTGTGCTGGAATACAGAGTGACAGTGCTGCAGCCATAGCTGTTTGGGAACAAATGCAATCAGTTGAAGTCCATAAAAGAACTTGAACTGAGCTTCTCATTTCATTTTAAGGGGCTTTTTCTGTCTTTGATCACTGATGAAATGAGCCTTATGAGTTAGTGCTTTTTAAATGTTTTTTTTTTTGTATTACTGGGCAATTTGACCTAATTTAAAAAGGAGAACTCGGGATTGACTTCCTTTGATATGAATTTCATTATATGTGCACATTACAGAAATGTGCAATGAGAGAAATGGCAAATTAGGTGAAATGAGCAATGCATACAAGAATCTGGTGACCAAGTGAAGTTTAATATGTCTACAACAGCTCAGAAGCAAAGAGCCAAAATGTGCTTTGTAAATGGTGCTTTTGTTTCTTCTTGATACACTGCTTCATTATTAAAATAAGAGTTAGTGAACTAATTCTTTTGTGATGCTATTCCGCTAAGTGACAGATAAAATGATTTTTAAGATGATTAAAGAGCAGTGAAATGAAAACTGTAGCATTTTTGTCTTCGCTCATTTTGAAGAAGAACATTTTTTGAATAAATTGCATCAAAAAAAAAAAAATAGCACACATGCATGTGCGTGTGTGCGTACATGTGCACACGCACTCACTCAGAGACGTGAAATATTCTTACAGGAGCATAGCACAACAGCAAAAGCGGTTGTGAGGAACAGTAAGGAAAAAAAAGAAAAGAAACAAAACCTGTGGAGTCATTAAACGCTGGAAAAGGTTTCAAAGACTCAAGGAAGGAAGCCAGCCTTCAAGAAGATAACTAACTCAAAAGGTGTCACCTCTGATTTCTGGCACCTCATACCAATTAAGTTGCTTGAACTAGCTTACCCCTCTTCCACCACATTCATATACACCATCCTTGGCTGTGCCTCAAAGTACAAACGGGGAATCATCATATATGACACTTGACATTGACGTGACTTACTTTTTGTCCCTTCATCCCGCCGGTCCCTTCGGCGCCGGGCTGACCCTGTGGGAGGAGGCCTTGGTTAATGACTGTGTAACAGAGCGGTGTTGTAAATGTCACTGCAGGAAAATACGCACAGGATCTCCTCTACCTCCTTTCTCCCCCTTTTCCTGGGGGACTCCAAACTCACCCTTCTCCACCTGTTTGTGAGCAGAGCACATCAATGACAGTGACTGACGTTGAAGACACAGAGAAAAGACGGAAAGCTGTGAGAGTGAAATGTTGTCAGAAGCGATTGCTATGAATAGGTAATGAGAATATGGGTGCAATACTGGGTCATCTGAGAGTGAAACTAGTTTGTAATTACGGGGTGTGTGAGGGGGGGCAGCGAATGCCATGGCTTTATGTAGCTGCAGCATTATATGAGTGTAGCAGGATAATGAAAAAAAATGGGTCTTGTTGCACTGCAGTATTTATCTATGAATCCAAGTTGAATAAGTTCCTTTGTCTGCCAATAGATGGCACTTCATGACTGCTCGTGAGCTGTCCTTGAATATTTTACCTTGATTTCTTCTTGACAGTCATACACTCAAGAAAAACAAAGTCGGGGTCAAATGTACATGGTGGCCTACCCAGACAATAATAAAACATAAAATATATTTTTTAGAGGAATTAAAAATGCAACAATTTTCTTAAATTTTTTTCTTTAAATGTTCACATGTATTTTTCACCTTTTCATATGACAAAACCTTTGACAAAAATAAACTGTACTACTCTCTTTAATCACAACGACTGAAAACCCAAGGGAGAACACTCAACACTCAAGACACTCAACACGTGCATTCATTCAAGAATATTGTGGTTTTGCATGACATGCGTGAAGAATTAACCGGATTGCTTGAGACGCTCTGTGCTGAGACATTGTGGAGCATCTGTTTAGCAATCTGAGAAGACAGAAAGACATCTGAGAAAAGTTGTGGCATATTTGCACATTCCTTAGTGGTGCCTGGACTCCAATAGACAATAATTACCATTCAGTTTCAGCCCCTCCTCTGTTCCCTGGACTCACTAATGACAGCGGCTGCGATACCATTCATTTAATGAGATATAGCCACTGTTTCCTCATCCAAATTAGGAGCTGTTATTAAATCAGTCGACTGCTGCCATGTATGAACAGATGGATTGTCTTATGAATATTTGAGGCGTAGAGGAGGGACTACTCGCAAAATTGACTTTGAGTACTAATTGAATTCTGTACAGCTTTATTAACCATGGGGCAACTTGTGATTTCATCATGATAATCTTAAAGAAATACCAACATCCTAATTGTTATGATCCTATCATTCACATGCTTTGTCATTAACAAAAATGTATATACAGACAATAGATGACGTTTGCATTGACTTATGACTCAATGTATCAATGGAAATCTCAATGGAAATCCCATTAATGCAACTGAGATGCCACTTTCAGTAAAACAATCTTTGCCTTGTATTCTGTTATTGAGACAGTGGTAGCCTGAATTGACATTGAAAGTTTGCAGGATGGATGGATCGATGCACAATGAGATATGATATGTTGCGTTTGAGAGACACCTTGCATTGTCAAACTGCAATAAAATCTGCATGCATCCTGGCCTCCTTCAATATCAAAGTCCATTTGAGGCTGTGTGTGAAAGACACAGTTATGGAGATGTAATTCATGAGAAGTCCCGTCTTTCCTGCACATCATTCATGCAGACCTATTTTTTTTCCTTAACTTTTAAAACATTCACACTCTGTTGAGTGAGTGAGAGGGGGCCTCCCCTCACACAGATGTTACACAAGCTGCAGTTTAGTCTAACTTGCATCTATTTTGTCCAAGCTAAAAAATGCACAAGGATGGCAGTGAGAGATACCGAGAATCCCTGATGTTGTTCAATTATTTCTGCTCATGAAAACCGCTTCTTTCCATTCCTCTGAGGTCTAGTACTTCATCTTCCCTCAGTTATCATATTAGCCTTTGTAAATTAGTTTAAATGCAAAGCTATACTTGTTTCATTATAGCATATTAAAATGTAGAGTGTTTCTCTGAGACACAGGTTCTCTTGTCATCCACTGAAAGCATAAATTTATCATGATGAAGGGAGGATGTATCAGTAAAGTAGGGCCATGACTGATTTATATCAGGGGCAAGCCTGTTATTCACATTTAATGTACGAGTAAGAGCACCAAAACAATGTTTCTTTGCATGTCTGAACTAATGTCTACATGATTTGAAAATCTTACCGTGAGTGTTTCAAATGTTTCCTATTAATTATGGTGATATATGTAACTTTAACTGAGCACCTCTGTGTCTTGCAAGCTTTTTCATTTGCAGGTACAACGACATGCTTGAACAAGTGAGCCTACAATCTTTTACTATATAGTCTGAAAAGAATTGAGCATTATCTGCCTTTTTCCCCCAAATGAGATCAAATCCTCCAGTTATTAAACAAAGACCCATTAAAATATAGTATCAGTTGCAAAAATGACACTAAAACCCACAATCTCCAAGCTATTTTCCTTTCTGCCAAGAGAAGCTTTGAGTTTTATGGCTTCATTCCATGATATGTGACTCGTTCAAAACAAAGCGGCAACTCGGCGGCTAATTAAAGAGACCTCATGAAAACTAAATAACCCCCGTTTGTCTTTTTTTATTTTACACAGTAATGCTGTGTCCTTTTGTCACCCAGGCAAAACCACTATACATTGTGCCTCCGTCCATGTCATAACTATTGCAATCCCCCTTTTTTTTTTAATTTTTTTTTTTAGGAATGATCAGCGTGTCCTCATATAGACAACTTTGTTTTCAAGGTTGGCTGGCTGAAACTTCCATCTCCTTGCTCAGGGCAGAGGGAACAGGAGGAGATCTGCGGCCTGAGCTGACACTACAGCAAACGACGCAACTATACATCAAACGAACAGCTGCGGTCAAGAGGTTGTCCAGTGCACAATAGCTTTCGCTCGCTGCATGATCACAAGTAGGCCACAGGAGGCTTGGTGGGTGGTTGGGTGGGGGGTTTAGGGGAAGGAAGCAGGTTGCATCGGAGACAGCAGGAGGCCTGGAACAGGTCCACGTGTGTTTTTTTTGTTTTTTTACACTGCATATCTCATGTTCCTCCAGTGAGCTACAGCGCCCCTGGGCTTCATGAAAATGATTGCAGACACTTTTTTGCAAAAGCACTATATGTAATGGCCATCTGTCTGTTTGGACTACGCACACAGAGCCACACTGTGTTGCACTGCAGGTGGTACAGGGTGGGAGACACTATTTTACATGTTCAGTAGATAGTCTACAATTGACTGAAAGGTGCCATTTGCAACAAGAAATATTTCCCCCCCTCACCTTTATCACACAGTGGAGTGAGGCAGTGAGGAGCACCATGGATTTAGCTTCTGGTTACATGTGCATCAATTTCTATTTTTTTGTAGGGTTATGATATTCAGCAATGTAGTCATAGAAACACTGTTAGTCACATTCATCCTTTGTCATAGCTGCCATGCAAAGTGCTTATCTGGTTTTGGGGACTCAAAGTTTTGGCCAGATAAGGGCTTGAACTGCTGACCTTGTGATTTTAAGACAAGCCCCAGACTTCGGTACATCTTTATACAGTCAATGCAACACACATGATCAAACTCTTCTCGTTGAACGGCTGCTACAACAAATACTGCTCAGTCATCTTGACAATTCACACTTGCTGAAAGTGCAGGTAAGGGTCAGTTTATCACACTGGAAGACAGCTCGAATTTACAATAAATGCCACATGTCAGTACTTTGCTTTGCGATGAATGATGTTTGGAGAGAATCCTTGACACTTACTCCTTCAGATGTTCCTAGGGGGCCCTGCGAAACCAAAAGACAATCATATGAATATTCTTGTCAACGCTACAAATCGTATTTGTCAACACAATATTACCATATCAACCTTTTGTTGTCCCTAATTTCAAACTGCTGCGTTATGCTTTGTGACCTTTGAACATACATTAGTACCCATGGATACATAGTGAGATCACAGTAGTCTACACATAATATTTAAGCAGGTCTTTGTTAAATGCCTTTCACAGACTCCCCTGTTGTTGTGAAATGCTAATTTGACTTTGAAAAATAACCGCTGCCCCCCCCTTCAAGTGCTCACACTATCCTACTGCCAATGGACAAGAGAAAGTGATGCCCCGGAGTGTGTTTTGAATAGATGATTTTGCCCCTGAGATCTACCTCAGCAAAACAGGTGACTCATAAATGCCAATACCAGGGGACGGAAGAAAATCTGGCACATGTGAAGGGTATCATCAGGACACTGCCATTTAGAAATGTCACACCTTCTCTGTCCTGTCTTTCTTCGCTCCTACGACTTTGGGTTGTACAATTTCATTGGTTGTTGTAGAGGCAGGACATGAATAGAAGTAGCTTCCTTGATTTCTGCCTAAAATGAAGTAAAATTAACCCTATGTCCTGATCAGGAGTGTAATCAGGGCAATCGAGTGTGAAAATAATTGGACGCCCAAAGCATCTGAGTGACATGATGCCTAAACACTCCTGTTTGTCCTGACATCAGCTCAGTTAAGTGTCTGACAAGCTGTCTCCTTCACCGCATCGCGGTGTTTGTGCCCTTTTGTGTCTGGGTCACTACACAAACACACAAACAGTGTCTGGTATTGGCTTGGATGCCAGAGGAAAAGACCATAATTCAAGGAGTCAATGGGCCCTCCAGGCACACGTGTACTACTCATCAATACAAACGTTCCCAAGTACTACCTTAATATCCCTCTTGTGGTTTACTGGTAATGATATAGCCAGTGTGGAAGAAGATTTTAAAAAGATCGATGCAGTCTAACCATGAAATTAGTTACTCTTCACCATGAACAGAGTACCTTTTCTTTCTGAGGTGGATTTGCATGACATGCCTGCTGTCCTTGTTGACAGTTGGCTTTGATATGCTTTTGTAATTAAAATAACTTTGTAAGGTGTAGAGGAGCTCCATTTTCTTTTCGGAGGGAAGTGTCCTGTCGGGCTTCCTTTTTACAATCGACACAGATCCTGGCATAACAACTTGTATCTAATATTTACATAATTTTTATTATTTTGTAATCATAGTTTTTTATTTGTAACTATTTAGGGGATATGTTTAGGTGTATGTGATTCTGAAACAAAGAAATGCCCTATATAATATCAATACAATATTCTACTCTGTGCCATTACATTAACAACACTACATTAAATGTTTGGGTTTTAACTAAATTGCAAGAGGAAGTAAGGTTTTTAAGATCAGAGTTGCCATACATTAATAAACACCATGTTGAAAGTAATGCATAAAATCCATTGGCTACAGTATGATCTTTCATTTTCTTTTCAACAGCAGAATCATGGTCCCGATAATTAATTTGAAGTGAAAAATGTTAAGTGTTACACCATATCACTTACGGGTAGGCCTCTGGGTCCAGGCTCACCGGGTTTTCCTCTCCGTCCCTAAAGAGGACACAAAAAACAGACAAAGATGAGTGAATGTGTAACAACAGGTGTGGTTAGGCGCGCATGCTGCCAGCAATTAAGGGTAGACAGCAACTCTTGTTGCAGTCTCTAATTTGCTTTTAATTAACAACAAGAAAACAGCTTAATTGCTGCACCCCGTGTGGCCCACTACTCTTTGTTCCCTCCTTTGGTTTACTGCCTCTTTTCCAGCTGTGCAAGTCCCTTGGTGCATCAATCAACCCAAAGAGGGCATACAGCAGCAAACACACCAAGCCTTCCACTGGGGTCAAAGCGAAGCCACAGTCTTTTGTTTTTGACATATTTCTTTTTTGGTATTTTTGTGGAAGAAAAAAAAACAAACTCTTGAAAATCACTTGAAAAGCTGACAATTTAATGAGATGTAATGCTGTATAAACCAAACCAAAGTTGGTGTAATTTACATCAAGAGGGTTTATGTCCTCATGAGAGAAGAGGATAACGCTCTGTGGATACCCGCGCTGATATCCACTGGCAGAACATCATGGGCTCTGTGTTGAGCAGTGCTGGGAATTAACTGGCTTTCACGTACACAAGACAGATGTAAGATCAACTCAATTAGGAGGCAGGAGTACTCTGGCCAATATCAATTCACTGTACAACAGCATGATCAATGGCAAAATGACAAGACAAAGCAGATGCCTGTATTGCGGCTGAGCATGATTACCTCTTTCTAGTATGAGTTTCATCAGCAGGGAACCACTGCTGTATTGAGGCATTGTATTCCTCTCTTACTGTACGTGTCAGTGTGGGTGACACACACACACACACACACACACACACACACACACACACACACACACACACACACACACACACACACACACACACACACACACACACACACACACACACACACACACAAAGCACTTCGCTCCTCCACCGAGATGGTGGCTGTGTAGCTCTGTGGAGAGGAGAAGCTTGCTCGCTGCTGGAAGAAAAGTTGAGAATCACAAAGCGACGCCCCCGACTCTTCCCGCTGACACTCCGTATATGCAGACTTTGATTAACTGGGTCGAATTTGACATCTACGTCTGCCAGCAACAAAGACAAAGCAAGGAACTTCACTAACAGCTACTGCTTTTAATTATCTGTTTGCATGTGCATTCGCTCTCATGTGCAGCATGCATTTTTTTGTATTTGTATGCCATCACTTACAGATAATGAAAAAAATGATGCACAGTAAATATTGACCTTAATAATGACACAATAGAACCCGTGTATGCCTCCTCTTGGGAACTTTGTGCTTCCCTCAGTTCATGCTGTTTGATGTACCAACAAAGCCTTGGCCAGCATCTTTTGATATCTGTGCTATACAATGTGGAGGCCACTATATAGGCTATGTGCTTTAAAGTGCATGAATGAGGGCTACAAAGAAGAGCTGGAAGGCGTCAAATTACCTTGATGTGTAGCAGCAGCATCTCCAAACCTCAAAGATTATATGACATTGAAAAAAAAAAGCTCTTTGAAATGTAATGGAGGCAGGTTACTTTTGTGGCAAAAGACGGGAAGTCAGAGTTGCGGCTGAAATATTCAGTGACGGCTCGAGCACCATGGCTTTCTGCATAGATTCCGACCAATTTCAGAGTTAAAAGGTTCACATCTCACAAGACAGCATTTTGTTGAGGGCGAAGAGTGTTACTTTTTTCCTTTTTGGCTGATAATTAACAGGCCAGAGCTGAATCACTATCACTATCGCAGAAAGATCTGACTGTTTGTTCTAGCCTTAGTCCCTGCTGCTGCCCTTTCCCCTCTGAACGCAACAACAAAAGCACATGACACAGATAAGTAATTTAGCTAATGAATATTTCATATGCTATTATGCCAAGTAGGTCATGAATTATGCAGTTTTCAAAATAATTTCTCCACATTTGCCCTTAAATCTCTTTTAGCTCCAAATTGCATACTAATTTTATGTCCATGTATTTGCATATTATCATCCAAATAAATAATGGCACTGTACATCTGCATGGCCTCCCCAGTGAAGTGAAAACAACTGAATTATGACAGAGGTTAACTCCATAGTAACTAATGTAGATCTGAAGCTTACTTACAGTGACTAACATACAAAGTGTTTCTTAATAAGCCGATATTAGACTTCCAACCCCTTTACTCCCTTATTGCCATATGTAAGACTTGATATGTGTACACTTTATAACCATAACTTCAAAACAGTTAATATCAAGAAATTGAAAAATGACCGAAGAAATTAAGTGTGTTTCCATAAAGTAGTTTGTATAGCAGCTGCTGGGATCTCCAAATGTCACATGCTTGTAGTATGAGATTACCAGTACCTTTAAAAACAAATACTAATATTGCCTGATATTGAAAGTTGATGCTAACTTTGACAGAGGGGCAAAGTCACTCATTCACAGAGCTTTATTTATCTATTTATTCATTAATATAACAGTCATCCCTCCTCTATGCTGCTTTATATTATTCAAGCTTGCAGAGACACTGGAGTCAAACTCCACTGCCTCTCCATGAAATCAGAGGACACCCTCGACAAGTCAACACCCCATCAGAGGGCAAACAGAAACACAATACATATTCACTCTTTATCATTCAGAGTCAACAATTAACCTCAAAACCATCTTTGTTGGACGGTGGAAAGAAACCCACACACACAAAACTCTCCAACTCGGATTTAAAAAGGAGACCTTTGCTCTGTGAAGTAAGAGTACCAGCCACTTAACTGCAGTCTGAACAAAATTTTCCAGTCATGAAATTTAAATAAATACTGATGGACTGATTATAACTTCAAACTTACTCAACCTCATTATAAAAAGAGTCATATTGTGATCATTTGCCAATTCATTAGGTCCACCTCAGTATTCACACAACTTTGTAAAAAAAAAAAAAGGTTTGATCAATTTAAACTGAGTATTTATATTGTATGGTGTTCAACAACGTTGCTTTGAAGTATTCAGTGTATTGTCTTTGGTATAAACAGGCCGGATGCAGCTGTTTGTATCAGCTAAGTGTATCTCATTTGGCTGCGTGCAAGCAGACTCAGTTGGGGGTGACTATGCTGGAAGTCCATGTCAGAGTTTCACTTCTTTGATAATGTATTAACATTCATTCAATATTCATAAACACCAACAGCTCAGGCAATCATTTTCACAACAAAGCAATTCATTACAATGACTATATCAAGTGACCTTGGGGTGACGCTGGCACTTTTCATTGCAGAGGACCTCTGGTTAGCGTGCCGTCCCCAACAAATCTGTACACTGTCACAAGAAGTAATTAGTCTGGACCACAGCTGTCATCACTGTTTGCACTCACTTGACTCTCCGAACTGGGACACCTGTCAGCGACATAGTGAGATAACTAGATAGTGGCTGTGGAAGATTGACACAATCGAGATACTGAAAACTTCTGGAGCGCCTACAAGCATCCCGAGCACTGTGACATATCCTCCGTGAGCCCAATTTCCCCATTTGAGGATTTTTGATTTAAGGTTATTTCTGTGTTAATGCCCCTCCATTGGTTTGATCAGTTCAATTTAACATGCATGCACCTCGTGAAAATGATACTGAACCGAGGTCATTTCAGAGACTGAGAGCTGCTTCTGATTGCTGTAATTTTGTATCCATTTGTTTAAGTGCAGACAATTTCGCCATGTAGCTATCCTAATTCGCAAATGTAGTAACAACCTGCATACTTAGCGTTTAAGTGAAATCACTACATTAACTTCCAAAGCACATTTCCATTAACAAAATAATAAATAGTCAATTTCATCTAAAAAGTCCATCAGCTAAGAGGTTAGTCTAAAAACACGTTTTGTAATCGAATGCTAGGAACTTCACCTCAGAGGGGCGTAAGGGCCGTAAGGGCCCATCTGATAAAAAAAAAAAAAAAAAAATCATTATACTGCTGTTACTGTGAATTAAACAAACATCTAACTGATAAGTTGTTTGCAGTGTGGCCATATAAAACTACCCTAAAATGAATGAGAGATTTTCTACACCTTCTCTTTAATTTTGTCTTATTTTTCTGACTGTACTTTTGAGTAAAGAGGGTCGACACAATACTATAAGAAAGATAAATGTCAGGAGTGAATTATTGTCCAAAAAGCTAAAACCGTCTGCAGGCAACAGCGGTGGAGATGAAATGAAGGATGAATAAATTCAACTTCAGAGAGAAAAGAAGTCAGAGGGAAAGAAAGTTTATTTCTTTTTTAGATTGAACACCACCAAATGCCATGATAAAATGTGTCAACATGATTGTAATTATGACTTCAACAGAATTGCAGGCACACCGTGCCAGCCCGCAGTGGCTTTAGCTAAGGCAGTCATAACTTTCTCATTTCCTTTTGTGTTCCTCCATCCTCTATTCCTCTTTCCATTTGTGTATATCATAACTCTCTGAGTCTCATCCCATCCGTCTCTCCTGGCTCCCGCTTTTCTTGTCATCTCTTCTTTCGTCGCTCGTCTCCTGTCATTCGCCCCGTTTCTCACTCACCCAACTTCCAGCGCCTGTTGGATCACCCTAGCAATCTCTGTTGCTATGCAACGCTTGGTGTCCTATAAATTTGACAACATCCTCGAGCTTGATTATTATTTGAGCGCTGCAGTGTGAAGCCCTCCTTCAGGTCATTGCAGAAGATTAGAGGAAGGGAGAGACAGAGGAAAGCGGGGGAAGGAAATAAGGGATGAGAGGGAGGTGAGGAGGTGGAGAAAGATGAAGGGATTGTGGAGTAGAGGGAAGGAGGGAGAGACAGAGTTACAGATGAACTGGGCTGTTGGAGTAAATGAAAAATGGGATGGCAAGACCAAACACAAATTCACATGTCATCTGCTCCACTCTGAAAACCAGCAAATCATATCTGAGAAGTGTGAAAAGCAAACCATATTAACAACTAACTCAATAAAAGCACAAGAGAAAGCCAGAGTGGGGACCGGAAAGGAAGAAGCCTCAGTAGACTGACAGCATGTTTTGAACGTCCACATTAATCCACATGAATCCAAGCCTTGACTGGCTTCAACCCTGCTGTGAGTTGTGGAGTGTAAAAGGAAGGCACAGGGCCCGGCGCAGTCCTGCAACACAAGCCCCAATCTGAGAGCAGAGTCAACAGCAACAGTGACACACAGCAGAGCAACTCCTTTATGATGACTCCATAATCCTTATCCCAAATGTCAACATGTTCTCTGAGACATCCCATGTCCCACTACCCATCCTGGGATGACACAGTAGTTTAAAATGGAGGAGGCAGAATGTGTCGCATTTTTAGCAATAAAGCAGATACACCATGAAAAAGCCACATAATCCACCTGACAAATGCCCCTGTCAAGAGGGGTCAGTAGATAAGCCGTAGGAACCTTTTGCAGTAAACACCATGGGGCCTGACTCACACCTGACAGACTGCTCACACAGAAAAATGCAGCAGTTTTTTTTTTTCAGGGAAAATGCCACGTGGCAGGGAAAATGATTAAAATTCATTTTTATATTTTAAACTAAAAATTCTGATTTTGTTTGCCAGTTCATTGCTCAGCATAAAAAAAACAGAGCTCACGTGGATTAAAAAAAAATGCCCTTATATAATTATTACACATTTCAGTCACAAACAAACATCTCACAAAGAGTGACAATAACAATAAGCCAAAACAAGTATGCTCTCAATGAGAGAGTATATATAAAATAAGAAGAGTGTGGAAGTCTGCAAACAATGGATGTGTGTATTATACTGTAATTGTAAGAGACTGTAGCTTATAAGGCCAGATGACCTGCTTTATCTAGCAACCTTCATCTTGTTTGCCAGTTTCTCTTTTCGTTAGAGGAATGCTGCATTCATGCAACTATCACCTAGAATAGTTACCAAGTTTTGAAAGTCCAATTTCCAAATTTGAAGTGCTCACATGATGATAATAAACAAGAAACAGCCTCCAGCAGTGTTACTTTATTGCTGTTATCAGAGCCAGAAAAATGGCAAGCTTGTCATTGCATACATCAATCAAAAGGGGCATAAAGTAATGCTCAGGGGGTTCAATTTATATTAGTATTACAGTCAGCCATTATGGGCAAAGGTAGGGTACACCCTGGACAGGTTGCCAGTCTATCACGGGGTTAGTGTTATTAGAAGAGGATTATTAGAAAGAGAGTCAAAAAATAAGATGAAACAAACCATTGAATGCATGAGTACATTTCTTTCAGTAAAACTGCTGCTATGTTGAGTGATGTCAGACTAGAACTCTCAAATGCTCCACCTTTACCAGTGGGAAGCGACCAGACACATTGGGAGCTTTCCTATCTTCCAGTTTTTTGTGGATGTGCAATAAAGCCACCTCAAAACCAGCAGCGGGGATGAAACATCCTTCAACCGTTCCCCTCTTGCACCGATGTTCCACCTTGACAAAATATCCCATCATAGTTTGGAATTGGCCGTTTCAGAGCTGTTCTTCTCCTTACAGTCCAACCTGACTTAAAGGATTTGAGTTCCCCTTTCATCAACCTTGGATCTAGTATAAAAAATACGTCATAGCTTTCTTCTTTTACTTTTAAACTGGCTGATATAATACCACTACAAAACTGGTACTGGTACTAGTGTGCAAAATACTACTCAACTCATATTAGAGGTGTGTTTTGTGCAGTATGTTCATCAGGAAAGCCTCTGACCTTCAAATGAAAATCAACATGTTTGCTAATGCAACAAAGCTCACCATTGGTGTCCTACACCACACGTCCAGAAGCCAGAAACAAATTCCTCTATTTTGGCAAAACTCCAGCAACCAAACAGAAAACTGGGAAAAGCACCTGAGCGCAAAAGCAAACCCAAGGGATCCTCCCAAAAAAAGGCTTACTGGCCCCTAACAAAGAAGACCGCTTGTTCCAGCAAATCTCGGACACAATCCCAGAACATGAGCAGGATACAAAGACACAACACTTAAAGTATACATGAATAGCTGACATTATTCACTGAAGACAATTGCATGTTTTACTTTAGTTGCTAATATGTAAAAATAACCATCATTTGTTTTTATAAAGCAGTTAACCAAAGAATGACCTTTTTTATGTGATGGTAGAGTGTGGTCACACAAAGGTAAAAACACAGTATTTCTTTCTATTCTGCATTTTGAGATAAATTGGAAATGATAACAAATGTGAAGAAATGTCAAGAAAAAGCCAACATGGGCAAGTTTACAGTGAAGTGTTAGGATTGAAGCTGAAATGTTGATAATAAACTGGAAATGTCACAAACAGCCAAAATGTCAAAATTATCAATTGAATATGAAGAATAAAATCCAAAGACAATTTCAGGGAAAAGGGTCAAAAAGTCAGGAGCAAAGTGTAGAAATTGAAGTAAAAGGAATAAAAAAAGTGAGAGTAAAGTTTGAAGAGAAAAAGTTGAAATGTCAAGTTTAATATCCAGTAATATTTTTCATTATCCTCATGAATCCTCATTCAATTTTTTTTTTTCTGATTTCTTGACATTGATGCCTAAAATCACTTGCTTAATCTTCACCTTTATAGTCAAGACGTTGCCTGCAAGGGTGCTTTTGATGAGCTTATGACGAGGAATGTTTTACATTGCTTTGACTTGATGTGCTGGACTTAGTGCGTGAAACACAGAACTTTATAGTCCTCGGGGCTCAACTTTCTGACATTATGAAGCCAGCTCAATGTGCACCGATAGTATGTAGCTCATGGGAGAGATGACCTTTTCTTGACTGAAAAACTCACATGCCACTCCCACTCCTTTTGCCTGAGCTAAGGCCCGTCTCCCTTTGGGGACAAGTGTTCGGGTCACCTGAGACGTTTTTCTAACTGGTGTGCTCAGTTTGACAGTATCTGAACATGTACTTTGTTTGGCATTTTAGCTGGAAAGCAAATTATTCCAAGACAGTAAAAATTATGAATTTCTATTATGTGTTTTAAACATGATTGACTGAGCAAAAAGGAGATCCGGTGATGAGGCACGGTTCGATCCAGGGTACTACAGAGATACCTGGGGTTGCAAACATGAGCCCTCCACACCCAAACAAGGCACAGATGTTCACACGCTTCATGCACATGCAAACAAATTCTGCCACAATAGTCATCCCCCAATAAAATATCTCTCTGGTCTAAGAGAGTAAAAAAAAAAAAAAAAAAACAAGCGCACCAATATACTCAAGGTCATTGCAGTTCAAAGTGGGAATAAATCTGGGTTCGATGGAATGCCGTTTCCCAGCATGATTGCTTTAATGTTGGAGAAAAATCAAGAAATCAAGAAATATGTTAAGAAAAATAAAAGACAAATATATATATATATATATGTTTATTAATATTAGAAATGTTCCAGAGCATTTTTTATTGTAGGTGTAATAAAAACCAATTAATCATAAAACAAACTTTTGTGGGAAACATTTCTGACAGTCACAAACTAATATACTTTAAAGACTTACCAGACAAGTCAAATTAAACAACTGGCACCAGTCTGCTTTTTATTGCCTATCCCAACAACAGTTTTACAGTCTGAAACACATTGAGAAATAAAAAAACATGCTTGTTTAGGTTGAGAGTTGAAGGCTTTCCCTCCCAAACTTAAAAAATAAAACAATCTGCTTTAAATACATTAGATCTCCGCACACAGTCATTTCATTAAACTTATAGTACCTCTGGAGAAAGCTTACAGTATCTATAAAGAAAAGATTAAAAATTACTTACACTTGGAGCAGAAACTAATTTATTCTGTAATTAATTCTGAAATGTCATCCTTCCCACTTGTAAATATTTTCTCATTTGCAAATTTGTGCAACACCGTGAACCATAAGAATCATGAAGAAAAGGAAAAACACAGCTATGTACATACTTTATGCTCATATGTGCGGAAGTTATTTAAATCATAGCTAGTTTGAGCCAAAACTACTAGTTTTCCTAAATATACAAGTAATGCTCCAAAACCATCTTTTTCAAGGGAAAGGATATTTATCTTTATATAAAGAAAATAAAGCTTTATAAAGTATGCTTGCTCACATGTGATCCAAGTCCAGTTTACATCATTCCAGCGATACTTGCATCGTTCACACTAATGGACTGACAAAAGTCAGCATCAGTCAAGCTCCTTCTCGGAACCGGTTTCAAAACTGTGAGTATCAGCTGGCGCAAGGGAATTAGAATTAGAATTAGAATTAGAAGCTTTTATTGTCATTGTACAATAAAATTGCACAACGAAATTGCGGTGTAGCTAAAAACACACAGTAGACATACAATAAACACAGGCAGCCATTCTCACATTCAGCATTGCATTCATCTCAGCAGACACATCATATATACAGAATAACCTCAACATTCACACACACATTCAGCTCTCACACAGACCCGCTCACACACACCCAAGGACATAGTGCAGTAATGTAAAAAGTTAAAAGAAACAACCGATAATAAGTTACATAAAATACCAATTTAGCTGCCTGAGGTACCTTGGCTAATAAGTATGTGCGGTTGAGCACAGGGTACCTGTTATATGTAATATGGAGTCGGACCACATATTCTGTGAATTTGCCCCAGACACACAGCTCAGTGTGCTGCACATTTCAGGATACACAGCACACTCATTTTCACTGTGCCACATCAACTATCAATGTTCGGGAGGTGAATATCGATTATGGTGCGTGCTTGAAATGTCACAAAAGACACCGCGGTGGAGATGTGGCCTCACCTGCTCCTTATTAAGGACCCAATTAGAGGCAGACGCTGCAAGTTCCCCACTTGTGACCGCCCTCACTGGATGCCATCTTAGGACACTGCACAGGCTCAGAAAATGCCTGGGCACTGGAGCTTGCAGAGATCCCTTGCACTTGGTAAAAGCCTCAATAAAATAGGATTTGTTCCAGTTGTTTACTGAGGGTTAAGAGGAGCGGCCGGGGCAGGAAGAGAACGGCAAAGCCGACAGCTGCCTGGCAGGGGCTCAAATGCAGCTTAGCATTTTTCACCATTCTGACTGGCACACAATGCTCTCTTTAACTCCCAGCCATCTAAATATTCAGGGACGTATAAAGAGATGGCTGACACTGCAGCCGACTTAAGACACAGCTCAGCTGGCCAAGATTGCACCTATAGTCTTTTGGCAAATGCTTTCCATGAAGGCTTTCCTCACAGAGACTCAATCATGGACCCCATGTGACCAAAAGGCTATTTGTTCAAGTGCCACTAGATGGCAAACTAGTTTCATCACAAATCTTGCACATGGCAGGGACAGAGCCAATGAGGAAACTACAAGTTCTTGCAGAGAGAGGATGGATGTCCTCAATGCATGAATGTATGATGTGTGTTGGGTAACATCCCTAATTAGGCAGTCTGGCAATTAGGCACTGAATACCGTAAAGGAGATCCTTTTTTTGTCAGCTGAAGGCTTACGACGATGAGAGAAGGAGGAAATAGACAAGAGCAAGAAGCTGCATGAGAGTGAGAGAGTGTGACAATAATTCTCATACCGCATTACGCCTCTTTTCAGCTGCCACACAATACAAAAGGACACAGGTGGCACTACAAGAGTACCCAGGCTCAGAACACAGCATATCATTGGGTAAAATAACCATTACAGTGCTATTTCAGTAAACATTCAACTCTTCACCAGCACACAGTGTGCAAAAACAAGAGCTGAATGCAAACACAGGAAATGCAGACAGTGGATGTCTATGGAAACTAAGCCGTGGAAGTCCCAAGGGAGCCTCAGAACAGCGCTTTACAACAGCCACGTTTGCGCCTCGTCTTCAGCGATAAGTTTTAAGAGCTCATTGACTTTAACAACTCCTAAGGAGAGGGAAGAAGGCTGATGATATTATCTGAATTTGCATCTTTATGTGGTGAAGAAGCGATGATAAATCTATATTTAACTGTGAGCTCAATTCCCACCGACCGGCTGAATGTCTGCGCAGAGTTTCAATGCAAGCTGGGTGCCTATTGCGTTGGCTCCTCACCAGGCCAGCAATGCCTCTTGAATGTTCTCATCTCCTAATGGATGCTGTTATTAGTCTTGGCTCTTTCACAATTTCACAGTCTCATCTGGACTTTTGGCCGTATTATTCATCCAGAGCAGATTGCTCCCATCCAATGTTTACTGATACTGAGTGTTTCATTAATGCATTATCCAGCAAGTGAATAGAAGAGGCGAGAAATCTACTTTGAATAAACCCTGATTCATTTTACAAACCAAATATTTGAGGTCAGTGAGAATACACTGTGCAAAGCTCCAAAGGGCGCTCTCTGTGCGTAGTGAAGCCCTCAGTGAGTCTTATGGTTCATATCACTCGCCACGCATAACAGATTACACTAAGGTCCCCCACACTACCATCTGTATATTATCAGGTCACTGTCAATACACCGCTCCCTGGCATGCCATTAAAGTGGACACAGATGAATGTATCTAAATATGCAGGCAGGATGAGAGTGTGAAGAATCAGAATATGGATGGCAGGCAGTAACTGTGCTGTAAGTGATGCAGCCTCCCACCACCACGCCTCTGTGTTCTGCAGTGTTCAGGGCTACATCGCCTCCCCGACCAGCCTCTTTCCCCCTGCTCTCCATGTCCTCCTCCCTCCCCTCACTCAGCTTGGCTGAAACGGCTGACACAAATAGAGCTTACTGACTTACTTGGGGCACGATTCAATCCAAGCATTCTATATTACAAATACCCTTTGAAAGGCATTTACATTCACAGCATTTTTCAGACTGTGTCTCCTCCTTACCCTCACCTAAAGTGTCAGGGGGACGTATGTGTATCTAGCCAGACTGCTTGGAGCCAGATGAATCCCATTGTTTGGATGACTAAGGCCATGTTGGGGACTGCACAGGTTCAGGGACTAGTCACCTCCCTGTCCACTGACATGCTGCAATGACTCAAGTAAATTCAGTCCGACTGATTATATTTGATACATAACACTCGAGTAGTGCTGCTATGATCAGGCAGGCATTGGAACAACATTCAGGAAATGTTAGAGAGGTACTAGACATGAAGCATGAGGTGTCGTCCCTCAATTTATTTGAACAAATGGATGCATGCAGTTTCCCTGCTGTGTGGTGCCTCTCCTGCAAAAAAGACTGCATGCGTGGATGGAGGCCACACTCTGATGCTCTGACCGACGACAGCAAGTCTATCAAATGCTCGGAGGAGGTGTTGACCTACATTACCTCTTGTTGAACATCAGGTTTTCATACCTATACATGCACACGTTGACTTACAGACCCATATGCACAAACATAGACAACGATTGTAAAAGTCTTCAAAGTGGCCCTCTCAAAGTCTTGACCCTTGTATTCGTCCCTGTAATTAATTGGCAAATTAATGTGTTTATTCTTGACACCAATGGACATAGCCAAACTGGAGCTCTCTGGGAAAGACGAGAGTCAGACAGATAAATCAAAGCTCTGTGCATCTGTCCTTGGTTGTGCCAAACGCTTCCCCCTGTAACCCTCCCCCTTCCCAACAGGGCCCAAATGTGAGACCTTTTCATAGCCAATCAGGACAAATCTTTGTTTCATCCTCCATCCCAATGCACTTGACATTGACAAGATTAATTGCCTTGTGCACTGGGCAAATGTGTTACCTCCTGGTGTAATACAGGTGTCAAATGCAGGGCTCTCTGAATCTCCTCAAAGTGAATTTAGATACACGAGAGGAGAATAACCTGTTCCGTTCTGCTCTGCAAAGGGTTAATGAATCCTCTCCCTGCTTGTAAAATCACACAGGGTGTAAATCTTGCCATAAAATCTCAGCTGTGAGCCCTGCTGACCTGTAAATTCTTCCCTCTGTGTTACTCTGTCATTGAGCTCCGGTGGGTCGAGCCGAAACGGTAACTACATATCCACATCACGCTACTGTGTTTAACCACTGCTTTAATAACACACATTGTGAATATTGTCACTGACTGTGTCTCAGTGGTCTAATATGCCATGCAGTTGTTTTACAATTAAACTGAGCTGAGTTACAATCAATGAAGCAATCTTTAATGCAGTGCAGTTTGAAAACCACCAAATCTCAATACTGTCCATTAAAAGGGCTAAATACATCAAAATGCTGTTTTATACGCAAGATGACACTCCAGCACCTAAAAGTAGTTTCAATTACTTGACTTTATCGCTATAGCATGTGGTAAAATACATATAATTGACTGAAAAGCCCAAGCACCATCAGCAAGACAAATATTGGTATATATGAGTAACACATGGAATATAACTACCATTTCTGTTAACTCATTACTGTTGTCATTGATGAACACAGTTGAAAAGTCACTCTCAGCCTGAGATGGATGTTAGCTTTAATATTAGCAGACTTTCATGTGCCTTCACAGTGCTGGAGATGTATTGGCGGCCCTAAATAAACATTTATCTATCCATATAAGAGCTGTCTGTGGCTGTCTGCATGTTGCAAGTTAATCTCGGATCTTTTGTTGCTGCTTCCTAACGCCAATTAATTCATGCATCATTTTCTCTCTTTCAAGAAATAGGTGCTATGCAGAGTTCTGCGTGACTGCTGAAAATTGTCTTCCTGCAAGAAGAGCGTGTACAGTGGACTGCTTGCCATTTTATTAACTCAAACAGGCCAGAATAATGTGCGTGCAGCCCCACTTCACTTCAAACTAATTGATGCTATTTCAGCAGATGTACTGAAAGAGGAAATTTAAAGTAATACTAAAGTTACTTCTACAAATTGTCTAAAGTTATTTGTCAAAAAATGACATCCTCTCTTTTTAAAATGCTCTCTGTGGAGAAACAAATCTATACTGCAGCAATTGTGCCAAAAACACGACTACAATCAAATAGTTGCTGCTGTAATTACATGCATTTACTGCAATACCCAACTCTGCAGCAGCCTCCCATGGAGAACTTCTGGCAGGAAGGCTGGTATTCTCACCGGGGACTCGTTACTTAATAATCTTGCACTGCAGGTGCTCTGGTAGAGGTCAACAGTCTGTTACAGTTTATATTCCGCCTGCTTCCACCTATGGAGCAAAAAAAAAAAATTGCTGCCAAATGTTTTATTCTCTACAAACTGAGCCATTACTCCTTCCCTATCACTGTCACTACAGCTTTGGTCCCTGCAGACACACAGACTGATCAAAATGAACCTCAGCCAAGTCCATTAGGTATAATAGGAATATTATATATGTACTGTGGTGGCTCAATTATCTCAAAACAATATTTGGTCTGTCCTGTAAAGGAGAGACATCTAAATTCCAGTTACAGCATGCATTTGGTTTTCAGAAAATGGCATGCTTTTTCAAATTAGATTAAATGACAAAAGCTATCAACTGCGTGATTAGAATGCAGAGATTTGGTTTTAAAGCAGATGAATGTTATTGTATCCAATCTGACACTAATGGTTTGACCTGATGGGCAGCGTGTAAAGCCTTCCAAAAGAGAGCAGCAGTGAGTTGATGGTGCCTGGTTAAAAACTTGTGCTGAAAGAAACTGCCCCACAATTTGGGGGAAAGAGAAAACAACATAAGTGCAAGATCACATAGACGGCCTTTTGCTTGACAAAAAAACAAAACAAAAGAAAACATTTACCATTTGATTTGCATCCAGTGGCCAGACAGCCTTTAGGACATGTTTCAGCAAGCAGATAAAATAGGACATTATTGAAAGAAATATGCCTGTGCCTATGGTTAGGTCTAACAATCAGCTGTCCCACTCATTCAGCACAGGGCAAGAATCCCAAAATGTAAACACCACTATAATTGTCAAAGGATAGCAATTACCTCCCTTCTTGTTATGTTTAAGGGCAGACATGGTCTGGTTGTCAAGCATAGAGGGGACAGATAATCTTTTCTAGTTTTGACAGATAATACCCATCACACAATAAAGAGCTCAGGCAGCTGCTCTTGAGTTTACTTTGTTTCACATTTTGGATAAAAGAACTGAAACTATTGGCGAACCAGAGTTACTAATGTGCACTGACCTGGGAATATCCTATCACATGATCTCCAGTGATGACACCTGAAAAATGCAATGTGACGGGAGGCAGTTTTGAGACACAGACTCATGTTATTTTACAAACAGTTATCTTTACTATAAAAAAAACAAAAGGGAGTGACTAAGAAAAATTAATCTGTCCCAACAGGAAAGATCATTTTTACGCCAGTGTTGATCTCCACTTTTATTTGACTTCCGGGATACGGATCACATGTCTGGTGAGTCCCATGACTTGCACTGATATGTGCTTTGGGTGAAGTTACAGGTGCAGTTATATGGAGCCCCCATGCTGCTTCGTGTTTGCTGTCATAGGATACAAATACATATTTCCAATTTTAGGGGGACCGTGTGAGCTCGCATCTGTCACGTAAAATATGAACTGTCCTCACCTCCAAAACATTAAGTATCCCTTGCGAGTTGCAGGTTAGAGCCATTTTTACCATTTATCTTTATTCTTAGCTACAAAGACTCAAAAGGTTCTAAAAATATTTTTCTGAGGTTTTTGTCACCCAGTATCACACAGTTGTCCTCTGGACATTCATGATGTGAATCTTCTTTTTAACTACTACCTTTTTTGGCTGAAATCTGGTGTTTATGGATGTTTTTTGACTCCAGTGAACCCGTCGACATGTTGAAAAAAATTGCTTGAGATCATTTATATTCATATTGTTAACACAAAATTCTGACAATGCCATTTGAATGTCCTAAGAGAAATCAAGACTCATCAGATCTTGCAACATTTTTCCAATCTTTCGTCAGTTTCCTGTTCTTAGCTGACAACAGCTTCCAACAGCTTCAAGGTTCTAAATGTGTGACATTGTCTTCCTCATTCCTTGATTGCAACGACTGGTTATTTTAGCTAATGTTGCCTTCCTTGTCTTTTCAAACCAGTTAGACCCTTTTCTTCCTGCATCTGTGATCAACAAGTATTCTGGCATGGAGTAATCCAGCTCCCATTACATTTTGTCTTCTTTCAGACCATTCTCTGTAAAACCAGGCGATGATTCTGCGTGAAGTAGTGTTTGTAGTGTATTGGTAGTTTCAGAAATTCAAGCCCATCTGGTATTAAAAAAATATGTCACAAAGTCGCTTCAATCTCCTCATGCGCAGTTTAAACTTGAGAAGCTCATCTTGACCATATCTATATGTCTAAACATATTGAGTTGTTGTCATGTGACTTGCCTTTTAGCTTTTTGCATTCACGAGTATTTGAAGAAAGTGTATCTAACAAGGTGGCCAGTGCATGTACCACAGATCAGTGATTTTTAAAGCATTTACCAGAGCGTATGTCCTTTAAACTTCAGTGGCACTACAGCAGTTAAAGAAGTCAAGACTTTTCCATGACATTTACTTTAAATGTTTGAGAATTGTCATTAAATAAAGACAATTTTAGAAGTACAATTTTTGTAAGAAGTGTCATTTGAATACATTTGAATTATAAAATGAGCTTTAATGCAAACCCACAAGTGTAACAGTCTATACATTGTATAGGTACGTAAACCCATTTAACAAGCACGAGAAGGGGTGATGCCTATTCATTGCCAATGGGTCCCACCAAGACCAATGAGCGATAAGGTGACAATTTTCTGGGGAGTTATGTGGATGAAGGTTGGTGATCAGGGATCATCCTCCCACATTTTTTAATACTCTTATGTACTGTACATTAAACGGGATGTTAAGGCACAGTCTCTTCGAAATTAATAAGTAATGCTCTGTGGGAAGGGCTGCATGGAGCTGTTGTGTTGAAGAATCCTGCTTCACAGAGTGAACATTGAGTTCATGTCTGGGTTTGGGGGGCTAACCGTTTTCATGTTTTGCAAATTTTAACTGATGTCAAATTCTTCATTGCAGATTAAACAAATCTCACATCGTGCTGCACAAATTACACCAGCATGTTTATTACTGAGCTGGGGCTCAGCCACTACAAACCCACTGATTTACAAAGTGAAATCCAGTTCACTCTGTAAATTGAATACCTACACAGATAACCAACTAACAAGAATTTAATATACACATGAATAAATAAATAAGTGAGAGGATCTTCAGTGCATAATTTATTTGAAGAGAACACATCTGTGAACGGAGAGGGTACAATGTTCTTCCTTCAGAGCTTGCTGGAGTTTCATCATCCCTGTACTAGCACAGTCTAATATGAACAAACACGGTGCAGCACATCTGTCAGACGTGCATCTTCCAAAGCAGGAGACAAGAAAACCTTGACAAAGAAGAAGCCATCGGCTGACTAAAGAAGATTTCAAGTACTTTGCATACCCTGTGTTAACATCAGAGAAAAAGCACAAGAGAAAATACATTATCTATTTGTAGAAAAACCCAATATATAAAGAATATCTGTTTAATATACCCCTTCACTCATCCCAAAGCATTTCATTATAACTAATCCCTATGCAATTATGCCGTGACCTCTGATTGATTCAAATATCATTCAGGAGAAAACCAAAGAATCACATTTGTCAGCAACTCCAGCATACAGTTACTTTTGTATACAGGTACATTTATACAGCTAATAAGGTTTAATATGGTGTTAGGTCTGGATTAAAACCCAAAGACCCACTTTGAAACGGGGGATTTCTTAAGGTGATTATTTATTATTCCACAGGAAGCTACTGCCTTGCCCAGGGATGAGCCCATGCCTGCACTGAGCCCAATCATGACACTGTGCCAGCTGCTGGATGAAGGTATGCAGGAGAGACTTGGCACAACATGAATAAGCCATGCTTGCTGTGGCAGTCCAGACATTAAAGAAGCCATGTACACTGACCAAAGGTATGCATTCATTCCTATTTTTGAGAACAACCAATTACAGTATATAATTTGTTCTTTTATGTTGCATTCTGGCACAGAAATAGTTTTGAATGCAGGTAAGACTTTATTAGAAACTCAGTCACATTTGATGTTGAATGTCAGGATGGACTTTGTTTTCTGCTGCTGCCCTAAAAAACGATTGCCCTAAAAACTTTTCAATCCATATGTTGTTTCTTTAGGTGTTTATATCTTTTACTTCCTTAACCTGTACAGTGCAGAAACAGGCTTCAGTGACAACACATAGCTTAGCTCATCATTATAGACTGCGGTTAATATTTTAGCACACCAGAGCCAGTGAGGGGGACATCTCTTCTTTATTTTTTTCTGTTGCTCCTACTCTTCACTTTTGATCCGCTGTAATGTTCACTGAATCCCAAAGTCCTACTCTTTTCCTGCCATTCTGTGCCAATGCCATCTATAATAGATAGAGCTGAGACATCCACATTACCATTATTGGCAATGTGTAATGTGGGGGCAATACATTGCCATAAATCCCTAGTCATGGTTGGACTGGCCTTTACCTTCACCCTGACAGAGTTAACTCATCATACATCAAGGTAATAAGATAAAACTGATATTCTATGAATGTTAGACATGGGGTTAGAGGAAGGGTTGGATGGATGCCCTTGATATTCTCTCTTGCATATGTTGCTTTAAGCTTCAGAGTAGGATTGGGGCAAATGGCATCATTCCACTTCTCTTCCTCACAAAGTCCTCCACATCTCCTTGAAGTAAATCTAGATGGCTTAGAGTGGTTGTATTTTCCTCAACAATAAATTGAAGTCGACAGTTTGAGAGATGGTCTGGCTTGAATCTAAGGTTTCGTGAAAGCTTTCCACTCGCAGCTATTCTATGAAGGTTGTGGGGTGGTCAGTCTACATCAAGTTATTCTGCAACATTTGTGCAGCAGCTCGGGCTCTTCGTAAAACCAATAAGTTACAGGCATGGACAAGAGTGGCTAATAGGGTGAGTCTCTTGCTGTATCAGCTGGCCACCAGCGAGCCCCTGGTAATGATACATGTCCACCTTCCTAAAATAGGCTGTCAAACTGCAAAAACACAGGTTGGTCAACAACTTGGGCTCCATGTGACTCCCTGAGCTAAGAATAAGCAGAAACCTTAGCACATTAACAGTCACCATGAAGTCAGCCAGCCATCAAAGAGTATTAATAGATCAGAACTATGTCTTCAGCAACAACAGCAGAGAGTCTGGAATTGCTGGTTTAAAGTCCTGTGGCTGTTTTACCTACAAAAACTTCAAAAGAAATAACTAGTGGAAAAGAAATGGTGGTATGGGAAATCAAAAAGCCACAACATCAAACACTGGGTGACTTTCTCTTTTCTTCTTATTCTTCCCAATTATGATTGAAAGATTCCTCATAACACTGTAATCCAAAAGGAAAATGCACACAATAATTGATGCCTTGAATGCATTTTCCATGCTCAAGTCAGGTTAGAAATGAAATGCCGGACTAATGAGACAATGAAAACTCCATAAAAAAAACATCTGCACCTGCAACTGCGAACACCCTTCATAACCATGACCTTAAAAACAGATCCCTCATGAATTGGAGGGAAGGATCCATTGGAGAATAACATAAACAATGATAGGTCATAAATTGTTAATGTTGAAGGAAATGTTGAGTTTGAATGTATTCACACACAAGAAGGGTGGAATTCCTGACATGCATGTGTCAAGATGTTTTGAGTAGTGTGCATCATCTTGGCTTTTGTCAATCCAAAAAATAGCATTGGCCTGACCTAGTTATAGGTGCTGTACAGCACAACCTCCCATGTATTTTATAGTTTACTACAGCAAAGTCATTTTTTTCCCTCTTGTTTTGAACAATGAAGAGTGTCAAGGGACTATTACGCTATATATGATTGCATCCAAAAGATATTCATACCAGGTCAATGAAGTTTACACAAAGACACAAAAGCACTCCCTTCTCACGTGACACTGAACCTTAGAGCTGTGTTATCAAGAAATATCCTTGTTGCTCGGAAGTCCTGGGGAAAAACATGCTTTTCCATTTACCTGATTCTCTTGTCCAAACAAGTACAAACAAGTACTTAAATATGACAAAGTGGAAATATTCATGTTTCCACAAAATAGTGCAGATTTTTTTAAAAAGTGCACATTACAAACTTAATCCTGACACATGTATTCCTACCCACAGGTATTATAAACAGAAGTGATACATACATACATGTGATATGATACTACACATCGAGCCAATCACAGGCATTTTAACTAAATTGAGCTGGCCTTCTGAAGAAACTGAAAACCACCGACCATGGTCCCCAACCGGGACATAACCATGTGTGCTGCCAGTCTATCAGTGTGCATGTGTGTGTGTGTGTGTGAGACCCCTTGACCACAGAGCCCATTCATTAATTGTTAGACAGTGAACACGCACACACAACTCCTTCTCTTTTTTGAGGGCCCTTGTGATCCCATTGCCAAAAAACATCTTTGCTTCCTTTAAAACAACAACAGTCCCTCAGCTGCTGTTTGGCCTTTCCCCAGGTCAGGTCCTCCCAGCAGTCATCACAACAACCAGGCACGCCAAAGAACTGGTCACCTCTTTGTTTACTCACCCTTTTGCCCTCTTTGCCTGGTTCCCCTGGTTGACCCGGTACTCCAGCCAATCCCTGGGGAAAGGACGTGCATCTCAGTGAATTGGGCACCACGTTTGGCACTGCAGGAAGATATTATAACTTGCTTCTTTTAAAAATTGATGCAGACAGATGTTTTTGTCACATGCTCTCAGCAGAACAATAATACATAACCAGAATAACTGGTATGTTTATTCGCTGTGATAGGGAAAAAGCTGCATTAGCCAAGTTAAAAGTGAATGAACACAAGGAAAGAATGTACAGCTGCAGTTTCAAATCTTGCTCATGAAAAGCTTCTAGGTGACTTCTCCGCTATCCCCTTAATAGGCAATTTGCAGCCTCAGTTGATCAGAGCTTAATTCCATTACTCTACAAAGTATCCTGATAAGAAACTATTAGCAAAGTTAATCAAGATATATGCTGAGTTGTGGTTTTATTTTGATGTTCTTGTGCAAGGAACTGCGTGTAGCCCTTCAATAACTGCTCGTTGACCCTCACAGTGGTGCTCAGTCAGACAAGGGATATGTTACATGCACTTAGTCCAACAATGTAAAACATGTTACCTTCTCTCCTTTGGCACCTGGAGGTCCCTAAAAGTGGGGGAAGAAAAAAAGAGGTTCTTAATTTAAAGAAAAAAACAATACTCAAAAATACAGGATGTCTATATGATGATTCAATACTGATTTAAAATATCGATTTTCTTTTGAAACATTCCACATCAACTTAAAAAGATCCAACAAATACAAAAACATGTCAGTTAGTATACAAATACACATAGTGTATTAATACTCCATGTTGACTTGTTATAGGTAGGCTCCACAATTTGTAGATAAATTATTCTTGACCATGATGACCTGGAGAAAGGTTAGGGCTCGACTATTACAACTCTCCAGACATCCTGCTGGCCACTGTCAGGGAAGGGCAGACAGAGTCGTCTATCCACCGGGCCGCAGCATGAACGCAAGGCCACATACAACGTATCAGCTTTCAGATACAACCCAAACAATTGGTGTCAGCTTTCAATAGACATCCAGAAGTCAGAGTGTTGACTTTCCTTGGAAACAGCTGCAAAAATAAAGATCAACAACATGTATATATATATATATATATATATATATATATATATATATATATATATATATATATATATATATATATATCATACAAAATAATAATAATGAAAGTTTTTAGTTTTTTTTAAATGAATGCTGACAACCTGAAGATTTTTGCAGCTCTACCTACAACAAGTGAATCAGCGCTGACCTGTGGCACCTTAAATAAAACATGCCTCAATCTCCCTGCGGTTGTTTTGGTAATAAGTAAATTATTCATCGACAATGGTACTATGGTCTTCAGTTGGATTATGTGCCCAGAGTCATGACCTTGGTTCACAAGCAATACAATGCAAATCCATAAAACGCAGTTCCTAACTATAACAACATTTTCCTGCACCAGCTCCGCAACTTTTTTCCTGGAATGCGATGATAACATTTGCTTAATCGTTGTTTGATTGTCAGGAAATGCTTGGCAATTTGCTTGTCTGTTGAAATGTAAAATTAGCACCAGCAAATTTGTAATGAAAGGTGGCAGTGTTCCTGAAAGCCCTTTAGTGACATAAAAGGGGCAAGCCAGAAGCAGTGAAACCAGTTCTTGCTTCATTCTGGTGCTGATTAAAACTGTCAGGCTGATCCCCTCATGATGCGCACCTAATTAGCCAACCACCCGCAGTATACCTTTAATCCACACCATCCGTCAACTCCCGGGCTATAACGTGCTGAGAGTATGCCTTGTAGCATTTGTGAATTCACATCCACTACATGTTTGGACAACTCAAGTATCAGTCCACATATGAGCTGTCTCCTGACATATGTAGCCTTAACTTATGTGTGAACTGGGATCAGTAGATTGTCCCCTGGATTTTACCATGACCACAGAAAAAAGCAGAAGTACAGCCAGTCCAATTACAAGATCGAAATACATAAAGCATGGTGTAGTTCCTGCCGGCTGTCTGTAAAATGTGAGGCCTCTGCAGGGACAGCCACCAACCCAATAAGTGCATGTCTCACCCATGTAGGATACAATCAGTGACTCCCTGTCAACCTCCACCCCCACCCTGAGACTTGGAGCTTCATTCTTCTCTGCCTGGCTGCTCATCCCTATCCTTTTTAGCCCAAGTGAGGATGCCTACTGAGTCCTGTCTATCTGCTCTGTGTTTGACCCATTCCCAGACGACGGTAATGTGACACAGAGGCTGTTCACCTGAGTGCCTGACTTCCCATCTCTGTGGGCCACATGTTTTAACACTGTGTGCAGAGCCTGATCAGCCAAAAGGCTGTGATATTTACAAAGCTCGGTTGAGCCATTTTAGGTCATACCCTCGTGAGTACATCTCAAAATTTCTAGATCCCTCGAATGTCCTTTCAAATACAGATCGCATAATGATATGTAAATGAAACAGTTTGAACCTACAGGCAGCCCTGGCGATCTGGAGAGACCCATATCACCCTGTAAAGGTCGAAAATAACTGGTGAAACAGCTAAAACCTCAATTATTATTTTTTTCACACAGCTAAGTCATAATTGAAATCACAATTACAATGGTAATTTGAAAACTATTTATCATGTTTGCGACAAAAAAAAGTGAAGGTAAAAAAAACCAAGACAGATTGAAAAATGCGATAACATTATAGTGCTTGTGCTCTATAGAAGACCATTAACTTGTATTTACAGAATGTCAACAAATGAGGCATGAAGTCTGATGACTTTCACACTGTCTGACAACTGGCAGGTGGGTCGATGCTATTAAATGTGACAGGCCTTAAAATAAACACAGCCGTGTGAAAGCCTTGCCGTATTAACAACGGACAGGTATGATAACATTGTTTGGTGACTGACTTACAGGCGGTCACAAAAAGTCATATAAGGGAAAAAAGTAGATGCCTTTTGACACAGGCACAAGCCGATGTAAGCAATGATCTCCTATGCCTTCTGCTCCCTGCCTTGTTTTTGGTGTCTTTTAAGATAAAAGTCATGCATCACTGTCCAGTATTTCTGCCTACCATCCCCTTTTTACTGCAATCCCCAGCGTTGTGGTATACACTACTGAGCTGAGAATCATTGGACTTTACAACTGGCAATATCCTTTTATCAAATGTGCATTAAAGAAAAGAAAAAAATGGCACGCTTGTAGTTCATATCCATTTTGTTGTCTAAATGAATGTCACAGCTAAAATATGCCTGCTATGGGATATTCGGGGGACTCATTACTTTATGCTTCCAAACCTGCCTCCCCTGTCAGTTTCAATACAAACAAACGCTCTCAACCCCCCCATCCCCACCTTCCCATCCGGAAAATAGGATAAAATACCCTGTGATTCTCCTTTGTCTTCACAGAAACACACAGACCTCATTATAACTTCAAGGCTGGCAGACAGAGCATAGCACCTACAATTATGTGGTGAGTTCCACCAAAAGACAACAACAACAACAAAAAAGACCCAATAAGGGAAGAAAAATAAAGGAGCAGGAGATATGGCAACTAATTACAGGAAAAACATTCCATCTCATACATGGAAAATAACCCCACTGTGGGATGAAAAGGAAAGAAAACTTTAGAAAGACCAATAATTCCTGCATTGGAACAAGAGTTAATCTAATTCACATTACTGATGTCAGTGAACACACTCTAAAGGGGCTGCAGATGAGAACATGGTTTCGCATCAAGCTTTTCTGTTGATGCATTTCCAGCTTGTCTCAAACTGCAGTCATATGAGAGCAGTCACAAGCTTTCCGCACAGAACATACCTGCTGTATGAGATGATTGGTATTTGACAGATATATTCCAAACTGTGACACTGAAAGCAGCCCTTATATCAAGAAACAGGAGTATGCATGTTGCAATTGGATTTAGTATAATAAAAGATAACTGTTTTCATCGCGCACACTAACAGAAAGTGTTGGGTATGTCCATTACAAACAGATATCTCTTGAAAATACAAACACCTTACAAGTGGTACATTTTTCCCTCAGCTGTGATAAAAGCTACTAAATATGACCATCAATACGTTCTTGCCATGTTATGACAGCCATAACAATTTTCTTTAGCTGGCTGTGTTTGGAGTAGCAATCATTGCAGCACTTCAACAAATGGGAAAAAAGCATTATTGAGACTGGAATTACAGCTCATAAACATCAGATCATTTCAAGAGGGTTTTTTTTATTTTTTTATTTTTTTATTGGTGAAACAAAAACTAAACAATTATAGTGTAATTCTGTCCAGCCTGGTAAGAATGGTCGACTCACTCACTTAGGTTCCTTTGGTACCAACAAACCTTCGGTCAACTTTAGGTGTGATGTATATTTCCTTTCAGCGAGAATAATAGATATGAGGGGGGAAAAAAACCCCTACATGTGTTACTGTATGTCAGTAGTTGTTTGACACACTGCAGACAAGTCTCACATGCAGGTGTGAGATTCTCATGCCTGTCACAACGGGTCAATGAGAAAAGAGCAGATAATGTCAATCACCATGAAACACTGAGTGCAGCGAAATCCTGCAGAGAGATTCCCAATCAGTTGGTTACACCGTATTTACCCTCCAACCCCCCCCCCCCCCCCCCCCTTTGCACTTTAGGTGGAGCAAGGACAGCAGTTGTCACAGCTTTTTTCACCTGGGGGTAGGATTGAACTAAATATGCTAAGGGCAAAGTCAAGCCTCTCGGTGCTGAAATGTGAAAGTTAGAAGGACAACTCAGATCAAGAGCGATAGCTGATAAATGAGGCTTGACAAGTATCGACAGGCTAAATTTGCAGCGAGCCTTGTTAGGTGTGACACATTTGGGCCAGTAGCACCAACTCTTTGAAACAGGTTGGCTGCAGGAGGGACTGGAGAAATGGGTTAAAATGATTAGACCTGACTAATTCATTGCCTGTTCCCTGCATTCCCGGCTTCATCTTAAACAGTTGCCATTCAGAAAATACCATTTGTTGAGACCCTGGTAAAAAAATAACAACAAATGCCTCGCTGGCAACACTAGCATCAGTGATATAAAATTGTACAAATAGTGAAATTACTCCATCCCGTTTTTACCAGATTATATCGACATATACAGTCCTTCAGCCCCCCCCCCCCCCCCCCCCCCCCCCCCCCCCCCCCCCCCCACACACACACACACAGAGTCCATAATAGGGCAGAAGTCCCATAGCTGTATGTGAGCCCTGTTCTTTATTTAAATCAACAGCCTAACTACTTTTCTAGGGCAATCTGACACAAAGGGATGCAGAAGTATATTTGCCTTTTCGGTATTATGAGAGCTGCAGCGGGGATTGAGGAGCATCTGAGCACAAGGCCCGGCAAGGACATAAACAACTTTAGACTGTCAGTTACAGAAGAGCATTTGATTTATCAATGAATTTTGCCTCCATTTCCGTAATAAGCCTGGCTCATTTCATTATGATGATGAGATTGGTCACATAATATAAACAAATGTTCTTGTTATCGTGATCCCTTTTTTCCCTTTTTGGAAAAGCAAACCATTAGGCTGGTGTTTTGTACTTACCCACAGCCTTATGCTCATTTGGAGGGACATTTGAACCTATTTCAACCATCACATCAGAACACATTTTTTATTTGAAAAACACAAATGTTGAAATGACTGATATACCTTTATGGTGTACTGATTTATTACCAGGAGACAGAGATTGAGAGGTATTTCAACCTTTTCACCCACAAGTACTGCTGAGACAGAAAGGCCGCAAGTTGTGTTGGTTGGTAAACTGATTACAATTTCTCTTCATGAGGCGTCTGTCACATTGACAATCAAAAGAAGATTACACCGCAATACAATAATAAATGCTTATCCAAGGACACAAGATATTGGAGATTAATCCACTAATTTACCAGTTACCTTCAGCCGGAGAGCGACTGGGACTGTTTGTTAATCCCACTCTTTGGTAAGGCACCATTAACAAGTCGTTAACACGGAGCCTTGCTGATTGTTATCACACTTCTGACCTGGTTATTCACATCGCAGCCACAAAGTCACTGAATCTTTGAGGAAAGAGAACAGCCTCTGTCTCTGCCAGTTATACTCACGTGGTGTAATTAAGCATTTGGTAGAGGCATAAAATCCACAAAAGTCATATTCACACAAACACAAATTGAGTAATGGTTAAGCTGCATTTTGTGTTGGCCACATTGGATTCAACCCTCCTTATATGTTGCAGGTCAATTTAGAGCTGAAAAATAAAGGACAAAAAAAATGGTTTATCACATTGGTGAGGGCAAAACCATGTTTGATGCTTTTCAATAATTTAGTCTAAGTAAATATATAAAATGGAAAACTGCAGGTTTAATGTACTTGCAACATACATTCAGGGGTGATTTTTTTGTGATATGTATCCCTCCATATAATATTATTATATGAGTGATTTTTGACAAGTGATCATTCATAGTTAGTTAGTTGCTTATGTATTTATTTAAATCCAGCCCTGGATTGTGGGAGTTCAAGTCAATCTGAGCTGACTCAGGAGTAAGCAGGTTACACATTGAGATTCACATCCATGGACAGTTTCTTTTATGTCACCAGTTAAACTGAAATGCAAGTTTTTAGACTAAAGAACATGGAAAAAATCCAAACATACACAGGGAGAACATGTAAACCTCATAATGAAAGGCCTCTTAAGTCAGGACTCAAATTGGGTAATTCTCACGTAGTGAGGTGAGAGTGCAAATCACTTCAGCAACCACTTTGTGCAATGCAGTTTACTATTAAATACAATGCACAGATAAACCTAGAAGCAGTAATGCTAACGTAAATGTAGATATGATTTAATATTTCTGTCCCATAATAACTTTTCTTTATCAGCATCATCTCCTGTCAGCTGCCGACATGAGACAAAAAAAAAAGAAAGCTGACAGCAAACTGCCAGAATGCAGGCTGAATAATAGAAGTGGGGGAAAAAGCTCTGCAGTGTGCTGAGCTGCTTTACCAGTGGCACAACATGTCCTTATCAGGTATGCAGGTCAGACAGGTGCTCAGTCAGCCCCCAAGTCACTCGCTCACCAAATATCAAATGATCGTGCCTGTCCATGTTTCAGAGTCAAACCAAGCTTTGCAGACAGTCTGAATATTCTATGTGCCACAAAAATGTTTATACAGTCAAATATCCTAATTACATGAGTCAACAAAACAAGTTTTGTTTTTTTTGCCAAACATGAGACTGACGGAAAACCCTCTGGCTCAAAGTGTTGGTATTTTTGATATATGTTGGCACAATTGTGTGATTACTCAGATGAGTGTGTTTTGTCAGTGACAGTACAGATGATTGCCACGGTGGGGCTACACAACATCTAGACCTGTCAGTGAGCTTACATGGGAACAACCAAAAGCAATTAAAAGTAAGCTTTCACTTTTAAAGGCGACAATGCTGGGATTCTTGCATGTTCTGCATTAAATTCTGCACAATGAAACCTCACTGGTGAGTTAGTTGTATTTTACACTCTCAATTTCCCAATGGAAATCTACTGCATGCTTTTTCGGAACATATTCAGACTTTTAAACGTATTTATTATAGTTGTTGGTGTTCAGTACATATTAGTTTGTTAAAAGAAATACCAAAAATCTTGTTGAAAAAATTTTAAGTGATTATGTCAGATAAATAATTCATCCAATGGGAATTATGCTGTTTTTAATAATAGATTTTGTTAATTAAGTTAATAAGGGAAAAAAACATGTTTTAGGCATTTAGGTTTCTCCTTCAGGGTAGCCAATATAATTAAATACTTAATTAAATTAAACTGAAAGATGGCAAGATTTTTCATATTTCCTCTGGAAAAATTGATTAGTTGGTGCTTGCTTTCACTGTACTAAAGGTTCTACAGCTTGCTAGCTGTTCACATTAAACTTGTAAGTAAAACTAACCCAAATCACTCTCTCAGCTGGTATTTCTGTTTCCAGAAGGCTTAAATACAGAAAATTATTAAAAATTCATTTCAGACAGGTGAATCAAAATGATTCAAAACCCATAACAATGGAGGGGATCTCCAGGACCAGGCTTATAGAACACAGGGGAAAAGACTAGATCTGTGTCAATGTTAGGAAGCTCTCTCTGTGAGGAGCCACCAGGTCACCCTCTCAGCTCCAGGTATCGACTCGGGTCGACAGTTCAAGAAGATTTAACAATCAGATCAAACAAAGCAGTAGGCTGCTTTTTTAAACTCCAAATCAACATCAAATACATGCTTTTAGACTGTGTACACCAGACTGCGCCAGATTACCCATAGAAAACCTGCAATAAGTCTGCACAGCGAGAATATGCAAATGGGAGTGCTAAACATTATACCACTGTGTGGCCTACCTTATACAACAGCAATTTAAAAACATCAATTAGCTGACACATGTGTCAGTGGCTTGCTGGTGCATGAAAAAACCCACACATGGAAAGGGAGAAAAGCAAACTCCAAACAGACGCCTGACCCCTGAACCCAGAATCAAACCTTGCTGTGAGACTCAAGTGGAAACCACTACATCAAAATACAGCCTGAATGAGGCAGGATATCATGAACACTGCACATCCACAAAAGCAAACCCAGTATTTAAGAAATATGAATGCGGTAACTACAATAAATGAACTAATTTGGATGGTATAAACCTTCTCATAGGAAAATTATTATTGGCCAATGTAGTTTCCATTGAAGCAATTATTGTATTGTGCAGAGTGTTGCTCTATAATACATGATACAAAATAAGCCCAGAATATGTCCAACACAATGCATCTTCTTAAAATAGGAACTGATGACATACGACATTATCACAGCAATAATTGTGCTGTTGTGCAAGTTGTTCTATAACACACTGCCGTAAATAGTCTCTACTGACCTTCAGTAAATAATTCCATTATGGTGCATGTTCATAATAGTCAAAAAGGTCCCCTCTCTGAAGTAGGAAACATCTAATGACCCCTTTAGGGAAACATCCTGTCTTTTTTTTCTCTGTTATCATAGCTTGCACACTATAGCCTAGTTAAGATGCTGCCCTTCTATCTAATGGACTCAGCCGTGAGCCCACAGGTCCAATACAGGTGCACAATGACATGTAGGGGGGGTGCAGACCAGAGGGGCCCTGGTTATATTGTTAGTGTCTGTTGTGAGCTATGGGCTTTGTTGAATTTGCAGGGAAGGATAAAGCAGAGAGAAGCGGCTGAGAATAAGCTGGTGCTGGCTTGTGTAGCAGTTGTTCCTGCAGCACGAGGTCAGAACACTGTGGGGAGCTGTGTACACTTGCCTGCTAATTACACACACCAACCACTGTGCCTCGTCACTCCAGCAGCGGTGGGGCCACAAGACAATCTGGCAACTCCCCAGCACACTACAACTAAAGCAAGCAAATAAACAGAGCCGGAGTACTAGGCATGAACAAATCCAGCCTAATTATGTTTACTTATACCTTTTAAAAACCGGAGTTGCTGTAGGTCAATGCCTTTGTCTGACAACGATTGCAAGTTCAAGAAACAATGCATAATTTAAACAGTGTAAACAAGCTTTTGTTCACTGAGATGAGGCTAAACTAAATTTGTATAGACCATATGTTAGGCATTCTGATTATTTGTGGGGTTATATGTTATTACGTTGAATGACAGAAGTTTAAAGCTCCATGGAACAGGATCTGTAAGTAACATAGATATCTTGAGTGCCGGCCTACAAATGCCAGGGAGGTTACAGCAGGAAATGCCTTTTGTGGTTTTCCATTTGCTCAGCGATACACCACCACATACAGTGTGGTGTAGGACTAATCATACTGACATTGACTAGTGCAGAGGGCAGCTTATTACCCTGGCCACTACACGGTTTGAGTCGATACACTTTACCAATTTAGCATAAACATTGTACCCAATGTGTGAGGATATCAGCCTACGATATCAGAGCTTCTCCAGTGCAGAGGATTGCATGTTGTTTTGGTGTCGTTGGGCTGTTTTTTTTTCCTATTACACTTCACTCTTCAGCTGAACATCCTGTATCCATCAATGTAACTTGAATTACCCACAAGATAACATAGTGTGCACTCCTCCTGTCTCATAGGAGGCATATCTGCAAAATGATACCGGATCACATGCTCATACATAGAATTCTGTCTTCTCAGGTGTCTACTCAAGCTTTAAATAACACTCTAGCTTTAAAAACGGATTATGAGCTAATTGCAGTGAAAGGACAGGTTGAGTAGTAGAGTTTGGTCCAGCTTGTGGTCATAGCAAATATGAACTGAAAATGTGTGTCATAAAGCAGCTTCCAGTGTGTTTATAGTCCAGAACAGTGAACTTTCTCTCATTATCACCCTGCACTCCACTTCACCCTTTGAATGAAAACATCATTTAAACTGAAATTTACAGACATTTTGGTTCAATTATACATCTTTAGAGGAGTAATTAGTGACTTCAGCCAAAATGTCATGTCTATTTAGCAAATATAAGCAACTGAGTTGAAATTGGCCATGTCGTCACTAGATTAGATAACATATGTTAATATGATGGATGGATGGATGGGTGGATGAATGAATGGATGGATGGATGGGTGGATGGATGAAATACACACAGTACCAGATCTACATATTCAAATACTCACATGATTTACTTTTGTAATCTTCAACATCTGCTACCTAGTTAGTGCAAACGATGTCTTTGGGAATTTCAGTCTCTCAGAACGTATTACTATAAGTGATTAACTAGTAAGAAGGGGCAGCCTTATTACAGGCTTATTTAGTTGATGAGGCTCAACTTCATGCACATTTGTGGAGACATTGGGAATACTGCTTTTAACCTATTAATCCTACCTTTTTTTTCAGCGTCCTGTCCAGTGTCATATTATTCTAAAGCAAATACAAGGGTTACGTAAATATATCAAAACAAATCATCAGACAAAGCACAGCTGTGAAAAAGACTAATCGTGAAAACACCCCACTACAGCATGACTTATTCCGCTATGTTTTTTGCCATGAACCTTTTTTGAAAAAAGGTGCACCATTTTTGGCCAAAACACAAAAACAGTAACTGACAAACAATTCTGATTGGCCACATGACATGTCCTCCAACTTTACAGAGTACACAGTCAATTAGGTGTTGTATTGGTTTTATGAAGCATAACGTTACTGAGCTGCTTCATTCTCATTACTGTGATCAGCACAGTTTCTGTTTTCAACAAATAATGAAAATAAAAACAAAACTCAATACTCAGTACTCTCATGGCACCAGGTACATTGCTGAGAAACTATTAAAAAAATACATCTAATGTGTGAATCCATTCTTGTTTCCCTTTTCATTCAACTGCTGCAGTTGTTGTTTTGATAAGCTACACTGAACTCGTCCCAGACCTGTTCATTATTATCTCTGATGGGTGTCTGAAATGCAAGACAGACACGCCTGCTGGAAGCCATGCTTCAGATAAACAGCAACCATATCTCAACGTTTCGTTGTATCGTAGAACTGATGGAAGTGGGGCATAGTATAATAAATCCCTGGAGCGTATGTGTGGTGAGCCAAGTGCGTGTGACCAAAGAAAACCCGACCTCCTAGGGATGCACAGAGATCAAAAACAAGTCACTTCTTGAGGAATAAACGTTTTCGTTGCAGACTCATGCACAAACTGGCTCCATTGAACATTTTGACATTGGTTTAAAGAGAATGAAAAGGATTTGTCAGTTTCAACATTTCTAATCGTGGACAGAATGCCGACAAGAGATGGAGAAACTCATTTCTGGTTATGAAGTTTTCCAACTGAGCACCACTAACGATGATGTCTGCCTCATACAGAGCGAGTGGAGGGGAGCACGACGGCCTCTCAGCAGGCCCTTGGTCCAATTCTGCCAATGTAGTGACTCACTACACTTTTCAGACACCCCCTGCTGACACTAATTTCAAAAGTGGCCAATTCTATGACCATGAATCAATATCATGCGGAGTCCTGTAAATATTTGATGACAAATTACATGTACGCAAATACCTAACTAATTTTGATTGTTCTAACAACAGTGGATATTGTAATGTGACTGATGCAAAGTGGATTCATGAGAAAAATACTGGTAGACTGGTAGTTTGTGCAAGGTTGTCTGTGTGTTTTTCTTGGAAAATGTTGGAAACTGTCTCAGTTGCTCCCCAGAGAACAAGCTTCCAGCTGTTTTCAGTTTATATATCAGCGATGTCCATTTTAGTGAGTCTCGGCTGAAACCGCTGAGTGACAAAATAGGGCAATTTTCAGCCTGTATCACTTTTCCCTTTTCATTGCCGTTGCCACAGTAGTAATCAGAAATTAATGTACATGATCCTCAGAATCAGGGTCATTGGCAGTGGTTCTCTATAATGTGTGAAATATTATGACAACACATGAGTTGGTGTGTTCTCAGGTAATTTTCCTGGTCTTTTCACAGCTAATTTTCCATTAGGTGATCCTGCGCTCCTTCATGCCATTCATTAGCAAATGGTCATGTGACATCAAGTCACACTCAGTCGTTACTGACTGTAGAACAAAGAGAGCCATACTGTTTGTGGAGGGCTAAACTAATGCTCAATTTTGTCTCTTGCCAATTCTACTTCCCCCCTCTTTATCTTTCCCCCCCTTCATCCAGAATTTTATTTGGTGTACTGCTCTCTTGCAATTACTTTTATCTGTTGTATCCCTCTTGGGCTAATGCAAGCACACCGATGGAGGGTGATAAGACAGAAAAGTAAGGGAGCAACAAATTCAAGATCCATCATGTTGGAGTGGATCTTCTGTAGTTTATCCACCTACTTCATCATTTCTCCAGAGCAAGCAGCAGTAGGATACTTGTGTTTTGAAGCTGTCATCTAGTATTACAAACAAGTGTGTAATGCATGTAAATCATAGAGAAATGGAGTTTTAATTCCTTCAGTTCTATGTTGTTTCTCAATGTGGTATCTTCATTTTGAAGAAAAAAAAAGTGCACTTTCAGACATCCATTTAATGTGGCCTGAAAAGCGATGAAAGACACAAAGGTAATTCTGCTGGATGATATCAGTAAATAGGTTTTTTTTCTTCTTCTTTTTCTCTTTTTTCTTTCTGAGTGAGGGCAGATCACAAGCCCACTGCCTGCAGGGAAGCCGATTTCTGTGGCAGCTGTTTGCAGACTCAAGGGGAAGATGGCGATGAAAAGAAAGTCCCTTTATTAGGCCAGTTTAAACTGACCATCTGCACCGCTACCTTCGATTTCTGCTGAGATTCTGCCATTGTGTGCAGACTACAAAAAAAAAACACATTTCCATTTAAAAAAGATGCTTCAAAAGGAAGAATGAAAAAATCCTTTTGGCCCAAAATAACATTAGTATGATCTGAACAGAACTGTCATTCTTTCATACTGCATTTATATTTTCTCATTTGTTGGTTCTTCTTATTGTTGTTTAGGCTAGATACATTAGTTTGATCACTGCGGGCAGATTAAAGAGCATGCAATAAAAGTGTGACCTGGACTGACAGAGGAAGGGCTCACAGTAATTTGAAAAATTAGTTTAGTCCATTAGTATGCCAAACCTGGCAGCATACATATCAATTAAATTCACTGCAGAAGGACATTGCAGGCTAGAACACTTAGATCCACTTCAGATATGACAGGCACCTGAAAAATGCCACACAGAAAACGCAGCTTCGCTCCTACCCCCAGGGCATCACACAGAAAATGAAAAGCCTATAAGAATTGATTCCCTGACGAAACTAGATCTGGTTGATGTGCTACGTATGGAATATATGTCCGCTGGAGATAGTGGTACTTACCTTCACTCCATCGATTCCCTTTTGCCCTTCTGATCCAAGTTCCCCCTGCATTGACAAGATTGAAAGTAAAAAAGCAAAGGGAAAAAAAAGCAAAGAAAAAGTTAATTCTTTAACCTGTCTTTTATTTACACCCAGAAGCTCTAAAGCACAATTCAGGAGACACATTGTGGCCAGGAAAGAAACTTTTCACACCAATTAGATGACCAGCTAAAATCTACTGCTGTAAGCATAAATCCAGAAATATTTTAATTAAAACAAAAACAATCTATACTTTCAACATAAGAATTTCTTCTCCTCAAATGATCATTAATGCTGCACAATTGAATCAAACCCCCTTCTAATGCCAAATGATGTGAATGTTGCACAATTGCGGTCGCAAATTAGCCGGACAATCTGATTCAATAATTATATATTTAATAAATTCAGCTGAAAGTTACTGAAGTTATTGAGCATAACAAGACGCTTTGTGATCTAAAGTGTACTGTTTTCAAGGACTACAATGAGAAGCAGCAACAAAACAGCATATGGATAAACTACAGACATTCAGAGACCCGCAGAGTTCTAACAAGGTGTGCTCACTTTTTAAAGGGTGATAATACATCATAGGTACTGTGTATATACTTTTAACATTTCTTACACTTGACTTTTTCTGTTACTGTGTGACATAGTCATTTCAGGATTAATACAGCGCTTCTCCAGCAGTAAACAGGAGTTTAGTGAAGAAATGCCAAAGCAGCTCCTCTCATCATTCCACGCTGCTACAGACTTATTTCCACAATTACCCTGCTGATCACCGTTTCTTCTCAAGCTGGCCAGCCACTGCTTTCCAGTCACTCTGCCAAAAATGTGTGAAATGTCTTGGAGTGTGTTGGTTCTGCTGTTAAAGTGTAATCTATACAGTTTAATGACCTCAGCTGGCCCGTAAAACCCAGAGTAAACTGCCACATTACAGCATCCAAGGGCAACCATATCATTACGCTTATAATATCAACAGCTGCTGGAAAGTGTTGTTCTCACAATAAGGCTATCAAGCAAGTCTGAGCATGCAACCCCATCATTGTTCCTTCACACATACATTGAACTCACATTCGCACATTCATCTTACAATAAAACGATGAATGAATACAAAAAAAGACAGGTGCTTCACAGCTATAAAAAAAACAGCAAAACATGGTAATGTGTATTAGCATTTGTATCAAAACTGCTGTTACTGCCCTTAAAAATATACTTTTCCTGTTCAGAGCAGTGTAACAAAACAGTATTAGTTGGATCCTGAACCTCATTTAAGACAGCGCAAATGGAGTTAGCTGTGTCACTAAGTGTTACTCTATATTCCATAGGTACGTGAGCACATAAATCACCCCATAGTGAGCTTAACGTCTTCAATTGATATAGGTCCAGGATTAAGCCATCTTCCACATCCAGGAATAATCCTATTTTCTTCAGATACATAAACAGCCTCCACAACAATCTACTTGACAATCGATTGCCTGAATGCAATAAAATATCAAGCAGATGTTTTGTTTTCTTTCTATTCGTTTTCTTTATTTTCCTTAAGAAAACAATCAGAATGCCCTCTCTCCTTCCATGATGTGATAATACTATAGGGCAATGTCAGTTTAAAAGTCACAGACAACACGCGAGGAGCAGCATTAAAGGAAGCAGCTGTTGCAAGTGACCAGGGCTCCTCTGCTACTGGAGATTAACATGAATTCAAGAGCTCACATAGTCAACAATTTTATTTGAGGAAGTACTTTATAATTCACATAGCAACCAAAAATTGCCTTTCAATAATCCTTGATTTTGTCACATGCACGAGTAACTTACGAGTAACAGAAGTATAACGGTAATAATGAATATAAGAATAACCAAACGAAGAATATATAATGATAAAATAAACTGTCACTTTTCCTAATGTGAAGATGTCTGTCTTCACTGACCTCCAGTAAAAGCTGGAGAAGGGTGCACGGAGTCACATGTTTCCACAAATACACAAAGAGTTATGCAGGTCAGCCGTTTTTCACCCAGCGGTGGAAGGCGTCATCTGAATGGCATGCTAACTGATGTCCACACTCAAAGCTGAGCCCTCGTTGCACGGACAGCCTAAACATCTCGCAGAAGTTGCCTGTGACAAGGACATGATCCCTTCCTGGCTCCCTCACCCAGGACACCTGCCAACTGTGGCCGTTAGGGCACGCGGCCAAGCCAGAAATGCCGCTGCTAAGAATTGAAGTTACGTCGCTGCTGCACTACAATTCACCCTGCCCCAACCAGGCACCCACATTTTTTGGTCTAATTTAATTCTGATGTAGTTTTGTTTTCTTCTGTTGCTCAGTTGAGGTCAACAAAAAGCAAGCCAGTGATTCAATCAGAAAATTGTCCCAGAGAGAAGCAGTGGCAGATTCCATAAATCACTTAACCGAAGGACCTCCTGCTATTCACTGCATTCATGAGGAGCCCAGTCAAACAAAATCAGTGTGATAGTCAAACAGCATTCAAAACAACCACACACAAAAACAGAATTTTATTAAACTTGTGTGAGACGGATTTAATCACAACTCAAAGGGCAAAGCAAATCTCAGGAATCAGTGTGTGACCCACCTTTTGTCCTGGGTTTCCTGGAGAGCTGACCTCCCCTGTGTCCCCCTGAGACCAAAACAACACAGAGAACTCTTAGTGAAAGGTCTCTCATTCGCACATTAGTGAATAGCTATGAGGAGGGTTGTCATTTCATTTCATCGGCGATACTGCTCCTGCAGCTGTTGAACAAGCGAATGCTGCCACAGTGGCTCAGCAGCTGCAGGTCAGGATACTGTCTTCCAACAACTGGAAAGGGCAAACCTTGTTAAACAACAGTGTCACATTTTAATAATGCAAATAAATAAAATAAAGCAAACCTGGAAGTTATTAAAAGTTTCTCCTTCGTGTGCAAGCTTACAAGCAGTGCAGAGGAAAGACTAGTTACAGAAAAACAGAAAAAAGGTGAACTATCCACATAATTGATAAAAGAGAAAAGGTAGATTGTTATTCGGGTAAATGAACACATAACTTGCTGGAAGCTAAGAATCCAATTAAAGACAATGCCCATTCATGGTAACATCTTCATTATACGCCCTGTTTATTAGAGCTCAATAGGCTTACTTAGACAGAACAAGAAAATGGTGCCAAATTTAACAACTGAGATGCGATCTCTATGCAATGGATTAGAAACCTATTATTCTACCCCATTATTCTAGACAACTCACCCAATCTAGCGCTTGTACAAAATAAGCAATGAACATAAAAATGCAGTTTCACCTCAAGCATTTGTATGAGACAAAATACATGCAAACAGGCTGCAAACGGAGCAAATAAAATCCCTATAAAATACAAACACTGAATATTTGACCTTCCCTCTTGACTTATAAGTACTGACACAAAAGCTTTTAAAGAAAATGTAAGGATGCACTAATATTACGCAATAACAGGAATGATAGGGGTTTGACATGTAAGCAAAATTCAGGGTGAGTGAAAGGATATAATAAAAATAATGCTTCTCAAATAAATTGCTGTAATATTACACTTTGGTGATACAATGACCATAAATTGAATTAGATAGTAATAAGTGAAAATACAAGCCATAATAGCAGGAGTGTTAGAAATGCTACAGAACAAATTAAGGGAAATGCAGAAAAGAAATAAGTTTTAATTCCACAATTATGGGTCATTTTTTTGTTATTATTTTATTTTATTATTTTTTTTTCCATTTGCATGTACATGCAGGAGTTGTAAATCTGGTAATACTGGGGTTTATGTGCAAGGCCAGAGAAAATGGATTTCCTTTCAAGTAAGCTGCATTCTTATAACCTACTACTTATCTGTTTAATTTCCTGAGGGATCCTGGATTAATCATAGCAGTTTAATCCCTTTGCACTGTGGTAGAATCCTCCATCACACTCTCACTGTAATGCGGGTTACTGCTTTCTGTGGAGTAACACAGCCAAAGTAATCCCCACACACTTTCCCAAGAAACCCCTTTGTGTAGGTCACAATGATTGGCCTGCGGTTCTCATTATGGGTGTTTTAAATGCTCTAAATAGCCCAGATGTCTTTGATTAATCTCTACAAAGTCATGCTAAATTGTTAGTAAGTATAGGCGGACTCATTTAGATCTCACGCGGAAGGAGATCTCACGTTGGTAATTGACGGTCTCATGAGTTTACTCTCCTGTCGGGTATAGCCACGACTTTGTTACCCCACGTTAGTGTGCTGCAGAGTAAATGTGAATAATTTCACTGCCATTTAACAGTCACAGGATCAATCATTATGAATTAAATATGCCTTCACAGGAGTGAACTGTTACCATAATCTACCAGACAGATTAATGTGCAACAAGGTCAGACTGAATAAAAAAAGAAGGAACTACTCGAAGACTGTCAAAACAGTGTTTCTGATATAGTGCTTGGATGGCTCAAAGTGAAATACTTCTGCTGTTTCTCCCACGATGGTGGAGACGTATTAACATCTGCAAATCCCACAACACATTGGCTCAATGATCTGTGCCATTTTATTTATTCAAGTTTCTACTGATCTTTTTCAGAAATATCAATATGTTCACTGACTCAAGCAATGAGTTTTTGTGGCAACTCTTTGTATGCAAATCTTATTTGTTGGGCCACGCAGTGGTGGCGGGGTTAGCGACGTCTCCTTATAGGGAGTTGGGACTTTACTTTCGTTTTCTCTCCCAGTCCAAAAACACATGCACTTGAGGTTAATTGGCGATTTCAAATTGCTTGTAGCTGTGAATGTGAGTGCATGTGGTTGTATTGTCTCTTTGTGTTTGCTCTGTGGCAGACGGGCGGTCGTTGCAGGATGCATCCTGTCTTCGCCCATTGTCACCAAGTGTTATCTCCAATGTCAGATAAGGCAGTACAGAATGTGAAGGGAGGGCTGGATGGTATCCCAATTCCCCATAGATAGAAAGAGTATTAAAATGTTGTAGTTCTACATCATACTCCTACTTACAACATACATTTCAAAAAAATACTTAATATAAGTTGCTTTTAACTTTTCAGTTATCAAAGTATTGTTATTGCCAGGAATTCAATACAATTTTCTCAATATATTATCTGTATTCAAGACACAAATAAAAATTTACATTGAGGGAATTTTATTTGTTAACAAATGTATATATCATGCAGGCATTTCCTCAGTTGAAAGAAAGGTATGAGCTCCAAAATGCTGATATTTTGTTTTAATATGAGTACTACAAGTACCTAAAAATGCTACTTGATTACTGTAATGGGAATATTTGTAATTGGCCATGACTTTCCCGTGTATTTCTCACCATTCCAGCGCCAGGTGAAATTTAGCAGTTATTTGTTGGATAAAGTATGTCACCAAAACTACAGCAGATCTGGATGAAGTGCATTGAAATTACAAATGAGCTAATTATTACAAACAGCCACTGTAGATTTAGAGTAGAGCGGCTATGAAACAGTACATGTCACGTCAGTTAAATACCTTCCTATTTGACGTTTATTGAGTGAGAGAATAACCTTGAACTCCATATGGTATGTGTCCACATGGAGAATGACTTTGTGTTAAGCAGTTTCAACAAATCATTACACTATGCATGTATAAGGGATGAAGGAGATGAACAGGGAGATTAGGAGGGAAATGAGGTCGGAATGAAGAAGCTGAACCTCTCAAGACAAAAGGTGGTGAGGAATACACGGGGAGGGCGAGGTTGGAGAATGCTCCTTGGTGCCTCTGTCTTTGAAAAGGAATACATTTTAAGCAAACGAGGCGCACTATTCAAACAAAGTGGAGCAACTGCTCTGGCATTACCGTTTAAATAAACAAACCACAGATGTCATATGGTGTTCTTTCTTTACTCTGCACTGAAGCATTATGAGCTAATTCAACCTAGAAGGCTTGAGGATGAGGTCCCTGATCATGTTTTCTTTTTTTTTTTATCTAACCTCATTGATTTAGTATTCAAGCCTGTAATAGGATTTGTTATGAATTTTGTTGTTCACTAAGTAAACAAAAGGTGCCAGGTATTGATTTGTTGAAGACCTGAAATTAGATTTCAGGTGTTAACAGTATGAGTCAATGACTTAAAGCTCAAGTTGTGGCCTGCATATTAAGAAGAAGAAGAAGAAGAAGAAGAAGAAGAAGAAGAAGAAGAAGAAGAGTTTAGGCACTGCTTAATAATCTGCACAAATATAGAGCATGCAACAAGCTGTTTTTCTGCAGCACCTCCCTTACCTCTACTGTGTATAAACATCTATTTATGAAAACGTAACACTGACAACACACAACACCCCCCTTTTTATACATGCTACCTTTTTCATCATGCATGCCTGCTCCCTGAATATTGTCATACTAATTAGGAGCAAGAAATTAATCACTAACAGCGACACACGCACACACACACACACACACACACACACACACACACACACACACACACACACACACACACACACACACACACACACACACACACACACACACACACACACACTATTATAGCTTGAGAGCTGATCTGTGCTCGGTCAATTAGGGATCATTAGAGGCCAATTATAACACGTCACCAAATCTGATTAGGACAATTTGTTGTTACACACAATTTTCAATGAAATGCTGTATCAAAAAGTTGTTTTAAACAGAGCTGTAACCTCCCACTATAACATTATTCAATCCAATGTTCACTGCTGCGTGAAAGACTTTAAGCCGTGAGCACTGACATTTACATACCTATCCACATAATTGCTATATCTAAATGAACAATGACAAATACTTATAATTAGAAACTTTTCAGAGAAACCACAAGCTTAATGCAAAGCTCGAGCTTGTTAATAATGTAAAAATCACAATTTGTTGTTAATGAGCTCAAACAGAAAGAACAGCAAGTTGAAAGGTTAAAACCCCAACTTTGATCCGCCGGACAAAAATCCATTCACATCACACCACCAGGATGTGACATGAGTGGAAACTTAAAGAATGGCTTAATTTCAAGAAAATGTATTTTTAGGAGTGAACGAGTAAGTGAGTAGAGCGAACTGATAAACTAGAATATGATGGAAAGGTTTCTTTGTTTTTTCTCATAGTTTTTCAGCAAACTATGAAATGTAGTTTAGATCGAAATATTAAAATACGTCATGGCATTAAAAAAAAATGAAAATCATTCTAGAGGCCATAATTAAAATAGCTGAACAAAAATAGTTTGGAATTATTTATTTAATAGGTTAGAAATAGAGAGAAAATTAACAACACTATGAACTTTCCAATGATAATCAGATGTTTTCTGATGGTTTTTAATTAGTAAAACCTTGAGGTCAAGTCAGGCATATGGTACAATTAACTCTTTATCCATCTAAAAACCTGAAGTTGAACACATTTACTTTTTCGGGGTTTTTTTTGTGAACATTTTACAGACAGCTAAAAGGAGGCTATGTTCCCCCCAGACACTGCAACTTGTCTGGGGAAAAATGCCACTTTTTTCATCCGGATATTTGGTCCTGCCTTCATGTTTTTCTTGTCTTCAATCTGATACAACACCCACAATTTTCCCAGAGTGGGCATTTACAATTTAAAAATCCCCTTGTCTGCTGAGCTGTCATAGTGAAACAATCCTTCACTTTTTTTCTAACAACACTTATTTTCTAGTGATTGGACAAATCTATGATTTCCCAATTCATGCTTCTTGGGAGATTTTTTTTTTTTGGGGGGGGGGGTCACCTTGTGAAAGTAATTGTGCGGTAGCATCTTGACGAGACCTTGACTGAAGAACATGAAACTTTGCCAGACACTACAGCATAGACATTTGCTTGCAGAGAGAGGAGAGATGTATTGCCCTTCCTCTAACAATGAAGTATAAATTCGCCCTACAGGGACTTGCTGTCTTTCTTGACATTTAGACCTTGCAGCTGTCCTGGAAAACCAGCCGCGCCGGCCACGAAGGAAACCAACGGCAGCAGGTGAGGTATATCATTTCAGAACAAAAAAAAACATGGTCTATTGCAACAAAGGGCAAAATTCATGACACAGTGAAATGTGGTATAGATGCTCAACATGACAACAACAGAAATGCACAGAGATTCACAGAATATTTCATCTCTAATGTTCACTTAACCACTGCATTTTCTCTATGTAATGAATACTAAGAAGAAATGTGAGCAGATAATAAGATACTGATGCATGTCATCACATAAAAAGAGAGAAACTGCAACAGTGCTCATTAACAGAAGACTACAGAACGGTTACTTTCTAGACTTAAACGTTATTTAAACGTAGATTAATATTACTGTTTCAGCATGTTGTGATATCTTGAATCCTTTTCTGTTGAGCCATATCTGTATAGCAGCTCAGAATGGTGATTTAACAGCCTCTCTCTGACTTGCAGGCAACATGTTGACCTCACAAACGTGTGTGGGATTGGACACTACCTTGGAGTTGCATCATTTTCTGTTTACTGAGAAGGCTTTGAGTTTTTAACTCCCAATTTGCATTTTAGTGTCTGCTGTTTCACAAATGGTCCCATTTTTTCAACAAATGAAGTGCATGCATTTGCCTAAAACTATCATTAATGTGTTTATTAAAAGGTCGAGGTTTAAATATATTAGGCTGGCTTCCAAAGAGAATACATTTTGACATACAGTAAATGCCTTTTAACTGATGTTGCAGCATCCATAAATAACTGAGAACCTATGGAGTTAAATCAGCATGATTCAGTTACAATAGACATTACACTTACTCAATTAGGGGCCTTTGTTCAGTGGAATTGATTGTACCTTTTCAGCTGGACAGTGACATCTGTCAATTGACGGTGAAAGCGGCTGAGACAGCATCTGGGGGATCTGGGCTGAAACCAGGGGAGGGGAAGTCCCATTAAATGTCTTCTTGGCTCCGCACTAGATCAATACAAAAAAATTCACCATTCAGACACCTTCTTCGGTTTGTGTTTGCTTCAGGGCAGACAAAAAAAAAGAAAATCGGCAGAATCCACTGAAACACAGCACAATTCACCCAAGGTAACCCATATTCATTGTTCACATCCCTGTGCAGTGAAGGTAGGGAAGTTAGAAGCCAGCAAACTATGAATAAGTCCTGCTGAAGGTTGTGACAATTCCCCAAGAGTAACTTTACACTGACATGACTGTGTGCTTATAATGGTAAGGGGTCAGAGATCAGCACTCCATTTGGAATCTGTGTAACATTAGATGGCATTGATTTTATGGTGATGATGGGAGTTCTTTGTCATTAAGTTTCTATCAGGAGAAGCATGTCCTTGTGGCTGAGAAGCTTGTTAAGACGTTCACTGTCTGATCTCAATACACAGGTTAATGCCACCCAAATGGGAGTACACAGATACCATGTGTAATTCTGAAGTTGTAACCTTGCAATCAGATGATTTATATCTTATGACATCTCATTGCCTCTTCTTTCATCGACAAAGAAGTAATCGTCAGTTCTGTAGTAGACATTAAAGTGTTTCACCTCCAGCAGCTCACAGCAGATTTCCATTTCTGCCATGTAAGGGTCACAGTAGATCAGGAGTTGCTTCAGTTCAATCTGTGGGAGAGACAGTATATTAATTGTTTTTCTGGGAATCTCATGACAGTTTTGGTATCACGTCATGTTCTTAAAATTGCCTTTAGGTGCGAGTGTCTGTCTCGTTGTGTTTGCCCTGCCTTCACATATTATCCGTAAAGATTGGCTCCAGCCCCCCCACCACCCGAGGTGGGAAGAAGCTTTCAAAATGAAGGATTAATGGGTGGAACACGTTCCACTCTTACATATTAAATATGTCCTATTAATTGATAAAGGTAATACACTTTGTTCATTTGTTATCTGTTCTATCTCCGGTCCAGAATACACACTCCACCTTTAAAATGCAGGTTGTGCATTTTTGAAAGGCTATTTTCTAAATTACTTCCCGCTACTGTTTAGCATTATTTAGCATATATTTGGTATTATACAAGCCAGCTGTTAATTTTACTTGATGCAAATCCTACACAGAAAGACTGGATCCTCAAACAGTAAGCTTTGTTATAATTTCTCTGCTTTTACGATGTCAGATTTAGAGATTAAGATCTTTATTTCAAGAGAGGCCTGACCAAGCATCTCTGTGAATAATTTACACATCTGAAACTATTGAATATTTACCCAGATCAAAGAGAAATGCACCCCATTCTTAAAAAAAAAGCTTATGAAAATAGTGAGAGTGGATAATGAAATTTCTGTTGTGCACAGCTGATAGACACTGTGATAAATCATTGCACCTCAAATCGTAAACCTTTACATGTTCTGACATAGCTAGCATGGGACATACATCCACAGGCCGTCCGTCCTCCACTCGTGTAGTTATGAGCGTTCGCCCACTGAAGTCAACGCTGTCCCTCTCTTCAGTCAGTCTTCTTTCTATGAGCTTGCAGTCCATGTAAATGGACACGATGTTGCTCTGGACAGAAATGCTCAGCTTGTGCCACTGGCGATCAAAGAGGGCATGTAGGTCACGGCCCTTGAATGTGTAGCGGAGAGCGTTCTTTAGCTGACCCTGGTAAGAAAACTCCACCACTTTTTTATCACCATCAACCACCAAAGACACCTGAGGAGTAGAGGGAAGTGTATCGGATCAAGATAATCTACTCACGGGAACATACACCAATTGTGCAGGAAGATATGCAGCATTGCAACGTGCAGTGGAGCTCACCTGACTGCCTCCTGACTGGTCGAATATCTGCCAAAGATACCAGCGGTCTTTTTTTGTAGTTCTCCTCACCCGGAAAATGGAAACAAGGGAGTACTCGCTTGACAACCCACTTGGAAATATCAATCTGAACACAGATACAAAAAAACAAAAAAACAAGAACAACATGGCAATGACAAATTCGTTATTGAAAATGATATTCAAGTATTTATAAATGCAAAAGAATATATATCATTTTAGGGGAATTTTAGAAAATTGTTGATGTAAAGACAATGCACAAAGAGGTTTCAACATTAAAACAATTAGCACAAATACTATTTAAGCTGTTAATAAATATCTTGTGCTTAGAAACGGATGTGTGTTTACATCAGAGTGGGAGAAAGAAATTTAATTGGAGAACATAATAAAAAGAGAGATGGTTGGGGAAAAAAGATAAGAAAACATTTAAATGGTCAACGCTATGGAGATGTGGTAATCGTTTCTATTGTGATTATGGGATTTATGTCGAAAAAAACAAACAAACAAAGCTTAGCGAGTCTACCTATTTGTAGTTGAAATGAGAACGTGATCTTTCCCGTCATGTATATTTCATTAACACTATCTTCCCGCTCTACTTTTTGTGGATGCTCAGGATATTACCAGTGCCTGGTAAACAAATTAAATATTAAAATATCTTAAAATCTGAAGATGTTAGTGTCCAGTATCATTTCTCAATATGGTATGTAAACTACATTTGAGCTTTCAGAGGCTGAATAATGCGCTAGCCAATCAAATTCGGCGATCGATAAAGCATTTCAGTATCCTCTTGCTGCTGAGACATTCACATAAATAAACCTGACAAACTTGATTCCATTTATCCTGATGAATTTTATATAGGCGCCCCTGTCATTCAGATAATGAAAGCATATAGACATTGATCCCATGTCGAAGAAGCCAATCTTTTACTTCACTGCGATACTGTGCACTGCAGTTATAGTGTTATGGAGGCCTTCAACAGTGCAGTCATACTATGTTTATGACCTTACCTGCTCTGTAAAGTCCAATCACACAGCTAAAAATATGTTTTAGTAGTAGCAAAATGTAAGGGCAAAATAGAAAATGTGCGAAGAAAACAATATCATATTTCAAATCGCACCCACACTCAAATGAATTACAGCTTATTCACCAAGTCATCTCTCAACCCACAGCCCCCGCTCCCTTCTTAATTCCATACAGAAAGACAAGAAGAAAAAAAAAAAAGACCAACAAAACATTGTCCCCTTCAAAACACTATTCCCAAACCTCAACACCATACTCAAATTAACAGCCAAAAGTGGAAGAGCATAAACATAATAAATCAAGATCAGCAAAAATAATAATAATGCAATGATAAGGTCGTTGGGAAGGAAGAGCACAGCCTGGGGGAGGAAGAGAGAGCGACTTGCCTTAGACAGGTTGGAAATTAGTTTTCACTCCAATATATCATCTCCTATTCTCTCTGAGCGTCATACCCTCTTCTATTGTGTCCCTCGAATTCTTTGAGATTTTTGGTGTAAACGGTACATGACTAAAATGATAAATACACCAAGTTAAAGCTGCTGAAAAATCAAATGCTTCTGTGAGAGGCCGAGCACTGGGAAGGTCATTTGTTGCCCGGGGGCTAAAGAACTATTTCAGCTGCAGTTCAATATCAAAAGTGGCAAAGCAATTTATAAAAATGAGAAATTCAAAGGAAATCAGAACAGAATATGTTCAGGCTGCACATACAATAAGTGCTTGTACTTAAAGTTTGTTTTGGATAAAAGAATAACTTTAAAGAAATCATATACAAATGGATAAAGGAGAACTGAATATAACTGCAGAATACACTGAAATGCCATATTTCTTAAGGCCTTTATAGTTCAAGTCTTCTTTTAAGGGGCCCCTAACTGAGACTCCTCTTATTTCAAAACACAACCTGTCTACAGTGTGCTGCTCTTGATCTCTCAGGACCAACAGAGTCAAAGGTCTTGACCTGCTGCTGACTGCCCTTGGTGGATAAGTGGCTAAACTTGGCACTCAGTGTCTTTAAGTTGGGAACACTGTTTGTCTGACTCTCTGGATTTTTTTTTAAATTTCTTTAAAAGCTACTCCTGACGTTCAAGTATGTGATAATGAGCTAATGTAAAAGATGTGCATCAATTTCTCCTCCTCATGTCCTACATTGCCAAAACTTTTACAATATACTATAAGTGATTCTGCCACTAGCCCCATTCAAATATGAGTAATTGACATTGGCAAACAGTGCATGCTCTGGAAGAATTGGAAATGCCTCCTGGAATAGATTCATTCATAAAGTTCTGCTTCAATGCAAGGCATGTCAGGACTGTGTACCATGGGGTTGGATTGTGCTGCATTAAGAAGTGGGACCTGGTTTCCATCCAAATTACTCAAGCGGCAATATCAAGACGGAGGATCATATAAATCTTCCTTAGAAACATTTTTAGACAACAGTCACAGAGTAGCACTTTGGCACACAAGAGTTATAATCAGACCTAATTCTATTTTTATGGAGAATGACGATGGGCTTTCTGGAAACTATCACCCCTCCTGGAACATGTCTTTGACCGCAGTTATTACTTGGCTGACACTAACCCCTGTATAATCATGGACAATGGTTTGACAGAATGTCGCAGCAACACTACCAGCCTAGTAGATGATCTCACGCAAGTGACTTTGGATGGTGTGGCTCACAAGAAACCCTATCCAGGAGGATTCTTCCAAATGAGCTGCAGGAATCGAATTGCCACTGTGGAAACAATCAAACTTCAAATGCTAGCCTAGTTGGCTCGCATCCCTATTACTGAAACTCAATCCACCAGAAGATCAAAGTGAACTCAACCATGACAGTTTATACACTAAATGCATCATTCATGCAAGGAAAGACTATGACGTCTTCTCAGCATGAAACCGCCTCGAAGATGAAATGTGGAGGAAGAGCTGCGGTTCTCAGCATGATACTATCAAACCATGCCTGCAATCTGCAAGAGGGATATTTTAATGGAGAAATGAGCCGACACAAACAAGTGTCCATGTGTGCAGCTGTGTCAGGCAGTATGCTATTGTTATTCCAGTGTAAATAAGCACACAGAACGGACAACATGAGAGGATCCTTTGCAACAGCAGCAAAACTTTAATAGCTTATCCAAAGCTATGATTTTCAGCAATGTAGCAAATTTGAAACCATTAAAGTTACAAGTTACTGCGCATCCACACGTAGCCGTTTCAAGTAAATTTTGTTCATTCTCACCCTCACAACAATTACATAACATCAGTTCAAAAGGTTGCAGTAGCTTTTCACCATTACATTTCTTGGATGGTGGTATGTAACAAGTGAAAGGACATTACATTTATTTTCAGCGCTCCAATGAAACTGTAATCTTAAAGCCACTGACATACACATCTCTCTCCTCAAGCGCTTTATCCAGTTCAGCTCATCCCAGCTGACTATATGCTAAAGAGAGGTACATGCTGAACAAACACAAAAACAGGGGTACATTCTCACATTAAAACAGGGCCAAATTATACAGACTAGTTAACCTTAAATATGTTTTAGTTCTGGGAGGAAACTGGAGGAAACTAAAAATGAATATGGAAAATTAACACATAAGAAAGTTAGCACACTGTAAACTCGAACATCACTTAAATATTCTTGTGTAATCTGTTAGACAAAAAGTTTTGAGTTCTGTGTGCTTGTTCGGGTTAACAGTGCAGTACAGGGTTGACTCATAAGCCCATGTGATTAATTATCTGACAAAACAATCGCAAATCACTGAAACTCCATATTGATGACCACGTTATTTTGGATGCTTAACATCTCAGTTTCAAAATGGCAAACCCTGCACTCCGAGGATTTGTGATCACATTACAGAGAAAAGTTAAAACAATCCTTATTTTAAAAACACAAATTACTGCTACATGAAGGAAAAACTAATTGAAAAGAGACAGAATGTCTTTATATTGAACGTTTCTTCAGATCACAAACAAAATAACAAACAGAATTGACAGTTTTTATATATAAAAACAGAAATACAAAGTGAACAGTGTGAATCCTAACTTTTTTGCTTGTTTTCCTTGCTATATACAATTGGAGCATCCATCCAACAGCCTGTTACTTAACTACAAATTGCAATAAAAACTTGGAACATTTGAAAAAATAAACTGTTGCTATTGCTGTTGAGTCTGTAACTATACAGCAAAATCCATAATGTTGATCATAAAGACACTGTCAGCCTTGTTTAAATGCAAATACTGCACATACAGTTGTTATATACATCAGACAGGAATGTGAGATATAAGTTATATATGAGGCAATCAGGGAGCGACATCAAACAAAGATACATCTCTAATGGCAGTGAGCCACTGCAGCACTATGCTTTAATACTGTATGGATGAATGCATGTTGCATTTTGTGAAGTCATTTGTCTCACAAACCTTCCGTCCCATGCTTGTGTCAGATGTGATCTATGCACCACAATTTGTATAGTGCCAAAGAGTTGGCAGAGCATCAGCCAGATCTGGAGAATTGAGCATCTTTTGCTGCATATCCGGCATTAAGTGAGCAATGTTTTAGTGGCTGTGGCAGGGGCAGAGGGGCCTCCTGCTTCATGCAATTGCCCTCGCTTTCCCTCCTCAGCTGACATGCAGTATCACCTGTCAAAGTACTTAGATAATTGGATATGAGAGGGATCGCAGTCTTGCCACTATAACCAATGACAGTGTCAGCAGCGTCACTGAGAGCCAGCATCCTCTTGCACTATGGGCCCAGACTGAGTGAGGGGCTGAAGTAAATGTATTTTCAGCTGGTTGACTGAACAGAGAAGCAGATCACAAATCACCTGGCTCAAAGATTCTTTCACCTCACCAGGGAGAGAGAGTCTGGCAGTAAATGTTTACAGTTGCATGTAAAAATACTAAAAATACCCTCCCCTCCTGGAAGAATGACAGAGTGTTCTCTTTCAACGTTACAACCTCAGGACAGAAAACAATGAACATCTAAAAAAAAAAAAACCCTAACAAAAAAAAACTTTTCTCTTTTGATTCACAGCCTTTATGTAAAGCCTGCATTGAACATCCATTATAGGCTTATGTATGCCGCTGGTCTTTTGTGATACAACTGACAGGATTAAATGAAAAGTGCAGCTGGCCTTTATAAATATTATATCAAATTAAACGGGCACTATATCATCATATCAACCTCAGAATGGTGAAGTCACAGCATGGCCCTGCTCATTGCCCGGTGAATAAAGGTCCTCACTAAATGGCACCTTCGTGTGTCATTTATGTAGTTATTTTAATATTCCTGTCTTATTATACGTGCTCAGACTTTTTTTTAATTCGTTTATGTCCCACTTTTTGCCCTTAGGAGGTTTCTAGAATAAATGCAATATATATTAATTCTGTTCAAATTATTCCCTGTCTACCAGCTCACCTCACTGCCTGCCCTTATTAGCCAAGGCAAATGAAACTATTGCTCTGAGCAGGTTACATAGGGGTTGCCTCAGTTCAACCCTTTCATGACAGATGACTAAACTGTTTGTTTTTTTCTTTTGAAAACAAGAAAAAAAAAGATTAGATGAAGCCAGGTCAAATCCTCATCATGATGGCATAATAGAATTTTACAAGTAATCTTACAATATTTGACTAGTTAGAAATAAGCAGCTCTTTTTATTTTTAATCAGTCTGTGAGGGAGTAAAATGACAGCAGCAGCAAACTCAGAGTATGCTTTAACTCTGCCCTGTTCTTCCATATGACAACTAAGAACAATTTAAATGATGCAAATGATAAAGACATATGGCTGACATGTGCATGCTACTTACTTTGTTGGTTTAATTAGTGGACTGCTTCCTAATCGATACGATGGCAGTTCTTCAGTGACTGTCCCATTTCTGAAGAGAAACTTGTCTGTGAGATCGAATCCTGCAAGAAGTGGACAGCGTGTTACTTGATTTGAGCTTTGAGTGACTCACAAAGTCACTGCGTTATTTCACTACGTACCTGAAATGTCTAGAGGCCGATCTAACACCTCAGAAAACCTGTGTTCCTCCACACTCAGAGAGGGACATGAGCCATCTAAGGGGAAAATAATCAAAGCAGTTGGGTTCTGTCCATTTATGGTTTAACCAATTTTGCCAACGGCAATGAAGGAAAGAGTGAACAGATTCCCTCTCATTTTGAAAGCACAAATTTACTTAGCAGAAATCTAAATCAGGGCAGAAAATGTAATATCTTCTTTTAATCCCATTCAAATATTCCCTTTATGAGCACAGTATGTGATGATCATGATCTTCTTTTGGATTATCCCTTCAGTTCGGCATTGCAGATGATGAACTTGGCACAAGTTTTTACGTATAATATTTTCAAATTCAAAACTTCACTATCACGTCAATCAGTTTGCGAGTTGTAATGTAGTAGATATAGCCACTGAAGTTAGGAAGCTACCCAGATAGCCGCAGCATGTTTAGTCTCGTAACTCCAGGATCCAGTCTGTCCGCTCTCTAATTATAAAAATGACACATTGAATATTAAACACAGCATAGACTGGAGCTTGTGAAGAAAGAAACTGCCAAAACTGTAATGTGACATTAAAAGAGTTTCAATTAAACGAACTAAGTATTATGTTGCGTCACTACAGCCATCTAATGTATTTTAAAGATAAGTCACAATCAGCTTTGTCCTGTAGTATTCTTCAAAATCTGCACTTTTAGATAGAAGCATTCATTTGCCAAAAGAATCTCACTGTTAAAACAAGTCTCTCCAATGTGAGTAAATTCAAGACAAAAATATGAAGCCTATCCTAAATAATGTAGTCATGTTAACCTCATACACATACAATATATGTCTTTTAGATGTGCTGTCTGAAGAAGATACTAACTGCTACTCTCAGGCTGCAGCATCAGCATCAGTCACAATAAATTGGTTTAGTCGATGTTGTTGAAGGGAAAATGTTGCTGTCGACAAACTCTTGAGTGTATACCTGCTTGTTCACTCACTGCCATTCCAAAAGTGCAAGGAATGGAAATCACAGTCCAAATGAAGGCGGCAGTCCATCTTAGGAAGCAAATCATGGCTTTGGTGTTTGAAAGCAGTCCACATGAAAACCTTGATGCAAACGAAACAGTATTAAATAAATATAAGATCAGTGAAATCGAAAGGGTAATTTCAGATAATCAATGAAACACTGGCACTACACACTTAGCCTATCCCGGTGCCAACAAAAACACTGATAATAATTGAATGAAGTTGCTTAATTCATCTTTTCATGCTGCACACACCAACAACTTTGACTGGGTTGAATTCATTCCGGTGGCATTTTTATATGGAAATAGGCAGGTGTTTCTGTGGCAGCTTAGAAGATAAGCTTTTAAAATGCTGCACCTATTAGAAACATACACAAAAGTTACAGATATGTAATAAACATTAAATGGAATCATTGTGGTACTTCTAAAACCCCTCATATGCACGTACATGATCCAGACTTGTGAATGCCCCTATAGTACAGTAGTTAAGTCATTCTGTGTGTGAATGTGTGAATGTGATGAGCTATGTAAAGTGCTTTAGGGCTGCTCACATAGCTATAAAGCGCTATATAAGTGAAATCCATTTACCATTTTACCATTCATTCTACTTCAAGCTAAGTTTCTATCAGCATGCTGGTTGTTTACGAACAGGCAGCTTAAGATTCATTTGGATTGTGTTTCTTATTCTCCACCCAATAGAAATTTTTCTAACTATATTCAAGCTATGTATGACAAAGTACTGTAGAAGGTCAAATTGTAACTGCAAGCTTCTTGTGTATTATTTTATCAACTCTCAACCCAAATGCCAAAGTCCTCCACTTTGTTCAGATCATACTCATTTAGCTCTGTGTTTTGCTCTGTTCAAATAGGCTTGGTCGAGGATGCCACACGCTAAGATCAAATGGGGAAACCTCCAGTTACAACTACGTCTCCTGAACAATTTGAATACGCTGCCAAACCAAATCCTGCGCATTACTCTCATACCATTGTGCACGCAGTGCTTTTAGAGCAGGGTCATCCTGGAAGATAAAGAGTTGCATCCCAAGTACAGTCAGTAACGTACAACTTTATCTGACTCTTTTAAATCAGACCTGCCTGAAAAACTAGCACATTGTCAGATGATGAAAACTGAGCTTATAAAGAAAGAAAAAGATGGGTTGTTCAAGGACTTTCTGAAGTTTCAAAGACGAAAAAAAGAAGTGGAACAGGGCTCAACAAAGAGCAGTGCAGAGTTTTGATCAGATGTGAACAGAACAATTCTGTATTTTTGGCAAGAATTTAAAATTGTACAATAATAGTATTTCATTGCATTCAAACGAAAATAGCTTCAGATCTTGAATTTAGACTTTTTTTTTTTTTAAACATGTTACAAGCACTTATGTTAGTTTTATGACAAAACAGCACAAGTCAAGGACAAATGTCCTTCTTGCCTTGTATACATTCATCTGTACTCATCGTGCCGAACAAAAAGAAGCCGAACTGAACCTGACCTCTACAGAAAAGGCACAATACATTAACTTAATTCATATGAAGAGATCACAGGGAGGGACCAATAATATTTTTTCCTTTACTTTCCTTCTTTAACTGCCTTCATGTTTCATCCAAATTAATTTAGCCATAGTGTTGTTGCCCTTCTCCCATTGAATCATAAAGTTTTGCATGCAGGGCCCACAGTATCATGGCGCTTCTGGGTGATATGACCATGCCACTTACAACTACAGCCATGCATATGTCGTAGACAAGAAGCACTACAGAAGTATCACATTGCCTGACTGTGTGAAGGTGTGATGTTATTCCAGTCAATTCTGCAAATGCATGCACTACACGCCGTTGTGGAGCTTGGACCCAGCAGTCACAGTTATTCCACATCTTTACATGACGGATTGTTATTATTTGTGGGGAGGGTTTTGTCGGAGTTAGAATTGCCACTTTAAAGCGCACATGGTTTAGTTTCTGTACTGGGGACTGCAACACTGCTTGAGCTATCTGCTGTGAGCAGGCATCGATCTGAAATCTAAATTGAAAACAGGGGACAGAGTGAGCTTCAGTCACATATATGTCACAGCTTGAGAAAGGCTATACCTTGGGCACTTATGTTACTCTGTCGCTCCATCATTCATTCAGCCACTTTCGGTCAGGGGCAATAACTCAGCCTAAGTAAGACTCTGCAATATTCAAAGAAGTGCGTTTCTCTGCGCGCCACCGCTGATTGGCTGGATAATTTTATATATGTAGATATAATTTATTTTTCATAATTAGGGGATGCGAAGGTTCCTGTTCCTTCAGTATCCGACACATCCCACACTTTGCTGTTAACAAGTGATGCAATACGACACATGTTTATCACAAATAAGCCCTCACAGGACACGCGTCCCACTACGCGCACAACTTAGACACATCAAGACTGAGTGGATAAAATATCAAGCGACACACACACAAATAAAAGCTGTGAAACGAGTCCTTTAAAATACATTTCCGACGTGTTAACGCGCTTGTTTCTACATTAAGCCGATTATCTTTTTTCCCCTCTTCTTTTTTCTTCTTCTTATTCTAGAATTTTTTTTTTTCAATTCATGTGATCTGTAAGTACTTACAGTTGCTGGTAAAGTTTCCTCTAAGGCAAAAACAAACACAAGGCAGCTCAAAAAGCATAATCCATGTGTGATTACGATCAGTCCGATTCCGGATTCCTGGACTTAGAAATAAAAGTCACAGTGGGATCGCCCGCTCGATCGCGGTCCTTATTAGTTGCACCGAGTGGCCCTCCCACTCTGTCATTATTACTGAAATGCACTGACAGAGACTTCAGCGAACAAGAGGAACACACACTGAAAGCTTTCATATTAGTGGAAATAAATGCCCCAAGGGCAGTTCAAACAAACTATTACTGGAGAGAGCCAGGTGCAGGAATTAAATGCCGTTTGATGTATTGTCATTTTATCAGATATGTCAGCATAATAGGCCTAAAATCACAAGGATTTACTTGTATTTAACGGAGCTTCATGTGTATTAACTGTCCCAAGTCAAGCTTCGCAAGTCACAAGGCGTGTTAACACATATTTAAATCTTACCTGGCAATTCATCACAGCAAATAAATTACACATTAAAGCCAGAAAAAAAGGGCTTTATATTCTCCCACACAATGGGACATTTTGCTTTAGTTAGTTCTGAATTCAGCATTGGTGCTGCAGCCACATACTCAGCCGACATCCTATTTTAGTCAGAAGACCTAAATGCCATGTTGCAATACTATACTGCTATATGGAAGCCAACTACCTTCACGTTCACCACTGATGTACTGAGCTGGTCAAGCAGTGTCACTCAGTGGAGTCTGTGTCACTTCCTGCTGCCTAATGAAAATCTCAACAGACTTCCTATATGTTGCACTTCTGATTGATAGTAACACGTTTGTTTTAAGTTCACAAAACAAAGCATTTGTAAGAATGTAAAAGTTAAACCATCATTCCCACTCCACAGAAACAGGTGTTCAGGCTGCACATACGTAACTATTTAGACAGATGATTGTAATACCCACCCCTTTACCACTAGGACTCACACACATGCACATACACACTCACATGTCTGTGCACTTGCACATACATGCACACGCAGAGAAACACGTACAAACTCTGCTTTTCCATCCATCCACCCGCCCATCCATCTACTTTATCTGTTTCATCCAAATGCAATGACAAAGTAAACATTTAAATGAAGCAGATGGCTCTTTCTCTGTTGTTGCTGTTTTATAAACATAAGCTTTTTTTCGCCCTTTTTCCTAAGAGTCTGGATCCTCTGCACTTCTTTGTTCCTGCTTTGAGTTAAGTCTGTATTTTGTGTTTACTGCTTTTCTCACAGTTAGCATAAAACATTTACAAGAGTCTATAATTTTATAATAAAGTTAACATCATGCATAAAATACCCTTTGCGTATGAGTGGTAGTAGCTGGAATAAATATCACGAAAATGGTACTAAAAATGACCTGATTTATTTCTGTCTTAGCCAAGTCGCTGTCTATATATCACTGCCTGTGTTTGTGTACAGTTTGCATGAAATGGCCCTTTATGGATGTTGCATGACTGAGTATATGGTAACAAGAATAAAATTAGCATGGACCTTTATTGGCCCACACTCTGCATTTAAACGAAAACCTTTAAAACACTTAGCATAAGTTGTGGGTATTTATGGTCTTTTTACTGCATGTGAATCAACTTTACAGCAACTTCACAGGTCCAGTTTCTACAAGACTTTCTAAAGCTGCAGGACTAAGTTCCAACATAAGTTCCAACAACATCAACATGTAAATTGTACTTAAGTGTGAAATACATATAGGAAAATATAGTCAGAAATGTACAGGTCCCCAAAAATATGACTTAACTGCACTAAAATGTGTATTTATTATTGTTTTACTTAACCATCTCAATAACTGGTTATAAACATAAATATTCAAGTAGCCCATCACATGACACAAATTAGATTGACTGATGAAACTCAAACCAGACATCAGAACAGAGAAGAAACAAGGTTATAAGTATTAAACATGCTTGTCTGATTATTTCAGACCGTACTGACCTACTGGGATTTCCACACAAAACCTTCACTGTAGTTTACAGAGGTAGAACTTGAAGAGAAAATATTAAATTTTAAGTTCCTTGAAATAAGCTGGACAAATATGTTCAAAGTCATTTTAACCATTTTAACCTCATCTTACGAACACAGTTCTTGAGCACGTTTCTGATTTTCTCAGCTGTTTCAGTTACTGATTCCTTAGTCCTCATTGATAAAGAGTATATTTTTCAGGTTTGTTTCAAAGGAAGTGCTTGCTGTGTTTTTTGCCCACACAAAAATCAGCAATTTGAAGTAGAGATTGAAACATTCTTTTGGAATGGAGCCAAACATCTGCCAGTAAAAAAAACCTCTCTACTCACTAAGGTAAGCTCCAGAGCAACACACCATATTCAAGTATAAGACTGGGTATCTGTGGGTGTGTGTTAATGATTCCATAAAAGAAAAAAAAAAGTCAAGAATAATTAAATGCATCCATCATCAATATAGTTTTATCCTAATTAGGGTCAGCCGAGACATGCCACCAGTCCATCACAGAGTGACAGCCAGTCTCATACACACACACACACACACACACACACACACACACACACACACACGGGCATGATGAGAACATGCAAACCCCCACACCAACCTCTCCAAGCCAACCTTTCACTATGTGGCTTGAGTCCTAACCACTCCACCTTCTGGACAACACGTTAGGAAAAACCCTCAATGGTCAGACTATAAGAATTAAGGTGGAACTATCAGGACAAACATTTGTTTGGAGACTTCCATGTGGGGACAAGCACAAACACACAGATTGACAACACCATGATGAATGGTTGCAGGGATTAATATTATTTCCATGTCATTTCAGCTTTAGCATAAAATGGAAAGTCTGATTAAAATAAAAGGAGGGGGGGCGGGGGGCAATAAGAGGTGGCAGCAACAGATGGTCATGCTGATTCTGACTGCAAGACGTTACATTCCCATGCTTGGTGCCCTCCTGACTTGAGAAATATTCTCAGACATTGAACAAAAATAGTATTTTCTAGAGTATTCAATGCATTCTCCTATTTTTTTCCCCTAAATATTGTTTTTCATTTGAGAGTTTCACATGTATATATAAACTTGCAAATTAACTAACGTTTATATGTAAAACTGATATGAAATAATGATTGCTTCAAAATATTACATCAATATGTTACAATCAAAATTAAATCAAGAATAACCGAGAGCTTGAAGATGGTTTTGTATTTTTCCAGTTGGTTAAGTTCATCCTTTATGTGTGCGTACAATAAATGTTTATTATTCTTCACATGATCCTCTTTAATCTTTCCTGTTACTTTTTCTCCCTTGACAGTTTCAACAAGCTGCTTCTGCTGGGTGAAAAGAAAAATCCGTCATCTTGTGATATAAGGTTACACTTATAGTCTATTGATGTGGATGAAACCATCTTTGTTGATGGAGAAGTTGAACAAATCATCCATCCAACATGGTTATTTATACTAATAATAAATAGAATTATCATTACAAGATTTAACAACGACAACATCCTTAACAAATCATCATAAGTGTGTCATGAAATAAAGGTGATAAAATCATCACATGTTGAGCTAAAACTGTTTCCCTGAATGTATTTGGAAACATAAAGAAATTCTTAATTAATTTCCAACTAACACAAGATGTATACAGCATTCGACAAACATTGGCAAAGAACACACATTTAATGGCGTGCGCAATACACTCATGTGTGCATATATTCACCAAATGAAAGATCAGTGGAGGATGTTCAATAGGCTGAATAGAAACACTTTACTGTTGTCAACCACTGTTCTGCTTCATTTAATATTGTATTAGTGAATCTCATAATGAAACAAACAACAAATACAGCCTTCTTTTCTCAGGGTGGTTGTGCACATGTGCCTGTTCCTGCTGTGTACCACCATATTTATTTTTACTGGAAGCACACATATGCAGACATTATTGTTTGAACAATAGTTGTTTGTCTTGAAGGCAAACACACTAATCGCTGTATTGTGATACTTCATTAGTCGAACCATTATTATTGAAGGGCTTGGAGGTGACACACCTGCCGTTTTAGAAGATGATTTACTAAATTGTCATATGGCAAAGCACCAGACAAAGATGTGTCATTGTGTGTCGCTAATCTGTATGTAGACATAACCATTGATGTGGACCTTTCATGTGCTCATTCAAAAACAACAAATCCATTTAAGAGTCTGTCATTTCTGAGAACTCACCTGATCATAAAAGCTTCCAGTAGACAGACAAAAAGAATAAAAGATGAATAAAAAGACACAATAACCTGTCAGTTTGGCCTGCAGCTATAGTTGTGTGGGATATTCTTGAAATATGATCATATAATTGGCCCATCTATTGAAAGTAATAAAAGAAAATCAGTTGTCGACATTGGGTTAGCTGTGTGAAACTTTGACAGAAACTCAAAGATTCAGTGGTTTGGGCCTGTTAAAATGCGGCGCATGCAGGAAGCAGGCATGGATATTTCAAATGAACAGTTCTGATTTTATTATTTATAGCCATGGCACCACAATCAACTGAACAATAGCTGATAACTGAAAGCACGTCATGCTGTGGATTGCACTGAGTGCGTTTGTACAATATTCCACATTGGATTTGTCCATTTATTCAGGTGCTACAGAATGTACTCTGCTGTGTTGTACATCCTGTCACATTGCATCAAGACATTTTACATACATTCACTTTTAATGACCTGCATGACCTGCAAATAATACTCAGCCTTTGTCAATCAAGGTTAGAGTAAGGTGAAGTGATTGAGCATTAATACGATTGAACTGGAGTCAGAGGGCAGCTTCTGATTTAAAAATAGCGAACCTATCTGTATTACTCCATCATATTACTTCATCAGCTATCAGTCACGTGCTTCTCATCTCGAACAATTCCTTGCCATTAATCACCGCTTGTGTATGTCACAGTAGCTTCAACTGTTTTCTGTCCTCCGCAGGAGGCACTGTTTAAAGACCATCATTTTAAAAATGAATAGGGTTTCATTCAATACTGAAATAAGCGCTTAGCGACCACAGGACTTTGATGTGTAGTTGAAACGATTCCTACAGCTCCTTTCCTGCTCATCAACTGAGGTGAAAAACAGAGGAGTGAAGATGACAAGTGCAATGTGGCACTATAATCTGACTGCAATGGAACCAACATTAGGTAGAAATATAAATAAAACATGGAAAAATAAGACTTTAGTCTTTATTGTCTGCTCAGAGTCGCGATCCATCCTATTGACTGTTGTATATTTGTGAAATAATACAATGCAATAAAAAAGCATTATGCTTCAAGCAGATGTGTTTTCTTCCCACACAAACTTTCTTGGACAGACAGAGAGCTTCACAATTTCCTATAACAAGCCTCAATAGATGTATTTAGAGATTGCGGTACCGAGTACCCATTATGGCTCATTGCGAAGCTGCTCGATAGAGGCATTTGCAGTTTTGAAAGGTTGCATGAATTAAGCAGTCCTACCTTCCCTTCACAAGTGAATAATGGGTTATGAATGAATGTCATTAGTTTAATTAAACTTTCTTATATCAGCCATACAAATGAAGCTTGGATATATGGGTATTGATTTGAGTGAGCTGAATGTGAAAATGTCCAAACCAACAGTGACCAACTAATTAACTGAAAAGAATGTTCTTCATTCTAATCATTATTGGACCAATTTTCCCCAATACAACAGAGACATATTACAGTATTTTCATTTTTAGAAACTTCAGTTTCTCAATATCACCATCAGTTGCCACAGTCTTACAAAAGTAATTACTCAAGTAATAATTCAATTTTGTCTCTGTAATTCCAGACATGTTGATGCAGACTTTTTGCAACATAGGAAACAATGCAACTCATAAATAGAAGATAAGTCTTAGTAATGCAGGTAAAAGTATGAACAGAGATGCAGAATGAAAACAGAATTATTTTTTTTTAGATACCTCAGGGTCTTGAAAAAAGACGAATTTATTTAAAACTGAAAGAAGTTGTGAATGTTTCTGGCAGAAAAAAACTGGCATATTCCTACAATTTGTGTGTGTGTGTGTGTGTGTGTGTGTGTGTGTGTGTGTGTGTGTGTGTGTGTGTGTGTGTGCGTGTGTGCAAGAGGACAAAAGCAAAGACTACAGGTGAAAAAATATATGTAACACACAAAGAGCAGGTCTGCACAATGCCTCACAGGGAAAATGCTTGGCACCAAAACCAGCAGCCATTAGTTGAAATGAGCCACCGTGGTGGGTAATTGATAGTAAGAATTACCCCAATGATCAGCTTTACACTTGGGAATGTTTCTACAGGTGCACTGTCTGCACCCTAATTCCTAACGACCCATATCTACCTTTTCAGCTAATTTAAGGCCTAATGAGCCAGATACATTTTCCAAAAACACCCTACTGACTCCAAGTATTCGGCATGCCCGTTTGAGCAGGCACTAACTTCATGGCAGGGATAGTATTATCTGCTTTGCAAGATATTTTGAATGCCAGAAAAATGGGACACAATGAGTAAGTTGACACAGATATCCCAAAGAAGTTATGATAATTTCATCAAATGGTCTATGACATTGTATGACAATATGGTGAAAATAGAAGACACGTTGTACAGTTCTGTAGTGACTCCCACCTGACAGCAAGAATATTGTTATTGTTAAGAATTGGATGTGAAAGAAAACCATAATAACACACTTCTTAGAATCGTGAGACCTGGGAAATTATACTTTGCTTTTGTATGTTATTGAGTGTGGGTGTGCCAGAATTTGGCTTGACTATAACGTTTCCCTGCCTGCATCAGAGGCAATCTGGAGGAAGAAAGGTTGGACCTCAGGGGTTTCCCACAGCTTAGCAACATAGGTCTGTGTAGTCAACACAAGTACAGGTTAGGCTCGATGCTCCTTTTGTTAGCACAGGTGCCACCTTGATGTGTTCACAGAGAAACAATACATTTTTATTTTAAATGCCACCACAGCCATCTGGACTTTTCCCCTCTTTTCATCTGTTTTCTGCAGAGTCTGTTGATTTGGTTCATTCAAAATGAATACTGGAGAGAACATTTTGCCCGACAGGGAGACTTATTTGGTCAGTGACTGTTAAGACTTTCAACTTAGTGGATTTCAGATACCCATTTGATCCCACTACTGTCATGGGGAAATACCCACATTTGCAAAACATGCAAACATTCATCATTATGTCTCATATGTCTCATTAGACCAACATCCATTCTTAACATTAATGCAAGACTTTGAAAGATTGTACTCTAAAATATATAATTGCTATTTAGTATTTCTTAATAACCATTTCATCAAGAAGGATGCTTTTTTTATTATCACTGAAAATGACAAAAAAAATGATATTTTTGACAGTGATAACAATAAAATAAATCCCTGAAGATGCCCTTGAGCACCACTTTGCATAATTAACCACAATAGTGTTCACCTCCTTCAGGTAAGAGCAGAAATGGTTAGTTTTTGCAGATGTTGTGATGGGAACACCAGACTATTGAGGCTGAAGCTACATCTGTCGAGTCTGGCACTGAACTGAAGTGAGGGAAACTAATTTATTATGAACAGCTTGCAAAAGGTTTACCAACACTGATTTAACCTTGGACAAAATAAAAGCACACTGTAAAGGCTGCATTGTCAGGGGAGCAAAGTATTGCCCATTTGACAACAGACTAAGCTAACAGGTTAATTTACACATCTGGCAGAGTACACACACCTTTCTTTGGGAATCATTACAGCCAGCATAGTGTTCTCTTCTTGCTTGTGGTTCTCTTTTCATTTTCACTATCCGAGTTTGTGCTTTTGGAGAGACCATCATTATCCTCCACCAGCAGCTACAAGGGAGCAGTCACAGCTGTTTTCAAGGCAGGGCTGAACCATTCCATGTAAATGGGTATTCAGAGAGAATAGTAATGTGAAGGCTCTGGTAGTTGAGAAAAGAAAAACAAATATGGCAAGCGCAGGAAAAAAAAGTTAAGGTTCATGAACATGTCAGAGGTTTTTATCACTCATGGATGTTAATGATTCTCTTAAATGTGTACAACTGCACTATTAAGTATGGTAATTAGTTGGAAATAATCACCATTGATTGACAATAGAACATAGTATTCAAAATTGCAATACACAAATTCTAAAATTTAAACATTTCAAAAGCAGGAATGAGACTCCCCCTTTCCAATACATACATGTTTCATGCATGCTAAGACTAGTTTTTGGGGTTTTTTTGGTCACGGAACCTTTTGATAGCATATTCCAGGGTGTTACAACATGAGTTGATGGTTTTGTATAAATGTGTAAAAAAAATAATTAGATCGTCTCAAACATATTTGCTGAACTGCATGCCTCTCACTATCAAGTTTTACACATATTAAAATTATTATTTTAGGAAATCATGACACATTTTCTTTCGAAACTGTTTGTTTTCTCACACGCTTCCGTACACATAAGATTAAAAAGTTTAAGACTTAATTTAACTCGGAACAGATCCGATCTGGGGAGACGTACTGAGCCGCCAACTCTCTCTGCCTTCCTCCACCGTGCCGACGTCATCGGGAGCACGTGGGTTTGTTATTGCAGGAAGTGAAGATGGCGGCTCAGTCGATCCTCTCAGAGTCTGTGCTCGGATGGTCAATTTTCACCATTGTTTTGCTGGTAAGCGAAGTCAGAGCTGTCCAGTCGCTTCGTGAAGTTCAGAAGCGTCAGAAAACTCCGCGTTAGACGTGTCAGTAATGAAAGAAGGGGTTTAAATATGCCATGTTAGCGGGGGCGGTGCTGCTACAGCATATGGACGTTGAGGTGATATTAGCTAACTTTAGCTATAGCATGCTTACAACTTGCTGTTTTACAATCGATCAGAGTAGCTTTTAGCTCAACATAGATTATTTCTTGAAGAGGAGTCGTTACTCTGTATCTCACATTGTTGTGTAGCAGCAACCCGATTCACTTGTGGCTCGTTATTACACTTGATTTGTTATTGTCCCTCGAATACATTATTTGGATTAATAATTTAGTGCTGCCAAGTGGGGCAGGCACTCCTCTTTACCGTCGGCACTTTTAACACAACCTGTTTGATTCGGGGAGCACATTTAGTGACCCATTTAGAGGGACTCGAGTGGTAGGCTCCTTAAATGACTGTCTCAAAGTTGTGCGGCTCGGTAATCTGCGGCCCAGTTTAGCACTCATTACATCAGCTGTCACTCACTGTCACATGGCTGAGTCTGAGGCTCACAGGAAGAATGCCCGGATGCCAAATAACCTGCTCTGTTTCTCTGCCCAACGCTGGCATCCCTCTGATCTGAAGTAACATTTCAATAAATCTTATTTGGATACAAAGCCCACGTCATTACCTGGCAAAACAAGCATCTATCTATCTATCTATCTATCTATCTATCTATCTATCTATCTATCTATCTATCTATCTATCTATCTATCTATCTATCTATCTATGATGATCACAATGCCTATTGAAGCAATAATATTCTCAAGCTTTGTTGTTCCAAAGGAAGTGAAATATTGGGAACGCTGTGTGATGAAGTTCACACAAATCTGTCACTGTAACTCAGATCAGTTAAGCTTAGAATACATGTAAAATGATGTCATGAATACCATTGTATTTCTTGGTTGTTTTAAACTTTATATAACTGTATTCTGCCAATAATGTCCTCATTCAATAACAGTTTTGTTATTTTGGATTCAATACACTGTATTAGACACCTTGAAAACATGTTGAGATGGGATTAAAAATAATATCCTAAACTAACTTACATCATTCGTATCTATTTGTACTGTGTTTGGTGTAATACTAATATTTTTGGTTGCACAATTGCTAGATCTAGCTTGGATAAACTTTATACATTATGTATTCACATGGGATTATCGTATTGTGACAACGGTTGTTTTTTCCCCCCCTGTTTAGGTAATCCTAGCATTCTGCTGGATCTACATTCGGAAATTTCAAAGCCGTCAGGAAAGTGAGGTTGTCTCAACCATCACAGCAATATGCGCGTTGGCCATCGCATTGATATCATCTGCACTTTTGCCAGTGGACATATTTCTTGTTTCATTCATGAAGTATTCTAATGGTACTTACAAGGTTAGTATTCTGAAAACTTTAACATTTTCCATGATGTTAAAATGTCATTGATATTGGTTTTGTGTAATCTTAAAGCTGAGATCATTTCATGGTAGTCATTTTGTGCTAAGGTACTGCTTTTGATTAAATCACCTCAAAGATTTAACAAAGTGTGCAATGACAGTTCATTTAAACAGCAGGTAATTTGCTGCTTTGTATGATTTGCTGTGATTGTAAGAGAGTATTTGTATTATGGTTCCATTTAGTCACAGTCATGTTAACATATGCAAAGGCCATTAACTCACCAGGAACACAATATCTCTCTTGGTCAATTAAACACAATTTCTTCATGAGTACACCTTACAACAACAAAGAAACTTCCATCAAATGAAGAGATGCTTCCTGCTGGAAATACACAATGCTAATATCACTATTACATTTTTATATATTATAATTTCAGTGACACTGTGACATGGTAGGATATTTAAAAAAAAAAGTGATGGATTAAGTATTATTTTAGCTTTCCGTTTCGTATTGTGTATCATGATGAAGCAGAACATGACAAACATTTATTTTTTGGCAGCTGTTCAAGAACATGTTTTTGGGCCTATTTTTCAGAAATTGCAGGAAATGGAAGATTATGAGGGCCAATTTTTCACATCTGTGCCTGAATAAAATTAGATTCAGACAAAGGCCTGACAACTTCATCCCCCTTGTGGTTGTCAGTGTTGTGTAATTTTCTGTTTGTATCTAAATTTAGTTTTTGAACCCGGAACTGCTGTGGCCCACATACTGTGAGGTCTATAAATACTTGGACATTGACACCATGTGCAGCATTTTGGCTATGTACACCACAACAATAAATATAAAATGGAACAATCAAGATGTGCTGTAAATATTGTATCTCAGTTTTAATTTTGATGGTATTTACATTAAAATATGTATGAAAACTTTGGGAATTAAATCACATATATGTGTAATCACCCTCAAATTCAGGCACACCTCGATTGTTTCACATCACAACTATTCTGTTGAAGCAGAGCCAAAATTATATGCAAATATTTATGAACCTGACTGTAAATTCAAATTTGGCATGATCTAATGGGAGTTTTGGTGTCATTCAGATGTGTGTTACAGTTTTGTGTCAGTATTTCATGCACATTTGTATTCTAAACTTTGATCATAATACTGAGCCTCATTTACACACTGCATATTTGCTTTTCTTTTGGTAAAACCCAGGAATGGGCAGCAAACAACGAGACCAGAAGTCAAATTGAAGACACTGTGTTATATGGATATTACAGTAAGTGGATTTTTGTTGTTGTTTTTTTTTGGAGTTTTTTGTTTGTAAATATATTAGTTAAAAAAAAATATTTGGAGAGGAACTTTTTTTTCCTTTTTTTTAGCAAAAAAAAAAACAACCTTTCTTCAAATTGGTTCTTTTGTTTTTGCATAATACTTGGACTTGTTCTGTTCTTTCACCTTAAATGACTTACCTCAGTCTCCTCTTTGAATTAATGGTAGTGCTAGCTCAATCCCAATAACACCCGGGGCCTGACTCACCTCCACAGTAATCCTAAAGGGTTAGCAGTCTGACTTCGGGATTCACACTGACTCTCTGTAACTCTCAGTGGTGACTCATTTTCACACAGGTCAACTGTGGATCTGGGTCGTAACTTTGGCTGCACGTCTGTGTTACTTCCCCCGGGACTGGGTTTCATCCGCGAAATGACTTGAGGACCTTTTCAAAGACTATTCAATATTGAGAATCACTTCTCGACTGTATTATATTCACATACCCTGATGTGATCAAAAAAAAATATTTAATTGTAATTGAACTGAGCCAAGAAGATGAGGAGCCATCAGTGGCAGTGCTGTTGAAATATTAGACAATATAAAAGTCCTCTTTCCACAAGTTAATGTGATTTCTGGGTTTTTAAATGGGGCAAAATATATGAAAGTCACCCCACTTTCATGAACTGTAGTTTTCTAAACGATTTCACTTCACTGCATCGTTGCTTTTTTATATATATTTACTCATGTCAGTGCAATTATTTACAGTAGTTGACTTCTACTTATTTTCTTGTCTTACCATTTCTAACATGGATATGTTTTTGTATGCATGATATGTATTCTGTTAGACTCTTTGTTTTCTGTGTGGCCGTTACAGCTTTGTTTCCCTCTGGGGCCATTTGCTTCATCATGTATGAAGTCTGCAGCTTTGCATTTATTGATGTTGCATAAGATTGCATGTTTGTTACTCATGCTTCGTGTGAGGACAGGACACTTGGAAGACTGCTGTGCTTGAAGAAGTGGTTAGTTGGAATTACGAGCACAGATTTGGAGTTTTGTAAGTCAAATATACATGTCTGCTTAATTCTGTTGTGGCCAGTGCTTCATAGAAATGTAAAGGGAAGTGCTTTGCTCTCTGAGCTGTCATTATTAGTTGTGCCTGTGCATTGGTTTGGATTTACTCCACATGAAGAATCTTAATAGTTAAATTGAGCCAGTTAGGTCGGGTTTATTTAGAAAAATCAAGTACAGACACAGGCGCAGATGCACACAGACACTAAGTAATAATAGTGTTGGTTGTTGGTTGTTTGTTGTTTGTTGTTTTATACAAAAATGACTGCATGTACAGTCCACCTATGTTTTTATTTTATGCCATCCAGTTTCTTGATGGGCAGGCTTGGTTGACAGGTTCTTGGATAAGTTAGCTCTACTTTTTAATGATTCATGAAATATGGAGACATCTTTAGTGCTGATTTAATCTTGATTGACAATTTTTTTTTTAGCAAAGCTGAGTCTAAAAAAAATACACCTTTTGTCATTATTGTATCATTATCTTAATATCAAATTGGACATACACATATCTCTGCAATAAATACAGATTGACAGGGTTTTACATATGAAGAAAATGTGTAATGAATAGCATTTATTTTGAAAATGTATGTAACTGCATGATTACTATTATTGCATTTAACCTTTTTAACATTTGAAATGATTTCAAAAGATTAATGGTTTGACATAGAAATAGGGCATATCACATGTCCCATTAACAATGTGCTGCCCTTTTCAAAAAACCAAGATGGCTATCTAAGAATTGGTGCTACGTTCCACAAACAAATATTATCGGGCTGTTTTAATTTTCTCAGTGGAAGTCTTTAGGCATCACTCCCCAGGACACTTGTGTTGCTTGTAGTGATTGTCACATTTCGAATAGAACCCCAGAAATTGGAACATTTCACTGGCAGTGATGCTTAGCTGTTGGCTGGTGGCACACTGCATTGTATCATTAGCAGGTTGGTCGAGGATGCAGTCAAGCATCTTTGACTCATCCAGCCGATCTCCTTGCTGTAATAGACAGCAGGTCTAGTTCCCATATTTGTGTGCGGTTCCAAGTCATGGTGACAGTATCTGAGCCGTTTTGTTGATATATTTCAAGCTGTAGGCTCTTAGTATCGCTGATATTTCCTCGTCATTGTTATGCTGTAGCTTAAACATGAGTTTGTTGCCTTTTTTTGATGTCTTGTGCTGCAGATTCAGTCATGCCACCGACAGTAGATCATGCGTTTTCTAACAGATGCTGGCTTAAAATCTCTGTCAGCAACACTGTTACGTACCGTCTGTTCAAAAATGCCAAATGCAAGGACGACAAGCTGTCTCCTCGCCCAGACAGCCCAATCAAAGACACCACTTCCACGGGTTTAATGGCATCAGAAAATTGGCTTTCACAGACCATGAAGACTGCATGTGAATCCTACATTCAGGCGGCTGAAGAACATTGTCTTCTGGATGCATAAATAAGTTTTTATACATGAGATTGATTTTCTTTCGTGCTATGTATAGGCACTATTAGACATCCTCTTAAATGGAAAGTTTGCTTTTGAGAGATTTTAAGTATGAATAATTCAGTAGGCTTAGTCGTCAGTGCAGGGCTGAGTCTTGTCAGTAATTTAATTCATTTAATGGCCCAACTGCCAAGAAACAGTTACACTCAAGAAATTTGTCACACATCAAAAGAAAAGCACTTGTAGTTGTTTTGGTAATTGGTTTATTATGTATAGCTCTGTCAGACTTGAAGGTTTATGAGTAGATCTTCACTCACTGGTCCTGTCGTTGGTTTGAGTGACAGCTGAAGATACACTTCATACTGTGGTGCATATTTTTACAAGCTTCTCGCAATATGTTTTATGCCGCTCGTTCAGCAGGTATTGTAGTTTTTACACAGACGACTGAAAGGGGAATTAAAAGTCTTCCCAGCTTCTTTATCCTGCACAGTGTTGTGGGGCGCTAGAGCTGATTGTGGAGAGGTCACAAGTCCATCATTGGGCAAACACAGAGAGACAGACATATTTGTAGTCAGCAGTTGGCATCAAAAGCATGTTTTTGGACTGTGGGAGAAAACAGGAATACTTGGAGAAAACTCATAAGCAGGGTAAACATGCAAATTCCATACAGAATCTAAACCTAGACTTAAACTGGGGACAGATTCACTATGAGGAAAGACAGATCACCACTATAGTATTTATTTGACTGCTTTAGGAGAGAAGTACTGCAAGAGCATGGGGAGGATTTTACTTGTTTCCCCTGGGAAGTGCATGAGCACATTTGATCAATGAAGAGTGTTTCAGAATCCTTTGTTGTTATTGATAATATACTGCCTGCCTTGGAGTATGCTTTTGAAAAACACTGATACAGAGTGAATGTTTTTTAACAGAGCAAATACATTACATTGGTGAAGCTTTTAAAGCTACTGTGACATGGTTGTCAGTTCACCGCACATGTTATGCTGTTTGCTGTTATTCTAAAACCACCATGATTATAAGTCATTTTAATAGAGTATTGCTCTTGATTCAGTAAGCACAGCCTGTTGCATACTGCACTGATATATTAGTTTATGGAAAATGCACACAATTTCTGTTCGAAAAAATTAAAATACAATAAACCAAATTTTTGCTCTGTACCATTGAACTCTTGATGTGTCTGTGGATAGAGAGAGACCAAACTCTGTTGTTTTCTTCTTTTTTTTTAATGGGCATCACATTATGATTTGCCAGTAGGTGGAGACCAAGCTCCATGTGTACTGTATGCACAGCTTCCTCACAAATCTAACCTTTTAAGTTGAATTTTCCTTCAGGCCACAATTGACAGTGCTGTCCATTTGTCTCTTCACAAATGGTATAATTACCAGGTTGACAGAGATTTCTGTTTCCCTTGGTGAAGCAAGTCTCTCTTCAGGGTAGACACATTTGCATTCATCGATGGTCACAGTTAATAACCATGTGCCTGTCCTTCATTATTTACACAATAACTGGAGGCATTTGATGGCTTTACATATGTGTCATTTGACAATTTGTCTAACATGTAAATTATGTGGACTGGTGTGATTATGGAAAATCTAAAGCTGGAATTCTAAGTGCGTATCTTGCAGCGTCAATCATTTCTTTGCTGGACAATTAGCCTGAGATGCATTGCAGCATTTTACAAATTTTGCACCATTTTAATGGTTTTTTTTTTAACCTTTATTTCATTTTTTAAAATGTACTTTTAACAGGATGACACTTTTCTATTCACAAGAAAATCAATGGTAGTGATACTTGTTGCATTAGTCGGTTATTTTGCAGCATTTAATTCATTAACCTCAGTTTATATTTAGGCTCACTTTGTCTCTGTTATAAAATCTGTGTTACTGTGTCATGTGATGTGTAGATAGTATAGAATAGAAGTATAAGTAGGTCAACTAAATGCATTCCAGCCATATTGCAACATGGAAAAGTATGTATGAATTCACAAGTGCAATCAGAAGGCGTTCTCTGCAAAAAATGACAGGAAGATGGCAGTTCCACCAGAGTACATTTCTAATGCTGTGAAATGGAAGGAGATTCTGCCTGGAAATAAAACGTGACATTTTAATCCCACCCGTTGTTCAAAGCTTCTACATGGTGTAATTTTGGATACAACATACTTTTAACTTGACAAAGGGGATGAGTATTTGCAGCGCAAACACCAACTTCCTTTTCAGTGATCAAATACCTTTTGGTGATCTTTCGTGACCCCCCCCAAGTTTGAAAGCTTAGCCTTTCAATCTCCGGTCTCTGTCCATTTATACATTTCCTTGGCCTGCTCAGTACTTCAAAGCAGTGGTGCATAAGACCCTTAAGCAACAGGGCAAAATACCCCTGGGCCCTTTAAATAAATCATCGGCTTTCTCCCTGCCTTTTTATTGCCATTTGTAGAAGTGAAGCTCAAGAGGAACTCGTCATCTTGGAAATAGCCAACAACGACTTCCAATTGCCTTGTGATTTTTGCCCACCTGCATATGCCGACTGCATTTCATGGAAAGGCTGGAATGTTGACAAATTGTAGTTATATTTTGAGAACAGACCTTCAATAATATGAATACAGGCAAGTGAATACACATGTAGAAAAAAAAAAAAATCTAATTTGCTGCAGTTTGTAATTCCCCACTTCTACCTTTAAACATTTACTCACATTTCGATAGTGGACAAACTGTGAAGTCTCAGGTCACTGTCATGAATAGAATTCTCTAATAGTATGATCATTTGTATAGCACGGATGAAAGTGAATACTTGCAGCTGATTTACAAGGACTTTTGTGATAAAACAGTATTTTGATTTAACTTTTTTGCTGTTTAAATTATCCACAATCCTTTAACAGTTATTTCTGAGTAGAATCGCTTGACATGTAGTACACAAATACTAAAGTCACCACCAACAGAAATCAAACTTAAACTGACAAATACACAGAAACAAAGTGCTGTACGTGTCTGTCAGAAATCATATGTTTTTAAAGGCATGATTCATTCTGACAGTCGTCATGATAATAAATAAAGTTGAGTTGGCATATATTTCTATGTGTCAACTAGGTTATTATGCAGTGAGAGATCTATATACATTCCAAATGTTCTACATTCAGAACGACCACTTATAACAACACACTTTTCACCGTACATATAAAGTATTGATTTGTTTTAGTGATCAAATGTAGTCAGTTTAACTGAGATACGGTCCTTGAGAATCATGCAACTTGATGGTTTGTTTGTTTCGTCTGTACGTTGGTGACTCTCAGGGCCTGTCTACACGAGAACGCCATTTCATGTAAATGCACGTTTTTTGGTCGATTTTCCACACGGGGTGGTGTTTTAGGGTCCAGAAACCTTTTTTTTTTTAAACACAGGTCCCAGAATGGGGAAATTCTAAAATGCCAGCTTGGCTGAGAGGTGTAGATGGTTAACATGTACATCTGCGGAAAACAATGATGTCATTTTTTTGAGAACATCGGGGAGAAAAAAGATTATTTGGGCTTGTGTGGACATAGCCTAAATTCTGTGTGTATGAATGTGTTTTTGGGTGATTTTGTGACTGTGTTGTAGACAGAGCATATCCAGAGGATGGATGGTTGGTGGATGGATAGTGGTACAGATAGCCTGCAAACTAAATAAATAATGGGCGTTGGAACAGATGTCCTTGTATTAAATACTGGTGCTTGTTGCGGTGTTGAGACACTGGTCTTTTTTGTTTGTATATAGCATTGGAGTGGCAAATGGATAATGTTGTTACTACTACAAACTGTCAGCACACTGCTTCAATGCATCTTAAAATAGACAAGTCATGAAAGACGTTAACTTGATGTGATGTTCTTTATTGTTTTGTTTGCGTTAATATGTTTGAGATATTTAATAATAAGCAATTAACCCACAGCAGCGTGTTCACTTGTTGTATAAACATAATTAAAGATACCAGTTCAATGTCATAAATGACCTTTAGGCAGGCTAACATACAGTGTTCTGTTGTTTTGCACCAGTTATATAATATAATACCTGTTTTTCAGAGAGGCATGGCTATCATGTTGCAGTGTTTTTTACTGCCATTCAAATTTATGTTGCATACTCACCAGTGGGTTAACCCATGTTTGGCCCTCTAAAGAGGTTGCCTCCTTGATATTTACAGCGAAGAAGAATGCACGCTCGTCGTGTCTTAGCTTTCAGCAAGTGGCAGCAGTGGCAGATCTGTCTCGGGGAAACTTTTGTCAGACACTGTGTTATGAGAATTTCCGCATTATCTGTGATGTGATGCATTTTGCTTGTTTCCATGGAGCAATTGTCCTGGTAAATGGCCACGGAAAGGCCAGGTCATAGGTCTGGCATGTATAATTATAACTTATATGTTGCTTAATGAATAATAACCGCTACGTTAGAATCAATTGATACAACAAAGAGGTAAAGAAAGAGTACCTGATATTTCCCCAGCTGGTAGACTGTAGACTTGTACAGCAAACCATTCTCCAAAATCTGTTGCCTTTGTTTTGATTTTTGTCTATGTGTAAACAGGAATTTACAGCCCATATGAATCCACACAATATATGAAGGGTTAAAAAGTTTTAAATTATTTAGTCCCTTCTTCTTGTCACTTGGATGAATGTGCTAAACCCTGGTCTCTGGTCAGGCGTTCTTCTCAGGATCTCATAGAGAGTAATGGATGATTCATGGTAATGCAATATGACCTATTCTCTCGGTATGTTAATATTCATGGTGTTATGATTAATTTTACCTATTGGTTTAACCTGCAAGCATATGCTTGCCACTGCATATTGTGCATGGTGTGCATTTATAGGCTCCTGGCATCATCCTGAACCCAGTTTGTCTGGCTGTAAATGAGTGTAAATGAATATCTTAGTGGAGCAGCGAGCATGCGTTTATTGAAAGTAATGCCCTATCACAATCACAGCTGGCAAAAAGCAAACCTCCACAACAGTGACGTTCCTTTGTTTGCAACAGAGAGAGAGAGAGGGGGGGGGGGGGGGGGGGGGGAGTGAGAGAGACAGTTTGTGAAGTGCAGCTCCTTTCACACAGGGCCATGCTTGTATTGCTTGAGGCCAAACATTTTTCAGTGATATGAAACGGTTGTTTTCCACGTGTACATTGAAGTTGAAGTGTGATACCAACGTTATGGATCAAATGGTTACCAGACGCAAGATTCCGATTCGTTTTTCCCACCTCAACTTTGTACTTTCTATTTCGACAGTCACATCTACAGTTGTGTGGTTTATCATGCCTTGCCGGCATTACTTAGGGACATGCATTTATTATAATGCGCAGGCCCAGGTCGTGTTATTCAGATATCAGTTAAACTCTAATGTTCTCATTCCATTTGAGTTTGGTGACTTTGAATTCAGGCGAAGCTCATACTTTAAATCGTAACGATCAGGTTAAATGTAGAGAACAGCTAACCGATGTGCTGTGTGGAAGCTGTTTGCATTCATACACATTTCTTTCAGTTGTAACTTGTGCTAATGATTCATATTATCACCTCGAGTGGTATTGAACAATGCCAACTATGTTGCTGAACACATCTTTGCGACATGCTTTTCTTTTAACTTATTTTGGGGTTGTCTGGGATTTGTGCACCCACATCCATTTGCTGCAGAGGGAAAAGCCCCCAGCCTGAAATAGAATCTCTCTATTTAAGTGTTTTTGCCTCACCTCCGGTCTATGAATTTCTAATGTAGCTGGATGTTGGTCTTTTCTCTCTAAAAGCTGCGAATACCAACAAAAAGTAAACAAAGAGACTGAGATCAGAGACAAGAGAGGTTCTTCTCAAAGGACAGGTGGTTTGCATCCACTCCAAAGGGAGAGTGGCACCAGCTTTAGCAAATGAAGCTGATGTTTTTTTTGTTGTTTTTTTTTTATTTGTGTTTTTATTTTTATTTTGCCAGAACTGATTATTACTTGCTTTGTGAAACACACTCAGAGCATTGGCAGGAGAATAACATGTTTTCCCTCTAAGTGAATCAATGTTTCAGTGCTGTGTGTCATAATGTGAAGAGAAAAAGCACCACAGCTTGGTTCACCGAGAACTCGTGTCGGCCTGTCTTATCATTAAAAGATGAGAAAAATCTGTTCAAAAAAACCAAAAATCCGGGTTGATATTCACATTTCACAAGTCTCCAAATTAGTTTTTGGGATTTTTTTTTTTACAAAGAAGTTATGCTGTAAAACAAAACCTATGTAGAAATACTATACGCAGACACATGAACATCTTTAACATGTACCTACTTCTCTGCTTGAGTGTTTCTACCTTAATATTTCCTTGCAAATATTTTCATAATCGCAGTCCAGACCATAAAAAGGCACTTGTCTAAACCGAGGTACAAAACAAACCCTTAGGATGTTAAAGGTGGTAGCTAACAGATTATAAAATGGATGAAAACATTTTACCTAGCATTGCCTTGTAGATGCAAATATAGCAGTCAATTTTCAATTAATCTGTTTGTCATTTGTTGTTATTATCTTTATTGTCTCACAATTTGATTCCTTGTTCATTTGCAAAATACCTCAAAGTGACTGACTAGATTGTAAACAAACCCCAGGTCAAAGGAGGAAAAGCTGTTGCCCAGATTCAACCTCCTTTTGTTTTTTTCTACTCTAAGGCTGAGCTAATATTACTGCCAGTTCCTGTAGCTTTTGTCAGACTAAAATTGACCTTTCAGAGGTTGTTGACTGATTTTCTTTTTTTTTGGGGGGGGGGGGGCTAAAAATGTGGTCATGCTGCAGAGATTGCACTTACACCTGGCTGACACCATTGGCCGATGTGATTACACTCACATGCTGATGTGCTGTGCATGCATCTTGCATGAACCTGAGCTTTCCCGGTCCAGACGAGTCATGTGGATCCAGATTTCATATCTATGCCAAGTACAGATGGGATCATAGTGTAGGTTTCATCTCTCAGTTATAAGATACCATTACAAAACATTGTTACTCTGTTAATACATCACAGGCAATAATGAATAGTCTGTTTCTATAAAATACAACTATGTCTAATGTAAGTTTCTCAACAAGATGTCATGGGAGATATTCATCACAAAAAACACACTCCAAATAATATGCTAAAACTGTTCTTTTCTCAAATCCACAAGCATGCTCGAGTGATCAGATGTAACTGGTATTAAAGATGAAATATCTGGACTGCAACTCCAGGAAAGAGATTCGAGAAGGGGACTGAGCACACAACGTCTGGCAATTAAAAACCATGCACACACAAAAATGAAAGCAGAGTGCTTTCCAGTAGGCTTATCTGCAGAAATTCTGCCACATCATGGGACTTAGATGTTCAGTGGTTATTTTTATATCAGATACTGCTGTGTTTGGTTAATGCCGTCTCTGTTCTACTGTTTCTCTTGCCCCTTTGGGAAACTGCACTCTTTCACATGTACATTTTACGTAACATAAACTTTGTGGGCTTCCTTTGATTCATAATCCAGCTGGTTGGGATTTCATAAATGTGCAGCTTTGTGTTTGAGTTGCCAGTTAAGTTCATTCATCTTTATCTGTTTATTTGTTTCTCACTGAAAAATAGTCTGAACATATGTGTTCATACATAAAGTGGATGGATCTTGGTGACTAGTGCAGTTCCATCCCATATCGAAGATTTATAAACAAATATCACAATTAAATAAAACTGGCCAAAGGGACACATTGACTGCTCTTAAATAAGTCTCATTTGTCTCCTTTATCTTAAGCAGACATCCACATTCACATATTCACATATAAATTCAGATATGATTTTTGTTTGCGATTCAACAAAGAAAACATCATAAACATAGAGATGCTATTAGATTATTCCTGAGGAGGGATTCCACAGCATATGCCTTCCTGAGATGTTTTGATGTGAATTTAACATTGCCTCCAGCCAGGCAAATGGACGAAGAGGGTACATCTTAACTACAGTGATATCGAACTTGCATGAGGGAACCGTGCTTTCTCACCAAATCTCAGAAATACACAAATAGCTCTAATTTATATACATCCAATGCACTGTACTTGACAACAATGACCTACAATATCAGAATATTGTTGTCATTTCAAAACAGTCAGGTAGAGCAAGTTTGAACACACTGATGTGTTAAAATGGTTATACTATTTCATTTTTAATAACATTCAGAAGGTACCCAATATGAACTGAATGTGCCACAATGTAATACTTTAGTGACTCTTTCTTACTTGTTTGTTTTTTTTTGCTTTATATCCACACAGCTCTTTATTCCATCATACTGTTCTGTGTCTTCCTGTGGATCCCCTTTGTATACTTCTACTATGAAGAACAAGATGACAACAACAAAAACAAGTGCTCAGTAAGAACACACACTTTCTTTTCAACACACAGGAGAGTCCTTGTGCTTTGATGTGGGAAATTCAGATTTTATTCTGGTGTTTCATGTGTATCTAACAAAAATGTATAGGAGTGATGTGCTGAGCATGTTTCGGCTGCATCTTTCATTCTTCTGAAGTCAACGCAAGCTGATTTGTTTCGATTTACTTTTGACGTACAATGAAATCAAATGTCTTTTGCTCTATTTGTTTAAATTTTGTTTATGTCTCTTAAGCAATTTACCTTTTGGACATTGTTGATGTTATTTTGGTGCTGTTGCTTTCCTCATCTAAAAGCTACTTGTTATGAATATAAAAATGTGCTATTTGCCCTCACTTATAATGAAGGATTTTGTCCTTTTACTACCACTGTATGTAAAACATTATACTATGACAAATAATTCAGCAATATTTCCAAATAAATTACTATTATCAGCCTTGCATATTGATGGCTTGAGAAAATGGCGTAAAAACAAAAAGAGAATATTAAAAAAAACAAAACAAAACCCTGCCGTTATTAAGACTTCAAGCCAATTTATTCGATGGGGATTGGAGACGTAACATACAATGAAAAGCAAGTTGTGGCACAGTAAATAGCCACATTGCTAAACCTTTTCAGATTTTTTTTCCTGCCTTTGTTAAACTTTTTCACTGCTGCATTCAAACTGTGGATGGTAGTGGTTCTTACTTGTCACCTGATAACATTTTAATCCTCAACTTTATGAGATGTGTTAGCAAATGATTACAATATTGAGTAATTACTGAGTACCAAATACCCCCCCCCCCCCCTCGGTGTGTCACTTTTGTGCTGACTGAAGCACTTTTTTCTCCCAGATAGGAAGGTCTATTGTATTGCTACTTTAAAAGCACCTTGAATAGCATTAGGAGTTGCATGTTATCTCCACCAGGTCAAACGAGGATCGACACCGACTCTATAGCTGCCACTCATTACAGTCACTCCCTAAATGGAGTGTGACCCCCTTTTTCCTCCGTCACAATGAATCAGAATATTTCACTTCACGGCCGTGATTGACCAGTTAACATTTTTTTCTTTCATTACAGCAAGTGAAAAACGCTCTGAAGTACACAATTGGATTTGCCATTGTCTGCGTGGCGCTCCTTTTAATTGGGTGAGTTGGAGACACGGATGGTTTCTTGTGCCTCAGTTCAGCAGGTAAACCGGGACGGGTGCGTAACATGATGAGCCTTTCAGGAGTGAATCTCACATCTAGATTTGATTTTTGTCCATGTAAGTTTAAACTAGATTCAGTGAATTATACATTTACAAGGAATATTGGATCCTTTTTTGACAGTCTACATTGTGGCATCCACAATGTGGCTGGAAAATATGTCCTGTCACTGCATGAATACCCAGCCACCGTCTGTTTATATTCAGGTTTTACACTGGCTGTGTACAGTCGCACAGTCACAACATAATTGATTTCCTTCGCCGCCGTGACAGCGACATACCTTGTATCCAACCTATACGATTGAATGCGTTCTCTCAACCATTAAATGGTGCCATGGAAGAAGGCTTATCTGCTCTGGGAAATTAAAGGACATATGGCTATACCTTCTTCCAGACTAAAGTTTGGACATTTTTATAGACAGAAGCAATTTAGCTCCATTTTTTTACCCCATGAATTGGAACTATTGCTTCTTGGCAGTTGTTATTTGGGTTCTTTGATTCTCTTCAACGTAATAGCTTTTGTCCCAAACTACTACTGTACCACCAGGAGACGTAAGGCCATCAGGTGTTGTCTGTTGACTCAAAAGTTTCTTCCCGAAATTTCCAAGACTTCTTTTTTTTCCTCCTTTTGTTGTAGCTTGCAAAGCTACAAACTCCTGAAATGCTCTGTTATTTTACTGCTGCAATGCTCCTCCCCCCCGGACTATTATACTGTTAAGACATTATTTTTGTCTCGCTCGATACTTACATTTTCTATTATTGTGAAAAACTATAAACACCCATTCACATGCATTGATTGCTGGTTGATTGACTTATTAATTTAATGAATTTAAACTCAAGAGGGCGCAGATGACAGAGATTGTAAATAATGCAGTTTTAATTGCCCTTAAGACTTTGTTTGGTCCACCTTCTCTTAGAAGCCTGGCCATACGGCTCTACAACAACTTAAGACAGACCAAACAAAAACTGGTTTCTTTGACATCCAGATATTTATTGTCCGAGTTAAGCTTGAAGAAATCCTATCTTCTTGAGTCAGATATTTTTTTATTTTAAATTGTTTTTTCGCCTGCTCACTTCTTCCTGGGTCATGAGATGTGATCTGCATGTTTGATTCGTCTTTGGCATATCACTCCCTGAAGCGCAGACACTGCCCCTCCAGTGACCTTTTACATCCTTGTAAAGATCAGCACCTGAAGAGCAGTCGGGGCTTTTGACCTGTAATCATTAGAACTCAAAACACTTTCTGCTCACTTCTTTAAGCTAAAGCTTCAGATATATGGTACTAAACAAAGCAAAAAATGTGCCAACTAAAAAAAAAGTTATGGATAAAATTCTCCCAATAATGCCAAGTAGGAACCGCAACATTTTTCCTTTTCAGCACGCTTGCAGTCAGTTTTTCTAAGGATGTCTGCAGGGAGGTTTATTCCAAACATGAAAGCTCCTGTCTCTTTCTGTAACCCAAATAGATTCCACTACTTTACAGTTCTTCTATATGCTACGGAGCGTTCCTGATGACATTGTCTGTGTGGTTGGTGTTGTTTGCTGCAGTAGACATTTGAAGCAAATTAGATGATTTCTTGAATGGTTTACTCAAAAGCTCCCCAGAGTATACAGTACAATTTTGTAGAAGTTTTTTTTTTTTTTTTTTAAATCAATATGAAAAATGACACATGACACACGAGTTAAAACTTGTTTTATTTTTAGGGTTTAGCCATATGATATCCAAAATCGATGTCTTGTAGTTTTACTGTTACAGATGGTTTTTTTTTTCTTTTTCTTGCTTTTAACAGCATTTTTAACATGTGATTTGTACAGTGTCCTTCAGTGTTTTGAAAGGTGCTGATAAATAAAAATATATTATTATTGTAATTAGATGTGTTTTCTGATGAGACATATTGAAACATTAAAGTTAATATTTTAGTTAGTTAGTTCATTTGAGCTTTTCAGGTGTATTTTTAATGTATTTTACTCTACCTTTGGTGAAGATTTTAAAACTGTTATTTAATTTAAAAAAAATTGTGTTGTCCTGAAAGAATCACCATACAATAGTAGAGCACCATTTTCCAATTGACAATTTCAACTTAAATACACAATGTTAGTTTTGTTTACAAATATCCGTGGACTTGCCATTGCCCTGCATGTTTCTTTTTGTTGGTGATTTCCATCTTCATCTTCTTTTCATATTGTATTTGGTCTTTACATGTTATTCTAACATGAAATACAACACCAGATAAAGCTATCCTTGCCACTCATATGCTTGAAAGCAACTCGGTAACTATTCCTAACTCGATGTTTCATTGCTTTCAGGGCTTTTGTTCCTCTCCAGGCGCCACCGAGCCAGAATTCTACACAGTGGGAGAAAGTGCAGCACCTTTTTGAGGAACTGGGAAGTAGTCGTAAGTTAAATCACATCCTGTTTTGTTCAACTTTTCTTTTTGTACTTGTCAGATTTTAATTTCCATATTACATTGTGAGTCAGTCACTCAAGTCTTATAAGCATTACTTTACTAAAGGGTTCAATTCTCAAATCTGCATCAATGCCTGTGTCTGTTATCCAGCTATTTTAACCACAGTATAAAGTAAGAATGAAGTTTTGTTTAGATAACTCAACAAGCTCGTTTCAAGATGCTGTGCAATGCCAATCAAACCAAAAAACATGTGTCCCTGCAAACAGAGTTTATGAGCTGCGTGTTGTAAATAGTGGGTTTATCCTATTGAAGTATTGGCGGGACTGTTTTTGCAACCAACATACTCTCTCAGCTCCTCCACCCTCTTCATAAATCAGCACCTTTACTGACTGTTTTCACAGCGGGTTCCCTGCTGGGTTTTTGTCATATACATCGTTACCTCACCTGGCTTCTTTTCATTTTCAGAATGCTTTCCTTCCACCCAGTGCTACACTGATTAATAATCGACACTGACAAGAACAGCCGCAAAGGGAACTTTAATACAGAGGTTATTATAATACACAGCCATATTGTACCCAGCTTTATCTCTTGAACTATAACAGTACTGCCACTTTATTTTATGAGATCAAGTTTAATGCAAATTAAGATCAGTCAATTGTCTTTTTTTAACTGAAACCTAGCTGAAGACTGAAGCTCCATCCACATGAAAGTAGACGTTTCCAGCCAACCATCGCAGGACTGAAGCATATGTGCTAAATCATTAAGAACCTCAAAATGATCCAAAAGGGTTTTGTGTTCTAGGCTACCCTGACTATGGTCTGAATTCTTGATGGTACTTTTTAAATTCTATCAATTATGTAGTGATTTGCACAATCCCCGTTTCACTGTCTTTCTTCATATGACTGAACACAGATTGTTTGTTCGTGATAGAGCTGATCTTAAATAGTAATAGATTCCTTAAGTATTTCTATCCTCATATTTTTGGATTTGATTGCCATGAATCGTAGTGAAAAAGGCTGCTATTAACTAATGCACTCGTTTCTGGACTAATGTCAGAAAGAGGGCATATTTCCCGACTCTAAAAATCACATTTTAACAATATGATGTGTGGATGTACTTTTATTTTTTCAATAAGTACTTCACTTAACTCATGAACTGTGTCCCAAAATTCAAGAGCAGAAAAATAAAAAAAAAATCTGAACTGATCAGGTCTTCTGGTTTTGTTCATTTTTGTGTTTGAGGTGAGGTTGACCACATTGTAGAAACACCTCCCATGGGCTTCTTCACTTGTTGAACAATTCTCATTAATATGCTCATTGAAATGAAGAAACATTGGCAAATGTGAACTCTTAACAGTCCTTTGGCCTTTTGCCACCTTAGGATCAAGGAGGAAGTTGAACCATCTGCCTCTCCGCATAATAGTGGACCCCTACATGCTCTCCCTAACCTTCCTACTTTGGCACAGGGGGAAATTGCTCGGCTGCTGAGGAAATGTGAAGCTCATCCTTTCTCTAATTCCCCGTCTCTCCACTCTCCAGATGGGAGGTTAATTGTGTAAAGAAAAGGCACTTTGGCCGCATAACCCTCCTGACTGTGTTGCAACAACTGTTCATTAAGGCCTGTACATCTTCAGTGGCTTCTGCATTACATGGGTTTCAACGATCCAGTGGTGCCTGAATGTACTTTAGATCAGGAGCTCTTAATGTCGTTATTCTGGACCATACAATGCAATCTTGTATTTTTGGTCACTCCTCATGGGGGAGTGAAGAGGGCGGGAGACTAGCACGCTTAACTTGTACTGCCTCTTTTTCCCTTCTCCAGCAATGAGAAAAGAAGTAATAAACTCATGACCCTGACATACACACATGTATATCCAGTGTGGACAAGCAGGTCTTAAACATAGCAGTGATTTATTGTATCTGGCCCTGACTCACATGGGGCATGGGAATATTACCATGTCACCTGTGATGACAGATGTTGCACTTAATGAAAATGAATCATAAATAGATAAAAAAAAAATACATTGAAGTATTTTTCAAGCTCGAATAAGATTTCCTTTGCTTGCCTTGCAGTGTCTGTCAAAATGATCACATAAAGCATTTTAGATGACCGGCATCTTAATCTGTATTGCTCGATTTTTAAAAATATATCATGTAATATATTTACACATAGTTTGACAAGACCTCTGCTTCCAAAGGATATCATTACACAGTCCTTGATTATCTAATTGCTCTTCCTTGTTATGTGTGAAACTCAACATCAAAGACACTTTCAATGTAGTTATTGCTCCAGCCACTGGTTTTTCTACTTATGCAGCAAAGGTGAAGTATTACGAGGGTTTTTCTACATTTAGCTGACACTTTTCCCCTTTCTCTGGTTTTATAAACACTGTGAATACATGGAAATCAGATAATGTATTCATCAAAATTCTCCAGATTAACCAACACTGAGCATTCAAACACTTTTTTAGACTTTACATTTACAGGTACATAGTAGTAAAGGGTGACTAATTATTAAGGTAATATTTTATTGGACGAGAGCTTGTGCACAATTTTGTTTTGTCCAATCTGCATTTCATTACAAGTTAATTACTGATATTCAAACAACTGAAAAAAAACACACATGGATCTAGTTTTTCACTTGATCTCTTGCATATTTCTTGATTTGTTGTTTAATGTCGTTGCTTCAGGAATCAACTTTATCAATATCACAGTTTTGTGTTTCAATGATTAAGGTGAATATTTTTATCTTTGTAGAAAGTTACATTTTCAGTACTGGCCCATGTTTCCAAAATTGTTCCTTTTCTGAGGGATTACAACTAAATATCAACTGAAACTTAAATTACTTAGCTGCCCCATTTCTCCAATTTCCTTGCGCATAAAGGAGACCGATGATAAGTCATCCAACTTAATTTTTTTCTGTGCTGCTGTTTGATGGCTCTATGTGGTTCATGGTGCTGCATTGGTACACTCTCTTCCATCACTTGAATGTACAGCTTCCTCCTGGTTACTTTTGATGATTTTACCATTCTTTCGAAATATGCTGCTCAGGCTAAGAGTGCCACTTAATAAATACCTTTCTTTACAAGAGCCTGAAGGGCTACATGCAGGGTGAGATAAGAGCTAACTCATTCCATTGCTGGTGGAATCAAAACTGTACAGATGTGGAAGCCCTGCTGATAATAGACAACATTCCCTATGTTTAATCCCCGGAAAATCTGCTCAAGAAACCTAGGAAGTCTGGCAGCAAACATCTATCCTTCGCTTTGTGCAGAGTTCATGAACAGAATGTTCTCTATGCAGAACATCAAGCTATTGTCTACTTTACCAAGCTCACTGCTAAACAATGGCAGCGAAATCGCAATGCAACGCTCGGGAATAGGAAACGCGTATTCACATGTTAATGTTCTGCCCAGCTGTCAGACTTCAAAGTTTTGTTTTTGCATATAATACAATAGGGAGCAGGTATATAATTTATCTCCATTTTCCACCCCTTTGTCCTGCTGCTTGTGAAATGTCTGTAAAAGAAAGTGATAAATGATACAAACAGCACAAATTACACATGCCCTGAATACTTACTTAATATCCCCAATAAAATGGCACTGTCGAGGAGAAAAGCAAACAGAAAGCCACCTATGCCGGTGTTGACAGGTGGGCTGGGTTTTATGAAGTTGCTGCTGAGAGGATGTGGGATACCTATAAAGGGACAAATGTGTGGCTTTTTACACGGAGCCCTATGACAGGTGGGATCTTGACAGGGGAGTGAGGCAATCAGTCTCTTCATCAATCCCTGTCTTCCAACTCCAACTCTGACAGCTGGTGTGACACCTACTGTTGCCCTTGCCTGATGGGTGGTCCTCTTTCTGCCTCAATCAAAGGTGACACACATCAACTGAGCCTACATATATTGAACGGCCCAGCTGTTTAAGCGCTTATTGTGATCAATGCACAAAAAGACAATGATGACAAAAGCGGTTGACCAGATGTTTCTCCAAAAGGAGACCATGCATTCATTAAACTCAGAAGCTAAAACAAGGACGACCCGTATACCAGCATAGTGCATTGTCCTTGTCCAAGAGAATGACATGGCTCCCTGGTGCTTCCAAGAGAATTAATTTCCTGATTATTCCCTTTAAGAGCATTACCACAGACATGGATCCTTGCAGTTGATAATGGGCTACAATCTGTAACATCAGCTGTGCAGTTGTTTGACTGTGATCAAGTCTTAAATTTCTTTCACTTCTATGCTTGTTATTTTTTTGAGGTTAAGCATTTTCCTGGGGCATTTTTTCCCCCTGCAAAACATCAAAAACATTGACAATTTCTACTAAACTAACATACTGAATTATTAATCTAGAAAAATGCAGTAATTAAAGATTGTTCATTTGCAAGTTTTGGGGAATCACACAAGACATTTTTTATTTTTAATAAAAGTGATTCGGGGAAGTATTCAGTGCCACAACAAATTCTAATTCAGCGTTTGTTTAAATCGCTCATCCAAACACTGGACTTGCTAAGAAAATGGATGTGAACTCCTCGGAATTTCATAGTTTCTAGAATTATTAAACTATAGAATTCAAACATTTTGTAATCTAAAGTTTGCTGTGTGTGATCAAACGTTCATCCATCACTCTATGAATCCTTTTTTAGCTTCTAGAGAAAGTCCCCATTCACAGAGAGAACACGCAAACTCTGCATACAATCCTGGAACAAAGCTGCACAGATCAAACTGAGTGTTTCGCACTCATGACTTGACTGTGCAGCCCAAAGATTACACTTCCTCACTTTGATGATCACATGTGTCAACCAAGTAGCAACTTATCCACTGTTTCTTTCTATATATTGTTTTTCATTTACACAGAATAATTAAATCCAGATGCTCTCTATGGACAGTTTTCACCGATTTATAGATTGAGATGGAGAAAGTTTCTACTGTTCTTAGATTCCATCTACTTCTGTTAGAAATCTAGATACAACCGTGACATTTCACAACCGTTGCATTACCTTATTGACACATACAGTTTAGAAGAGAGTTGGAAAGTTAATCTTGCTCAAAACATGTCAAAAGAATGAGTGGCTCAGCTTTGGGTCTCTCCTGAGTGAAGGCAGGTATATCCTGGACAGGTGACCAGGGAGACAGACATGTACTGTTGGAGGAGATGCAGAGAAAACCTATGCACAGGAAGAACATGCAAGCACCACACAGAACTGACAGACACAAACACACGATATTCTTGTATCGAGTTAAGAGAGCAGCCCCCAACACATAACAGACATTCAAATTAAATATCTTAACACACTCTCTGTGAAATTTGTTGTTTGCACTTATGGTAAATAGTTACTAAGTACCGCATTGGAGGTGTTCTAAATGCTGTCCTGTTTTTTTTCACCTGCAGATGGCCTGCCTGCTCTGTCCTTCTCCATCAGCTCCTTGACCTTGATTGGCATGTTGGCAGTGATCACTTACACGGTGAGTAGAGACCGGAGACACGTGGCTGGTGCTGTTTTATATACCCATTGGAGCGAAATATGGCTGTGTGGTAATTAAGTAATCATCCAACGGGGCGATATACAAATCTTGCCAAGTCTTCCCTGCAATAAGATCTGTGGTCATTGAGGCATCTGTCTTATAAAATGTTTTTAGAGGCTATGGAGAGAGACTGAACAGAATATTGTCTGATTAACATTATGTTCTAAAAATATTTTTTAAACTACAGTGTAGTTTCTTGAAGTTTTCGTGCACAAATGGATTCCCATATTCTGGGTTGCAAAGCCTTAATGATGAAGTGGCCTTTCAAAATTCGTATTGCCTTGTGGTTTTAGAGCACTGGCACTCAATTGCTCAAATTGCCCAGACTGCTGTCTTTTCACCTCAGCACATGATACTTTTTGCATGATGAATTGGCTCTCCTCGCAGGCTTATCAACCACTTATCTGCTGTCTATTTATATATATAGATCTACCTCACTGTCCATTAATATATGCCTATATTTTGATACCCTCAGCATTCTGCGGTTTTTCATTTTTTCCTAGATCACAAAAAAAAATTGACTTGTTAATGCTGTCCATTTGTCATAGCTGTTATCTTGGTAACTGGACTGTGATTTTCCCCTGGAGCTGGTAGCACTGGTGTCAGAGTGAAGTAACAGAGAGCAATGTCTGCTGGGGAAAATACAAAAAATATCTACTTTGGTATCAACCCAGGGAGTGTGAGGTAAATTGACAGGCAATGCTAATCTTTACCATTTCTGGTGAGCTCAAAGAGTCCTATTTGACAAATTACACAACAATTGAATGTGGAGCCCTTAATGAATAATACACAACCTCGTCAAGTAAGTTGTAGAAACAATCTCCCTTTAGGACATATAATCCATCTCAGCTGGGATTTTATCCACTGCTTTCTCACTTCCCCTCCCCAACACTTTACTAAAGAGCATATAATTACCTAGTACATTTTCAGGATGGAAGTGTGCTCAGATTCAGTGCTGGCCTATGTTGCTATGGACGCTGCATATGCCTTGTGGGAATCAAAACCCCCAGTGTGTACTTGTTTTTCAAGTTCTTTGTTTTGATGAAGTCAATCAAAGAAATCGAGCCTTTGGGCACCAACAGCAGCTGCCCCTCCTTTTTTCTTTTTATTTCACCAACTGAATGCAGTTGTTCTTTTTATCTTTCTCTCTATCCCTGCTTTAACTGTATTTGTGTGTCTAATAACTACAAGCAGGAAAACTGTACTTTGTGGCAACCTACCCACATTTACAAGTATCTGTGTGATTTATCATCTGTTACTTATGGAAAGCCTGATTAACCTAATGGAATCCAAGTTATGGGCTCTGTAAGCAACAGAAATGTTGTCCATGACTCCTGTGCAAATTTATCACCCACCTCTGTGCAGACCAAGGCCTTCTGCTGTTAATGCAAGCAGCTATGCGATGTAAACAGTATATAACACTGCTGCCTTGTGCACAAAAAAATTGAGTGGGGAAAAAAATAAGAAGATCGTAGGTTTTGTCCTTTGCTTTAATTTTTTTCCTTGTGTACACATACTCATTCAAAATAGTTTCACGCACCATAAGCAAACACTATCTTTCAGTTTGTTTACATTTAGTGTCCAATTCTAAATGAAAGCTAAAATTATTGCTTCTTGTTGAAAATATGTTTTCTTACCACCTATGAAGATGATGTCGATATACCAAATGAAGATTACATTTACCACAATTTTTATCTTGTGTGAACCACTTTGTATTCATCTTTTACTCTGTGCCAAGGAATTGTCAAAAAATTGTTCTCACATTAAGTATTTTCTATTTTCTATCATATTCGCTGCTTTTCTCTTCCTGTGTTTGATGTCTAATGGCTCACCATGCACTCCAGGGTGATCACTTACTTTGCATCTAATAGATATGTATAAGCAGCTTCTGCAACAACAGCAGCACTATGGGCTTGTGACTGCTGTTACAGGTGTGTAACATACAATTGGAAGTCTTGACGTCTTGAACATTTCTCTTGAACTCTTGAACAACACTTTACTTTGAAGCATTTTTAACTGGGATCACTTGGATATACAGATGGAGATATGGCTCCAATAATTGCTTTATCTAAATCTTTCGTACAGACGCACAATGTGCTAAACTCAGCACACTGTAAGTATGATTTCATACTCGTCAGTCACCTATTTAATTTGTAGTTGTTGGTTGTTTTCTCTGTAAAAATAATTAAATTTGAGTACTTGTAATTAGTGCATACCTCAATCATCTGCTAATTATTGAAGATATATGCCAGTTTACTCTGTGCTGTGCACATGCATATTCCCTCTATGTTATTGCACTCTGTCCTTGATTGTACCCAGCAGTGATAAGATGAGACTGATCAGAGGCATCTCAAAACTCATGCATCCTTTGCCTTCATTTAAAAGCCTGGAAAGCATAATGATTAATGACTGTCACGAGTCTTTCATTTGTAGATCTAATGCCTGTTTGATATATTCACAGACCGTGAGATTGACCTGGGTAAACGGGCTTTCCAAGCAACCTGTAAGATTATATGTACTTATAATGTATGCCTGTGGTTTAACTTATAGTTATATATAATAAATATTCATGAATACAGTTCTGCTGATCAGCAAATGATTCATCTACATTTAATTTTTAGTATGAGAAAACTACTAAGCATGACATCAATTATTCTTATAGCTTTTGTAACTTCAATTGTTTCAAAAACATTAAGTGCTGATGGGTTAAACTTAAGAAATTCAGACACCACTGATTGTTGATGGCATCCTGGGAAGCCTGTCAATCAATCTCAGCAGGCCTTTGCATAACATGGTTGCCATTTGAAGTGATGCAGGCTTAAGAATAATTAATATTTTGATAGAGGGTCTGTGTAGGACAATTATTCCTGCTTATCATACAAGAAAACCCTCAACCCAGTTTAACTTTTTTCCCTCCTAAATTATTTGATTTTATTAGATTTTTTTTACTGTATTAACAATTCCATGAGTTCACTTTTAATAACTGCAAGATATAGTTGGCACAATCTGGCAACTCCTACAAACTGTTAAAACAAGCTTAGCTTCCTCACATCTGCAGCTGGAGGGATGCCACAAAAACAATGGTTTTCATCTTGTTAGAGATGTAGATGTACAAAATGTACAGCATTAAAATGGGTTTATCATTTGTGCCCTATGTAGTTCATGTAGGAGTTTAATGTTATGCTGGACAAAATTGCAGAAGCTAATATTTGAACATCAACTTTTTTGGCGCTTTCATTGTTTCACTTTTACACATTGTAAACAGATATATTAATATTAGTTATTGAGTGCAATGTTTATGCTTCATACTGTTATCTGATAATATATAGTACAGTATGAGGGCTACATCTAAATTTCAGCCTCACTTAACTGATTGTTGATCCCCTTTAGTTAACTGTCTTAGTTAACTGTTCCTGTCATCGTAAATAGTAAATTGACTTAACTTATATAATGTATCTTTTTCCGATACTTCAGCAAACTCTGCAATACCAATCCTGACTGTTGCCATGCAATACGTTTGACCTCCAATAGAACCAATTCATGGTCCAGCATGTTGGCTAATGACCCTTAAAGCAGGTCGAGACAGGGGATCAAACTCGCAACCTCGCTAATAGACGACATCCTCCTCTATCAACTGACCCACAGCCTCCCTACATTGTAACCACATCGTGCTATTTATGCTCCCATCGAGTAAAGGTTGGCTGTGTGAGTGAGGTACCTTCTGAATGTGGTGTTGAATTATCATAACTAGTGGAGATGGACTTTACATTTTATTCAAAGTGTTTTCATGTTCATGTGGGGTTTGTTTTATTCTCTATGTTTTACTTGAACATTACATGTTCTTTTTGGCACTCAATGATTAAATTGAATTGAGTCAGATTTTAAAACTTATCATGGGAAAAATATCTTAAATAATTTACTGCAGGTGTGTAGAGGGGCCTCATTTTGTCCATTCAGATCTACCCACACCATAACAACAGTGAAGGCCATCATGCTGAAGGCATCTCTGCTCTTTGGATTGGTAAAGGCTCAAATATCTCGATTTTCCTTCACAGGATCAGGAGTGTACACAGCAAGAAGCAGCTTGATGTATTGACACACATTTTTTTTTTTTTTTTTTTTTTTTACCAAGCATACATACTCCTCGTTATTACTTTTCTTTCATGTGCTGTTTTCAGTCAATGCTTTATATTTCATCGTAAACATGCTTACATGTCGATAAGGCTCTAAATAGGTTGGAATGAAGTGACAATGGCTGTGAGGCCTGAACTCAATCAACCATAATAATAGACTGTGAAGTGTCCTTGACACCATGTATCTAATTTCCTGAAGATTGAATGATCTTGACCATGAAGGAAACAAATAGTCTTTAAAGCTGTTGCTTCTTTCAAATGGCCAACATTGGATTTTTTTTCTTTTTTTCTTTCTCTTTATGTCAAGTTAATCACGTTTATTGTCTTGTTTGTGCTTTGCTTCTCAAAGTGTGATTTCATGATATAAGAGATGCTATGTGGCCACATGCAAGCGGGAATTGGAGGATTTGTCCTTATTATACATATAAATATATTCAAAGTTTTTATTGAAAATGATTGAATGCCAATCATATGCATAAAATTGTACCTTTAGAAATATGAATGCTCTCCCCTCTGTCTTAACAATGGTTCATTCCATATTTCCAGCAGAATAGTGCAAAAAAATCCATAGATACAATGGATTAGTGTATTAGTGATTAGTGTATAATTAAAAGAAATATAGAATAAACAAATAGTCATTAAGATAATATGTTAATTAAACATTTTTATTAAATAGTGTATTTCTCAAAAGAAGCATTATGGTCTGATCCCAAAATACATTTTGTCATTACTTATGTAATCTTTGTAACATATTTAACCTGAACTAAACTTACTAATTTCATTAAATGATTGATCTAAGCGGTTGAATCAGCAAAATTCCAGTTGCAGGCTCTCCTCACTAACTTCTAAGCTATCACCGCTAAGATTTAGAAATTCCAAAAAATTATAGGCAGTATTCTTGACGAGTTTCTTGTCTCCTCCCCCTTGAATAATCGATTTCCCCAGCCATTGTCGTGATATTTTCAGGTTGAGCAAGTGCTTGTTGAATGAGACATTAAGAAAAGAAGGTATGGGTGCAAAGCTTAACACATCATTAAATATAAAATACTGTCAGTATTTCATTGAAACACTGTTCCCTTGGCTGAAGTTCACATGGAGGAGCCACACATGGCGAGGAGGTCTTCAGTTGTCACGGCTCTAAATCGAAAGTGTAACTGTTACCTTAAATGACTTGTAGCACAGACACACTAACAAGACTGTTCTACATCAGGTTTCTGCAGCTTATCTTGTTCAACGCCCCCAAACTGTCTTTCTAATGAAATGGCTGGGGAATATGTGGCAACACTGACAAATTTGTAGGCTTAATGGAAATGTGTTAAGTTATGTCTCTCTTAATAGATTAGCTCTGTTTAATGGGATTATTTATAAATCGACGTGTGTGCTGAGCAGTTTCTGACAGGTATGTTGGACTGAGTTCTCTTTATCAGTGGGTATGGAGGATATAGGGGGAAAACTCCACAACCTCTCTTTTTGGCTCCTTTATCGCAAGCAGAAAGAGCAACAGAGGAGGCTTGTGTGGGAGACGTACTTCCAACTCGTTCTCCCTCTTCCCACTCAGCAGACACATGACTCTCTCAATGATTTCAGCCAGAAGCTGAAATCCCCCCTACAACTAAATGCGCACACAGTCACACACACACATTTCTATCCAAGACTCTTAAGTTATTTCCGATTATCACTGGCCGCAGTTGGTTTTAAAATAGCTTTAATAAGCATGCAATAATCTGTGAGCACTAAGAATATACACCCAGCAGAGGGACACCTGCGAGTGTGTGTGCATGTGTTTGTTTGTTGTTGTTTTTTTTCCTCTTATGTAGTTGCAGATTTGAAAGGAAAGGAAATGTTTCTCCTGGGATCCGGGACAGGTTTTCCTTTTATGAGTGTGTTTGATATTCGGAACATGCTCTGGCCTTAAGAGCTCCATGATTCATTGCAGGAGGCGACATTCGCCCGTAGCAGACATCCATAGCAGAGACTAATAATAGTGTAGCCTGACTTAGTATCCCATGTGCTTTTCTTAATGCTCCCTAACACTCAAAACCTAGTAAAAGTTGTTTCGTGTGTGTGTGTGTGTGTGTGTGTGTGTCTGTGTGTCTGTGTGTGTGTGTGTGTGTGCGTGTGTGTGTGTGTGCGTGTGTGGGTGGGTGTGGGTGTGTGTGTGTCATTTTAGCACTTGAGAGGGCAGTGTCGTTTGACAGGGTTAAGAGTATCTTTGCACAAAAGGGCCCTTTGTTTTAGCATGAACACATAAAATGGCACTTGTCCAAGTTGGTAACCGTGTGACTGCACAGTGGTTGAAAGAAAGCATTGGCCTGTTGCTACTACTTTCATTTGTATTGATTGGTGTGTTTCCTGGTATTGAAGATGTCTCTCATTTTTAATTAAAGTTCAAACCTCTTTCCGGGTGATTAAAGACCACTGGTGGTTCAAGAGCATTTTATGAATCTCTCGCTCTTCAGTTGTTTATTTTTTATTTTTTTTGTCCATGTCTGTCTGCATTGGTAAATACCACTATCCCATGCTGTATGTGCACTGCCATTGTTTATTATTCATACACTCTTATCATTTATTTAGATTCACTATCTACTATCTCACTTCAACAACAACAAAAAAGACATATATTTATTTAAATTCAACATTGATGGCACCTTGTTGCCTCTGTGTCCATCCCAGCTTTTGCTCCCTAAAATTATGTTCATAAAAATTTCATTCAATCCTGGATAGAGGGTAGAGCTGTCACATGGGGGCACTGTTAAGCTGCAAATGCATGAGGGTGATATGAAGCAGTGATATCCACACAAAATGGTTGCAGCACATTCTCCAATAAACCTCAGCACAATTATAGATTCCACCATTTTAATCTTTTTCCTCTCCCAAAAAACGACAGCCTGGGAGGCCAGGAACTATATGGTTTGCTATGTGTGCATTTGATTACCCTCATTTGACTGTTGACTGCCATGTTTCATGTTGTGGTGGGCTCGCCATCAGGCAGGAGAAGGGTATGTGTGGGTGGGTACACGTGCCATATGTGCCATCTCACTCTGACAATAATGTGTGATTATAATGGTAGTTTTGCTCTTTGTCTTTCAGGCGTACGGAATGTCTGTTATGCCTTTGAATCTGATAAAAGGCACACGGAGTGTGGCGTATGAACGCCTGGAGAACACAGAGGACATTGATGATGTTGAGCACCAGATAGAAAAGCTAAAGTCTAAGGTGAGCACCATCAATTGACACAAAGCAGTCAGACATGACAATATGAGACTGATGTACCAATTATCTTACGGCTTATTTATGAGTTTAAGAAGAGCATCATAGAACAAAACCAAAATGTGTATCTTTACTATACCAATGTTTATTTTATTAAACATGATCGATAAATTGCAGTTCTTTGACCAGTTAACTTTGACTAGATCACAACATCTGATCAGTTCTTCCATTGTTGATTTTATGCCCCTTTGTTTTTACAGAGAACACGTATAGTTAGCATTATGCCTTCTGGCCTCAGGCATCACAAGCAAAAACACAAATAAAGACATGTATTAGATGCTCTTAGTTGCCTGTGGCAACATAAAGTTGAATACAAAGGACCACTGGATTTGCCATTCCTTGTTTTGTGCCTTGTGAACACACACTCACTGTGAGTGTTGTGTGTCTTTCATCAAGTTCTAAAACAATGTAGACAAAAAGGAAAACCGAGGACATTTTTTAATGGGTAAATAGTCCAGATTTTCATATTCAAGAATCATACAGGAGGAATTGTATCACATTGTATATAACATTCCTGATTTCTTGGCATCCGTTTTATCCAATCTGAATTAGGCAGACCTCAGCATTTTAATGATACATACTGTAGGCCCACACATCTTGACATAAATAACTATAAATGCCGGGTTAAATGTCAAGTGATTTTTCTTAATGGATATTCTTCATGATGGCCAGGAAGGTCAATAACCTATATTTTTTCATTATTTGTGTGCTTTGCTTTAAACATCCTCATAAAGCTTCCAGCTATGTTATATGAGAAGAGAACATTCATCCGGCTGTGCATTTATTGATTTATTTGGTTATTTGTTGTTCTGCTTGCCAGTGTAAAGACGGACGTCCTCTATCCTCGAGGGACAGACACAACCTGCAGGAGCTGGAGGGCAAACTCCAGGTCCTCCATAGGAGGGGGAGACACCTGGAGATTGCAGAGAGACACTGCTGCACTAAAGTGGACTGTGCTCTCAGACCTTTCAAGGTGAGTCTCCATTATGGAATTGGCTCCTATTCCCAGCAGTAAATGACACGTCCTGGCTGGACATTATTCCACACAAAGTCAAATCACATGGACGTCTGTATTTTGAATGCAAAATACACAAACACAGCCACTAGCCATGCTTCTGTTATGGCTTAGTTTCAATAATCACAGTTGGTTTAATTAATGTTGGCGCAGAAGTAGCTTTGGATGCACAACATGATAAAATGTATAATTAATTTCTTAATAGTTGCAATATTTAAAAATGTAAAACATTGTGCTTTTATTCATTATTTCATCTACTTTATCCTGAACATTTTTCTTCTTTCTAAATTCTAACCTCGACTGCTCTAGATTTGTTTCCAGTTCTACTTTGCTCAACTGCATATTTACCTGATTCCCATGGGTAGTCTCTTCACCTAATTTACTCTCAAGTCTCTCAGGGAGTCTTACATTTGTCAGGCAGGATATCATGGTTCCCACAAGGTAAACCAAAGTACCAGCAGACATGAGCAGTTTTATTATGATGATATTCAGATTTACTTTTGGAGTTTCAAGGACAGCAGGGATCATAAAACATTGCTACTTTAAGGACACCTACACTAGATAAACAGACCCTCATCTGGAGATGATCATCCCATCCCATCTTGTGATGATACCTTTAAAATCGATGGTTTTTAACCTTTGCATTGGCTAGTCATAATATTATATTTCCAGGAAGTCTGACACCAGGACTTCAGAAAAGGGTACATCTGTGGCTATCTTATACATAACATAATAACCGTCAGACATTTTTTTAATTATTATTTGAAATGATTCAGGACTGTTGGCTCTAGAGCACTTCAACGTTATAAAATCTGACCATATTTATTTTCACTTATACCTTTTTTTAATTGAATAGATGGGGGGGGGGGGAAGAAAATTTCTTTTTCTCGACGATATCACTTCTAAAAACCTGATCAGCCTTTGGTGACACATTTACATTTTTGTCACCTTGTTATATCACGCAGACAATACTCCTGTTACTCACTCACTCGCTGCTCCAGCTGCAGAGCTGATAGGAGAAGACTAATGTGGTTGGATCAAGTGCTACTGTGATGATTCACTGCAATAATCTCCATATCCTCCCATATACATTTTGTATGACGGAAACTATCTTGGAGAGCTACATAGATGCACACAAATCCACCTCATGCTCACAGCAACACAACAGTATTCATACTCAGTCTTTTTACATACAGTAAAGGTTTTCAATGGCAGTAGTTCAATGACAACTTCCAGCGCCACCATTCTTGTTCACGTTTTCCTTCCCACTGTTAGTCATTTAAGGCATTTTTCTGCGCTGCAGGGTTGCGCAAACATTTTAAACCAGTGTCTGTAACAGTCTGTCTTTAACCATGGGGGTTGCTGCTAATGACAGTCCCCCGACTCAAATTTAAGCTGTAATGAGTTGGGAGATTTATTTACTGTATACCGAGAGACTGGTGTCAAAGCCAGACGAAAGTGATTTCACTTGGCCTAGTGTTTCTCAGTCACATGCTGTCCTTTTTATATCAATCCCAGAGTTTCACTAGTAATAAAATACTGAGCATATGGAACCTGACAGCTCAAAAGTGCTTCAACTTCACTGAATACTCAGTAGTTTCATTTCATTTTCAGACGAAATTGTGACAAATAAGAAGCTTTTTAATGGAAGCACTGTGCTGTATATACTTCTCTTCATTAGAAAGTTATATCACCCAAACATTTAAGATATGAAAATATATGCCTGCTCCTTCTGATTTTAGAGAGTGTCTCTTTCTAAATGTGACAGCTGTTTTCTTATTTGACTTTATTATCATCAAACAGTTCACGTAATGAAGTTCCTCTTTCTTGTCTTCCTTCCTTTCTTTTCTTTTGTTAAATAAGGAGGCGATGGCAGTTTCATCAGCGGATTGGAATTACTGTGTTTCCTTCCTGTCTGGACACCCAACTTATTTATTTTTTTACTTGTTTATATCAAAGCAATATGATCAACAATAGTGTGAAAATAAGTGTGTTGATCATCAGCTTCTTGATTGTAATTGATGCTTTGCAGCAATTGAGGAATTATATGAAGAGATGCTTTGTCAGATATAATTTGTTGTAGTCATTGATACGGATATGTCAGACAGTTGAACATGTTTGATCAATACACTTTTGCACATATCTGATTACTTTTATTTGATGAGACAAGATAGCTTGTGATTCAATTTGTACTTTATTGAAGATATCAAGTTAACAACTGAGACATACAAAAGATAATGTCAGACTCTTTTCCCATGATGGAAAAATACATATTAAATTTAAAAAAAATGCAAATAAGGTAACCACTGAATTTTCCAGGACCTTGTCTCCCACGCAGTCTCATGCTATGAGGTTTACAAGGTTAGTTAAAGATAACTGTTACAGCTGTCTTTGCTCCGTGGACTTACAAATACATAATCTCTAAATATGTCAGTATCCATACACAAACATTAACTTGGAAGTTTCCAGTGTTGGGTGTTTTTATTTTGAGTCAGTTACATGTTTTAAGTCATTTAAGTTAGTAAAGGGTCCAAGCATGGCACCTTAAATCTTTAAGGATTGATTAAGATATGAAGGAAGAACATTTATTAATATCATTGTATTATGTTTGTCTAAAATTGCAAATTCATTGATTATAGCTTGAAAATATTGATTAAACATCCCATTGTCACGTTCTATACAGTACTGAGTCATACTTTTCCAGTTGACATGTTGTTGAATGGAATATGATTTACTCAATACACTCAATGTTTTTATCTTATTGTTGTCCATGCAAAAGGAAGCTGAGAGTTACCGAATATGTTCAGTTTCCAAATCGAGGGTTCATCTCAGAGATTTAGAATATCTAGTAAGAAGAGTACTTCCTAACACATTGCTTCCCCCTACAAAATTCTCTTATAAGGGTTCATGTTGTTCTTTTCTTTGCTCGGGCTTGTATGAGATCTTCCAGTAACATGTTTCACCTCAAAGGCAAGCAGTTGATAGGTTGTATTGCTTTTTTGGCTGCCACCAGGCTTTTGCCTCCCTGGTTGAAACTGCCCTCTCCGATCTGGGCTGGGCTCTCCTATCTCATCTCCCCACCGACCCCCTCCCCGTCACCATAGGCAGTGCTGCCAAACTGTGGCTGGCCATGCCATATGGTCTCTCCTTGACAAAAGACATGACAGAAAGGTTATATGTGTTGACACACTGGATACACTGAATACATAAATTTCTCTTTTGTTTGTTAGGCTAAAGAATCTCAGCATTATCTGTTCAATGGTTAGAAAAACATCCAAAACCAGAAACCACTTCCTCGTGTTGATATTTATTTTTGTTTGTTGCTTTGTTTCTTTTCAGATAGTCCTGGGAATCTTCTTTATCCTGGTTGCACTGCTGTTCACGGTTGCACTTTTCATTTCAAAGTAAGTCATGATTACACAAAATTGCTCACACAATACAGTGGGCAAAGCTAGGTTATACAAGCAACCATTGTGCTAAAATCTATTGAACTTGTTTTCTCCAGCTATATTTAGTAATGTTGGAGCACTTATACACAACGTTAATGTTTTGTTTTTATTTTTGTGCTTTTCAGTTTGGACAAAGCTCTCCACTCTGCTGGCATCAGCTCTGGGTTCATAGTCTTTGGCACCAACCTCACCAATCCCCTGAATGAGCTTCTCTTAGCCTTACAACCAGTGAGTAGCCTCTCATCCCTCATGTCCAAAAGATGATTATCTTCAATTAAGATATGCTTAAAGCCATATTCCCTTGTTTCCATCATCATTAAACCAATTGATGCATAATTTGAAAGCTTTATCGCTGGCCATTCTTAAATGCACTTATAATAGTTTTGATGTGTATGGGCATCAATATGCTGCAGATGAACTTTAAAATAACCAAAGCCACATCACAAAAGCAGCAACTAATTGCCTTAAATGTCACTTGGCAGTTTCTCACTTTTTAAATATTGTTTGATAGGCGTCACTGATGTTTGACTAAATGCCATAAAACAACATAAAAAAAAAAAAAAAAAGATAACGGGGTAATTATAAATACATAAGTCATTCTCAAAACGCCCCTTTGCTTTCTGTGCTATCTTCCAAATAATTGGCTGTTAGGGAGAAAGTAGAAAGAAAAAAGTCTCGCACAAGCACAAGTACCATACCATGATCAGCCATAATATTATGCCAGATATTATGTGGGTTTGCTGCGACACCATATCTGTCACTGTTTCCATGTAAGGCTGTACGTGGTCTGCACCAATGCTCAGTGAGGTGGGAGGTGTCACTCAAGATTCCCCAGCATCACATTGCCTTCCTTTCTCAGTGTATTAGAATTTGATGTGTTTCTTAGGAAAGCAATGCGCACGCACACACACACACACACACACACACACACACACACACACACACACACACACACACACACACACACACACACACACACACACACACACACACACACACACACACACACATCTGGCTGTTCAAGTGATGTAAGTAATTTATCAAAATAGGCCAACTTCTTCAATTTCTCAGTCGTCCAGTTCCGATGCTCATGGAGCCACTGTTGGTATGGTGGACAGCGCTTATCATATTCTACAACCATGCCGATGCAAAATGCAATGCACTGTATATTGTTGCATCCCAGTTAAACTCACAATGCGCGACAAGAGAGTGGACATGGGTTTGGATACAAGAAGTGTAATTTCATGTGAAAAAAACTGGTAATGGGGTCAGGAGTTTCACTCATTTCTGCAGTGTGTTGATGAGTAGTGTGGTTGTTCATGGGAGTGTTGTCGGGGTGACACCAAAAGAAAAGGACAAAGGACAAACAATTAGCTGTGTGGCATAAGAGAGCAGTAGGAGAATGACTGGGCATGGCTTAAACAATATCAAGCGAGAGGCGCACAGTTGTTGCCAATCAGCCCGATCTCCATTCCTGCTTGCAGTCCCCTGAAGAGAAAGACCCGTAATAATATGCTGACACTTTTTTATCACAAACAGCAGTAATTTCTGCAGCATGTTGAGCCATGGGGCTCATCTGCTTAATCAAGCCTTTGCTCCCCACGTGCATCAATAAGCCCTGGCCTCCCATAACCTTCTCACCAGTCCACTGCTTTTCCATTCTTGGGTCATTTGTAGTTGATCCTGATGACTGCATACCGGGAATACTACACACTAGCTCAGGGGTGTGCAATCCTGGTCCTCGAGGGCCGCAGTCCTGCATGTTTTAGAGGTTTCCCTGCTCAAACACACCTGTTATCATGATGAGGCTCTGCAGAAAGCTTGACAAGGAGCCACTAATTGCTGTTGGCTGTATTGATGTGAGGAGACATCTAAAATGTGCAGGATTGCCCACCCCTGCCTACAGTTCATAATTTTCTCAGTCATCTTGCCATCACAAACTTGCTCCATTCCTTACACTTGCCATTTTTTTCCCTACTTCTGACACATCGACCCTGAGGACCAAATGTTTACTTGCGGCCTGATTTGTCACAATCTTTAAATGTTATTCACATCGCCTGTCTGGTTATGATATTATGGCTTATCGGTGCGCCTGATAGAGGCCAATGTTCAGGAGATGTACTATTGTTAGTTTTGTTTCTCCACATAATACCCTCAGAGATCGACAAACAAATTAATCAAGTCATTTGTTAGTCAGCTCTGACAAAATATGGATCGTACAGTTGACCCAAGTGTTGGTCTGATTATGAAACACTCAATTAAAATGTTGTGGATATAAAACAGGTTATTGTACGTTTGACCCCTGGAATTGGAATCGGTTGACCGAATAAGGAAAACCCAACAGATCACTCTCTTGTGAATGATGATTATGATTGTGCCTGCTGTAGCATAAGCTACCCACCTGACTGATGTTTTAAAGATTTTATGGCGGAATCACCAAATTCCTATTTTCAACAACCTCTCAAAAGCACACTCTATTTGTTTATTGATGCTTCTGTGTTTACTGAGGTCTAATTGTTGGCATTTCAGTGTCATTTATGGATAGAGGAATCGAAAAGCTCAAATGTCAAGTGAGCCACATACCAGGCAAATGCACACAAGGATCAAAATAAATTGTCAATGGCCCCAATTTACTCTGTTTGAATATGGAACATGCATAGATGTTTAGTTATTAAAGTATGGCTGAGAAATGTGTCCTTACATAATATCTAAAGTAATGCATTTATTTTTGAAAAGCTTTTAGAAGAGAAGAGTCCCTATTACATTTTTGAAGTTTTGATTTATTATTGTTCTTCTTGGGGAAATTCTTTCTCAGTATTTAACCTATCTCTTTGATTGGTTTATCATAACTGTACTCGCTACATTATTTTCTCAATTAAAAAAAAAGAATAATCCACCTTTACTGTATATGAAATAACGTGAAGATTTGTTCATCCTTTAGTTTTGGATAGACACATGAAGATTTTTGAATCAACCACGATTGATTCAAAACGCAAATTCAATTGCTTTCACTATAACTGAAATGTTATGATTCATTTACAAAGAATACTCAGCCAGTTGGAAGAATATAAGTGAAGGAGCAATACAGATATTTGTAGGAAGTCAAAGTAAAGAATTATTTATTTTCTTCCGGCAAGTTCTAGTGAAGAAATGATTGAGTCTAAATACTTAGAAGTAGATTACAGACTTAAGTCCAGAATTTTGATATACTTTTAAGAACTTAACTGCATAGCATGCAGACTACATCCAAAATACATTGCAATTGAATGCTGAGTTGAATCAAGTGTTTCTTGTTACAGTTTTCACAATGTGCATACTAACCACCTTCAAAATGCTTCAGCTGAACTTAGCAAGGCCAAATGTTAACAAAAACACCAATTCATCAGTTCTAACTGGTTATTGTTAACAGAATGCCTCTTTGAAATACTAAAAGTCTGAATGCATTGTGTTTGTACGAGAGATGAGAGCTCACCTCTGTCTCTGACATCACAGGTTTTCCCACTGGATTACATCCTGATCACAGTCATCACCATGTACTTTGTTCTCACATCTATGGCCGGCATTCGCAACATGGGCATCTGGTTCTTCTGGATAAGGGTAAACAAAGATTCTATTTATGTTTTTTTTTGTTTGTTTGTTTTTCTTTTAGAACTTTTGCAAAGACTATACAGATATAAATAGTTGCATTTTAATGTTTTTGTTTACAGCTTTACAAAATAAGACCTAAGAAGACTCGTCCCCAGGCTCTCCTGTTCCTCTGCATGATTCTCCTCTTGATTGTCCTGCACACCAGCTACATGATATACAGCCTGGCTCCCCAGTATGTCATGTACGGCAGTCAGAAGTATCTTGTACAGGTGAGAAATAATGCATGTGCCTTTGTGCATGTATGGCTTTTAGTCTCGTGATCAGAGCGAGCTTCACAGATGGGTTTATAATGATGAGAGTGTCACTTTGTCAGCGTGCTCAAACCACTTTGGTCCACCTCGGAGTCTCCCTGGGCTAGCAGCGGGGGCTTTTAGTTTCCTGTTCGGCTTGAGTTCTGTCGCCACATATCAGACTGTGTGTCTTTTGTTGTGTGGATCTGTTGTTTGACAGCCCTTCGTGTGATCCTATGGAGCTCTGCTTTCAATTGGCATGTGGGTGTGTGCATGTGGTTCAGATGCACTCCTTTATCTGTGTTTTGCCATAAAAAAACATAAAAAAATCTTGAGTACAACCTAGTTTAAGTGAACTGCTGTGTTGCTTTGCTGAAACATCCTCTTGATAAATGAGAGAAAAGAACCCTTCAGAAAGAAAGCTCCACATGACTCACCAAGTAAAACACTGCTTGTTGTCATCTGACACTCCCGATTCACCTGCAGTTCTTGAATACATCGTCTTTTTGTGAAATGTATTAATTTAACACTGTTGCTTAAAAACATTGACTATGTGGAATTGAGCAATTAAAATGAATGTTATGATAAATTGTCATATTAACCTCTTTTACAATCCTTTTATAAGACGTTATTCTTCAAATATGTTCAGATTGCCTGAAAAGATGGCTCGATTTCTAGATATGGAAAAGGAATTGAAGAGTTGTTGGCATACACACATCTTTATCTGGGCTGTGTTACTTCATCAAATCTAAATCCCCTTATCCTGCTTTGACACTGCTTTACTTGTTTCCCACAGCATGTGATTTGATATGGCAGGCATAGTTAGCTTACTGCAAATTACATCTGATTGGGTACATTTATGTAACCACCCCTGAGTGCAGGATGAATCAGGAGTAATGGTGTTTCAGTACAAAGGTAGAAATATTGTGTGTGTGTGTGTGTGTGTGTGTGTGTATATATATATAAATTAACATGACTCTTGTGTTTTTTGATCAGAGTCAGATGCCCTCACCCGATCCCACTTCTGGGAATACTACTTTTGGTACCACAAGGATATGTGATGCAGAAGCACCAGAGGGTGAGTTTGTCATCTCTGCTACTGTAGTAAGGTACCTCTGGTCCAACACTGAGATGTTGGAGGAACTTACAACTCAGCATAAAGATTAATTCTACACATGTTAAGTCTTTACCTGAAAACAGAAAATATGGTGGACAAGCAAGTCATTCAATGTAGACCACTGTTCAGTAATCCTTTTCACCATTCATTATTCATTAGAGCGAATAATACCAAGGACAAACATTTCCTAATGCAGCACGTGACCTCTCGCTGTCCCCATGCCAACGCTTATTACAGTAAATCAGCCATGAAAACACAAATGTGTGACTATACACCATACCACTGAGCTTTATTATGATAATTTATTCATTTGGATAGAGCTCAAGTCAGGTTATTGCTGATAGTGTAGATGATACTCATTAGATATGAAGGGCCAGATGGATTTATAATCACAAAATGTGTATTTTGTTTGGAGATGTCTACATTGAAAGGTGTCAAAGGCTCCTCTCCCTGCCTTCAAGTCTCTACCTCTGAACTTCCTCTGAACATAGAGCCTAATCTACTAAAAGTTTGTGCATTAAAGTGGGTACATACTTCTGCAGCAGCCACACAAGTGTGGAAGCTGGAGATTTTGTGACAGATCCTCCGAACGTTACACACTATTGTTTTAGCATTGACTTTATGAATATGGAATATCGACAATGTCTTCTTGAGTGTGGAAAAATACTGGGAGGAGTTCATGCTCATAGAATAATGTAAAATCTTATTTACGACACCTGAAATGGTTTGTATTACGTTTACATCTAAAAGAAGGTCCAAATTGAATCAGTCTTCAGAGGAGATTCTGCTGTCATTGTGCTGAGAATCATTTCCTGAGCTGGCTCTCCACAACTTTATATTAAGATATTTCCTATGTTTCCCTCCGTGGTTTTCTTTGTTACCGAACTTTGACTTTGTGATTTATCATCTACATTATTGTTTTTATCTTATTTATCTTATCTTATCTTATCTTATCTTATCTTATCTTATCTTATCTTATCTATCTATCTATCTATCTATCTATCTATCTATCTATCTATCTATCTATCTATCTATCTATCTATCTATCTATCTATCTATCTATCTATCTATCTATCTATCTATCTATCTGTCTGTCTGTCTGTCTGTCTGTCTGTCTGTCTGTCTGTCTGTCTGTCTGTCTGTCTGTCTGTCTGTCTGTCTGTCTGTCTGTCTGTCTGTCTGTTTAAAAAATCAGATGCATGTTCTGTCACATATAAGTTCAACATGTTCAAATCTATGTTATTCAATCTGTGGTTCTCAGGTCTCAGCGCTCCAACCAATCATGGGGAACTAAATGAATATGGAAATTATGTTTCCAGCAGATAGTTCCTGTGTAAACGGGCCTAATGCACACAAAACCCTAATATGAAATACTATTATTCTTTGATGATCATCCACAAAACGCAAGCAAATTGCCCCATTTACATGTGTGAACATGCAATTTAAGACACTTTATACAGGATTGCAGTAAATAAGCCACACAGTATTGGTCGCAGAGTAGTTAAATCATGCTACTTCACATAAACTGGCAGTAAATGTAAATTCATCACAGCCATCCCAATAAAAAGGTTTGATGAAAAGAAACGCAATCAGAAGGACACCTTCAGCTGATCTTTCCATGTGGAATAGTCATAACGTTTCCAAGTCTAGATTCAATCTGTGTGAGTATTTAGGCTTTTGTGCATCTTTGTTTTTGCCATCAGAGATCCATTAGTGCAGTAGCTAATTATTTTTTCATTTAAATGAATCGATGTTTGGTCATGAATGTTCTCCCTGAAGACACAGGATGTGAATGCAATTAGAGTAACTAATGAGTGTTGATGAGTTTAAATGTCAAGTATATAATAAAGGAACGGAGTAAAGTTCATGAGTCAACAGTTACAATGCAGTGCTCCATTTTTTTTTTACAGACAAAGTCATTTCATATTTTGAATCATTTACTTGTAAATGTATTATTTATTTATTTATTTATTTATTTATTTTTTACAAATATTTTGGATTTACTTACCAAGCCTCATATTAGAACATTGTATAACAGTTGTAGTCATTTATCATTTTTTTTGTGTTGTTTTCAGGTTTAATATTCCTGTTTTAAATTAATTTCTTTCCCTCAGAAATCTCCTGAATGAACCAAACACGCCTCACATGTTATATAAATATAAAGAGAAGCACATCTCAGTTTGACTAGCCTTACCTGGAACAAACTTTTCATAGGATAAGGTAAATTAAGAGTTATATGTTATCTCCTGTCAGAAAAAAGCTAGATTACTGTTCAGAATAGTTATTAGGTCTGTGTGTCGAGTTGGAGTGAAGTCTTGGATAACATAATGATCTCCTGTAAATTCAATATTATTAGGCACTATTAAGTTGGGTTTCATATGTATTCTTCACTTCATCCAACAGAAAATGCATTAAGTTGGGCAAAAATACAAACATAAAAGTAAGGCATGAGACAAACTGCAAAGATTAGAAAAATAAAGTTGTGTCTTTACAATTCTGTGATTTGTAGATGCATACATTTCAGTTATCTACTTCCAAAAATCCTTCCATATGCTTTTGCATTAATTATGTTGGAGTTATAGAACAGAAAGAAAAAAAACAATTACCATTGGTGGTAGAGTTGTGGATGAGATATTGCTGCACCTTTTCACAGAATCTTCAACTTTGAAAAAGTCTACTCTCTGGCTAATTTCAGCACACTGCAGTACATATTCACAACCATGCTCTGCCACATACCTTTTGTTATAGGGCAGAACTCATTTTGAGAATGAAGCATGACCCTATAGTGTGTGTCATTAAAGTAGTATCTTCTCAATTCCACAACTTAGGCAGACATAGATCCTGCGAGTGTTAACGACTGTGTCTTATCAATGGTTTTATGTGGAAAACAGTCAAATATATATCTTTATTGTTAAGGTTATATGCAAATGAAACAAGGCTTCATTTAGCATGTGCCGGCACCTAATTAGGTTGGATGTAATTTATGCCTTTATTTCTGTCTGTGTGTCTGTCTGTTCATTGAACTGGTTGTGACAGAAAACTGTTTTGCAGGGATGATCGATTTGTTGATTTCTTGTAAAAACTGCAAAAAAAGGAGTATTATTGTTGAATGTTGTTTACTGAAACTGAATTGAGCCCATTCAGTGAATTGACACTTGACATGAGTCTTAGAGGAAGTGCTCTGAAAGGCTCATGGCTCATGTAAACAGGACTGATTCATTGAATTATTTTCTGATTTATGAAAGAAATCATTTGCGAAGGTTAGATGTACAAAATAGAAGTGCAAACATCCAGTATGTGTGGGGCATTTGATAGTCTGTTTAACTGTTTAAATTAGTGGCCAGTTCAAAGCAAGATTGAAATGTACTAGAAAGTTAAACTATAGAGGAAAAACTGCACAATGTGGTTTAAACCTTTGAGAAAACATTATATTTTATTTAAGAATATATAATACTGTGAGCAACTGCCTTAATTAGGTGGTTCTCAAAAAGTTTGCAGTGTGCAACACCTGAAATTATATGGAGCTCTCCAAGTACCATGATTATAACTGACCTTAACACACAGTAGCAGAGTCTTACCCTATTAGCTGTGGACTTACTACTTATACACTCTAAGCTTTGTACTGTTTTGATAATTTACATATTTTCAAATACATTTCATAAAAAAATGGTGGTGCAATAGAAATGACTCCCTGTTTCCAGAAACTCCTTTTAGCAGTCTGGTTAATTCATAGATATGATTATATTTGGATGAGTGTGTGCATACTTCAAAAAGTATGCCAACGTTGCATAGGAAAAGTTAATTTAAATGAGTTGTCTCTGAGTTTTTTAGGTAACATGCTCATGAGTTTGTATTAATTTATGTTTTGTGTGTTGTTTTTTGATGATGTGTATGAAGCTGAAAAATAAAACTGTCCCTCTGCTAAAAATTCAGACAAACCTTGAAAGAGCTATTCTGGATCATGAATGAAAGACTTGGGACAATGCATTAACGGCCATAAGCAACTAATTATTTCATTAAATCTCACCAAAGAGATTTTGTGTAATCCCACTTTAAATAGGAATGGAACTACAGAGACTTTATTTTTGTGAATGGAAATGTGTAATTCTTTTTGCTATTAAATGCATGATTGTAAATACATAGTAATTACAGCAAGAGCACTGTGACATTTATAATAAATTATTAAAAAATACAGTTCAAAGCTTTCAAATATGAATGTCAGCAACACATTATTTTCACATATTGGCTGAGGAGAACCAATTGTATTTAAAAATTGGAATCCACCTATGTTTGGATTTAATTAAAATGTAAAATAAAATATTGCAAAGCCCCAACTTTATAAGGTTTGGTATGATATGTATAATACAGGCAGGCCTCTTCAGTACCCAGTCATGTTTCCTGCAAACCAATGTTGTTGTGGTCTCTTGAAATAGAAAAGGCACTGGATGGGCCTCTGTATGCTTTCAAAAGAACATAGCATCCTTCTTTTTCACCCCTCAAAAAAAAAAAAAAAAAAAATCCAGATTTGCCATTTTCTGAACACAGAAGAGTTTTTCAATTTAACTTTTGTTGAGAGAAGACCAGCGTTTGTTTTGTGATCACATATAGCTTCTCTCAGGAATAATACAATTTAAACTTGTGAATTTCACAGCAGTCTTGGTTCACAGGTTTCTGGAACCCCCCCCCATGTTATTCTATTGGTGAAACCGTGTTCAACAATTGTACCACAATTGTTGGTTAGTATTGTCTTCGCGAACTGGAAACTGTTATGACTGTACCCTGTCTGAATACTTTTTAGTTTTCTTGCTGCAAAATAAAAATTAATTCCCAAATTGCATGAAATTATTAGAATCCTTTTCTTCACACCTAGTTGTCTCTGTGCTATTATGAGTGAAATACTTGTTTTATAAATTTGTTCAACATATTTGAAATCAGGATTGTATGTGTGAAATGTTTGCTTTATCACACTTACTGTGTTTAATAAGGTTCTATCTGATTTCTCCAGTTATGTTTACATAAGTCAATGAAGCCAACTCTGCCAACATACAGTAATTACATAAGATAGCGATCCTATTAAGGCTATATTGTGTAAAGTAATTAGCTTTTCTTTGTCAGTTTATTTGTTTTTCCTCAAATACATAATTCAGCCCCACAACTACCACAAATAACCCACAGATCCAAACAGGTTTCTGCAGCACTTGCCATTTACAACGGCACAAAAATAACATCTTATCTGATGAAATAAACATTATATTTAGCTGTATATTTGTAAGCAATAAGTCAAGCACTCCGGGTCCTATTATCATTTTGTTCCAAAGCCATGATAATCGTGGGATCTGTTAATTTACGCAGACGTTTTGGAACACTTCAACACTTTTTAAAAGCTCTGTGCCGCTAGAGTCACTTGGCCAGCAGAATATGTACTTTCTCTTTTGACCAGCATAGGGAAACTGATCCCAATTTGGCCATCTTGGAAATGGCTCCTGTTTTCACAACAGCCGTTGTACCACCTACCATGAGGAGGAAGTGTCAAGCAGAGACAGCACATGTGACAGGGACTGAACACAATCAGACACAGACACATTAGATGATCTAGTGTAAAAGTAACAGGTGACAGATTTATTTTGCATTATACACACTGTCCCTCCTTTCTCTTTTTTTTGATCCACCATATTTTACTATAATACTTCATTACTACTAGATATGCAGTCTTGTCTGTAGCTGAAAAGGTTCTTGACTGATTGAGTGGAACCAGTTTTCTATGTCTAAGATAACCGGTGCACAATTTCTGTTGTCTGCTCGGGTATAAAGCTTTATTGGAAAAAAACTCCCCAAGATGCAATAGACCCAGTATAAACAATGAGAAATGTTTGCACATCATGGATGGTAAAACATTTCAGTAATGACATCGACATGGGCCCTGATGCCCTGCTGACTACCATGATTGTCGCTCATTTGCCTATTCATGAATAAATTGTAATACATCAACACATTTGTGGATACCTGCAGTATACAAGGAATGAAAGTAACAAATCTCATTTAGTCTTTCTCATGAGAGAAGTATGATGTTTACCTGTGGATTTATCACACAATTGATTTTTAAATCTCATTATCCCTAAAACACAGAGGAATTGTAAGAACATATATGTTTGGTTAAGTTATTGAAACAAAAGGTCCTTACCATTACCATTGAAAAAAAAAATTTTTTTCCCATTTTAAATGATCCCACGATTGTGATTACAGTGCATTCATAGATTGCAAACCACAGTTTCATTTCCATAGCCTGGATCCAAACTGCCAACTCCAAAATGACAATGATCGCCTCCTCAGAGCTAGTTTATCAGACGACTTCCAGAGAAGGTGAACTGACCAGCCAGCGGTGTTGACCTCAACACCATTGAACACTTGTCGGATCAGTGACTATCACGCTAGCTTTTGATCAGTAGTAAATGTTGGCTGATGAATGGGATTCATACCACAGAATTGTGTGAACAGGCTGTGTCTGTGTTCTACTGAGGCTGACTTACTGTTGTTAAATGAAAGAATTGTTAAAATATGTCTTCCTCAGATTTAAATACTCTAATCCACCAAAAAAAGAATCAACAACAAACAAGACCTGTTTGGAAGCAGAGCACATTAGCAATTTATTTCAGCCCTGCTGCTCATGCCACACATGTACACTTGTCAAGAGTTTGGAGACACATCTCATCAAAACTAGCCTGAAGAAAAATAAAAACACAACACTTCAGTTTTTGCTCCCCTTTTTTCATGAGCTGAACTCAAAGATCTAAGACGACTTCTATGACTTGACCACAAATGACTTGTTTATCTCAAATACTGTTCACAAATATTTCTAAACCTGTGATCGTGAGCATTTCTCCCATTGCCGAGATAATCAATCCACCTCATTGCTGTAGCATATCAAGCTACTGGTTAAACAGCAGGATTTTTGCACCCATGTATCTTAGACTGGCCACAATAAAAGAACATTCTAAAGAAGGCCAAGGGTTTGCACCACTGTCAACAAAGCAAAGGGTGAGTACGATGAGAAATTGAAGATATAAAACAAGTTTAAGTAATTTCACAATATTTTTTTGTTTTGTTTATGACATATGTGTTCATTCATAATTTTGATGCCTTCAGTGAGAATTCACAATGGAAATAGTCAATAAAATAAATAAAAAAATAAGGTGTGTCCAAACCTTTGACTGGTAATGTATATTATTTACAAATACGACACCATTGAAAATTGGGGTAAAGACTTATTATTTTTGCCAAAATGGATTGTCACATAAATCAAAAAGTTATACCAAACAACTCATCCACCAATCAGCTTATTCCATACAAAATGAAACTGTCTTGTCGAAAAGAACTTTGTCTTCCTTGAGAAGGGAGAGAGCAGGTGGGGACACAAAACAAAAGTGAGCTGGTCAGTCCAGCAGACTTTACAGTCTGCACATTAGGTCGCAGAGCAGCAAATGTTCTGTTTGCTCTGATCCGGTTTTAATAACTCAGGCGTGTCTGTCAACCTTGAAGAGCATTCAGTCTCTAATAATGGCCACTTTTAAACTGTCAGTTGATATGATGGCAAATTTGGAAGAAGAAAATTGTTTTACAGGTGGTCTTTGGTCATACATGAGATTTCAAACAATCTGTTGTCTATTGGAACCAGAGATGAACTTCCTTAAACTTTCAAATCATTTTTAAAGCGCTACTCAAAGTATTATATTGTGTCATAATACCAGATTCTTCGGCTATTTGTCTTGAAGAGAAACTATGACATTTACAAATGTGAAACATGTTATAAGCTTTTTAGTTTTTATGTTGTGTGTAGAAATAGTATAAACCTTTTCGAAGACGGTCAGAATTCTTTCCTAACACCAGTATATGTTTTAGTCTGACTGAAAAAAAGCAAATGTGCCACTTGGATTGACTGTGTTGTTATATTAGTGACATTTCTTATAGACAACTGCCACCACAATAGACTGTTGTGTGCAGTTGATGCATTTCAACAATATAGTAATATTTTTCAACTTCAGTTCTGAAAATTGTCGTATACCTTTTATTCCAGAGATTTTCATCAGTGATTGTTATAGTTAAACATATCAGGGTCTGATCCAGTCTCGCAAATCATCATGTTGCTGATGCAACATCTTAATCAGATTTTGGAGACTGCATACATTTCTGTACAAGCTTAGGAAGGCCATCACTTTGTAAAATCCCCATGTATGACACAGGGTCAAAAGACAGCTCAGGCACAAAAGGGTTGAAGTCAAGCTGGTGACTGATTGGCCAATTGGTCACAGTGGGGTAATGACACTAACATCTTGGTGAGCAGGTGCTCAGTGCCAAGCTCTCCATTATCTAGTCTAAGGTCATTACCATGCTATTACTCATTTACTCAGTGTAATGGAAATGCATACTCAAGAATTGGCTGCCAACATTTGAGGCAACCTGAACCTTGAAATCCTCTCCTCTTCTCATCAGTTCATACTGTTTTTAAAAGAATATTGGTTCTGTTTGTGCATCATTGGAAGCTCTGCTCAGTTAGTGATGTTGCTTTCATCTCAATCCATTAAATTTTTTATCGCCAGCATCTTTCAAGCCACTAACACAAAGTTGAACTTTTGCAGAACCACATTTTTTTTTCCACGTTTGGCTTCACTTTGTTACAGCCTCACTCACTCTGGCTGAAACCCGCAGAGTATCTTAGTGTTCGGCTGCTCTCAGGAGTTATTCTCGCCACATGATGCTCATGCTGCATCTGCAGAGGGTGGGCTTTGATCTTAAACTCAGTCTTGCATCTACAATTAGTACCGAAGATATGACCTTGTTAAGTGTTTGGCTTGGTTCTGTTATTTTGTTGAAAATGTGCTGTCCTCTGATGATCATGTGAAAAACCTTCTTAGTATTTTTTTTTTTTTCAATCTATTTCTCTGATCGACAACTGGGTAGATGTTACAGACCTTAATGATGTCAATAATCCATCAGGGCTATTTAGGTAGCCCTCTGTCTCTTTCATTGATCCATTGAATTTTATTTAATTATTACTGCACTACTGGCATCCATTTCTAATGATTACTCCCCATCCTAAGTAATTAACTGTCCGTAACTCTTATTTTATTGCAGACGTGCCAACACCTATCATCAGTTCAGCAATCTCTGTTATTGGTTACATTAGTTCGCTTGACAGTCTGACCAATAATTCAATGACTTCCTGTCCTGCTGTCTGTTTTGGTTTTGGAAAGCAAAAACCCAAAGCTTCTCTCAGAAAGTCATCTGCATTGCACTTTGCATTATAAGATCATGTCTACATTTATAGCTGTGCATCTATAGCACTATATTTTCTTTTGGAAAGGCACATAGAAACCAATAAATCCTCCCTCAAATTTTACTTTTCATCCATTAGTTTGAATATAAATATGAGTGGAGTTATTACTTTTGTTGTTTTTTTGGAGTCATTTCTTTCTGTATTTTACACCACGAAAAGGGAGCAAAGGCAGCTTCTGTAAGCCGAGTACCACAATCACAAGTCCAGGTTTTACCTGAGATGACATGTACGGTTTCTGTATTGAATCCCACTGATGAAACTTCTCATACAGAGGAATTTTTTCACAATATACACTGATGTCTGTTTCCTAGCAACTTGCCAGTTCCCACAGTATTGTTTTAAAGAGCTTCGGGGGGGGGGGAGATGGTCACAATTCTCTGTTACCTCTGAGATGTAGGGTGCCCAAGCAATTTTCACCAGGAAACTCCCTCAACCCCAACACAAATTAATAGTAATTTCCTGTGCATCAAGGGGATCGTCCTCAATTTGCATTACAATGGAATATGTCAATCAAAAGTTAATCTCTTGAAAGATAAATGTCACAGATACATCTAACCTTTTACTGGAGGTTCACCCACAATGAATGTTTGCAAGGCATTGTGTTCAACAACCTCCACTTGTATTTGATTGTAATAAAAGCACATTTTGGTCACCTAGCTCTGGTGAAATCTAATAAAAATAAGTAGCGCTGACCAATCAGTGTTTGACAGCATATCTGCTGCACACTACCTAAAGTCAGCATCAAGTATACAGATAGTGTTCTTGCACTTCATCCAAAAACAAAATTTGCAGAATTAAAAAGGTGAAATGTTTGTGTTTGGTTTCCAATTGATGTGATCAGTGGCTTTTTGGTTAGGTCAAGATAACCTGGCTAACTGTGTATCATGTTGTCTATGCTTAGAGGTATTCAACTTTCCTGAAATGGATATTCGTCTATGAAAAGATGCTTTTGGCGAACAATAATGGTAAATACAAGTACAAAAAGCTGGGGGTTTGAAAGTGTTTATGCTAAAGGAAGTTCAACATCCTCAAAGGAGACTGGACTAAAAGTGCCCCCCTGCTTTTCAGATAGGGAGAAAGTAAAAGCATACAGTGCGGCTACGAGAGCACTTTGTGATGGAGAGCCTTTCACAAGAGCACAATGTGTGCATGTTGGGTTTATGCATGTGTTTGTGCTTGAATCCAGAGATGAAAGTTATACATAATGCATCATGCTGCGCGGGGCAGCACTCGCGTGGGTATCACGAGTCAAGGTGAAATTACCTGCACTCGCACACTGCCCCATGCTCTTATCGAAGAATGGTGATGATTTCAAGGTGAAGCCGGTCAGTGGTGTACATGATAATATATTTAGGCGGACCACTGTTGTGAACCATCTGTAGGTCCCACTTGGAGCCCTGCAATTCAGGTAAGCAGCTGGAGAACTACAGATGGCTGAGGCAGTGGAGAAAAAGAGTGGGGTCAGGGGAACTAAGATAAACTTGCTTCTTCTATTATCTGTTGATCCTCGTGAAGGCAAAGCTGATTGTTGTTACACCGCCACAACTCTCCTGGGTCGGCTCCATCTAATCTTTATTATAGATAGAACGGCACAGACCTGAGTGTTCTCTGCATCTTTAAAATTCAGCACTCTGGTGAGGGAAACTTTTGAAAGTATTGGCTTTAATGAATAAATTCTCAACCACACTGAGTTATTGCTGGGGACCTTGACGTCATGCTGCTTTGTGGAAGTCTGATTGCACTGTTCATAGGGTTCAAGTCAGTGTGAGGAGCTGTGGAAGAAACAGTGTGAGAGGAGCAGCTCAGCAGGGTTAGCGTTAATGCTCCAGATGGCTCTCTGACATAGCCAGACAGTACATTTTGTCTCTCCTTTGTGGACTCTTTCCTCCTGCCTTGTGCTTTTCAATCGACACAGGTCTTATTAGGAGTGCATTTTCTTTTTTTTTATTTTTTTCCTATGCAGCTTCATTATGCTCTGCAAAACTAATTAATAAATTTGATCTGAAGGGAAGCAGTTTTTTTCCGCTCTTTGCTTTCTTCCTGTGCTTTCACGTGAAAACAATTGGAGCACGGAGGAGAAACCCAGACACTGCATGCATTTCATTGGCACTTTCCTCCTTTGACGTCACCTGCATTTCCCATGCCTGCCAATACCCACTCAAGCACATAGAGGAAGAATGACTCAGCTTAAGAATTCTTTATATCATTCTTGCATCTACCCTAGTCGGATCAATAACAGTATCGGTTCTCTTCAAAGCCGGAGAGCAAAAGCTCAGATGTGATGTCACCAGTATAAAGCAGAGTGCTGCTCCACAGACAAGCAGAGAAATTGGATTCTATGGGCTATGAATTTGTTTCCTCCCGCAGATCTTTCAATTAAATCTGTTTTCTAATCAAAATAACAGTGTTTGGTCACAGCGGCAAAATCTCATTCAGTGAGCAGCAGAGACTGAGATCGGCTTACGTTTTACTTTGCTGGAACGAAATGTGATCGAGTGATTGTTTACACATGCCGAGTTCAAATGAGTTTGCTCTGTACTTCACAATCTGAAGCAGGTAGTGTCAGCTTCTTAAAATATGTGCATTTTTTACTTTTGCATATGTAACCAAGTGTTTTGTGTATTTTTTTCAATTTCATGTTTATTTATTTTAGGCTCTTATTTTTTAAGAAAACTTTCTGGAACCAAACTTCCCCAAAGGTTTTCATCAAATTTAGTTATTATCATAAAATGTGTTCCAAATTATCTTTTTCACATTTTAAATCTGCACTCTTTGCACACTTAGCCTCTTGTTCTGCCTTTGACTTGACATGACCTTAAATGCTCTTTATCTTTCCCTTCTTCATGAATGTTCTTTACCAACCCCCTTAAATTTCATTAGCATTTCAATATCCTCTTGCTTTTTGTAGTCTCCATGTCCTGAATTCATTATGTTGAGCCCCGCTGAATTACACAAATGAAGTCATTTTCAATGTTCCAGAGGGTAGTTATCATTTTGTACTGCTGTGCATGTGTGTCGGGATTTCAATATGAAAATCTTTTGAGAGTCTCCTTTCACATATGAATCTGAAAAGCTTTGGAGCTCATGAAGCTTGCATTCCCTTTACCTCATCTGAGAATTTGGGCCAGCATGCATAACCCATAACCTGTGGTTCACTGTCTGCACAGTTTGTTGGTGTGTGGGTGTGTGTGTGTGCGTGGGTGCGTGCGTGCGTGCGTGCGTGCGCGAGTGAGTATACCCATCTTTTGTGCCTCTTCAGTGTGTAACAGCAGATATATTTGATGCAATACATCCTCCATTAAATCTTACATCATTTCCAGTTTTATTCATTGGTTAAGCTACATTCACATTGACAGTGACATAGCTTTCCTCTTTTTATGCGACTGGTTGTCCTTTTTAGTTACAATAACAACGATTGCCCGAGGTGCTGCTCAATGTAGTAATAGCAGCCTGTTTTGGGCTCTTAAGTGAGCACAGGCCTCTTTATAACACAGATGTATTACAAGTGCTACACTTGTGCAATTAGAAACGCCATGTAGCAATGGATATGTCACATTTTATTGCACTCCTGCTGAGTTGGGTTTTTGTTTTTTTTCTGGAATGGAGCACAGACCAACGAAGAAGTTATCTGCCTCTTGCAGAAGCCACCTCACTGATAAACTTGAGCGGAGCGGATACAAAATGCTTCTTCTCCACTTGGTCCCACATTAGTGAAATATTAATCCAGCGCCTCTCATTTGAAACTAATGGAAGGTAAATCAAATTTCTGTGAAAGAAATAGCTTAAAAAAAAAAAGCTTTTTTTTTTGTTAATTTATTCTTTAATTTGCACAGATATTTTGTCAGCCACTGCAATAACATTCAGCTACCTGCATGCCCTTTGCCCAACTCTTAAACTTCAAAATCATTCTGAAATCATTTCTTTGTATTTACAGATATAGGTAATCAGAAGAATTACACTTTCCAGATACATTTAGCAACCTTTGTTTCTAAATCAAATATATGAAAACAAAGAGACCACAGGAGAGATATAATTTCAACAGAATGTGATTGAGTCTATGACAAATATATCTCCATCCATCCATCCACCCATCTACTGTGGGAGAAAACTGGAGTACATGCAATCTCCAAACAGAAAGGTCTGGCACATTGAACTCACTTTGAAGTGAGAGCACTGTACTGTTCACCTAAACTAATAGGGCAGGCAAGGAGAGCTTTGATCAGAGAAGCATCCAAGAGTCCCATGGTAACTCTGGAGGTGCTGCAGAGCTCCACAGCTCAGGTGGGATAAGCCTGTCCACAGGACAACTCTGTCTCGGATTCCACAAACCAAAGACTGGCAAGAAGAGTGCAATTGATGAAAACTGGCACTGCATATCACCCTGAACACACCACTCACACTGTAAAATATGATGGGCATAGAGACAGAGCTACAATGGAAAGGTTTAGTTCAAAGTATATTCATGTGTTCGAATGGCCAAGTCAAAGTTCACATTTTAATCCAAGTGAAAATATCTAGCATGATTTTGATTTGTTGTTCATTTTCGGCTTATTTGCTTTCAGAAATACAGCTGTTGATGTTTACCATTCATCCTAGGCCAGTGAAATGTTACATATAATTCACTTAACAACATGCTTTTATTTATTTTTACTTCCCCACTGTGATTTTAAACTCAGTTTAAAATGAAAAAGTCTCACAGAGTAAGTGCATTGTGTGCCCATTGGCTGTAGGAGGTACGCGCGTCACCCATACAGGGGTGAATCTGTAGCACAAACGCTCCAAATCCGTACGGAGGCTGTACTCACCTCCGACGGATCCCGCAATTTTGACATGGGTTGACATTTGTTTCCTATCTATTTCTTTCAGATCAGTGCACTGTGACACGGTCCTATCTCTTCCTGCACAAGTTCTGGTTCTTCAGCACCATCTACTACTTTGGTAACTGGGCCTTTATTGGGGTGAGTCCCAACAACGTGTATAAAATGTCCTTTTCTTTGGATGAAGTGGAATGAGAATCTGAACTGTTCATCTGAGGATTTGGAGGCGGAGAACAAGCTCACACACGTAAAATTTGACTCTTTTGAGAGATTAATCAAAACCAGTGGCTTTTTAATTTACTTCAAAAGCCTTTCAAGAAGATTTCCCTGAGTGTGGGAGCAGAAATATATCATTCAATTATTACTCGGAGAAGGGCTACTGGAAAATTTATTTGCCATGACTGCACAGTGCTTATCTCCTCAGCAAAAATATTTAATAGCCTCTGTCCTCTGTGCTTTTGCTGTGTTTTATTGATCAAATGATCCTTACGAAATGCTCCCTAATGTGTGCTTTGCTTATTATGTTTTTAGGCTTTCCTCATCGGCCTGGTGGTGTCCTGCTGCCGAGGGAAAAAGTCTGTGATCGAAGGAGAAGTGGAGGCTGATGACTCAGACATGAGCGATGACGAATACGTGCACTGAAAGCTTCCCTCTCACCTGTAGATAACGCAACCATATGCTAAATAGGCTAGAAAGTACAATTCCATCACAAAATGCATGTCTGTCAGCGATGCGTCTTGCTTTAATTTATTATGGGTTTTTTTAAGGAGACGGTTCAGCTTTGTTATGAGTTGTCGCGACGTTCCCTTTAATTAGATCGCTCAGAATGATTGTTGTGTCCTTCTCAGTCAATATTATTGATGACTTTTGGGTCCTGGGAGCGTCCGTCAACTCAAACCTACCTTAAGACCTTCTCAACACTTTGAAAGTCACAGATTGTTTAGGAGGAAGATCTTATTGCTTGCTGCTCAAAAACTTTATTTCTAAATCACTCATGGCCATTTTACACTATTTAAGCCCTTTCTGAGCATCTCATTTGGCTTCTATATACCTTTAATGCTCAACTACCAAGTGAATGAGGCAGTTTGTGATAAACTAATTGGTGTAAAAACGATGATTCCTGAGGTGTTGTCAGTGGTAGCACACACGTCTATTTTGCTTGCTTCTATCTGAGGTTAAATATAGTGTTACTGACACTGATGCATATTTACAGTCGTCGTTCTCAGTCCCACAACATCGTATACTGAAACTGTGTGAAATGTGAAGGACCAATCACGTCTGTTGTGTTCATAGAATATCAGAAAGTAAATGTTTATAATTATGGCAACAGTTTCTGCCCTTTGTGTTGAAAGAAATATGAAAAATAAGTGTTGGGGGTTTTTTGGGGAGGTGTTTTTTTTTTTAATTTCTTATTAAAGAGCACTGATTTGTCAATACCCTCGAGTTTATCAACAGCAGGCTTGTGGCATAGAGCTCTTCATGTTTTGCTCAGCGTATTTGCTCTTTGTGTATAAATCCAAAGTGAGGATTTAATTTTAAACTGAAATGTTTGTGCCTCATGAATGTATGGCACCATGATGGGCACATACCCACATGTTTATCTGGTACGGTAACGTAGCCTCCCTTCCTGGGGTTTCAAAATTTGGACTTTTCTTTGAGATGTGAGTCCTGCTTGTGGTGTTGTGCCTCAGTGGATGGAGTTACATGATGATGATGATGACAGATAGTACATCCCTGATTTAGTGAAACGGCTGCATTTGTGGATTGTTATTGAATTATAACTATCTAAAGAAATAAAAAAATAAAATAAAAAAACCACCAACTGCAGTCCTCATCTTTATGTTCTTTGTTTACTTTTTCTCTTGACCTAAAGCCTTCTGTTTGGGTGTGGCTTTGTGTGCCATACCAATCATTTTCATTTGCTATGTTTTTAAATCCAACAGGAAGCTAAAAGAAAACAATTCCAAGCTGTGCATCAAAACACACACAAACTATTATTGTTCTACTTATATTTCAGGTTCATGTTCAGTTTATGTTTAGAGCTTTGTTGATCGACTACATCTCAGCCTCAATCATGATTGTTTTTAGGGCAACTGGACGGGGTGTTTGTATGGAAAAGAATGGAAAATGAAATGGAATAGTAAACAATATCTACTCTTAGTTTATTATAAACTGAATGACATCTCAAAGATCATTTTGGGATGTGCTGCTGATATAGCTACCATGGCAGCAGGATTTGTCCTGCAGTTCAGGTTAACACCACAAGATGGTGTATGGATTTTTATTTTTATTTTTGGCAAACCTACAAAAAAAAAATAAAATAAAGATTGGCTTGGAGGAGGAATAGTTAACACGAGCTGGCTCTTGGGCACACTACAGTGGCGATAAGCAGGTAAACACTGTTGATGCTCTGGTCTACTGCAAAAACCATCCAAAAGAAAATACAAAGAACCAAAACCAAAAACCAAGTGAAGAACAGAATGCTGACTCGACACTGTCACAGTGTGCAACAGAAGTATGATGTCAATGTTACATATTGCACCTTTAACACGTTGACTCCACTACTATCAGAGCCAATAGGTTTGGCTCCTGTGGATCTTAACTCCTGACTTTATGATATCTAGAAAATATTCATGAACATCCTGTTGTCAGTTGAATTTATTCTTGAAAGAAACAGATGAAGCCTCCATCAACACCACATTATTAACAATTCCACTGCCTAAAACCCAAATATAACTATATTTGTAGAGTTAAGATGGGAGACAAAAGAAAATGTGTTGCTATGAACTACAGAACAAACAGCAACTTTTATAGAAAGAGATCAGTTAATGTAACGTATTCCTCCAATTGTTTTGAGAGATGTATGTGTTTAGTAAGAAGTACTTGTAGATTTGTGGGCTGCTTTTAGGTTCTGTATTATAATTAATGTTTGGATTGAACTATTAACTTCCCTTAATTAAAGTTCATGCCATAATAGAAATATGAACTTATTTGAAAAGTGTTGCTCAGTTTATTCCATTCACAAGGAATTTGCATTCTCATAAAATGCACCATCTATGTAACTACTCACAGTTTATTTTTGGCCAAACATCGAATATCTCAGGAACAAGTTGAAATAGAGATTTGACACACGTCAGCCTGAACTCAGATTGATCACATTATGTTCTAACCTAAAGATCAGTGTAAAGAGTATTTGATTACATCTCTTGTCATATCACTTTCTGCGACTTCTTACTCATGTGTACTCTCTCTAGCCTCCACCAAAAAACACTGTGCCTTGAAACGGAAATTATTTACTGAAAACATCAAAACAATATGACTGACAACCTCCTTTAAAAAGAAATAAATACGACACTTAGTCTCTTTTATGACACTGTTTAGCAGTCTTCACCACATTCTGGCTCTTACCTGAGTCTGGACAGACATTAATGTCAGCTGCCGCCTCTGCAGATGACAGAGGTGTAGAGCCCCGAGGAAGGGATTTTACCTTTATCTTTAGATCACATTTGCTCCCGTAATCTACACTGTCAATCAGGAACTTGCAGCAAATTATTTCTGTGAGGCATGTTGGGGGGGCCATTGTCTGTGAGTACTGCTGCGTACATGCTGTCACTCATTGCATTCGCTCACGGCGTCAGGATGAGTCAGGCGTACAGTTCTTATTTCTCTTCTAAGCCTCGTCTTTGAGTCAGACCTTTTTTTCTATGCCTCCGTTCCAGCAACAGCTGTGGCCCGAGGCATTATGTTCTCCGGCTGTCTGTCTGGCCATTTCACTCTCGTGAGCATGAGCAGTTTTCTCAGGAGTGCGAGAGGGGAATTTCTTTTCAAACCTCCACTTTGACTCAAAGATAAATTGATTAGAATAAGGTGGCCAGAGGTCAGCGCGTGTTCCTGGTGTGCCACTGTGACTCAAGATTACAGATAAAATGATGAAGCGTTGACATTTTATGTGCGCAAAGTCAAAGGTCAACGTCACTTTGACATCATAATGTCGTGGAAAAACATTTCTTTCTGGCTGCACTTCAACATCATAACTCAGGAATGGAGGAGGAGATTATGACCGTTTGTCACATCTGCTCCGATGTGAAGTCAGTGACACTGATGTCGAGAGCCTTGAACCTAAATAATCCGTAGTTACTTTGCAGCAACATCTATATCTCAAGCAGTCTTCGTCTTCATTCGGTACATATGCAGAGGGATTGATTGAAATCTAATCAGTTCCTTTGTGACAAGCATGACAGCATGAAAAGTGACCATGGCCATATGGTTTTATCTTCATCTCATGGTGAGAGGCATAGAGCAGCTCTGGGGTGAAGGTGATAATGCAGAGAATGGAGATAGTTACCTCATTTTAAAAAAAAATGATCTCTGAAGATTCGTCAGAAAACCTAAAGTGATCACTGACGAGGCAGGGGACGGGGGAAAATTCTTATTTCTCCCTCAGTATAACCTTAAAAAATATCAAATATTGATCTTATCAATAAGTGGATAAATGTGTCACACTGATGATCGAGAAAAGGAAAACCTGCAGGGAAACAACATGTTTGCAGTTTTAAGGCTGTAGCAGCGCGGCTACATCAGGTCTATCAGCCGGTTAGCAATTGCATATATTGGGAACCTTCACCCACATATTAGTTTTCATTTGTCTCAAATTTCATAAAACCTTCATGAATTAACACCAGAGCACATTCTCATTCATGAAATCTAAATATTGGATCATGTTTACCTCAAAACATACAGATGAGCTCAGAGATATTAGTAGTTAGCGAAGATTTGGGTTTCTTGAAATTCTTGAAAATCAAAACAAAACTCTTGCTATGATATATCCATATGGTTTTTGGTCATGGGGAATTTCAAAATACGAAATATCCACAAAGGCATTTTCTTTTCTTTTTTTTAAATTGTGGGAGTAAACCTTTTTCATATAGCACATTTCTGAGATATTGATCGCATCGTGCTTTTTAGCACTAAAAACAGAAAAAGAAAACAGATAACATCAGTAACGATACAGAGGCATAAAGACATACATACTTACATTAAAAAAAAGTAAAATAGAGCAGCTACAGGTAAGATGTCTGAAAGAAAAGCCACCATCCAGATTCAAACCAAGTGTTTTCTTGCTGTGAGGCAAGAATGCCAATCACGAAATTCACTATACATTTATGTATAGTTGTTTTTTTATGCCCTGTTAAAGCTCACAGCTGAAATAATTTGGAAAATAAGCTTAGGCAGCTTAAATGCTCCAAACCTTATTTCGCTGCTTTTTTCCCCCGCATATATTTTTTTCCTAATGTAATGTTGAAAACTCAATTTTCAATCCCTTAATTGTTTATCATATAGCTACTTTATGCAACCCTTTTCATTATTGACTGTTATTAATACTGTGACAGCATGGAAATTGTTTTGTGGTCAGAAATGGCTTAATCTGTTGAAGAGCTATGAAGCATCAAGTCTTAATGAGTGATTTTGTTAGTGAGAGTGTAATTCTCCACTGTGGGGCTCAGGTTTTTCAAAATATGAAACGTTTCCCGGCAATAAAGACACGCATCAAGTGGCGCTGACAGTTAAGTGCGTGTGTTCCAGGATTAGCACATAACCACTCAGTGGCTGCCTCGGATGGATTTGCATGAAATTTTGTGTGCGTGTCTAATTACGGTTTGTGGTAAGCATACCTTGTCATAACTATTGTGCAAGCCTGCTTTGAGTTGAACCATTATGTGATATGCCACCCCCTCGTTCGCTAATAAACCAAATAAGCCTTGAGCAAAAAATAAATAAATAAATAAATAAACACGAGCTGGAGGACGCACACAGAGAGGAATGTGTGATCAACATGTCAGATCAGAGGATTTTTGCTGTTCAACTGTGCAACTTTACTTGTTATCCCCCATATTCAAAGAGCCAGTCACGTTTCATCTTCTCTTTCCTCCCCGCAGATCCTTTTAGGCTCCTTTTGCTTGAGTATGTGGGAACAGTGATATGTTTTAATGAATAAATGAATGGATCTGTTCAGGAAAAAAAAAAAAAAAAAAGAATCTGCAGTATTCCCTCTGCCAGAGGGCCACATAAAGCAATTTATTCAGGCCTATTTTTTTTTTTGTGTGTGTGTACTTGCACCATACATGCATATAATCTCTCATATAAATTTTGTTTGCTCAAGTGTTTATTTCCGAGACTCATTGTTGGAATCCTTTTGGGCCGTTTTGGCTATGTGTTTGCTCGTGTTGAGTATCCAATGATTTAAAGTACTGTTCTGAGCTTGTCACACCACATATATACCTAAGATTCTCTACTCGTAAGAACAGGAAGAAACTCATAATTACTTTCACTGCTCACATGTGGTTGGAAGAACATTTGTATGAATGTGCAATCATTGGAATTTGCATTATGGTTACACTGTAAAATAAATACATTTAAAAAAAGAAAAAAAACAACATTAGACTGTCGAAACAATCTAATTTCAATTCATGTTTACATAATTCAGTGATAATTTTCTATCAATCTCATCATTAGTTTGACACACAATTGAAGCAATTATTTTTTTTTTTTTAAACATTATGAAAACGACTACATTTAATCAAATTGAACTTTGAAAAAAAAGAATTTGGGAAATTACAGTGAAAAAGTCCCAAAACTTTGTCTTAAATTAGTATGTCTATTATTCATTCTATTGATGTCATGGCACACATTTTGTTTTGAGTGAGATTCTATCTCCGTCTCCAGTTTCAGGCTCATTGACTTCCCCTCCTCATGTCTGATTGCTGCACTGACGTGTTTCACCTGTGCCTGAGTGCGTGATTGTGTTCACCTGGTGGCTGTGGTATATATTGGGAATCTTCTGCGTGTTCTGGTGGTTGGGTCATCCATGTTTGTAGAGTGTGCAGTGTCTCAGTCTGGTTTCTCGCGTGTCTGAACTTCCCAATGCCTCAGCAATAGTCTCCTTCGATCCCTAGGATTTTGTTATGTTGTATTTTGGATTTGCTCCAGTAAAATGAGCTTCTGTTCCACAAACAAGCAGTATCTGGCACATTGAGTCATCCCCTGAGGTGTTCAATTTGTATAAAATGGAATTACTTTAAATTAAATGATTCCAAAAAACAAAATATCAAATGCAAGTTGATTCAAAACATATTTTTTTGTTCAAATTTGCTGCCGGATCTATTGAATTCTTGTGGTCGATCTGTTTGGTCCTGTAGTATTGAAAATGAAATCTTTGCTGCCCTTGCTAAGAGCGAAGGTCCAACAACAGAAAAAGCAGACAGTTTTCACACTGCTGGATCAAACCGCAAATACAATACTAACAAATTAACAGTAAATGTCCCAATTTCAGAGTCGGCCTGAATGTTCAAATGACTCACTTTAACCAATGCCTATTTTTATTATTTAGAATTTCCAAAACATCAAAAACAAGTTTCTGGTATTATTATGCACCTCTTTTAATTTATTGGAGGTTGAGAAGTCAAGATGTTGTTTGGCGTCATATTGGCATTACTTTTCTTTCTCAGCTACTATTTTTAAGGGCATTTTAAAAATAACAGATGTGATTGTGTGAAATACTGTAGATGCCAAGAGGAATTACAGAAGACTGTACCACTGTCAGGGGGCTGCTGTACCTATCATCTATCTTACTGCTCCACAGAATGAAGACTATAATGCATTATACAGTGCATGGAAAGTACCTCCTTCCACAGTTTCTTTTTTTTATTGAGGTTTTCAGAACTTTTTCTTCGGTCCCTGTGAAACTACCCCCAAAAGTACATTTAAAGTTTTATATTTTGTAGCTGAAAAATTGACAAATCAAACATGAGCATTAGGATCGAGGCATGACCGGATTTATTGGCACATATTAAACTTGGACACTTAACTTAGCAGCACTGATTGAGATCTTTATAACAACCCTTGTTTCTATTTCATTTATCCATCTATCTATGAAGCGAAAGTGCCAACCGCTACACCAGTGCGGAGCCTGTTTTTAACCCACAAGTGGTGCACGAAGACCCCAAACTCTCTAGAGCAAACAAAAGGGGCAAATAATGCAATGGAGGAACATGGACAGAGCGGGTATAAAGCGGGTATAACTGCGGTCATTTGCAACGTCCTACAACTTGCGTGTCCCTAAAACATAACCACCCTGTCAAACAACAACCCCCCCCCCCGACACTTTGATTATGTCCTCCACTACATTCACCGTCATGGTTTCTGTGATGTTCTTTGGGTGGCCTGGAGGTTTTCCTCTGGGCTTTAACTCCTCTGACAGGCCCTTGATAGACGAGCAGTTTGCCTTACCCTTCAGTCAGGCCTCTGGGGAGGAAAGTGACGCAGGATCAATGTAATTATGTTGATTCAGTGTTTGCAGACCCCCGAGCAGGTTAACCTCTCCGCTCTCCCGGGCCTGTGGGACCTGCCACTCACTCACTGCTGTATATGAAGACTTGCCCACCAGGCTTGTCAACGTGTCCCGGCTCAGTTTACAAACTACTAAATGACACGACTTTCCACTATGAGATAGCATGCAGGGCGACTGGAGCCATAAATCTTGGAATTTGGGTCTCGGAAAATGTAACCATTCATCATAAACTTGATTCAAACGGTCAGTAAAGTGTGAGACATTAAAAGTCATCGGTGTTGTTGTTCTGTAGAGACAATATTTAGTGTATTTGAGTTCATTGGTTATTAGTATAGTCCTTGTTTTCAAGTGTTCGTGCTCTCCAGACTTGACGTAACACTTGTTCCAGAAAGAAGGAGATTAATGAATGAATGATGAGGCGTAACGGCATCAAAACATCTGAGACGCACTGCAAACATGAAACAATTGGTTATGAGCAACAAAACTTCCCCGGCTCCTGCAGTCTGTGCTCTCTCCTCTTCGTCCAGCAGTGGAGCTGGACGTGTGACGGTCTGTACCTCCAACCCTCATCTGCAGCCGGAGGATGAGCCTGCTGTCTGGTGCAAACTTGTTTGCTTTGTGTTTTCTATCTTGTCCTGTTTCTCACATACTATACGCCCTGCAGCTCTGCATCCAGTTCTTTAGCCTCCCTGAAGTGACTCCTTGAAAATCTAACAGATACAAGTGAATAAATACATGCTTTTTCATCTTTCCAGGGGCAGTTTAAGCCGACAGGTTTTTCCACAGATTTTGATTTTGTTGGGAAGTTCGAAATATAAAAATGTTACATGACTGCACAGATTGCTTCAAATTCTAATAAATCACATACATGGAACATAGTTTTTTTAAATTTGCTTTACAGTCACAGATGTATATCTCCATACTGGCTATATTGAGTTCTTTGGGATTTTTTTTTTTTTTTTGGGCCGTCCGAGGTTCTCCTTGTATTTAGAAAACAATATGGGTATAAATTTTGTTCTTTGCCTTCGTACAAAATTGTACTCACTGTACATCTGTGAAATAATATTTCTCACTGTATTACATGTATGTATTACGTTATATGTATCACTGTATGATCACTGTAATTCAGTGTGTAAATACTCAACAATGCTGGCTAACCTGTATGGTTGAAATGTTCAGACACATTAGCAACACAAGAGCGATGAAAGAGCTTAAAATGGCTAAAGACTGCTTTAAAATGACATAAAGCAAAGCCATTTGCAAATGTTGAAAATAAAATCAGTGATGGGGGCACCACAATTTACTCTTTTAGTGGAAAAGGGTGGAAGATTAGACGCAAACCCGCTCAAAGGCTGAATATAGTTCAATTCAATCCAGTTATCAGACAAATTCTTAACCCAAGAATAATCCTTTATTAACTCACATAATAAAAGAAAGACAACATTGAGTCTCCTGTTTTCAGCATTCTCTGTGAATAAAAATAAAAAAATGCATTCCGTAGCTCATGATGTGTGTTTTCTTCAGATGACCTTGCAAATAGGGCTGCTTTGGTTGAGTGTGCAAAAAAAAAAAAAGAAGTTGGTTATTTCAACATGGTGGCTTTCAAATGGAAAAAAACAGCCATGGTTCATAGTTCCAAAATGAGTAAATGTAATTATTTCAGCCTACCGATAGTTTTGTGTTAGAACAATACTGCATTAGAACTGTGCCTTTTCACAGCTAATAGATGCACTCCAGTCACCACTGTGAGTCAAGATGAGCTCTCAGTCTTGAGATCCATAAACTGAGCACTTATCATGTGCATGAAAAAAAAGTAGCTTTCAGCATGAAACATATCACCAGAGTCGGTGTGTTTAAAGGCACTTCCATCTATTAGATAGCAGATCATTAATGGAAAAAAAAAAAAAAAGAAGCTAGTCAAAGACAGCACTGCTGTGTATAATTAACCTAATTATGTCTGGTAGTCCAAATTGAAATGCACTGTAAATTCAGACATTAACGTTGAGACTGAGCCCTGCCCTCCATCTTAATTTATGTTGTGACCACGCCAAAAGAACAGCTGAGTCCCTGTCGACTTGAGTCCTGTTTTATGTCGGATTTCTCCTTTTTCTCCTTTCACACTTATTTTTCGCCTGGTGATAAAGATCTGAGTCACACCTCCTTCCCCTCCTCTTCTTTCTCTCCCGGTACATCCTCGTCTCCTCCTCTCGGTCTGCTGCTTTGCAGAGGGATGACGGGGTCTTGTGGCGGCGCTCTTGTTGCGGTAGCGTCGACTGCACCACACAGACCGGTACACAGAACAAACAAGGCCCCTCCCCGAGCCTCCCCGTGAGCACTCCACACTGTCTGGATCCGTCTGTCTGATGAAACTGATCTTATCAGGCCACCCTTCCAAAGGTGCACAGGCCCATTAGCAGTTTAAATGTTCTCCATCCGAATTCAGACATCAGACACGAGGGCACAAACCCTCTACTGACAGTCAAACAAGTGACATGAGTTCTATGTACGAACTTATCTACCTTTATATAGGACTGTGACAACTTGCTCCAAGTTGGGCAGACAAAAATACACTAATGCAACTAATTTCTTGTTCAAATTATACAAAAAATTTTTTTATATATATATATATATATATTTTTTTTTTTACAATTTTCAATGTTCATTGAATCATTGTGTCTTCAGAGGCCAAATTAAACAGGTCTTATAAAAGAAGTGAATACATGTTGGAAATGGACATATCTCACAGTGTCTACTGCAAAGAAACAAAATTTAAAAAATGGTTTGCGAGAAACAACTTTGTCACAGCTCAATGAAAGATGAACTTAACCTAGATGAATAATCTTAGCAGTGATGAGACATTAACTTATTAGAGAAGTCTTGTTTTCATGTATTGCAAAACTTCCTATCCAGTCATGTGCAAACATTTTCTGAGTAAACCATGATGAGTGATTTGCGTCACAACCAAGAACACAATATAAACTTGACACAACCTCTGAAGCAGTACGAACATATTTCCTCTTTTATTTACATTCCTTTTCAAATGTTAACATTTTTCGCTATAACTTTTGATCAGGTTGGCATTTTTTTTTCTCATTAAAATAAATTGGCACAAGTAAAACATATGTAGACAAAAGTTTATTTACACCATACAACATTTTGTTTTTAAATATTTTATACAGAGCTGCAGATGAGAGAGCTTGCCGGGATCCTTCAAGCAGATTCTGCAGTATTAAAGTTGTGAAATATATTATTTATATAAAAGTGAGTATTATCTTTATTGCATTTAAAGCAATGAAGAATGTAGCTTGACAAACATTCATTTTAATATGACAGAAAAATCCTCTTTGCCTCCCATGTTTTATATTATAAAGTAAAAAGTGTAGTAATGGCCAAACAGACTGTTATAAACTTTTTAAAAACCTGCATAAATATATACATTGTGCTCCCGGGTCCAGTTTTATGAAATAAAAACTGGACCCGATGAAGCTGGGACGACATGGCATGTCATTTTGCTTTGTGAGGTTTCGTCAAGAGAGAACACCTTTTTTAGCCAATTCCAACAGATAATTTGAAACACATGATGGTAAATATTATACACCAGGCTGCCCCACACTAAGTACACTAGTGAGAATACAAAAGTAACACTGATGTTTTTAATCCCTTTTTTTTCTTTTTCTTTTTTTTTTTTTCTTCTCTCTCACCAGTCCTTATATTGTATTGGCACATAATGTCCCTGCCACGCTCATATAATCCAGATATGTATGCCAAGGCTGTTAGAAAAGTCTGTTGCTTTATTCAGTGCAAAATACATCCCTTTCTCCTCCTTTTTTCTAGTTTTGCATTTTCTCCTTCTTCGCCCTCTAGACTTCGGTTTGGAAGTCTCCCTCCTGGACATCTAAGGGTAAGTTGACACACTTCTCCCACTCTGCAGGCGTCATCTCCAATGAGTCCTTGGTGTCAGATTCTAGTACATTCATAGTGGCGTAGTTCTGGTACTCACAGGCTGGATTGTAGCTCTCCCATGGGTTCTTGTTTGGCATTGCCTTGTCCTGTGAAACATGGCCAGTGGGGTGTGATATTAATGGCATGACATCCTCCGGAGTTAAACAGTTTTTTTTTTTTGTTTTCGTTTCTTTTTTTAAATAAAAAAAATGACTTTTCCAATGAAATCAGCTCATTCAAAAGGGTATTATATGAAATCCTACTCGCTGCTAATTGAAAATAATGGATTAATGCTGTGGAAAGCATCAAATAACAAAAGATAATGGTAGTGTATTAAATATGAACATGCTCACGCTATTTTCATGGAGTCGTAGCAGAACTGTGTTTTCCCCAAGCTCAGAAACTGGTGCACTATATGGGCTGCATGTGTGAGCCATTCATCTGAATGTGCTCTCATTGACAGTCCCAAAGACACTATTGCAAATAAGGCAGACAAGCTGCTCCCAGTCAGGGAATATAAAATGGATACTAATGTCTGCAGTCAGCTCTGCAGCAGATTCATTTAGCAGGAGAGAAAAAAAAGGAAATGGGGGGGGGGGGGGGGGTTGAACGTACTGTACTTATCTTTTTCTATACAAAAGGACTTGCACTAGTAACTAAGCAACAAGCCTCAAATTGCATTGTACTCTAAAGGTGATCGAAATGTGACAGAACAAGGATTTTATGCAACCAAAAGGCTACAGGATAACACACATTGTCTCTTGGTTTTGCTGTGTTTTGTCAAAAGCCCAATTTCTGTTTGCTGCATTCGCTCCAAAAATATTGCTGCTTGTCTGAGACAGATGGATAAAGCTTGACATCCCAATTGTGTAGTGCTCCAGCCAGGTGTGGAGACAGATGGTGAGACTTTTGATGTGCAGCAAGGTCATGAAGAATTTGGAGAATTAGCCTGACAAGGAAAAGTTTCCCCTTTTACACAGTTGCCGTCAGAGAACAGCTACATCAGGGTAATATTTGTATAGATGTTGATAGATTAAAAAATCTGCCATGCATTAATGGAAAAAAAGGGATGGGGTTGCTAGGTAGGTAAATGTGCATGTAAATAAAAGTGCATTCATGGCCTTGCATTGGAATGGATGCACTCTACTGCAATAAGATTACCAAAGGTCTTTCTTCCCTGTGACTGGCCTTGTAGAGAAAATGCTCTGGTTCTTTCTAAAGGGCAGCGCCTCCACTCGCCACTCGCCTGCTGCTAGCAGGTCAGTGTCTGGATGTATACTTTAGTGTCATAATCACTCATTTGCACAATCACACACTATGTGTCCTGCAGCGGGGAGTATCTACATAATCGAGCATTTGATTGTTGCTCTCCTTAGCTGGCTAATGGCCACCCCCCTGGTTTCCTGTTACTCACCATGCTGCCCATATTTGGTATGTCTCGAAATCGGTCCAGGGTTTGAAATTTCTGATTCAGTTCCTGGAACAGCTCCATGTGTCTTTTCCTGGTGTGCATGACTTTCTGCAATGGCAAGGGTTTTCTCTTTGGTATTGACAGCCAATAATGGAAATGCATCTTCCTCTCCACCCCCTCCAACTTTGATCAATTTATTAGTGTCATGGTGGTTTACTTATAGGCCAGGTTTGGAACAAATCTACTCATCTCTGCATATATACAAGAGGCTGCCAAAATAAAGGAAACGCCGAGATAATTAAAGTTAGTGTTACAGGACGCTTAATGTTGAAGCATAATTCTTTACTGATAGATTGCCTCATTTGGAGTTTTGTTAGTGTAAGGGAAATCCTGATGATCAAACCTTGGCACAAAGCATCCACTTTAATGGCTAGTGTCCATTTGAACTAAGCTAAACCACAATGCGCCCCAAGCCAAAATATCTTCCAGTATCACAATAGTTTCTTTATTTTGACAGAGTTTACAATATATATGCAGAAGAGCCTGATTTAACAATGCAAAGGAAATGCTAAAACTTGCCAAAGGGGGTTTGAAAATGTGTTTGCAAGTCAATATAATCGCTATTGAAACCAGTGGTAAAATCAGATGTGAAATGTGCAAATGACTTTAAAAGCATACATTTTGAAAATCAACATATAGCTAATGGATGGAGGAGATGGAGGAGGACAAAATGTAGATGAGAACGGTTGCCCTGTTTGTCAGTTGACAGCCTTGCTTTTACCTTAACTGCACAGCATGTCAATAAATCTTTTCGAGTCAAGGCTGTGTAACTCCAATAAGCTTAAGAGGCAGAAGTACGAGTAAATCAAATGACAAACACAACTACAAAAAAAAATGGTCTTTCTTTGCATAAATAAGCTTGATGCATGTACCACGGAAAATAATCACTGTCTCTACGTACCTCAAAGTCCAGATCCGAATATCGTGACTTTCTTCTCTGTGAAAATAAAACACGAGGGAATAACATTATTAACCATTGGTTTCAGAAAATGTGTACGATATGTGTGAGGCATATTTTAAGATGTGGGGCAAAAGTGTTTATTGCAACTCTGTGTCCTTGGTGTTTCATCCAATATGTACCTCAAGAGAGCTCATAGATATTGTAGACCCTGTCTCACTCCTCGAGAGGCCGGCAGATTCTTCCATCTCGGCGAGGAAGTTCTTAACCGCCGTGCGAGGTTCAAAGGGCAACGTATGCATCTGCTCTGGAGCGCTAGGATACTGCTGCTCCAGGTTCACATTCATGTGGTCCATGCCTGACGGGCTGATATTGAAGTCAGGACTCATCTTGTAATGCATGAGCCTCTCGTGTGGCAGTGTATCCATAGTGATGTTCATCTTAGTGTCATCTTTCAGGAGGGTGGGCATGTTACCAGACCCCGACACTGCTGCTGCGGAGGCGCGAGGCATGACTATGTAGTCCGTCTCCATCATCTGCCCCTGCACTGGATGGCCCTCCATGTCAAGGCCACCCATGTCTTGGTCACTCTGGCGCATGGCGTCGTCGGTGCACAGGTAAACGGTGCGGCGCATGTCGGCGTTGCTATCGGCCATGCACTGCTCCTTCAGGTCCCCCACCCCCATCGGCATGTGTAGCGCTGAAGGCTGCTGGATAATCACTTTGGAGATGATGTTGCCAGGCAACGTGGAGTAGTTGAGGCCCTCAGGGGCCTTCTCATCCTCCTCATCGTTGAGGGAAATGCGGGAGAGGGTGCCTGTTATGGTGGCGGCACGACAAGAACCCATGTCTTTGTGGAGTGCTGTAGGACAGGGTGACACAAGGATTAGTAGGAGTTTCTCAGTGATGAAAGGAGTGTCACAATCTATCTGCCATTACACCGCACATGACCAAATAGACAAAATAAATAAAATATATGGGTTCAATATGAGCTTATTCCCACAGGGGATTGTGGTGCTGAGAGAAAACTGTAACAACAGGATGAATTACCGTGAATATGTGAATATGCATTTAGTGTGACATTATACTTAAATACAGGAAGAGATGACAACAGACGGTGTCTGTGACTCTGGGGGATGCTGCTGTAAATAAGCTAGGACGGGTTCATCTGGCCCAGAAATCCCCACTGCCATACTATAGAGCATCCTGCTGCTAACTTGGAGACATCAGTGATGACCTTATACACAAAATATATATTCTCCTAATAAAAACAACAGTTATCTCCTCAGAAGTACATTCCAGATATAAAAACAACCCTTTTCCTCCCCACTGAGCATTTTAATCTTTTCCTCATGAATCACCAGGAATTATGTGGTCCGTTCAAAACTGCAAGGGCGTTACAAGAACAACAAACAACATCGGATACGCTCCTTTCTGTTTGAGGCTAATTTAATGCACTGTGTGGACATGGGGAAAACAGTCTGAGTTTGGTACTCTGAGCAAAGTTTACACTTATACTCTGTGGGGTGACACTGCAGAATATTACTTCTGCTGCTGCTTGTAAGCAAACCAGCTAAAACTCTGTAAGCCTGCGGAGTCATCTGTGGGGTGTGCTTCTGTTTTTCAGCACAGCTTTCTCAATCTGGTCATGATTTATAAATGACACCTGTCTGCTCTGCCTTTTAATTTGGTGGTGTCCACTTTAGCTTTACAAGTCAGCGCAGCATGGGGTAATGTGGGTCAGAGGAGCTGCGCAGCCCTTTTCCGTGTCCTAACAACCTGTGTTTCTAAGAGCTCTGAATAATGGTCAGCTTAGTTATTCCCAGGAGATCCTTTAAGGATGTGCTCTTCATTGGTTTGGAAAAGATTGAAGAGAGACAAAGCTCCAGGCATGTGTGTGTTGCCACTACGAGTTAAAAGCATGTTAACTCGCAAAAGTCCTTTGAAACATGTAGTCATACGCATCCCGACAATAAATACTGTGGCTCATATACCCTAGGGCTACATAGAGAATTTAGAAAGAAAATGTTTTTTTTTTGTTTTGTTTTTTTAACACTTGTGTAAGTAGAGAAAGAAATCCTCTCAAAATTAGACACACAGCACCTACACACCTTCTCTATGACAGCATCGACGTCTTAATGAAAAACATAATTACAAAACACACCCGCCAGAAGACGAGAAAAACTGCTGCTATTTTTCCTTTATTGTAGTTATTTATTGTGGCAAAGCTGAAATGTAAAGTGAATCTCCAATTGCTCCATTTATAGTGTTTTGTTCTCAGATTAAAGTCGGTGTTTTGGTAACTGTGAGCAAAAAAACAAACAAAAAACCTCCTGTGGGGATTGTTGGTTGTTATATAACCTGTTCTATTTTTCACTGTCTAACCTCTTTTGGGCTTTCGACATGCGAAACAAGAGGAATGTTAATAAGAGACCATCTGTTCTTTACCTGATCGGCAGGCGATGTCCACATCCTTCTCAAAGTCCGTCTGTGGATGGGAAACAATTGGATGTTCAGAATGGCTCATGATGGGTATATCGTACACATAAGAAAAAAAAAACATGTTCATCTTCACTTGCCAGCTGAAAAATCTGGATCAATATTTTCAAAATTTCTATACACTTGACTGGGAGGCACCAGATAGAAACCTAGGGGCTTGCAAGGATGCCTTTTCCAAGTATGAGTTTCTCTTTTTAATTTTCAGTAAGCAATCGTCATAAAATCAAGACTAAAACACATACACAGTTTTATGACTTGACTAGTTCTCAGATTTTAGCAACAAACAAAAAGAGAACCTCGATTCAATAATAAAAATGCAATAGAAATTAATTGAAGACCTCAAATAGGTTATAGCACATCACATATATTAGAATAAAGTCCAAAGAAAACAGTCATTAGGAGCCAGCTGAGGTAATGCCTCTCACCACAGTAACAGACTGGCCAATTCAAATAATACATTGTAAATTCATCTGCAAGCATGAACGCCTCTCAGTAGTTTGCACTAAGGACAAATCTGTCAGACAGTCTTGTAAGTAGAACAGCTTCTACTGTGTGAATATTCATAAAGAAAATAATGAATTTTGTCCATTAGTTCAGTGGCATGTTGAAATACACATATTTGTATTAATTCAAAGTGGATGGGAAAAACAAGACACCATTTTACTCCTATGCTTTGTCCCAATAATATAGAAGTGTAAAATAAATAAATAAATAAATAAAACAAGAGGAAATATTGCTGCAACAGCAGCAGCAGCAGCTGGGAAGCAGTTTGCGCAGGCTGTTAATGACTGTATTGAACCAGGGGGCCCTGACACCATTCTGCTATCATGAAAACTATTTCACTCTGAGGGGTATTAGAATACTAATGACAGATCATTGCTATGATGTGCCAGTGGCATCGTCATGCAAGATGAAGAGACTGGTGTCCCATTTGAAAGGTCAAGAAGGGAACAGTCCTCCATTAACCAGTGAGAAGAGATGAGAGGGGTGTATGGAAAACATGGATGGCAAATTCAATAAAACAGATATAAAGGATCGGGCTTTGGGGCTAAGAAAAACGAAAGAGAACTGATGCCATTTATCAAAGGGCCAAGTGTCTGCCCCACAAATAATTGCAACTTTACAAAAGCATTTTGTGGGGAATTAAAAACCTGTGGGAAACAATGGCTTATCATTTATAAGGGACAAATGCACACACATAATTTAAAAGCGAAAATGCACAAAGCGCACAAGTCAAATTAGGGGGAGTCAAGAAGAAGGAGCATGTGGATTATAAATAACCAGGAAACATTGGGTCTGCTTAAATTATAGAGGCTCAAATGGTAGCAGATAACGGGGTGACTGTACCTACCATTATCTGAGCATGCCCATTAGGGAAGGTTCCTGTTGCATCACCGCTGATTGGATCTTGGCAGTTTCTGAGCCGACATCTGAAAGCATCTTGGACCTGAGGCAGGGCAACATTTTTATGTATAGCACATGTCGGCAACAAGGATTTTGCTTTACATTGAAAATACATGAATGACAAGAAATCCAGAGAATGATAAAAGCAAGAGTCAGAAAGCCAGAAGTCACGCTGGAGCACAAGAAAAATTTGTTTTTATCATGTACAAAAAAACTGCATGCTGTACTTTTAGCTATTATTGCTTTTTAGCTCCTGGCTTTAAATGCACCATGTTTTTTTTGTTTTTTTTGCACCACGTTTTTTTAATGTTTCACACAGGGGAACAATCAGAGTTCAAAATTTGTAGGCAAGTCCGATAATAAATGAGTTATGGATTTAACTACCAAACCACCTGCAGTGACATTGTTTATCAAAAACAGTTGTATTGCTCTCGGAGGTGGAACTGATCTTGTACCTCTCTCCGTAGGATACAGTGCACCATCACAATGACAAAACCCTGCAGCGAGTCAAAGACGGCGAAGAGGATTTGAAAGAGGATGGAGCGCTTGTCTGTCATGGCGAGCACTGCGGACATCCAGGTCAAAGCCAGCAGAGGTAGGACGACACAGGAACTCCACAGGGACGCCCTGAGGGAAAAGAAGAAAGATGGTGTTGAGGAAACAAAAAACAAAGAAGATGATGTAAGTTAGATGGCCAGGCCTCTACACACTGCATAGTATATATAAATATAACTCTAGAAATACATACTAACAGTTTGTATGTTTTATTCAACTTTTAGAGAAAGAATACCCCTACCTACACGTTTATTGTTCAGTGACTGTAACTGGAGCTTGAATGTACATAGGAGCTGGTTAAAATTATATAGGTGGACATGCTGTACATTCAGAGACTCCCTGTTGCATCGTGTTATTGATTCACTGACACTGACAGGCACTTACATTGCATTGCTAGCTGTAGTTGCTGATAAAGCAGTTGTTGATACAACACCACATTTGGCACACTTGAGAGTTAATCCTGTATGCGGCTCACTCATCTGTCTGTGGGACATAAGAGACAACATCATAACAAACAATGCTAACAGCCACTCACCCGACTTTGAATTCTCCCTGTCATATTAGAAACAGCAGAACCAGCCAACGTGTGGGCGTTTTAATGATTTTCATCTTGGACTGATTCTGCCACAGAAATATGAAGCCATGTCGCTCCCGAGAGAGATCTGACCTCTTTATGTTTATGCCTCTAATTTCTTTTCAACAGCAAGCAAAAGGAGGGCGACATCTGCAGATGTACAATGCAAATCAAAGCTTGTGTATATATTTGCACGATGTTAAGCATGTAAATAAAGAAGAAAAAAATGGGTACTAACAAGGATGTGCTGTCATACCCTGCTCGATGCTTCAGCTTCTTGTCCAGTATACCATCTCTGGACACTAGCTTATTAAACACCAGGATACCGATCACCATATTGACCTAGCAACAGAAAAGAAAATAACATTTTCTCTTAGTAAATCAACAACAAAAATATTATTTCAAAAGTAAATACAGTATAGTGTTCAATCCCCTGTGACCCTTATGACTTTCAGTGTTTTCCTGATGGTTGATATCATTTGCCTGCAGCTTCCTTTGTTTTGCCTAAAGTTTCCAGCTGCAATGAGCTTTGACCTCTACTTTCTATTGTTTATGCTTCTCTGTGACATGTCAGCCACTGTGTGAAACAAAGCCGCTACAACAGCCTCAAGAAAAGATCTGCCTGATGAGAAGCCCTTGTCTTCTTAAAGGCATCTTTTTCTTCTATTTTCCTATTTTTAGCAGAGAAGAAGAAGCTTTACCGTAGCGAGCTGGAAAACCCTTTAAATTTTAAAATCTATCTAAAATGCCCATTACTCAGATAAAGAGCCCATTAAGTATTTATGCAAACACATTTGGGTACGTTTTTATTCAACAAGATGTTACTATGAGATATCCGATTATGATTTTATGGTATCAATACAGTGATAAGAGCAGCGCAGCAGTGTTCATGCTGACTGCAGAGTGTTGTTTTTGCTCTATTTGCAGAGATTAGCTTGTGTTCCACTGAGGTTTGTTGCAAATTAAACTTACTGCAAAGCCAGACTTCAAGTCTTTGTGTCATTGATACTCAAACTGAGACATTCAGTCAGTAAAAAAAAAATAATCCTGAAATCACTTATTACAAATCCCACCACAGAACAAGTTTGACAGTGAAAAATATTAGAATATCCAGAGTGCTCTGTCCCTCTGACACAGACTTCGTGATTTGCATAATGTTCTTTGTGTAATTTCCTCTGTACAACTATGTAAATACAAGATGATTAACCCTAACCCAGTATATTACATTTTGGACATATCTAATGCATAAATACTTAATAACTTCACAGCTTCATGGAGGACCATTATGGTAAATGAAAGGGAATTATTTGAGCACATTGCCTGATGGGACGTCGCTCATTACTCTGACTTTGAAAACCACCGCGTGGTCCTTCTGTTAGACATTTTAACTGAATAATTTCTGATTTTCTTCACAGTGCAGTGGTACAACCAATATTGAACAACCACTAAAACTGATTTATTGTTCAAGTGAGTCTTGTTCTTTTAAAAAAGGGGTGTCAAATATGTGGCCTGAGGGCAAAGACTGGTCCCACAAGAGGGTGATGACCTTGGAAAGTGTAAGAACAAATAAGATATTAACTGCCTTCAAGACTGAAACCCAGAACTGATGCACTGCAAAGAAACAGCAGTAAAAGATGTCTACCCTACTTCTAGAAAAATAACATGAGCACCAAATAAACACCGTGAGGGTGAATTTGCAAACACGCTCACACCAAAATCAAGAGGGAGCATTGAGATGCTCATAAATGAAACTTTCATATTTATCAGCATTTATAGATTATGTTCTAATTTAATATCCAGCCTGAGATGTAATTGGGTTGTATAGTATATGTCCACTGAAAAAAAAGAAATTCAACCACTCTGCTTTTAAACAAGCTGCTAAGTGACGCCTCCTCAAAATGGATAATATTGTTCAGTGCACAGTGTATGGAAAGTTTAGAAATTGTGGAATAAATCACATTTTTATTTCTCATGTGGTTTTAGTTGGGGTTTTTTTGGTACATTGTAAATCTATATTTCTCATTCTTGGCATATCGAGATAAAGTGTGTATGTTGGTGACTGAGATGTACCAGAACAACAGCAGCTGCAGGTCCAACAAATGCATACAGGAGCCCGCCCTCCAAAGAAAGCCAACAGCTGCAGGAAAAGCAAGAAAAAACAAAAAAACGTTCACTCCCACTAAGGCATTAACATCCAAGTTAATGGTGCACACCAGCATACAGTTGTATTTCCCCACAATCATCAGGGGGGGAAGTGCCATATGCTGTAACACCATATCCAAACTTTCAAAGGGTAATAAAATGCTAAAGAGATTTTAAGCAGTGTTTATGCATTTGGTATCCAGCAGGGATACCACTCACATGAAATTGGGGCCTTGCTGTGCTATTTTTAAAAACTGATTGGGTTCATGGGACTTTGTTTATGGTACTATTTAGGATAAGTAAGTCAATGTAGAGGTACTTAATCATTACTCTTAAGTGTGACTATGAATCAACTGCATGCGTGTTGAATGGCTAACAGAAAATAAAACTTACTATGAGGGTGTCCCGTAGCCTTTTGTTTTGGTGAATCCCATTGAAACAGCAACAACTAAAGCTGGTAATCCTTTAAAACAGAAAACAATCAATAGTTAGTCCAGCAGTTCTAGTTTTCTTTTTAGGCAGAACTGAGAACGTAAATCCACTTTAGTCAGCCGCTGTGCCTTCCACTCATTACACAAAGTGCAAGGAGATTGATTCCACTGAAAGCCACAGTATGAGAGAATGTGCACATCTTAGAGTGTATGATCAACGCTATGCATTTCAATTTGTTAATCAACATATTATACAGTGTGGGTAGCAGAGGAGAACCGCCTGCGCCACAGCCTTGACAACATGGCAGCAGTGCATTGAGTTTGCAAAGCCACGTGGCGAAATGTCATCACCGTACTGTAAGAAATTCTTCTGCCCTTCCCTCCACACCGTTCACAGGGAGGGTTTTGCCGTATGGCTCCTCATTATAGATTAGTGTAATCGATTCCATCCTTACTACCGTGTGCTTCGAATATTAACATTTTGTCCTCTTAGAGCGGCGCAGGCAGGTGCTATTGATGTAATCAGTTTCCTGAAGGCAGGAGGCAAAGACCCTGTGGCCATCCAGAGCCTCTCTGCAGTGCTGAAGAGGTAAAGAGTGCCGAGTGTACACAAGCATGTCATAAATCACAGCGCGGCCAACAGCCTGCATGGTGGAGATGCTGCACTTCAAAAAGGCTGAATTAAGACACAACAGGTACAGGTTCCTACACGTTGCATCTGAAATCTATTATGAAAATGTCATGCCTTCATGTAATCCGTAGGGGATTAGACATTTTGACTTTTAGGTCTTTAAATGTAAATATAGCTTTTATATTTTGCACCGTACTGTTTTTATTCTAAATTGTAAAACAACAAGAAACTGTTTTATTTATTGTCTGATAATCTATTATGGTGTGTTTGAGAAATCTGTGTAGTGTACAACAGCCTTTTGTCCATTTTTTTTCTCTTTTTTGCAGCAAGCACTGGCACTGCAATGACTAAGAGAGCCTTGTTTGTTGCTAGGTAACAGGAAGAATGAGTGTGGGTTCTTTCATAATCAAATTGATTTTATTTTTTTTTAAAGAAGAGATTTCTACTAGTCTGTTAGGAGAAACTGTTTGGACAGGGATTCACACTGACATTTATCAAATGAAGCACAAATCCTTTGATACAGATACTTTGTTTATCTGTGTTTATTGACAGACATATGTATGCAATAGTACTTTGAAGATATATGGTTCTTGACATAATCAATAAAAAAAACTGCCAAAATACACATAAAATAGATACACTCTATGTGTCGTGTGGTCTGACCTGTAATTCAATTGTGATATGTGACCTTTTCACGATCTAATATTACAAAGGTTTGAGTGTAAAACTGCCAGTTCTCCAAACACACTGATCCCTGGAACCCTTTACCTTAGAGATAAAATCTATGCTGTTGCAGAGAAAATGTTCTGCGTCACATCCTCTTTATCATCCATAGGGTCAGTGCAACCTGCAACGGGAGAGCTGCACTAGTCTGCTCAAGGCCGGTCCATTTACCCAGCACACAGAGAGCTTGACTGAAGCTCAAAAGTATCACAACAAAGGGCCTGACAGGATGAGGATGAAGCTGCCCCATAGAGAGGATGAGAGTAGCTATTGAAGAAAGCATACAGTTACTTGGAAAGACACTGTGCACCAGACACATTGTGAGAAAATGGCACCGTGCAAGGTATGATGGGAGATGATAGAGAGGTTTATGGAAACATGCTGCTTACTCACCCCAGCCCAGACACAGAAAGCGCTTGCGGATGAGCCTTGTCCGAACATTTCCCGTCACGGCCATGTAGGACTGCCAGGCCTCAGTGAGGACCCAGCAGAACGATGCCAGGAAGAAGAAGTGCAGAAGGGCTGTCGTCATGACGCAGACACCCTGTTGGGACAAGTGTAAAGAGTCAGAGAAATATGTAGTCATCCTCTGTGGGCTGGAAGGGAGCATCTCATTTACAGAAATGTACCTAAATACAAAAACAAAGGTGTTACAAGAGCCAGTATACAAATCAAAGTGTAGCTCGCATATAATAGTGCTGCATCACTGAATCAGATGCAGACCCCATCAAATTCCACGAGTAAACAGATTCTCATGTTCCAAGATACTCCCTGAGGATACGCATCAATTGTATTGATATTTCTTTATTTCCTTGAACTATTCTTGCATGACCAGCAGCATATGCCTGTCTAGACCATCCTCTGAAGTCCCACCCTGTACAGTGAATGAAACAAAGCATCAGTCTGAACTGCAGCAACAGAGGTGGCAATCGTAGTTAAGATCAGAGCCCGCGAGCTGACACAGAATGCTATGGCGTAGCATTCCTCTGCACTAACCCTCATTAGTATGCTGGGGATCCCACCTGGAGGCATGTGAGCCAAGGTCAACTGTTTAACACAGACATAAGGGGAAAAACCCACAATATTGCTTAAATGATAGAGAATGTGCATGTCAGAGGAAGCAGATTGCATCCAGGCTTCACAACATAGTGGCACACATTAGCTTCATTAGCCCGTCCATCTTATTTCCTGGGAGAGATGTCTCCAAATGGGATTTGTTTCGAGGAGGATGAGGATTAGGAATAGAGAAATAGCCTTAAGACTCTTGTCATTGCACACAGATATTTGTGAGAGAGAAGAGATTAAGTTTTTTTTTTGCTTTTTTAGATTGTTTGCAGTGTGAGGCTGAGGAAATCTGAGTAATACCATACAAAGAGGAAAAGATTGAAGTGCATCATCTCTTCCCAGGGCATCCACGCCATACTGTGAGCTCTCCCAACCACTTTGCATTCCCACTGAGAGAGCCACACTCAATCCTCCCATCCCCTGCAGCGTTCATGGGGCTCACACAAGACAATAATCCTGCATTACTTCATTCCTGGGAGGTAGGAGGTGCTGTTTGTCAGTGAGAGATATTAATTATATAAACGTAGACTGAAATAGAAAATCTTTGTCGAGATTTGAAAATGTTCCACTGTAAGTATGGAATTTAAATCTAAAGTGACATAAATGTTCAAATATCATTGCAGGATTTCTTTAAAAATAAAAAATAAACTAGCCAGAAAAGGGGGGGGGTGCAATCACCGTGTAATGACATTGGGTCGTATAGTGGTGTACTGGTTAGCACCCTTGCATCACAGCAAGACCATCCCCATTTTAAGTCTTGATGACCTTCCTTCTGTATGGAGTTTGCATGTTCTCTCAGTTCGTGCCTGGGCTTTCTTCCTTTCAATTATTTTAATTTCAGAAAAATAAGTTATACTGCTAAGGGGACAATGATTGATGTGCTGCATTACTAAACTATAGTATTTGTCAATTTGGGCAGGTTTCCACTGTTGAATCATCAGCATGGTGCTCAGTTACATAACAAATGCATTATATGGTAATAAAATGCAGGGACTATTCTTTCAGCTTGTGGATTCTATTAAATGAATTTCCATAAAAATTGAGAGAAAACAAATATGAATCCGATTTTTTTTATACAACATTTTTCATAGTTGTACCTCAGTTTTAAGAGCTCGTTGTCACAAAGTTAGCAGTTCGATTCTACATTTTTCACATGTCTGTATTCCAAAGTGTTTTTGTATATTAACATTCTGTCACAATGAAGTCATGACTGAAATTCAGTTTTAAAGAAGATGCAATTGGCTTTAATATAAAGCGACTTTCTATTGACTTTAATCACTTTCGAGCTGCTAATTCTACAGAAGCCCATCTCAAAGCAACACGAATAAATCAAAAAACATGACACTCCCATTACAGTTCACCACCTGCTCATGTGCCAATTACAGGTGCGTGCAGATGCTTTTTGCAGAAATCACAAATATTGTGGGCTGTAAATCATTATTTTATAAGCAACCATTTATGTCCTATATCATAGCTGTCTGATACTCACTTCTGATATATTCATGCCTTTCAATGTGGTTTTATGAATTGAGTGACCTGTATGTAGAAGTATTGTGGTGCAGTTTGTGATTATTTCCAAGCATTAACATGAACAGCCAGTGAGAAATATCAGATATTGAAAGTGAAAGCAGTTCACATGCTGATTTTAAGCGTAGAAGACACATGGGGGATGGGTAAACCTTGTGGGTCTAGTATGTGCAGAAGCTATGCTGCCTGTAGGCTTCCACCAAAAGCTAATTCGGGTATCGCTGTTGCTCATGTGCTGTCCAAGGTTCTGAAAATAGAGCCCGCCTTGTTTCCTGGAAACAGGTCATATGCAGCCATTATGTTTCATGCTTCACTTGGATGCCTATACCATCCAGCCTCATTAGCCAACTGAAACAAAAGAGAATGCATGTGAATAGTGAGAAAGATGTGCGATGACAGTATCACGATAGTGCCGATTGGACACAGGCGCTCACACAAAAATGAGGTTGAAACCTAGAGTTCATGTTGCCCTTTAGAAAGGCAAATGCCGAGAGATGTTGAGCACACTGTGTCAGTATCCATGGAAACAGAGGAGCTGAGGAAGGGACCACGTTAAAACATTGCAGAGCTGATAGACACAGAGGTAAAGGGAGGGGGTGATGTGAAGCACTTCAAGCCAGTTTGGTAATGGCAGATTCTTAAGATTACAAAAGAAAAAAATTAAAGATTTCTTTAATGCAGACTAATAAAATTCTGATTAATAGATCTGAGTATAACGTTGTTTAATTGTTTTGAATAACTGAAAGCCGGATGAGCAAAGAAAGAGTACAGACATATTGCTGGAATGAGATATACATTTTTGTTATATTCATAGTGAGTTCAATAGCACCATCCTAATGTTCATCCCCTTAGACTTTCAGACATGATTATTTACAAGCCATTATGTTATTTATGTTCTTTAGGAATCGATTCATTGGTTGAATAGAGTGAAGCAGGCTTCAGGTCCCATTAACAGTGAATCCTTGTCACTAACACTCCACCACTTAATGAGCGTGGAGATTTACCTTACTGTGGAGGGCACATGTATTGCAATAATTAAAGTATTGTCCTGTGGAGAGCCACCTCATTGTCTTAGATATACTTGAATAATTTTAACCAGTCTGTTCTATTTCCCCAGCGAGTTCTCATTAATTTTCAGTAGAAGATTTAGACAGGTTTAACTTTTCAATTGAAAGGGCCTTCTTCAGGTTTAAGTGTTCCAGTGTTTCAACTAATGGGTGTTTGGGTGGAGGACATTCAATCTATTCATCCTCTATACCACTTTATGTAAGTTTGTGTGTCAAGGTGCCAAATTTGGATGACCGTATGTGACGGCAGAGTACACCCTAAGCAGGCCTATCACTGGGCAAACACAGAATTACATAGACATTCACAGTTGTAGGAAATGTCAATTAACCAATTTGCATCAAATACATTTTTTGGACTTTTGGAGGGAACGAGAATACAAGAAGTCCATGATTGCACAAGTCGGACAAGCAATCTCCACACAGAAAGACCCCGATGTTCACTATGTAGATCATTAAAAACTCCATAAAACAAAGTGGCAAAAGCTGTGGTGCAGGTAGAACAAATTGTCATGCAGAATAATACTAGAAGAATGCAGTGACTTTGCCACAACAGTCAGTTATTGGCTACTTTATATCCCACATGCAAACCAGCCCAATAGCAAAGCACCCTTCTGCTAAAATGTTATGAGTGTTTACAAATATTTTCCCAATCATAATAAAAGAATGTTCTCTGGGGGAAAAAAAAGAAAAAAAGCATCCCTCTACCATCATAGTAAACCCCAGTTTGAGTCCATGTGGTATGGAGTTTGCATTATGTGCATGCATGGATTTCCCCTGGTTTTCTTCTAAAATCCAGAAACCTACATTGAGGTTAACTGGTTAATGTAAATTACCCATAGATGTGAATGTGAGTGTGTGTGAGTGTGTTTGTCCTATAATAGATTGGCCATCTGTTCAGCCTGTACGCTGCCTTAACAATTCATCCTCAACCCCTGTGCCCAGCAGCCCTGTGTTGAATAAAGCTATATAGAAGATGGATGGATGATATTCAGGTTTGTCTATTCTTGCACTGGAAAGTATTCAGTTTCAGCCTATTAATTTTAAGTTGCAGTTTGTGAATTTTAATTTAATAAACGCATGCTTTTGGGTTTTTTTCCCCCCCAAATCACAGATTACTGCTGATGACTTAATTTCAAAGATCTTTTTTTCATCCTTCTGAAGTGTACATGTGCTCAATTTTAATTTGCAGACACATCAGCATGTGAGGTGTATGCTGTTTTTCTTATTCTGGTGGACTTTGGATATTTTAACCCCCAACCACCAAATGTGTACTTTCTCATTATACTCATAAGGTTGTACAGCGGCATCTGCCTCTGTCTCCAAGACTCTAATTCTGTCTGCCTTGGCAATACCAACAGCATGTGGCTCTCTCTTTGTTTGCCATCTTTCTATGAACGAGGAGGAACAGCGACAGAGGACAAAGGAAAAGCACAGGCAGGCAAAGGTGACTCACTGACTTCCTGGTCCCAGAGGACACCTCCACAGCAAAGAGATGATTTCTATTAGATGATGAGCAACTCTGAATCCACAAATAGTGGAGCCAATTATATGCACTTCTTACAGGAGATAGAGGAAAAACAAGTGGGGCAGTGTCAGGCAGCATGGCAATTAAACTCACACAGGGGCTGTGTCTTCTCCTCTTGCTGGCCTGCCACTCCAGCATTGGTTCTACAGTTTCTCTGATCAAAGAGTCGGGAGTATTGCTCAGATATTATGACAACAGGATGTTCGATACAAGACCAACTCGTATATCAATAGATACTTTGACCCTTATGCTTTTATCAATAGGATTGCAGAGCAGTCAGATCTGAGCGACTCTGCTGATGAGGGTACAGAGATAGTTTGGTACAGAGTTGTCCAATTAATGTGGATAGTTGAGGTCATATGGGAAAGTAGTCAAACAGGAACATAAATTGGCTTAGATATCTGGACATGGTATAGTATAATTTAATTAAACGCTATCTTCAGTTACGGTATTGTATTACATGTATGATTCTGTGGACTTTTAGCAATTCCATGTGTTCACTTCAGTAGAAATTACAAGTAGAGTGCAAAATAGCGACCTTCTATCTCAAATTTATCTAACTTAAGGTCATCAGGTACAGACGGTATATACCTTGGACAGGTTGTCTCGCCAGTGAAAATGAAGAAAAAAGAAACCCCTGTAAGCGTGCTATAACTAGAAGCTGAAGTGAAAATTACAAGTGAAACATTAATTAAAACCCAATTAAATATTGGGGGAAGGGAACGGGGGTGTCAACAAGCTAATAACCACAGTACTGACATCAATAATCTAATACATTAAATGTATTGTCATTTATTATTTTAGGTTTGTGGTCTCCTGATAAATTTCAGATTAAAGGCTAATGCATTTACCACTTAGCTTCAAGAATCCTTTCTTTCTTTCTTTCTTTCTTTCTTTCTTTCCGCATTACTCACAGCAGACAAACCACGGCAGTTGCAAGCGAAAATATGAGCGAACAAAGACATTGATGAAGTCAGAATGATCTTCTCTGATGGCTCATTATTTCCTGTTTTTTTTCCCCTTTCACATTTCACAAAGCTAATTCATAAATTGTTAATACATGTTATAGATTCATGCAGATGTAATGTCCAGCATTAACCTATAAATACCTGAAGCAATGCCCACATGAATCTCAGTCAGACTTTGTGCGTCTCTCTTTAGAGGTCAACGCAATACAATTGTGCCTGTAATTCTATGCCATGAGGGGAGGGATTAATTTTTATGAGGCTCCACAGGAAGAACACGGACTGGTGTGAAGGCCAAGTCATAAGTTCAACTCAATTTCACTCAGTTTGTGTTGAAGAGTAGCATGTTACATGGTTTGCTCTGCCCTGGTACTTGAATTTCTCCCTGGATTTGACGCTAAATGATCTAAAGTCAAGGACACAGCTTTACCATTGCCTTTTGTAAATAAAGACTAACATGTCCAAGTCCTGCTGAAAAAAGAAACTATGCAGTTTTTTTTTTTTTATCTATCTTTCCTTAAGCCAAAATCTTGGCAGGTTAAGAACCATCATATCTGCCTGCAAACACAGTCAAGAAGGATAATTGGTAAACCTAATAAACATTAGCTACAAAATGAATGCTTCCACCTTTAAAATACAAAGAAACTGTTTTTTTATTGTATTACTTTTTTTTAATCACATGAATCTTTCAATGACAACAGATCTCCACGCTGCACAATGGTCAGGTTTGCTCCATATTGTCTTTTTTTTTAAAGAGATAGCATAATCTTTCACTCCTAGTCTTAATCGGGTAATAACCATATTCTCCCATGACAAACAATTTTGTGAATTTGGAACTCTGAGCATCCATCAGCGTAGTTTGTTCACTCTGTGTAACAGACGTTGAGGTGTCATATTCAGCATGTTCGTGGATTTTCTGAAAAGCATCTAATCTCTTTGCAGCTTCTCGAGACAGATATCCCATTAGCAGCAAGCCCAGCGAGTGTTCATGTTAAGTGGTGGTCCTCATAATCAAGACAGGAGATGACTGGAGCCTTGATTAAATCTGACAGGGCTTCAAATAAGATCAGCCATAAAAACTGCCCTAAAGCTTTTTGCATTTATAGACTTGGCTCAGTGTCTGCTATGTGAGGCTGAGGAAACAGATGAACTTATAATGCAGTTTTTGTTATCCTGTAGAATATTTAGGTGAAACGAAAGATGTCGGTTTTGGGTATATGTTTACAGAGCACATTTTATCCAGATGTAAGCAGTCGTTACCAACAATACCCATCTGATAGGGGCTTCATCAAATAAACCAAAAATTATCGGTCCATTTCCTATTTTGTCTTCACTCAACATTGACAAATAACAACAACACACTTTGATTTGAGAATGAGGTTAGGTTAGATATGAGCCCAAACGTCTGGTAGGTCCATCTGCTCCAAGAGTACTGCAAGTCCTTCGCCAACATATTGTAGGTATCCATGTTTTACAGCACCAGGAAAAAAGCATCACTATTGGTGGGGGACCCATGCATTGTTAAACTCTTTCAAAAGCTATGACTGCTGCATTATAACAATAGACAAATGTTAAAACAATGGCTCTTAATGAGCCAAAAAAAAAGACAAACCCCAAAGGAGAATAGATTGATGGCCAAAAACAGGAGAAGATAATGAGTTAAGGGGGAATAAAAAACAGTGTGCCTCTTGCAAAAGGTAAAGACACACTGAGAAAATGGTTACACAATAAAATATCTGTAATCGGGCAATGTGTCATTCTGAAGAGCTGCCAAATGACTGAGAAGGGCATCTGTGTGGGCAGCTTGTAAATCCCAACTACTTTTTGCCAAACAATCTTTTACATTAGCCATTTGTTTACTGGCCAGTTACAAAGCTGGAGGGAGGAAGTGATATATTTCACTGGATGCAGTCCCGCTTTAGTTACAGCAGTTGTTCTTTTCAATCCTCCTCTGACTCGATATGAAATTCAGCTGTCATTGACATCTAAACATAAACAGTGTAATGTCTTTCTGAGATGGCTGTGCATCATTACAGCCATACACAATGCACATCAGTTTGGCATCAAGTAAGCTTTTCTGCTCCTCCACAGTTAACTCTGCTTCATTGCTGAACTATTCAAACATGTTTTCATTGCATTGTCCATGTTCAAACTATCATTATGGTCATTATTGTAGTTTTTTATGGCTTCATACTTTAATTACAATTACATATCAACACTATTTCCCTGCCAACAGAACAAGGTTGTCTCAAGTTTACCTGAAGGCAGTGTAACACCTGAGTAAAGTCCAGTGGTCCAGAACCAATACAGAGCAGATCTACAACTTATAGATGGATTACAAACACGTGATTTTCAGTACAAATGAAAGCCATCTTCATACCACTTGAAGTTTTTTTGCAGAAACAGCATTTTTCATATTTCTAATCTATCACAGACTGAGCCAGTGACTGGCATTGACAAGTTCAATGGTTTATAGATATGATTTATCTTAGAAAGAAAGAAAGAAAGAAAGAAAGAAAGAAAGAAAGAAAGAAAGAAAGAAAGAAAGAAAGAAAGAAAGAAAGAAAGAAAGAAAGAAAGAAAGAAAGAAAGAAAGAAAGAAAGAAAGAAAGAAAGAAAGAAAGAAAGAAAGAAAGAAAGAAAGAAAGAAAGAAAGAAAGAAAGAAAGAAAGAAAGAAAGAAAGAAGAGTCCTGTTAAAGCTACATGAGGCCACACAGTAATGTGTCTCTTGAAAATATCATGAAAACCAATGTCTGGAACATTGCAAAGTATGTCTTAACAATTATTAAATGATACTTACAACGTTGTGGGTCTGTGTTTGTCCAACCAGGATCAATATGTTTGAGCAGACTATAGATAAGCAGAAGTTGAGCAGGATGATAGATCTTTCAGAGCGAATATATCTGGAGGGAGGAAACAAATTACAAGGACAAACAAATCAATGTATTTCTTGTAGATGAGTGATCAGTTGCAAGGCTTTGACTGCTAAAGATGTAAATAAATTAATTAATCAGTTTGGGTTTGTTTTTTTTCAATCATATGCTTTTGTGTATGCTGTTATAGTGTTGCAATTACCTCCATAGCACAGCGTAGATCACTGCCAACGTGATCAAGGCGAGGCAAGACAAACCACAGCCAACTATCAATGTCACAGATGGGACCCCTGAGAACTCCATGGTCTGTGGAGAAAGACAGGGCAAGACAAACCAGTCAGTGGGTGGTTGGATGTGGTTCATGCAGGACAGTAAATCTTTATTATTGCCCAGTGAAGGAACCAATCAAAACAACCACCACCAACAATGTAAATAGTCCACTGTGGATTCCTTAATTTACTGTGAGGTTTGAGGTACATGCGTGGGCTTGATGGTTGTTTAGATACATGGTCCAAAGCTATTCATACTGTGTCTGGAGATTATACTAAACAACACAGGGCACTACGTTGGTGTGTTTGTCTAATTCAGTTCGCATTAGCCTTTCAAATCACATATATGAAGTCATGTGAAGTAACCAATTACAAGCTAGCTTTGTGGGGATGAGACATACAGTACATTTTGAGGTATCAGTTTAATTTACTGACTAGTGTACAAAAACTAAGAGTCACTATTATGTAGAAAAGTGGTACTATGGTGTTTAATGTTTCAGGCCTTTTAAAGAAGGTTAGTGATTGCTTCTTGTTTCAAACATGTACTAAAGGCCAAAGTGTAAATACAAAATGTCTTCGTCTTGTGACGAAATTACATGGTTCTGTTTCCTTTACAGTTAAAAATTCAGCACATGGGATCAAACAACTTTGCAGGAAAAAAAAAACATTACATATGGATCCAATCAGAATGTGTTTCTGTTTTTGATACAACAAAACTGTATAATTGATGAACTTTAAAAAGAAAAATCATAATCCCTTATTAAATGTGCATTTTAATTAATCAGGAGAGACTGACACACACACACACACATTTGCATGCACACACCCTCCTCGTGCAAGTCCACGTACACAGAGTTATCTGAACCTATGTACAAACTTGAAAATATCCCCCACCATCTCCATTTCACTGCCAGAATACTGTTAAACGGGATTAGCACACCAAAGATTCAATTTCCATTCTCGCCAAGCACACACACGCACCCACTCATGCACGCACGCTCACGCACACGCAACACGGGCACAGCTTTTCTTCATTTACATTAGCCCATAAAACCCACAGTGAATAACAAATCAATAGCCCACTTACTATTTCTCTGGGTTGCTGAGCCAAAATGGCGAAGGTAGATACACGATCACATAAGCATTTAGTATGGGAGGCATCTGTAAGCACCGTTTTACATCCTTTTGTGGACCAGGCTCCCCAAGAATCGTTCCTGCAAGGAGGAGGCAAGAGGAAATTAGAGGCTTAATTCCAGCTGTGACACGACTTCACAGGACTTATCGGCATCGCTTCTTTTCTTTTTCTTAACTATTATTATATTAAAAAAAACCCAAAACAAACGCAGATATGCATCTAAAGCTAAATAGGCGTGCAGATTGTTGCATGAGAGAGAGGGGTAGGAGGGGAAAAAAAAGAAAATCGGAGAGCGGAATCGCTCGGCTCTTGTGTGGCTACGAGCAGCATTTGGAGCAGATAGAGACTCGGAGGAGGGGGAGGACGCACGGAGCTGTCCAAGCAGACCGGTGCTGATTGATTCGCTATACGCAGATAAATACAAAAAAAAAAAAAAAAAATACCTCGCTCACACTCAAACGCCGACATTCGCTTAGAATATGCTCCGGAATAAAAACGCGTATATTTACCTGCATGTCTCTCTATTTTCCCCACACAATCGACTACATTCCTGCTGTTTTATCTCGTCTTTTTGCGTTGCTTTTTCTTTTCTTCTTTTTTTAAAAATTATTATTCTTTATTATCCCTTCGGCTGTTTTAATTAGCAGCTTTTTGACTGCTTCCTTGGGGGCATTTTCACCCTGGAAACGGTGGACAACATCAGATTGATACTCTGTTCCTCTCTGCTGGCGTGAGAGGGGGGAGGCTGACACAAGGAGAAAATAAAGACACGTTGTCGCATCATCTGCTCTTTCGGCTTCAAGTCGAACGCTGCAATGGGACTAAATGTTGCTTTTGGATTATTCCTGAAAATCATTTTACACGAGTGTTGTCGCTCCCCGACGCGACGCTCTCCTTAAAAAAAAAAACACCGCAGAAGTAATACCACCCCGCGGAGGCAGCGCAAATGGTTGCAGCCAGTCTCCACTTCACACCACTAGTAGGTGAAATGAAAGGAGCGTCTCTCTCCCATTTGTCATTCGCCCCCGACTCATTTTCGTTCTTTGCAAGAAAAAACAAAAAACAAAAACATCACCCGTTTAATAAAAAGCACCGTTATAAACTTTATTGACACAAGAAAACCCGAACGTGACTGTGATCACGGAGCAGGTTTGCCGCAACAACACGAGCCCCCATATTAAGATGCCGGTCACAAGCAAAACACCTGTTGTCTTGCAGAAAAAAACAAAACAAACAAAAAACAAAACACCTGGCTGTCTTTTCACTCTTCAGCATCCCACTCAAGTCGTGACAAAGGCAAAACAAGACGCATACATCTGATTTAGGACGATATAGAGCTCTGTGATTTGTGGGAGCAGCCGTGCCTGCTGTGCAAGGCAATCCTGCTTTGTCATTTGATCAATATGGCAACAATATTTATCATTCCTGGAAGGGAACTGTGGGGCCAGTTGCAAATTCCCAACCAGGGCCAATCGGTTCTTAGGTCTGTCTGTCAGTGCACAACACTAAAACGATAAATGAACCTTCAACATTATTCTCAACCTCGTCGTTCCTCTTCTTAACTGGATTGTGGCTATTCTTCATACCCATCAAAACAATGAAGGCAGTTAGTGCCCTGTATTTTGAAGCTTGACTCACAGCTTTTTATAAATACCTGGACCAAGGCAGATCAAGAAATATGCTGCCACTGTCGACTATTCAAAATCTGGAATACTAAGTGGAAAGGAACTTTTCATTTGTCCATTATTTATTTTGATGTACTTGGCCCTGCCTATGGGTGAAACACAAAGACCTTTAAACTCAGTTTTCTGATTAGATTGGATGATGTATAGTGTTGCACTGCTGAGTCATGTACCATATCTTGAAGATCAACTCTAAAATGTTTAAATTGTTAAAATCCCCCACAAAATTAATAATGTCTTGAAAATATCCTGTTTAAAATTCCCTGAGATTGTTGACCTGTTCAAGATGTGCACATAGCCAGCGGCATGGATGGATGGATGGATGGATGGATGGATGAATCAATAAAATTGTTCGCCCACTGATTTGTCACTTTAGTGATATTATCATTGTTTTTTGTTGATGGATATATTATTTTAAATATCCCAAACCTCAATATTGTAATTTGTCTTTTGTTATTTGTCTCTTATTGTCATTTGTATCGTTTGATTGTCTCTAAAGTGCATTGCAAAGGGCACCTCAGTTTTATTGTACAGTTGAATGACAATAAATGTTTCGTATCTGATCTTCTGGGCTATACAGGAAAACAATGTAGCATGTATAAAGAAAATCCTATCAGCAATTTCACTTCCTAAAAACGAGGCACAAGTATTAAAATTAACAGAACAGAACCTTTGTATTAAGATCTGGGGGAAAAAGTGTCGCTAAAACTGTTTTCATCCATGTGCCCCACTAAGACGTCAAACTGCTAATAGCAGCTTCATACACAAAGTGCCAGTACAATCCAATGTTTTGTTGATTATTTATACACTTGGGATATATAAAGTAAAATGTGTATTTTATCTATTTGAAAAAAGTTCATTTTTATTTGTGGTAATTGTGACCTCTTATTGATTTTCATGACTCATAAGTGTTTTTCTGAAGAAAAAAAAACTAAATACTGCTTACATATCTCTGTCTATGTATATTAAATCAATACATATTCTATTCTATTCTATTCTATTCTATTCTATTCTACTTTAGATAGCTTGTTGATGGCTGAGCTTTTCTTCAGTAGAGGTGATCAGGTTCCTGTAACTATCAGTTTCCAAATAAAGTGTTCATTTAAAACTGTCTAAATGATTGCACAGATGAACTTTGAAGAAAATGTCATTGCAGAGAAGACACCTTCTCACTGAGCGGCCTTACATGATAGACACCAATGCTTTGAAGAGGCAGTTTGCACAGCCGTCAAATGTCTTAAATGTCTGAGGTGTTTTCCCCAGGATGTTCACTTGCTTGGCGACCAACAACAATCACAATCTTTCCACAGCTGCCCACTTGAGATCACCCTTTGAGCAGGGTGGTGCAGCATGCTCAAAACCTGATTGTCACATTCTGACGCCAACCCATTCTGCATCCATGCTCCTTTGTGATGTGATAGACTGATAGCACTTTTGAAGCCTCCACTTCTAGATAACTTTGGATCCTCCACTCCCCTGCTGAGGACTGAATCCTCCTCATGATCTGTTCATAACTTTCGACTTGCTATAGATGTTTGCTTCCTCATCGTGCCAGAGGGGGAAGCTGACAGGAGAACAATCGGTGACTGGGGATTTATGTATGCCACGTTTTGATGTGTTGTCTGACCTTATTGGGCCTTTGTGGCCCGAGAATATAAAATACTCCCAAGAGAAAGTGTCAGTGTCGATGTTACCCACAGTGAGTTTGATGATGTGACATTCATCACCTACTCTTGGCTGACCACTTTCTATCCATGCAGTGACGTATTGACAACTTTGCATCACAACTTACAGGACTTGAAATTTGTGACAGAACTTGATCACACTCCATTTTTTTATTTTTTTTATTTTTTTACAAATGTAGGTGTCAAGATGGAGGATAACTGACAGCAGAGTGACATAAAGAGCTAACAAAGTCTAGGGCACATAAAGTATTCAAGCAAAGGAGTCTTGCAGAAACAGGACAAAACTCAAATTAGGCTTTTGAGTTTTTGACAGATTGAGTTCCTCCTGTCATCCTAATAAATCTATATGTGTTATCCCACTGTTCAGGGGTCTTTATTAATATCCCCAAAAAGAGACTGGTGAAGCTGAATAGAACTCACCAACCAACCTAACCTGGAGCATTTTTGCCTGCATTTTTCTCACATATCAGACAGCATATGAGAATTGGTTGCTGTACATAGCTCAGAGCAAGTAAAAAAACTTTTTTTTTTTAATTTGTTGAATGCCCCCATTAGATTATCCAGACTCTGCGATGTGGGCTTAAAGAAAGCCTGAGGCTATGCACTTTGGGCAATTTCATGAAGTCTCGAAAGACTGACACACAATGACAGGCAGAGGAGGGTGGGGGCTATGCTGGGAAATTATACCATCCATCTTGGATCTCTTGATGACGGGTCATTTATATCAGCTTGTGAGCCACATTGCGGGTCTTAGCTGAGTGAGAAGAAAAGAAAAATGAGCGTATATTTTTATGTAGTGGGAAAATGCTTAATGATCCTGAGAAGGGTTAAACCCACATATTAAAGCACACTGAATATGACACCATACAGATTGGATATGTTTTTGTGTCTTGAGCAATTGCATTATTATTCAAGTACATGCGTTGTTACCTAATGGACATTGGCATGAAGTAGATGATCACCTAATGTATACATCATCAACAAAATAAGTTCATCCTTCTTTATGCGCTGATTTGAATGACAGGGTGTTTATTGTTCCATTGGTGGCCTGGCATTAAAACAGGTGTTTACATTAAGGTCATTAGTAAATTAAAAGTCCAAAGTGCATGGTGAAATAGCAGTGACAGGTTTACAAACAAAGCCGTATAATCTTACACTTAAAAGGACAGATGAATAAATAAATCAAGCAGATGAGATTCTTCATTACATGAATTACATCGAGTATCATCACAGCACCACTGCCATAAATACATATCATATGCCCGAATGTGTGTTTACATGTAATTGCATTGTGTGCCCTGACACACACCAACCCAACAACACATGTTGCTGTCAAATAAAGAATAGTATTATCATCAGTCCATCATGAATCTTCTACCAAAGCTGTGAACAATCCTAAACATTTTTGCCATGTCTGTCTGCCAATGTCTTGCTGTAGTAACCAAACATCATAAGCAAAAGCACAAGTGGTTTAAATTCATTATAAATTAATCCAGTACAAACAAAGTCTCTCACCATTATTATCCCGACATCTGCATTGTAAATAGTTGCGATTCAAAAGTTGCCCCAAAACAACAAAAATGTTCCCACAAGGGTCCTTGGGATTGAATCTGATCGAGTGGCAGTCAGTGGAGCAAACGTGTCTCTTTGTAGGTTGATGACGTGAAAAAGTTTGACCACTGTGGATCTCAGATGTGGAAATGTCAAAGGAGCTCGACGTCAAAGAAAGAAACCATGAAAGAAGATAAACGCCAACTCGCAATGAAATGTAACTGAAAGATGAAGTAGGAAATGTGAAATTGGGGCTTTAAATATGTCAAGGTGAATTCAACTGCTTACAAAAAAGATGTTAAATTGAGTTGATTATCAAAGTGCAGATAATATCATATTGATAATAACGACAGAAGATAACCGGGCTTTACTCAATTGAAATGATGGCAAGCAAAAATGAATTAAAGTTTATTGCCAAAATCTGATTTTTGCTGAAGATATTTTAAAATAATGTACATGATTTGTCAAAAGGAATTACTATCTGGGCCAGTATGATGTGATGTGCAGGATGTATGTGACTGTGTGGGATTTATTTGTATTAAAAGGAGTTTACTAGATCAAAGATTAAATCTTCTGTTAAAGGATTCATGATGTGTTGATAATGACTCATTGAGAACAAATGACTTTCCCCCCATCCCAATAAGAAGCAAGATATGTATTAAGTAATAACATCAAATCTAAAATAAAATGTATTTCCATATAAGTGTACACTTACGAGAATTTGTTGATGTGTAGTGGTGCACTGAAAAGGCTTGAACAAACTGTAAATCTGCAGAACATGAAGTGTAGATACATAAGATCAAAGTATTTCCTGTGCAAAGCAGGAATACAAATGGAAAAGTCAGTATTCTTTCTGGTTGTGATGCTTTGCAGCAGTGATCCAGTGTTTGGTGCACCCTGCTTGGCTCAAACTCAGCATCTGTGTGCAACCCGATGCTGTGACAGCTGCTTTCACACCCTGACATGTAAATAATTAATAGGCTTTTATTCCTTAGGAACTACACTGTTCTTTGTAAATTATTCCTTCAAACGTAACTAACAATCTGTGCAGTAATCTGAGATAAAGCTACTGTAGCAATTCATTAGAGATTTTTCTAAAGCACAGGTTGAAATCTCTGCTTTTTAATTAGGCGAGCCTCATTCAAGTACATATTGTGATGTGCTTTGTTTTAGTCACCTGTGATCATGAAATATTACCATGTTTCCTGCTGGATTTATGTTGTTTCATCCAGGCTTGGCAATAAAGGCTGAAAACTAGTAATTCTTGCATTAAAAGAAACTCTAATTTACACTGATAAAAGCATTGGAACAACAATTTGATTTACTACCATCAGAGTGCTTTGAGAGAGCTGATACGGTAATGAAACTAGATAAGATCAAAATGAAGGAAATGGACAATAAAAAAGGAAAAGCCACGATATAAATGTCATTCATGAAGACATGACTGACAAAGACTTGCTTTTAATACCAAGGACAATGATCACAACCTCTTGACTAAAACCTTTGTCGTTGTTATGAAAAATTAAATAACTGGAACACTGGACAAGACTAAAGTGATGACAAACCCTAAAAATCCTGTTTTTCTTTTTTAAATCTAATTTTCATTTTTACCTTTAGATGTACCATTTGAAGAGTTTATTATTTAGTTTCACCTTTGCACTTTTTTCAGATTGCAAACAGACCGTTGTATATCCTTTAAAGTGATATCAGATATTTGAATTAATGTTTTTGATCTATGGACTTATTGAGAATGGAAATAACAGGTTGTCTTGTCTGATTGTATATGGTGTGTGATTTGTGATGAAAGCAGGAGGGGGAATAGTTTTTGATAGATGGGGAGTGGCATATAAAAAGGGAAGTGACGAGCAATAAGTAGAAGAAGGTATAATAATACACACTTCATTGAAAGGATATATCAATGAATACTGGAGTGATGTACAAGTTGTAGAAATTTATGACAGTTTCTACTGTCAGGATAAAACCCCCAGATATCTGTATTTCAACCAAAGTATTTACATTTAATGTGAGTTTGGAGTTAATGGCAATAATTTTTCCATCATTGTGTGATGGATGACAGCTCTTATTTACTTTTAAATACAGTGGCTTGTAAAAATATTCATCAACCAACACAACATGCTGCATCATTGTGAAGTGGTAGTAAATTATACATGATTTCTTTGACAAATAAAAACAACAAAGTGTTGCATGCAAAAGTATTAATTCCCCTTCACACTGATAGCATGAAATAAAATCCAATGCAACCAAGTCCCTACAGAAGTCACCTAGTTAGGTAATAGAGACAAACTGTGTGCAATCTCATCTCAGTTCTGGGCAATCTTAGGAGAAAACCTGACTGGGTGGAGGTTCACCTTCCAGCAGGAGAAAGACTCTAAACATACAACCAGAGCTACAATGCAATGGTTTAGATGAAATCATTGCTTGAACAAAGAAGAATGGGCAACGTTTTAGACTCCAGGTGTGAAAAGCTGGTAGAGACATACCCCAAAAGTCTTTCAGCTGTGATTGCAGCTCAGCTACAGGTGGCTCCACAAGGTATTGACTCTGAGAAGATGAATACCATGTTCCTTCCACTTTACAATTATGTGGTACATTTTATTGGTCAACCACAAAAAAAAAATCTCCCCAAAACACATTTTAATTTGTGGTTGTAATGTGACAAAATGTAGGAAAGCTGAAAGGGGTATGAACACTTTTGCAACCTACTGTACATGTATTTGATGTGTTTTTTGTGGTCTGTTGGTGCAATACCTTTAATCACGTTGCAGGGGAGTTACATTGTATGATACCTGTGATTAAAAAAAATTGAAATTTGTAGAATTGGAGATGCAAGGATCAAAAGAGCAAAAGAGAGGGTTTATATTTAAATTTGTCTCACCAAATCACCCCCTTGTACAGATTTGAGTGACCTATGTGTGGAATAAATGGAAAAAAAATTTATGTTGAGGGAAACAGGCTGTCCTGGAAATTCTTCTTTGAGGATCTTCTCATCTTTACTTATAAAGATGGCCATTTTCTGTTTCATATTTAGCCACTGTGATGGATAATTTGAGAGATGATGCTGGAATATCTGTGATTAAAATGTCAGAGGCTTTCCATGCACTGCTTTACAAGCATACAGAGTATTTCAAAACCATCTAATTGCAGGGGGGGGGGGGGGGGCGTTAAAAGATTAAACCAGCTTGTATGCTTGTTTTCATTCTGTAATTTTCCTGTTCTGCAAATATAGAGTCAGTAAAGAACAACAAACAAGACTGAATTTGAATTTTATTCTTGTGATTACAGTCCTCAAATGGCGATAATTATTCTCCCTAACAAGAGTGATGAGTTCCACGTTTAGCTTGGCTGATAAGGCATGCAATTTAATCTCATGCTGGGGTCAGGATGATAGAAGATTTACCAGATAGTACAATGTTTTCTGTAAAAACAATGATTGTATTATTTAATTTAAAATTAGGAATAATGTGAAGGGAAATGAAAACACAGTGGGGAAGTGCACTGATCTAAAGTCAGTGGGTTGCATTTCATCTTTTCTTCATGAGACAGTGGTGGGATAATAGTAATTTCAAGCTTGTTTGATAGCAATAAATATTAACATTTGAAAAAAATAAAAGTGTAGCCTCTGACTTAATATGTCCAGTGCAGTGGAGCTGCAGACCTGAAAAGTAAATGATAGAAAAGTAATATTGGATGTGGTGTCAATGTGGTGTGGAAACTTTCTATGACAATATTTACCTGACTTTTTTCTTTTTTTCTATTTCCTCTGCTATTTTAGGATAACCATTAAGGTGGCCAGGTGGAACAGATTCACCTACAGGCCTGAGTAATAAAAATGAGCCAAAACACACCAACCACATGCCAAGAAATATAATCTACAACACAAAAAGTAGATCTGACAGTTGTAATAGTTGGTTTATTTCAGTTGAAGATTGCTGGGAAATTCATTATCTCTCTTTCACTTTTAAAGCAATGAAGAAAGAAAGCTGTCAAATCCACCATTCTCATCATATACATTTGTGAATGGTAATTTAATCAGATCTTTAGCAAGTGTTCATAACACAGTTTTAAAATACTACATTGCATTATTTCTTGTATTGGGGTGAAGTATAATTGAAATGGTAAACTATTTGAATGTTGGGTGGGTCAATAATATTTCTTTCTTTAATAAAAAAAAAAAACCTGGCAAATTCACTAACTTTTTCCAAAAGGACCAATATTATATAAACTAACTGTTTACAATGATGTAAATCTGCGAATTGCAACAAACATAAACAGCAGAAAGTGCAGTCCAGATTTCCATGATCAATTTGTGAACATTTTCTTTCTAATAATTGTTGCAGTTTGATCACTCATCATTTCGATGGAACCAACATGGCTGACAGATGGTGCATTATGGGCGATGGTGCGCTTTAATAATAAAGTCCTGAGAATAACTGCTATTTCGTAATTGGAGCAGCCAAATATCTGAAAGGAAGATGATTATCATGCTGTGGTATAATTGATTGTTGCCCTGATTAAAGTGGTTCTGATCACATCAGGAAAATAATGCAAACTTGGTTTGGTAAAGTCAGACACAGAGGATGGAGCCAATTTGCCCAAGTAGTTCAAAAATAGCTCAGATGCCCTTGAATACCAGACAGGAAGGCAGAACATGCACAGTTCACAAGCTATTTCAAAGTAAAAACAACTGTTGCCCAATGTGATTTATATACAGCTGCTGTTACCTTCATGATAGGCAAAGACTTTAATAAATTTACAAAAAATTGAAAATGCACAATTACATTTGCACAGAAGAAATCTGGTCTAATCTTAAGTGTCTTAATTTTCCCTCAGTGATTACACCTGCCCTGTGCATCACATTTGTGACTCATCTACCTTTCCTTGTGTGTCTCAGGGTGCTTTCACATCTGATGTTTTTAGATGGATCTGGTTAACTTTTGGGATTGTGTGCAGGACTTAGCTTGACAGGGTAGGTGTGAATGTAGCACTTCCAATCTGGTGTGGTTCAAAGCAGTTTAGTCCAAAACAGCTGCACTGAGACCAGCCTGATAAGGCGGTGTCTTTGCAGTCACACTGGTGTGTTGTGAGTGTGGTGTGAAAGAAACCACACCAGCTACCTTTTTTTTTTTCCAATCTCCAGTCTTGCCTCACATACTCACAAGTTTGACTTAAAAGGGCTCCTGACTAACACAGAGCAGAATGTATAAACGGAATATATCAAGTTGCATTATGCAATAAAAAAACAGAACCCAATGGTGTAGAAAAGGAAAAGGTGGTTCAATGTGCTGCCTGAAGAATTTGGAATAATACTGGAGCACTAACAATACTTGATAGTCATGGAAATTTTTTATCTTCCAACAGGTGTTGACCACAGCAGCAAAAGAACTGTGAATGTGAACAATATACCCAATATACATTTCTGTCCACACCAAAGAAGCACACTGGTTTACACTGAGAAATCTGAAAGCATCCTGAGTTTGTGGATGCGGTTGGGTCCATTTTGTCTATTTTCCCTCTCAATTTAGTAGCATTTTGTTTTGCTTGGAAATGGAATAGAATTGAATAGAATGCTTTATTTGTCATTATATAATTGATATAATGAAATTGCAGGTGCTGCACCCATTGGCCTCAATACGAACATAGATTCAGAATATATATGTACATAGGTTATAATATATACATTTAAAAATTGTTAAAAAGGTATTGATAAAAACATGACAACAGTAAAATACTAGAGTCTAGAGCAGGGGTGGACAATCCTGGTCCTCGAGGGCCGCAGCCCTGCACGTTTTAGATGTCTCCTCACATCAATACAGCTAACAGCAATTAGTGGCTCCTTGTCAAGCTTTCTGCAGAGCCTCATCATGATAACAGGTGTGTTTGAGCAGGGAAACATCTAAAACGGGCAGGACTGCGGCCCTCGAGGACCAGGATTGCCCACCCCTGGTCTAGAGTAGCTGTTTTTTAAAGGCTCTGATAGCCAAAGGATAAAAACTGTTCAGAAGTCTTGTTATGCAGGCCTTCATCGATCTGTCGCGCTTACCAGAAGGTAACAGTTTAAAAATGTGGTGTGCTGGGTGGGAGGGGTCTTTAAGGATGGCATTGGTCCTTCCCAGGCATCTGGAGCTGGTGATCTCCTCCAGGGAGGGCAGAGGACAGCCAATCATTTTCTCGACAGTTTTTATGACCCTCTGCACAGCCTTATTTGTCCGCAGCCGAGCTTCCAACGTACCAAGCTGTAATACAGTACGTGAGTACATTTTCGATGGTGGATCGGTAGAAGGTCACCACCAGCTTCTGCTTCAGTTTGTTCTTTCTGAGGACTCTCAGGAAATGTAACCTCTGCTGGGCCTTCGTCATCACTGCTTCAGTGTTTACAGACCAGGTCAGCTCCTCTGAAATGTGGACTCCCAGGAATCTGAAGGAGGGCACCATCTCCAACATGTCGTTGATGTGAAGTGAGGCCTGGTCCACCCTGGTCTCACTGTCTTTGGTCTTTCAGTGGGGAAAGACTTCTGTTCTTGTGTTCATGTGTTCATCAACTAATACACATTTCTTATGGTTTTGAACAATGTTTGCATTTGGTTCTTCCTTCATTTCATTTTGATCTGTATTTTGATCCCTGAAGATGTCAATTTGCACACCCTAACCATGGGTTGAAGGCTCCATGGTTCCATGGCTCCATGTATCCCCCCCCCCCCCCCCCCCCCACTTGTTTACCTTTTCCTTTTTTTCTTGTTTTTACAGTGACCATCTAACCTGTGACACTTCTGCCACCATTGTTTGGATCTCGACTGCCATTTTACGAAGGGAACCTTAGGGTTAGAGAGTGGGAGTGTGATCTCACATGTTCCTATTAAGTCACTGTCTTGTCTGATGACCATTGTCTCAGCCCCTCCACAACAATGCAGAACATCATCTGTTATCTATTGGGTGCTCTGACTATTTGCTATGTGGTACCTCCTGCCTCCTCTTTTCTTTTGTACCACCCCAGTCATTACTCTGCTCATCCATCTGTCAGTTGCCCTTGCCAAAGCGCAGTGAGATGTTGATGCGTCTACTGTTAACTCGTCTGTGCCCGCCCTGTGCTACAACCATTTGCCACTGCCACAGCTGCTCCAGGTCTCTGGGCTTCATGGCTGTCAAGTACTGCTGTTATATTCAACTGACTGCTACTCAAGTTACCTTAGCTTGCCAGTAACCCCGCCCTCAAAGGTTCTGGTCACCATTGAAAATACTCAGGCAACTGCTGCTGTGTTCTCACTCTGATGCCATCAGCCTTCCACCAAATTGCCTGGCCTCTTCTTTTCCCCTCTGCAGTTCGTCATTGTAGCTCCAGCCACAAGTCACATTACCTTATGCTCAGCATCTGAACCAGTCTAATATCTCCCGAAGACATTTCTGAGTTGTCCTGCACTATGTCCCAACATGCCCTCTCTTGGGCCGACATCTGACCAATTTCCTGGATGCATCTGACCTAATAAGGCCTGTTCTCCATTCTCAATGGCACCTCAGTGTCCTTGGTGTCGCCAAGCTCCTGTCCTCTCCCCAGTGACTCAGTGCAAATCGCTGGCATTCTCATCGTGATCCTAAGCAGCTTGGCTCATCTGCGTTGCCTTTGAGTCATCCTCTTCGACAGCTTCACCTATCTCCCCTGCCTTCTGGTTGTTATCTTCCTAATAACCTGTAGCTTCTGCTCATTGACAATCCCACTAACCAGCCTCATCCTCTTCATCCCAGAGCAGAACTCTTCACCTCTTTTGCCCCATTTCTCTCTAGTCCAGTCCTCAGGCAGTCCACCTGAGATGTCCTTCTTTTACCTTAAATTCTACAACAATTACTTTTAATTTATCTTTAATCAGCAATTGTTCTTCAACTCATAATGGACATGTGTCCCCCTAACAAGAATAGTTGGAACAAATTATTCCACAATTTTAGTTGTCTCACTTTGATCAAAACATTTACTGTAAAGTAAAAAAAAAAACATAATTTCAGAGAGGGTGATGATGGGGACGTGGTTACAGAAGGAAACTTGTAGAATCGTACTTTATGAATCCCCTTGGGGGACCCATAGGTAGGCAGCCACATATTATAATGCTCTGGGAGTCTTAGCGGGGGCCCAGGGTCTTGCTCAGGAACCCCTGGTGCATGTTTTCTGGATTTTAGGAGTACTCAGAGGACTAATAGTCAGTCATTATATGGAGTTGTTTCTTATCAGGTTTATCTGTTCTTCAAATTTCTGCTTAAACAATGACTACTTTAAAGTTTAATACCCTCTGCAATACAACTGCAATGTCTGTTAACATTTTAAGAAATGAAAAGCTGTGAGTGCGGTTTCCAGGGGTGAACTTATGAGTCATGTGTGACTCATATTGATAGTTTGCACAGATTCATGACGGCACTTTTTTTGCACAAAGGTGCTGCAGCTCTAGCACCTTGGCAACACAAAATAAAAAGCTCTGAAAAAACTGAATATCTCAAATAAAGGGAGGTTAAAAATGTGTGTGTTCCTGAAAATTTTCAATGATACTTTGATATTTATTAGAGTGACTGAAAACAAACCCAGGAAACTTTGCAACAAAAAGCTCAGCGATCACAGTGAAAGTGCATGCCCACTTACATTATGGTTCTGTCCCACAGCGCACAGTAGGGGTTCATTGTTCCCTGGAAGGAAGGAAGGAAGGAAGGACAAAATGTTTGGTAAATTATACTGAAAACTAATCATTTTCATCACCACCACCTGCATCATCATCATAAATCAACTGCATGTGTTTTCTTTTTTAACGTGTGCCAAGGTTCACGTAGAGACCACCAATTTATTTACAGCCTGCACTATTAGAGGCATACGCACTTTAGCTGACATGCTTAGACCTACATGCCCTTCATCTCGAAGATGAAAAACATAAAAGCCTGAATCATAAAAAAAGGCTTCGTCTTGTAATTATCTGAACACACTGCTCTCTTTTGACACTCGGCTGCTTGGGAATAATTATCAAGACAATTAACAACCACTTGTGTATCAGCTAATGGGAGCATATATGTGCTGTGGTCTTTTGTACAGCATTCAGTCAACAAACAAAGGCTCTCACTCTCTAATGCTCTGAAGAATCAAGCGAAAATGAAAAAGTCAATAACCAAATGATATACATCGTTTGTTGTCAACCTGCTGTTTATGGTCATGTGTGTTACCGAGATTGAAAGTGAGAGAAAGACTGCAGTGTTTACATTTGCCAGGTGAGCCAGTTCAATTTCCAGATGGGACTCGGTGGTCTTCGGCTCGGGTCTCACAGTCACAGCGATGACCTTGGAGTTCACAACTGTGTGGTTCCTGAGTGAGACAAACGTGTCAAGAAATCACAAAAATGAAGAAAAGCCTCTTGGATGTTTAATTGTCACTGAATTGTCCACATTTTGTTTTATTTCACTGTCAGAGATGCTGTTTATAGGAGCCTTGCTGCTCACTTTACATCTGTTTTTATCTTCCTCATTAAGTATGAACAGTGCAGAAGGTGATGACTAAATAAATGCTCAAGTTACACTACTTCCTGTTTTAGTTTTTTTTATTATTATTTATAAATAAAACATTTGAATGGATGTCATAGTGTTTTTAAAATCCAGAATGGTTAAAAGTCCTTTTTCTTAGACTCAAGTAGAGAATTAGTAAGTAAAGCATCATATTGACATAAGCAGCATACCAATATCATCATCTGTTTAATGCTTTTTAAGGGAGGATAATTTCTACATCTTTCTCTGCTTGCGGAAGTAAAAAGATCTAAAATTCAGAGTGCAAGTTTTTCCAAATCAATTTTTAAAGTAAATACTCTCACTAGTGCTTGTAGTATTGACTACTAACCCAGATATTGCACTCTTAATAACAGGGACATTCAAAAAGCTGCCCATTGCACATCAAAGCGTCGATATACGGGATGTTTGCCAGTAATGGTGCTAAAAAACATCTAAGCTGAACAGAAAACAGCAAATACAAAGCTGGGCTGGACTGAACAAGATGTCTCTTTGTATCTACTGCTCTTAAAATCTGGCATTACAGTCATGTTTCAGAAAACATCTCCAGCTATTGTATAGTTGACAGAGTACATTTTACTTTTATTTTCAGCTAAAAAAAATAAAAAATCTATGTGCACTTTTTGCGTGGAGGAAAAGCATCACTTTCACAAAGAGAAGTAGAGGTGAGACTGCAATAGCCTGCCATGCAGCACTTGAGCTGAACATATTTCTATCTGACTTTTTTTTTCTTAAATGGTCCATTTCTCTGTACTTATTTTCAAATTGAAATCAATGACTAGATGGATAGCTTCTTTAGTTCAGAGTGCAATGACAGATTCCTAACATCTGGCAGGATAAAAGTATATTTTTTTGTTGAACTGTCAAAAGGAAAATAGTATTTTGAACATCATATTTTCAAGTTTTTTTTTGGAGTAATCATGCTTGAGTGTCCCATGATGACCTCCTGTCTACATATACTCAAAGGGTTGCTGCTCCACCTGGCTTGGCGGGTCCTGAAATGACTGATCTGTCCTTGGGATGCTGGTGCCAGCGACTCATTAACTGGGGTCTGACACCAGGTGTTATTTTATAACATCCAACTGCTTTTTCAGACAGAAACATCATCCCTGATTAACTAGATATGCTATGCTACTGTTAATATGTTTTATTAATTCCCAAAACCTGTACAGACAAATCTCATAAAGCTTGAATATCATCAACAAGTCAATAGCTTCATTCTTTATTTTTACACTCTCAACATAAGAAAAAGAAATGTTCCAAATATTAAAAAATAATAATAAGAAAATAATTTCATATTATACAATAATCTAATAATTTGGTATTTTTGTTTTTCATCAAGGATTTTTTAATTTGTTATTTGAATACAACAACACAAAGGGCATTGAATATTTCAGGTTCTGTATAACATACATAAACTTTTTTCCAACTTCTGATAGGTAAGGCACAACTCTTTCAAAAGTATTGAAATTCAAACTATGCATATCTATGTATGTATGTATGTATGTATGTATGTATGTATGTATGTATGTATGTATGTATGTATGTATGTATCTATTTTTTTAGTGTTTGTGTCACTATATTTCTGTACATTTTTTACATTCATCTTTGAAGATCAATTTGACTTGTAAGTTTCCATTTAATTTGCTAATGTGAAGATTTTTATCTACTGTATTTGTAATCTTAATATATTTAATTCACCTTCGTGCTCACTTTATTATTATTTTTTTCAATACCCATTTTTTTTCCCTGTCTTTAACTTGTACTAACTTGCATGAAAGTGACTTTATGAAGTGAGATTGAAGTTTAAAGTCTGAAGTTGTAAAATGTCTGTGCCACTCATGAGTGCAGAGCCACAGTTTGCTTTTCAGATTTGATCTACTACTGTGAAAAATAGCGGACACCTCTGCAGCTTTAAAAGGATTACATTTCTCTCTTTTCCTCTTGCCAGCACACCAGAACATACAAACATGTTGTACTTACTTTGGTGAAGGTAACATGAGTCCAAGAGTCTTGTAGAGAACAGTTCCCAAAATGAAGACAGGCGATCCCTCCATATCTGAAAGAGAAAAGGTGGAATGTTTTAGAACTACATTCAGCCTGTTGCTTTTTAAATCACATAACTTCATTATACAAGTGGACATAGTGACCAGGTGTTAACATAATAGTAAATATGTACACCTTTCACAGAGTTTATATCAAAACCGTGCCTATTTACATATTTGAATATGGTGTTGTTAATTCAAAGAAGAAAGCTGCCCCCTAAACACCCAAAACTTCTACTATGTTAACATGGTGAATTTTCATAATTGAATTATGAAAGTTTTAATTGGATTTTAGTTTGCTTGGCTTTGATAAACCTGCCACCCTGAAGTGTCGATGCAAATTCTACCAGTAACTCACTTTTCTTCCTCTAACTTTAAGTACCACATACTTTGTTGTCTCCAATCACAAACAAGCTAAAGTCTCCCATGGAATCAAAATCTCCCACTGTCCAAATTAGAATGTTTGGGATAAAGCACATTGTGTAGATTCCTTATCAGTCCCTTGTTTTCTTATATTTGAGATATCCCAGATAAGACTGAATACACAAATTAACTAAATTGTCTGGCTCTGGATTGAGATATACAGGAAACACTGGCAGGATGCTAAAAACACTGAAGTTATACAAAAAAATCCAATCCAAATGAGATTAAGCAAGACATCTTGTTTTGGTTGAAGGACTGAGGTATTATTTCACCTTCCCAAAGTAAAAGTTGATCCAGCACACAATATGATGATAGCAGAAGCAGTTTTGTGAACGTTTCATTTTCCATTCCATATTATGCATTAATCTTCCAGTGAAGATTATTTTATGTTGCTGCGTTTGCAGTATATCCTTAGTTAGTAATTGTTTTTACTGCTCACACAGTTCTGACCCTAGAAGATGGATGAATTGGACTGGAGGTCAGATGGCTCTGTGATATACGTACATGATCAGTCACATACCTGCTGACTGGGAAACAAAGAGTCCCTTTGGGATGACCACTTTATCTTCAGAGTTCCTGGCCCAGTCAACCATGCCTTTACGACCCTTCATGGGGAAGTTGATGTCAGTCATGACAGACACTGCTGGAAGTCTCTGGATGCTGGCCACTGCAGTATTCCCCCCCAAAAAATACATGTTAGTGTTGAAAAGATGTGAGTGTGTTACAAAGACACTCATCCATCCATACAGGTATTAACTCTGCTGCTAAATCCGGTCACTTCAAGGGAAGGAGCTTGACATTCTGTTAATTTTCTATCTGGAGGAAAGGATCAATGCCACTGTGTTGACTCTACAGTCGATGTGAAGCTGAAGCAAATGATCTGTTGACCTGCTGACAGGTTATAAGAACCAGAAAACTCAAGAGATGGTAAAGAAGTTGTTTATTATTAAAGGCTTTTGATATCCATAGTAAAGTAAAAGTCTTTGCTGATGCTGAGTAAAGGTTTTATATTTTTCCAATAAATTGCTAATGCACTCGGAGTGTCTTCATATCACTTTTCAATCATCCTACAGAAAAAAATCCTTTCAAAATGTAGTAAGTTTAAGAAGCTGTATTGTCATTGTACAGAATACAACAAAATTCCATTTGGTTGCATCTCTCTTAGAGCAGCAGCAGCATGTCACATTCACAGTCAGATAAATAACTAGTCTATGGTAAGGTGCACTATTAAAGTGCAAAAGTTATTGTCCATTGCGTGGAAGGTCGTAGTCCGTATGTGTGTAGATGTAGTCAATAATATAATAAAACTTAAATAGGGATGCTTTTTTTGTTTTGTTTTGCAGGTGTTGTGCAGTTTGCTTATCCAATTTTGTTGTGGAAGGCATAATCATAAAATGCATTTATTCCAGATACAAACTCTGCAACACTCTCTCAATCTTGGTTGTAAAAGATCTATACTATTTTCTTATATTATTGTCATTATTATATTCAGAATGGCCAAAATAATCATGTTAATGCCCATTGCTAAGTTATTGGTTGTCACTGACCTATCAATAATTTTTTCTGAAAGGGAAAAAAAAACCTTTTGCCACCTTTATTAATATCATGAGGTAAGATTATGTTAATAAGCAGGAAATCATTTAAAAAAGAAATGTAAGTAAGGAAAAAAAAAGCCAACTGGGCATTTGAGTGATTCATGTACTCTTTTACCACAAAGTACCAAATCAAAGCTACGAATAGCAGCTGATGCACAGTAGACGGGTAATCTCCTTAATCACTGTTTCTTTTTCTCACCTCCCTGCTGTGGTGCCATAAAAGGCCAATCTGTGCACTGAGGCAACGACAAGGAAAAACCCCAGGATAAACGGAAAAGGCCTTAGCATTACAAGGGAAGGATAAAGCTCTCCTGTTCTTTACCTGGTGTCACATCCAGTCCCAGTTAGGTGGTGCTTTCAGCAGGGGGAATCTGGGGCTAATCCTACCATTGATGCAAAAGCTTCATTGTTCCTTGGGCTGTGCCAATAATACAACTTGAATTCTGGCAAGACTCCATGTTTGACTGAAATGTGTGACAGTCAAAGTGCGCCTGTGTTTGGGATGATCCTGCAGTGGGCATGAAATCACAGAGCACCACAAAACCTGACGCTTGCAGAGGGACCTGTTCATAACACCAGATGTCTGGAGCAGCAGAAGCAAGTGTGTGTTTATTTGCGTATGTGGTTTTAGTCACAGATCATGCGGTGAAACTCAACAGGGTGCAAAGAAAACTGTCTTTCAGAGTCCTGGGTAATTCTGCAGGTAAATGGGGCTTTGCGTTTGCCTGATGAGGCTAGGAAGCATAAATATAGTGCTGTTTAGGATAGTGTTGCTTCAGAACACCGATTTAGAGACTTAAGAGCATTCTGTACGGCTCATTTTAATAAGAGGGAATTATACCATCGCTCATTACGTCTGAATGCATTCATGAAAGGTTCAGCATTGTATACTGTTGAAGTCAAGCAACAACAAAAAAATCTAAAAAAAACCAACATTATTCACAGGAAATAAATTAATGAGCATTTGCAGCTATTGTCTGTGTAATTGAGACCAGTCACTATTAATGTAAGAATATTCTCTCAGCAAAATAAGCTGAAGCTCACAATGGATCACCAGAACAAAAAACAAGAAAATGGATGAAAGTGCTTGATGTATTCCACGAAGCTTCACTGTGCCCTTCCAAGTGTTTGCTTGAGAGGAGAAAGTACAAGTTGCTGGAGTTGAGAGCCTTTTCCAATCAAGGTTATTTGACTAAAAGTAGGAGGACAGAGGACTATCCAGTGGTGACAGCCAGTATTTATCTCGGTGTCAAGAGGCCGCCATAAATTAGTGACAAAATGATGCCGCAATATCTTTCTCTGCCAGATGCTCTACACTTGGCTTTCAATGATGGACCCACAAAACTTTCCATTCCTTTAATCAAAAGGGCCACGTGGTCACCTGGGCTGTGTGCTGCAAGCTGCAAATACTGTTGCTGACTACTAAAGTCTGCTATGCAATACCGAACAATCATCCAGAAAACTCTGCATCACCATACATTACTCATGTATTATCAAATGGAGTGTTACAGTTTTGATCCACTTCACACACAACGCGTGTTGTGGAAAGATTACGAATATAGACCATCCATCCATCCAATTCCCTCGATCCACCCTGGACAGGCTGCAAGGAAAACTAAGAGCGGCAGACAAACATTTACACACACATTCACACCTTCAGACAATTTCAAAGTCACCAATTAATCTGAAAAGCATGTAAGAACACACACACGCGCGCGCACGCACGCGCGCACACACACACACGGTAAAATATTAAGTTCATCCTAAAAAGAGCCTTGTAGTAAAATCTTTGTTCTTTATCACCAGCAGTCATTGAGGTTCTGCCTGAATTTAGCTACCGCCGCCGTTCCATTGCTGCACATTTCTCATAATAATTGCACAAAAAACCAAATGTCCCTGCTTGGCCTCTGTGATCCAAACAAGCTGTTTTAAAAATGTGTCTCTGTAATCATATTGATAATGATACCACCCTTCCACATTTCACAGATCCTCATGAAGAAGGTTCTTTAATAGTCTGATAGAAGATTATGCCTTCCTTATTTTAAAGGACCCATTAAAAACAATTGTGCTCTGTACTTTTATGGGATGACATTAAAACTGTGCATAAAACTAAAACCTTTCATGCTCTCTAATTATAGTCACTTTCACAATTAAACCATAAATTTCTATCAATTCATTTGTCTAACTTACAAAAGAAAAAAGTCAGTAAAGGTTTGTGGCATCACTTTTAGATCAGTTTTCATATTTGAATGTTTTTCTTTAGCCTTCAAGTAATAGTTTGAAATGTTAACTTATCGTGCAATGAAATTGTTTCTTTCAATTCTGAGCTCACATTTCAGTTTTAATGCAATTTTTTGCATCATCATAAAACCATACAACAATAGGGTTGATGTATAAATCAAAGTCCCCTTTGAAGCCAGACATATGATATAGTTGACTAATACAATAAGAATCAAGTATTTCATAATCGAGCAGTACAATACACAGCTCAAGGAATGAACACATGTGGATAAAACACTTAGCCCTCAATTTAGAGTCATTTTCACAGCACTGATTTTTCATTGCATATAAAGCAGAGGTCATGTGTTAATGCTTTTTTGAGCATTAAAAGGGGGGAGTTACACCGGTTTTGGACAACTATCATTAAGCCAAATTGAAAGAAGTATAAAATAGGAGAAGGGCACAGAAATATTCTCATATCTGTGAAAGAAGTCATTAATGTCTGGCATTGTGGAATGCATGCAAACCCTATTTCCAAGTCCAAATCCATTAGTTAATTTGACTCTCACTGTTTCCTAATGGGATTTTGATGGGTGCATTCATTGAACCATATTTGGTATGCGATTCTGAGGGGCTACCTATTCATCATTATGGAAATCATATACCATAAAGGGCTCACTGGAGTGAATGTTTGCTGGAAGTGGGTCAAACGTTTGCTATTGTAAAGAACACAAGGAAGAAAACCTCACTCTTCAAGAGGAATTGCCTACCAGCTCGGCAGTACATGCTCACATTCGGTTGCATGAATAAATCAAGCCCACAGTTCTATTATTCCATTCCAGTAAGACACCATTTATGGCTGAGTAAGAAATGAAATGCCACTGAGACCTCAGATCATCCAAGAGCCTGTGCGACACAAGCTGAAAGAACCCACAGACACACTGGAGAGGAGAAATATTGCACTCAAAGACTCACATCTAAAGACTCCAATTTTTTCTTCTTCTCTTCTAAAAAAGGGACTTCTAATCTTGACAAAAATCAGCAATGCAAAAAAGCTCATTTAAGCCACATAGTATTGTGTCTAATTAAACTTCCAATCTTTTGTCAGATGCTTTAACAGTATGTTTTTCTCTGACTGCTAATCTCACAAGAAAGTGACAAACAATCATCATTTCTATGACGCTGTGCTATTATGAAACATGTTCAAAGGGCTACTCCACTAAATCACACCTCTCTCAAAGAACTGCAGTGAAAGCACAGCATCAGACAGAATGTTGTTTTTTTTACCTGTCAATATAAAGTACATATTATTATTGATTATTATATGTGATTATTGAAAATATAGCTGGGATGAGAATGTCTGTGACTGGACTCAAATATTTAAACATTTTAATAAAAAAAATGTCATTGCACTACTTTATATAATTGTTGATGTTTTAGCTTGTGTTTTAAAAAGAAACCTGTTTTCTATACAGATAATTATCCCTTAAGTGTCAATTCTTCCACATAAATGCTGTGTGTCTTTTGTGGTGTACCAGCTTCCTGAGCTTGCGTGCACCTGATATTGGATAGGGTGTTAAGTGTTTTCATAGGAATTTAGCACATTAAGACCACAAGATCAGTTTTAATTAACAATATTGATTTGCTGTAATTTTAGTCCTCCACCCTCACCATGCGCCATTTATTCTAAATTAATGAGGTTAGGGAGAAATTGACACTGGAAGTCAGCAGAGTAGAAGGATTATGTGTCCATGCTGGGCAGAAATGCAATGTAAGATGAGCATGCTGGCTGTTGGACTGAGGGGAAAAGTAGGCTTATTCCTACCCAAGTTTCCAGTCATCAGATAGGCATTGTGGAAATCCTTCATGCCCAGTCCAACAATGTGTATGAACTCCTCGATGACCTGCATTAGCTCCACTGCTCCGGGGTAGATCTAGAGAGGATAAGAGACACCGTTAATAAGAGGAACAGATAAGAAGACATTTTTGAATTGAATGACATGTCTATTATTTCACAAAATGCTGAAAATGTAGATTGATGTTGAAATAAAAATCTAGTTATCTGGAAAAAAAGGGCATACTACTAACACATTAGATTCAAACTGCAGAAATATGGATAACGACAAACACTGAAAAATAACAAAACATAAACAAAATGTATATTTTATCGATTGTGGAGACATAGTTATATTAGTTTTCAAATAACTGTGATACTAAAAAAAAAATCGAAAATATCTTTCAATTTGTGTTTGCTTTATATTTTGTATTTGTTATACATACATTTCATGCAATTGGGTCACCCCAACATTCAACTGACTGGTAAAATTGAAAAACAAATATGTCTATACAATAAGATTGGTGAGTAAATCAACAAAATAATCTCCTCATCAACTGGTGTCAGAAGATAATCATTAGTTGAAGCTCTAATTGAACCGTCCATGTGACATCGGCATCAGACCCATGACCGACACATTTGCCAACACAGTTGCAAGTTGGCTTCTCCTCTAAAAGGCCCTGCCAAGTCAAGGGTGATTGCCTCAGTTGATGTGCTGCTTCATGGACATCACCACACAGTGAGAAATCATGCGGGCAGGAATTCAGGACCATGGACAGCTCCATGGCTCCACTGGCCACACTGCTGGTCCAGTCAGCTCTTTCTCCCTCAGGTCAATAAATCAAAGGGGTGTTAATCCAATAATTGACCTTCAAAAGATTGGACCACAGTCATGGCTGCCTGTCTGCTGGTGAGTGGTCCAATCTAATGAGAGGCTTTCGACTGGGATGTACTGACAGTGTCCCCACTGTCAGTACATCCCACTATCTATGCCAGAGTGGAAACACTCCTGTTGCACAACATGCAAAGAGTACAATGTTGTGAGAGCAATTCTGTATGGGTCATGCATGTTGTTCAACAAATAATGCAGGACTTGTGATGATACAGTAATGATGTCAAGCAATTAGCGAGTGGCATAGTAATTAAGACTATGTTGCAAGTGAATATTCAACAAACACCTGAGGCAGGTATTTCCCTTGTCTGTAATAGCTTGTGTCTTCTGTGTTTGCACATGTTTCTACATGTGTGGCGGCTATGTTCAGCCATGCTGAAGCTGAGAGCCTCTGACACAGCAGAGTGAAAGCCATAGTGGGGGAGAAAAGCACATCACGTCGCCCCTTCCGGCATGTCTGACGCAGAGTGCAGTCATGCTCGTTCTGCAGGTCTCCATGGCAACCATGAGATGTGAAGGCAGCACAGGGAAATGGCTGCAGAGGAGTTTCTGTAGACAGAGCTCTTCCTTTCCTTGCCATGGTAACAGTGACAGGAGGTGAATATATAGTGATCTGTGCACAAAGCCAACTCTACAGCCAGTAAAAACCTCATAGTGAGGTGTTTCATGTGAGCGTTGTGAATGTCCACAGCATGCAGTGTGTGGGTGCTGTGCAAACTGAGACCGGAACACTCATTAATGCAAGTATCCCCAGCAAGTGAGAAAAACGTTAAACTGTGAAGTCCAGGCGTCATCTGTCGAAACCAGACAACATCATTGAGCCTGTGTCCACTTGGTGCAAAGACAAAATTGAAGTAGCATTCCACGACATGTCCATTAAATCTTATTGGCAAGTGGCTTCTTTGAGTAGAATCTGGAAAGATTCTGCTTGTGTAGGTTTTACAGAATCCATAAACAAAAGTATGAAATTGTGCATCATTTGTGCGTCACAGCTCTCATATTGAACCAAAGCATCATTGTGTTTTACTGCTCCGAACTTTACTAATACATTTGTCATGAAGATTTGAGACATGAATAGAAAACATCGAGCACACAAAACTAGTCCATGAAACAATATATCCACACTAGTACATTGCTTATCATATTATTGAAATTCAGAAATAGGCTTATCTCATTGAGTCAATTTCTAAAGTTATATAAATACTTTCTTATTTTCTTATACTTTCACTTGAAAAAAAGGAAAAACCTCAATTAACATCCTTAGAAACTATTTTGTGGCTGATTTATTTATTTGTTTTTTTCCTAATGATGGCTTATTAAAAGCAAGACTAATTGACCACGTCACATATGCCTTCTTGGTGTTCCATCACAGACAATGCTTTCTATTTCTATATTCCCTCTGATCTCTCTGTCCTTGTCTCTGACACATTCTCACAGACAGAACTGTTCATTTGTGAGACTTCTCACCGAGATCATACCTTTGGTGCCTGCCAAACTCAAACTGCAGTAAGTAAACACCTAATTACTGTCTCTATAAAGTGCCAGGACTGGCATGTCTAGCAATGTTTTAACTGCCGGTATTTCCATCATACTGTATTTGTTGAAGTCAGGTGTAAAGAAATTGAGACAAAAAAGAGATCTGACTTATTTTAAGGCAACCAGCTCAGTTGTGTGTCAATGTGTGACACCTAATTCAAGTCGATTTACCAGTGAAGGTGACAACAGAGCAGATGCCCTTTGCAGACTTGCAGTCACTGCAGATGGTATCTCTGTCAGAGCCTGGATGTGCGTGATTTCCAGGGTTCAGGTTGTCTGAGCCACAAATCGCAGCTTTGAAAACGAGAGTTGCCACCTCTAGAGCTGAGAGAGGTGTCCAACAGAGGACAAAGCTAAGAACCACCAGCCTCTATAGATAAACTTGGTATCTAGAAGGGGATGTGGTTCCTGTCCAAGTTTGAATTTATACTTTTCATTTATTGTTTCCAATAGATGCAATAGTGTTACCTCACAAAGGCAGATATATTGCAAAAAGGAATTTAAGCCTGCAATGATACAAGCACTGAAATGTAAAATGTTTGAGAGGATTCAACTCAAATATCTTATCACACCAGTTGCCATAAGCTGTATCATCTGAATGAAACGGTGCTATAGGAATTGGTCCTGCAGTAAACGGTGGAGCTGTTTCTATGGCAGTGTTGCTGCCACCAAGTGGAACTGTGAGGAATTTATTTTTCTAAATGAGGCCAGATGTCACACATGCCATAGGGCATGAATCTAACACGACCTCAAAAAGTAACCTGACTTTCCTTCTTTCCACTATTCATAGAGTCACTGCAAACAAGCTTTGGGTCTCATTCAGAGACAAACAACATTCCTGCAGCAACCTGAATTATTTACTATCACATGCTTACCTTTTGCGCATCTTCCCATTTCTCTTTATTTTCCTCCTCCAAGAGGTTGCTGATGATTTGAAAGAAGTTCTGTAGAAATGATGAAAGAGAAAATACATAACACACCCACACAAACATTACAGGCACTGTATCAAGATGTCTTTTTAAAAGTTTTGACATCAGGGAGGACTGCTATGGCTAATATATGGATGTTTGCTCCCAGGGAATTGGGGAATTAAATGAGGGAGTAATGCGGTGCTGATGGGGTTTCCCAAGATGTGTTGATGATAACATGATGGTAGGCGATAGAGAGGCTGTATGTGGATCAGCTCTGACAAAAAATACAACTTGAACCTCCTGCAGCTTGCAGCAATCACTTATTGCTACAGGTGAAAGGCAAAAGCTGCAATCAGAAAAAAAAAAAAGATGAAAGGGAATGTTTGAGCAGCTGTGTGGATTGTCTTCTTCAGCACTGGAGAGTGGGCAGGGACGTCTTTGGGTGCATGCCTGCAGTAGTAATAGGACCCCTGTCTGATCTTTAGCCTTGTTATTTCGTCTGGTCCACAATGTGCCTGAGGGAGTGGCTCTCTCTCTCTCTTGACACAGGCTATCTTGTTTTCTACTTGAATGCTTATGCTCCCTCTGGTGGTAATGTGCCCACTTTAACACTGCATTAGCGCAGAGACACACGCAGGGGTTGGGCTGCCTGACTGCTCTCCTGTCTGCCCACACACACTATAGAACTCTCCTAATAACCACCGTCAGGATGCTTTCCTCTTCGTATAGATTTTCTATGGGGAGAAATGGCGGAACAGAGATCAGATTTTCCATCTACAGAAGCCACATTTAGCTATTAATTCTGCGGAAAATTTGAAGGACCGTATGCTTTGCAGAGATTGATAAAAGTGCAGTAAACCAACAGAGGACCAAGGAGGAGAAAGAGCATCCCTGACATTTTACAGTCCAAATACCACCACAAGTTGCAAGCGCATAATTAAGTGAGCGGAACACTTTCATGGTTTAATTACCTATAACCTAACCTGAAGTGGGAGTCTTATGCCAATTAAATCACATCACATCTCAAGCTGAAATAGCAGAGTAAGTTGGCCTGTTTTCAGTTTACATTTTGTCTTCTTAGACCAAATTGTCAGAATAAAGCAAGACAGCAATGTGCATATTTAGTATACCAAAACTATTATCAGTCTGCAGATACTCATCTCTGTCTTGTGCGAATAAACTTACTCAACTTTCATGATTAAAACAGACATTATTTCCACTTTTATGTAGAAAATGGCTGCTGGGTTGTACTCATACTTTTCTAATTTCCGAGCATGATTACTTTCATCTTCATCCAAAATAATCACAACAAAAGAGGCTCAATATGGCTACAAAGCAGGAATGAAAACTCACAAAAGAACTGTGAAGCAGAATTCAGTTCAAAGCAAGTACCTCCATCCAATTTTGTTTAATCTTAAAAGCACTATGAGCCTGACACACATGAAAACAACATATCTACATTGTGAAGAAAAAGTATGATAATGTCAAATATGCCTGTACAATGGTTGTCTGTGAAAATGGCACAGCATTGAGGGAATAAACTGTATTGTTGATAATGGAGGAGGAGGTTTAGCTATAATCTCCATCATCCTATTGACAAAAAGAGGATCAAGTCTCAAGTCAACCCGACATGATGAGATCAAACCACTAAGGACACTGAGGATATCTCTTGATTCATTAGAGTGACAAGACATGTTTTAATCTTCCTCCAATTGCAGGAGGTGTTGTTGTGTGTATATAGAGATGGTATTAAAATCTAGCAATATTTATAGTCATCCACTTAAATATTTTGACAAAAAAAGATGCACTTGATCAAGCAGTGACATTGCATGTGTCAGAGGCTCATGTCTCAGTGTTGAAATAAACCTTGTGTCCACTTACTTGCACATCATCCGATGATGGCTCATAGCTGGCCCTCTTGAAGGTCTCTGTCACATTGCGAAGGATTTCTACTGAGGACAACAGGTCGCCAGCGTAAAAGTTTCTCCTCTGCGTGAGATCCAGTAGATTTTTGGTGACCTGGGACATCCCATCCCCCGCCAGCATCCGCTGGCCCTTAGCAAGGTGCCCCTGAACCTCCAAAAACAGGAGAAGAAAGAACTTGGGGCATTGGTGTACTCTGACTGTTCGCAAGATGCACACTAAGCTACATATTTGGAGTAAATGGAGTGCAAAAATCAGGAAGAAAGACACTACTCTCTAAGGCCCTTTATGTGACACTTATATCTAAGCCAGGCCGAAATGTATTCTGCCTTGCGGATGTTTTGAAATGAGCCAATATGAATAAAAGAGTTAACTGGAGCAGAAGACACACATTTAGGGAGAAATTGCACAGTGAAATGACATTTCACATCATTGCACAGGGTTTATGTAGACGTTCACAGGTGCAGGGCTATATGTGCTATCTAAGCTCTTTCGAATTATTTCACTTTCAACTGGAGAGTCACCAAAATTAGCCATTCTAGTGGAAGCACTATTATATTTCAAGGATAAAAGCTAAAGTGAATTCTAAATACTCCAATAAACTGTTGTTGACCTCTTTGTTCTGTGCGTGTGATTAAAATATTTCATCAGACATGCAAAAAGAAAGAGTTCACACATGGATGGTTTGAAATGATTCTACTGAGGAAAATGTTTTTGTTATTTTCCTGGACATTTGGCACGGTTTCTTGTCCATGGAATGTTACTGTAAAGTAGTATACTAATTAAAACACATCAAGTGGGGAGTACCACTTTTTAAGTGCCACAACACATGATTCTTAATTATTTGATCAACAGCCATTCATTAGGTTTTCCGTTATACAAAGGGGGGCACATACAGCTGAGAACATGTTAGAACCATTAAGGAACTGATAACTATTTTCACAAAGGTGGGAAAAAAAGGGGAACATATGTGTAGTTGAATTTTCTCCACTGTTGAAAGTGTTTAATCTTTGCCTACAGTATGATGGGTATGGAGGAGGGGGTGGGGAAAACACTGGGGAGGTAATTTATGATGCATTGGAAACAGAGGCTGTGAGAGGGAGCTGACTTTGCACCTACTGATTGCTGCAAGTATCTGAATTCATTTGTTATGCATCGAGCATAGCTGGGCTGCTCCCAGAAGGCCATACCGCGGTGATCCAAAGAGCAGCGTCGACTAGTGGTGCCTGTTGAGGGGGAAGGAGACAGCGACAGATTTGGAGAGGAGAATCAGTCGGGGAGGGATGAGAGGGGAGATGAGCAGGCGCAGAGAGCATATAAGGAGGCGGCGGGGGTGGGGGGAGGATTAGGACCAAAGGAGAGGAAAAGAAAGGCAGATGGAAGTTGAGGAGAGGGGGGGAGTTGGGTGGAGGATAGGGGGAAGAAAAAAAGAAGAGAGGAATTATTTTCTTTCCTTTTGTCCATTTCTTTTGCTCATCAGTCATCATCAAAATTTGATGTCACCCATTACGACGTGCATTAGAGACGAAGCATGAATAGAAAGCTCTCTAGAAGGAAATAATGCAGTATTTGAATAGAGGTGGCTTATTATTACAACAAACAATGTAGTCCCAAGGCTTTTAATAAATGCACAGTGTGTCGTGATGATACAGCTTATTGAAACATGTAGCCGATCAACTGTGATAGCTGTCAGGGCTTTAAACACTGTTCCCGAAATAGCACATCCAACCCAATATCCACCCACGTCGTCATGTACAGCATACATAGGGTCCAACATCACAACATCCCAGCTGTCGACCTGGTGAAGTGCACTTCACACATCGCCCCGCCGCTCCAACACAGGTGCCCGACATCCGGAGGAAAACTCCCACCATACAAAACATTTCCCCTGGTATCCGTGCCTTACACAAACCCTGCTATCTCTTGTTACTTCTCTCTCTCTCTGTCTTTCATACACTAACACACACAGACAAAGAGAGGGAGATCAAAACCACACCTCCTCCGCCCACCTTCTCCACAGCTACTACTTGGTGATAGGCGCTGAAGCCATGAGTGCACACAAAACATTGCAATGTGCCAGGAGCATCCAAGCAGCACCATGAGACAACCCAGAGGGCAGCAGGAGAGGCCCATTGCTTTACACTGTGCTGAGCAGCTGTCTGCCTCAAAACTGGCCGCACCTGGGTGGTTTTATTCACTGTCATTACCCCTACCTCTACATTTATAGCCGAGAGCAATCAAAGAAGCACTTTCACATACTTTTTTTTTTCTTCTAAGTTTGTTTTATGGTGGCTTTGATGCTTGAAAATTAGACATTCACTTCAGACTCTCAAGGTCAATGTAAACTAAAAAAAGGTGCATGCTCAGGTAAGAATTACAAACAAAGGGGGAAACTCACCAACAATAAGAGGTCACATTCGGGACTTTGAAATTGAAATTGATAAGCCTAAAAAGTTACTTACATAACTGTATAAATGTGGGACAAAACAAATCAGTATTTTGCAAAATTGATTAACGCTGATGTTGTTGTGTGGCATGACTGGCAATAAAACATAATTCAGGAAATTCAGGAAAAGGCGTGGGTGTGGGGAGGAGAGGTTTGCGGTGGAGCTATCTCTCCCATCCCTCCAGCAAACTACAATCTATTGACATATAGAGATGCAAGCTCTCTTGCTTTCATACTTGTTTTTTTTGTGTGCCTTGCTTCTCAGTTTTGTAATCACATGTTTTAAGTGTTGTTATCCAGAGCAGCATAAAGGTATGTTATTTTTTTGTTATTCATTGTAGTTGACAGTAGGATCAAACAGGGTTAGAGACAAACAGTCCAAGCCTTTACTGATCTGTCATCTATCTTTGCATCATCACTCGTGTATGTAGAGCAGGTAGACGATGAAATATAGGTCAGTGAAGATACGTCTAATCAAAACCACTGCTGTCTGCCAGTATGGCACCGTCCTGTTCACGACTTGAGCTTCAAGCATTCCCTGCTTACTTTTGAAAATTTCTGTTCAAATATTCTTCCTCAGAAAGCTAAAACACTGACTGAGGATATTGAAATGAGACATCATTAAAAACATTCTCAGGGAAGGAATTTTGTGTTCTTGGATGTGATCCAATTGCAGAAAATTACGAAACAATCTCGTGATTATTTTAGGGAGAAACATTTTGCTGGCACTTCTGACAAATCATCAGTAGTAATTTCAAATAAAATTTTAGAGGATGTTGTCTAATTGATTTATGAGACACAACAGGATTGTTTTATTTCCATTAATCTGAGAAGAATTTGCTTATTAGACTTAGATTTTGGACTTTTAATTTCTCTCTTTTTCATCCGGATTATTTGCACTAATTCATTGGGAATTGTGACTCATCATAAAGCCACAATAACAGCTATGGTATAACATAGGTTTCATTTTGTTTTGAAAATATCAAAACACATTTCACTCATATATTTTATTTATGTCGTGTTTATCTGTTTTTGAATGTTCTGATCTGATGATAAAATGTTCATCTGCTGTATGTAAGCGTGCCCTGAATTTCACTTTTCCTTTTGCCGCTGGTGGCAGTTGTCATCCATGATGAGCAAGGAGGTGCTTACGCCTCTGTACTGACTGCTGTTTCCCTGAAATGACCTTGATGACGACAGTGACTATGGTTGAGTAGGTGTTGGAGACCCCTGACATACTTGAAGGCTCATGTTGATGCAGTCATGCTGCATTCATGTTACACAGTTCGGTCTCTTACAGGTCAATATTTCATCCTCATTCGACCTGATTTCTGCTCCCACAACGTGTCAGAGAAATCCCAGGAAAAAGCAGGGCTATCCATGAGGTGTCTTTTCAAATTTCTCTCATTGAGCATGTGACTTTGACCTTGATGTAATCATGGGTGAAAGGTTGGGAAGTGCTTGTCTCATTTATAATTTCATAATGTGGACTTTGTGAAACCCGCTGACACTGGAACTGTGATTAAAGGCTTTACAGATAAACTTGACCCGACCGGAACTATTGTCTATCATGATCTTTTTCCAGTGGTCAGTGCCAATATTGACAGGGGGATGCACCATACTTCCACATAAAAAATGTCTGTCGGCTGCTATTTTCTCCTTTTATCTTGACAGACACTGTCAAGGCACTACCAGGTCCTCTGGCAGAAAGAAATAGCACTGTGATATTATCATTTTGCGCAAACCATTCAGTGCATTACAACAATGACATTCCCCAAGCACTCAGCTCTGATCTTGTTGCGAAACTCTACACTGTGTTGTCCGGCGAAACTGACAAAATCTGCAGTGTTTACATTCCCAGAATTGCACCTGAATACAGCCGTATTTGAACAAAAAAAAAAAAGAAGAAAGAAAGAAAGAAAGAAAGAAAGAAAGAAAGAGAATGTAGGAAGCATTACTCTTTTATAGCCAAGACTTACACGACACAATTTGTGTTCAGAGCAGGAGAGTAAAGAGTCAAGTGTCTCACACTAACTGACTGAGCTGAGGCCGGCCCATAAAAACAGCACTTGGTGTAAATGAAATTCTTAATCAGTATAGGCGTTACTTTTCCAATAAAAAAGGAAAGAAAAATAAATACTAGCACACACCGGCACACACACATCCACTTCCAAGCCCTCACTACAAACTGGAAATAGCACCATACTTCCAAACAGTTATCAGCCATAAAACTAATGTCAAGCTGGAAAGCTAATGTCATGCGAGTAAATCTCACCCCACGTAACTTTGCCGCAGGTAAGCCATCTGTGAATGACACTGTGTTTGCTATTACATCCAGTTTGCCACTTATCCTTTTTATGGCTGTGAAGGAAATGTCATTCCAGCACATCCAACTGTTTTACAATTTACAGCAGATCACTGTGTCAAACCAACATCTAACTTTCGCGTCCCACAGTCCCTCAGTGTCCTGTTGTCTGTTTGTTGGCAAACTGACCTTCACTGGGAACAAAGCTAACCCGTATCAGAGCAGATTTATCTGAGGTTGCAAGCCTTTTCATCCTCTCCCCACTTTCTGCATTATGCCTCTTTTCAAGAGCTGAGAGTTCATCTCGCCCCGTTACAGAACTCTCTTCCTCTGTTCTAATGCTCTTCTTCCTGTGCACATTAAAGACTCTGCATAATGTCTGAAGGCTTGCCTCAGTGTGCTTTTCCCTCACAATGCCCTGAGAATCACTGCTGCCATTTTTCCTGTCCAGTGCTCAATTTGTTTACCGACGTGTGCAGCATGTGGAAACAGAATGAACAAATATGTGTCACTTTATTACTTTCAAACTGATTTTGTCCACTGTGCAAATATTATGCAGACATCCTGAAAAGAAAAAAAGGCTTTTTCTTTTGAAGAAAGGTTACTGAGGTAACAGACATCAAGCATTATTTATTATAATGCTTATTATTATTATTGTGAAGTAACAGCTGAACCTGTTGGAAAATATGCATGCTGCTTCTTCTTTTTTTTTTTATTTCACGCATGTATATTGACAGCTACAGATACTAAAGGATTTCTTGTTGTTTCTGAAACAATGGTACTAACTTCTATATCATTCTATTCTATTGAAGTGTTTATTCTATTCTATTCTATTCTATTCTATTCTATTCTATTCTATTCTATTCTATAACTGAACAGCTTATAAAATAACCCAAATAATTTGGATGTTCAATTGCAAAAAGGCTACCATTACATTATATTTGACTGTTTCTATCACTTCTTTGACAGCTATTGAGGGGTACTATTTCAAAAATATCATGCGGAGCTCCATCTAAAGCAAAATGAGCTGTAATAGCAAATCCAGATGAGTGTATTCTGATCTCATGCTTACCCGTGGCATTGGGTGGGCATCTATTAAAGGCAAGTTCTCCTGAAGGGGTCCGTCTCCACACCATCGACACTGCATAGTCCTCGGGACAAATTTCGTACGGAGCTGGGCAGCAAAGTGATACAAGTGTTATTGCACCGATGCAAACAGCTTTAGTATTTCAAACATGATGCAACAGTTTCTTGATATTGCCTACACAACTGAGGTATGGAAATATAGGAGATCAAAGCTGTATTGTGTCAGTGAATTTGGGCATGACATTTAGGGATTGTAACAAAATGCACCCTTCTTTTAAGTCACAGCTTCTTCTTTTTTTTGTTAGCGTAGGTGCAGCATAATTAGAACCATAAAAACGGTTTGAATGTTTATGTGGAGCATTGCTTTCTTTACTTCAGAGAATAAATGTATTATGTTTAAGACTCTACTTCAAAAAGAGATTATAATGAAATTCTTTCGATGAGCTTTGGTGATACATCTATCGCTCAGCATGCCTGTCACCAGTATTTAAATTTCTTAATTTATTGGAACATATTCATGCTCAGTCATCCACCTCCTCTTATCCGCATCTCATCTTTAGATAGGACTGATCTCCTGTAACGAGACATGTCATTCACTCTGCAGAGATAATTATCACTAGTGCTTTTGATTCAGTGGCGCTAGAGCCACTCTCGTTTAAGCCATATTATAATTATAACGTGTCTCACCTGGGCAGCGCTGGTCACTGCACTTTCGGACTTCTTCTCCGTTTCCATCGCACTGCTGCCCAGTCACCGCCGCCCCTTGACATACCCGGGCTCTCCTCTGCCATCCACCGTCGCAGGACTTTGAGCAGCCGCTCCACGGACCCCAAGGGTTCCACTGGCCGTTAGCTACAACAGAATCACGCTCAGTCAGAAACAGACACTCTCAGGGGCATTGCATTTGCTAACATGAGTTAAAAAGATGCAGCACTATAGGCAGTTTTCTTCTTTTTTTAAAGGTTTTATCTGCCATCCACACTGGTAATTAATGTGTGACACCTGAAATCTAATGTTTGCTTCCATCTTTCCCCCTCTCTATTGATGCATTTATGTTGTAGATGTTGGTAATATTTCAAAAAATTAACAAGATTACTTGGAATAATCAGGAGTATGGCAGTTTTATGGCTAAAATCTCAGCCCCGTGAGTGGTACTTATTTGCATCACTTTGCCTATACTAAAACACATTTTATGCTGAAGTTTCCAAAAATCTGTGTTTTACGCCCTTGTAATGAACACTGTTAAACTGTGCATTAGAGAGAGAAAAAAAAACCAGATGCTACCCTTCAGCAATGTAGTAAATCACATGCCCTTGTCTGAACAGAAAGGTACAACACCCTGTGAGCAGGAAACACACTCCACTCTCGTTTTAACCTCCATTTACCCCCTTCTTCACATATGCGGGCATATTTCATGTCCTACATCTAACCTCTGTCAGGATTGCAACCAGAAGAAAGAGAAAACAGAAGCCATTGTGACCTGCTGGCTAAAACTATCTGCAAGACATTGATCAAATCCTGGTAGCGACTCATGCCTCTGCCCACACCACAGCAGCTGATTTCTCAGACGGATGCACAGTCATGTGTTTCAAAGACCTCATTGTTCTTACAGTCCTTGAGAAATAAAATTTTCGAACACACCATTTTGATTTAATGTTCTTGTACAGGCTGTTTTTTTTGGGAGGGATCATCAGGCATTTTTTTCTTTTTAGTGCTTTACTCTGTTTTGATTTTGATCAATGGATATTTGACAATGTCTCTAAAATATACAATGCTAGCCTTGAATTCTCTATCAATGCAATGCTAAACAGTCATAGAGATGTGCTGATTTTATGGCTTGGACGCTGTTGTCTCACTAATGGTTGATCTTTCACCTTGGAAACAAATAGGAATTGCTAAATAGGTGGGCCTCATTAAATGAATGAATTGTATAATACAAGCTCTCACTGTGAGGCAAACAACAGTATCTCCTTCTTCATTATCATGAGCACAAATTCCAAATAGACGTTCATCTGAATTCATCGCTATTTTAGCGGTCCATTGGAGCATAAGGTTGGCCGACTGGATACATTTGGACTCACTTTGAAAAATAGTGATATCTACATGTGCCACACAAATATCAATGAAATGAAGAATATAGACGTAGCTGTTTAACGCTGCTGCAGTGAAAATTGCATCAGGAGATTACGAGTGCTCAGACCCTCCACATGATCAGACAATTCAAAGCCTGATCGAGACCGCTAAGCTGACATCTTTGAGCCTCTATTACATCTATGATGTTGACAGACAGTTGGGGCGGCTAACCCTGAATTTTGTGAAAGGCATACAATATATATAACTGGATTGTTCAAATCCAATTGATAGAGCATGTTTTCAAGCATCATTCTTGATTCCTACCACACAGCTTTGGTTCTTGCGACAGGTTTTTGGGTACACAGCAAAACGATTGCTGCAGGTCAGTAAAATCAGTTAATGTAAAGTTGATAGCAATGACCACGATACCTCTAACAGCAGTAGTATGATGACAGCAGGTTGTCAAAGGCTCGGTTTTTGTCTCCCATTCCTTTGTTTGAAAGAACTATTTTGAATTTAGACATCAAAGCTGTTATATAATTAAGAGGCTCAGGATTTTACCTGTACAGTCAGGATTATGGCATTCTCTGCTTTCTGCCCAGTGACCGCGACACTCAGATCCCCCATGGGCGGCTGCTGAGCACTGCCTGGTCCTCTGCTGAGTGCCATTGGCACAGGTCACCGAGCAATCGCTCCAAGAGCTCCACTCCTGCCACTGTCCGTCCACTGAGGCACCAACCACAACCCAACAAGCATGTCCCAAATGAAGGGAAAAAGAGGGCAGACAGAAATGGGGGGGAGATATTCAGATCACTATTCTCTCTCAGATTGAAAGCCAATAAAACAGAAATTAAATGGAGAGCAAACAAATTACATGGCTACTTGGAGATTTTGGATCTCTGCAATGGATTAGATTTTTTTTTTTTTTTCACAAACTAAAATGTCCTACAATAGCCAAAGATGTAAAGGGAGGAAGCTATAAAGGGTTTGATTAAAGCTTCTTGATATTAAGAATCACATTACAGAAGTTTCTTAGTATTTGTTAGCAGCTCACACTTCAATGTTTGTGCACAGGGAAAGTGTGTGAAACTGAATGGTTTTCACTGAGTCTGGTACTGGAGCAAAGCAAACATTTTATGAGTGGAAAAAAATCATCATCACTAATCTGCTTACTGTTCACAGGCAATTGGCGGTAAGTGATTTTGACGTCAGTGGTACAGTATTTGCAGGGTTTCCTAAACTGCAATATTCTGTAAGCACAATTATGTTAAATGCACCACAAAGCCTGCATTCATTCACCTTTTACTTACCTTTTATGGTGACTAATGACTGTATATCTATATGAGGGTTATACCGCTACCACTCTGAGGGACGGATGTTTGTAATTATCTCCATTCCTTTTTCTTTACACACCTATCATTTTCAATCTGTCAAAGGATTATGTGCAATGTAGTTATTTTAAAAAGATTCAGATCGCAGACAGATAATACCTGGGCATAGGGCTATGTTGCAAAGCTTAGTCTGGGTCTCAGGTCCATCACAGGCCCTGCCTCCATGCTGGGGAGGGGCACACATCCTAGTCCTAGTGCGGTGACCTCGGCCACATGTGAATGAGCACAGGCTCCACGGTGACCACTCCTCCCATACACCGTGTACTGCGGGCACAGAAAATGTGTCAGGCCTAATCAATGTCTCTCTGTCTCTGCTAAAGCATAAACAAATGCCTCACAGGCCACACTGAGCCACAGATGAAATAAAATCAATCAAAACAATTAGCCACAGAGCTAAAAAAAAAAGAAAAGAAAAGAAAAAAAAGGAAAAGGTAAGAAAGAAAGAAAGAGATAAGTGAAACACGGAGCACACAGACAGCGTGGGGGTTCACAGAGTCTCAGCCATAACCAACTGCTACCGTCACTCATTTATTATGGACACGGTAGCAACAAATGCTGCTTCACAAGTATTTCTTCATTTAATGATGAAGACATAATTCGGGGTAAAACTGACACCCTTACACATGGTTTACGCATCCAGAACAACTGTATAACTGTAATAAACTGTATAAACCTGAGCAAAGTGAATCCACATTCTGGAGTCTTCTTGGTTGACTGGGAATCTAATAGCGGTGGACCATCAGGTTAATGTGAGCTGACAATGGCTCTGGAAAACTGGCATTGCACTAACATACTAATCATGGTTATACACGAAGCTGACCAGCTGTAACCTTGTTCCAGACTTCAGAATAGCTGGGTTCATTTTACTTTTTGGCAAGTGCATGACTGCAATAATGAAATGTTGATTTCCAAATTCAAAATCAAATTCCTAAAAAAAACTACCCTTATTATTGTTATGTATTTTTATTACAATAGCTTCATTATCCATACTGTTAGGAGAGCAGAGTTAGGCTAATGTCTCAATTAGGCCAAAATCTGACTTTGGCAAATGTTCTATGAGGCTATTTCCTTCTAAGATGAAAATGCATGCGCAACTGTTGTTCACACATTTCATATTTGAAGTTTTATGGAAGAAATTCACAAGTGAACCAACTCTAAATCCATCCCATAATGTTATTTTATATAACAGAGAAAGGCTGCCATTTTGACAATTCTAATTTTACAGTTTACTGTCCATGTATCTTGCATCAACAACAACAACAACAACAACAACAACAACAACAACAACAACAACAACAACAACAATAATAATAATAATAATAATAATAATAATAATAATAATAATAATAATAATAATAATAATAATAATAATAATAATAATAATAATGCATTGGTTTTATATGGCGCTTTTTCAGGACACTCAAAGACGCTTTTCAATGCATTATTCATTCAATAAAGTCCCAAACTGTTCTTGTATTTTGCCTGTCTTTACTTAAATGTATTTGTTTTTTACCACACATAAAACAGTGATCTTTACAAATAGCTATATTGTGTAACTCTTCCACATAAAACATTCTTACTGTTATTATTTCCATTGCATGTCGGTTTGAGTGTGAGCTCAACTAGATTCCAGCTGACAGATGGTGAGTCTTCACAAAACGGCAGAGAGTATTTACTATAGGCTCCAAACTTTTATTCTAGAGAGTAAAATATGGAGATCAGAGCGGCAGACACCTCCTGTCTTGTGTTGACACGTGCAGTACTTCTGAATGTACAGAGATATAAAATGGTGGGCACATTTCTCTAAGAGTGTAAAGGTTTAACCTCTGCTTTTAGTTTCTAAAGCAACTTTTGGCTCATGGCTCCCCATATTAAAGCAAATTTACTGATTGAAATACATCCCATAATGAGCTTTCAGGGAACAGTCATTGTATGACATTAAAATAGCATTTTAGCACAAGAAGTGTGCAAAAATGAAAGAAATATACAATGCACAAAACACTATATAGAGCTCTTGTTACCTAATGAGCCACAAGGGAACTATAATAGGATTAACAAGCAGATGTGGCTGTCATTATCAATTTCTGTGTGCTTAAAGACGTTTCAGATGTCTCAACAAAAAAAAAAAAAGAAAAGGAAAAAGGCAGTTGTTGTTTTTAAAAAAAATAAGAGATAAACAAAATATTCTCAGGGATCAGACGCGAGACCCTAAAACTATTTGTATGACTACTTTGTCCACAAGGATTGATGATTCCTCTCCAAAAGGGACACTAATCACTGTAAGTTGTGCAAAAGCTTCAACTTCCTGCAGTGCAATGTTTGGATCTCAGGGTCAATTGTACAGTTGCAGAATCGTAGGATCAAGCCGAGGGTCCGTCACAGAGCGAGCCACAGCCTCTCCCAGCCCCTGCCTCCAGGCACTGCTTTGATGCTCTTAGCTAAGTGTCCCGTGGTGGTTGAGGCACTTACTTTGAAAATATTGAGTTCAAAATACGCAGCTGCCACACCTTGCAATGCTGAAATAGTTTTCTGCTTATTTGTGCGCCTGCGCGTGCGCACGTATGCGTGCGTATGTGCATATGCGTGTGTGTGTGTGTTTTTTCCTCTGAACTGAAGCCATGCACTTGTGACACTTAAGGGTCAGATTCTTGGACCACCATTAGCATTTGCCAATAATGTTTTAATTAACTTGCAGTAAACTAGGATTTGGTGGACTTTCTCATAGTCCTCCACTGAGGCTTCACCTTCTTAACTTGTTAAATTGTCTGTTTTGCTCAACTGTAATCACCACACGGTATTTGTTTTGGTGTGGAGTGCCATCTCTTTTGACATGGAGTCATTTGAAGTAGTTTCCAGTGACAACACCATCAGGGCAGTGGAGTTACGGTTGGTCTGCTTCTATAAGCAGCAATTTTGGTTGATTACAGAGCCCTTGTACTGTAGGTTCACAGTGTTTTCCTGAAAACACAACCATCTGTCAGAGTACATGCCTTAATCATGTTAAATATAGCATCCAGCAAGTCTTACCCTCCTCTGATTACAACATATTGCAGCCAAATATTTTAGTTTGAACTATTATGTAAATTAAATGTCTGCTCTTAGTTAAACTCATTGATGGAAGTATTGAACTAAGAGTCCATATTATCGTAATTAAGGGGATTTGTCGGTAGTTGTACTTGTGCCCCCCCCCCCCGACACACACACACACACACACACCCCACCCAAAAAAAATTAATATTTTTTTAAAATTGCTTGATATCTCCATTTTCAGAAATAAATTAAGCGTTTTTTTTCTTTCTTTTTTTCTACTACTGCCAGGTTAAATTAAAAGCAGTATCAGTGTGTAGTTGTATGATTTCTACTCCTGATTGTACTAGATGTATTGTTTCTTGTTTGTGGCATCACATACCATTTTTCAATGCTCTTTGTGGTTTTCAAAGTCAACATACATGACAGGAATTGTTATTAAAAGTAGAATATTTGATTTACTTCTTAAAATATGTCAGGAAGTGATCTTTATTTGTCTACAAAGGAGAAAAATTGCAAATTAAATTAAATTGTATTTTTCATACAGAACAATCACATATGCTGACTTTGACCTCAGCCTGCTTCGTGCTGCAGTCCAAGAACTGCACTCTAATCCTGTGTTTGCACAGATGCCGCCGCTCTCTGTCAACCGTGTGTAGCAGAAAATGTGAAAAACGATCACAATTCCTGCAGACTGGGCGGCTTTTCTTTTACAGAATAACATCCTTGAAAAGAACGCCGTTGGTTGGGTTTTAAAGACACTAGTGACTCAAAAGAGATATTTTGCGAAGCAGAAACACTGCTGTATTTTGGCAGATGCATGTATGGAGCCCCAGAATTTCTAACAGCATGCTTGATCTCAGCCTGCGGTGCCCAAAACAATGTTCACAGATGATGTTGCTGTTTTTAGAGATGGTGACTATAAGGTAAGCATATTTTTTTTAGACTGTAAGTAATGTTTGTTTGTTTTTTTTTTTTTTAAAGCTTTCTGCATTATGAAGGTGTCATTCCACCCTGCCATAGTAGTGACTGTTAAGAGGTAAGCAAATCTATCTGTCTGTCTCACAAAATATTAGATTTCGGCTTCATGTTTGCTGTGGTGATGTGGCACAGTGCCAGGCTAGATTTGTTTGTACCAGTTTGGTGCAGTGCCTAAGTGAAGTTATTGCTATATCAGCCGTATTTTGAGGAGAGGAAAAAAATAACAACTTATATCTCTCCGAGTGCTAGATTTTTAATGGAAGTGAAGTGGGGGGGGAAACCTCCACAATCATTCAGATATTACTGGCAATGTGATTTAACAACACTCGTGGAGTATAGTTCATAGAATTTAAAATAAAAAAAAAAGACTCATTCAGATTCTGCCTCTTTTCTTTTCCTTCAGAGAGAAAAGAAATCTAATATAACAGTATGTAACTTGTGACTAGATTCAAAGTTTTTTTGTGATACATTTTGCCCTTAATATAAAATCTGGATCCATAATTAACCATGAGCAGGAGTCATCCGATATGTCAGTTGTTCTGATTTCAGAAAAAATTTTGGGTTGTAAATTAATAATCATTTTATGTATAAATAATTACATTTACATGTGTAGCTATCTCCTTTTCCCGTGTTGTCAGAGTAACATGATAATGGCCATAGAGGACTCAGACTAGGAATGGTATTTAAGCAACCGCTCTTTTGAAATGACTCATTCTTGTTCTCGCTCTCGATGTCCACGCACAATAAGAGAATGACCCATTTGAAAACAACCAACTTCCCACTTGCACATGTCGCATCTAAAAATTAAGTGCAGTACATCACAGATCAGACTGTCAGCGGAGGTTGCTCGCAGTATTTTTGATCAGCCATAATTACTTGCGTGTTTGTGACGCCGTCTCGGAAGCATTGCGCTTATCAGCGCCATCAAATATTTTAACTAAGCGTAAGAGCAGGGTCTCATTACTAAATCAACATATTTGCTTGTGTAAACAATTCTGAAAATGGATTAATCATGACTTGTGACACCCTCTTTCCTACTAGATGCATTTTGGCAAATATTACCATACTGCAATCACTAGCCAGAAAAGCATCTGATGCAGTTACCTGACTACCAGTGACTCATCTGCCACGACATCATGGGCTGAGGAAGAAATGCCTTACAGCATGTTTGAAGAAATGCTGCCAAGCTATTTTAAAATGCACAGTTGACCTTCAAGGAAATGAAGCTGACGACACATCAGTATCTACAGCTCTCCGACATCCATGGAGATCCAAGTCATTAAACATTTTCAATGCTGATGAATTGCTTCACAGTTATATGGAATGGAAAAACACAAAATTGACAATGATTTAAGGGAAAAGAAAATCACAAAATAACATCAAAGAAAGAAAACATTAGATCCAGTATGATATTATCTGCAAAAAGGATACGGATACATTCTTCAAGAGACACATTCAAATGGAATCGTTAAAAACAAAACAACACATTTCCTCCCATATAAACAACAAAGGAGCACAACATTAATATCCAAGAATCTGCGGCTAACACTACCTGGACAAGGGGCAGTGTTATTGCAAACCCTTGATTCTCTTAAAGGGCCGCTGCAGTGTGTTCCGTATGGTGAGACACATGTTCTTGTTCGCACCTGCGACCCTTGACCGCAAGTTACGGAGCATGAGCTCCACTGGGACCACTCCTCTGCACCTGATTCACCTGTGTGGGAGAAGGGTGACACTAGTTAAATGCAGCAATATGGTCCTGGGTCACGGCTTACGGAGGGCAGAGTGGGGCAAGGTGGGCAGGGTTGAGTAAAATGGGGAGGGGCCAACATGAGTCACAACTAGGTGAGTTGGGGTCCTAGAGGGTTACAAGTGCACTATCATACAGTCTGTTCTACCTTAATGTGATCTTTGATGAATACTGAATTGGCAGCCTAATTTTCTTCTGACATGTGATTTCGTTTGTATGCAGCAACAAAGTGGTTTGTGGCCGCAGCAATCACTGTGAGACGTTGCATTAACAATGCTACTCATAATAAGGAGGGAGAGATGTATAAATCCATAAGCCTCTTTACACCAAATTTTAAAATGTATTTATGCAAAGATCACAAAGAAGGTGCAGCTATTAATGTAAAACAAACACTGGGCTTACATCTACCTGTTACAAACATTAATAAAATCATGCATTGCAATTAAAAGAAAATATACAAAATGAAACTTTTAAACAAAATGAGAAAATCGTCATAAAGTAAGAAAATTTCAAAGAACATGATGCCATGCAAGAAAGACACATCTGAGAAATAAAAATGGAACTTAATGAGTGTTAGTTTGGAAGGGGGTTGAAGATGTGGATTCCCTTGCACTGCTGCAAACTGCCTAGTTTCTTTGACAATCGTAAGGCAAATACTGAGTTCTGAACAATTGGAATCCTTTTCAAATCTGTTTGAACTCGTTAACTCCTGGAGATGAAAGAAAATGAGGAAGTTAGCTGATCTTATTCAGCAAATCACAGCCATTTATTTTCATGTGCCTGAATGTGGCTCACAGCAGAGTGTATTCATGGTATTCAAATTTCTACTGTGTGGGCCCAGAGGAAAATGTAACAAGTAGTATTTAAGCCATAGAATGGGAATTTATACTGTTGGTCCAGGCCTTTGAGCATATAGGAGGCTTTGCTGCTGTTGAACTGCATGCAGACTTATCATTAGATAATCGTCCAAAGCAGCTGGAAGCAGATTACTGAGGTAAAGGACCATAGTTATAATGTTCATTTCAATATGTCTTTTTAAATTAAAAAGTACATTAGAAGAAAGAGCATGAAACCTTTCCATCTTCATGGTCCAAAAGGTACTAAAAAGCCGTGAAATGCTGAATAAAGCTGCATATTATGAAGGGGCAGTGGGGCGGTTTCCAAAGCCATGATAGCCTAAATGAAAGAAGAATAAATTATTTGGTGACAAGCGAGTGGACAATCAAATTCCTACACGGGAGTAGTCACCGAATAATTGATGTTTGATTATGTTAAACCCTCAGGTGAAGTATTGCCTTTCTTTGAGGTTTTTTAATGTATCAGGAAACGAAAACAATGAAAAGAGGAATGTTTTTCTGTTGCAGCTCTGAATACATTTATGTCATTGCAAGTCATGAAATTGTGTCAGAATATTTAGCACTGTGTACTTTGGAGTTGCTTCTCAGCATGTGGTAGCAAGGACACGTCCAGATTCGGCCAAGTAGGGATCTTAACCCTGCTCTTAATTTTGTAGATCATAAAATAGACTGAAAGGTGGATCAATTTGTTAAATGAGGCAGTACAGGGAAATTAAATTGTTTGAGAATGAGAAACAGAAAAGCACAGTGATGTGACTGGACAGGGAAACAACATTCCTATAGCGTGAATACAATGGAGAGGCATTAATGAGCGTATGTTAGTACTGGTACGTATGCATGTATGCGTCGTGCGTCATAAATCAAAAAGGGGGATGAAAGGAGAAGAGTTTTGAAACAATGACAGCAATTTAAATGGAACAACACATGAAAAAAAATGAAACATTTCCCAAAAACCAAAATTTTAAATAAAAGTTCTCAGGCTCTTACTCGGAGCTACGTCAAAACCCACCCACTTGAAATAAATTAAGTATTTTTAGAACAGAATAGCAAAAAAAAAAAAAAACACAAAGAAAGATAACACAGATAAGGATAAAGGCAAAATAAATTTTGCTTGAATTTTCCTTCTCTGATTTTAGCAAAAGTGTTAAGGTGGTAGGTTATAAAAGTCATTATGAATTTAGATCATCTCAGTTTTTAATTTATTGGATGCTACACTTGATTAAGCCACAGACTTTCTTTTTATCTCTAAGGGCAACATCTATCAGTTAATTTTTTTTGCCAAGTATGTGTTTCGTTTTTGGCTGAAGGGGTGGGTTTTTCATCGAATGACATTTAATTTATGACGCCTTGGAGGAAATGATTAACTACATCTGGGCCTTAGTTTTAAACTGCTGTTTAATTAATGTGTTATGAATATGCTGTATGAGTAATCCACTTGCCAATTCACTATGTGACAAAACAAACAGACCCACAAAAAATTATGGTCGATATTCAAAGTAAATATTCATATATATAAAAGGGAACTTTATCTTTCTTGTTCATATGTAGCAGTAGAAAATGAGTAGGAAAAATAATAATAATAATGCAAAACATTTCCACTTAAAAGGTGCAGTACAAGAGAGAGCATGCATGATGAAATTAAGTTTAGTTAACAAAATAAAGTAAAGAAACAACTATTATATTACCAGTTTGTGCCATAAATTTAGCAGATTCAGCTTGCTCCTGCAGGGCCTTTGTGTCATGAACTGATCTTGGCCGCTGACTTTTTACTGTATGCTCTCCGATCATTCCATACTCTATGGGACAAAATAGAGGTTCATATGAAAGCTAGACTTAAACAGGATCTTCTGAGAACAAAAGCTTATTACATACTGTTTTCAGCAGGTTCGAAGCAACTGCAGTACATGGCTAGAAACAAAGACCACACAAGTTTGTATTTAATTTGTTCTTTTTTTCTTTTCCCTCTATGGCATAGAACAATGCAACGAATTTCTATAAAAGGGTGAGTTGGAAGTATTAATTGAGCTGAAAAGTACAGTGTAGACACAGAGCAAACATGCAGATAAACTCACATCATTTTCTTTTTTCTTTTTTTTTGATAAGACTCTATCATCAGACCAGCTCCAACGCTCCCACCCTCCCACCCTACCACCCCGCCACCCTCCCACCTGCACACCCCCAATAAAAAAAATAAAATAAATAAATGAAAGTAAAAATGTGTAAGCCATCAGAAAGCCACAGAGGAGGGGGGTCATGGACATAACATGCTATTGATCCACGGTTTCCTCAACAGTTTGTCATCTTGTTGTGATTTCTTACTTTTTTTTGGGGGGGGGGGGGGGGTGTCGGTGGGGGGGTATGACCCAGTCCAAAATATTGTGAGCCTGAGACAAATGTATTCCGAGCTGTATACATTACAAAGCATGCCCTCTTTGTTTCTCAAAAAAAGGAACAAAGAAACAATGAGCACAGTGTTGTGACGCCACACTGAGAAAAGTGGTACTTGGACAAAAAAAAAATTACATTTAGATATGAATTTGCATCAGCTGTTTTAAGTACGTTCACCACACGGTAAAGCAACCTCCATATTTTCACACACTTAAATAGCGAATGCAAATTGTTTCTGGGATCTTGTTTCAGTTAAAGACGAGCATCATTTTTGACAGTGTGGGCCTAATGAGGTGATTTTATCATTCGCAAATAGCAATACAGGTGATGCATCAGCAACAGGTTCACACATAACTTATGTTAGTACATTAGACAATACAATGCATCAGTCATTGAGAGGGATGTTTAAGTCCAGCAGGCTGGAAGAATTGAAAAACTAACATCTCTGAGTTAGTGGAGGGAAATCTGTCACCTGATCCGAACATGTTATACAAAAGGTTTCAACTTTTATGAATCACTCCACTGGGAAAAAAAAAATAATAATAAAAAAAAAATCTAACTGTCGGCATTAACCAAATCTTATCAGCGAACATATTTTGTGATTAGATTAGGAGGGGGGTAAAAAAAGAAAAACTATTCAGGGAAAAAAAAATTCCTACATAGCTGCATCAGGAAAAAGATATGGTGCTTGCATGATAAAAACAAAAAGGAATATTAAGCAGGTAAAATAAAAGGAGGTAAAGCCGCCAGGTAGAAACAAACATGTCAGCCTTTTGATGCTGATAAGTATCTTCAGGACCGTGACTACACAAAGCCTCAGAAGCTCATTCAAAGGTCGTTGGGTCTGATTTGATCGTGTCTGCATCTGCTCAACTGAAATTAAACAGAAAGCACAGTGCGAACTCTGTGCCTGACAAAGACTGTGCAGGTACGCTGATGGTCGGACAGACAGCAGGCAGCTGATCTAATGTTCGGTCATGTAAGGCTAACTGCTAACTCTCTCTTTACTGTGCTTCATGCTCTACCCTGTGGTGTCTTAAATCATGAACAAATCCCTCGTTTGGATTAGAATAAAAGGCCTGTCTGAGTTAGTCAGCCTGAATGTCTTTTACTTTGCAGGGAATTATATGGAAAAATATCAGGGCACACAGGATTTCAATTAGTTTATACCAGTGAAACTAAATGCTGTAAGCTATAAGATCACACACGGGAGTGTCTTCACACCACTTGGCCCAGTGGGACTAGATGAGAAAGAACAATTCCTGATGATGATGTGACTCCCGTTGGTTCTTCTGCATTTTTATTATTATTCACTGTTAAGATCGCTGACTTGCACACCTCCATTTTGTGTTGGAAGCTTTGCATTCCATATTGGCTTTTTAAATGCTAATCAGTAATGACGAACGTCAGAAATCATTGATCTTTATGATATCATTCACTGTTGATACTGTCAAGGACACACATTATGTGGTCTGAGAGGCTGTTGCTTTCAGTATTGTGCTTTTAAATTCTAATCAGAAATGACATGACTTCAGAAAGCATTGATCTCTATCATGCTTTTTCATAATTATTTGTCTCTGAGAAATATTGATCCGCTCAGTGGTGATATTAGCCCCACAGTGAATCACACCTAATCTAATCCATCTCGCAGCAGCTCATGATGAACAATACAACAAAAGCATTGCAACGTGTCATTAGGCCTGGTGTCAGGAAGATATTTCAATGGAAAATAGTTATTACGCAGCAGGTACTGTATGAATCAAACTTCACGCATCTTTAAATAGAGGTGCTTTATCACCACGCATTCATCACTTCATGATGGATATTCAACTAATCAAATCATCAAATCTGGACCCGTGTGGACAAAAAGCCACTGCAAAGACGTAACCTGTTGGTGCAGAAATGAGAAGTGGCTGTTTTAGAGCACAAGGCAGCTCAGTTTTAAGCTCGTGATACTAAAGTCATGTTTCAGAGAGCCTGAGGTAGTACGAAAAAGAGTAGCATGTCAAAACATGACACCAGGAAAAAGCACTGAGAAATAAAGTTTAATTGAAATACAAGGTTTGTGTTAAAGCCTGTGGCCATAGAATGGTAAGCATGGGAGACAAACAGGGATTTTAATAACTGAAGGGAAAGACTGTTGTCATTTGTCAAAACAGCCCAAAACAATGTGCCTCCACTGTATTACAAAGCAGAAAAACGCAGATGATGCATTCAGCTTGTCATCACTTAGAAACACTTCTTCTGTTTGCGACAGCATAATTTTGAAGTTATGACTACTATTTGTAACTTTTAAACCGTGTGCGTGAAAGAAAAAATAAGTTCAAGATTTATGAGGTGGTTGTCTTTCAGTCAGGACTAAAGAGAATGTTTATTATTGATGTCCATCAACGCTCATGCTTCAACAACAAAGCAGAGACAATGGCATTCAAAGAAATCCATCACAGTTTGCTTTCTTTCCTTTGTGTAATGAGTGGTTCGCTTCTTCTATTTTGTTTTCACCTAACCTCCACATGCCACTGACAAGCCCTGTCGTACCGAGATAAGAAAAATGTAAAACAATTACAGCTGCTGCATTATCCAATACATTTTAAATGATTAGCTGAATTGAATTATTTTGATGTTGCTTCCCAGAAAAAAAAACAATACATTAGATGAAAATGTTTGAATACATTTACTTAGTCTTAGTTGACCTTGGCAGGCATAACGGCAATAATCACATTTCCTTCCACATCACCTCTTAACACAAGATCCAGACAAATAGTTTACAATGGAGGCTTCAATTAGTTTCCTTGACCTCTGTCTTGGATGATAGTTAATACATTTACACTAAATGAATAATCATAGAGGAAACATATAGCATTAAACATTTACCAGTGGCATTCATACAACGTGCATCTGATTGTGTGGATCCTGTGTAGAGGAATTGCAGTATGTATACTCTATTTACCAAACAAAGCAAAGCATAGGCCACTATTACCATAATAACCTGTCATCACTATGAAATAACACTGCTGTGTTTTTTTTTCTTCTTTTTACAAGGAAAGTGTACATGCAAAGGCTGTATTACCAGTTGAATATATACAGTAGTTGGTCTTACTGGATATTTGTTTAACCTCCTTCAGAGACTCATATTTAGATAATCCATTATTAAAATGCAAACAGCCACATTACTTCCATATGTTCCCCTTTGAATAAAATATCCAACTTTGAAACAACTATATTTTTAGGATATTTCCTGAGATTGGGACTGCATAAATAGTTTAATGAAGAGATTGTGAGTAATTGTAATGTACTACACTATATCTCTCTGAGATTAGATTAAATATAGAAGGTTCAACATTATATTATTATTATTATTATCATTATTATTATTATTATTATGAAAACAATTTATATAAAATTAAAAGGGGGAAAGCAGTGTACAGATGCAAACACAATCACCTTTTGGAGATAACATCCCTTGTCTTTCAAATCTTTCAGTTATTTAAAAGCTTCAATGTACTAAAGGAAGAAGCAGAATTAGCACTCAATTTAGCAACACTTCACTACATCAAACCTGCAATTACTTTGAAACGAAATGGGAAAAAAAGAAAGATTTTTTAAAAGGCGCAAGCAAACACTGCTTTCTGTCACCATGCTGCGGAATCAGTTCATAATGGCAGCCATTTTGGCCTGCATGCCAAGGATTATCAGCAAATCAGGTGAGTAATAAAGAGGTGAGGAATGAGATTGAGCAATTTTGAAAAGAAAAAACAAATACTTCTCTTTCAACCTAAAGAAGGTGAAATGATTAGGGGGGGGGGGGGGGGGTCATCTCATGTGAGTGACGCTGCTTTGTAAGTTGATTTTACTACGAGATATGCCTGGCCACTTTTGAAAAAGGAAATGGGGGGGGGGGGGGGGAACTCTTTTGTTCCAATCAGCTTTGGAAGCAGATCTCTCAGGGTGCATCTGTTAACAAAGCCAGCACTGCACGCAGAAACAGAAGCAGCCATGGCAGCTGTGGAGCAGCCAAAACAATAAAAATGCTCTGGCTAAAATGTAACAAAATCTCTGCTCGAATCACTGCTTATGCAGGCTCAATAACTGAGTCACCACTGGGCTGTAACCTCAGCAGACGATAATAAATGATGGAATAACAGAAGCATGCCAGGCCTGAGAATTTCACACAATGCTGTTCGTGCATGTGTTACAGCCCACCCAGGCCTTCATCACAGTGTCAAAGGTGTGCAAACATGGAAACTGCTGGACTGCGTTTTCCTGCCCGAGCCAAACTATTTTTGCGGACCTGATTTGGTGGGCTCAACGCTTTTCTGACCCATCACAGCTCACTGATGCTTTCAGGCTTAATTAGTGGCCATATTTACAAAGACATTCATGCTTGATTTAATTACTATCCTGCTACTAAGTACATGCAGTACACACTACAAACAAAATAATATAAGTTCTCCCAGTCCATGACCTTTGCAGTCACGGATCCACTGCATGCAGTGAATTTTAAGCTTAAACACGGGCTGCAATCATGGCAGCTGCTGAAAATCCATTTGTAGACGTTTCTTTTCCAGTTTCCACCTTACTGTGTGAACACGTTCCATGTGTAATTTTATTGAAAGGCAGTAACAGTCGGCCCCATGTCCAATGACTGATGTGTCTAACCTTGCATGAAATGAGCCTTTACACACAAGCCCCTCTGAGCAGCTTCTCTCAGGGGCGCTTCACTTACTGCCCTCTATGCATTCCTCTCTTGAATGACTGACTGTCACAAATGTAACATTTTTAATGAGTGGCATGGCATTACCACTGCAGTTTGGGTCCACGCAGACCAGGAAGAGGACTGCTTACCGAACCACTCCTTGTCTTAAATCTGTTCGTTAGCAGCTGGAAGTGTTGTTCAATTAATTTAATCAATTTATAGATATCAGTCTTCTCAACCCTTGAATTTTGAATTGAAATGCCAAAGAATCATGGTGAAAAAGAAGAATAACAACAAAAAAAAACATGTGGCCAAATGCTAAAACAGCTGTATTATAATTTATGGGTGTACAAACTCTTGTTTGTGTGAACAGCACCTGTTCTCCTGCTTGTTATTGACACCTAAACGTCCGTGCAGAGAAATTGTCATAGCTTGTTCAAATGGGTTATGGATTTTTCTTGACAAAAAAAATAAACATAACAGCTACCATTAACATCAGGTGTGCTGCAATTACAAAAGAAAAAATATAAGAACAAAGAAATCTTTTACAAGGAGGTAATAGGTACGTAAGTTGTCATTATGAGTAAAAAGTGGAATACATAAAGTTACATGACATTTAAAAAGAAAGCATCAAATACACATTTTTTGAATACACAGGTACAATTTTTTTTTTTTTTGAGAAAATGATACTCAGCATTTTAGATGCAGGACCGTGTGTTTTATTTTTTTCAGTGGGTACCAAGGTTGAAGACAAAACTGTGAAAAAGTAAGTTTTAGTGAAGCAAAACATAAAAAATTAAAAAATGATGCCAATGATTGATACGATGATGACGTAATGAAGACATGTCTTATTTCAGCTTGTGGTTGAGCATTAGTCCAACTTTACTACCCTGAAGACAATGTTAAACTACTGTGTCCTCAATATATCTCCTTAACGCCATGACACTTCACTGTTGGTGGGACCATATGCTTGAGCCAATGTAAAAAAACTCAATTAGTCCTTCATTAAGAAAATGAGGGGGTTGCACGGAATCAGATACAAATTACGGATTGTCCTCTGAGACATACAATTATCCATCATATTCCTTCTGCCATCTGTTTGCTTCCTGTTGACTCTCCTAATGACTTAGATTGAAGCCAAATTAGAATTCTGTGGAACTGCCACTGCACCTCATTGAGAAGTCATGTGAACTCGCCTAAAAATGGACCGAGTGAGGTGAGACACGCATTGGGAATACAGTTTGTTCTGAGCAGACAGGATATATATTTGTACTGCTGATGTGCAGGCAAATGAGTGGCTGGTGGAGATTGCATCGATAATTTACAGCACAATGTTAAATCACAAGGTTATTGAGCAGTACCGCTCAAAGCAACCTAGATGGAGCTCTGACGTTATCAAAGCACTGCATCAGGAAGCCCTGTTGCTGGGTGCTGTGAGCAGATCATTCCTCTCATTTTTCTGTTCACTTTTGGACTTCAGTTCTGCTTTTTTTTTGTTTGTTCTAATTCAACTCATATAAACTCGCACACTGTCCAAAGAGCCTCAGTTTAGATGCAGGTGCCACACACAGTCTATGCAAATGATTAGATCATGCAGCCACGGCATGAATTACACAAAGAATGATCAGTCGTAATACAGTGGATTCAGACGAGCAATTTCTTTTCAATCAATCCCTAAAAAAACATAGACTTGATTGTGGTTGGGGGAAAAAAACTGGGAAATACAAAAGAGAAAAAGAAAAGCGTCATTTCCCCATCATCTATTCTGTGTTTTTCAAAGATGCACCCTTCCTTATGTTTGGTAATATGAGCAATGTGTTTGTGCTTTCTATTGAGCTGCATGATGCTATCAGAAAATGGGTCTGCCTATGGAGCATTTTTAAACTGAAAGCAATGCCAAGATTGCAGCTTATAACTTACAAAATCACCAGCCCTTTTCAAAGAGCAACACTGCTGAACCACCCGTGACTAAAAGTGGGGCTGCTGCAGGGACACAGCTGAAAGGACTACTGTGCACTGACAGAAACAAGGATGGATGCGGATTACTAATGAAACCATTTCAGAAAGGAAGAACTCAAGTTACATGAATAGTATAGAAGCTACACACCGAATACTGCATGAAACACTAAAGCCATGACAAATCTAGGACACCCGTCTCAAGTATTTGATGAAATATTCTGTTCTATGTTTTGGTCAATTGCCTCTCCCTTTTTTTATGTGCTCCTGTAGATTTTGCATAATTATCCACAGAGATGTGCTTTACTACAACCCCCCTGCCAGGGGACATCAGAAAAGGAAGGCAGCAAATCTTGGCATCACTATAGAAACACACAACCCCAGTAGATGACCTGGCAGTCGCACGCACTGCCAAGCTCAACGCCATCATGCCAAGCAATGCATCTGTCAAGTGAGAAACATGACACATTTTTTAGCACCTTTGTGACTACAGCCAATTTTCAAAGAGCATACCTTGTCCTTTTCTGAGCCATTTTGCTTGGCATACCAAGTAGTGACCTTCGATTTAATAGAGTCATGGTTTGGCGTCCATGAAAATTCCTCACTAATAAATGGAAAATGATACACCTAAAACAAATTAAACGAGCAAAACACAATATGGTCTCTGTAGCCATGGAGACAAATGTGGTTGGATGACCATATTTCATAGTGAGATAAATCATACCCAACAGCCCCTAATGAGACTTTCATAATTCATGCTGTCAGCTTTTCCACAGCACCAATCAAGTCTGATCCTTTTGCAGTGGTAAAACCCACTGCTTCAGACTGCCACCCTGCATCTATCAGTACAGGGAACATTGTGTCATATGCAAGTTAGTCATGAGGAAGATGCCTGCAACATGCCCTGTCTTGGCTCATTGGCTAAGCTCATGTTAAACCAAATACGCTCTCCAAAATAATTACAAGGACACGGACGCGATACAGAAATGTCCTCAGACAAGTTTGAGCACAACGGCGGCGCAATAGGATTTTCATTTAATGGATTCTGATGCCAAGTCTGGGAACACGAGACACATCACAGTTATTACAAGTTTTGAAGCCACGCTTGGCTGCGCCTGGTTGTAATTTCTGTTGGTGTTTTTAAAACTACAGTATTCAGGCTGTATTCATTTAACTTAATTATTCCACTTTCAAAGAATGTTTGATTTAATATTTATCTGCAGTGTTTACATGAGATGCTCTTCACTCAAGCATGACCAGATGACCAAGAGCTCTGACTTAAATTGAAACTGAGTGGCTGCTCTGTTGTTGAGGCATTTGTAGAGGCCAAAGCTTGTGTTTGTGTAACTGAACACAACTGACTATAGGCAATGAAAAATAAATAGAATTTGTGTGCAAACTGTCATTGGTCTGCTCTTTGTTATCATTTTATTAACAACAGGCATGTATTGATCTTTCCTTTATTGTGAGCAGTGAAAGAGGTGAACACCCACAATCTCTAAATGATTTTCTTTTAAAAGCAAGGTTAAACTTGTGGTATTTTCCATCCTTTATATAGACTGCAACAAAGAATTCAGGGAGGAATAAAATTGAAAACATAGGAAAGACAGCCCTGTAGGGATTCAGTCCCAGAGCAAAAAAAGCATTTAGTTCAAGAGACAGGGGATTAAACCACTTGGTGAATTCGGGAAACCCATGACATTTTTAAACACAACACACAACTCAAATGTCCAAAGTTGTATTCTTGTCTTTCTACCTATCACCAGTCCCTCCAAGGATGAACACAACAAAGACAGGGAGGCACACACACTCACATTACCACATATACATCTATGGATAATTTAGGGCAAGAAAGGGCCTGGCTGGGTTTTAATCCACAAGAGTCCAGCTATAAGGCAACAACAACACCATGCAGTCGATTAAATAATAACACCCACCCACCAAAGACAAAATGCCAAAAACCTCCACATTATATTAGATAAAATGATACTAGGTGCATTTTGTAACTTTATGCATCAATGATTTTGTTTTCCAACTATTCTGTCTTCTATCAAAAACCTGCTAGAGTAAAGAAGCAAAAAACCATTATTCATTTAAAATTGTGCTGCGTCTTTGTGAGGAATAACTATTATTATGTAAAATATTAAAAAGAAAGTTGTATTATAGAAACGTAAATGATTATTTCATGATGTTTAGGAGAAAAAAGTTTTTGGGTGATTATCCATTAAAAGCCTTAGAAATACACCTGATAAAAACTGATGAAAGAGCAGACGTTAAACAGCTAATAGCTCATTTCCATTCATTTGTCCCTTTGTCATTTTTGGGACTATTTCCTTCAGTGGGCAGCGCAGTCTGGGTACAAATGGCAGTATTGCAGTGCTACTGGGAGATCACACAAAAGCATCAATGATCATAATGAAATCAGCATTCATTCAATAAAATACAGAGGGGAAAAAACACTAGTGTCATGGTTCAGGTTTGTGTTCTTGTGTTATTCAGAGATTCTAATTCTCTTTCGTTTCATAATCCTTGACTTCCCAAACTCGTGTCCGATTTCTGTTCCTGCCCTGATGTGTTTCACCTGTGCCTCAGTGTGTGATTGTCTGCACCTGATGGCTGTGGTATATTTTGGGCTTTTCTTCTGTGTCTTGTTGGCCAATTGGTTCATGGTTCAATTTTGATTGTGTTTCTTTAATCTCTATGATCCTTCTGCTCCAGGGTTTTCTCTCTTTGAATTTTTGAACATTTTGGATTTTCGTCTCTCTGGCATGGCTTGGTTGGCTGCCTGCTCCACCTCCACCTCCCCTTTCTGTATTTTTCTAATAAAGCATTGAACTACTGAGGCCTTCCCTAATCAACAATCTCTAACAATGAGATTAAATATTCCTATGCTACCAATCTGTTTATCTGCTATAAGTTTCTGGACATCATTAAAATGGTAATTCGCATTGATATCAATCAGCCTTAACCATAGTCATCTCAGTTGCAAGTACCGGTAAATATCTTGCTCACAAACTTGATGTGTCAGTGGCAGCAAAAATGGGCAGATAAAATGATTGCTGTGAGACACAACCAAATTGTGATGGCTTGGCAACTGGGTGGGACACTATTTTAAAATGTAAAGTCCTTTTTGGGTGTTCCTCGCATCACAGATGCAGTATTACAGTTTGTGGCCTTTTGGATAGCTTATTGACATGCTAACACAGTATTAGTCATGTTATGGCTGTTGGGTGTAAATTGTAAGAGGAATTAGATCAATGTCATTTGTTTCACTGAAGCCTCAGAGAGAATATTTGATGGTTGCATATATGTGTTGAAGCCACATACTCCCATAGTTACATTCATATGCTTGTGAAAATAAATAAATACATGTATTTATTATATAGCATTGTATTAATCTCCGAGTGGAAATTCATGCCGAATTGACCCATCGGTTGCAGCCACACAGAGCAGCACTCAAGGGGAGCTGAGGGTCTTGCTCAGGTATCCCCAGTGCATGATATTTTGGAAACCGTTTTTCTGGTAACTGGAGTACCCGGAGGAAACCCAAGCACGCACAGGGAGAATTTTCGTTGAATGGCTTAAAGCAGAAATCAGTCCATGAAGGTACTGTGACATTGTTGCTATGTGGAGAAGGAAAAGAGAACGCTAAATGAACTCATCAACGAAAAGAAAAAGCTTGACTATCATGAGGTGACCCTGGAATAGAAAGCATAAAAGGTGCTTGATTCAGTAAAAAATGTCTAATAACTTTTGCCAGGCCAGAATCAAATCTCAGCTGGAGTATGAAATGACTTATCAGTGACAGCTTCTTGTTATCTGCAGCAGCCGGGGCAGCCAAGAGTGACATTGGTATTGGGAATTAATTGTTTTTTAATGTGAACGTCTCCATCGTCCACCATCACATAGTTATGCACCATTACTGTGCTCAATTAGCCATTCAGCATCTCACCGTTGGCCAATGTATGGAATTGATTACCACACCACGAGCTTTCCCTGCAGCCTACTATGTACAGAATATTAAGTGCTGTGTAAAAAAAAAAGAAGAAGATAAAACTCAACAAAGTGAATGTATTAACCTAATCGTGACAAATTCATTGCTTTCCACCCAGAGGCCACCACCAAATGTGCATCAAAAACAGCCTTCAACCCTTTTCCCATGTTTTCATCTCCACGTGCGACACAACTCCCAGTGCATCTGTCCAGTAGAATTAATCTGCAAAACAAACTCTCTTTAGCTTAAATTTTAAAGTTACTTTTTTTGTTCTACAATATTTCAACAAATAAAACCTTTTCAACCTCCTTTCTGGCCATTTTTTTGGCAATGATGACATTAAGAATGATTGAAGTGCATTATCTGGGCACACAATGGCTGCTGTCCATTCAGCTATGCTTTGCAGAGCATTGAAATAGGGAGCCGGACACACACTTACTGCAGAGGAACGTGGAGCTTTAAAGGCCTGTGACACCGAAGGCCCCCCTCCAATAGCTTTGGCTGAATAGCCTGTCTGACCTATTGTCAGCAGGTTCACGCTATTGTCGATGTACCTGTCTGATATACAGTCAATGCTCTCTGGTCCTCTAGAGCTGTAAGTCTTGAAAAAAGGAGGTGATTTAAAACATAGCCCTTTCTTCAATTCCCTGATGGTACCAGGTGAAGCAGTTAATTTGATTTAAAAAAAAATGATTTGCTTGTCATGATGAATATTCCACATAAAGTCTCCTACTATGTTGGTGACTTGCCTGGATGAATATGACAAGATTACTCTCCATGTTTAAATTCATCTGAGAAATTGTAAAAGCTTCTATTTCTGAGAGATAGTCATGATGAATAAATGTAGCTGTGCGGGTGCATTAGAAAATCAATTACTTATTAATCAAGTACGTATTTATCGCCGGCATGTTAGAGAATCCAACATTTCCTCATGTGAAGCCTGTTCTTTTTGTTTCCTCACGCGACAAACCAAATGTGGTCTGTTTTTGAGGCTGAATGACAAATCCATTTTCTTTCTCTTCCCGAGCACTTCTGTGAATGCAGCTTTAATGAGCTTCTCAATGCAAAAACATAAAAAAATGTTGCCACATGCATTTAGTTTATTCAAATCTAATCAGAAACTTTTTTATCTAATCTAATTAGAATTTATGAAACTAGGCAAAAGTTCAAAGGCATCAATAGCTGCACACAGAGTTAGCTGGTTGGACAGTAGAAAACAATAGTGTGCCTAATGGGTATACTAAATGGCTATCCTTTCACCTCATTATGGCATTTAGAGGAATTGATAAATGTATATTTTCTGCATTTGTTCCTGATTTTAAATCAGGAGGCACTGAATGGTCACATAAATCAACTATGCCCAGCCAGTAATTGAATCTCCATGGACATAGGATGATTCAAAAAATAGAGGGTAATTAGAGGGCATAGTATACTGTGCAGGATACTGTGCAGGCAAACAATAGTCCAATCAGATTAGACCTTGATTATATTATCTCATTCACACTGTCCACATTGCATTAAAAACTGCCGTAAAAATATGTATTTAGCATCCCCATGCACACACAGTTATACAGTAGAAAATCATAGGGCAAACATAGATTATTGCAAGAGATTGCAAAACAAGACTCTATTACCATTTACTCCTTGTCAAATACATAAATGGAATGCACAGATGCATAAATATGTTAGTATATTTTAGATTTTAGATTTTTGAGAAGAATGTTAGTTTGCTTTCTGTTATTGATTTTTTTTTGTGCCTCATTCGAATAACTTTGATGTTCCCATCCTACTATGCAGGGTTTTGGCTCCAGTCATCTGGGTACAATGCACTGCAGCATCTAAAAATGTGTTTAATGCAACACTTATGTATATTAATGTGCTTATTTCATATATCTCTGATTTAGCTTCATCACTTTCCCTTATGGACATATAACCAAATGTATTTCCTCAATCAAAAATCAAGGCAAGAAAAAAATATAAACACATCTTGAGTCCAACATCAGTGGTGGGCAGGAATATGTGTGTTTTGAGGGATCACACAAGCATCAAACGGTGAAAATATAACTACATGTAAGTGAAACCGAATAAAAAGAAAGGGAACTGATGAGGGAAAAAAAAGCCTTTTTTACGAATGAAAGCTATTTTATGAGATACCCCTTCATGAGCATGAGGCTGATTTTGTTTTTTCCTGGGAGATTTACATTTAAATAAACAATGAAAAGGACATATTACAGACATTTAAAAAAGAAAAAGAAAAAAGACAAACGAGAATGTTTCTTTTAAGCCCTTTCTGGAGATGTCTTGTCCTTTCATTGGCTCGTTGTTTGATGGCATATCTTATTGTTATGTGGATAAATAATGATAGTGGTTTCCACAAAACAACTTTTTTAAATCAATGTGTGCGTGTTGAGTTTAATAATTGTACATAATATTAACTTGCATGGTTGATTTCACTGCCACAAGAGTTGAATGGTGGCATCAGCCTCCAGAGGAAAAATTGACCTCCTCTGCTTTATTGCTAAACACTTGCACTATTGCCTCCTTGGTGTTCAACAGAAACCATTTTCTAGTTTTTCATCCAGCTTCATACCAATCAGGTCTCTCATTCTTATCCTATGACCAATCTAAAAATGAATATACAGCATTTTCCATTGCTTATTCTCTCGTATTTGTGTTTCTCTTTATAATATTTTCCAAGTATGTGTTTTTCTGAAGTATATTAAAGGCATTTCAACCAAAAATAATGGGGATTTTTGTTGTTGTTGTTGGCATCTGATATGTTTTAGATTGTGACAGCATACCATATGTCTAAGTCTCCAGGGATCCGTACATGGTGAGATGGTCCTTGTAAAATAAATGTAAAAATGTACAAGAGATGCACAAGCTTCTAGGGGCTGCAGTCTACCTCAAAATAGAGATATGTTGTGTTCGCCTCCCTCATCCGATTTTCTTTTTTTTTTTTTTTATCTGGTGCTCGGTAGAACTAATCCAAGAGCTCCCACACAGCTCCTGTTCTCCAGTCTTTATTTCCAGACCAGCTCATAAATCCCAGTCCCAAACAGCCAGCTACCCACCACAAGGTACATCAGTCATACAAGATGTTCTCTCATTTGGTCTTTGAGAGGACAGACAGAAGTCTCTCCTTTTTAGCTATGATCTCCAGCACTTTTCCATGCATATATTCACATCCGTAACCAGGCCACTGTTTGGTCTTACATTTGATCTCATTACCACCAATAACTCAGATTGCCATTTTTCATGTCAGTGCTGGAACCCTGAGTTCACAAGACAATCCCATCCGTGCAATACTATTCGATTAGTCTGTGTGAATTACTCATAAAAAAACCAGTTAAAATTCATAGCTGATCTGCTCATATAGCAATATTGATTTGTCTGGTCCCACAAGGCAAACTTTGAATGTTTGTTGAGGCTTTCCCACATTATAATGCTACATATTTTTTCACTTAGTGGCCACACAGTCTTTTTCAGAGCAAAAATTTGCATTTCCTCCTGTTAATTACTGGTGGCAATCCTGAGGCAGACAGCGGTGACATTTCGGTACATTCCCATGCACTGACAAGGTTTTTCCTCCATGACCACATTAACAGATATTTGTACAAATGAGTCAATTATTTCTGCAAGTCAGTATCTACTCACAGAAGAAAGTTCATAGTTTAGTTTTTTTTTTAAAGACAGATGTGGCTAATCTGGTAATTTTTAGTGAAGGATCCAGCAGGAGTGATATTGAAGCACATCCAGTTTGCAAAAAAAAAATTTAAAAATTAAAAGAAAAGAAAAGCACCCTCATATTTTTGTTGATTCAAGTTGAAATAACAACAATTTTAGTTGAAGTGTCAGATTTAGCACTAATTAAAGGAGAAAATTTAAAGCAAGACCTGGTACCTAGTTCTTTTCTGCTGTCAGAGTAATTATCTGTAAATGTGCAATACGTATCGCATCTCAGGTAATATACGATGACATGTAAGTACTAAAAATAATGAGTCCAGACGTTTTCTCCATGACTATATTTATAAGATGATGCAAATTGCAACATATTCATTTGAAGTTAGAGTAATCATGGAGCTCGGTGTCTCCAGGCGTCCCACAGAGACAGGAAACTGGATTCATTATGTGACGTTCTCAATAATTCATTACAAATGAGCTGTCCCTGTTTCCCCTTGTTTTAATGTCTTGTTCTACTATGTGTTCTCACCTTGCTCCGACTAACTATCTCAATGACCAACCTGTGGACGTTTGGGAAAGACCACTTCCACACCACAAAGGTACCTGCTTTCATACATCACATTTTAGCCGTGTGGCACCTTCAGAAGATATAACTTCCAGAAGGAATTTCACAGGACCACAAATCGGTTGGAGATTTTCTATCATTAGCTTTTCTTCCCAATGACAGGCTACAGTAATTCATGACTGCTTCTTCATCCTTCATTTTCCTTTCCTTCTCATTGTATAACTCTTCTTTGTGCTGCTGTTGAGATCTGGACAATTAATGACACCGCAGCTCTCTTTTTCTTAATTTTTTTTTTATAAAAGTAAAGTTTTAGACTTCATATGTTTTGAGAAAATAGAGAACTTCATGATCCTCACACATGATCTCTGCTTTCGGTTGATCTACTGTGGTAGGACACATTAAAAGATTACACAGCACACTCAATAAGATGCACTTGAATCAGATCCACACATTTGATAGACTTTCTTAAATGTATATGAGCAATAACAGCTTTAACTGAGTTTAGTAATTTATGCTATAACACTTGTCATATTCATAATATTGATTCAAGCTCGTATCGAAACACTGGCTTCACATATTTTAATATCCTGAGTTATCTTTGAAAATTACAAGTGAAACAGCTTCCTTCAAACCAAAATAAATTCCAATTTATAAGCCCTTTATAGCAAATAAAAAATAATTCAAATTAAATATGCTGTACTTGCATACACTGACACTCATACTGCAGAGATGCATAACTTAATCTATACTGACACTCATCACCAATGTGTATGCTGTCATAAATAGTCTAGTTTCATTTCAAAGTAAGTATTCCATTTTGATTCTATTCATTGTAACTATCCAAGTGATGCAGGATGGCATATACTTTTTAAGTGGACCTCCTGTGAATCACAATAAACAAATCATTGAATATACTGAGTATGTCATTGATAGCACAACGTCTCTTCAGGGACTAATTCAGGAAATAACTCATTAGCCAACAAATTCAATTTGTAGATATCACGGGTAAGCTGCATTCAGTGGCTGCATATGCAGTCCTTAGGAGAGGTTGCATGGAATAGGTCACTTCAGGTTAAATAATTAAGATATCTGACTATCAATTGATATCTTGTTCCATTTTAATGCTTAAAATTAAAAGGTACTGCACTTTATATTCCAAAAAGCAGCGATGATCAATAGAGGATGATTTTTATTATCACTGACCCCATGATCATTGATAACAATATTGTAAGTGCTTCGAATCACTTTGTCTGTGAGATTTGTGGACTTTTGGTCATGTATTTTAATATCTTCTTAAAGCTCAGTGTTGGCTGGCTTGTTTAATGCTCTGCTCATGATTTAAATATCTCAACTATAAAAGGGATTGCTATATATATTACCTTTTTTTCTTGGGCAATCATGAGGTGAAATTTACAAATATGGCCAAGTAGTCTTGACAATTGTACCAGTCCTACGATTTACTGTGGAACGTCAATTCACCGTGTCAAAACTTTTACCCGTCAGACTTATTGTATTAAAGACATTCCCATCAGTCTGTGCAGCCCTTTGCATTCTGTGCTAATTAGCCATTGTTATCCCACAAACAGACAGAACTAATAGGGTGAACATGTTAATCATTGTACGTGTTAAACATCAGCATGTTAATACCGTCATTAAGAGAATGGCATCATGCTGACTCGATCGTTCAGCACAAAGTGCCACCGTGGGTAAGTACAGCTTTATAGAGCTGCAAGTATTGTAAAAGAATAAAAGAGCTGTCTAAATAATTCATATTGGATTTGTTTCATAGTGAGGCCGCAGCAATGTATATCCATGTAATCAAACAAGAAATTCAGCTAATGAAAGCCAAATAACTATTAATCCAGATATTCAATCCCTATAGACGATCTCAAATAACTTTTCTGAATTTACATGATGTTATCTTATTCACCTCCTCCTACTTTTAACCCCGCTAAAGTCACGCTATTCAGCTATGTAGCATTTCTGTGCGAGCCGGGGAGGCCAAAGGAGACCGCAATGCCACAAGCAGCACAAAGTGCAGCTTCTGGACTTAGAACAAGAAGACATTTGTTTGCTAACTCGGTGGGGTTCAGTGCTCTGGTGTCTGCTTGATTTAACTTTTCTCCAGGAAAACGACTACGTTCATTAATGTCAGCACCAACAAACCAGCAATGTTGTGCTGGCTTTCACTTCCAGCTGAAATCTGACTAAATTGCATCAAGGATTTAAAATATTGCTTGCTGATTTGTTTTTCTGAGTTTCACCGTGCATCAACACTCTAATCACTTGGCTCTTGGATCACTGGTTTGTTTGTATGATATTGAGCTGGGTCATTTCAGGCAGTCTCAGATGGGTACATCGCCAAAATGAGCTAATCCACCTATCACTTAAAAAAATTGTTTCATAATTAAATCTAAAAAGCAGAGAAGTATATTTCATGCTTAGCCTCTTGTTTCCAGGCAACCAAATCAACCAATGTGCATACCACTCTTATCCATTTTCAATGTAAGATGAGGGGAACTGGCTGTTCGTTTCTAAGGATGTACCCTGTTAATGGACAAGCCACAAGGAACGTGGACAACTGAGTAGGGTGTTTGAAATTCCTTTAATGTGTACTTGGCTCATTTAAAGGCATTATTGAGACTCCCAAGTTGATGTGACTTGAATTCAAAGCAGTTGGCAAGTGATGGTGGTAAGGGCAATAAATTATCTGCAGGGTTTTAATGCAACTGAAAAGAAGAAGGGGTGGGGGGGGGGGGGTGCTATGTTGGGGACCAAGCCACAATAAGTGGATTAGACACAAGAAATAGCCAAGAAGGCTTTTATAATTATCGGATTCATGCATCTTCATTTTTAAAATCAGTTAAGTCAAGATATCACGGAGTCATGAAGAAGACATTGATTATTATGTGCATATAGCAGGACAGATGAGATCCTCGGTTAAATGCTATTGACCGCTGTTCCGTGAAATGACTCCTAAACATGCTAATTCAGTAAATATGCAAACAACACGCTGACGAAAGTTTTAGTAAACTATTGGAAAACAAACCTCCTCAAAGGCATCTATATTATCTTCACGTGTAACTTTCAAATCACAACAAAACTCAATTCTGATCGATTTTTTTATGACACAATGTAGCTTGTTACAAATGGCCAGCACATCTGATATATCCTGACGTGTAGTATTATGGACACAGCTACATTGTTACGTTGAGTAAAGTAGGCAGGACGGGATGTAAATGTCCAGAATGCATCCATCCCCTACCTGAGCATCCCGACTCACAACAGATATCCATCCTATGTTTATGTGCCGTCTGCCTTTGTGTCAAGTTCATTTCAGTTCAGCATCAGGCGGGGAAGCAGAGGACAGTATACCACCCACCTTTTTATGGCTCTTGACAGCCCTCTGCAAGACAGATGACTGAACCACAAAATGCATTTGAATAATGCAGGCATTCTCAGTTCACTGGATGGGATGTTGAAGCTGAGGTAATGGACACAAGGCACATGGAAACACACAATGATGTCCCACTAACGCTCCAGCACCTGCCTGACTGAACCTCAGTGACATCTCCTGTTTATATTGTCAACCACAACCACTTTAAGCAATAAATCTGTGTCTCTACAATGTGAAGGGGCTGATTTTAAACATTAGATTATTCAAAATTGGGATGAACACTGAGGTCACTGAAGCTGTTTGAGGTGACGGTTCCCTTGTTAACCAACCCACTTTTCATTTCTTTTGATCTATTTTTAACGATAGTTCTCCTCACTGTTTCATTTATTTATTTGGTCTGAGCACCTGCCTCCTCTTTATTCTGCACACACACATATGGACGGGAGAACAGAGGCAAGACCAATTACTGCACATTTACCATTGAGACTGTCTTTTTAACTGAATGCAGATAAATTGCAACTAAATTTAAACCATCTGACACTGAAGGGATGGGCTGTCAAGGGCTTTGCAGATCACCAATCCCATTAATCTAAATTAATACTCTGACAAATATGTCATAATATTGGGTGTGAAATATGATACATGCCCATTCCAGCCCATTCATAATTAATTGTCTTTAGTAAAATGGCCAAATTTCAAATCACAAACCTGGTGTGGCCTGGAACCTTGTGCTTTTTCTTCAAACAACCTGCTAATAATGTAGACTACCCTTTAAAAAAAACTTGACATATAAAAAGTCATGTTGCTGATAACTTTACAGTCGTTCAGAGCCACAAAGACTAATGTAAAGTTCTACATTTACCTGAGGTCAGTGATAGCAAAATACATCGAACAGTCAGTCATTACCGATAAAAATGCCCATGGTCCGGTTAATATCCTCTTAAAACCAGTCTTATGTCCGAATTTTTCATTCATCACTCTCAGGGCTCGACATTAAGGCTTGTCCGAACGTCCCAGGATAATAAAAGCTTTGCTTGGGCAAGTGAACCATCTCCCCACCTTGCCCAAATGGGCTAGTGTTTTTTGTTGCGATATTTTGAAGTTTTTTTCCGATCCAACCTGCAAAGATTTCAGATCCATGAAGCGACGTCTGTGCGTTAATGTCTGCCGAAATTACTCCACAAGTGTTTCCCTGCCACTGCTCTGAAAAATGTGGAATGGATTTCCTGAACGGAGGTGGGTCTCAATGAGACACGGAGTAATGAGTCAGGAAATCCTTTCCAAGTAGCATTGTGGCTATCTAACTTCATGACAACATCTCCACTGTTTGGACATCATTTTATGCTCAGTTTGTGCTGAGTTGCTAAATAATTTCCCCAGGAATAAATTAAGTGATCCTAATGTTTTAAAGATATAACAAGTTTATTATGAGATGATGACATCACGCAGACCCCCACATTGTCCAAATTGAATAAAAATTGTTTGTCATGTTTCCTTTTCTGACCTTATATTAACTAACCTCAAGTTTCATTTTAAGAGAATACATGCATACATTAATACATTTCATACTTTCCTTAGACGAGTTTATTACAGCCTCATATAAAAATATATATATTTTCATTTAACTTTACTTATGTCCAGTAAAATGTGCTTCGATCCAGTAAAAATTGCATGATTACTGAACCAGTGTCCAGTTAAAAATTTGAGCATTTTGGGATCCCTATGAGGTGGGAGCAACAACACAATCATTCAATGAGACGTAAATAAAAGTTTGACAGATGAGAGTAAAAGTTGATATATTGTGCATTGCATTTTGTTTTCTGTTAAGAATCTAATGAGCTATGACTGCAAACAGATCGGACCCACAGACTAAACATAGTCTGTATCATCACAGAACAAATCACTCTGTCACCAAATTACTGGGGGACAAAATTATGGATTTACATCCAGTTCAGTGTTCGTGAACAGAATATGAATATTCTTTGACAACTATCACTGTTATAAATGCATTTTGAATCTGTTTTAGAGCGCAAACGCAAAGTGAGATGAGTGTGGTGCAAAGATGAAAGAATATATTTGGGTCCAGGAGTCTTCCAACATTGAGAGGGTAAAAATCCCTTTCCTCGCCAGCATCTGACAAAATCTGTAATCTGCAAGGGGCTCCTTAAAAACATTTAAATGCATGCCGTCTGAATTTGCATCTTGTGCAGGCAACTATGAACTTCAAAAGAAATCTCACAGCTGCACAGTTACTTGCCTAACTGGTTCACTACATCTGTTTTCTCTGTTGTCTTCCAAGGTATACGACATAAGGTATTGTACAGCCCCAGGTGCCAACCTCTAACTAGACTGGGAGGTGCATTCACTGCATACACTGGCTTCCCTGGTAATGAGGTGGAAGAGGGGTGTCAGCCGATGGCCAGCTGGGAGGCGCAGTCTTGTGATGAGTCACATGAAGTGCAATGGGCAGAGCCAATACATGAAGGGAGACTGCTGCTGTCAGACTGATGTCACAAGTGCTGGAGGACAGGCTAATAATAGGATATGTTTATGAAAATATCAAAATATAACATGCCACGGGGTGTCCTGGTTGCTCAAGACACATGGGACACGCTGTGTACTGTGATTTTCAATCTGGCTCACAATCCGTTTGGTGTCTTCTAAACCTTCTCCTCGCCTCCTTCCACTTTTACAGTATCTGCCATTTCACACTGAGCAAGAGGGAGTATGCTCACATTGTGCTTTGTGTCCTGCATAAACTGCACTACTGTGGCAAAAAAAGTTCCATGTTTCCATGACTGTTGAATTGCATCATTGGAAATCAGATTTAATTATCACTCTCTAGTCAACACATTACAAATTTAAAAAATAACGGTGTGATTTGAACAGCAGCAAAAAAAACATAAAATCGGTGTGTTTTTATTTATTTATTTGTTTATTTATTTATATTTATCACAGAGTAATTTATCAGCACAGAGCACATCTAGGCTGTTATTAACCAGCAAACTGTAATCCAATGAATAGCATCAGAGACTGATGGGGAACAAATTACATCTGGGAAATCATCAGCTGCACTGTGTCTGAAAGGCTCTGTTGTATTCTGGAACTATGATAAATAGAATATATAATTTAAAAAATTTGGGGGGTACATTTCTAACAAAAGTGTTGGCCTTAGTTTTTGCAGCTCGTGCCTCAATACATGTAAGGTTGTAGGCATTTTCTCTCCCACTGTGAAGACTTTAAAGGGTAAACGCACACAGTAACCCTCTGTTTGTGTCTATCATAGCTTGTCCTCGTAATTCCTGGAACAGCAAACCTCAACACGATCAGGACTAGTATGGCAACGGGACAACACACACCAACAATCTACAACAATTAAAACAACCTATTTAAATCTGGCATTGGTGCCTCTGTCAATTTTTAAATGTAAAAATATTTCTGTGACAACCACATCAAGAGTTTCTGGATGTCCTGCAATTTTGAGGCCTGGAGTAATGCCCAAACTAAGACATGAAAAAGATCTTATCTTATAATGTCTTTAGTTTGTGTAGGAAAATCTGAAAGTTTTTTTGTGTAGGTTGCAATTACAAGAATATTTGATAATTTACTACCGCACTACAAAGAAACCTCTGTCCAAATGATGTGTCTAAAACAAGCTGCAAGAAGTACCAAACCAACAATGTGAGAAAATTATTATTATCATTCTTTTCGTGAAAGAGACACCAAACGCTGCTTTTGTGAGTTTAAATGATTGTGTGCTACAAAACTATTTATTTATTTTCAAACAATCAAAACAACTGATATAAATGCTCTTCTCTTATGCCAACAGTGACAGCATTTTCTACATTTTACTCTGTGATGGAAAATATGTTGCAATATATATGCACAATTTTTCATAGATGTTCAATTTACACCTAAATTCGCATGAGAAAATGGAGTACTGACATACCAAGGTAGTGACAGATTTGTGTGGGTGTTTACTTTGTCTAAGCCAACACTGACATTATCTGATGGGCACCGTTTATTTTTTCTTGCACTCCGAGGTCCTGAATAATTAAATGGAATTGGCGCGGTACTCTTTTTTGTTAAAGACAGGAGGTATTCTGACAGTCCCTGTTTGACAGGCTTTGACCTACCCCGGAACGTGAGGGGCCTCCTAAACAAAGCCTCGGCTCTGTGCATTAAAAGCAGGAATACACTGTCTAGACCAAACATCGCTTTCACGCTAGGATCACCAATGCCTTTCTGTCCTGAAAGGGAGACTCCGGCAGAAATCTCATTGCTTGCTTTAGATTCATCCGTCTGGCCGTTGCTGATGGCTTCAGTCCATCTGGGAATTCAGTCAGGCTTGGAGTTACACACCTGACATGGTGCAAGAATGGACACAAACCAACACTCCCTCTGAGATCAAATTTGTTTTTCCACCGTTAATGTCCAAAAACACAGTGAGGCCAATAAATCAATTCTTTTTCAGAGTGACTCATGAACGAATTGATGGGAGGGCATTTGTAGGACAGGCACAAATAAAGTAGTGGCCAAACATCCAAGCGTGTTCCACTGTCAAGGACAAAAACGAAAAGAAAAGAAAAAAACACCTATTGTGTGGGTTTTCTCTGGGAACACGAGTGGCCTTAAGGTGGAGAGTATACAAAGACATTTGATCAGAGGTTTGAGTCCACAAACTGTAGACAACATGAGAGCCCTCATAGCAGTTATTTGACATGGTTGGAAAAATTCAGAAAAACGCAAGACTAAAAGAGAAGAAGTGAAAGAGAACTGGACTGCACGACGACTTCTGAAGCGGCAATGCCAGTGGGCCTGCGAAAACCTGTGACTATCTAGAAACACTGAACATGAGTTACAGGCAATTCACTTTGATTAACACTTTCATTGGCTCTTTCCATATTGACCATGGATGTTCCATGAAGTTTTGATGAAATCTGACTGGAAACCTTTCTTACGTTTGCATGCATGTCACATGACGCTTGCTTGACATTTGCACAATATTCACATGACATTTGGGAGATAAACATCTCTGCAGTCTGGTTCTTCGAAATCGACACATTAATGTCATGCAACAGTTATGCCAGGTGTGAGAATTTCCCAGTCTTGCAATCATTTTGTCATCAGACATCCGGCAAAACGAAGCTCATCAAAGACTTGCAGAAGCTACTGGATGAAGCCCTGAAACTCAATGAAGACCAAATTGACATGCCAGAGTCTCAGTCCTCATTTTTGTCTCTTTCTAATTTGAAGAAACTAAACTGAGAAACCACTGCGACAACTATGAGACTACTCTGCCATATTGTATTGACATTTTTTTTTATGAACATGTTTTAATTTAAATTCAGGACCAATTCAACTTAACTTTGTGAAGCACTGAGACTCACATCATTTGCTGAAAAAAAGTATGATTTATACAATTTTCTACTCTGTTGCAGAAACTCTTTTGTGAATCCAGTGACACAGGAGCTACCAGAAAAGAAATACCTTGCAACAAAACCATTCAACTTTATATTGGAAGCGATCAAAATAAAATTGAATAAAATAGAAATATAGCATCAGGTTCGACCAATTTGAAACACCCAGAGATCCTTTAGTGCTTTTTTTTTTACACTTTAAGTAACAACCTGTATCGCATTATCGTGGTGTTTTTTTTTTTTTCAGATCAAGTGTGAACCACTCCACAATCATTTGACTTCACCTGTCATATTTCTAACCTGCAGTGTGTCTTTGAAAATGATGCAGTCTCACATATACTTTGCTGTAGTACATTTCTGGTGCTGTGGTGCGGCTGACTGCAGCGTCCGTGCAGCTTTTGACATGACGTTCATCATTTTGTGTGTTCGAGGCTATTGCTGCTTTGATAATGATCCACCCACTGACATCCACAGTTCTACTCGCCCTTTGTCAAAATAGCTCCTGCCTCAATATCCGAATTGTCAAACACATTTCAGAATGGTCCGCTGAGCTCGGTGAGACCCTAAGGAAAATTTCTGATGTGATTTAATCACAGTATTACCTCAGCAAGCGCAAGCAATCGAGAGGCAACTTGCGGGTGAAGTCAGACCGATCAAGATTTCAGGAGTTTCAATGCATGTGTGCCTGCCTATTGCATTTGTTTTGTGTGTTGATGCCACATGCAACACTATATTAGCAGGATATATTACATGTATCGCTGGTCTTGGTCTTTATTCTACTTCTGTTACTTCTTGTGAGTGATCTTGGACTTGAATTTTTTCTCAGTCTCCACAGTATTATCAGTCTTCTACCACATGTGTCTCTGTGTGGCCGTAGGCCTGTGCATACACCTGTGAGGATGTGCAATGAATAATGCACTGCACTGAGACCACCCTCTTTATCCATGATACAGTGGCTGCTATGTTGAACTACACTGGATGAAAACCTTTTTCCACCTTTTAGTCAACAGAAATGAGAAAAATGCAATTAATTGCAAGTTCCTAATTCTTTTTACACTTACACCAGCTCAGTATTTCTAACCTATGAATGAAAAAAATCTGAATATGTTTAATTTGCAGTGATAAAAGCAATGTGGCATCAATGCATTCCAAGATTCTTCTATTACAGTTACAGCTGCATTTTGCTTTTCACTTCCTCATTGCATGAAACTTGTAATACACTCCTACATGTCTTTTACAGTGACATTAATGATTCATCATACAATTGCAATCAGAATAAAAATTAAAAAAATCCTATGTATCAAAAAGTATCAAAACCTGATATGCCTTATTGTATCTCAAATTGTTGCAAATGTACATTGTATAGCTATAAATCAAACTTTGTCCATTCACTTCAAACAGCAGAGGGAACATTTCATTTTTAAACAAAATAAGCTGTTTTTGCTTTTGCTGCATGTCTCATGTTTGTGCAGGACCACATTTCTCATAGTTAGAAGCCGAGCAAGAAAATCGGTTTTCAGGGCCTTAAAACATCCTATTGATTCAATTCTGTCTGGGGTTTCTGTTCCTTCGTCTAACCAGGAGTGGTTTTGTAACCACAAGTAATCTGCAACCCTTTAACATGTCTTATCCACTATTTACTGCTGTGTCAGCAACATATGGTATTTGGATGTGGATGTGGAAGAAAGGTACTTCCAACCAGCAATATCTAAGATGGGAAAATTGTTAAAAGTGCACAGGGGACAGGAAAGGAGACACATGAAGGGAGAAATTCACCAAGGATACTAAATACGGAGGCCTTATGAATGAAGACTCGCTATAATAGGGTGACACAGACTTGGACACTTTGCAACAAGCAGCTGTGATAAGTGCCGGCATTAGAGTGAGCGATCTGCATCCGCCCACTGACCCTGACCCCCTGATAGCTAATGCAATGCAGAAAACAGAGATAACAAAATCTGCATCTTCATCCAACTATTTTTCATTTGTCACTTGGATCAAAGATATGAGGAAAGACTGACCCAAAAGATACTGATTATACCTCACAATTGGGAAAATGCGTAATCTCTACTGAGTTCAAGCGGAAGACAAAAGACAGCATGATAAGTCCCTGCTTTATTATGAAAATATATTCAGGCCTTATCACTTATCTGGAGCCACTTTGGAAAAAAATGTCAGCGCTGCATCTCTTGACACCCACAAAGAACAATGTTTACAAAATCCATGGATTTTTTTTTTCCCCCACATGATTCAGTGTGCGTGTGTGTGTGTGTGTGTGTGTGTGTGTGTGTGTGTGTGTGTGTGTGTGTGTGTGTGTGTGTGTGTGTGTGTGTGTGTGTGTGTGTGTGTGTGTGTGTGTGTGTGTGTGTGTGTGTGTGTGTCTACACGTTGACATTGCCAAATGGCAAAGCATTCTTTCACTCTCACAGCTAATCCTCTTCTTTCGCCCCCTTCCTCTGATTGTCACATCAGAGAAGAAAGCTGCAATTTTTGCACTTCAGTAAACTGTTGAGACAACATCAACAACAGTGGAGCTTTGGACACCGCTGAGCTGATGGTTAGGCAAGATGGTGTGAGGCGCAGAGCCCTTAAACTGGAGACGCTCAATGCTCCAAAGCACGTGCTAAGTGATGGCTTTAAATCACTGAGTACTGCAGGGTATGGACATTTTCATATAAATGTTACCATAGAGCAGTAAACCCACTGAACAGATCCAGGTGTCTGAATCTGAATTCGTCAGTGCTGCAGTGACTCTATTGTCATGTATTTTTATGTTTATGGTCATACACGTGCATCTTTCAGGTCAGGACAATTACTATTCTAAAAACGGTTTGAAGTTTTTTCAATGGTAAAAATATATCAATACGTTCCTTCTCTCAACGAATCACACACACAATTGCTAAAATGATATAATTCCAAATAAAAGAGATTTTGTCCTGGCAGATATTTATCCTGAATAGTTTTCTTTATTTATGTTGGACATCAATATGCTATGCTGCAGTCATTAATCAGTCATGATAAATAAATTAGTTTTTGCTAATGGTTTCTCAATTAGCTGACATTAAATGACTTATGGGACTAATCAGTTTGCTTACTCGTGCAAGTAAAGACTTCTGCTATTATTGGAAAATCTTCCGAATGTCATCATCAGGACAAAGACAGTCTCACCTGGTCGGCATTGTCATCACCTGTGTTAATATATGCATCTATTCTTTAAATACCATGATCCCAGTCAAAATATAATATTTAAAGTTTTCCTTCCTTTTTAATTGCACTTTAGAAGCACTTTTTGATAAGAAGAAGAAGCTGCAACACTTGTTCACAACGACTTACATGTAAATTCCATTAACATGTAATCTGGGTTTTTTTTTTTAGACAGGGACATTTAAAGAATAGGGAAATCCTGCACACACACACACACACACACACACACACACACACACACACACACACACACACACACACACACACACACACAAATCATAGTTATTATAACTCAAAACCTAACAATTGATTGAAAGTGTGAAACCATAATGTATAATAAGATTTAATTCATTAAAAAAAAATTCTCAGCTTCCACCGGTCTGTCTTTTCATGTGCCAATTTTAGATGTTGAGTTAAAGTGAAATTACTATGAATGTTTTCCACTATCTTTTTTGTTTGTTTGTTTTTGTCAATGTCCCAAACAGAAGTAGTTCATTTAGCACAGTTAGATGTCTGGCTTTGCCTGACATTCATGAAAAGGAGGTTCATGTTAATAAAAACCCTGCAAATATCAAACATCTGCTTTTACCTCTGAGCTAATACAAACGCAATTACCATTATAGAAACACAATCTGTTACGTATTATGTGAACACTCTTGTATGTATAGAAAGTGCAAGTCCTTCACATTGAACGGTGATTACAGTACAGCATTGCATAGCCAACTATGAATACAAGAGCCATTTGCTGTGGTTTCCATGGATACGACTGTTTTTTAGAGAAATTTCCTCACACAAAGAAATGAGGGTTTGCTTGGTGTTGCTATTTAAAATTAGTGTGCCGCGAGTTCAGAAATCCGATTGTACAAATATGGTGTGTTCTATTAGGGTTTTTATGTTTTTATTACCACAAGGATTTCTTGTTTTATTTAATGGTGATTTTCAGATGAAATGTTGAATGGTGTCTCTTGTTACATAACCAACATGTACTGTAGGGAAAAATAAACCAAGTTATAATTGTTTCATTAGCAATATGTGCATCAATGCAAACAAAGCTGAAGGAATCAAAACAGCATTATGATTTTACCTTATTATTACTTCTGTGTTGTGGCACCCATTGTGTGCCAGCATCTCAAATCGGAAAGCATGACATAGATTTTGGAATTAATACATTTATAGACCTATAAATTACCTTGACCAATAAACCAAAACTATTAATTTATGTATCTGTTGAATCAGCAACAGGAAGTTGTTTTTTTTGTGCAATTTTTATTGCATAGATTGAAAAGCCTTGAGGCGGATTTATGAACCAGAGTATGAGGACACATTGACCACACAGGCATGTGATGCATGCACATGACCATCTCTCGCTATCTTATTTGCACTTTATTTGCACTTTAGAACAAAAGTTAGGAAAGAGACAGAGTGCTGATGATGAATCCTTCATATATTAGAATAAGCTCCAGATTCTGCACTTTATTTAGCTATTTTATTTAGGGTGAGACAAGATTCATGCCTGATTCCTGTTGCATTGAGAAAACCATACCATTAGTGAGAGAATTTTTCATGAGTGGGAATTATAAAGTCAAACGAAAACATTATTTGAATGTATTTCTTGAAGTATGTTTACTAAATTAACATAATTACATCCCTTTAAATGTAACTGCCACTAAACTATCATGAACATATAATGTATATTTTTTGTACATAGAATAAGAACAAGACTTGCACTCCGAGATCATCTTTAGGGAGGCACAAATGCATCGCAAAAGAAAAAAAGAAAGAACTTTGCAACGCACTAAGTCATCATGAAGCAGAATGGCAAGAAATGTTTATTAATAGTGACAGAAACCAAATGAAGCTCAGTAGAGGGCGAAGAATCACAGGGCGATTATTTTCTACATTATCACTTGCGTGCCATTTGCTCCATGTTCATTAGCTTGATATAATATAGCACAAACACACTCACACACACATGCATATACACACACGCACAGCAGCTGTGTATCACATGACCTCTTTTCTAAGATGTGTGTTTCAAAGAGACAAAATCAAAGGCGTGTAAAGCTGCTTCACACATTGAAAAGCTCTATGAATGTTTCCTTTGGAAACAAAGGTGTCTTTGAATGCCCCGAATCAAAGACTAAACAAATTACCAAAGTGAACACAGAATTTACATGGCAACCATATTTGATTTGCATCATAGTCAGAGTGTGAGCCTTCCTCCGGTAGCCAGAAAAAACAGTGCAACCATAATCAGCTTTATAGATAACATGGCTTAACAATTATGTGTAATTAGCATGTTTTCCAGTTGTTGTTGTTTTTTCATGAGATCCATCAATTGTAACGGTTAATTCCCTTAACTGCAATATTTTAATTTGTTTAGTGGGATTGTTTAAAGTGTGGGCCTGAGACTCAGAGAGCTTCATGTGGGCGCAGCAGCAGGAAAGGCCAGGCAGTCGAGGGGAAGTCTTTTCCCAGCATGATGTTTCACTTTGAACATTTCAGAAAGATAAAACAAAAACGTAAAGGGTCACACTATCAACTAATTTACTGAAAAATGAACACAGATTAAAAGTATTTGTGTTGCCTATGAATTTCATCAGCCGCTAATCAAATTTTATAGTTAAAAGCATTACCAATGAAGTGTCAGACAAAATCAAACACATACTTTGAGTGTGATAGCCTGGGAGTTGTCCAATGCAGTATACTATGATAGCTCAAATCAATCATAATTTTAATCACTGTTTAAGACAAGATACAGTGTCAAATATCTATATACAGCCTCCCTTACGGAGCCAAGCATGATAGACATTTTTAAAAAATCAGCCCTGACTGCAACTTTTTTTTCCTTCCCCTTGTGTCAGTTGTGCAAGGAGTCATACATCAAATTCAAATAACCAGACTGTCCAAAGATGACATGGATAATAGTCACTAAGGTCACAGCCTGGCTTCAGTTTCCAGCCATGAAAAACCAAACCAGACGTCTCCACCGCCATCGGAGGGAGGAATGCTGATACTGACTGGATGTGTTTGGTTCTCCTCTTTAATCTGATCATAGGTTGATTTTGTATGAAACTGTAATCACAGATGAACTCTGTCAGTTACTGTTGCCTCAACTGACAATGTGTCTTGGCAGGTTCATTATTCCTAGACAGGGCTTATTTGGCTTTTCTGCCTCACAAATGTGTTTTCTGGCATCATTCATACTGAAAAATAGAGAAATCTAATTCCTAAAAGTCAATTTCATAACATTCTGGACAATTATGCACTCTGTTACTGGGGAAAAAGGCACCAACAATACGTTTCCCACTCTCTGTATTTACGAATTAGTCTGCACCATATGTTCAAGGTGGATAAGGCCAATCTGAAAATCACATATCTTGTTCATCCTGTAAGCACCCCTCATTGAAATCCTCTGAACACACCCTGAGGACACTCACATCTCGTCATTGCACAAAGGTGAGGACTATAACTAGTCAGCAAAACCATAGATTGCCAGCTGTGGCTGAATTACTATTTCAAAATTAAAATGTAGCCCTTTCGAATTCGTAGAAGTATTGGCTGAACTTTCTGGAAAGTAATGAAAAGATCTCATACAACAAACCAGTGATGTGCTTCTCAAAACTTGATCTGCATATCTGCTTTTATTTCTCACAGCATTGGATATTTTTCTGCTTTGCAGGAAAAACAATGAAATCATAGTCTGAGGATAAATAATTGCAAGCTCGACTGAAGTCTTTTACCGGAGGCTAGTAAATCACAGCAGGTTAGGGAAGTCTGGACTAGCTGTAGTGGTATAGTATTGATTCAGTAATCCAGAGCCATCTCTGGAGTATTTCTGATTTATCTGTCACATTTCATTATGATCTCGTGCTCTGAAAGTCTTTTGTCCTTAATACAATACAACAGAAAGCATTTAACCATCTGATGTGTTGTCTGTAAGAGGGATGGATTGGACTCCCTGCAGCAGGCTTTCACTAATTCATATGGTGTGATTTTCTTGGATCATCCAGTTTATAGATTTCAATCAGATTCTACGATTGAAACTCCACAGAGACCGCAAGTAAATTAGTAACTACTGTTTCTTTTTTAAGTAAAATAACATATTTGTGGTATTAATTACTCCTGGAACAATTATTGAAAGAGAAAGAGTAAAAGAGAGAGAGATAGGGCTGTGATGATTGTACAATAGGTTGCTACAAAATGAATGCCTGAAAATGAACACTTTTCAAAGGAAGGGTCATTTATTCAAGCACGGGTCATTTGTGAGACAGATGCAATCAAGCTGCAGTCACGTTCATTTATAAAAATAAAAAAACAAGAGAAATGAAATTATTTTTTACGCACATATTTGAATGATCATTGGTTGAGAGCCAGTCAAATAGGGTTTTACCAGTCATGTAGATGGTGCATAGCAGCATAGAAATTCACAGATTTAGAGCTGAAGGAGAAGAAAGGTGAAGACCTGCAGTGAAAATAGTTAGGATAATATAAGCAATGAAGAGAGAGTAATTATTATGTTTGGACATATTAAAACCTTTACCTGGGAGGCTATTTTTTTGTTTTTTCAACTGAGACATGTTTTTATTAGCATCACCATAGCAAGCAGAAAGTAATGGTACATTTATAAGTAAGTTGACTTTTCACCAGGAAGCTTCCTTTGACCAGAAAATATGCATGAATTAACACAACGACATTGAGCGTCTGATGAATGACGAACACTGTGGACTAATAACGTCCCAATTAAAGCCACCTAACATTACCCTGACTTAGGTAGTTATTAGCCCACAAAAAAAGTTAATATTTCCATCAGTAGAAGTGCCTCCTTTCCAGCTATCATAGTATTTGCTTTTGCTTATATGATGTTTGTTATTTTTCTATAGATTTCTGTGGGGCTGACTTGTTTGCAATGGTCCCAATTTTGATTTGTTGTTAAATGTCAGCCAGCTAGAATTGTAAATGAAATTGTAATTCATGTCAATAATTGTATGTTATTACTGATTTTGACAGTAAGTAGGAGGGTATTGGTACTCTGGTAAAAGCTTTCCCGGAGAAGCCAGCAATGCAGTTTCTTATCATCATCAAGCACAATCTTTATAGACTTTAATCGCTGACTTGTGTTTTCACAATCAATTGAACATCCATAAATGCTCCTTGTGGGTGTTTGTGAGGCCCATCAATGATTTGTATGACTGCCGCATTTATGGCATTAGCAAAGTCAATAGACATAGGTTATTTCGAGAAGCCACATTCATTTACGAATTACATGCTCAGGCATTCGTGAGGCCCATCAATGTGAGTTGTCATGAAAGCTTAGCCATGTGTAGGTATCCTAACTGACAGATTAAGACTAACACACTGTAGGCCCATATTTCTCCCCATGCCATGACTATATTAACTCTGCCCACTGCAGCCGACAGTATCAGTGATAAACACGTTTCACATGTGCAGTACTGCTGGCAGGCTAACCATGCTCTGAATGCAACATGAGTGTGGTGCGTTTGTTGTCAGTGGTCTCGGGCGTAGTTTTAATTTTGATCTGACTGGGAAACAACCTGTTTCCAGACATTTTACTCCAATCTAATTATGGCAAATAATGAAAGCTGGTTCTGTGCAAACTCTGTCATAAATGAAGTTTCCCTGCAAAATTTGATATCTTCATTGCAGTGTAGACCTGCCAAATATTGGTGGTTCCAAACCAACGATAACCATCAATGACTTTGATGCAAGCATGTTATTTAAGTTTGACGATAAAATCTAGATTCAGTGGAATTAACTCAAATGCTTTCAGCCAATGAAGCAATCATTTTCCTCCGATTTTATTTATTTATTTAGTTTTCAAGAATGTGGGATTGACAGATTGAAATGATAGTTGGCCATACATTTTTTCACTTTTTTATTGTATTCATTATTCTGCCTTAGTTTGATTATATAATAATGAGAAATGTTCTTGACTTGTTTTTGTTTGCTAATATACTACATTACAATGATTGGATGACTTGTTGAATAATCAAGTAAGAAGTTTAACAAAATGCTGAAATAATTACTTCAATATCACAGAAATGTTTATTCAGGTCATTTTAATACTTGAGCTGAATCAAAGGTAGCGGGTACTATAAGAGGATAACAGTTGGAGGAGAATCTCTCACTCCGTGGACTTACTTGACATACTGCTGGTAATATGTTATAATAGACCATCCGAAGAGTCACTGCTGTTCACGTCTCTGTGCTCTGAAGGACAACGAGCTGTGGACAGCCTGACAATTTGACACATAAAGGTTGAGGAGTGATCATTTCAGAATCTCGACCTATGTTACATAAGTAATAACTCTTCTCCATACAGTGAGAGGAGCTGAATAGCCACAATGCGGGCAGCCCAAGCAAATATCAGCTGCCTGATGGCAGTTACTGAAATATACCATCATGCATCTGTCAAGGAATTCTGCCATTGAAGAGTCTTTTTCCTTCAAGATTTCAAATGGACAAATAAGTAAACAAAAGCTTCAATGTACCAAGGCAACTCTGTGTTTGATTTGATGGAGATGTTTTTGTTTCGGTTGATAAACTGTGGTGAACACACAAATAATTAGGTTTTTATATTTCTATTACATGCGGTTATTATTGGTAATTGGTCAAAATATGAATCACTTTTAATTCAGATTTTTACTGTTCTGTGAAGTGTCTGGTGTGCTCTTTTATTAATTATAGTATTGTAGAAACAGCATTTCTGTGTGTGTGTTTGTGTGTGTGTGTGTGTGTGTGTGTGTGTGTGTGTGTGTGTGTGTGTGTGTGTGTGTGTGTGTGTGTGTGTGTGTGTGTGTGTGTGTGTGTGCGTATGTATGTATGTATGTATGTATGTATGTATATATATATATATATATATATATATATATATATATATATATATATATATATATATATATATATATATATATATATACACGGTCGCTACGACAGCTGGAGAGAAAGGGATGGCAATCAAGCCAACTACAATCCGATGTTTATGTTTAGTTGGCTGGAAGCAAAATCTAAATTATCATGGAATATGGCCCACACATAAAAATTGCACTTGCCGCAAGCTCAGGGTTCATTTGCCTCTCTGAAATAAGAGTTTCTTCAAAGCAAATACAAATAGTTATTTCACTGCAAACTTCCTGAATTTATATATCTACTGAATATATAAAAAACATGCCTATATTACAAACACTACAAAAGTCATTTTGCATCTGACAGGGCTATTTTCAATTTCACTGATGGTATGGACAGTTCTTCCGAGGTTCAGACAAGAATTATGGGATTATTGCACAAAAAAGTCTAAAACTAATCCTGTTTAAGGAAGTATCTCTCACATTTCGTTTTTAAGTGGCGTTATGCCCTCACAATAAAACGAGCACCCCAAACTGATTGCTTGGCATAGCTGAAGGTCTCACAGACATTTTATTTTGGAAACCCTACGATTGCATCTAGCTGCTGCAGTGTCTTCTCTTTAAGTGCAGTTATGATACGTACATTTTAGCGGTTTGTGTTTTTTAGCAGTTCATGTAAACACTGCATGATATCATGAAGCAACGCAGATCATATGAGTACTGCTATACTGCCCTACATCATGGTAAGTTTTAAAGGCTGCATCTAATACAGCTACGTGAGGATCCACTTGCCTTCCCCTACAGAGGGACTGCCAGAGCAGCTACTGAAGCCCCTCGAGAAAAAAAAAAAGGATTTTGTTTCCACTTTCCCACATAGACAGTGTTTTTGAGTGACAGACTCATTTGCCAGGTTTTGTGGGTGGATGTTTATGCAAATGCCTTTCCTCTGTGGGCTGAAATAGCCATCCAGTGACAGGCCAAAACTAACTGGGTTGAAATGCAGGAGCATGCAACTGAGAGGCTGAAAGCAGTGCATAATTCACATTAAAATCTCTGCCACCCCACAACAAGGGCTTGATAAAAAATTTACCACATTGAGACCGCCCACACAAAAGTTTGAATATGACTGTTTTTTTTGTTTTTTTTCCAGCTTATTTTAAATAATTTTGAAAACATTTCACAGTGTTTATCCGCAAAGAGCTTCAAAGACTCGCCCTCGATTCAGAACTGTGGGGCAGAGCTCCGACAAACTCACGCGAATGCTGTTCATGTTTTTTTAGAAAGATGAATAGCGGAGTTGCTGGAGCTTGCTTGAAAGGATTTTGCTTTTTAAATGAATTGGTCATATGAGAATCACAATTGTCGCTGTCCACATTTGTTTTCACAACGAACTCAATCACACTTGTCTGCTGTCAGAGAAAGATGCTCAGCTTTAATTTCACACTGAGTTCCAGATGAACATAATAGAAACAAGTTTATAGTGCACCCTCTTCTCCTGAGCCAAACTCGGAGAAAATGTTTCTTTTGTTGTGGTGTGAAATCAGAAATCCTTGCCGCTGAATTATGTACATGACAGCAATAAACATATCAAAGCTGTATTATAAAATAATGATGCCATTGTCTTTATTCACAGAGATCGGGTCGTTGTTATGTTTGTGTTCATATAGAGGCCTTTGTGGAGGCAACGAATACTAGATCACAACAGTGGCTCTTCCTTTGATGTCTCAGGTTCACTAACCATTGACTCATAAATTGCAAAATAAAGACGAGATGCACTGTGATGTCAAAAGAAACATGCAATTACAGTGGAGATGTTTCCATGATACATGTGTGATGTGGTGTGGCTGATAGACTTGTTCAGAGTCGAGGACAAAGAACCACGTCACCCACACACCACGGCAAAATAAATAAATAAATAATGTCCTACAGGAAGAGATGTGAAATTAATTCCTGTGGAGAATTTGTTTGTTTTTTTTAATAAAAAGGAAACTACTCATTTAAATTCAGTCATTATATAAACCAGCCTTTGAAATAACATAATCTCACAATTGGAAACCTTCAGTGCTTGCCAATGCTTAAATGTTTTCCAACCGTGCTGCTGCATTTACAAGACAGGCCATATGTTACATGTGAATGTTACAGTAGTAGAAACATGTTTAAACATTGATGGGTTTTTATGCAAACAGATGGAAGCATGGGCACAATAAATTGAAAGATGACATGCTGGCAGGTAAGTGAGTGCTACTCTTCTCTTGTTTTTATTTATTTATTTTTTGCGTATTTAGCGTTAATATTTCCAAGAGTGTATCAAACCAGCAGTCGCACAGTGGAGGTGCTGGCTTGTTGCTTTCTGTTATTCTTACTCAATATTCAAATAATAAAGAGCTGAAAGGAAACTCGACTGCTGAAACAGCCAAATCTCTGGCATTTGTGGACAAATTTACGAGTGCAGCTTGGATGCATGTGCACACAAATTTACACGTGTTTGGAATTCATTACAGCAAACATGTATACAGGTGGGATGTACACACCAATAAATCAGACATGCATGATCCCTCATTGCTTATGCAGGGTTTTACTGGCGAAGCGGGACAATTTTCAGGATAAGATGTGCGTCTGCCTCACATCAGAGAATTAGATACGACATTGCGTAACCCATTACTTTGATTACAATTCCTGCTCTAATGTGACATTATTACAGGCAACAACTGTTACGCACACATTTTATTACAATTGCATTTATTGTAGTTAATAAATTTAAAAAGGTGGACTTGTCACCTCGATGATACTGCAAAAGAGCCGACAGTGGGATTCTGGGTTGATGCAATATTTGAAGCAATGTTAAACCTGTTTGGGCTATTCCAGCATGTTTAGCTTTAAAATGCAGCTCTGTCTGAATAAATCTGAAGGACCTGATTTTTTTTTCTTACATTAGGTCACATATAACTCTTTTTAAGATAAATATTTTACACCGATATCCTCGGCCTATTAATTATTAGATAATGATGAAAAATATACATTGGCTATTAATACATCTGCATCTCAAAATTTGGACTATGTTAGAATGGAAAAGTTATTTTTTTAATACATAATCTGTTTTGAGTTGTGAAATTTAAAATGCCTACATATAAACCAAAGTATTTTAATTGTAATTTGATTGTAATTCAACAATTTATAATAATGTGATATACAAATACTCTCCAGACATATTTCAGCAATATTACGTTTTTGACTTTTGACACTTAAAGAAAACAGTTTAATGACATTTGAACAAAATATTATTTCTTAAAATGTCAGTGTCTGTTTAAGATTTTTTTTTTTAATGCATTCAATCAGTATAATTTTTTTTTAAAATTATGTTCATTCAGCATACATTTTTCTGGTATTTAGACGACCAACTTCTCATAGTTCGTCAGGAACTACTACATCTTACGTCAGTCAGAATTATGTGATCCACAACTGTAAAAATGGCCCTTGCAGGAGCTTCAAGTAAGAAGACGAAATTCATGGCAGATTGCAAAAAAAAAAGTCCTGTGTGAATCTTTTCTGGCTTTGAATATAGAAACAGCTAAAACCCAAAGCAGTGAAATATGGGGAAAATGAAAGAATAGTAATGTAATTTCATAGATATTATTTGAAATAACCTGCTTTTTAAGTCCCTCCTCAGAGCACATTGGATTTTTAAAACCAAGTATGGTGTCAGTGTCATTGCTGCCAGCTTTACTTGTTATCGGATCACGATGAAAACAAGTCGTATTTCACATCACTAATTCAGACTGTGTGATGCTTTATGTATAGCATGGAAGTGGTAAGTTACGTCTTTGCTTTTTAAAATTACATTTGAGGCTCTCTTCCAGACGCACAGCAATTCATTGCATCCTGTCTGCAGTTCAGTTGTGACAACACAGAGCTTTAATTTACTCCAAGGCCATTTGCAGGGCACAGTCTGGCTATATGGTGGAGCGATGTCACTGACTTTCATTCGTCATGCTGTTGAAATAGAACATCGAGACTCAGATCGCCAATCCATGTCCCATGAACAACTTTCAAAGCCAATCTGCGCCCACCCCTCTGCCAGGTTATCATTATTACTGTAGTCTGTCGAAGGAGGTGACCATTAGAAAAATATCACAATAATCAAGGAATCTATTAGCCTAATGTAATTCTTTTGGTGGATCTTTTCCCCCTGTTAGAAGCTACTTGGGGTAATGAGTGTCTTTGATCCAGCAGTCATCATAAAACATTATGTGGTACTTGTAATAAATAGACATTTTTATCTTGGTGTATTAAGCACAGTGTGGCAGAACCTGTAGTTTGTTCTATTATCAATGGAATTGTTGAAAAAGAGAGACTTCTCCACCAGACTATTTGCAGTGACATCTGTGACAGTGACTGCAGTTTGAGCAGATATTTGACAATTTGTCTGGGTTTCTTTCAAATCTTCATAAATATTAGATAATTCAAAGAAGTTTCTGTATATTTTCACTAAAAAGTCAATGCACCTCCAGGCTCTATTATCTTTACCTACACATCACAGCAATGTGAGTCCTGAAGTCATTCTGAGGACAATGCCAGGCCTCACTTGAGCAGTTTTCTGTGTAGGTTTTTAAAAAAGGACTGCAGTTGACCCAAAGCTGTGTGTAGCTGATGAGAGCAGAAAAAGCAATTACTCCGCACTGTATTGTCCTATTTTGAAAAGATTAAATTTGATACATACTTAATGGACAAAGAAGATAGTCGGCAGTTTCACACTGATTCTAAGGGGTCTTTCAGTCTATGAAGGCTTTATGTTGACTTTGTTATTCCCCAACAATTTCTCAAAAGCATTTCTATCTTAAAATCAGCTGCCCCAGGAAACTGCAAACAAAATAATGAAACCAAAAGATAAAGCCACAAAACCGTGGGGACATCCAAACTCCAAAAGACTGAAGATGAGAGCAATATTTGCAGGAGGTTAAAAATTTCATTCTCAATGGTTACAATCATTGATGCAAGCATTTCACGGGGGAGTCAGGACACAGAATATTCATGATATTTACCATAGCTAAAGACAAATAATGCATGTCTAAGATAAAACAGATTCTGTGCTGTTGATCTCGGCACTCTTCTTCACTGAATTGGAACTAAAATGGCCTCCAAGTGTACTGAACAATGGGGCTGAGCATAATGCAGTGTGACTACTGAGTGACTTGACTGAGATCCAAAGTGAATAAAAGGCCTCACTATGTGAGGCAGCAAGGCTGAGCTGCTGCAGTGCTCAGGACTTTGGCGGGTGACAGTGCATCATAACACTTTGCACACGTTTCATTTGCCATTAAATCCTATTGCTATTTCCCACGCACGGTCTACGTTGTGATGATCAAATGAACGTCCACATTTATTCCATAAGTGGAATTTTTTTAGTTTTCATTTTTGTTTCCTCAAATATGTCCCCCCTGCCACTCTTTGAGCTTCGTCGTGGTTGATTCAAACTAAACCTTTAGACCAGTGGTTTTTAAAGTGTGGTGGGGCGAGCCCTCATGGAGCGTGAACCACATTTCGAACTCCCTTATCTTTTTTTTTCACATCAAATATTGGAAAGAGCTGTTGGGATCCACAGGTAATATAAAGCATATCGCCTCTTGCGCTAGTTAAAATATACTCAGATTTATATATAGTCTGTAATTGTCTTGATACTTGTGGATTTCCAAGAAAGACTATTAATACTTGGGATTTTTCCCCATTGCACTTTATAGAACGTAATTATCCCTTTTACCTCTATTAAATTTTTAAAACGTGTTATCTATATGTTGTCAGGTTGCTAAACAGGACACATCAGTCTTACTTTGAAATAATTTTTCAATAATGTTAATGTACAATACCATCCCAACAATCTATGACAACGTATATCACTGTCAAGTCAGATCTAGTTCTTAGTTTTAATTTCTTTATTGTATCTTATTCTAAAGATTCTTTATTATTAGGAATTGTTCATTTCATATATTTTCTTCTCTGTTGTTTTCAACAGATAATATGTGGAGATGACTAATACATTTCTTAAATTCCCCTTCCCCCCCAAAAAAATTAGAATGAAACTCTCCAGACTTTAAAGACACTGGTTTAGATAAAAACTGTTTCATATAGGAGTCAAATCATTGAGAATCAGGACTCAGATTTATTATTTCGAACCAAAATACTCATTAACAAAAGAGTTGGACTATTATTACAACCTCAACCCTGATTCAAAAACCAATTTAAAACCTGTATCCCAAAAAGTATGTTACTGTAACTCTGACATTTGTGCCTATTTGCCTATTATTACCAATGTTCTATCTCAAAAAGAAATTGAAAACTGTGTTTTCAGTGTGTGGATATTTGAGTGTGTGCAATTATATGCAGTAAATACATAAGTGAGACCGACAATGTTTGGGTGCAACAATTCAGATTTACTTTTTAATTTTAAAAAGACTAATTTGAAACAACAGTTAAACAACTAAAGTCATTTCGGTAATAAAAAGATAATTGTCAGTTATTTGTCGACAGACAGGGTAAACATAACATTGAGACATTTTGACACAGACATCACTGTTCAATGCTTCATTAGCAGTGAATGCCATAAAGGACATGTAAAGAAAGCACAATCCTCTCAGACAATGACACTCCTTGACCCTGATCCTTGAAATCTGGCAACTTCCACCCATTTGGGACAAAGAATAAAAGACTTTTTTCCTCTGCCAAGGACAGACAAGCACACTCGGCGACACACACCAGGCAATGCCACATCATGCCGTTTAAGCAGCCTGGTTAATTTCATGACTTAATTGTGGGGTATCATTCAAATGTGAGCATTTAAGTGCCTAATTTGTTGTCAATATGCAGAAAACACTCTAAAATATGTGGTTGTTACAGCTTCATTATCTATAACTATAACTCAGGTTTGGCTTTTTAATTTGTCTTCCTCACAATTCAGAGTCCTCCTAGCTGGAGTCAATTCAAGCATTCACTGGCTCAAAAGCAAAAAAAACCAAAAAAACAAGAGAGCCACCAGGACATCAAAGCTCAAGCACAAACAGTCACTCATTCACCTAGTCACCGAGCAGTTTAATTCATTCCTCGGCCTACTTGATTTTGATTGTGTAGGATGTGGAAGAAATCTACAAAAATGCCGACCCACCGGGGGAAAGAAGGGAAAAAAAAGGCAAATTAAATCTGTCTTGCTGTGAGTGCCACTGCGCCACTGTGCCACCTCCTTTTACAACTTTTTTTATTCATGAAATGGGAGAATGTGGCAAAAAAAAATAAAACTGCATAAATGAGTCATCTGAGTAGTACATCTGGATTTCATTGTGTCACTGTGGCTTTCAAAATGCCATGATATCAAGGAACAGGGCCTGTCTTTTATCTGAATAATCACCTTAAAGATTTGAGAGTTATAACCTTTTAAAATGTTGCTCTCCTCAGTGTGTGTGCAGCCCTGGTGGATAAGTAGGCATGTGGGGGGTTTCAGTGGCATGGCTGGAGTATACAACCTCCAGCCCTGCTTTTCTTTGATGTGCTCTGAAGCCATCCTCTACCAAGAACTGAGAAGATCAAAGACACGCGATTTTATCAAATGGAGCTCTTGTCGACTGTTTGTAATGCTTTATTCTTCATCAGGAACACCCATTCTGTCACCGTGATGCCACCGGAGACACAGTGCTCTTTTAAACCCAGTGGTGATCTCCCCGTTATCCAGATGAAAACGGATTTACTCAAACCTCCCATCAATCCTATAAATAGAAGCTCGTGGAAAATCTTCTGAGTGAAAAAAAAAATAAGCTGTGCTCTTAAGCTGTTATTAACATGCTGATAGGAGGTAAAATGTCAAATGTTATTTTGGAGCAGAGAGTTTCCCTGTGAAAATAAACACAGTGCTTCCGGGTGGGACTTGTGACATGGGCATGAGATTCACTAAATGATGAAATTATCTGATAAAATACACGGGTGAGTCATACTTTCTAATCTTACTGCACCTCCCATTCAACTGTGAACTGATGTGTATTCCATATATACTCTATGCTTAAGGAATCTCGTGGAAAGGCAGTTTAAATTTTAATGGATTCATCTTTTAACTTCATTTAGGTCAGCCTTTATTAAAAAGAATAGAATAGAATAGAAGTTCTTTTTTGTAATTTTACAGTGCAATTAGGTGTATTCCATGATTGTGCAACAATAACTAATGCATGCTGAAGAGAATGTCTGTATTCATAAAAATGCATTTCTATGTTACAGAAGGATGTGGTTTATCATATAGCAACACTCAATAACATAACAACTGCACAGCTGCATTACTGCAAAATACATTCATCTGCTCTTTATGATTCAGACACCAACACCTGTTATCCAGGGTGCCATTATAACAACTGTTATTTTAGTAACTGCCATAAGGGAATGCGGCTCTATAGAGCCTGCTATCATTTTATATATATATATATATATATATATATATATATATATATATATATATATATATATATATATATATATATAATGTTTTAACTCGTTATTTTTGACTCGGTGTGTGATGAATGCCTCTTATTGATGTCTAACATTAAACGCACCTGACTTCTGAGCTATGGAGCATTTTCCTCTGGGGGTTTTCCTCTGCTATCTGTTAAGCAGCTATGTGTCAAGAAGGGCTTGCTTTGTAATTCATGAATTAGCTACATGTATGTCTTAACCACAGAATCTCCCCCTGCTCGCGGGTGACACCATTGCACAAAATCTTTATGACCCTTATCACAAACACTCACTGTTTAATGTTCAATCAGCTGCCTGTGAGCCAGCTCGTGTGCTTTGTATGCGTTTGCCCACATGTTAAAAAAAAAAAACACAATCGCAAACAGATCCATTGATAATCCCATTTTCTTCTGTAAACTTTAGATTATTGCTCAATTCCAACATATAGTGAAAACACGTTGCATTGCTCTATGGCAACACTGCCCAAGTAGCTCCCTTATAGACCAGCTCTGGAAATCCTTGACTTCTTTTAATTTAAAAGAAATCTTTATTTTACTTATTTTTCCAATATTTTGCAGAGCTGAAAAAAAGCAATAAATGCTCAAACCTCATCCCCAATTTTTAAATGCTGCATTGCTTCAGCAATGTGATCCAGTCAGACACTGCTGCATCCATAGTCTAAATCCTTTTGTGTGACACAGATGCCAATAATAATGAAGGATGTGTCCACCGTTGGCCTTTTTATGTGAATGACATTGACATAAATGTATGAAAAATTATCTTTAGATTTGCAGCCATTTTAAATCTGCAGCTGATGTGTACAAACAGCCATTTTAAAATTCACATCAGTGATAGTGCATTTTGATTTCAGTCCAACCAAATGAAAGACCCCCTTTAGGTGGTTTGGCTTGTGCTGGTGTGGTCTTTACTACACCCAACTCCTCTGGCAGCTTTGTTCTTGAGGTGGATTCATTTCTGAGCCATCTACCGGCCATATATCTATGTGTGCTCTTTGTTTCATGGGCCATCACACTTCAGACATGCAATTAGGACAGAAGTAGGAGTGATTGACGTGCACATTTAATTTACATGATCAATATCTTAACTATACAAACAGTTGTCCAGTATGTTGTCAAGTATTTCAGCATAAAGAAGGAAAGGAAAGGATACTCACCTTCTTTAGGGGGCCGTTTCACTTCTGCGCTCAGATTGCAGATCTGCCCAGCTTGTAGTTGAGGTGACAAGCAACCCTCCGTTTGTGGATTTAAAGGTAAAACCACGTTGTTGAGCATGAGCATGCTCTCTGATTCTCCATCGCCTAAATGCTGAGGACATGTGCATTTCGTGTACACAATCCCGCACGTCTCCACTGTCCCTTTCTCTAGTTTCAGGCAGTTTTCCAACCAGGTACAAAGCACTTGACACCCAAACTGGCTAGGACTTGCCTTATTCAACACAAGAAACTCCACAATGGATTTCTCCTCTTCATCCAGCTTCTGTGGCGTCAATCCATTGTAATCATATGGAAAAACTCTCCGAAGTTGAACAAAATTCTTGTCATACAGCAAAAATACGTAAATATTCTTCGAATCGCATAGGTACACTATAGACTCATTGACTTTTAGCAATTCATTGATCTTTTCATGTGAGTAATGGTCAAACTGATAGGCAAGCAAAGAATACTCAGAGCAGCTCAAGTCTCGCTTGTATAACTTCAGGTAGATGCTGTATTTGGTAGGATCTGGGTTCTCCAGTGTCCATGTACAGTTTGTATAGTTCTTGGGAAACATTTCAGTCACTGAATAGGATCCATAAATGACACCCTTGACCAGAGTGGAACACCAATAATCTTGGGCACCAGTTAATCCAAACATAACCAGAAGATAGGTGGAAAATATATAAATCAACAGGTTTCGAACAGCCTTCATCCTATGTCATTTGGCCTGCAAGGAAAGAGGAAGAGAATTACAGAAGGCAAGTTTAAAGCAGAGTCCACATCAAACATTTTAGACTATTTCGACGGAGCCTAATCAATCTGCTTCATATTGGTCTTATTACGTCATGCCATGAGAAGGAAAATAGAGACATATTAACCCCAGCAACATGTGCTTTGCATCCCTATGCTGCCTCCTCCATCAACATACTTTGTGCAAACACTGCCACCTTGTGGCTTATTTGGCCTTTATTTATTTATATATTTATTTATTTTATTGAGGGAGGGAGGTGCAATAATGTGAGTCATTTAGACATTATTAATTGGGTCGTATTTGGTATGACACAATCCCTGGAGATATTCAAATGTAGCTATTTAGAATATGTGACATCAATAGACAAACGGTAAAGACGGTATGCAACTGTGCGCAGTCCCCTCAAGTTGTGCGATGGAAACTGCTCATTTTTTACGCAGTCCGTATCAGATCTTTTCAAACCGAGCTGTATTTTACTCCCGATTTAGCCTTGTTTCCGAGCAGGACAGTTGGATAATGTGAGTAAGACACATTCGCAGACTGCGTCCGCCTGCATGACCACTATGGCTTCTCTCCTACTGCGCGCTTTCGGTCCCTGACACGACCTGCGTGTCTCCGAAATTCAGGGCTTGACATATTTGACAATGCAATTTGATAAAGAGCCAGTGTGTGTGTGTGTGAGCGTGAGTGTGTGTGTAAGCTTGCATGTGTGCGTGCACGCTCCAAACTGTGTGCGTGTGTGTGTGTGTGTGTGTGTGTGTGTGTGTGTGTGTGTGTGTGTGTGTGTGTGTGTGTGTGTGTGTGTGTGTGTGTGTGTGTGACAGAGAGAGAGAGAGAGAGAGAGAGAGAGAATGCAATGCGATGTCCTGATTGCTTTAATCCTACAGGCAATGCAGCTGTGAGCAGTGTCACAGCAGCGCGTGTGCGTGCGTGTACGTGTTTGTGTACGTGCGTATGCGTGTATGTGTGTGTGTGGGCGTTCCAATCCGAAGTAGGCTAGATACCAACCAGTTCCCACTGAGCAGATACATTCACAGTCTCTTAACTTCTCTCATTTTGACTGATAAAACCTGCCCGTCACACCACATTAGAATAATATATGTGTTATATAAGGATATGCGCGAGCCCTGTGGAGTTATATCAGCCTTCTTTTTTTTTGCCGTGATAAACCCTCATGATTTCCACATCCCCCTCCGCAAGATTCATGGCCAAGGCTCCACCAAAAATCAGTATTCTGGGGACGAGAAGTCGGTCGTCAAGAGACGCTGGTTTTTATAGTCGGGCTTCCAAGAGCAATTTCGTCTGGAGAGGAAATCTGAATATAGAGACACGTACGAGCCACATCTCATGCGGTGTCAGCTCGACGCACGGCACTTTAAAGTGATTTTTGCCTCTTAAGAGAGATCAGCGCTTAAAAATCATCTGTTAAGCACCCTGGACTAATGCGAGCGGATGAACGCTCCAAAGCCATCATGGTGAATAGACCGGACAAATATTTAACGGGGGAGGCTAAACTTTAACTGACCGGTGGCATATGAAAATCGGCTTCTCGGTTGCTCCATTCAATAATAATAATAATAATAATAATAATAATAATAATAATAATAATAATAATAATAATGTCTTACCTTACACTGCGGAAGCTATGGCTATTTTTCCAACATACTTGACCACATCCTTTATAAATAAATTCTGCAACCCTCCAGTGAATCAATACTCCCCATTCCCGACAAAAGAAGTCCAGCGCAACAAGATGGTTCAATGGATGAAAATAAAATGCGTTACACTCCGGTCTGCCCGCTCATATCCCCCCGTCTTCTTCTTCTTCTGGGTTTTTCCCATCAAAACGGAGCGCAACAACCAACACACGACAGCCACCGAGAAGGAGAGAGGGAGAGAGAGAGAGAGGGAGAGAGAGAGAGCGAGAGGGAGAGAGGGAGAAGAGGGGAGAAAGACCAAGAGAGACAGAGAAGGGGAAGAAATTCTTGGAGTGATGAGAAGAAGAGAGCAATTCTTACAGAATTACCATAAATTAAATCGGCAGGCTCCACGTCTCTATTTCCAAATGATATGTTTTCTCCAGTAAGTCGCTCAACCCCCCTTCTGGTTTAAGAAAAGGAAAAAAAAGCAGAAGAAAGACAATGAGGAGAGATAAAGAGAGGAGGGGAAAAAAGATCCGTAGTGGGTGGATGTTGGGGGCTAGTGAGTTACAACACTGAGAGAAATAGACGCGCTTGGCTTGATGCTTGCAGAGCTCCAGGAGCAGGCTGCAATATCACGTCACACTCAGCCGCGAAGATAAAGCACGTACGTACGCTTCTTACTGCTGCTGCGTCTGGCACCACCACTTTCTTCCCTGCCCTCCTCCTTCTCCTCCGCCCCCTCCTTCTTTCCCTTTTCCTTTTTTCTTCTCCCCTCATTCAGCCTCCCCTTAATTCGAGTCAAAAGGGTTTCCCCCCCTGAACTGGACCCTCTCAGTTGTGCTCAGAGAACATTGCGCTTCGCTGCAGCATCACGAAGCAGGACTATAACGTGGACTTATATTGTTGTCTCCCTCTCTCTTTCTGTTTTTTTTTTTTTTTTTTTAAGGAAGGGGGAGTGTAACATGATCACAAATACAGCCAGTCGGTGGGACCTGCTGCAAGCTGCTGGTGTGTTTTTGGTATTTTCCTTATCCTGATGGGTGACAGCCGCTGTTTTGACTCCTTCACTGGCGTGTCAGTGCGCAGTCTGACTGTGAGTCCTCCTGCGCGCCGCCGTCACGTTGCTGGAGGAAACGTAGCTTTTGAGGCAACTTGCGCACTTTCGAAAACTTGTTCCGGGTTGTCTTGCACCTTTACAGGTGGAAATCAAACCTGCCGCGTTTTATTTTCTATTGCAGCCGTCTTCCACGTGTGTCCCCAAGGAGAAAATGCTTGTGCGTGTCCTTGCACTCTTCAAGTCAGCCTCCCCAAGCTATAGCTAGAGCCTTTTTTCTTCTTTCTTTGCCCTGATATTCCGGGATGGCATTCATTCAACAATCAACAGTCAATTAGATCCCGTGTAACAATACAGCACCAATGGCTCTGCGATAGCCTTCACTGCTTATTGGTTGAATGCATGGGAAGAATGGAGCTGTAATGGACATGGGGATGGGGGACTCACAGTCATCTGAATCGTCTGCCGATCACATTGTTTTCCCCACTGAAGATGGAGGAAAGGTTTTGTTCTTGTAGGTGGGTGTTCTTTGTCAGGCACAAATAAAACTTCCCATACTGAATTGAAGACCTACATTCTTACATTGTATTGAAAAAAATAAAGACTGAGAAATCATTGTGAATGGTACATTTGCATATTTTCAATTATATACATAGTCAAAGGGAGGTATTACACTGGCTATTGTAGATAGAGGCAATTGTTTAGCGCACACTGACAATGTTTTATTTTTTACGTTTGTTTTTTTTTTCCTGAGAGGGTTGGGTCAGCTGCTCTAATCATTTTGCTGTGAACAGTTAACTCTCATTAGCCTGGCCATAGTATTCCAGGGCTTGACTGAATGTGTTCCATCTGAGCAGATGCTGCATGAAGAGACCATTTGTTTATTTATTTCCAGGAAGTTTCAGTCTGTATCATTTGTAAAAAGCCAGCCTTTCCAAAGAATACTCCAGAACTGCACAGACTATCTGCCGTAGTGCTGCAAGAATCTGAGAGAATGTGTTTATATTCTCAGCATCCTGTGCTGTATAACACTGCTAATCTGCTGCCAAACTTCCACAGCAGAGTGGAATCAGTCAGCATGGTTGGTTTGCGTGGCCTGTGACTGGTAGATTTCTAATTCCAGTCCTCCCCAGGCAGGCAGATGAACATCAGGGGTGACCTCAAGCCAGCCCACTTTACACAGCCATAATGAAGACTTTGGCGTTTAGGGAGGTTTGGCTCAGTAAAGCTGAGAGGTGGAAGAATTTCATGCAAAGCCTTATTGAACAATGAAAACACAATAAGCATCTCTCCACTGACTCATAGGGAGGCCAATTGCCAAGCTTCAGGAATGCTGCCATTGCTCTCCTCTGCAAAGACGTTGCCACAGTCCAAATGGCATCATGCATGCTTGATCATTTAGCAAGAAGGAGAAATGAATACATTTTTTTTCATGTAGGCTGAAAAAATGTATTTGAATGGTGTGCATTATGTTACAATTGCAATGAAAATGCAATATCTTGATGTTTCTTGCAAATGTGGGAAAGTTACAAATGAGCCAGTAAAGAGAGTAAATAATAATGGTAAGTAATATAGACTGTTCCTATTACTATCGTGGGAACATGTATTTTAAAATGGAGATTTTTAAAGTGTGGGAGGATGCTGTTAATGGCTGTTAAATCCATAGGCAATAAAAAATCAATAAAAGACTTCTCTTGCACTAGTTGGATGTTTTTTGTTTTAAAATATCAAAGAAGCAGGGTGTTTCTCTGAAGGCCCGAGGCAACAGACCTTAAACAGTAACTATTCACCATGAAGATAATTCAACAAATATAGTGTTTTCAAATATTCTCAGTATGTTAATGTGAACATTTTATGTGGTAGTTTTTCTTTTTGAGGAATTTATAACAGAATTCCTTTATATTTCCTTTGAATAAAATATGTTTCAAGGAAGTGACTGAAATCTGTGCATTTACAAAAAGCTGATGTGATTGATAGTAAAAATATTTAGTTGTAACTTCAACCTACATTAGCTGAAGTTTAAACATGTTTTTTTTTAATGTATTTGACAAACTATAGTTGGTTTCTTTTCTCTCTCCCAGTACAATTGGAGAGATGTTTCTAATGTTACGAAAAACAAATATTTTCAAGTGGGATAAACGCAAAATGCGTGGATGTGACCTTTATGGATAAACGGAAAGTTACAAATATGTCAGAAATGTATTTCTATCTTAGCTTTGCCTGCTAGCGATTGTGGCACAATTCAATTGTCACTCAATGTTAGAAAGGTTGCCAACACCTGGTTTAGAAGCTGATCGACTGTTTAATTAAGGTTGTGAGTTGAGCAATAAGTTTACCTGATTATTAGTGGAACTGTGACAAAGTGATATAACTACTTTTTATTGCCAGACGTTCTCTCACTTACCACTGTCTCATTGATTTTTCCATCGTCCTCTTTTCTTTCTTTTCACATGTCCTGATGGATAGGTGCATTTATTTTTTCATTGTGTTTCACAGCAGCAGAAGCAGGCTGCAAGCGGCTGGAAGGGGGGGGGGGGGGGGGGGGGGGCATTAGAGAGATTCCCAATGTGTCGTTGGAGTCTAAGGGGGTTTCAAGTCATGTCATTGATAGCAATGATTGGTACCAAATGTCAGCAATATCTGGGAGGCACCATTTCAGTTGGCACCCAGCGACAATAAGTAGGGAGCTTTCTGACATTTTGTCATTGTTACAAACAGTGTCTAAGTAAAAAGGTTTTAAAATGTTGTTCTTCCGTTTGGGCCTATGTGAGTTAGCCTTCTTTGGAGGGCCCACTTCCAGCCCTTCTTGTCTCCCCCATTGCATCATCCCCACCAGTAGGTCTTTATATATAGCCTGCAACTGCCATGCTTACAATTCTGCATTAAAGCCTATGTTTGTAATTTTGAATGAATCTCCAACAGACCCATAAGAAATTCAATGTATTTTCAATTAAATGGTCATTAGTTTTATCCTCCACCCATTTCTTTGTATTATGACTCCTGGGAAAAGGCATTCCCCTAGCCCCCAGTTTTGACCTGCTGCTGTATCCCCCCTGAAGCTACCTGGCACTCCCGGCAAGCCCCACCCCCACAGCTTTAAAGCATGTATTTATTCAGAAGCCCTATTAAATTTTCCATAATGTCTTGTTGTTGGATTCACTCAGAGCTTAGTCATATAGCACATACCGCGGATCAGTTTATCCCCTGCTTCAATCTCTAAAACAGTTGTGATATTTCCCATCTAATAGCAGTTGCAGAATCTGTCATATTATTCTGTCAACTCAAGAATCTGTTTGAGCACATGGACTTTGAATTATTCATGACCTCACATAAGGAATAGCCCTATTATCACCTGCTCCTGTTTGTGTGACTGAGCCTGCACTCAAGCGAGAGAGAGAGAAAGAGAGAGAGGGAGAGAGAGGCTGCTGAAAAGAGTGAATAGAGTGTCTGTTTGATATAATGGTTGTTTTCACAACATTCATGTCCATCACAAAGTCTAATGCGATAAACATCAGTCTATTGATCTGGCGGTCAATGGCAATTCATTGACGTAAATCATTGTAATGTGAGGGATTTAAGAATACATAAACTGAATTACTGTCTCAACAAAAATAGATCTTTGTTGTCAGTTGGTCTTGCACCTGATACATACACACAGGCATATAGGGTAAAATTTCCAGACATCAGTGAAATGTATTCAGAGTTTGAGCTCAAGGTTTTTGCCAAGAAGTCCATATGTTACATTTGTCTGAACACAGTGATAATGGGCTCCTCCCCGTAGGAATCTCAGTTGGATGACTTATTGGAAAACCCCCAAACGAGCTTGTCTCAAAGAAGTTTTTCTTGACGTGTCAGATGATATCTATTCTCCTGTGTTGTTTTACAATAACTTATTACACCTTTTACTATGCAGAAGTTATCTATCTCTGTAATGGTTAAAGCTCAATATGCTTTTTTGTTTTTAAGGTGTTGGGTGCACTTTGAGCAGCATGTTATGCTGGAGACTTACCAGATATTTAAAATTGAAAGGTCAAATTAGCACAGGGAGAGTTTTGCTCATCCATTAACAATGCAATATCAAAATGTGAATAACACAATGGAATTGCACATTCTCCAACTGTTTTGCATGGGACAAAACATGTGACCAACCATGTGCTTTGTCTCATGTGTGGCTGAAGCCCTGTCACACCGCAAACAACTCCAGTATTAAAATGAAAGTCATTTAATAATTTTTTTCTTGTCTTTGGTTCCAGGATGATGATATTAATTCATTGTGCAATTTATTTTCAATTTTAGGTGAATCCAATATAG